>NC_092499.1:55302500-56729166 GCF_047511675.1 Marmota flaviventris | reverse complement strand
GAGCGCGCTTCCTATAAAGAGGAACCTAACTCTGCGCAGAGGACGCGCCAGCCCCATACCGCGGCAGCCTGGAGTTACACAAATTTTATAAACACAGCGTTGTCCTCGCGGGATCCGGTTAAGTCCCCGTGAGACGCACCGTGACGCAATTCTTGAATGTGCCAATCCCGTGCTAGTTTGAGGGCGGGCCTTTCAGATTTGAAATCCCAGACTGTTTTGGGTGAGAAGGAAGCTCGAGAGACAGGTGAGCGTCGCTCTGCGCCGCGCTGCTGCCCCCAGGTCCGCGGTGCTCCTGAGGCGCGAGCTCTGGGCTCCGGGTGCCCTCTGCGAGGAGCGGAGCTGGGGCTGCCGCACTCTGGCCCGCCGGGCCGTTCACCCAAGGTAGGAGCACCTCTGCCCTCCTCTCCAGCCGCGCGGGCGCCCCCTCCCTATCCTGCCGGCCCTTCCGCGTTCTGGACTCACGCGGGCTTTTATACGCTTCTGGTGGTGGCAGTGGTTTCACGACTGCGCACTCACTCGGTGTTGCCTGTCCATGCGGTTGTCGATGGTAGAATCCTCGCGCGTTGATTTGGATGGCGAGCGCACCACGCGTTTGCTCAAGAGTCAATTCTAGGGAGAGAATCTTTGGTTAGAATAATTATCAGGTAGAAAAATTGTTTGCCGCGGTACCCCACTCTTCACCGCGGGGCCCAGGACTCACAGGGATATATAGATAATGGAACCCTCCAGTTTTTTGGTTTGTGTGTTGGCGAGGACGGTAGAGAGGACTTTAGCCAGGGGAATTTTACCATTGAGCCACATCTCCAGCCCCTTTTTACTTTTTTTTTTTTTTTTCCAGTTTTAAGACAGGGTCTCACTAAATTGCTTAGGGTCTCGCATATTTGCTGAAGTTGGCCTTGAGATTACCGGAGTGCGCCACCCCGCCATATGTGTTTATTTTTTTACAGAAATGAAACCATAATCCTGACCTGCTTCCTTTTTTAAATTTCGTATTTCTTGGAAGCTTTCGTGTTAATATATATATAGATAGATAGATAGATATATGTTTTGTTGTTGTTGTTGGGTACATTGAATTAAATTTCTTATATTTTATTTTGAAATTTATTTTGACCCTTATTGGTGGATGTCTAGTCTAGGTTGTTTTTTAATTTCCCTGGTACTGCAGTGAAGGTCATTGTGTGGTGGTAGCTTTTGTTGCTTGTTGCTGGAGAACTTTGGCTTTGAAGTCCAGTAGACTTGGTTCCTGCTCTTTCTCACTGTTAAGTGTGACCTGGGGCACATCACTTAACCAACTAGTCACAATAACAGTACTTATCTCTGTCTCTCTCTCTCTCTCTCTCTCTCTCTCTCTTTTTTGTAGTTGTAGATGAACAGAATGCCTTTATTTTATTTGTTTTATTTTTATGTGCTGAGGATCGAACCCAGAGCCTCATGTATGCTAAGCAAGTGCTCTGCCACTGAGCCCCAGCCCCTATAACAGTACTTAGTTGTAGTAAGACTAATTAGAACAAATTAAAAAAAAATTTTTTTAAATTAAAAAAAAGAGTTGCAGTAAGATTATATAGTGGCTGGCATGATGTTAATACTATTCAGTAGATGTTGGCTATTATTAATATATATTAGTATTAACACTAATATGAATTTGCATTCTTATGGTTCTGTAGAGAAAATAATTTAGAAGAATTTTGGTGTCAGTGGTATAGACATATATTTTGAAATTAGTCTCTACCAATCTGATAAGTAAAACGTTTTAATTTGCATCTCTTCATTTATTAGTAAAATAGAGTGTTAGATGAATCATTTATTGGCCTTTTGTATTTCTTCTGTCAATTGCCTTTCGTGTACTTTGGCCATTTTCCATATTGATAATTCTTTAAAATTGGTTCATTGTTCTCATTGAGTGTCATGTATATTAGCCCTTTGTCTTATATGCCAAGTCCCCTGCCACGTCCACACACATTTATTTGCCCATTAACTTAGAATTTTGTTTCTCTTAACTCCACCTACCAGTTTTTGTTAGCGTACTCAAGATTTTCAACCCATTCCATTATGGTAATTATTACTACAGCTACCACTGCAGTAAGTCCCCAGAAGAATTTATTTTGGGGAAGAGTAGCATTCAGTATCATATACAATAACAGTTGTTTAGCCTTAACTCTTTACATATACTATGTTTAAAGCCCACCTTTTCATAAATGTTTTTTCAGCTGAGTCTTTGTGATGAATAAAGGGCATTTTTTCCCCTAGTTTATCAGCATTTGTCAGTTTTTAAAGTAGATTTTCTAAACAGCCATAAGCAATTAAAGAAAACAGAAGTATACAATTTTAGAATTCACCGTCTCTAATATGAGAAGATTTCAGAGATGTCCCTCAGAGTAACAGGCTTAAGTTTTATTGAAGGGATAGGAAAAGGGAAAGGGGACACTCTACAGAGAGAAAGTGGGTCCTTTCATAGAGGAGAGAGACAATATACCTCTCCTGCACTCAAGTTTTATTGTGGATCCTAGAGAAGTTTCCATAGTTCCCCCACATCTACCTGTTGACTTTTGACTGACAGCACAGTGACATCATGACTTTCATGTACCTATTGCCAGTTTTTTGGTTTCCTTGTGTGTATGTGTTGGCAGTGAGGGTAGAGGGGACTTTACCCAGGGGAATTTTACTACTGAGCCACATCCCCAGCCCTTTTTTCAATTTTTTTTTTCCAATTTTAAGACAGGGTCTCACTAAGTTGCTTAGGGCCTTGCAAATTTGCTGAGGTTGGCCTCATTGCTATTTCATGTATCCTTGACCCATGCTGAGCAGTTCTAATTGGATTCTTAATAATTTTAATGATTCTTAATAATTACAGGTTTTATGGTCAGGAGGAATTATCCTTACGGAATCTGGTGTGTGAAAAGAGTCACAAAAATCTCTACTTTCAACTTGGGTTGAAACGTGGGTTCCTGTTATCAAGGTTATTTCTTGTTTGCATTTCCTTGCAAATAACAGGTAGTTTGCTGAAGAATGTGACAAAACCTCTCTACTTAGGCCAGGCAGGGCTGCATGTAAATTGCATTTTAGCAAAGAGTGTGGGGGATCGGCACAGTGGCCCGTTTTATAGAATGTCAATTAACCTTGTAGTCACACCATTCTCATCTGTCTGTCCCCTAACAACTTCCATCTATTAGATCCAGTCTGCTTGACCTTCAGTATGTTCTATTCTTTCTTCAACTTGAAGAATACAATTATTTTTGAAGAGATATTATTTTTACTTATATTAACTTCACATATATGTCTAGGCAGTGACCTTTTTTTGTCATTTTTACTGCTAAAAAGTGTCAAATTGCTTTTTATTTCAGGAATATTTACTTGCACTGTTTGTTCAGTTCCATTGTTTTGCTTTTCTTTAGGGATTCCATTTATGTGCTATTGGATCACCACTGTCCATCTTCAGTTTCTTTATAACTTACTTTAAAACTATAATTTCATCTTATTGTTTCATTTCTATTGTTCATAGTTGTTATTATTTTCCACCATATTTATACTCCCTTATGCTACTCTACTTTTATTTTCATATCTGTGATTCTTTTTCTTGTGTATATTTATGGGCTACAATATTTTAAAATATTTATTTTTTAGCTTTAAGTAGACACAGTAACTTTATTTTTAAAAATTTTTTTAGTTGTTGATGGTCCTTTATTTAATTTATTTATATGCAGTTCTGAGAATTGAACCCAGTACCTCGCACATGCTAGGCACACGCTCTACCACTGAGCTATAATCCCAGCCCTTTATTTTTATGTGGTGCTGAGAATCAAATCCAGTGCCTCATGCATGCTAGGCAAGCGCTCTACCACTGAGTCACAACCTCAGCCCTTATGGGCTATAATTTGATATTTCGATACATGTATACATTATGTATCAGGATAGTTAGCATATCTGTCACCTCATCAGTTTTATCATTTCTTTGTGGTGAGAATAGGAACTTTCTTCTAGCTATTTTGAAAAATATAATACCTTAGCACTAAAACTTCAGAACGTATTCCTCCTATCTTGTGCCACTTGACCACCATTTCTTCCCAATCTCCTCATATTCCCTCTTCGCGATTCCTTTTTCGTCTCCTCTTTTCCAACCCTCTCCCCATTCTCTGGTAGCTACCTTTCTATCCTCTCTCTCTCTTTTTTTTTTTTTGCAGGGTATTTGGGGCACTCAACCACTGACCCACATTCCCAGCCCTATTTTATATTTTACTTAGAGACAGGGTCTCACTGAGTTGCTTAACACCTCGCCATTGCTGAGGCTGGCTTTGAACTCGGGATCCTCCTGGCTTAGCCTCCAAAGCTGCTGGGATTACAGGTAGGAGCCACTGCGCCCAGCTCTGCTTTTATAATGTCAGCTTTTTACAAATTCTACATGAGTGAGATCATGCAGTATTTGTCTTTCTGTGTGGGGCTTGTTTCACTTAACATGATTTCCTCCAGCTTCATCCATGTTGTCTCAGATGACAAGATATATCATTCTTTTATAGCTGAGTAGTATTCTATTGTATAGATATACCACATTTTCTTTATTCATCGGTTATTGGACATTTGGGTTGTTTCCCTCTTGGCTATTGTGAATAGTCTTCAGTGAACATGAGTGTACAGATTACTCTGACATAGGGATTACTGGATCATATGATAACTCCATTTTAATTTTTTGAGGAAATTCCTTACTGTTCTCAACAATGGCTGTACTAATTTACATTACAACAACGTGTAGAAGGGTTCCCTTTTCTCCACATCCTTGTCAACAGTTGTTTTCTTTTGTATTTTATAGATAATAGCCATTCTAACTAGAGTGAGTGGGTATCTCAATGTACTTTTGATTGGGGGGGGGGGGTACCAGGGATTGAACTCCGGGGCACTCAACCACTGACCCTATTTTCCCATTTTATAACCTCTGTTTCATCAAAGGTTGAACATTGATAATGATCTGTTTTCTTTGTTCTGCCCTTTTAACTAGGGAATGGGGCTTCAGATCTTTCTTGGGTGACTATCCAGGTTTGTTTTTCTTCTATAGGTATTCTGCAGAGACTCTATGGTCAGAAAATCCTAGGTAATTTTTTTTTCATTGCGTCTTCTCTTCCACTAACTGTTTAGCTTCTTTAGAGTTTCTGTTTATCACATAGTGGGAAAGAATAACTCTAGAGGAACTTCTTGTGTCTTTTGGGGAGAGAATAGAATTTGAGGATTTTTTCAGAGTCTTGATTGTTCACCTTCATCCTGCTACTTGTTTGAATTAGTTGGAGAAAGGGTAGGTTGTTGGAAGAAGCTCTATGCTACTGATTATTGGAGCCTTTCAACGTACCCATAAATATCTGTCTTTAAATTAAAGCAGTTCTTTATGTCAGTACAGAATTGGCCTGTTTTCAGTGCTACTAGTGTGTTTGCAAGGGTTTGATAAGGGTTTGAGGAACTGAGACTGGGAAATCTTGAACATACTCTAATAATTTTCCCCTGTATTTGTCCATGAACATTTTTGGTTATGAGAAATAGTATAGCATTATTGATACCCTTTAAAATGAACAATAGTGATTATCATAACTCCCAGTGCTTCTGACACTTAGCACAATGAGAGACATACAAATAAATGCATTAACATGTATTTTATGAAAGAATTACAATGGTTTTCCTGTCACAGGATCAAACTTCCAAGACCCCCTCCTCATTATATATTGAGTAATACTCTTTTGTTTCCCTTTTCAGTTATAAATTATTGTATAAAATACTTTATATGAGTTTTTAGGTTGCTTATTTATTTAACATAGAAGTTATGTAGATAATATGCTTGATGTCTTTTTTGATCTTGATTAGTCAGTTCCAGGCCTCTTGGATTGAAATGTTTTGTTTTTTTTTTTCCCAAGAATTACTTTACGAAATTTGTGGTTCCTCACCTAGAATCTTAATTTCTAGGTATGGGAAATAAAATTCATATGTAAGAATCAAGTTAAAAAAGTCTAAGGGGTGGGGTAGTAGCTCAGTGGTAGAGCATTTGCCTCACACATATGAGGCACTGGGTTCAATCCCCAGCACCACATAAAAATGAATAAGTAAATGAAATAAAGATTTTTTTTTTTTTAAAGAAACTGCTTTTTGGCCTTTTGGCTAAGATCAAGTGTAAAACAAGTCTAAGAACTGGTATGTTCAAGTATATGATTTTCTCCAAAAATTCTAAATAGCATTCTTTTTTTCAAAAAAATTTAGAATAAATATAATTTACTTTCTATTTGAAGGTTTTCAATTAGGACCTCATAATCTAAGTGTTCTGGAGCATAAAAGTCAGCATTGGAGATTATTTAAATAATTGAATAGAATTTTCAGCCCTTGTTTTTGGACATTTTAGATGCTGCCTTAAAATTTAAGTGCATAAAGGGAAATGCCACATTTGTGAAACTTAATCTTTTTTTTTTAATATGTTTTGTTTTGAGTTATAGTTGGACACAATACTTTATTTTATTTATATATTTTTATGTGGTACTGAGGATCGAACCCAGATCCTCACACATGCTAGGCGAGCATTCTACCTTTGAGTCCCAACCCCAGCCCCAAAACTTAATCTTTTATAACAATATAATTAATACTGACTGCCTATGTCATTGCTTTTTGATGCAGATATTAGATTGAAACATCTAAAACTTAATATTCAAATAAATTTCAAAACAGATATTCAAAACTCAGTAGAGCTATTGGATATATTATTTGGTGGATATTGTTTTTTGTAAAGAAGTAAAATTAAAGACCAAGTTGCTCATCTATTGAAAAATAATAAAAATGAGACTTTAAATAAATAAAATCCTAGTCAGATTTGTGAGATGTATAGAATATCTAGTGTTTTTATGAGTAGTTGAACCTTTTAATTGAGATATTGTTATGGAAAGCAAATAAATAAAACTTTCTGCACTAACCCATGATGATGATTCGTTTCCCATCGAACTGCAGGTTTCTCTGGACACACTATCCTGAAAATTGTGCTTGATTGGATTTTCTGTTAGGGGGATTTTGTTGCTACTGTCCTTATCAAGATGATTACAACACCTTTAAAACATCCAGGAATTCATTTGTCTTCAGAGACTTCTTCTCAAAAAAGAAATATGTCCATGGATGCAATCTTTTTTGACAACATTCCTTCAGGCACACTTACTCCTATAAAAGATTTGGTCAAATATCAGAATTCCTCTTTAAAATCTAATGACCACAAAAAGAATCAGTCTTTAGAAATGACAACTCCTAAGAATAAAAATATATTTCAATCTACCATGCTAACAGAGGTTACTACATCTAACAGTTGTCTTGATATCAGTGCTATCAAGTCCAACATGGATGCATTAAAAAGTAAAGCAAATTATGAATCACCAGGAAAAATATTTCAAAGAATGAAAGAAAAAGTACTGCGTGATAAGCAAGAACAAGCATCAAGAAACAATAGTTTGTTGGAACCACCGAAAAGTGAAAATCATAAAATCTTTACTCCTAATAAAAATGAAAAAAGACTATTGCAGCATACCTGCTTCTATGAAGAAAAGGAAAATAACTCGTTCTTATCAGATAACAATTCACTAAGAGGTTAGTTTTATCATGTGTTGGCTAAACAGCTATAAAGTCATAAGTGTTTTAATGTGTCAGATATCTTAGGTGCTTGGGATACAGCTATGAACAGAGTGCTTCAAAATCTCTGCCTCTGTGAGCATAGGTCACATTCAGGTAAATTAAAAGAGTATTTTTTATGGTATAGTTGAAGAGGAAAAGCAGGAAGAAGCAAAGAAAGGAAAGGCAGAATAAGGATGATGGGGAGACTTGGAGGGTGTTGTAATTTTCAGTGGAATGGTGAGGGTAAACATCAGTGAGGTGGCAGTTGAGCCCAAAAATTTGAAGGAAGTGATAGATACAGGTACTTTGGGAAATGGAGCATGATCCAGACACCTAAGTAACAGCTGAACATGCCTGGAAAACTCGGATTAACTATGAAGTTATTGTGCCATGGAGTAATAGACTGCCCAAAGAGGAGAGGATAAGAGAGGGTCACATAATATAGAACCTTATTGGTTAAAAAAAAAAAAAAATAGAGGCTTGTTTTTTACTGTAAGCAAAATAAGAAGCCATTGGAAGGCTTTGAGCAGAGGAATGGCAAGATCTAATTACGTTTTTGAAATATCACTCTGGCTGTTGATTTGAAATAGAGACACTACAATTATGCATGTGACAATACTAACTTGGTCCAGGAGGTAGGTGTGATTGAATTAAAAAGTGGTTAAAGTCTGGTTATATTTTGAAGGTGGAATCAATAGATTTGATTCATAGGCTGGGTGTGGAATATAAAAGAGAAAAAGCAATATAAAGAATAATTCCAGGTTAGTTAGTTGATTGGTTGGTTTGGGGTTTTAGCCTGACCAACTGGAAGGATAATTTAACTGAACTGGTATAGATTGAAGGAAGAATGGTGGGAGGACCTTGTTAATTTTTCATCAGGTTAATTTTGGTATGACTATTAGAAATTAGCAAATAAGTCAGTTAGACTATTGGGAATTTTTAGTTGGAATTTAAGGAAGTTATAAAGGGCAGAGAAGGACATTTGGGAATTATTAGCACCAAATAATATTTAAAGCTGTGAGATTAGATGGGATCATCAAGGAGTTAAGTATAGAAAGAGAAAATGTTCAAGGTCTGAGCCTCTAACATTTAGAAGATAGAATAAAGGGTAGAAGGCCACTGAGAAAGGTAATTAGGAAGAAGGAGAACCAGGAGAATGAAGCCAAAGAAGCTGAAAGAACAAAATGCTTAAAAATGGAAGGAATCAGGCCTGGGGCTGTGGCTCAGTGGCAGAGCGCTTGCCTAGCACGTGTGAGGCACTGGGTTTGATCCTCAGCATGACACACAAAAATAAGCAAATAAATTAAAAGCATGCTATCCATCTACAACTACAAAGAAAATTTTTTTTTAAAATGGAAGGAGACATCAACGATGTCTGATTCTGCTAGTAGGTCAAGTAGGCTAAGATTTGATCCTTGGATTTAGTGATTTAGAGATCACTGATGACTTGCATGAGGGCAGTTTTGGTGGAATGGTAGGAATAAAAATGTTACGAAAGGGTTTAAGAGAGAATGTAAGTAGAGAAATTGGCATGGTGACCATAGATAAAGTGTTTCTGAGGGAACAAAGAGGTAATGAGAATTGTTAAAGAGTATATTGTAGTTTTTGATATTTGGTGAAGTAACAATATTTTTATATGCTTTTGGGAATAATTCAGTGGGAAGAGATGAATGGATTGCTTGTATGATGTCCTTGAATAGTTGAAAGGAAATAGAATCTAATGCATAAGTAGAGATTTGACCTTAGCTAGGACACAAAATTGTTAACAAAAACGAAGCCAGTATGTAAATACAGATACTGGTGGGTCATTGTAAAATTTTACACATAGTCTGAAATATGAAATAAGATCATCAACTGAGTGAGGATCACTTGGATTCAGTGATTTAGAGGTCACTGATGACTTGAATGAGGGCAGTTTTGGTGGAATGTTCAAGGCTCAGACCTTGAACATTTTCTCTTTCTAGACTTAACTCCTTGATGATCCCATCTAATCTCACAGCTTTAAATATTATACAGTATTGAAATTTGAGGAGGTGGAGGTTTGAATAGTATAGGAGAGGAGAATAGTTAATTATCTAGGCTTAAATTTGAGTTTCTGGGTGACATTAAAGAGCTACTTGAGATTTGTGGGCATGAATTTAAAGGGGGACCAATAAATATGGCTGTAAGTTTTCCTCTAGCCCTGTTTAATTGCATAGATGCTGGTGTGCAATAGGCAGGGAGTTAAATATTATCTGAGTTATAATTTTGCCAAGTAAGATGCAGTGACAGAAGGACAAAAGAGTTGAGGAGGAGTACAAGAGTATAACAATTAGCCATGAAATTTAAGCTTCTTTTTATGACATCATTATAATCAAATCTTTATATTAAGATTTATAAGTCCAAAGTGGTATACATATTAAAGCATAGTCATTTCTTATTTTTTTCAAGTATAATATTTGACATTAAATAAACCCAGTTTTTCTTTCTCTAGCACAAATTTAAATCTATAATCATTCCGTTCATGAGTGAAAGAATCTCATTTCTATACACCTTTCTCAGTGGCCTTCTACCCTTTATTCTAACTTCTAAATGTTTCTATACACAAGAAACATTCAAGACCTAGTTGTGCGGTGGCGCACAACTCCAATCCCAGTGGCTTGGGAGACTGAGGCAGGAGGATCACACATTCAAAGCCAGCCTCAGTAAAAGCAAGGCACTAAGTAACTCAGTGAGACCCTGTTCTCTAAATAAAATACAAAATAGGGCTAGGATGTGGCTCAGTGGTCGAGTGCCCCTGAGTTCAATCCCTGGTATCCAAAAAAAAAAAAAAGATCTAGTATGTAAATCAGAATAAAGTGTATAAAGTGCAAGCAATACCAGAAGTCCTTATTTATCATAGATGTCAATAGACTTCTGTGCCTTTGAAGGCCTACAAAAGAGATTTCAAAGCCATATAAATTATGGTTAAGTCTGCTATTAGATTCTCAACATAAAATTTTTAAAGAATAAGTAACCGCTCTTCAACTGTTCTTTCATGTTTTAGAAATTTATAGAAAACAGAAGCAGAAATTTCAAGCCTGGGTGGTATTTCATGCGTAATCTTAGCATACCCAGTTTGTGGCAGCACCAGAATTTTATTCCATATTTTAGGTTTCTAAGTCTAGTAGTATATTATTTGGTCCCCTTCTCCTTCATTCCCAGAGTTCTTGGCTGGAAGTGTGAATCAGCCTGTAGGCCACTGTGTGAGACTGTCCATCTGTCCTTTAGTCAGGTTCTCAAGCAGGGCTTATGCCCAGCCACATGGGGCCTTGGTACCCAGTGCAGATGGTTGGTGTGTGTTGCTATATGGAGGTCAAGCCTGTCCTAGGTGCCTGAACCAGGAGCCTTGTTACCCCTTGCATGAGGTAGGGCCAGGGCCCAAGATACTGAAAGAAATAGTAAGTATAGTTTTGTCTATATTGGGCAGATTAGACCTTAGAGAAATTTATATATATATTTATACATATATAATGGAGTAAAGGCATGGAAAAATAATAAAGGGAAAATTTATATGACGGTCATGTTTTGCAAAAGTGCACCATACTAGTCTGATCATTATTGAACCTAAATGTCTTTATTTCAAGATTTTAAATAGGCATTTTTTTATTAAGCATAACTAATACAATTCAACTTGTTTTTAAAAAAAAAACTCAGCCTCAGTTCAAGAAGTTCCTCTAGAATCATCAAATATTCTTCCCATCAAACAAAAGATTCAAGACCAGAATGAAAAGAAAGCACAACTGCACAATTTAACTTACGGTAAAGTGTTGTCTTATTTTGTCTCTTTTTTAGTTTGTTAGTTCAATGTATTGTTAAATGTTGTAGATAATTATTTTCCTATTGTAGGCAATAAATATTGACTGTGGACAAATGGTTGGATTATAAAACCCAGAGGTACTCAGAGAAATACTGGGTAGAAGGGAGGTACATTCCTAATGTGAAGTCTTTTTTTTAATATAAGAGTTTTAAATTGTTATTTCTTTTAATTTCATGTGATTCTTCTGTAAATTTTATTTTGTGTTTTTTTGCAGAACTTCCAATTCTAAACCAAGAAAATGTTTCAGTTGCAGAAGTATCAAATAAGGCATTAATTAGAGCTCAACTAACTAAACAAATTCTGCACTCAAAAGAGAATACAACTGGAACCACCAATTCCAAAAAGGACACGTTTGTTTTAGAAGGCAATGATTCTGCTTATGAAAAACTCCAAGATACTAATGCTGAGATTCTTAATACTAATTGTGTTCCTATTAAAAATGGTAATCAATTAATGGTTTCTGATAGTGAAGTGATAAAAGATGGGACTTCACAAGAAGAAATTAAGGAACAAAATGAAAAGTCAGTGTCTATAATGACTAGCCTTCCAGGTTCCATGAATGATACATGTAAAATTGTACTTGCAAGTCCAAGATTACATTTAACACTACCTTGGAATTCAAAAAGAAATAGTTCAAAGATTTCTCCTCAAAGTGTAATTCAAACTATTAGAAATGAAGTTAAAAAAAATCAGGTAGGAAATTTTTTAAGGCAGATATTTATTTCTGTTTGTATCACTTGTTCTTAGCTGTGTTTTTTTGTTTGTTTTTGTGATTCTAGGGATGGAACCCAGGGCCTTGCGCATGCTAAGCAAGCACACTACAACTGAGCTACCCCCAGAACTGTTACTCCTCTTTCTTTAAGAGGTTGAACTCTAATGCTCTATTATTATTTACTATAGCAATAGTGTGGCATGATAAAAAGAACAGTGAACTGAAAGTAATAAGACCCTGGTGTTAATGTTTATATTTCTCTATTCTAGTTGCACATCCTTCAACAGTTTACTTATGAACATTGAATTCATTCCTGCTCTGAAATTTTCTTGCCTGATTTTGGGGTACAAAGAGAATACTTGAAAAAAAAAAAAGGAATTACAGCATCTAAGGATTTGAAGATTTACGATGTAGAGTGATTCATAAAAGAGTTTTTTAGAACATCAAACTCTATTACATTAGGATAAATTCTCTGAAGGAATTGGAATGGAAATACAGGTTTAAGAAGAAAGGTATATGGGGCTGGGGTTGTGGCTCAGCGGTAGAGCACTCACCTTGCATGTGCGAGACCCTGGGTTCAATCCACATACAAAAATAAACAAGTGAAATAAAGGTGTTGTGTCAACTAAAAAATTTTAAAAATTAAAAAATAAAAAAAAGAGAAGGGTATAAGTTTACTTATTTATTTCAAAATAGATGTATTCAAATTTCATCTGAATTTTATTTATTTTCTGGGGTACCAGTAATTGACCCCCAGGGGTGCTTAACCACTGAGATACATCCCCAGCCTTATTTTCTTTATTTGTTTTTATGTGGTGCTAAGGATCAAACCCAGGGCCTCGCATATGCTAGGCAAGCACTCTATGGCTGAGCCACAACCTCAGTGCCTCCAGCTTTTTTTGTTCATATAGCTCATCTGTCAACTTTGTTCAATTCCATGCTCCAGGACTTTCCCTAACTATTATATCTGAAGAATCATTCCAATTATCTCACATCTTAAACTTATTTCTATTAGTAATTATTGTCTGCTGACATCTTAATCTTTATCTTTTTGGATACCACCACATTACTTGCCTCCTGCTTCCACCAAACCCCTCCTCCCCTGCCTCCCCCCCCCCCCACACGAGGGCAGCCATTTTAGTTTTTGCTGCATCCCCATTGTCTAGAATAGTGTATAGAACTCAACAAATATTTACTGAATAAACAATGAATGAATTCTAGAGGCAGCAGAATTCCGCAGTTTGTGACCCTTTTGTGCCATTAATTAGATGTGTTTGACATGAACAAGTTATTTAACTAGATTTTACAGTTTCTTTATCTGTAAAATGAAGGTTATAGTACCTGCCTCCAAGTGTTGTGAAGATAGCATGTGTTAATACAGCTAAGGTACTTGGAACAGTGTTAGTATTAGTTTATACTGTAATATTATCTTCATCTGACCAATGCTTTGATGTATCTCAGGTAGTTGCAAATGTGGGGAGTAGGGGAAAAAAGGAATGTTTTTTATTTTACTTTGCCCAAGTCTTACCTATAAGACTATCTTCCCATTTTAACATTTTCTGATGCAGTATAAAACCACCACTGGAGAATTTGTCTTTATATGTAAATGTATAATATCATATAATGTAAATGACAATTCAAATTAGTTATCTTATAAATTTTGGGTTTTGTTCTCATCAGAGAGAGTTCAATCTTAAATTACTATGAAATATAAACAGTTTTTTTTTTGCACAGATGTTCATAGAAATTTTTCCGCTTGAATGGGATTTTACTCATACTAGAAAATTAGTTTTCTGAGCTATTCAAATACTTTCACTTTGAAATAAAATGCTACTAAATGTATATTACCAGCAGTCACCAGAGTTTATAGGAAATTGAAATGCACCTGTACATCAGCTTTATAAAACAAATGGTCTAATTGTTTAAGGGACAAAGCTGATGGTCTGTAACTCTTTTTTCTTCTAAATTATTAGATCCCTTATGATAATTTGTGTTTTAATACATTAACATTCTTATATAGATGAGTATAAGGAATTGCTAGGATTACTTAGATCTAAGTTTTTTCTTTATAATTTAATTTGTAATGTCTATCCTGGAAGTAGTATAAGACATGTTCTTTGCTTAATGCTTGATTAGGTAATCCAGCTTCAAGAATGGATGATTAAAGTCATCAATAATAATACTGCTATATGTGTAGAAGGAAAACTGATGTAAGTATAACATTTAAATATTCTTGTAATAAAATTTAAGAGGACATTTGTCTAAAAGCTTATAAGTAATACAAGAGGGCTGGTGTTGTGACCTAGTGGTAGAGTACTAGCCTGGCATGTGTGAGGCCCTGGGTTCAATCCTCAGCACTGCATATAAATAAATAAATAAAAGACCCATTTGCAACTTAAAAAATATTTAAAAAAAAATAATACTAGCGAAACCAAGCACAGTGATACATGCCTATAATCCCAGTGATTTGGGAGGTTGATGCAGGAGGATTGCAAGTTTCAGGCCAACTTCAGCAATTTAGAACCAATATAACTTAGTGGCAAAGCATCCCTGAGTTCAATCCCCAGTACAAAAAAAAAAAAATAAAAGAAATAGTATCTTTCTATAAAGCTATAAAAACTTTGTCATGAGGTTATAAAGGCAAAAATGTACAATGGTTATGCAGATACTCACCATATTGATTGCTACCAGCTTTCTTAGTTTTTGCCTGTTTTCTCCAATTGTTCTTTAAATAGTGAGAGCTCAATTTTATAAGGTGCTTTTTTTTTTTTCTGAGGGGCTAATAAGTAGACTGGTATTATCTGCTTAATTATGTATGATCACTTAATATTTACTACTTGCATTTTAGTCCAGATCCTCAAATCTCAATTGGGAAAACCAGATATAAATTACTGATCCAGAAAATAAATTTAAATTATTGAAAACTTTGCCATATAGCTACATATTAAGTAATTGTCTCTTTTTGGTTCACCCTAAAATAAAATAAGAGATTCATCTAGGTACGTGCCACTCTGTCAGCACCAGTTTTTATTTTCAAAACCTATTCTTGGTGGTAAAACAAATTTTGTAATAAAATAGTATAGGATTTCAGTATTTAAAGTTTGTACATGGAAGTTTATAAAGTATGTGTTATTCACTTTGCTTGCCTTGTGCCCATTTTCTTAATATCCAAGATGTAGTTTAGATTGTCTTTAGGAATCCTATTATTCATGCTTACACCAGAATGACTTGGGTTATTTATTTACCCTCTTTCAGGCTCAAGTTTCTTTATCTGTACAATAAGAATATAGTATTACATACTTTTTTTTGCAGTACAGAGATTGTACCCTAGGGGCACTCTACCACTGAGATATATCCCCAGCCCTTTTCATTTTTTATTTTGAAACAGGCTCTTACTGTCATTTAATTTTTATTTTTAAGATGTGGTCTTGCTGTGTTGCCCCGGCTAGCCTCAAACATACTATTCTCCTGCCTCAGCCTCCAAAGTTTCTGGGATTACAGGTGTGAGCCATCACACCCAGCCCTGTAGATAGATTTAAGAATTAAGTAAGTTAATATTTGTAATACAAAAGAAGAGTGCTTTTAGAGTATCGTTTAAATGTTAAATAAAGCAAAAAAGAATGCAAGGAGAGAATAGTGTATTTAAGTATAATATATGAGTTTAATCCCATTGGCTGAGTTAAAATAACTTCCTTATTATGTTTGTAAATAGCATGTTATTATCTAATGAGTGAGAATGTACTTTTCCAAAATGGAAGATGAAAACATCTGGCTATGTACTGTGGGAAAACACACACACATACACAGAAGATTAGATGGTTCTGATCTGTTTTTGTTGTAATTCATAATTTACTATGAATAAATTAAAGCAATTGATTAGATTTTGTAAAATTTAATTATGTTTCTATAATAATTCTAGCTACTTGGAAGACCAAGGAGGAGGATCACCAGTTCAGGATAGCCTAGACAACATAGCAAGACCACATCTTAAAAAAAAAAAAAAAACTACATTTCTGCACAAAATTTGAAACATTAAAATCTGTGGGAAAGGGTCACAGAAAATGTTCTTTGGAAGCTTAGTATCAGTTAAGCTGAAGTTGCAAATATCGCCAGCACAAGATAGAGAAAGCTCTGCCTCCATCCTAATGATGTATTTTATATCAGGGACATGGTTTAGCCACAGTAAGTTTCTTAGCACATACTCTGAGGACCACATTAGTGAAGCAGTTAAGTTCTACTGTAGTGTTTGTCACTCAAATATTTTGTAATTTGATTAACAATATTGGTATTGTTACTGTAGCTAGAATGTAGACGTATATATGTGTTTTGTGACTCCTGATAAAATGTGAATATTTTGGCCTTCACTAAGTTTTTTTTGTTTTGTTTTGTTTTTTGTTTTTAGAGACATGACTAACATATATTGGCACAGTAATGTAATTATAGAGCGGATTAAGTACAATGAACTTAGGACTGTATCAGGCAACATTTATATATTAAAAGGATTGATAGACAAGATTTCCATGAAAGAAGCAGGTAAATAAGTATTATTGTTAATTGATAAGTTATTTTCGTAAGTGAAGCAATTAACCGTGTTTCTAACAGTAATATATATGTGTGTATATGTGCTTTTTTAAAATTATGAATAAATTAAAGCAATTGATTAGATTTTGTAAAATTTACATAAGAATTTTACAAAATCATTTTCTTGAATTTCATAATTGTTACAGTTTAAGTTTTTGTGATTTAAAAATTCAAAATTTCCTATTTATAAGGAACTGCTTTATAAGAATATAATTGAGCTCCTTGGTTTCTGTCTCTATTAAACCTCGCTGACATAACCCTCTCTGGGTATAATCTAATTTGCATATTCCTTGCATACAGTCTAATGTAGGTCAGAAAACATTCCCAAATATTCTACTTTAAATTTTTGATTACCAGCAACAAGTTATAGACTAGTTCTTTAGTGGTCCCTTGGTGATGCTTGGCAACCTACTGTATTTCCCTAATCTATTTACTTTCCCATCCTTCCTGATTACTATTTCATGTTTTTTTAAATCTCCACCACCTTCTCCCTCATACATTCTCAGGTAAAGAGGATAGAACGAGAGGGGAGTACCTGAACAATAGGAACATTCAGAAGAGAATTTCCCCACTGCATTTACTTATCTGTTTACATCCAAACCTGCTTTCATTGTGAATGTACTATCCATGTTCCTATGTATTAGTCTTTCCATTTAAATATTAGCTCCATTTTTCTTCTTTTACTTGAGGACATCACTCCAGTAATTTTCTCTTCTGTTTCAAAAGCAAAACACTGCTCTTTTAAGCATACCTCTTTCAGCCACTGCTCTCGTTTACATAAAAATAACTCTCAGAAGATTTACTACATCAGATTTTTCTTGAGTTCTCTCTCCCTTTTTTCTAGAATTCTCTTTAATCATGCCTTAACCCCCATTTCTTAAGCAAAACATCCTATATGAAAGTCACCAGTGGCCTCTACATTGATAGATCCAGTACACACTTATACTGGATTTAATCTACCTACTTCCTTGAGATACTTTTTTAATTTGACTTCTGGAATACCATATCTCAATTTTGATGCTTCTTCACTGCCTGTTCTTTTTTAATTTATTTGTATATTTCTCTCTTCTTTACCTCCAAGTAATGGGGTAACTTAGGGCTCTTTGTACACTCATTTATGTGCTGAATTGTTTTCGGTTTGAAGTGCCAAATGCCAGTGTTATAATAATTTTTTTTTTTTAGTTGTCAATGGGCCCTTATTTTATTTATATTCAGTGCTGAGAATTGAATCACACATATATACAGGTGCTCTACCACTGAGCTACAACCCCAGCCCCCAATGTTATTTTTCAAACCAAGACCTCCTCTAAGTATCCAGTTCATTTTCTATCTATTTGGCATCTCCATTGAGATGTTTATAATTATCTCAGACTTAATATCTGATCTTCCTTAAATCTGCTTGGCCAGTACTCTTCCCCACTTTTCCATGCTTCTACTGAATAGCCTAAATCCTTGGAGACATTTTGGGATGGCAGAGTACTAGGGATTCAACCCTGGGGTACTATAGTACTGAGCTATATCCCTGGCACTTTTTAATTTTTTTTGTTTTGAGATGGGGTCTATCTGAGTTACTGAAGCTGACTTGAACCTGCAATCCTTCCAACTCAGCCTCCTGAGACACTGGAATTATAGACATATGCCATCATGCCTAGCTCCTTAGAGCTTTTTAAACCTTTTAGTTTTAAAAACCATTTTTAAACCTTTTAGTTTTTCTCATACCCACGTCTAGTTTATCAGTACAACTTGTTGGCAGTATCTCCCAAAACACCTTTAAAACACTGATCTCTATTGCACCACTGTAATCTAGACCTACCTCATCTTTTGTTTCAGTTTTTTGTTTGTTTAATACTGGGGATTGAATCCAGGGGTGCTCACTAAATTGTTTAGATCCTCGCTAAGTTCTGAGACGGGTCTTGTACTTGCAATCCTTGTATCTTAGCCTCCTAAGTCACTGGATTATAGGTTTGTACCACCACACCCAGCCTTTTGTCTCAATTAATATAATAATTGTCTCTTAATTAGTCTCTCTTAATTAGTCTCGTTCTTTTTCCACTCACTTACACAGACTCTTCTCAGAATAGCAGCTAATACAATTCTATTAAAGTAAGTCAGATCTTGTAGCTTCTTTGCTCAAAATCTTTCCATAGCTGCCCATCTTACCCTAAATAAATGTCCAAGTCCATAAAATGACCACAAAACTTCAAATTATAATCTCCTATGCACTGCATCTGTTATCCATTTGTGTAACCTTCTAATACTAACCCCTCATATCACTGGAACTACACTGATTTTTTTTTTTTTTTTTATGTATTTATCTTTTAGTTGTAGATGGACACAATCCTTTATTTATTTATCTTTATGTGGTGCTGAGGATTGAACCCAGGGCCTCATACATGCTAGGCTCTATTCCACTGAGCCACAACCCTAGCAACTACACTGATTTTATTATTTCACAGTCAGACCAGGTATCCTCTTGCCTCATGGCTTTTTACTTTCCTCTGCCCTTCTTACATTCTAATTCCACATTGCTACATGGTTCATTCCCTCTAATTCTTTAGGACTTTTGCTTAGCATTTCAGTGAGGTATTTCCTGACTATCCATTTTTAAAATTGCTGTTCTCCCATGAACATCCTTATCCCCTTTCCCTGCAGAACATCTAGCAAACAGGACATTTTACTTGTTGGTGTGCTTAACTGTATATACTAGAAGACCAGTTCTACGAGGTCAGAGATTTTTATTTACCTTGTTAACTGCTGAATCCTCACTAAAAATGACTGCACATAATAAACAAAAGTACATGCTTCTTGACTGATTTAGTGAATTAATGATATCTCTTTAAAATTCTAGGCTTTTGGATAATTATTGTTGTCATTTGTCCTTAAATAGGATATCCATATTATCTCATAAGGAAATTTATGTTTGGATTTCCAGAAAATTGGAAAGAATACATTGATAATTTTCTAGAGCAATTAAGGTAAAGTATTCTTTTAAATTTTAAAAAAATGAACATTAATAAAGTATAATTTACGTTTAATAAATGTATGCATTTTAGATGTAAAATATAATGAACTTCACATACATGTACTTGTTTTTTGGGATGGTACCAGTTTTGAAGTTCTTTTTGATCTCAGAAGAGTTTCAGGAAAAAATAATACTTTGTAAGTATTTCTGTCATGTTGAATAAATCTAAAAGGGAAATAAAACTTTCAGCATATTTCTAGAAATATTCTTCATTCACCTACCCTTTGAAGGACATAATGCTGTTTAATACCTTTTTTCTTTTCATTAATTCTTAGTAGTTATTCACTGTCAGCTACTTAACAGGCACTGTAGTTAGCATTGAAAAAAATAAAGAGTGTAAATAATTCTTGTCCTTAAGGAGCCCATAGGGGATACAGAGCTTAAAGTTAATCAGAGTACAAATAACTTAGGGATAGCAGTTTTTTCTGTAAGGGACCAGATGGTAAGTATTTCTGTGAATATGTTGTGTCTGTTCCAGAAGATCTACCTTGGCAGAAAAGTAACCATAGGTAGTATGAAAATGAATTAACCTGTCTGTGTTTCAATGAACTTTATTTACAAAACAGTCAATTGACAGGACTTGCCCCATAGTTTTCTTATAATATCAGCTTAAGTAGGAATTAAGAGCATACAGTAGGAATCAGTTATGTTTTTATGAATCCTCTGATTCAATATGTTGAATATGTGGAATAGGGATGGAAATCTGGAAAAAATAAAAATGTAACATTAAAAAGTACAGTTGGCTAGGGGAGGGGGAACTTTATCTGAGGGTTTTCCTTTATTTTTAGGTTTAGTTTTTTTTGTTGTTGTTGTTTTTTGTTTTTGAGAAATAATATTAGAGAAAAAAATAATATAATTATCTTTAGGGCTAATGAAAAGAACAGGGAAGAGGCCAGAGAAGAACAGAAAACTGCAGGGTTTGACTCTGACATACGAAAATCAAGGAAAAATGATGCAGAAGAAAACCAAACATATGTCGTCCAAAAGGCCAGCACCACTTATGACCTTGATTGTGATAATTTGGGTACGTCTGGTCTTTTCTCTTAGTATAGAGGTAGCTGACAGACTTCTGTTTCATCCTTTTGCCAAACTATAATAGTCTGCCTTATATGCACCACCCCCATCAAAAAAGTATGAACATTAATTTATAGCCCTAAGTAAGTTTTTTGTTTTTTTTTCAAAATAGGCTCTTTAATGTAGAAAAGCAGCTTACCTTTGCTGTAATCATTTATTGAACTGTCCATTATTGTACTCACAGAAATGAAGAATATTAAGTGTAGTGGATTGCCAGGACCTACAGAAATAAACAATGGCTATAATAATTGTCAAAATAAACCACCAATTGACCAAGTAAATAATACTAGTCAAAATACAGGAGGATCTTACTTTTCTAAGCAGGTAAGTTATTTACTGTACACTGCTTGTTTAGAGGGGTAATGTTGTATTTGAAAAGGTTTAAAAGACACAAGTGTTGTAAGTACCAGTATCAGTTTTGTGGGTCAGTCCAACCTCAGAAACTAAAAGTAAAAGGGACTTTATTTGGATCTTTAAAAAAGTGTTCCATAGAAGGCTGGGAAAAGTGAGAACTTATATTGGACAAAAGAGGTTAATCTACTAAAAGACAATAACAAATTTTTTTGTGAAGAAACTGCTTTTAGTGTTGAACCAGGTACTAGCAATAGGGCCATGTAACCAAGAGAAAAAAGAAAAAAAAAAAAAAAAACCTGTATATGTAGTAAAAATATCCATAGAATAAGAATCCACTAACTTGGTTATGCATCTTAACTCTCTGGGCACAGTGTAATTATCCATTCTAGCTGCCTGAAGTCAGAAGGCAACCAAAATCCACAATCCTAGGTCATAGTTGGAATCTTCTTGTACAAGTCTTCACTTGAAAGCCTCCTGAATCCATTTTGAAAAGCTCTTTTAATATTGTTTTTATTGTGACTTTGCTATAATTCTCATAACTTTTCATTAACTTTGGAACTCTAGGTAAATGTCTTGATATTTATTTTCCCCAGTCTTTAGTTGAAAAGTGAAATTGAGAGCTGGGTATGGAGGTGCATGCATATAATCCCAGCAACTTGGGAGGCTGAGGCAGGAGGATCTCAAGTTTGAGGCCTGCCTCAGCAACTTATCTAGGCTCTAAGCAACTTAGTGAGATCCTATCTCAAAATAAAAAAACAAAAAGGCTTGGGGATTGGCTCAGTGGTTAAACACCCTCTGAGTTCAATCCCTGGTACCCCCCCCCCCCCAAAAAAAAAAATGCTTAAAATCCTGTTTAAATGGTAGTTGTTGAAATAAAAGCAAATTATCTCCTTTTTTTGAAGGAATTGATTGGAAATAAAGAATATAAAAAATTGTCTTCAAAGAAACATAAAAATTGTGAAGAGATAAATAAAAGGATAATTAAAAATCAGAAGCAAGGTAATATATTTTTAATGATTTTGTAATGATAAGAAGTTACTGTTGAAATGTTTTTAATATGTTAAACGTGATCTTATAAAAAATTTTTTAGTACCTTTATTTGTTTGTTTAGTGTTTTGTGATGCTAAGGATCAAACCCAGGGCTTTGCACGTGCTAGGCAGGTGCTCCACCACTGAGCCACAACCCAGCCCCAAA
The DNA here is from genome assembly GCF_047511675.1 of Marmota flaviventris. Lineage (NCBI taxonomy): Eukaryota > Metazoa > Chordata > Mammalia > Rodentia > Sciuridae > Marmota > Marmota flaviventris. The sequence goes on along the minus strand of NC_092499.1, from coordinate 56,706,779 downwards.
ATTTTTTAATTGAAAACAATAAACTGGGGGCTGGGGTTGTGGCTCAGTAGTAGAGTGCTTGCCTAGCATGCCCGAGGCACTGGGTTCGATCCTCAGCACCAAATAAATGTAAAATAAAGTTATTTTAAAAAAAAGAAAAGAAAACAATAAACTGTTTTAATGGCTTTAAATTTTTTTTTACATGAAATGATTTTTATAATAAAATAATCAGTTACTTTAAAAACTACGTTATGCACAGGCCTACCTTCTCAAGTCTTGGTACTAAATAATTTTATTTAGATTACAAAATTATACATAATCTTAAGTACACTTACAGAAATGTTCAAAGACTGAATCCTTTCATTAAATGAATACTATAAATTAGTTTTGTGTTGTATGCATTTTTAGAGTGATTTAATTAAAATCTTATGTATCAAAATTTAAAGAGCCTTTCTCTAAATATTAGCGAGTTCAAATTTGAACATTTATTTAAATCCATCAGCCTAATAGCATTTTTTTTCTTTTTATGTTTTTTATTCCTGTATATGAAAATGAAGAACATTTATAAATGTGGTGAGGAAAGCAATAATGCTTAGATTGCCGAGTTCATACATATTAGGTTAAAGTATCCAAAATAGGCAGAATCTTTGTCAAGATTATTTAATAAAATGATTTAAAATATTCTGAATAGAAATGTTTTTTTTCAAAATTATAATTTCAAAATTTTCCAATTTTCAGTTGAACACTTGAATTATATGAGGAATTAGGAGAAATAATTTCTTCATGATTTGAAGATCTATGATGCCAGTGAAAAATCTTACAGAAATTTTTTGGGTTACTTTGGATTAGTACTACTTCTTCACAAATTATATTTTAGAGGCTTTTCTTCCCATATTCAATATTATTATTATTTTAAAATTTTTTTAGTTGTAGATGGACACCACATCTTTAATTATTCATTTATTTTTACGTGGTGCTAAGGATCAAACCCAGTGTCTTACACGTGTGAGGCAAGTGCTCTACCACTGAGCTACAACCCCAGCCCACAGATTCAGTATTATGTATTAGTCTTTCATTTTGTTGTTGATCTTGTAAACAGTAGCATATAAAATGTGTAGTCTGTTGTTTTATGATTGGTATGATGATTTGAAATTTATATGTATTTATAATTATAATGGGAAATTTAAATTTCGAATTTCACTTAGTTTAGCTTCTGATTTCTCAAGTTTCACATTAGAGCACTGCACTCAACATATTTTCTTTAGTGACATGATATGGTAAAGAATTTTCAGTTATTTAATTTTGGTTACTTTCCCATGATAATTCATGGAGTTGGCAGAGATTCAGTGAAGGTTTGTCTCTGACTACCTTCAGGGTTGAGGTAGAGCTATAAAGATTAGAGTTCTATGTTCTCCTAATTCCATCCTTAACTAGCACAACTATTGTTTCATATTTTACATGTCTAGTCAGGTTTAGTGACCTTAGTGGTTTTCTTAATATCTTCTAAATATTTTAGTTCCAGAGAGTTAATGTAACAAATATTTGTTTAGTGTCTACAGTATACATACACATTGGTACCAACAATAGCAAAAATGTCTGAACATGAAAATAAAGTTCTTATCATTAATGTTTTTTTTCCAGTCTAATTAAAAGAAAAGATTAATATGCAGTTATAATGCAGGACTCATTTTCAAACATAGCATGACTTTAAGTGTATGCTGCAAGCTTAAAAGAATAGCTTTCATTCAAAAGAAAGTTTGTAGATTAAACTGGGTTAGAGAATTAAACCAAAACAGGTATTAATTTGGTTTGTAGAAGAGTGAGGAAACTTTACATGTAGAGTGAAAAGCATTAAAGCCAAGAACCAAGCAGATGTGAGAAATAGCCAATGGTCTTATAGAATATGGTTCAGATTTGAGGACAGTGAAAGACTGGAACTTTATTGAAGGCCTCTCAGAGGAGCTCGTATGTGTACCAGTAGACTGAGAAGTCGTTGGTAGGTTTGTATAAATAATCTGGTATGCTTAAATTGAAAGAGGAATGATTTAAATTTACCTGTGCTTCAGGAAGATTAATAGGACAGTAGGATATACAATGGAACTTGGTAAAAAATATTGTATATTTTATGTTAAAATTTTTTTCTATACTAAAATTTATTTAGACGTAATTTGAGATTTTTGGTTCTGTTTTTGTCTTGTGAAATTAAAGAGAGAACTGAAGAATCGGATGTACCCATTGATATTCTAACCTCAAGAGAACAGTTTTTCTTAGATAAAGAAAGAAAATCCATGGCTGTCAAGCAGAAGGAAGCTTATGTTTTAGTAACACCACTGAAAACTAAAACATTGATAGAGCAAAGATGCATGAAGTATAATCTGTCCTTTGAAACCATTAAAGCAATAACAAATTCTGCAGTGCCAAAGCATCAAGAAGAAACTTACAAGTCAGACTTAAACAAAACTGTAAGTCCCATGAGTATATCCACTGAGATTCTGGAAAATACATTTGAGTGTAGTGAGCATCATAATAGTGAAAACAAGAAAAATTGTGATGAATGTCATTTACTCACTGTCAACCAGAAAATAAAAACGCCTAGCCCTAAAAATGAACAAATGGTCACCTATGACTTTAAGAAAAATGCCGGGTCACTATCAAAATTGAAGAAAACTGAAAATCAAGAAGCTATGTGTTTTTACAATCATCAGTCATCACTAAATTTGTCAAGTGAAGAGAGTAAAATTAAAAAGGAAATTAGAAGGAAACCAGAAACAAGAAATACCAAAGAAACAATGGTTCAGCTGAGAAAAAGCACAAGAAATTCCACAAGGACTATCTCAGTGATTTCAGAATCTGAAACTGAGGAAGGTGAAAATGAATTTCATATTAAACAAAAGAAAGCTAGATCTTCTGCTAAAGAAACTCTTCTGAAATCTGGTGTTAGGAATAAGCTTCCAATTATTGAGGGAATGGGATCCGATGAAACTAACAGGCATCCCTTAGAATGTTTACCTTCATTAATTCAGGATGACGAATGGAATGAAAAGGAATCACAGAAACTTCATTTGTAAGTAGTGGCTACAAAAGTGTTAAAGACATAAAATACATCAGTAAGGGGCTGCTTTAGTGACTTGTAACCATTATTACTTTAAGATGCCAATAGTGAGTTTTCAACAGAGTGAGATTGATCTGTTGTGTCTGTTGCTGGTAACTCAGGTATGATAAGAATTGGATTTGTCTACAGAAATTTCACAGTTTGGGTAATGTGGTAGTACAGAAACCAGGTAACAATTGAGTAATCAAGAATGAATAGGAGGGTAAACACATAAAGACAACCTAGATGGACAACCCAAGAAATTTGGCAATGATGGGGAATAGAAAAATTTGGGGCCAAAAGCAGGTGTGAAGATAAGGGAAGATATTTGGTTGCTAACCTGCTTATTTGTAAGATGGCTAAAGCCAGGGTATAATGGTATGCTGATGGAAATGATCTAGTGGAAAAAAGGAAAAAGTGATTGATTAAAGGAGAGAAGGATAACGGGAACATTCTGTTTCCTTTGAATCCTTCCAACCTTATAACATTTGGTCAAATCTGCTTTCTTGAAATATTTTTCCTCAGGCACTTCCATGGCATTGTATTCTTCCAGTTCCTCAATAGTCCTCCTCTAACTTATTTTATTCATTAATTTACTTATTCATTATCCCTGGGGATTGAACCCAGGGGTGCTTTACCACTGACCTACATCACCAACCCTTTTTTATTTTTGAGATAGGGTCTCACTAAATTTAGGTCCAGCTGAGGCTGGACTCAAATTTGCAGTCCTCCTGCCTCAGCCTCCCAAGTTGCTTGGATTATAGGTATGCACTTCCATGCATGGCCTCTGCTTATTTTCAGACAGAGAAGGTAATTTTCCTTCTTACTCTTCAGATTCTTATTCTAGGCTGCTTTTGTGCTATGGTATCCCCCTTAGTGATCTTATGTCCTCTCAAATTCCAACTCTCTTTTTAATATAGTGATTTTCAAATCTATCTATCTGGCCCTGAATTCTTGTATTTAGATGTTGCCTGGATATCACTTTATAAGGTTTGACTTAATACAATTAAGGTTGAGAGGTTTATTTTCCATTGATAAAACAGACTTCCCAAATCCTCTACCCACTTTGCCTGCCCATTTCAATTTCTGGAAATGTAATTCTTCCAAAGCTAGGTTTAAATTCTTTATCATTATTTCTTTAAAATCTCATGCCCATAAGGATTGGTTCCACGACCCCTCAGGGATACCAAAATCTGTGGATGTTCAAGTCTCTTAAATAAATTGAATAGTATTTGCATATTGCCTATTATAATCCTCCCATATATTTTAAATCATCTCTAGATTATTTCTAATACCTAATACAATGTAAATTCTATATAAACAGTTATCATTAAAGAATGAGAAGAAAAAAGTGTATGTGTTCAGTAGAGATGTATTTTATTTTTCCTGAATATTCTGATCATGTCTGTAAACATTCAGATTTTTTTTTCCTGAATATTTTAGTCAAATCTACAGAGGTGGAACCACAGAGATAGAGGGCTGCTGCAAATTTTGTCAGAGAAACAGTATTTGAAGTAAAGACATGATATAGTTGATATAACACTAGCATCCCTAATCTGAAAGTTCCAAAATCTAAAACTTACTGAGTACTGACAAATGCTACAAGTGGGAAATTCCATACCTAATCTTACATGATTGATCATAGTCAAAACACAAGCACACTAAAAATGTTGTACAAAATTACCTTCAGGCAAGGGATATAGCTCAGTGGTGGAATGCTTGCCTAGCATATAGGAAGCCCTGGGCTCAAAACCTAACATTTCCAAAAAATAATAACTGGCGCTGGGGTTGTGGCTCAGTGGTAGAGCACTTACCTAGCATGTGCAAGGCTCTGGGTTAGATCCTCAGCACCACATAAAAATAAATAAATAAAATGAAGGTATTGTGTCCAATTACAACTAAAAATATACATATATTTAAAAAAACAATAATTACTACTTTTGGTTTATGTGTATATATGTGGTTTATAAAACAGATTTCACGTTCAGACTTGGGTTCCATCCTCATTACATACAAATACTCCAAAGTCCAATGACAATGAAAATCTGAAGCACTTCTGATCCTGTCCCAAACATTTTGGATAAGGGATACTCATCCTACACCATTTTAAAACTAATTGGTGAGATAAATAAGTATTTTCTGCCTGAAAAGTCAGCCTAAGTACAATATATAAAGTCTTTTTATTGTGGGAGGTAATATGTATACCAGGTTCTAAACAAATTTACAAAGGAACTTTTAGAATGAGTAAGGAATTACCTTATGTTTCTACTTTTTTTTTTGTTTTCAAATTTTGGTTCCCTCAATTAAAAGGGCATTTTGTTCTAAAATACGAAGATCTTCAAATTACAGTGGAATGAAACTAAGCATAAGATTTTTATAGGGGGGGTGGGCCTGCGAATATAGTTAGGTAGTAGAACAACCCCAGGTTCAATCTCTAATACCACCAAAACAAAAACAACAAAAAAAGGTTTATCTTCTGGCATAGTCGGCACTAATAAGATTTACAAAACAGTATATAGAAGTCATTTATGCCAAAGTTTTCCCAAATCATTGATTAGATGAACTTTGAAAAAAAAAATGTTGAAATATGGAAAAAAAATTTCAGGTATAGTAGAATTCAACAAAATAGTATCTACTAGATTTGTAAACTTACATCTTCATATTTTAAGCACTACTGAGCAGAGGGAATAACATCTTTTTTCCAAAGTTATCTAGAATGATTTTGATAAAATTCCTTCAGCCCAGTAAACCTCATTTACTCAATGGTGTGCTTTCAGGAGATTGTTTTTGTTGATTTGACTTTCTTCTTTTTTTTTTTAGAGAATTTTAATATTTATTTTTTTCAGTTTTTGGCAGACACAACATCTTTGTTTGTATGTGGTGCTGAGGATCGAACCCGGGCTGCACGAATGGCAGGCGAGCACGCTGCCGCTTGAGCCACATCCCTAGCCCTTGACTTTCTTCTTGTTTAACTGGTTTTGGTCTTCCACAGTGCTTTTGCATCTCTACCAAAGTACAAACCTGGTTTCTGGTCAGATGTGGCTAAGGCAGTAGGTTCTCGAACTGCTAAGGAATGCCAGAAGAAATACCTGGAAGATCCTCGAGGAAAAGGACACCAGAAACATGTGATTAAGAAAAAGCAAGCCAATCCCAAAGGCCAAAATGGTAACCTTTGTAATTTTTCCTAGTGCTCAGTGTAGACTTCTAATCACTCACCAATTATATTTTATATTTATCCATAGTCTTATTACAGGTATTTTTTTAAAAGTGTTATCCTATATACCTACTTTTGTCAGTAGTAGCTTTGTAGCCTTGTGCTTTGAATTTTTTCTAGGAAATCGTAAATTAGATACAGAGATTCAGTACCCAAATTATTATTCTGATTATCTAATTTGATTTGAGGCTGCTTGATTAGGGCTCACTAGTGATTCACAAACAAGAAAACAATGAGAATAAATTTAATTTTCATAGTCCCAGGATTACATGCTTAGGTCCATGGTTGCTAATAAAAGGTGTTTTATTCGAGAGAAATCCTATAACAAGATTTAGAGAGATAATTCATTAAGGTTTTACATTTTAGCTAAATAACTAAATCAGGCATTTAGCAGCAGGAGTATGGGACATAGCCTTTCTCACAGAGTAACAATCTCTTAAACCTCACCTTGCCTAATCTTAGTTTAATGAGTTTATGTAGGCTAATCATACTGCATAGATGTCAATGTAGAAAGAATCATTTGTTATATAAGAGACTTAAAATAATAGAAGTTGTTAACTATAAAGCAGTTAATATATAACTAAATCTTTATCAAAATGTCTTGATGACTCTTAAGGTGAGAGAAAGAATGATAAAAAGCAGAATATTAAGATAACTGCCAAAGTGGGAACTCTTAAAAGGAAACAACAAATGAGGGATTTTCTGGAACAGTTGCCAAAAGATGACCATGACGATTTTTTCAGTACAACACCTTTAAAAAATCAAAAAAGAGTATTGGTAAGAGTCTCAAATGTATGAAATCATTGTTTTCTTAACCTATACTGACCTTTTTTGGGGGGGGGGGGCGGGTACCAGGGATTGAATACAGGGGCACTTTACCACTGAATCCCCAGTCCTTTTATTTTTTATTTTGGAACAGAGTCTTGCTAAGTTGCTGAGGCTGGCTTTGAACTTTGATCCTCCTGCTTCTGCCCTCCAAATCACTGGGATTAGAAGTATGTGCCACCACACCCAGCTTCTTATATTGACTATATTTTATATCTTTCATTTTTATTTATGGTAGTGTTCATTACTAATATTTCAGCCCAAGGATGGATAGCTTTTATAGATATGACCAAAGAGTAGGATAGGAAATAATCTGTATGCCATTTTCACCAGTTTCTAGAGTCTGTCCTTCAGTGGTTCAAACTTAATATTGTAAAACCAAATAGGAAACAAATAAATAGTCAAACATATATGTTTAAAATGTAAGGAGATTTCAAGATGACCAAAAAGAGGTTCTGGGTGCTCACCTTCTCCTTCTCCACAAAGAAGACCAGAGCAACAGGTGGATGGAAAACTGCATTCCAAGAGTCTAGACTATTGTAGCTTGACATCATCTTGAGAACAGTCACAGTTGGAATTCAGACTTCCCTAGGGGCCATAAGCCTCTGTATATCCCCATCTCCTAGGCCCTATAGATATTCTACCGTACTAGGACAGAGGTCTTCAGTCTCACAAACACAATTAGACCCAGAGTGAAATTGACTGCACCATGCAGGCCTGCACAATGCCTTATGTTACAGTAGGTGGCTAAGCTCAGCAGTATAGGACACCCCCAGGACCCAAGATATCAAGGCACTTCCCCGCTGGAACTGCACCCCTGCCTTTTCACTTCCCAATAGAACTAGCTACCCCATTGGCTACCTTTCATACCATTTCCAGCACTAGGCCTGAGAGCGCATACCCCAGACTGCCTCTGCTAAGTATACATACTCAATACGCCAGCATTGCTAGAGCTGGCACTACTCTACACCCCTCCAACAGTGGAGTTTACACCAGTGGTGCTGAAGAATTCAACAAGAGGAACTTAGCAATTATACATGAAAACTAAACATACTCTTGAATTACCATTGGCCAATGAGGAAATATAAAAGTAAATTAAACAATTTCTTGGAACAAACTAATAAAAACACAGCATGCCAAAACCTATGGAATACAGCATAATTCATACTACAGAGAAAATTAGCAATAAGCACCTATATTGAAAATGAGAAAGCTACCAAATAGTCTAACACTATAACTTAAGAAACTAGAAAAATAAGAGCAAACCAAACCCAAAATTAATAGGAAAATAATAGTAAACATCAGAGCAAAATTTACTGAAGTAGAGACTAAAAAAGAAATGCAAAAGATGAATGTAATGAACAGCTGAGTAGATTTTTGTTTTGTTTTGTTTTTCTAGGTACTGTGGCACACACCTATAATCCCAGCAAACTCAGAAGGCTGAGGAAGGAAGATCCAAAGTTTTGAGGCCAGCCTGGGAAACTTAATGAGATCTGGTCTCAAATTTTTTAAAAAACAAGGGGCTAGGCTAAGTGGTAAAGCGCCACCTCCCCATCTACCCCCTACCCCCGCCGCCCAGTTCAGTCCCCAGCAATGCAGAAATAAATAAATAAATAAGCAAATAAGTAAGTAAATAAATAAATATAAAATATGTATAGGTATATAGATGTGTATATCTACATACCTTCTGTGTTATAGACTTTTTAAAAAAATTAGTTAAAATGTTCACTGCTAACAAAAGGAAGTCTGATATTAATAGTCATATATCAGTAGATACATTAATGGATTCATACCATTCAGAAAGCATATTGTGGTAATATATTACAAAAGCTATAAAGATAAATTCTGTTCTTCAGAATTCACCCTAAGAAATTCAGAAGCTTAAAATCTTTGCAAATAATCATTCTGGGTTTAACTGTATAGCAAAAACCTGGAAATGAATATACAGTAAATGTTTTTCATAAGCAATGAAATACAGTGCAAATATGAAGTGCTAGTTTAAGAGTATTTTAGAACCTAAATGTTAAGTGTATATAGATTAATGTACAAATACGTGGATATGGACAATTGAATTGAATAATGTAATAACTGTAATTTTTTCAGCTACCAGTTTCTTCATATTGTTTTCAAATCATCTTCTAAAATTTAACAAGACTAGTACTCAGTGCTTTGCAGAATCTAGTTACAACATTATTTCTGCCTCCTTTTTGCTTATACAAATTATAGGATACATTTTAAGGGTGCCATCTGAAGCCATTACTGTGTTCCCTTCACAATATCATGGTCCAATAGAGGTTGTACCCTTTGTTATCCCACCATCGTTTCATGCTCTGAATAAATGTTTAGGACTAAATACAAGAGTAACAACATTAAAAAGATAGAAATGGAAAGTGAATTAGCTCATTTTCCATGGCATAGGTCTACTTTTTCTACAATTTCAGTATAAGGATCTTTAACACTGCATGAGTCCCTACTAAGAGCCAAGCACAGTTCATTTTCATTTTTATTTTTATTTTGTTTTTTCTACACCTAAAGTCAGCAAGCTGTGGGCCTTTTGGTCAAATTCAGTTTATCATCTGTTTCACAGAGGTGCCGATTTGTTTGCATATTATGTGCATCTGCTTTCATAGTAGTGACACATTTTAAGTAGGTGGGACAAAGCTGTGTAGGCCATAAATCCTAAAGTATTTACCATCTGACTGCAGAAATCATTTGCATACTTCTAGTCTGCACAGCCTTTAGAAATAGGTGTTACTGAATCCATTTTACATGCAAACAATTTCTTTTGTCTTTAGTGATTCTGTCATCAATCTACTACTCTTTTTAATTATCTAATTTGGAAAATTATGAGGAGAAAAACACCAGTTCACTAAAAATCATCTTATGATAACGAAAGAAATATTTATTTTTATGTGTGCCTGCTGAAAATATTTGTTTTCTAGTTACCAAGTTTCCAGGACAGTCAAGATGCTGATGATATTCTGCCAAATATGGACAGAAATCCAACAACTCCATCATCAGTTATCTTTCCACTGGCAGAAACTCCTCAGTGTCAGCATGTCACTCCTGGCATGCTGATCTCTATAAACAGGTGAATAATTTTGCATGTGCTATTTTAATATTCTGCATCATTGAGGAACATTTAAATATTTCATGAGTTGAGAAACAAAGATGTAGTAATGGGAAGAATTATTATTTAAAGAATGATGGGCCAAGCATGACGCACACCTGTTAATTCCTGCCATTCAGGAAGCTAAGGTAGGACGATGGTATGGAAGAAGGTCTTTCTAAGTGTGATGCAAAAATCCAGAAGCCACAAATGATAAAGTCAGCCATATGAAAAAATTGTATACGTTTCACCTGGTATTAACTACTGCAAACATTGAAAAGATAAGTTCTCACAAAAGAACTTACTGCAATTTGTCACAGGCAAAGGCTAATAATTTCCCTAATATGTTTCCTACAAATCAGCAAGAAAACAAGCTTTTCTCATGCATATGTTAATAAAAATGTAAATCAGTACAATCTTCCAGGTGCTGTGGCACACACCTGTAATCCCAGACACTCAGAAGGATGAGGTAGGATGATCCCAAGTTTGAGGCAAGCCAGCAACTTAGCAAGATCTTGTCTCAAAATAAAAAATAAAAAGGACTTGGGAGGATAGTTAGGTGGTAGAGTTCCCCTTGATTCAATCCCTAGTACTAAAAAATAAAAATAAATAAGTAGAATCTGCAGCAACAATTTGTCAGGATCTGTCAATATGTATAAATCATACATGGCCTTTGAACCAGGAATTCTGTTTTTAGAATTGTGAATGCACACCTAATTTATTGTAGCATTGTTAAAATGGCAGAATTCAAATGTTTATCAGTAGGGAATCTCAAAATGAATTCTGATATATTATGTCATCATACAAATTGATGAAGAAATTTTGTATTACTACTATGGTCAAATGCCCAAGATATATTAATTGAAAATTGCAAGATGCAGTGAATAATGTGTTATGTACATATATATGTGTATAATTGCTTTTATTTAAATATCTCCTGACGAGATAGGTAAAAATCTTTAGGGATGGGACCTAGGGATGAATGAAAGTGTGACTTGAATCTTGAACTGTGTGTATATAAGAACTATTTGAAATATAAATATAAATGAAATTAACAGGAAAGAATAGGAGTGACCAATAGTTTGATGTCACAAAGAGGGCTATTCCATTTGGCAATTAAAAATGCTGATCTTGCTGGGCGTGATCATGCACGCGTGTAATCCCAGTGGCTCAGGAGGCTGAGACAGGAGGTTCGAGAGTTCAAAGCCAGCCTCAGCAATAGTAAGGCACTAAGCAACTCAGTGAGACCCTATCTCTAGATAAAATACAAAAAAAGGGGGTGTGTGCGGCTCAGTGGTTGAGTACCTCAGAGTTCAATCCCTGGTACCAAAAAAAAAATATGTCTTCAAAAATTGTTGACATGGAATAATGTTCAGACAATAATTGTTTTTAAAAATTAAATAAAACAACATATAGCATGATTCCAATTTTATACAACATGAATTCATATGAGAAAGGAAATTTTTTAAACTAAAACATCAATAGCTATTATCTATAGGCTGTGTGGGATAACACTGATATAAGTCTGTGAGTTTTTGTTTGGTCTTCAAGGGGAGGATATTTCCTGTTTATACTGCGTTTATAATAAAACAGGACTTCTTTTTTTCTTATAGCGCAAATACCCAATAGATTTTCTTTCCTAAAAACTTTTTTACTTTAAGAAATTGAGTTTTCTAAACCTTCACTGTCTCTTGACTTCACCAGCTCTAAAAGTTGGCTTAACTTTTGTTGTTGTTGTTGTGCTAGGAATTGAACCCATGGCCTTGTGCATGCGAAGCGAGATAGGGAATTGAAAACAACCATTATGTTTGGCTTCAGTTTTCATCTGTAAATTGTAGGGCAGTCCTATTTTCTGAGAATGAGCTGGAGTAGAGATGAGGTAAAAAGAAATGAAAAAAACAAAACCTTCATCATTGTTATGGGGAATACAAGAAATATATAGAGAAATAAAAGCTGAGCTGATTGAAAACCAAACATAATTGGAAGAGGTGTACATTCTCAGTAGTGAACTACTGATTTTTTTTTTTTTTTTTTTTTTGGTACTTGGGACTGAACCCAGGGGCTCTGAACCACATTCCCAACCTTTTTTTTTTTTTTTTTGAGACAGGGTCTCCCTAAGTTGCCAAGCTGGCTTTGAACTTGCAAATCCACCTTGCCTCAGCTTCTCAAGCTTCTAGGATTAACAGTTGTGTGCCAACACACCGGGTGAAAATCTACTTTTTTTTAAGATTGAATAGATTTTAGATTTTTAACGATTACTTTTCAGCCTGAAGTTAAAAGTATTATAGTTAATTTTGACTTGAAATTATTCTGTATTTAAACAGGAATGATTGTGATAAGTATGTTTATCGTATGCAAAAAAATCATAAAAGTAATGGTGGCATTGTCTGGGGCAATGTTAAGAAAAAAAGGGTAAGTATTTTTATTATTTTATCCAACATTTATCTATAGAACCCTGTAAGATATGACATATTATAATAGCTATATAATAGTCCATGCCCTACAGATACTTAAAATCTAATATGTGGCCATGATAACTAAATAACTACTGTAAGATTACAGATGGAAACTCGTAGACCAAACATTTGAGCAAGGTAAGAATGAGTAAAAAGAGTGTCTATTCAGTTACCAGGGAATAATCAGACTAATTAAATCATGATTTTTATAGAAGACATTTCATCAGCTTCCATGCAGCTTTAAAATAATTTTCAGATGATTTTCAGATTCATCTACTTAATGATAACCAGACATAAGTAGCAAGATTTTAGAATAGCTAATTCACCTCAAATTTCCTCAAAGCTAATCTTGCAGAATAATTTATGGGGACAGGACATTCATTCCCTAAAAGTACTCCTTTTCTTCCCTAACTTAACTTGAAATGTTTATGCTGCATACTGGCTAGAATATAATTCCTCTCTCAGTCTCTCTAAATATTGGCATTACATAATCACATCCATGTTCCTGGGCTTCACTTATACACAGGAAATAGTAGGTATTTCACTGGGACCTTGCTTTAAAATCAGTCTGGGGACTCTTGTTCTTCCAAAGAAATTTGAACTCCATAAATGAACTAGATAGACTCCTTAGTGATCCTTAAGATTCCCTTTCTACAGTCCCACATCCTTAGGGGGAGAAAGCCATGGAATGAATGGGAGTCTAAAGATTTGACTCATCCAGGCATTGTGGCACACACCTGTGATTCCAGTGGCTTACGAGGATCATGAGTTCAAAGCCAGCCTCAGCAGCTTAGTGAGCTGCTAAGCAACTCAATGAGACCCTGTCTCTAAATAAAATACAAAATAGGGCTGGGGATGTGGCTCAATGGTTAAGTGTAAGATTTGTCTTTTTTTCCAGTAAACTGATTCTTGCTAAATTCTCCAATCCAGTGCTTCTCAAATGTGTGCACAAAGAGTGCCAATTGTGGCTAGTACTTTGAAAAACCTTGTATATGAAAATGCACTTAAAAATTTGCATGTTACCACCATTTTAAGCCAAGACTTTGAGGTAGGGGGAACTAATACTTTGATAGTATAATGTTTTCCAAATATGGACTTATTTTTTTTTTTACTATAGTCAGTTATTTGATTATGATAAAATATATTTTTACTAACAAGGATTTAAGTGAAATAAATACTTCAATATTAGCTTTTCGAAGCATATAGACTATCCTTTAGCCATTGTATGTAGCATTAGTTTGTAATGTTTTCTTATAGTAATGTTTGCCAACAATGAGAAACAACATCGAACAAGTTGTGATTTTTGCCCTGGATGAATGCAAAATAAAATTAGGCTTTTGACAAATAACTATCAAGTGATTTAACTGTTATACTATGTATTAAGCATACTTAATTTTGTCTATGCTTGAGGAGGCATCAAAGTAGGTACCACTTACCTATAAATGTATTAACTCTTTTATAGGTTGAAACTAATTTCTCAACTCCAACATCAAGAAAAACCCTGTTTAATCAAGGTAATTTATTTTGTAAATAAGGCATCTATTATTTGGTAATATTTATTTAAACAATCCTGAAATTGTTGTTTGTTAGCTCCAAAGAGAGTTAGTTACTTACACTTTTTCAATTTTCACTAAAATTACTTGGATATGTATTAATCCTTTTTATTAAATATCTCCTTACAGACTTAGACACATCTGGTATTGGAAAACTTTTAACTAATGCTATGGAACCTTCAGATGAAGAAGAAAAAGATGATTATTTTTCAAATACTGATTCTGAATAGTAAAAATGAGAATGATTTAATGATTTTTATCATAAAGCAGACAGTATATTTGTATCTCCATTGGGTGAATAAGCATTTTTTTCATAATGTAGCTTCATATGAAAATATGGATTTTTTCCCCCAAAGGTTTCATGTTTGTATTAAAATATCCTGTAGAATATTCCTCATTGCTGCAGCTTGTTTACACAGCTATATATTTGTGTGTTGTAATATTAAAATATAGTCAAGTTTCTTATAAGCATCTAAGTCTGTTTACTTTAATGATTTGATAAAATCATGTCCCAAATAACACTTTTTAAAGTCTTGCTACCCTAAAAAGGGGAGGTGGGGAGATGAAAGAAGTTGGATTAATGACTTCTGAATTCATGAAAAATTACAGCATTTGTCACCACCAAAGTTGATTTAATGTTTAAATTATGCATTGTTTTAAACTATTTAACATTTCTCTCATTTCTCATGATCTCCCTATGAAACCAATGTAACTTTAATTTATTGATTTTTAAATATTTTACTAGAGAACAGATGCTGCTGCATTCTACCAACCTGCTTTCATTTGCAGACATACAAGTTAATAGATCCACCATTATAAGGAGCCAAGTTAATGAATATTATGTCATAGTAAACATCCTTTCTTTTACTTACAGCTCTTTAGAAATAACATTTTAGCGTAATTCTGTCATTATGTTTCAAAGTTTGACATAAAAATATTTTCTTTCTGGTTATAGTACACATTCATTCCTAACTGTTCAAATAAAGTTAGTCTTTATAGTATTTGTTTCCAGGTTGTTTTTATTTTTGTTTTATTGACTGATCAGAGAAAGAAAACAAATACACATTTTGTTAAGGGTGCTGATTAAGTTTCTTAGTAGAAGTTTTTCTACTTGAGCATTTCTAAAAAGTTTACTTGGGGGCTGGGGTTGTGGCTCAGTGGTAGAGCACTTCCCTAGCATGCATGAGGCACTGGGTTCCATTCTCAGCACCACATATAAATAAATGAATAAAATAAAGGCCCATCAACGTCTAAAAAAAAAATTTAAAAGATTACTTAAAAATACCATGATTGGACTACCTTTCTTCTTTAAACTACTGTAATTATTTCCATTCCCACAACTCTTATTTGATGTAGGATGGAATAAAGGAAAGGAAAGATATAAAAGGTTTATTTTAGAGTGGCCCTAAAAAAATACCATTTACAACTTAGGTGCCAATATTTGATATTACATTCTGCTGCTTAAATTTACCGTAATATATTAGAAGTTAAGAAATCCATGACACAAAAGTATTTTATAACATTAAGTCAAATCTAGTAACAAAAAATTTGGGAATGGCATACACTTGACCCAGAACACAAGTCTTACTCTCAGTGCTCATATTCCCTATGTCCAGTCTAAACTCCTTCAGTGTCCTTTTCTACTTTGGTCATCTTTTTTCTTTTTCTTTCTTTTTTTCTTTTTGGTATCCTACCCTGCCAGGTTCCTGGTAGTCCCATTTCTATTAGGTCATAAAGTAAATTAATAATGTTTAAGGTAAGATAAGTAAACTCTAAAGAAAACAAAGCAAAAATGCAAAAGACTTTAAAAGGCTCAAGGATTAAAATAATAAGATTAGTAATCAAAAAGATGAATAGTAAAGGGACACAATTGAGACTGCTGCTTATTAGTTCTTCTAGACTGACTTTAAAAGAGTCTAATTTATATTCGAAATAAAAACAATGTCATGTTAAATTAATAACATCACAAACATAATGGGTGAAAACCAAATACATTCAATAACTTGTTCAAAAAAATTTTTCCAGCCAGGTACTATGACATACATCTGTAATCCTATGGACTTGGGAGGGGAGGCTGAGTCAGGAGAATTGCCAAGTTTGAGATACTGTCTCTAAATAAAAAGGACAGGGATGTAGCTCAGTGGTTGAATGTTCCTAAGTTCAATCCCTAGTACCACACATACATGGGGGGAAAAAGTATCGCTTTTTTTCTATTCTATATAAATAAATCTACTTTGATTAAAGATAAACCTCCCTAAGGAATTTGGTGAAAACTTGTCTCAAAATAACGGGGGTAGGGGATTTAGCTCAGTGGTAAAGTAGCCCTGGGTTCAATCCCTAGGGAAATCCACCCCCTTCACACACACAAGAAATACTAAGTTCAAGCTCTTATGCCACTTAGAATATATTTCAACAACAAAAGTAATAGTTGAATATACTTGACTTGTATATGACAGAAGAATGTGATTCAATTCATAATACACGTATAGACACAATTTTTCATGTCTGTACACAAAGTAGAGCCACACCATTTGTGTCTTCATACATGTAGTTAAGATAATGATGTCCATCTCATTCCACTGTCTTTCCTACCCCGATTCCCCTTCCCTTCCCCTCCATCCCCTTGCCCTATCTAAATTTTCTACTTTCCTAGTGACTGGGTCATTGATCTGACAAGACACCTACCACTTAAACCTTATCAATATATATGTTTAGATCCAGTACATTTAAAATATTGGCAATATTATAGTTCATATATAGGAATAATGGTTTGTGACCACTAAGTTGGCAGTAGACATGGATACTATTCATGCTAAGAAATAACAATGACAATACATCTTGCAGGGAAAATCCCAGAACACATCTCACTCAGCTTTTATTTTCTCCTCAATATTACCTGTAACAAAACATTGATTTATTAAATAAAGAAATTAATTTCATAATCTAGTCAAAATGTTTACTAAGCATTAAAGAATTTCTTTTAAAATAATTTGTATAATCTACATAAATAAAAATGTACACAAAATAAGTGATAAGGAAATATTCTGTTACATATTTTAAACTGGCACAAACCACAGCAATGATTACTGAAGTGCATTTAGAATTGTGAGAGTACAATAACTATCTTGAGTAGTCTCTGATCACGTATCAGATTTCAATCTATCTTTAAGATCATTTGGTAACATTTCCATATCAAATATGTAGTGAACATATCTATAGATCTCCTCAGCTTTTTGATGAGTTACTTGTGCACAGGTGGAGATTTCTTGAGGTGAGCTGAAAAATAAATGGGACAAAAACATTATACTATAACTTTTGGTTTTTATAAAATTTAATATTCTTACCTTACCTAAAGAACACCAAATAGCATTTAAGAAAAATCACATCTTCCTGAGCATTACACATGCGACTGATAAAGTCTTTAGCATTAAATAAAACAAAAACATTTCATTTATATAAAATCATCTGCATTAATGATTTCAATATGTGTAATCAACTGAATATTTGTTATCTCCCCAAAATTCATGTGATGGAACTCTGATCCCAAATTGATGGTGCTGGTTTCTGTCTCCTACTACTACCATCCCCAAAAAAGGTTCATGTGTAGAGAACTTGGTCCTCCAGGCGGCAGTTCTGGAAGATGGTATGGACCTTTAAGAGGTGGGGCCTAGTGGGAAAAGTTTAGATTCCTGGAGTCAGCACTGCCTTTGGCAGGGATTGTAGGATCCCTGTTTCTCTCCCTGTACCTGGGAGAGAAAATCATGTGCTCCTGCCTTTGCTATCCACTCTATGAGGTAACACAGAATCACTACAGAGCCTTTGCTGTGCTTGTTGAACCTTCAATCTCCAAAATGGGCTAAACAAACCTTTCTGTGCCAGTTACTTCATTAGCATAACAGTGGGATGACTTAACACAGATGATATTTGGAGGTGGGGACTATGGGAGGTAAGTAGATCATAAGGGTAAGAGTCCTCAGCACCCTTTTAAAAGAGGCCCCAACTAACTCTGCTTCTACCCGAGAGAGAATACAGGAAGTCAGTAGACTGCAACCCAGAAGAGAGGGCCTTTGCCAAAACCCAACCATGTTGCCACCTAGACTTCAGACTTCTAGCCTCTAGAACTCTTTGTAAGTCAGCCAACCAGTGTATGGGATTATAGTAGCCCAAATTAACTAAGACACCATACCTTTTATGGACCTTTACTTAAAATAAACTTACGTTCTAATATATCCTTCTGCAAGCAATATAATAATAAAAAACCAGGCTAGGGGTATGGTTCAATGAAAAAAGTACTTGTCTAGCATGCACAAAGTCCTGGGATTGATCCTTGGCACTTTAAAACAAGCAAAACTAGTATAATTCTCAACTTGAATGTTCTATTTACAGAACTGAATGGCCCAGAAATGTTAGAATGCAAGGTCAAACTGTTGTCTATCTCCCCATAGAGCTCTAAGCACCTTGAAGGCAAGGCCTACTCCCCCACTGCCCCCAATTAGTGTCTCATCTTCATGAATTAACCAATACTTGGTACCAGTTAACAGGCAAAAACAAAACAAAACAAAAAAACAGTTTATTAATGGTCACTGAGTCTTTTTGGAAAATATTAAAATTCTATGAAATGCTTCTAAGAATCATTTAAAAGTAATCATTATAAAATGTTACAAAAATAGACATACCTGTTAGCCATCTCTTGCACAGATGTAAACTGGTGACACATATTTAATGCAGTTATATAACTTATATTGGGAATACTTAAATAAAATTGAAGTGCCTCACATTTACTACTGTTTACCACTGTTGGAACATGAATACCAACATTCTTTCTTTGTTCCACTAAAGACAATTCCTTTAGCAAATCTGCAGTTTCTTCTTGGCAGGAACTGAAAAGAATTCGAATTCCAGCACCAATTAAGGTGGTCAGCAGACTGTCATAACTCTTTGTTCTCTTGAACATCCTTGATGTGTCTCCTAAATATTTCATGTTTAGGAAAATATAAAATTTAGTAACTAACACTAAGTAGAATCATTAATTTATATTTTTTAAATACCAAGATCTATAGCATTGAACAAACTAGTGCTACATTCTACTAATGAGAAACTGACAGCAAACGTTTTAAAGTGACTCTCTAATATCTAAGAGATATTAAGGAGAACTTCAACTGAAATCAACATAGGAAGGTGAAAATATAAGGGAGAATTTATATTTCTAGATAATTCACTTTTGAAGACCAAGGCTATATTATTAATTTCTTATTGCTGGCATAGATGAAGGGCTCCTTAATTATTGGTTTAACTAATATAAAAAAATTATCTCATGTACTTATTCCAATATAGAAATATCCTGCATGCCCATTTTAATGTTACTTCATCATTAATTTATTAGCCTAACATTCCTGTTCATTTTATTTTCCATATTCTAGATACAACCTGTTTTTGGCATTCCCCACTTATGCCCACCCCATTTATACCATTTTGTAACTGGCCAGTTAACCAAGAAGCTGGTTATATAATTTTTTTCTATGTTACTTTCTCTGTGTTCTAAATCTAATTCCTTTATCCCTCACTTGTTAAATTAAAAAGGAGAAAAAAAAAAACCTTAATTTAACTGAAAGATAAAATTTACTTATCCAAGGTCAAATGGTTCACCAGTGATAGTATGGAGGATGAAAAAGTTGCCTAATTCTCAAATCAATGTTTTACATAAACTATACTATTTCGTTTCATGTGTAAGTCTTCAATTTGTCCATAATGGCTTTTGCCTACATGATTTCACTTAATGCTCATAATATGATAAAATGAGTGTTACAAGTATATGGTTAATACTTACTCATCAGAGGGAGTGATCTATCAAGGTAACAAACATCACATAGCTATAAAGAAGCTGGATTTCGTTTGTTTGTTCTGTTTTTGTTTTTTTTTTTAGCAGTGCTGGTGATCAAACCCAGTGTCTCAGGAATGCCAAGCAAATGCTCCACTACTGAGCCACATCCCCATCAAGAAACTTGAAATCAACACATCTGGATTCCATTTCCTTTGATCTTTTCACTATTCTCTGGAACTCCCCATACATACAATTAAATAATAACCACAGAAATTCCCTAATTTGTAACTCCAATTTGACATTTCCAAATTTATCTTAGCACCCATTTCAATGACCAATTGCAAAGTTAATCTTCATGTTCATTCAAAGTTGAGTTCCCCTTAAATCTGCTGCTTTTTTTATAATCATATTGCAATAAACAGCACCATTACCTAACTGGCCAGTTACCAAGAAGTTGGTCAAGTAAGAGTAATTCTCAACTCTTCCAACCAACTCCTACAAATCCTGACTCTTAAGCATCTCTTTGATCCTACTTCTGTTCTCCATTGCTGCTTTATTTAAGGCCCTCCTCTCTCGGATTCTTGAAGTCATGACTGACTTTACTTGCCTTCAGTTCTCGTAGGTTTCATTTAATTACAACAACTGATGATAAACATAATGGCATTAAAATGTGAAATGACATTCATCGAGTTAAGTATTTATATTTTAAGAGTTTTCTATTGCTTGACAGTAGAATAATAAAATAGTCAAGTTCCTATTCAGGCTCCTAAACAAATATTTTAAAATACAAACCTGTTTTTTCTCTGTCTTTTTCCACAATCACACATATTCTTTCAAACATGTTCTGTAGGTGCTGGATCTGCTCGATGAGCTTGTTCTTATTGACAGTATTTAACATCTCAGATTGAGACTTCCTTTCCACCACCATGCGATTACTCACAATGTAATCACAGCCATTAAGAGGACATACCTCTACTTGAAACCCATGGATTGCTCTTAAGGAAGAAATAACTTCTACACCAGAAGTGATTTCACGACTGTCTACAAGAATACAGGTTCTTTTTCCTTCCTGTGGAATTTTAAGAGAACTATGCATCTCAGTCAAATGTGGTCTTGAACTGAAACCGTATGAAATTCTAGAATCCTGCAAAGTACTACAAACCTGAAAGAAGAGAAAACACTGATCACAAATTGGTTAAATATGTATTAGTGTCACAGACTTTTCACATCTCATGCTGATTCTTCTTACTGATAATGTTCAGGTCTTTTCCTTCAACAAGTCTAATGTGACTGTAATTAAAGAACAAGTCCCCATTTTTACAACTCAAAAAACACTGTAAGGCTATAATTAAAAACAAAAGCCAAGAGCAATAAGATGTAATTAAAGTAGGAGAAAGTCTAAACAATGAATAGGAAAGGAAAATAAGTTTTTAAAAGTAAAGTTGTTCTAAATTTTAGCCTAGCTAGAGATTTAAAAAAAAAAATGATTAAATAATAACCTGAAAGCAGATTTGAGTTTATCTCAAATAATAAGAAAATTAGACAAGATATCATTGAAAAATAACTGGGAGATTTTGATAACCAAAAAGTGTCTTCATCTGAAAACAATTAAATCTCCTAAATAACATTGTTTTGTTACAGTGTTGTGCTGGGTAAAGAACCCAAGGCTTCATGTATGCTAGGCAAGAACAATGCCACTGAGCTAAATTCTAAATAACATATTTTAAAAGATAATTAAGGGCTAGAGATGAAGGCTCATTGGTAGAGCACATGCATAGCATGCTTGAGGTCCTGGGTTCAATCCCCAGCACTGGGGGGGGGGGGGGGAATTAAAATGCTTAACTGGCTGAAAAGCAAGTAAGGAACGCACAGAAGTCAAAAACAAAAGTTAGGCTGGGCACAGTGGCACACACCTGTAATCCCAGTAGCTGGGGATGCTGAGGCAGGAGGATCCCAAGTTTTTTTTTGTTTGTTTGTTTTTAAAGAGAAAGAGAGAGAGAGAGAGAATTTTAATTTCTATTTATTTTTTAGTTATCGGCGGACACAACATCTTTGTTGGTATGTGGTGCTGAGGATCAACCCGGGCCGCAAGCATGCCAGATGAGCGCGCTACAGCCTGAGCCACATCCCCAGCACAGATCCCAAGTTCAAAGCCAGTCTCAGCAATGGTGAGGCGCTAAGCAACTCAGTGAGACCTTGTCTTTAAATAAAATACAAAACAGGACTGCGGACGTGGTTCAGTGGTGGAATGACCGAGTTCAATCCCCAATACCAAAAAAAGAGAGTTCTACAAGTTGATTAAGGCAGAACAAACCCAGATTCCCTTAGAAAAATTCTACCAAATCCTGTGGACCATTACCTTTTCTTTTCAGAGACACTACATGAAAAAGATGCATAGTACTAGCTGTCCAAACACCTACCCAAAACACAGTTAAACAGTATAAATGCTTAATAAGAAATAAAATCTATTCCACAAAAGCAGAAAGAAAAAAACAGTCAATCTTGACATCTGAAAAGGAGGGGAAAATCCTATCAGAATCAGTAGTCACAAACTAGCCCTTCAGTCCTGTGAGCCTGTACCAAAATCCTGTACACAATACACGCAAACCTCAAACAATTTGAAACGCGCTCAGAAAAGAAATGCAGGGGCTGAGGTTGTAGCTCAGTGGTATGTCACTTGCCTAGCACTGGTGAGGCTCTGGTTCTATCCTTAGCACCATATAAAAATAAATAAAATAAAGGGCTGGGTGTGGTGATGCATGCCTATAATCCCAGAAACTCGGGAGACTGAGACAGGAAAGATTGCAAGTTCAAAGCCTTTAGCAATTTAGCAAGCACCTAGCTAATTTACCAAGACCCTGTCTCAAATTTTAAAAAAATGAAAAATGAGGGCTGGGGTTGTAACTCTGTGGTACAGTACTTGCCTAGCACATGAGAGGCACTGGGTTTGATCCTCAGCACCACATCAAATAAATAAATACACATACTATGAAAATGGTGCTATAATAAGAAAAATGACAACTTGAAATGACACATGAAAACACCAATTCTCATTATACTGATAACATTCTCTATTAATGAGGATCTGGAAGAATCAGGAATTCTTTTACATTGCTGGTGGAAAGGAAAAAAAAAAAAAACAGTAAAACCCCAATGGAGAAGTTAGCAATATCTGGCACCATTATATCTGCATTTACCTTTTCAAAAACCTCATTTCCAAGAATCCACCCCAAAGCAGTACTGTCAGAATACAAGAAGATATACACACAGCTATTTGATACTTATAATATTTGATATATATATACTTATTTGATATTTATAAGAATGAAAGATTAGAAACAACTATATTACTATAAAGTAAATCCTAGAATATATATATTTAAGTGAAAAAACAAGGTGGAGAAAAATGAATGCTATCATCTATTTAAAGGGATTCATATATAATATTTCAAAAAATGGAAAAACAAATACATATATTTATAATATTATTATATATAAATAAATATATATATATATTTATAAAATAAAAAATATTTATGTTTGAGGTGGGGTTGTGGCTCAATGGTGGAATGCTTACCTGGCATGTGTAAGGCACTGGGTTTGATCCTTAGCACCACATAATAATTAAAATAAAGGTAGTATGTCCATCTACAACTAAAAAAATTTTTAAATATGTATATTTAATATACATACTTAAATATTACAGTTGTACAAGAGAGAAAACAGGGTGAAAGGCACACAAGCACAAGCAAGACTTCTTTGTATATGCTTTCTCAAAATAAAAAATGACTAGTAATAGAATTCTGCAATAAAATGCCCCGGGGTTCAACTCCCAAATACAAAAAAAAAAAAAGATCAAAGACTACCAGGGCCCTATCAAAGCACTTAGGAGATATGTGGAAGAAGGGTCTCAATGGCCAAATCTGGGACATCAAAACAACCTGTAATGGTTGAAAGTTCATGAGTCTATAATGTTAAAAAAATACATAAACTACTGAGAGATGCTGGTAAAGAAACTATTGTTCTAACACTGAAGGGGAAGTATCTAGTACTAAGCCTTCCTTTCCTTTACAAACTATACTACAAGGCCAAACAGAAGACTCAAATTACTAAAAGTAGCAACAAACGGGGATATTACTTCAAGTTTTATAGAACTAAAAAGGATTATAAAAGGATACAATGAAAATAACATATGCCAACTGGAGCTAGGGATGTGGCTCAAGTGGTAGCGTGCTCGCCCAGCATGCGTAAGGCACTGGGTTCGATTCTCAGCACCACGTAAAAATAAAGATATTGTGTCCACCTAAAACTAAAAAAATAAAATATTTTAAAAAAGAAAATAACATATGCCAACAAATTGGATGATTTATATGATAATGGACAAACTCCTAGAAACACATACATTGATGGAACTGATGCAAGAACAAACAGAGGGGGGAAAAAAGAATAAACAGAGCATCTGATTGGATCAATAGAAGGAGAGATTAAATTAGTAATTTAAAAAACTTCTCAACAAAGAAAAGTCTAGAAGCAGATGGCTTTGTTGATTAATTCTACCAAACATTTAAAGAAGAATTAATTAACACCAACCTTTTTAAACCTTTCCCAAAAAATAAGAGAAAGGACTTCTTAATTTATTCTATTAAGTCAACACCAAACAAAGATGTTATGTCCGCTGAAAACTAAAAAAAAAAATAAATAGAAAACAAAAATAAATAAATAAAAAATAAATAAAAGGGGGCTGAGGATGTGGCTCAAGCAGTAGCACACCCGCCTGGCATGCGTGCAGCCCGGGTTTGATCCTCAGCATCACATACAAACAAAGATGTTATGTCCGCTGAAAACTAAAAAAAATAAATAAATAGAAAACAAAAATAAATAAAAAAGTCAGCACGATCCTAATACGGAAGCCAGACAAAGATACTATATGAAACCACAGATCAGAATCTCTTCAGAATATTAATGCAAAATCCTCATCAAAATACTATCAAATCAAATTCAGAAGCTTTTTAAAAGATTTATACTCCATGACCAAGGAAGATTTATACTAGGAAGGCAAAGGTAGTTCAATATATGAAAATCAATACACCACATTAATAGAATGAAGGACACACCCACAATCATCTCAATTGATACATTACAAGTCTTTGGCAATATCTAACATCTTTTCATGATAAAAACACTCAAAACCAGGAATAGAAGGTAACTTCCACACATAGATATTATGGCCACTTATGATAAGCCCACACCAAACATCATGCAGCTTTTCTCTTATAGCTAACAAGACAAGGATGCCCACTCTTGACATTTCTATTAACATGGAACTGGAAGTTCTAGCCAAAGCAATCAAGCAAGGGGGGGAAAAAATCCAAATTGGAAAATAACATGTAAACTACCTCAAATCACATGACTTTAGGTAGTAACATCATCTTATGTATAGAAAACCCCAAAGAGTATCCCCCAGTGGCTTAAAGTTTGGTTTGGTTTGGTGCCTCTTCCACAGTAACTGCTGCTCACTTCCCGAAGGCCTGAACCAGGAAGGATTCTCAACTGATAAGTCTATGGAATCAAAAAGTGGTTGCAAATCCTCCTTGTGTTTACACCTCACAGAAATTCTAAATGCTAATGCAAATGCATTGCCTTTTGCAATTCATTAATTTCTTAGCTGAGTTCTTACTAGATTTAATGGTATTCCATAATTGTCCCAAACCTGCAAGTCTGTCTTTAGGTCTACCTGTCCTTCCTCATATATCAGCCTAAAATGGTTGTCTTACAGCTTTGTACTGGTTTCAAGAAAAATTATGATTTTGTAGTTCATATGGCTTTTTGTTGTCAGTGTAAGGGTGGGAGAGCAACACTCTTTCTGGCTTTTTATATCCTCAACTAAGATAGACATCTTAATCACTCAGAAATAATCTTTAAAATATGTTTAATATTTAATTTCAGAAACTATAAAAATAAATGTAATGAAGAATTGGCCTCTAGAGAACTGAAAGAAAATATTGGAAGTATTTAATTATCTTAGAGTAAGTATGGTTTTCTAAAAATGACTGTGAAGACATGAAGTATAAGGAAAAAAAATAGGAACTACATAAAAAAAGTGTTTTCATATGGCAAAAAAACACTAAAAACAAAAGGCAAATGCAGATAAGGAATACTGTTTGCAATATGTAAGAAAGCAAATGTTAATATTTAAATATCTGAAGGTTTTTGCCATTTTCTCAAATTTACCTTGAATTCCTTCCCCTCCTAATTTCAAGAAAGAAGCATCCTACTATATGCATCTCTATTAAATAATAGAAAAGAATTTAAAACAAGTTTCTGTCAAAGTCTACTTTAACTTTTTCATAGTCCTTAAGGTTTTACTAGCCTACATCTAATTTTCAGTTAGGATATAACAAAGTTGAAATGTTTTCTAAAATGACAGTGCTTCCTGGTTCCTAAAGTATTGTGAACACATTACCCAATCTGTTCCTATATTATTACTACAGATGAAGACATTGAAGCTCAAAGAAGCTAAGCATTTTCTTGTTCCCCAGTCTAGTCCAAGGATTTAATCTAGTCAATTTAATCTTAATTATGTCTCCAAGAAATAATTTTGTAAAAAAAAGCAGGGCACAACTGGAACTGGAAACAATTATGGTTTGGGAACAATTATGTGGACACTATGGGACATGTTGCTTCGAAGGCCTAGAGTGGACTAGAACATCCTGGTAAGAAGTACGGAGTACAATGTTATTTACCAGGGCAGTGGGGCAAGGATGTAGATCCTGATGTAGATCAAATAATACAAAATTTTAGCTAGCCAGGAAGACATGTTCAAGATACCTATTACACAAGATGGTGACTATAGTAAATAACAATATGTTGTATATCTGTTCTCACTACAACCATTATAAATAATTTTAAGTAGTTTAATATGGCCATTCCACAATGTATATATATTTCTAAACACATTATACACAATGAATATAAACTATTCATGCCAATTAAAAATTTAATTTTTTAAAAAGTCAACATTCAATCTCATTCCTAGGTGATACAGAAATAAATAAATACTTAGTTAAGGGATTCCTATTACTATGATCAACCCCTATTTAGCAAAATTACTGTAACTATAAATTCTAAAAAACTGAAAATGATTTTAGTATTTCTTTTAGTAAAGAAAGATGGGGAAAAGGTAAAACTGGACTATTTATCAACAATCTGTAAAGAAACATAAAGCGGAGAAACCAGGTACTGACTGTACACCCCTTTGCCTAATAAAAAGTTCTGTACCCACAGTCTTTTGGGGAAAAGTTAAACTTGTAACAAGTTCTGAACACATAATTTCTATTCATTTCACCTTATAGGAAGCCCTATTTTTCTACATGTTTTTTAATAAAATTATCCAGTTTTCTGGCAGAGTACTATTAAGAAAACTATTAATATACTTAAAAATTAAAACTTAAGCATTCTCTGAATTATTAATATAATTTAATATGATTTGCTAATTTGAAATTTTTTTCTTCAAAATATTGTTGCTAATTTTTCTTGACCTAATTATTTAAAACAAAACACAGAAAAAGAAAAAAAAAAAAAAAAACAGAAAAACAAAACTAAGATAAACCCAAGAAAAACATTTCTGGTAAACATATGAAGGTTTTTTTCCTTTAATTTGATCCATACCTTTAACTGAGTTGGAAATGATCTACATTCTTTCTGTGATGCAATAGTAGTGCATGGTGGTGAGGTAGATTTGATTTGATTTTGGCTCTGAGGTCTGAAGTCCAATGTTTCAGAAACTGTATCCTTTGAATTAAGTGATGTCCGTTGTTTCTGCTTTGGTGATTGATTTACTATAGTATTATGAAGAACTTGGAGCTGCAATGAAGATCCAGAAGGCTCTAAATTCAAATCCTGTTTATTCTTGTTAACAGTGCTTGTGTTACCCACAACACTAGATTCTCTTTTATCATTTACATTGTTTTCCTCTTCACTTGAATCATCTGGTAAAATAATTCTGGATAATTTCTTTTCTGAGCGTGCACAATTTTGTTTCATCTTCATTTGCTTTAGCATTACTGCACGTCTGGTTTTATATTTTTTAGTCCCATTTGCAAAACAATCATCAGTTATTAAGTTAAAATCGACACAAACTTCTTCTCCACTTGACTGGCTTTTACAAGACTCTTCTTCATCAACACAAAAACTGTCCTCTAAATAGGTTTCATCTTGCTCAGGAATCTACAAGAAAAACACAAATAAAAATAAAATTTATTTCATATAATCAGCATGTTTTTACATATTCTTTTAAACATGAATGTTCATTTCACATATTCCTTAACTCAGTAATTTATTCATCTAACACATACTCGTACATTCTTTATGAAGGAAAATAAGAACTTGGGGTATAAAGAACTGATTTACCCTCTAGAAATTTATAGTCTAGGGAGGGTGGCCAGAAAAGTAACCAATAATAAAAATGTAATGAGTGCTATACCATAAATGTGTGCATAGAGATAAATGTATATATACTTACATGGTAAGTATAGAGATATGAATAATCATATTATCATACCAAATATGACAATTTATGAATACAGAAATGTTATCCATAAGTCAAAGATGACCTATAGATTTTAGAATATATTTTATGAAAAAAATTAAAATTTTAAGAGAAACAGGATATGAAAATCAAATTTTTAAATAGCAGATGATACATTTCTACTCACTTCCCTTAAACATTCTCCTAATTAGAAAAAATTTTCATAGTATATTCTTTGGGTTTTTTTTTCTTTGTACCGAGGATTGAATTCAGGGGCACTCAACCACTGAGCCACATCCTCAGCCCTATTTTGTATTTTATTTAGAGACAGGGCCTCACTGAGTTGCTTAGCACCTTGCTAAGTTGCTGAGGCTGACTTCGAACTTAAGATCCTCCTGCATCAGCCTCCTGAGCCGCTAGGATTACAGTGTGCACCACCACAACCAGCTTGTTGTTTTTTTGTTTGTTTGTTTGTTTTGTTTTATTTTATTTAATGGTGCTGGAGACTGAACCCAGGGCCTTGTTCATGCGAGGCAAGCATTCTACCAACTGAGCTATATCCCTAGGCCCCTTCAAAGTATATTCTAATTGGATTAAATTAAAGAATAATTTGATCCAATTGGGCCGAAAAGGGACCTCAAGAACTAATTTAATCCACCTTCCTGTCTCTAGGCAGAAATCTTGAATAGCCTTAATAGCCCAGCTTTAGGAACAAAATTAAGGGATCATTAACAGGAATTTATTTCAACATCAGCATCAAGAAATTCTCCATTATTATTTCTATAGTTCATACCTGTGAGAAAATGTTTACATTACTATGTTTCTTATGGATCATTTTGTACTTATTGCTCATCAATGGACTATGCAAAGATTTCACATAAATAGCTCTCATTTCAGAATCTGTAAAGGGTAAGAATTTAAGATAAAATAGAATTATTTTAAATAAAAACTGGTATTTAACTTTGACTTCAAATTTAATGATTCAAACAATGTGAAAACATTTTATTCAAATGATAGTAATACATAACAAAATATGTTGAAAAACAGTTACTCAAAAATGCAAATTCAGGACTTTTGCTTCTGAAATCAGACATCTAGTTGGGTGAACATGATTTAGACAGTGCTTTTCTATTCAAAACAAATGGATACAAAGACTTTAGGACTGTATCTGATTTATCTTATCTTTAAATCAACATTCTACCACCAAGATTATGGTGTAAACCTACAAAAACCACATTGGTTAAGATTAATGAGCATGAAAGGCATAAAATCTTATTTTGCAAATCATATTAGTATTAAGGATAATCAGAACTTTATACTTCTTTCTCTTTAAACTTGGGAAACTTTGCTGTTGTAAACCATTAGCAAAGACTGCATGAGCAGAATAAAGGACAACATCTGTGAAAGACCAGAATACTGAAGAGCGTATCAGAGTATTTCTCACTTCTGTTATAGCCAGTTTTAATCGTTAACTCAAAATGTCTGATACACAAAATATGCTCAAGGCACTGCTTGAAGACATGTTTTCTGAAACCAAATCTCCCTTACTTGGCAAATTCAGTGAAGTTTAGCTTTTTTTCTCAGATGGTTTTATTAATCCACATTGCTAAATCCCTCTTTTTTTTTTTTTTTTTTTTTGGTGGTGCTGGAGATTGAACCCAGGGATTTGTGCATACTAGGCAAGCCCTCTACCAAATGAGCTATATTCTCCAGACCCAATCCCTCTTCTTCTAGTCACTAACCAAATGTCATCTTCTCAATAAGGCCTACTCCTCATCACTTTATTTAAAATGGCAACTTGTCCATTATTAACACCTTCAACCCCAGCCAGTCCAATTTCCTATATTTTTATTTTTATGTAAATATTTCATCTTATAATACACTGAGTAATTTAGTTGTTATGTATATTCTATCTCCTTCCATTCAAATATGTTTAATACAGAAAACTTTTTGTCCCCTTATTCACTGCCATCTTTCCCAAGTGCCTCATATTACCAAACATTAAATATTAGCTAAATGAACCTTTCACACACAGGCCATCGAGATCAATCCGGAGAGAATTATTCTAAATAGGCAGAAGCCTATAAACAAACAAGTCTAAAATAAAGCAAGTACTAACAGAATTTAAATTAAAATGACCAATACTACGCACATACCAAATTTAATTCCCTTTAATGTCTAGTTTCTTTGAAAATGAATTAAAATATTTAAATGATATTAGAAACATTTAAAAAAATTTTTTTTTGGTACTGGGAATTGCACTCAGGGGCACTCAACCACTAAGCCACATACCCAGCCCTATTTTGTATTTAATTTAGAGACAGAGTCTCACTGAGTTGCTTAGTGCCTCACTGTTGCTGAGGCTGGCTTTGAACTCTCCATCCTCCTCTCTTGGCCTCCCAAGCCTCTGGCATTACAGGTATGCACCACGCTACACCTGGCTGAAAGACCATTTTTTAAAAAGCATCATTATAACACTTACCATTTATAGCCTGTGAAAGTTGAGTTTCATCATTTAAGAAGCCTAGTAATGAGGAATCTTGTTCATTTTCTGACTCATCATTTTCATCTGATGAAACACATTCTGCATCTTCTTCGGAAAGTTCTGCTTCATCATCGAAAAACTTCCTAGCTATATGCTAAAATAAATTAGAAAACACCCTTGAGAAAATAGTTTCTTTTCACGGTTTAATTTCTGAAAATAGATTTTTAATTTGGAGGGGTTTGCTGGGGATCAAACCCAGGGCCCTGTACTAAATTTAAAGTAATGCAACACTGGAAGACAAAGTACCAACACAAAGGAGAAAAAAATATATCACATTTGGAGATTTTAATTCCAGGGAAAAAAAACAAGATTGGTAGCAAAATACTTTTTAAAAAATTGTGCGATTTTTCTGTGGGGCATGGTGGTGTGCGCCTGTAATCCCAGTGACTCAGAAAGCTGAGGCACCAGCAAGTGCAACTTAATTAGATATTGTCAAAATGTGAAACAATGAAAAATAAAAAGGACTGGGGGGTGTAGCTCAGTGGTCGAATTCCCCTGGTTTAATCCCTAGTACAAAAAAAAAAAAAAAAAAAGAAAGAAAGAAAAAGAAACTGTGGCATCTTTCTATAAAAAATGTATAAATAATTTACTTTCTTTAATATAGAAGCCAATGATCCTTACTAATAAAATATGTATATGTAAAATAAAGAAAAGATTACCTTTAGGTGACTCTGTGTCTTTTGGACTTTGGTGCCTCTTCTGGCATTCCTGTTACAGTCCTTGAAATCTTCTAATTGTGAATGTGGTCTGTGAAAACTCTCACCCTCATCACTAGATGATAATTCTGACTATAAAAATGCAACAAAATTTTGACATAAGCAAAAATATTTGAATTGTTTTATCTTGCATTTTTCAAGGACTGTTGCTTTCATTTTCATATTTTTAAGTAGTTGGCCCAATATTAGGAAAATAAAATTGATCTCACAACTCAGATTATTGTTATAAACACATAATACTGAAGAATTTTAAAACCAATAAGTTAAATAATACTACATGCTAATTACCAAATCAGGTTATGTAAATAATACTAGCATATATATTTATTCAATTTAGTATCACAAATTATTTAATAAACTCTTATTTTCAGTTTAATTTCCTTTAAACATCCTTGAGAGTTTCCCCAAAACTAATCAAATCTGTTAGAAAATACAGGAATCCTTTGAAACCAAGAAATCAATATAACAATAACAAAGTTTGACTCCAAGACCTACCACTACATCTCTTATAATATAAAGCCCATCAAAAGAATCAATAGTTTATCAAAATAATTTCAATTCACAGAAACAATTTTTAACTTAAAACAGATTGATCATTAGCATTCAGTACTTAGCTTTTTTTTTTTTTTTGGTACCAGGGATTGAACCCATGGGTGTTCACCCAGAGCCACATCCCCAGCCTTTTTCTGTATTTTATTTAGAAACTGGGTCTCACTGAGTTACTTAGGGCCTCACTAAATTGCTGAGGCTGGTTTTGAACTCGGGATCCTCCTACCTCAGCCTCCCATGCCACTGGAATTATAGGCACGTGCTACCATGCCTAACAGAATATATTCTTGATAATATCCCCAGCATTTTAACATAGTACTATGCTTAGAAAAGTCTACAATAAATACAGCTCTGAAAACTAAAAGGCAGAAATTCCTCTTCTTCTTCTTTTTTTTTTGGTATAGGGGATTGAACTCAGGGGCACTCAACCACTGAGCCACATCCCCAGCCCTATTTTGTATTTTATTTAGAGATAGGGTCTCACTGAGTTGCTTAGCACCCCGCTTTTGCTGAGGCTGGCTTTGAACTCATGATCCTCCTGTCTCAGCCTCCCAAGCCACTGGGATTACAGGCATGTACCACTGCACCCAACAAAGGTAGAAATTCTAATCACATCAATTTTCCTGTTACCCATATACTTATAGATAAAATATAACTATATTTACCTATACATACATTTAAGATTTATTCTAAAAGAATCTAAATTATTATACATTATCTATTTACTTACTCTAAGAAACCTGCGCTTTTTGGCAGCATGAATTGGAGAATCAACTTCACTATTTTTCTGATCCTAGGTAAAGTAAGCAAATGGATAAACAGACTGAGAAAGGTTATACAAAATCCTCAAGGGAAGAAAATATTCTTTAATGATTAGATTATTGTAATTACTGAATGACTCACTTCAGGTGATTCTAAAACATTTCCTTTTCGTTTTTTACTTCTTAGGAAAATCTCATCATCTTCACTTTCATTGCTTACTAGTAATGGTTCATCTGTAATTTATTTTAAAAAATCCAGTCAGAGATTTGAGTTTATCCAATCATAACTACCTACCTTACAAATGGTTACAATAATGAATATTTCTGACAATCTCAACATTTATTTACTTTTTAAAAAAGTTTTTCAAAAGTTTGGCTAAAAAAAATCAGCCTGGAAAGAGACAGAAAAATAAAACAGTGCCAATGGGGAAAATAGGGACAATAACTTTGATAATAAATCCTGAATGAGATTCAGCTTTATACATTGCATGAAATGAGAACAAGAGAAAGCAAGATGTAATTTTAGTCTAGAATTCATCTCCAAACCTATTATGGTCTTTCTGCTCCTTGCACTTATTATCCTCTTTCTTGAATGAATGAAATCATTAAAATACAGTCTACAAAATTATGTATTAAAAGATTATTTTTTATTTCTCTGTATACATATGTGTACATGAACATGTACGTTTAAGCATAAGATTTAAAAAATGCAGGCTGGGGTTGTGGCTCAGTAGTAGAGCACTTGTCTAGCATGTGTGAGGCACTGGGTTTGATTCTTAGCACCACATATAAGTAAATGAATAAAATAAAGGTCCCTCAACATCTTAATTAAAAAAAAAAAAAAAGGTAAGATATTCACCAAAACGTAACTAGCATTACATATTCAGGGTCAGAGGGAACGTGAAAATGAAAACCCTCAGGCTTGTGGCGTAGCTCAGTTGTAAAACGCATACTTTGCATGAACAATGTTCTGGGTTCACTGCCCAGCACCAAAAGAAAACAAAAACAAAGTCCTCATACGCAAAATCAACTACTTCACATTTTTAAGTACTTAATTAAAGTTCTGTTTCTACATTTTGATAAAATTTTGATTGAAAACACCCTTTGATTCTTCATGAAACCTTCTACAAGAGCCCTGTGGTAGTTTTAAGATATGTTTGCAAGTTCTTTTGCAGGCATATTATTTACAAGTATAAATCATAAGAGGAATTATGTTTACATCCTTGCTCTTTCTCTTGTATTACCTGCATGAGGAGAAGCCAGACGCTGTTTGTTTTGCTCTGATGCCCAGGCTAATCTCTAACTCCTAGGCTCAAGCAATCCTCTCACCTCCACTTCCTGAGTAGCTGGGACTACAGGCATATATCACCATCCCCAGCTACCACATGCTTTGTTTTAAGGACATATCTAGGACCCTATGGAGAAATCCACACATCAAACTGAGGTTTCCTACCAGTAGTAATGTAAATCAACTTAAAAGCAGATCCTCCAAACCTATTCAAGCTTTCAGATAACCAGAGCCCTGGTCAATGTCTAAATTACAACTTCTAAACTATCCTGAGCCAGAACCTTTCTAAACTACCCTAAACTTCTAATTCATAAAAACTTTGAGAAAATAAACAGTTCTCTTTTAAGTCATTATATTCTGAGAGTAGCTAATTAGGCAGCAATAGATAACAAATACAGATTTTGGTACTTCAAAAGGGAATTGACATAAGAAAAATCTAAAATGGGGAAGCAACTTTGGAATTAGATAGTGGGCAGAAACTGAGAGGATTTTTAAAAGTTTTCTTGAAGCCTTGAAGAGCCTCAGAGACATTGTTCATAAGAATATTAATGCCACTTGAGGAGTCCACAGGTAAGAACTTATTGGAAATAGGAGGAAAGGAAATCTTTTATAAACATTGCCAGAAAGTGTGGAAACACTGTAATTAACATGGAAAGTAGAATATGTACCTACTGACTGAGGTGATCTCACTAAACAGACTTCTAGACAAATGTTTACAATATCACTTATTGCTTCTTGCTGTTAAAGTAAAATACGAGAGAGAGAATAAACTAAAAAAAGAACTATTAAACATGAAAGGGGGGGTGCGGGGGTTGTACCTCAGTGGTAGAGTGCTTGCCTAGCATGTGTGAGGCACTGGGTTCCATTCTCAGCACCACATATAAATAAATGTAAAAAAAAAATAAAATAAATAAAGATCCATTGACAACTAAAAATTATATTTAAAACAAAACAAAACATGAAACGGGTGGAACATGCTGCTTCTGAAAACTCCAGGCATCCTCAGGTGGCAGACAATACTAAAATTAGTAAATTTTCTAATAAAACTGTTGGGAGCAGTGAATGAATTACAGGTTTCTCGGAAAGTCCCAACGCAGAAGCAATGCCCTTCTCAGAACTCTCAGTGGAAAGGCACTGATTGAGATTACTTAGTCACTGGTGACATCTGTTCAAAGGGGGTTCTGTAACACTCACAGAACTTAATGGTTCATGGATTTGTGTTCAAACAGAAACTGCCTGGAGGTAGAAGAGAGAAGGGTGTAAGCTGATAAGCCCCAATTAGGCTGTTTCCACTCACAACTTTGTTGTTGTTTATCCTGAAGAAGCTTTCTCAAAGTAAATCCTTTTGATGTTTAATCAATATGTAGAACCTCACGTGATCAGTCTCTTTCCCATCAGAAGTTTAGTTGGTCCACCAAGTCCCATTTTCTCTATATGTGTATGTGTGTGTGTGTCTTATTTCCAATACTCTCACTGGCCCAGTGAAATCAAAGGTGGTGCCTCAAGCTGATGCAATGGTAAATGCATGTAATACCAGCAACTCAGGAGGCTGACACAGGAGGATTACAAATTCAAGGTCAACCTGGGCAATTTAGCAAGGCAAGGGCTGGAGATGTAGCTCAATGGTAAAACCCCCTTGGGTTCAATACCCAGGAGGTAAAAATAAAATAAACTAAAATAAGGTGATGCCTCAGAATACTGTTCAGTCAGACAAAAGGTCCCTTAAATATTTTAAGGATGCGCCTCAAAGATTCTCTCAAATAACAGACTTTTTAAGAAGCTTAAGAAATTATCTTCTAGATATCTCAGCAAAAGTCTAAGGTATGGGGCTGAAGATATAACTCAATTGGTAGAATTCCTGCCTCGCATGCAAAAGGCCCTGGGTTCAATCACCAGCAACAGACACACACACACACACACACACACACAAAAAGTCTAAGGTAAAGAAGGACATTTTTCTTCCCCAAAAAGATTTATGGGCATAGATAATTGACAATATATAATGGAATAATGGAATGGACTCCAAGAAGATTTATAAGATGCTCATCAAGACTTAAAAGAAATAATATTGGAAGATAAATAGCCAGCTGCAATTGAAAGGGATAAATAGTACAAATTGAAAAGGCAACTCTGACTCCAAATTTATAACAAAAAGCAGCAGGCAGGAGTTACCTGTTTAAAGAAAAAAATCAAATATTCAGAGGATGGAGCCAAGAATCAGAGAATATTCCCATATTTTGAGCCCTAATCAAGGAACTTCCAGTTTTAGCCCTGCTGGACTTCAGTCGCTATGGACTAATAACTCCTGTGTACCTTCCATTGCTCCCTTACCCTTTTTTATTTTTATTTTTTTTGGTACTGGGGATTGAATTCATGGGTACTCAACCACTGAGCCACACCCCCAGCCCCACCTTGTATTTCATTTAGAAACAGGATCCAAGTTGCATAGCAACTTACTCTTATTGAGGCTGGGGATAAATTTGCGATCCTCCTGTCTCAGCCTCCAGAGCAGCTAAGATTACAGGTATGTGCCCCTGTGCCTAGCTTCCTTTTTGAACAGGTCATCTTGGAAGCAGATTCTCCATGCCTATTCAAGCCTTCAGATGACTGCAACCAGAAAAAATCCTGACTATTAACAATTTAATGAGAAATCCTATGCCAGAAAGTCACCTAGCTAAGCAACTCTTGAATTTCTGATCTATGAAAACTGAGATAAATGTTATTCTAACATTTACCCCACAGAATTTTGTGGTATTCTGTAACACAGCAATAGATAATACAAATCCACACAATAAGCTTTTCCTCACATTCTGTGCTAGGGAACATCTACCCAGACAGATAAACCTGAATGATTCCTTTTTGCAAAGAAGCACTAAAAAAGAAAAACAAACTAAAAAACTTCTATGAACGAACCACATATTTGTGACCAAAATATAGAAAATGATTTAATAAACTAATGATGAAATTACTGGGGGAAGGGCACTACATAATCTGTTTTTTTCCTTTTTTCATTACCTTGTAAGGAAGCCAGAGTTAAATGAAGGGCTAGGCTACAGTAAAGAACTAATTATAGAAGGATTCCTTTTTAACTGCCTTAGTATTGTTTAAATGAGCTATTTTTTAATATATATAATATGGTAAGTGATCTTAAATCCTTCAATAGATGAAATCAAAAGTATATATTAGGAAATAAAGTATATTAGGGAATAAAGACATAGTCCCTAATAAATAATATATATATATATATATATACACACACACACACACACACACACACGCAAGATTATATTGCTCATCATTGTAGTTAAGTACAATGCTAAAAAATTTTTTAGCATAAATCTAACACAGAAACAGTAAAATAACCTCACCCATTAACAAAGACTTAATACAGTCACATTAAAGCAAATATTGAAAGCTCAGAGGCAAGATACACTTAGTGAAAATACATATGTCAGGACACACCTCAAACTATGCAGAACAGTCATGTTTTGAAAATTAAACCTATTTCCAGAACTCACCTTAAAAATGCTTTCATCCTACATAGAATATTCATGAATGATGCCTTCAATACTAATGAGAATAACATAAGGAAAATATTTTACAGAGGAAACTCTCATTTTATCCTACAACTATTCTTTTTCTTTAGTTATAAGGAATAAAATTCATAAATGGCAAAATAATTTGTAAATAAATTACAGTTGTGATCTATAGAATTTAAAAAATACTTAAGTTTTTTATTTTAATACCATTTTAATACCAAATATTTAGCATTATATTCTCTAGTTTTTCTGTAGCTATTAACTCAGATCACAGAAATTTTCTGGATATTCTGTGGTCTACTCTCAATCCTCTAAATATGGTCTTATGTCTCAAATATTTTTGGATAAATCCTTTTACTTCAAACTATCCCACAAAATTCTTTACCTTCCTTCTTTTCCTTAGTTTCATCATCTTATTGCACATAAATTCTTTATTATTTTCAATATATCTAAATTTAAAAAATTCTGAGGAGATAAAATGACAATTAACATATATAGAAGACTTTCCAATATAACTCAAAAGTTTGTCATCTCCTGAACCTCCTAAACAGCCACTGTCTTATTATGGTAATTTCCACATTTTACTGACATCATCAAACGTATGCTATATAAATGTGTTTTACAACCAGAACTTTATATTTATTTGTATATTTTACAGTACCTAGCATAATACTTTTCCTATGGCATGCATATAAAAATCTTATATTAGTAAGCATCATCTTAAGAAAAATATAATTTGACAAATATACATGTATACACACATACACACATACCCTTTATACTAAAAAGTTACATGTGGAAAAATTACAGGCATATTTCTAGACTATTCTAGAGTCATGGGTTTTTATAAAGATGGAATCTTTTTTTATTTTTCAGTTGTAGATGGACACAGTACCTTTATTTATTTTTATGTGGTACTGAGGATTGAACTCAGTGCCTCACACGTGCTACACAAGTGCTCTACCACTGAGCCACAATTGCAGTCCCTAAATATAGAATCTTACCTTCAGCAGAATAATCACAGAATTGATGCAGAGAAATTTGATCACTGCTTTTAGCCTTTTCTGGAGAAAATTCTGAACCATCAAAAACTGAATCCAATGTTTCTTTGAAACGTTGTAGATTTACTTCTTCCTTATTAGAATCTGGTGTCTTAAGCATATCCTCTCTTATCTTAGAAAGTGAGCTCAATGTGTTTTTAGGAAGTGGTGTACTCATAACTTTTTCTCGTACTGGCAAAGAAAACTCAGAAAATCCAGGAGATACAAATTCTTTACCCTTTGCTGCAGTCAGTGGAAAATGTACAAAATTTGGACTGTGTATATCTTCACTTGATGGGATAGGTATGGCTCCACTAGTAAATTTTCCAACATGATCTCTTGGTTGATTTGAGACATAATGTGTATCCTTTGCCTCCTTAATACATACATTTCTTCCAGACATATCATCTTGAAGTCTACTGTTATTTGTGTCTGATGGCTGTTCTGATATTTCATCATCAGAATCTGAACTACAAAATCCTAAATCAAAGGTAATGGAAAATAAATCCCCAGAGCAATCAAAAGCATATTGATCACTCTTCCGTTTTTCCTCATGGATATCTTTCAAATCTTCATGAGATTTCCAGCTATTAGTACCACTAATAATTTGATCTTGGGATTGAGAATTATCACATAAATGTTCATCAGAAATTAAAAACTGCGAGATAGGAGCCATTTCACTTATAACAGTTTTTTTTGACACACATAAAGATTTGCAATCACTCTTCAAAGGAGAAAGGGTCACATCATTAAACTCTTCACTACCTTCTTCAAATAGTGATAAACTCTCATCCTGATTAGTTAACAACACTGGAAGGTCACTTTTAACAATATGACAGTTATTTCCGTCAACTAAGTTCTTCGCAGGATCTATGTATATTTGAACATGGTTGTTAGTCACTATATTTTCATTTTTAATATTTTTATGTACTTTATCATCAAAGCCATGGAAGCATGACTCATCAGAAATCTTATCATTAGATGCATCAGAGAGACAACTTTTTTCCGAAGAATGATTGATAAGTTTAAGTAAATCCAATCCTAATTTTTGTTGAGAATTCATAGCTGAACATGACATCAAAGAGGTGGACTTACAATTTAGTATGTGCTCTGCATAGGGTAGGGAAAGCAAATTCTCAAATGTAAAACCCTTAGCAGTTTCACATTCCAAGTCTGAGAATCCACTGAGAGGTGGAGGAGAATGAGATAAAAATCTCTCTACATTAGCAAGTACCTCTTTTGTCAATGAGTGACAATTATAAAATTTATCATCTGTTCTATCTATATAAAGCTCTTCTTCAAATGGAAGAAACAAATTAGATGAAAGAGATTTCTCATCACTAAAACTATTATAACCAGAATCTAAAAAATTTCGAGCAAAAGAACTAGATTTATTTGTAAACTGACCCTCTGTTACTAAGACACCTGGCTCATTAACACCATTTTCATTAATAGTACATGTGGCAGAAATTCCATCTGTCTTTTTACCATTTATTAAGTCTACCTGAAAAATAGTTTCAACAGTAGAATTTCTGTCAGTATCTAAAGAATTAATATCATCACAATTTTCTTTATTAGGCCAGTCTTTCTTCGTTTCTTTAGAAGTTTTTTTATTTGCAGAAACAATTTTAGTAGGTTTGATGTGAGTTTTTTTAAAAATTTCAGCATATTTCTCATCAGATTCTGTCATTAAAAGTGAACTGCCTTGATTTATATTCTTTATAAATGAAGATTTCTTGTGAGTAGTTAAGGTATCATCGGTAAGATTATTACAGTCATTCCTGGGAATGCTAAATGCCAAGCTAACATCTTTCATTTGTAAATAAGATTTCATTTCCAATTCATAGCTGCATTCATCCTGTAAATAAGGAACATAAGAAAGTCACAGGAAAACAAAACAAAATTATAATTCTAAGAAATGTTTCACTCTATATTAAATACATTGTAAACAATATTTCATTAAATGATTATCTTTTAAGTCTTAAAAATTACTCTTATAAATCAAAACAATAAATGACATGACTGAAATAATCAAATTATCTTTAATCATTTTATTCTTTTAGTCCTCACATTTAATAAACAAAGGACCCATGATAGCTAGTTATACAAATAACAAATTTTATTAATATATAAAAATAAAAATATTGACTTTTTCCACTTCTAACATTTAATTTAATAATGTTCTAACTTCCTAAAAGTTAAGAAATTAATATACATTAATGAAAATCACATACATATGTTAAATTTATTCTCTCAACAATAGTAAATTAAGGACAGTGTTTAGAAACTCTTAAAACAATGGTACATATATGTCTATTAAGCTATAGCTTTGAATATATTTCTATTTATAA
Source organism: Marmota flaviventris (assembly GCF_047511675.1). NCBI lineage: Eukaryota > Metazoa > Chordata > Mammalia > Rodentia > Sciuridae > Marmota > Marmota flaviventris. The sequence goes on along the minus strand of NC_092499.1, from coordinate 56,665,415 downwards.
CAAAGTCCCAAACAAGAACTTGTAAAGTGAATTTAGGAAGGAGCTTTACTTCTCTCTCAGCCATTAAGCTAAAATTACAATTTTCACCATCCCTCTTCTTTTCCCAAAATGCTACTTACTCAGGATTCCTCCCCTACTCACAGATTTGAGCAGTTAACGCCCCACTTTTTTGAATAATAAATACAATAAATACTAAAATAAGCAGTCTGTTTCCCTGCCAATAGATATGCTCCACAGAGGCAGAATGTTTTATTTAGTTTATTCACTGATGTGGCCACAAGGCCTGGAACAGAATTTGGCATACGGCTGGAACTCCGTAAACACACGTTAATTTGATGACATTGTTTTTCTGGAATAAACAACTAATTACTTTATTTACAAATATTCTCAAACAATAACTATAATAAAAATAGCAGCCACAATTTATTGAGCGCCTATTATATGCCAATTACTATTTTAAGTATCTTACATGTATTGTCATTTAATCTTCACAATAACCCTATGAAGTATCCATTATCATTATTCCTATTACATAGATGAAACTGAGGCAGATAAAATGATAATACTTATTACTCAATAAATATAAATAATACTTTTTCTTATCATTATAACTTCAAATTAAGAAAAATAAAGGGTACTTTATTTTATCACAGCAACAAAAGGAAGTTATATAAAACACTACCTCTTCATGTCTCATTCCTTCTATCATTTGCATAATGCTTACAAAATGGTGGCATCGATCTGAATGGTCAACTTGATGTGTAGGAAAAGGATGATCCTGCCACACTCTCCATTCAGAGAGAGAGAGCTGATGAATCCCAAGAGTTGGTAGAGTCTTGATTAATGATTCAAATAATAATAAAAATGATAAAAACAGACACACAGTGAGATTTCAAACTAATTTAAAAAAACACACTTAATATGCAAAAAAGCCTAACAAATAATTTTAATTCATTTAGTCTTTGTCGACTAAAATCTCAAGGAAAATGATTTAATATAAATTTGCTCCTTTAAACATATTTTTAAATAATTGTTATATGAATTACAATTTGACCATATTCCTATTTATATAGTTTCATGTTAAGAGCAAATATTTAAGCAAATATTTTTGGCTTCAAAATTATTATTTTGCTCGGTCTATAGTATAATCTAACAAGGAAATATTCATAATCTTTTGGTGATACTGATCCCAACTTTTCATGCCTGCTTCCATTCCTTACTCTTCCTTTTAATGAATAAAATAAATTCTAACAGCTGTATCTTATAGGCTTTATACATCTTCTGAAAGAAATCATTTCTGAGGTTGTTTTTCCAGCTATAGTAATTACATATATGCAAACTTTGATCAGTTCTTTTGACTTTCATTAAGCTTATCAATGTGTTCATAATACATGAAAAAAACAAGTAACACCCAATTTAAAGTTTTAACTATACTTTAAAAACAAAAATCAAAAGTTTGTAAAAATAAAAATGCACATGACAACAAAACTTAGTTAAATATTAAAAAAAAATCCCAAAACACAAAAGGAAACAATAGCATAGCAAACTACATGTATTACAGAGTAAAATGACAAATATGTGCCCATTTTGAAACAATTATATGGTGGGGTAAAAAATGGAAGAAAAAGCAGAACTTATGCAAAAATATCAGTTACATTTACATATAATAAATAGGAAAATTAGTAATTTTTAAAAGACAGTCTAGTTTTTCTTTTTAAACTGATTACATTCTTACTTTTTAAAGTAAGTTGATAACTCCAATCACATCACTCATTACTCACAAATCTACTGCATAATCATTATAAGGAATATCTGAAACCATGATCAACTTACTGATGTGTTTTCTCCATCCTGTAAAGATACAAACTGTACTTCAGGTAGTGTTATTTCCTTAATTTCATCGCTGTCTCTTAATCTATAGACCCTGTTCCATAACTTAAATTCTTCCTCTGATAAAAACCAGTTATTTGAATTATTTTGCCTTATTCCTGTAAGTGAAAAAATTATTGAAAAACAGTTTTTAAAAATCTGCAAAGGCAAACACAAAATATATAAATATCAACTTAAACTGTTTTGTCTACTCACATTCTCTAAGTAATTCAATTTCTTTTTTTTTTTTTAATTTATTTTTCAGTTTTCGGCGGACACAACATCATTTGTTTGTATGTGGTGCTGAGAATCGAACCCGGGTTGCACACATGCCAGGCAAGCGCGCTACCGCTTGAGCCACATCCCCAGCCCTCAATTTCTTGAAACTATAATTTGTTATAGGAATGCAATCTGTTTATCACTTTCTGCTTCTACATATCTTCTAAACTTCTCTCATCTCTTTTAAAGTACTCCTCTGTCTAGGAACTAACCTTTAGCAATGACTTCATTATTTTCCTTTAGAGATTACAGAAGCCAAGAACAATTAATTTTCTATGCAGCGATTCCTTATTTATTTTAGTCCTAGGGATTGTCCCAGGGGCACTCTACCCTGAGCTATATGCCTAGCCCTTTTATTTTTTATTTTGAAACAGGGTTTTATTAAGTTGCCCAAGCCAGCCTCAAACTTGTGATCCTCCTGCCTCAGCCTCCCAAATCACAGGGAACCAGGAATGCACCCAGCTCAACTCTTGTTTTTATGCTCAAAACCTACTGCATCTTGGTAAGTTGCTGAGACTGACCTGGAACTGCCTCAGTTTCCTGAGTTTCTGGGATTACAGGCCTTGCTACCTGCCCAACCTATTATGCAGCTTTTTAAAAGCTTTTTAATTTATTTTTTGTAATGTCAGTTTTTCATTTTTGTTGTTGTTTTCTGGTATGGGGATTGAATACTTTACTGCTAAACCACATCCCATGCCCTTTTATTTCTTGTTTTGAGACAGGGTCTCCCTAAATTGTTGAGGGTGATCTAACTTGCAATTCTCCTGCCACAGCCTCCAAGTTGCTGAAATTACAAGTGTGCACCACGCAGAACTTATCATCTCATTTTTTTTCTTTTTATTGGTTCTTTTTAGTTATACATATCATTAGAATTCATTTTGACATAATTATAAAAGCATGAAATTTGCTAATTCAGTACCCAGTACTTCCCCTTTCCCTCCCTCCCTTCTCCTCTCCATACTCCCTTCCTTCTACCCTCCTGATCTTTCTATTATAGGTTTTTTTTTGTTTTTTTTTTAATTTTAGTTAGTGTTATTATGTCATTTTTGGAAGTACCAGGCCTATTCCCCCTGCACTTTACTTCTCTTTTCCCACTGCCTATTTAAAAGTTTAAGCCTACAACCTTTTTAGTTTTAGCTTTTATCCCCACCTCAAATTTCAAACTTTCCAAAACTGCTACAATACAATCACACTAGTTTTCACTTGTAAGTTTTCATACTATATTTCTTCCAGACTTTAGATAACAAAAAAAGTCCAAAAGAAGCTATGCATGAGAATGCATCTGTAGATTCAAACAACCTCAGACTGGAAATATTCGAGGTGAGGGGGATTATACCTGTACAAACATGCAGACTTTATTTTCTTGCTATTATTCTCTAAACAACACAGTATGACAACTATTACCATAACATTTATATTGTATTAAGTACTATAAGCAAAGTAGAAATGATTTAAGGTATACGAAAGGGGTCTGAGGTTGTGGCTCAGTGGTAGAGTGCTTGCCTAGCACATGTGAAACACTAGGTTCTATCCTCAGCACCACATAAAAATAAATAAAGAAATAAATAAAATAGAGGTGTTGTGTCCATCTACAACTAAAAATGGTGTTTTTTTTTTTTTTTTAAGTATATGAAAGGATGTCCCTAAGATATATACATATGTTATATGTCATTGTATTTAAGGAACTTGAACATACCTGGTGGGGTCCTGAGACCAATCCCCAACAAACACAAAGAGATGATTATACATTTTTGTTATCTATCTTATCATGCAATAGTTGTCCAAAATTTATTCTTCCTAAATGCAACTTTTTACCCACTGACCAACCTCTTCCCATCCACATCCCTCCTCAAGCGTCTGGTAACCACTATTATACCTTCTACATCTGAGACACATAAAACTTTTTTAGTTTCCATGTATGATTGAGATCACGAAACATCTACTCTCTGTGAAAAGCTATACTTTTTATCTAGAAGACAAAATCAAGTCATCTGGAAAAACATACAGAGACAGATTTTTCAACATAAGGTATAATATTCTACAATTACATACACTTGTTCAACAATGAAAAGAATCCTCATTAGAATACGATATAATCCATGATTATTTAAATACATCAAACTAGATTCTGCTGTAATGTATAAAATAATTTTTTTTAAAAAAAGAACTCTCATAAAGGAATAAAAATCTATTTTTCTTTTTTTCTTAAAGAGATAGGATCTATATTACAAAGGCTAGCCTCAAATTCCTGGGCTCAAGGAATCTTCCTAACCCAGACTCCTGAATAGTGGGACTACAGGCACAGGCTACCATGCACAGGGAAGAAGTAAAATTTCTATGAACAGAAATATTCAAGTTAAGGCAGGGTATGCATTTTAAAAAGATGTTGTAATAAACATTCCTACCTTGATAATAATGATGATCCCTAAGATTCCTTCCAAATCTTAAATTACTATTATGTATTTATGATTCTTTAAAAGCCCCTTTAACATTAAGTAAAATCCAAGAAATAAACTTTTTTATTTCTAATTTTCATAGTGCAAATATTTCAAGATATTTTTGGGGGATACTGGGGATATGGCTCGGTAGTAGAGCACTTGCCTAGCATGTGGAAGGTCCTAACTTCAATCCCTAGGGTGGGAGCGGGTAATTTTCTTGGTATCAGCAAAGTCTCTACAGCTTCTAAGCTAGTGATTCTCATTACTGTGTTCTTGGCAAAAATATTTTTTTCAAAACATTATTTGTTTTTTACTCTCTCAATATTACCAGTAACTGTCTAAATTTAACCATTATCTGTTCTAAGGGTAAATATTTATGTTTCTTCCATCTGAATAAAGGAAAGGTGTTCCCTCCCCCTTTCTTAGAACATTTCCAGAGGCACTTAATGTTTCCAAGTCCTTCTTTAACCCTTTGACATATATGGAAATCTTTAAAGGATAAAGGAGATGCTACACAGCTTTTCAAATAAAAAATGTTCATCTTAAGAATTGAGGTGCTATCTCTTTAAAATGCAAACATCAAGGAACCCGACAGTGTCCCTACCTTTTAATCACCATAAGAGTTTAGCTTAGGCACCTTTCTGGAAGTTGTCTACCTCTCATTGTCATAGAAGTAAGAGAAGTTTTATTATTCCTCTGAATAAAGGCAATTACTAACACAAACAGTTATCTCAATTACCAGGTAAATTTAGGATAAACTAGGAAAGAATGTATAGTATATGAGGACAAGTTACTGTTAATCTTAAGATCATATGTAAAGGATTATAATCACTCAGTGATATACACAGGGAGAATTTCTGTCTTTGTATTATCTTAGTAGATGCCCATAATGCACACTGTAATCTAACTTAATGCTTATTCAATATAAAAAATAATTTTCTTTTCAATACTTTGTGGAGAGGATTCTCTGGGTCGGTGATATTATTTTCAATTTTCCCCAGCGCTGCGTTTCTATCACTCTGTAAGGACAATATGTCTTTCCCCTCACCACATGAACAGTTTCTTATTCTTCCAAAGAAAACACCCAAAACATCTTAGAAGATATACTGAGATTTTCAAAGAAATATTATATCAAGATATGACCTATCTTATCAAGATAAAAATAAGGGGGTGAATGAAGCATGTGTCAAATGGGAAACTTCATTTACCATTTCTACAGGAAAACAGAGGTGAGTTCCGCTGTACATTCCGAGAGGGCTTCTTTGGTTTATACACCCCATGTGTGATGAACATTTTATGTAATTCTGGATTGATTCCATCAGGAACCATTCGTGGACTTCCTTGGTAAAAATGAAGGACATGTCTATTACCTGAAATAGCTTTATAAATATTTCTTTTGTTGGACTGACTCTGGTTGTAAGTCTGAAAAAAGAAAAAATATAAAATATCAAATCACATTATTTCTATTATAACCACTCAGCCAAAATAAGCAATTGTTCTATTAGTTGGGGCTTATTATAAACATTAAACTAAATCCTGATTCACTTAAATGTGTAAAGAATAAAATTTCTATTGCCCCAAATTTTAAAACATAGCAGAATAATCATTGATGAGGTGTTAATTTCCAGAATATACAAAGAACTCAAAAAGCTTAACACCATAAAAACAAATAACCCAACCAATAAATGGGGAAAGGAACTAAACAGACACTTCACAGAAGAAGAAATACAATCGATCAACAAATATATGGAAAAATGTTCAATATCTCTAGCAATTAGAGAAACTCAAATTAAAACTACACTGAGATTTCACCTCACTCCAGTCAGAATGGCAATTATCAACAATACAAGTAACGTTTGGGCCCAGTGGCATAAGCCTGTAATACCAGCATCTCGGAGGCTGAGGTAGGAAGATGGTAAGTTCAAAGCCAGTCTCAGCAACTTAGTAGGACCCTGTCTCAAAACATAAAAACGGCTGGGAACTAGCTCAGTGGTTAAGTGCCTCTGGGTTCAATCATGGTACCACACTCCACTCCACACCCACCTCCCCTACAAAAAAAAAAAAAAAAGAATACAAGTAACAATAAATGTTGGTGAGAATGTAGAAAAAAAGATATATTCATACATTGTAGATGGGAATGCAAATTGGTACAACCACAATGGAAAGTATGGAGATTAATTAAAAAACTAGGAATGGAACTACCATATGACCCAGTTATACCACTCCTCAGTATATACTCAAAGGAGTTAAAATCAGCATACTACAGTAACGCAGCCACATCAATGTTTATAGCAGCTCAATTCACAACAGCTAAGCCCACTCAGGTGCCTTAAACAGATGAATGTTATATAATTTATATATATAAAACATTACTCAGCCATAAAGAATAATGACGACCTTGGGGCTTGGGATGTGGCATGCGTGAGGCATTGGGTTCGATCCTCAGCACCACATAAAAAAAATAAAATAAAGATATTGTTAAAAAAAAAAAAGGAAGAATGACCTAATGATATTTGATGGTAAACTGAAAGATCTGGAGACTACCATTCTAAATGAAATAAGCCAATCTCCCAAAACCAAAGGTCAAAAGGTCCCTCTGATATGCAAATGCTAACACACAACAAGGGGGAGGGAGTGAATAGAAATCATTGTATTATACAAAAGGGAATGAAGGGAAGGGAACACCAAAAAAAAGTTTGTTAACACTTTAGCCCTTTTTATGTTTTATTTTGAGATAGGGTCCTGCTAAGTTGTTTAGGGCCTCACCAAGTTGTTGAGGCTGGCTTTGAATTTGCCATCTTCCTGCATTAGCCTCAACTGGGATTATTAGGAATAGGAAAGGCAGTGGAATGAATCTGACATCACTTTCCTATGAATATACCAGTGAATCTCAATATCACCTATCTCCACAAGACTGGGATACTAAATAGAATAAGATATACTCCATGTTTGTACAATACGTCAAAATAGACTCTACTGTTATGTATAACTAAAAAGGACACATTTTAAAAAAGAATCCTTGATGAAAATCATTTCAAAAGCTATTATTACAGCCGAGTGTGTGGACCATGCCTGTAATCCCAGCAGCTTGGGAGGCTGAGGCAGGAGGATTGCAAGTTCAAAGCCAGCCTCAACAATTTAGTGAGACCCTAAGTAACTTCGTGAGACCCTGTCTCAAAACAAAAATTAAAAGGGCTGGGGATATGGATCAGTGGTTAAGCATCCCTGTGTTCAACACCTGGCACACACCTCCCCCGCAAAAAAAACTGTTATTATAAAAGCCTATCTTAGCAACAATCTTACACAAAGGAAATCTATTTTTTGTTTGTTTGTTTGTTTTTGAATAAGGCAGATAATTACAAAAAAAAATGTAAGGTCACATAAGTGTAAGGTGACACAATTAAAACTCAGTTCCATTTGTTAATAATATCTAACCTTTTACAAGCTACCAAACATTTCATTTATAAGGGTCATTTTAAAGATAAACTGAATGTTATAAACAAAGGTGTTATAATCACAAGGAAAGTTTAAGGGAAAAGAATTAATTGTTTAGGCTGATTTTAAAGAAAATATAAAACACTTCAATTCAATTTTTATCTGGGTACAGAGACACACACGTGTAATCCCAGCGACTCAGGAGGCTGAGACAAGAATAGCAAGTATGAGGCCACTCTCAACAACGTAGTGAGACTCAATTTGGGGGAAAAAAAGGGGGGGAGCTAGAAATGTAGCTAAGTGGTAAAGTACCCCTGGTTAAATCTCCAGTACTAAAATAATTAAATAAAATAAAATCATATTTAAAAAACTATCATAACTGAGAATATCTTTAATAGGAAACTAAATACTTGACATTGAACTTGCCCCAATAAAATGAAAGTTTGTTAACACTTTAGTGTAACAAATGCAAGATATCATATATAACATTTAGGAAATTCTATCCAACATTATAGCAAAGTATGAATATAACTCAAGTTCTTTATCACTTAGAATACACGTCAACAAATTTTGATAAAAGGCCAGGATTTGCAGATCATACATACTGTCTCTGGTGCATATTCTTTGGTATTTATTTTATCAAAAACCATTCTCCATTTTTTTAAGTTTAAAAAAAAGAACTAAGATAAACAAATTCAAACAAATCTTAGAAATACAGGGAAATAGTAAAACATAGCAGTATATCCTGGTTATTACATCTAGCTGTCTCTGAATTAATGCTGAAATACTAAAATGTGGGAGGCTGGCTGGTTTGTTCTGCAGTACTGAGGATTGAACCCAAGGCTCCTCCACAGCCCCAGTACTTTTGATTTTGAGACAGGGTCTTGCTAAGTTGCCCAGGCTGGCCTCAAAGGCCCTGGGTTCAATCCCCAGCACCACACACACAAAAAAAATGGGAAACTGAATCTAGTTAGAAATTCTTATTATAAGAAAAGAACATTTCAAACCCAACACAAAGGGAAAAAAAAAAACTACAATTACCTACAGATTATTTGGACCTAGAATGCTAAATTATTGGCAGTAGTCTTTCGACTGTATTTTTCAAATTTCTAATGTCAAATCATGTTTTTATATGTCTACTTACACGTTCCTCTCGTCCTTCAGCAAGAATAACAACAATCCTGCCTTGACGTTTACGGCCAGTTCTACCCATTCGTTGTATAAGACGAATTGGGCTCTTCTGGGCATCAAAACATATTATAAGATCAACTTCTCCTATATCCAAACCTTCTTCACCAACACAGGTAGAAACCAATGTGTTGTAACCACCATCACGAAACCGCTTCACTACCTAAAATAAAAATGACTTAAAACTGCTAGATACAAATGAAAGAGAATTGCAGATCAAGGCATATTGTTCTCACTCATTACAAAATGGTGAATTCAGATTAAAAATCAACTTTAATGATATCACAGAACATGAAAAAATGCATAAAATGGCAATCTAAGCAAAAGAAATTTTCATAAAATGGAAAGAGCAGTCCCAATTATGATTCTATAAGGAATTGTCAACAATTTTAACAGTTTCTCACTCAAGGAGAAGATTCTGACTTTATTTTTTTTTAAACATTTATTTTTTAGGTGTAAATGGACACAACACAATGCCTTTATTTTTATGTGGTGCTGAGGATCGAACCCAGGTCCCACCCGTGCTAGGCGAGCACTCCACCGCTGAGCCACAATCCCAGCCCCCTGATTTTATTTTTTAGCATCACTAAAAGAGGCATAGGAGAAGTAAATAGCCTACAGATATTACCCCTACTTCTTACAACTTAGACCTAAATGTATGATTAGGTAAATTAAGAACGCTTTATTACTCCCAGAATTCATATCATACCTTTTCATAATGTCATTTCAGGTTTTCTCTCTGATTATTTTATGAAACCACAATAGTATAAGAATGAATTAATGAAAAAATCAGCAAAGCTTTTTGAAAAACTTTCTAGACTTATAAGCCTAGTCTCAACTGTGTGAGCCCCAGTTTTTCCATACATATCAACACCACCGCTGGCAGGTTTGTATATGGGGGAGTAATAATGGTGGTAATTAAAAGAGAAATGCAACATCAAAAGCTGAATTGGCTGATGATAGTTACTATAATGAAGGGCATACTATGTACCAAGTACTAAACTTGAGCACTAGATACTGTTCCCAACAATCCTATGAGGTAGATATCATCAACCCATTTTATTAAAGAAACTGAAGATCTGAAAGGTAAGATTAAGATGTTTGTCTAAACTCTCCTAAGTACTTATTAGCATTTGAATTTAGATATCTGACTCCAAAAATTTATTATTTTAATCCTTAAAAATAACCACCTGAAAAGTGAGGTAATAAAATATAAACATAAAGTTATCAGGTTAATTCCTCTTATAAACCTTTACAGTATCATTGATCAAATGATTTTCCTTCAATATGGAAAACCGCAGTACAGGGAGAACTAATTATCAGAACTGGAATCTGTAATGGATTAAGATAAGGGAAGATTTGGATTAAGACAGGGGAAGATTTAATATTATGTGTATCTAACATAGTAACACAGGTGTCCTTTTTTACCAGAGAAGGGAAAAAATGGGCCACAGTGCAAGAGGTAGAAAAATGAAAGTGTTTAATATAGTCAATAGATTAATAAAGGATGTTAACGGTCAAAATTTAAAGTGTTACTTATTTGCCTAGGATTGATCTGTCATTGAATATTCACTTCTGTGAACTTTTCCCATGCATTCAAGACATATATTCAATTGTATATTCAACATCACTACTGGATATTTAAAACAATGCTACTCAAAGTGTGGTCAATGATCTGTTTATACTGTGCCAGCCTGTGAACTATTTATTACTGGTTGGCAACAAGTACAAAAATTGAAAGTAATGGTTTAGAAATTTGACAGAATAAGTTTTATATTTGCTGACTCTAACGAAAAAAAGTAAAACAGACTAGAGCTTTGGTTTTCATCAGTTTTACTTATCTAGCAATTCATTTTTATTATATTCTTCAAAAGTATCAGTTTGTGAAGCAAGTGGAAGGAAATAAAGTGGTCATTATCAGTTTTGGAAAAACATTAATCTAACAGGCCTGACACAATTAACATATCCAAAACTAAGCTCCAGATACTCTCTCCAAAACCTGTTTTTACTGCACTCTATACATCTAAGTTGATAGTTATCTCAGCTGCTCAGACAAAAAAAATCTGGAATCATCCTAGGAGTTACACTTAATATTCCTTTATCTCACATACTATTCTAATTTGTGGATAAATATTATCAGTTTGACTTCTGAAATATACCTCAATTATTTCTCACAAGCTTTCCTACTACGACTCTAGTTCAAGCCATCATATCTTCAGTTTGAATAGTAGTAAGCCTCAACTGTTCTCCCCGTGTCTACCAAGGTGATTCTTTCAAAATATAAATAAAATCATGAACTTCCTCTGCTCCAAACCCTCCAATGATTTCTTCTCATCTCATTTAGGGTAAAAACAGAAATCATTAAAATGGAAATGACCGGGCTGGGGATACAGCTCAGTTGGTAGAATGCTGGCCTTGCACGCACAAGATCCTAGGTTCAAACCCCAGCACCACAAAAAGATAAATAAATAAATAAAATGGAAATGACCAACAGAGCCCTAAAGGATCTGCTTCTACTGTTCCTCCTTGACCTAATCAGTTTCTAAATAAATGGATAATTTAATCACAACTATTTGCATAAAAGCCCATTTCAGAATAAAATGGCTGTAATGAAAGTAATTATATAAAGAAATAATAAGAAGAGCTGTTACCTTGGCCTACATAAAAAGATTATTGATATAAATAAACAAATCCTAACTCACTCAAATTGAACTCAGTGGCACTTGACTACTGAGCCACATCTTTAGCCCTATTTTGTATTTTATTACAGAGAGGGTCTCACTGAGTTGCTTAGTGCCTCGCTAAATTGCTGAGCCTGGCTTTGAACTTGCAATCCTCCTGCCTCCACCTCCCAAGCCCCTGGGATTACAGGTGTGCACCACCGCACTCGGCCCAGTTAAGTTTCTTACAGGGCCTAACAAGATCAGGAAATAGTGACTTCAGGTAATATTGACACCGGCAAAGACCAGATTGGATATTTCCAATAGACACTGTATTTCAAATATTGAAAATGCTTGACCCCCCCAAGGCAAAAAATTTGACTTTATTTTTCATTTATATATAACTGTTAAAATTAGCAATAATCACTAGATGTCTACATCCTTTAAATTACTTATAATCTGATGTTACAACAGGTAAAGGTGTTGTTTTCTTCAGACTGAAGAAATTTCCACACCATATTCAGTAAGCATAAATGGCTTCTTGAGAGTACAGTGCAGACAAGTCTAACAGTATTTAAAATAAGAGGAATTCCTCAACTACTACTGTAAAAAATCAAGAAAGGAGCTGTTGAAATGAACTGCACATTAAAGACACACCTATTTATAAGTAACTATTGATATATGGACTAAAAATAGCTAATCTGCAAAAACCTACAGATTTATAAAAACCGATAGTCTAAAATCCCCCTCAAAATGTCACAGCACTTCTTAAATTTATGACTTCTTATTCAGAGCACTGGGCTACCTCAAATATATTATGGTTTCCTCTAACCATACGTTTAAAATAAGATTTTTAGGGCAGGGGTTGTAGCTCAGTGGTAAAGCACATGCCTAGAATGTGGGAGGCATTGGATTCGATTCTGAGAACCATATAAATAAATAAAATAAGGTCCATGGACAACTAAAAAAAAATAAATTAAAAAAAAATCCTTCTTTAAAAAAAGATTTTTAAGTAACTGATGAAAGAGATAAGCTCATTATTGGTTTAGAAGAAATTATTAAAGTCACTTAAATAGTAAACATTTACTAAGAACTCTACAATAAGATATCACTTAATGCTTACAACAACACTGTGAAGTATATTTAAAAATAAGTAAAAAAACTTGTAAGTGGTAGAATTCCAACCTAGATTGTATGGACCTAGTATAATATATTAACTATTATACTTTAGGTTATGAAAAATAATAAAACTTTCAAAACCACTAAAACACTACCTGATCTTTCAAAATAAGATAATCTTTATTCACATACTTACTATAAAATTATTTTCAGTAGTCAATTGCCAGTACGTTAAAATAAAAATAACCTTAAGTACAAAGATAATCAATTTTATTTTTATTTCATCACCTCCAAAAATACTTACCTCCAGTTGCTCCTTCTGAGTAAAACCTTTCATGCTTTTCCCTGAAGCATGGCCAACAAAAGTCATTACCCTAATAATTGGCTGATGCTGTAAAAACATTTCTGCAATTTCTTGAACACTATCTCGAAATGAAGAGAAGATCATAACTCTGGTCTCACCAAATTTCTTTTCGGAGGTGTTTTGAGCTATATAACAGAAAATATTTCAATTAAAAGTTTCTGAAAAACATTTAGATAAGAACTAGTCAAAAATACAAGTCTGAAACTATATACTAATAAACAATAATTCTTTTTTAAAAATATTTAACTATATTTTAACTATTCTTTACTATATTTTCTAGTAATTTTTAATAAGGCTGGCACCCTATTTCTCATTGGCTGTCACAGTACTAAATAAATCACACAAGAATTATCAGAATCACTTTTGACCAGCCCTTCTGTTTACTAAAGACTAATTTAATATAGGCCATGCATCCCAAAATCTGCTATACTTGAAATTCCTAAACATAAATGCAGAATATACTCTACAGTCAATTCCAAAGCTGTTCCCAATGTATCTACGCTTGGGAGACAGTAAATAAGCTAATGAGAACATGATTTTTGTGGCTGAGCCACTTCCTTTCTGGGTGATTGTAAATAAAGGTATTAAATTTCTTTGAGGTTTAGTTTCTTCTTATTTAAAAAGGATTGATGATTAACAGGAAGTAAAAAATAGTTTTTTGCACGTAATAATTGATTCATAATTACAACTTGAGTGGATGTTTTGGTGATTATTTCTTTTTGTCCAATAAAGGCTATTTTTTTTTTTTTTCCGGTGGCAGAGAGTATGCTGGGGATTGAACCCAGAGGCATATTACTACTGAGCCACATCCCCAAACCTTTTTATTTTTATTTTGAGACATGGTCTCATTAAGTTGCTTAAGTTCTCACTAAATTGCTGGGGCTGAACTTGAACTTGTGAGGCAAGCACTCTACCAACTGAGCTATATCCCCAGCCCTTGAACTTGAACTTGTGATCCTCCTGCCTCAGCCTCGTAAACTGCTGGGATTACACCGCACACAGCTTATTATTATTTCTTTTGTTTATGAATTTGGTTAGGAATTTTACAATTCTTTTTTTTTTTTTTTTGTGGTGGGGAGTTACACTCTGAAGTATATTTAAAAATAAGTAAAAAAAACTTGTAAGTGGTAGGGATTGAACTCAGGGGCACTAAACCACTGAGCCACATCTCCAGCCCTATTTTGTACTTTCTTTAGAGACAGGGTCTCATTAAGTTGCTTAGCACTTTGCTTTTGCTGAGGCTGGCTTTGAACTCTTGATCCTCCTGCCTCAGCCTCCCAAGCTGCTGGGAATCCAGGTGTGTGCCACACGTCTGGCCCTTTTTTCTTTTTTATGACTTATATTAACTATCAGATGTGTGCCAAAGACTACAGTATGCATATTTTATATTAACTAATTTAATCTTCACTACAACCCTAAAGACTAATCTAATGCATATAAATTATAGTACTTAAGCAACAAGCAAGTTCACAATCCATACAAGCAATAAACACAATAAGCAAAAAGTAGGACTTGCAGGAAGCAGCTCTAACAAGTAAAATTATTCTAGACAAACCTCCTTTGAATTGTCATTGCATCAAGCCTTTGTATCTGTTAACTCCTGATACACTGCTACTTTCACCACGAAGCCTATCTCTGACTTACTGGAGCTTGCCTTTCTACCCTCATTTCAATGAAGCTCCTTGTACCAAAGCTATCCACAACTTTCATATTGCCAAATTCAATGAATACTTTTCAGTTCATTTTACCACATTTCTCAGCAAAATTGAACATTATTCACGCTTTCCTACTAATATAGTCTCTTCCCTCAGCTTCTATCATACTTCACTTGGTTTCCTCATCAAGATCCTTGGTAGCTTTCTTTCTTTGAACTCTAAATGCTGTTATTCTTCAGGACACCATTCTGGACCCTCTTCTGTCTCCAAACTACCTTCCTGGTGATCACATCCATTCCTGAAACTTTAAATATTATCTTTATGCTGATGACTCCAAAATTTATTCATATATATGCAAATACATAAAAATAGCCCAGACCATTCTTCTGAAATCCAGATTTATTTGTCCAGTGCTTATTTGACATTTCTACATGGATGACTCAGAACCATCTTAACATGTTTGCTCTTTCCTCTCTATGTTGTTCTTGTATTTTTTAATTAACAAGTGAAAATACATTTATGATATACACTTTATATACATATGTATATATACATACACACATACATTTTTGAACGGTTAAATCAAGCTAATAAACATATGTGCTACCTTACATATGTATCCTTGCTGTTCTTTGCTGCTAGTGATGGTTTCAAAAACCATAAACAGCCATAGATTAAAAAACCAAGTTTTGAGTTGGCCTACCAGCCATGCATGCATGATCTAGCCTTTGCTACCTCTCACCTATACCACTCTCATCCTCATTCACACCACTATAGCCACATTGGTCTGCTTACTAGTCCTTAATCATCATACCAAGCACCCTACTGCCTCAAGATCTTTGAATCTGCTATACTCTGCCTGGAATGATCCTCCCCCAGAAATTCTGAAGGTTTGTTCCACTATCACTCTAGAGGCAGGTCTTCTCTAGTCGCCCTATAAAATAACTCTCATCCATGATGTTCCCTCTCTTTCTCTCTCTCCTTTCCTACTTCACATTTCCCTGCCACTATATTATACAACGTTTCATTGCCTTCTTCCCCTGTGTTGCACCAAACTGAATTTTTTCATAGATTAATTAACATTCCCACTATTTCCCTTACTCCCACCCTTCCAAACTTTCTCAGAGCTTTTAATATTCATTATCCAGAATAATTAAAACTCCACCGTCTTCAAGAAAAGTTAGTACAACTTCAAATTTAGTTTTAGTTCTTTCAAAACTTTCCTTGAACCATAAATTATTACCTACCATTCCATGATCTGAAGTGTTCAACTACAACTTCTTCTAATTTCTTTAACTTTGGATGACTATAGAAAAACTTTTTATCTTTATCTCCTGTGGAAAAAAAAATCAAACATTCTCTTAGTATTTTTCCATATTAATTATTCTAATGTATATGAAGATATCCTTTTCAAATTACATGCTAAAATTTTCCTTTTTTTTTTTTTTTAGTGGTACCAGAGATTGAACCCAGAGCATCAAGCATGCTATCTAAGTTCTGTACTGCTGAGCTACATCCTCATTTTAAACAGTAAGTAGCATCTACATAGCACATAAGCATATCAGAAGAAAATATTGGAATTTTTATGAAACTTATATTCTAAAAGAGAATCCAAATTGAAAAAGGGGAAAGAGTACATATTTAGTCAAACTCTAAATCAATTTTTGGCAGTTCTGAGAATTTCACTATTAGTAACCACTACTAATATCTATTACGTATATGGCTGACTACATTAATTCTAACAGAATAAAATCTTTAAACCTGTTGTTACATAAATACAAACAGACGTTTACATCAACGGAGCAAAATTTCAAAATTAATTTTAAATATATATTTATTAATTTATAAACTAATTTTAAACATTTTATATATATATATATATATATATATATATATATATATATATATATGAATGAATGATTACTGGTTTTTTATACTGAGACATGGTCTTGCTGTGTTACATAAGCTGGGCTAATGCAATTCTCATGCCTCAGCTTCTCAAGTAGCTGGGACTACAGGCATGTACCACCACTCCTGGTAAACCAATATATAATTTTTGTTTTAAATCAGACCTTTTTGGATAGCAGAAACGTCACTTGCTGAAGTATCACACATATGTGCAAATATGCTCTCTAGATGATTATAGAGTTTCATGAAGTCCTCATTTCGACTAAGCTCATTTTTGGCCCGTGTCATTCCTTTAAAATTTAGAAAAAAATTTACAAATAAACTTAATAGCAATCTAGTCAGATTTATTATTTATTAAAAAATTAAACTTCAACATTGAATGAAAATTTTAAAACAATGATCTCATCAAATTTATTTATTTATTTTAAATATTTATTTTTTAGTTGTAGTTGGACATATATGTTTTTATTTTTTATTATTTATATGTGGTGCTGAGGATCGAACCCAGGGCCTCGCACGTGCCAGGCGAACACTTTACTGCTGAGCCACAACCCCCAGCCCCAACCTTATCAAATTTAAACATGAAAGTCAGCAACTTTTGGGCTGGGGATGTGGCTCAAGCGGTAACGCACTCGCCTGGCATGCATGCGGCCCGGGTTTGATCCTCAGCACCGCATGCAGGCAGGGATGTTGTGTCCGCCGAAAACTAAAAAAAATTAAAAATGAATATTGAAATTCTCCTTCTCTTTAAAAAAAAAAAAAGAAAAAGAAAGTCAGCAACTTTTTCCAATTCCATATTCACATATATATTAATAAATTACTTTCCTTTTTCAGTAATTTTCAAAAACAAATACAGCCATTTATTACATAACTAGCCCCCTGCTTTGAAGAATAAAGCATTTTTAAGACACTCTAATTGGTCAATTTGTCTTTAACCAAAATGACACGTGCATTATTTCTTTAAATAATTTCATATAATTTACCTTTTGTTCCATCCATAATTCCACAAAGGAAGAAATATAATGATCTCATTCCCATTTGCTGCAATAATTCATAACCGTGATATAAACTAATACAAATGGCAAACTCTCCCTCAATTATGCCTTGTTGTTTTCCCTAGAAAAACAAGCACATATCACACTTAAACAAAGAAATGAAGATACATCCTCCATGCCTAAGTTATCAGGCCAACAGTCAGTATATCATTTATAATAAAATTTAAATGATCATAATAATTATTCCATGCTAGACTAACATTTACTGGTTCTATTAAACAGCATTGTACAGAAAAGTATACTTTCCACATGAAATCTGAAGTTTCCATATAATATCTGCCCCCTTACTTCTGTCTTTAATTCAACTGAAAAGTTTACATTTTAAAGAAAAACAGAGAGAAAAACATTTATCATATTATTTCTCTTTATAGGTAAATTACTAGTCCTTTATAAATTCATGTCCTTTCTATTTATTTATTTATTTTTTAAATATTCTGTGCTGGGGTTGTACCCAGAGGTGTTCTACATCCCCAGTCCTTTTTATTTTTTTATTTTGAAATCATCCCAATAAGTTGCTGAGGCCGGTCTTGAACTTGTGATTCTCCTGTCTCAGCCTCCCAAACTGATACTGAGACCCTTTCTCAAAATAAAATATAAAAGGGTCTGGGTATAGACCAGTGATAAATCACCTCAGGGTTCAATCCCAGGACCAAAAAGTAATAATAATAACAAAGACAATTTATTAAGTACCTACAATATGCACTAAGCTGGATATATGAGATACAACAGAAATGGACATGTCAGTTCTGGACCTATCCTCATGAAAGTTATCAGCAAAAGGACAAATGTTTAATCAGACTGTTGAACACCAAGGCTTAATACCAGGTATACATGTCATAATATCTGACACAGAGCACTAAACACTGTTCTAAGTATATTACCCAAACAAAATAATTTAATATTTAGGAAGTAGGTACTATTGTTATACTCATTTTACAGAAAAGGAAAGCTCAAAAAGGTGATAAGTAGCAGAGTTAGTACTTAAATCCAGGAAATTTGGTCAATAGGCCTTGTACTTCAATCAGTACTTATCCTTGTGGAAAAATGTAGCATACATTCCTTTCATGGGAGTGTGCAGCAGGTGTACTCACATAAGAGAGTTTTAAAAGAAGTCCACTAAGAATATATTTTAGTTATTTTACTTTATTCAGGATGAAAACTGTTTTACCTTACATTTTTAGAAATATTTAACATTAGTGACAGTCATTTTAAATGTTTCCAGGGCAGCAAGAAAGCCTAAAATGTCACCCTAATTAACCTAAAAAAAGCAAATCCACCTTTCTATAAAACATAAACCCTTACCAATAAGATCAAGTTCAACAGTTATAAAAGTTTATTAAAGTTATTTAAAATTTCAATGAACTTTGAACTCCTAGCAAAAATTAAAACCTTTTTATTAAAGTTTTATATAACACACTAAAATTTCACAGAAAATGATCCTTTATTTTTTGATACTGGGGATTGAATCCAGGAGAACTTTTTAATTTTAACTTTGAAACAGGATCTCACTAGTTTGCTGAGGGTCTTGTTAAGAAGTTGCCCAGGCTTGCCTCAAATTTATGATCCTCCTGCCTCAGTGTCCCAAGTTGCTGAGATTACGGGTACACATCACTGCCTTCTTTTAATTGGTTCTGTTCTTTTGCACATGAATCACCTCCCAGTTCAAGAATGACTCATTGCCTTCTTAGGCCGGTGAGCCTCTCTGACTATGAACCTAGCTTGATGGATATTTTTCTATTCATCTACTTTTTTTCCTATGAAGATTAGGAAAAAGAAACTTGCTTTGATATTTTCTCCAACTGCTAGTGAAGTGGCACCCTCTTTCTCCACCATGGCTGATTATAGGACTGTCAGCAAAAGAGTCTCTGAGAAAGAGTCCAATGTAGATAGACTTCCTATTTTCGTGTCGCCCTGTTTTACTTGGCCACTGGCTGAGAAGATACCAGCACTCCAGGTGCTGGACACCCCCTTACTAGTTTTTCACAAATGTATCCAGTATAGTACTTTGAAGAAATGTGCAAACAAGGCCTCTGGCTTTGAGCTGGGCTTCACAGAGATGTCTACATTTTTAAGATAAGTTACAAATGGGCTCCATGGTAACAGCTGGCAGGGGAAAAATAGAAAGGGAGAAGAAGCTCTCCCCTTCTCAGGTGCTGTCCTTGAAGAGTTAACTTGCCCAGAACAGTGAAAGATAAAGCTGCTTTTATGTGAACTTCTGCAGACTTTGAACTTCTGAGCCCCTCCCCTTACATGCTGGGTATAAAACTCTGAAACTCCCTGAACTCAGGGTTCAGGAGATTGATTACAGCAAAAGCTGTGCCCTCTGAACCTGGCTGAAGCCAAATAAAACTGTTTCCAGCTATCTTCGGTGCCTTGCCTCGTTTGTCCCTACAACACTAGTATTAAGAGTAAGACTGGGACTGGGGCTATAGCTCAGTGGCAGAGTGCTTGCCCAGCACATGTGAGGCACTGGGTTCAATTGTTAGCACCACATAAAAATAAACAAATAAAATAAAGGCATGCTATCCATCTACAACTAAACAAATAAATAAATAAATAAAAGAATAAGACTAGGGCTGGGGATATAGCTCAGTTGGTACAATGTTTGCCTCGCAGGCACAAGGCCCTGGATTTAATCCCCAGCACCACCAAAAAAAAAGAGTTAAGACTAAATGCTCTGGGTCTCAAGTTTAGTTAGCATATACCACCTCAAGGATATATGACTTTACAAAATAGAAATGGACTTAAAGATCAATTTTTTATTAAAAGTTAAAAGATAAATTTATTTTAATTCAAATAATTAAATTGTATTCTTGTTAGACTTTTATAAACTATATAAATCATATCTAAGTCCTTCTATACTTAAAACTCATCATTTACATTTTATCCTGGCTCTGAGCAAAAATTAAATCAGTCATCAAAATTTATTTTAAAATACTTACTACAATATTTGGAGATGGATTTTTCCTAAATTGATCTCTTGCCAGAATTATCTGGTATTTTGTTAGATTGGGAATATCCCTTTTCATCAAAACATTCTTCTGAATCAAAGAACTGGCAAATGCTTCCAAAATCTATAAATTAAAAATAATAATAAAATTAGTTTAAGCTTATTTTAAAGTCCTTTTTCAAATACAATCATTTCACCATATATTAAAATAGGAATTATAAGTTTAATAAAGTTTGTCATTAAATGAATTTTTAAGTAAACCCAGCAAAGATAACAAAATTTAGAAGTACTTGACATGCAACCCCAGATAATATCCACAAGTCAACATAAGGAATTACTTTGTCAGCTACATTTTAAGAACATATTTATTTATTTGCTCATCTCCTTGTCAACCTACACACACTCTAAGTACCATGAAAAGAGGGCCTTGGATTTCTTCACTGTTGCATCATCAGTGCCCAGAACAAAGTATACTACATAGCTTTTCAGAAAATATTTGTAGCCTACTAAATAAACTGAAATGTCTTGAGTATATTTAGTTTCACTAATTGATTTACTCTTTCAAAAATATTTATTAAGCATTTATTACATAAAAAGCATTGTTGTAAATTGTGCTTAATTTGCTGCCAGGCAAATCCTATAATCCTAGTGATTCAGCTTAAGGCAGGAGGATCATAAATTCAAGGTCAACCTCAGCAAGTTAGTGAGACCCTGTCACAAAATTAAAACTAAAAGGACTGTCGATGTTGCTCTGTGGTAAAGTACCCCTGCGTTAAACCCCCTATATAAAAGAAAAAAAGTTGCTGTTCCCATGTAGTTTACATTTCAGTGGAAAGAAGCAAAGAATAAAGAAGTAAAGGGTGGAAGGATGCAAAAATAAAGAAGTAAACAGAGGACTCTGGATGTGGCTCAAGAGGTAGCATGCTCCTCTGGCATGCATAAGGCACTGGGTTCAATCCTCAGCACCACATTAAAAAAAAAAAAATAAAGATATTGTGTCCACCTAAAACTAAAAAATAAATTAAAAAAAAAAAAAAAAAAAAAAGAAGAAGTAAACAGAGACAGGTCTGGAGATATAGTTCAGTGGTCAAGTGCTTGCCTGACATACTCAAAGCTGTAAGTTGAATCCCCAATACTAGAGAGGGAAAAAAAACTGAAAAATTAAAGTAGGTAATATTGATAATGATAAAGACTCTTAAGACTCTAAAACATAATAATGCTCCAGAATCTTTGAATACAAAATATTTGAGTTGCCATGTGAATAATGAGGTATGTCCACCTTGTGAGTTTTCAAGATAGAGCATTCCAGAAAAGAAATAGCAGATCAAGAGTCCTGAGACAGGAATAAGCTTACGGCACACTGAAGAAAAAAAGAGATTTTCAAATGAAGACCTACTACAGCGATATGTAATTGTTTAAATTTTGTCTAATTTTTATTTCATAAAATAGTTATATAAGTAGATTTCTCTTCTTCCCTTCCAGCATTTCTAATTACACTGCCTAAACAAGTACTCTAGCCAGGCAGGTGGTACACACCTGTAATCCCAGTGATTCTGGAGGCTGAGATAGAGGATCACAAGTTCAAGGCCAGCTCAGTAACTCAGCAAGGCCCTAAACAACTTAGTAAGATCCTGTCTCAAAAAATAAAAAGGACTGGGGGGCTGAGACTGTAGCTTAGTGGCAGAGCTCTGGCCTACTTGGCGTGAGGCACTGGGTTCAATCCTCAGCACCACATAAAAATAAATAATGGGCTGGGGTTGTGGCTCAGCGGTAGAGCACCTGCCTAGCATGTTTGAGACCCTGAGTTCGATCCTTGGCACCACATAAAAATATATAAATAAAATAAAGGTATTGTGTCCAACTGCAACTAAAAAATAAATATTAAAAAATAAAAATAAATAAAATAAAGGCATTCTGTCCATCTACAACTTCCAAAAAAAAAAAAAAAAAAGGAATGGGGATGTGGCTTAGTGATTAACCTTCATGGGGTTTAACCCCTGATAACAAAACAAACAAACAAACAACAACAACAACAAAAAAAAAACCTAGAGACAGCATAATAGGGAACGCTTGTCTCAGTTCCTTGATGTCTGGTGTCTCAGACAACTGGCAACAAGAAGTAATTTGACTGAAGCCATATATTTGGATTCTTGATTTTACCTAACGACTTGCTCCTGCTTTCCTCTCAAAATGACTAACTTGAGATTGGTTATGGCTAACTTGGTCATCCCATTCTATATAGGTCAGTCACAGGGCCAGCCTAGATTTAAGAGAAGGGAAATTTTATCTCCTCTCAGGGCAAGAAGTGGCAAATAAATTGCAGCCACCTTTAATCTTTGCCTATGTAGATGTGAAAACATGTTGTTCTCCTACTACGAGACTAATTATAAACTACAGAAAAACAATGCCTTACCTCAGATTTCTCCTATTTAAAGTAACAACTGTCTAAGCAGTTTTTCAACAGCTACAATATTGATACTTGGGCCAGAAATTTCTTCATTGTAAGGTGGTTATCCTGTCCATTATAGAATGTTTAGTGGCTTCCAGTTATAACAACCCAAAACAACCCAATCCATGTCAAGACATTGCCATGTCACCAAATGGGCAAAATCATTTTCACTTGAGAACTGTTATACAAAGAATCAGGAAGAAAAATATTAAAAATATATCTCATTACAAGGAAACTTCTGGCTGATTCTGGGTGTATGTTATGGGTATGTTCACTTTGTGAAAATTCACTCAACAACTCACTTAAGTTTTGTGTAGACTGCTCTTTAGATATGTCTGTGTTCCATACTAAAGTTAAAATATTTACTTAAAAAAATAAACCTGGGGCTGGAGTTTTAGTTCAGCGGTAGAGCGCTCGCCTAGCACATGTGAGGCCCTGGGTTCGATTCTCAGCACCACATAAAAATAAATAAACAAAATAAAGGTATTGTGTACAACTAAAAAAATAAATAAATATTTAAAAAAAAAAAAAACCTGGAGGCTGAGATTGTAGTTCAGTGGTATAGCACTTGCCTAGCATGTGTGAGGTCCCAAGTTCAATCCTCAGTACAACAAGAAAAAAAGAAAAGAGAAAAAAAAAAAGCTATAATTAGCTTTAGAAATGGTCTCTTATGTTTCCCTTTAACATAATACTTGGTTAGCATATATAAAACATGGCGCTCATTCCAAAAAAAATTTCCAAACAATTTCTCACATGTTAATTATATACAATGAGATACTGTATATCTCACAACCAAATTCTGAAATAATTATAATACCAGTTCATCCATCAAAACCCAAATTGTAGCCGGGCACAGTGACGCATGCCTGTAATCCCCATGGCTTGGGAGGCTGAGGCAGGAGGATCCTGAGTTCAAAGACAGACTCAGCAAAAGCCAGGCACTAAGCAACTCAGTAAGTCCCTGTCTCTAAATAAAATACAAAATAGGGCTGGAAATGTGGCTCAGTGGTTGAATGCCTCTGAGCTCAATCCATGGCACCCAAAAAAACCCAAAAACAAAACAAAACAAAAACCCGAATTGTGATTAAAAACGGCTTACCTGGATATATGTCTTTTGAATGGCTACAAGTTTTTCACCAAGGGGAACAACAAGCTTTTCTACTCGCCTTTCATGAGAGTATGGCAAAATATCTGGAGAATCTTCAGAACGAAGCTCTATTTGACCAATTAGTAGGTTGGTAATAACCTGTTGCACTGCCTATGTAAAATCAATCAAGTATGATTATAAATTATATCACATTAAATTTGGGGGGTTTAACTTACTAATAAAATAGCAATAAAATGTTGAAAGAAGCACTAGAAATTCATATCATTAAATTTCAAAGAGAAAAGAAAAAAGACAAGCCTATTAACCAAGTATATCACAAGTAGCACAATAAGGGAAAATACTTTTGAACATCTTTTCCCCCCACAACCTTTTAAGCCAAGCATCCAAGAAATAAGAATATTAGTAAATGTCCAACAAGTTCCTCAAATGTATTTTGGCACTTTCCAAATGGAAAAAAAAAAAAAAAAAGTTTTAGACAAAACCAAAGTTGTAGACTGGCAAACTGAATCCCCAAAAGCTTATAAAACACAGTCAATTTCAGAGCCAGAATTAGAACACAGGTTTCCTCATTACCTGGCATAATACTTTTTTCTACTGATATTTTTATGGGAAAAGCAGAGAGAACTATTAAAGGAAACCAATGTATCTTAGGAATAGTTTATAAATGGACTTGTTGAGACGGAAGATATATACTATATCAACTTTTAATAAATTAGTAGAAATTTTTCATTTAAATTAATGTAAGTGCTGTGAATATATTTCTGGGCTAAAATTCATTCATCTAAAGCATATAATGGAACTCAATTATTAAACCAGGGAACTGGAGCAAAAAAGATATAACGTTTAGGTATAAGCAACTACAACATCAGAAGACTATAACACTGAAAATGTGATTTAAAAGTCATAAAGAAAGAAACAAACAAAAGAAAAGGGATCCTGAAAGTGTCTAGAAATTAGGTACTTTTTTTTTAAACACTAGAATTCCTCAGGGGCTTAGTTTAAGTAAAAACCACCCTAGGACAAGAATCATATTTCAAGTCACCTTTGTATTCACAACACCTACCATACTGCCTAAAATAGTACACTACAGCTACTGAGGATCTATATACATTCAAAATCTAGAGTGCATTTATTACTATTTCATAAAATTAAATTTCAATATTTTCAATAAATCATTCATTCGACCAATGTTCAAGTAATCCCACAGGCCAGCCACTAAATTAGTAATAGAACTAAAAATAGAATAGTCATAACCACTACATTCATGTAGCTGACATTTTAGTGGAATAGACAAACAAAAAAAATGGGCAAAAGAATGACAGGCTATGAAAAATGTCTAAGAAAAAATAACAAGATAGGGAAAGCTGATTTTTGATAGCTTAAAGTGGATCTTTCTTAAAGGAATGAAATTTAAGCAGAGATTTAGTATCTGACTGAAAAACAATTAAGCATGTTTAAACAAGGGGTAAAAGAAATTTCTAAAAACATTATCAAGGCTACGGACAGGAAAAGTCTTTCAGCATGGCAGGGGTACAACAGAAGACCATTTAGAAGTACTACAACCAAGATAATATAGAATACGGCTCAAAATTCTGCATCTTAGGGGCTGAGATATGGCTCAGAGTAAAAAGTGTGCTTAACAAGTACAAAGGCCTAGTTCAACCCCACTACCAAAGAAAAATCTGCAATTTTATCATTCTCCAAATAAAGGAAACAAGAGCTCCCAAGAGAAATGGTTGATTCCATGGCTGAGATAGGAAAAATACTAAAATAAAATATCGCGTGATGCCAGAAAGTTAGGATGCACTTTAACTAGTGGGAAAGGAGCATGTCTAAAAGACACAGGAGCCATCTTGAAGAAGCTCCCAATAGCCAAAGCTGAAACAATCTGAAAAACAAAACTGCTATTAATAGTGTAGAATTGTAGGGACTGGGCCTATAGCTCAGCACAGAGTGCTTGCCTAGCATATATGAGGCACTGGGTTCAATCCTCAGCAGCACATAAAAATAAACAAGTAACATAGTTTCTGTTCATCTACAACTACAATTTTTTTTTTTTTTTTGAGAGAGAGAGAGAGAATTTTTTTAATATTTATTTTTTAGTTTTCAGCAGACACAACATCTTTGTATGTGGTGCTGAGGATCGAACCCGGGCCGCACGCATGTCAGGCGAGCGCGCTACCGCTTCAGCCACATCCCCAGCCCCTCAAAAAAAAATTTTTTTTTTAAATAGTGTTGGATTGTAGTACATAGAAGAAATAAATATCCATTAGTCTATGTGGATATAAATAAAGAACTAAAATAATTATAAATGGAGGAGAAAAAATACAACTCTTCATTATAGAATTCAAAGTAAGAATGTAAAAGACATGGAAAAAAGAACCAATGATTAAGCAAACACCACAGAAGTAATCTTTAGCAGTGAAAACCTTAGGTAGATGTAAAACAGGATATTTACATAGTCTCGAAATATCTCCCCCACAAGATATTTATTAATCACAAAGGGGAAAATTAATTTTACAATTGAGAAACCCAAAAACATCATCTTACCCAAGTCAGGATTAGTAGCATCACTAATAAAACAAATCAATATTATGTGTTCCCTTATACACTGAGAAAGTACAACATCACTTCTAGAATATTCTCACAAAAATGTAAAACCTTATTCCATCATGAGAAATATCAGACAAACCCAAATTGAATAATATTCTACAAAATAACTAGTACCTACTATTCAACAGCATGGAGATCATGGAAGACAAGAAAAGACTAAAGAATTATAAAAGATTGGAAAGGAGTAAGGAGACATGACAATCCACTGTAATGTGAGAACCTAGACTGTATCCTGGAGCAGAAAAAGAAATGGTTGTAAAAACTGCCAAAATTTGAATAAGACTGGCAGATTAATTACTAACATATTAATGTTAATTTTATTTGATAACTGTACTATACTTATATAAATGCTAACATTAGGGGAGGCTAGTTAAGGGAGTTATAAAAACTACAATTTTGGCAAATTTTTTGAACGTCTGAAGTCATTGCAAAGTTATGCTTTAATTAAAAAGAACTAAAAACACTAACAATTTTTTTAAATACACTATTAAGCCAGATGCAATGGCACACACCTGTAATCCCAGCAACTCAGGAAGCTGAGGTAGGAGGATCGCAAGTTCAAAGCCAGCCTCAGCAATTTAGTGAGGCCCTGAGCAACTCAGCAAGACCTTGCCTCTAATAAAATGTAAAAAAAGGGATGGGGATGTGGCTCAGTGGTTAAATGCCCCTGGGTTCAGTCCCCAGAACCAAAAAAAAAAAAAAAAACCCAAAACAAATAAATGCTACTATTGAAAAATTCAGTATTTTTAACAAATAGCTTTAGGTGATTCTTATGCACACTTAATTTAGAAAAGTACTAATCTGGTGGGTACAGTAGCACATACCAGTAGTACCAGTTGATCTAGAGGATAAAGCAGGAAGATTGTTGCCCAGCTTGAGCAACACAGCCAGACCCCATCTCAAAAAATAAATAAATAAACAGATAAATAAATAAATACCTGTTTAAAGAAATGCCTACAAACATAGAAGAAAAGTTAGGCCTGTTAGAGGAGACACTAAAGTCAGACTATATAAATATTAGAATGGAAAAATGATCTGGCCCCATACAGAAATTCTTATTTTCTTAAATGTTAATAAATGGAAAAACATTTTACTTACCTTCATATCACTACCTGGTGTGGCACTAAGAGCCAAGATTCTAAAGTGATTTGTGTACTTGACCAGTTCTCTTACAACCTAAAAAAAAAAAAAAATTCTTTAATTTCATCAGTTCAATGCAAAAATAATAGTAGTTCTGCTAAATAAAGTTGTTCTTTCTAGTCTATTATCATTATTCCAATGGCAGTGATAGTTCAGAGTGGAATTACCACTTGTCTATTATCTGAAAAGCAAATGATTTAGGTTTAATGAGACTCATTCTGAATCCTGATTAAGACTCAGTAATATTATTTATGAAATTTTTAGCATAACCCAGATTACATATGAAGAAATAACTTTATACTCAACAGAGACCTAAGTAGAAATATTCTAATTAAGAAGGTCTGGGGATTTAGTTTAGTAGCAAAGCACTTGTTTAGCATATGTAAGGCCCTAGGTTCAATCACCAGCATGAGCCCCCCACCCCCCCAAAAAAAACTGTTGGAACACAAATATCCTTGGTGCCAGAAGTGATAAGTGATGTCCTCAGATATCACTGAAGGATAAAAAATGCAACAAGAAAGATGATCTAAACAGATCACTTGTTGGATTAGTGTCTTTTAAAAATCCTTTTTGTATGATAGCCAGAATTCAAAATGTTCTTTCAGATTATAAACCAATTCTGGCAGTTCAGAATGAAATAGTTTTATTGTTATATGCCACATGTACCAACAGACTTTCCAAAATTGTTACACATGAAAAACAGGCCAAATACATTGCTTCTTTTCAAGAGGGATTCTTAAGCCATCTTGGAAAAGAGGAAATGGTGCTGTGTTTTCTTAACATAGGAAGCTACATGCTTCATGGAGCTGTTGTGCCTATTGCAAATTAACTCTGGAATCTTTGCGTAGCATAAACTCAGGACTATTTGGTTATTAACAAATTCAAATCCATGTTTGATTGTATGCAATAAAATCATAAAGCTGGCAGTTTGAAAAAAACAACTAATGCCTAGAAATTTTTTGAAAATAAATAAGTTAAATATAACTTACAAAATGAATCCCATATAGTTATAACAATTTTTTAAAATATCCCTATAAAGTGGAAATCTCAATACATAATTGAAAAGACATATCCATTTCCTGGATATATTTTAAAAGATCAAATATAAGAAAGATGGGCTTTCAAACTATCAAATGCCTTCACAATGCGGTCCTTAAGCAGAACAGAAGAGGCAAAGTTTCCTCAATAAAAGAGGTAAATAGAAGGTTAATTCCATTTAGTGAAAGAGATGAATAACTTTTACAACCATATTCCACCATTTCCACCTTTATACTTTACATCCCTATAGTACTCAAGTGGAAGGCACTGTTAGGCATTCTGCATACATTATGTTTTTTAATCCTTAGAAAAATAATGTTAAGTATTATCCTATCCAGTTGCCAAAGAATGGCCCCACAAATCTACTACCAATCTTTGGATTATCTTAGTTTCCAAACACCGTACAGATTCTACTTTATGTTTTATCTATTTTAACTAGTGCGTTACAGTTGTGCCTAAAAGTTGGGTTCATTTTGACATAATCATACATGCATGTAATTTATCACCCATCTCCTACTTTAAATCACTACCCCAACCATAACCAGGCTCTCAAAATCCACATCTCACGCTAGTGGACTTGTTAATGTTTAAAAAAAAAAAAAATGAGAGTAGAGGTATTTATTTGAGTGAAGGAAAATTATTTACAATCACCATTTGTTGAGATCATAAATAAATCTAAGGCTTTTAGAGTACCATCAGTAAGTTCCACTACTAATAACTATCCCCCAAAATACTCCTTAACAATATGGGTATACTACTAAATATTATTTTACAAAATTATTACCTGACAATAAGCATAGTTTCCAAGAGCCTTATGAGCTTCATCAACAACTAGACACTTTATATCAGAAGCAGGACAAGCTCCTCTAGTAAGGTCATTTACCATGATCTGAGGTGTAAGAAAAAGGACTCTCTTACTGCACCATATTTCCTTCCTGGTGAAAGCTTGAGTGGAACCTGTAAATAAAGTGAAAGTCTATATTTTAAACTCCAGACGTTTTTTTTTTTTTTTTTTTTTTTTGTGGTGCTAGAGATTGAACCCAGGGCCTCGTGCATGCTAGGCAAGCACTCTACCAACTGAGCTATATCCCCAGCCCCAGACTGATATTTTTAAAACAAAAACAGTCTAGCCTATCTTCAAAATGTAATCATGCTTTAGGAATGTGCTTAAGTGGAGAACAATGTGACAACTCATTGGAATGCTACTTGTTAAATCTCTGATTTGCCCCAAATGTCAAAGAGCATCATTTAAATAGACTGTCCTTATAATTCCTGCAAAATGGCATAATGTTAGAAGCAAAGCAAATTCTTCAATTGGGAAATCATTCTTAGTAAGAATGCCCAAGGGGTATAATACACGAATGCTTCAAAATACTGACAAACCACAGGGATTCTCTGAAGGTTTAATAAACAATCCTGTTCATCAGTGCTGGACCTACCACATTCCGAAAGAATGTAAGATGAGAATATTTGGATCTAGTAAGTATTCCACATGCATCAGGAATTTCTTTAGCTCTATTTCCACCACAACGTATGTTCATCCCTAGAAATAAAGCTCTTATTTTCAAATCAACCCATTCTTTCTCAAATACCTGTCATTTCTGCCATGTGGGACTGCGGGATACCCATCACCTGGTAGCAAGCCTCGATCTGCTGTGTCACCAAGGGTTTCGTGGGGGCCATAAAAACAACCTTGCCGGAAGGAAACCAGCGGTAGAAATTGTACATGACCACGGCGGCAATAAAGGTCTTTCCCAGCCCGGTAGGAAGACACACCAGAGTGTTGCAGAACAGAGCGGTCCTGGAAATGCGCAGCTGGTAGTCCCGCACAGGGTAATTAGTGGGGTAGATCCACAGGGCACCCGCTGAGGTGCAGAACCCGCCATTCTCTAGACTTAGCTGCCGCTCAGCCTCGTACACCGCGACTAGTAACACATCATCGTCCGACTCCGACTGAGACGCAGCCGCGGCAGATAAACGCGCCTCTGAGCAGGCCTGAGGCCGTTCAGCTCCGGAGCTGCAACTAGGAGTCCCAACCGATCGGGAAACGCTTGAGCCCCACGTCTGGAAAAGCGTTCTTTGCCGTCCACTCATGAGGCCGACGTCCACCAAAAGCTTCGTTCAGGAACCGAGATCCACAGCGGTTTTACCCGCTCAGTTCCGAGCCCCATCAGTTTCCTGCACACAAAGCTAAGGAACCAGAGGGCGGAACCACAGCCAGGCATCCAGTTGAAAATGCCGCCGCTGAGTTTGCGTTGGGAATACGATTGGCTTGCTTCCCGGAAATACTCCATGACCTCCTGGAGACGCATGCGCATTGCTAAGGAGTTGCTCTAAATTTAGTCCCCTTCACAGTTTTAGCAGACTCTGAATTTGAGTTCCGTTTCCCTCGATTAGGTGTCTGCGCTTCATTGCGAACGTGATACCGTTTACAATGATTAAAATAAATGACCTTGAGATCCCGGAGACAATGGGATGCTCATAATTTTGTGAAATTAACGTTATTGAGCACTTAAATCAGGTGATGTGGTGAAAATCAAAATCGCGTGGATAAAATTAAAGATATATCTTATTCCTCTCTCTAGACTGAGAAAACTGCCTGATCGTTTCACTGTGTTGGAATTGGCAACCCATTATTCTAACAATTTACTATTCAAAGGAAAGTGAATGTAGGCTGGTCCCGTTATTCGTTAGAAAATTAATAAAAGGTATTCTGAAGTTACACTATTTCGTCTTTACTACAGATTTAGAGCAGTGAATTTAGATGTGCGATTACTCTACCGTTAGTTATAGCTACCTGGACTTGGATGCAATTCCTGGCTTCTCTACTTTAAACCTAACGACTTAATGTACAAAATTTGTTCCCTCTTGCATTGATGAAAAGTAGAAATACACCACGTAGCTGCTATAAGCATTAATAATGCCACCCATCATAAGTAAGTCGCAGCCTAAAGTACAGCTTCTTTATTTTATTCAAATTTCTGAACAAAATTTTCGCTTTTCGTTAGGAAGAAAGGGGTTTGTATTTAGGTTTCGTTTATGTGAGCTTTAATAAGGAATTAGCGAGGTATGGATTGTTCTAATAGACAAGGACAGAGCCAATTCAGAGATGAATCATTAGGATGTAACTAGCTAAAAATGAGATTAGGAGTCTTGAATGTTGTTTTCTTTAAGCAGGTTATAGACTGGACCTTTAAGGCATAGCAGGCCATAGTAATAAATAGTGTGGATAGTGGCTGGTAAACATCACTACCGTCAGAGGTCGCCCCACAAGAAGTCCAAACGAGAATATAATACTGCGGGATGTTTTCTGCGCAGCCCATCGGCGTGGCCACTTCTGCAGGGTTTTAACACCCACTCAACAAAGACGCCCTCAATAGCACGGCCTTGACGTCACTCAAATACAGGCACCAATCCCACCCGGTAGCGCAGTGACCACGCCCCGTCAAGCTCCGTGCAAGCCCACGCCACGCCCCAGGGGCGGGGCGGCGTCGAAGTGAGGCGGGCTGGCTCAGTAAAGCAGAGGCGGCGGGGGAAGATGGCGGCGGCCGTTCCACAGCGGGCGTGGACCGTGGAGCAGCTGCGCAGTGAGCAGCTTCCCAAGAAGGACATTATCAAGTTTCTACAGGATCACGGTTCAGACTCGGTACCAGAGGCGGCTGGGAGGCTGGGCTGGCTCAGCTGAGGGACGCCTCACCCCCCCGGAGATGCCCATGCATTCCGTATTCCTCTGTGCCCCCGCCTTCATCCTCCCCGGCCGGTGGCGCGGAAGGTCGGAGCGGCTCCAGTGCGCTCCCGCCCCACGGGCCGGCCCTACTTCCGCGGGGGAATGGCCTTATTTCCTGAGACATTCAGGCTGCAATCGCTAAATTAAAACTCCATTGGGATCCTTAAATGAGGGTGGAGGCCAGAAAAAGGAACCCGGAGATGTTGGTGGCTAAGGCGGGGAATAGGATTGGGTGAGACCCTGGTGCGGAATGCTGGCTACTAGAGAAATGGAGAGGAAATTGAAATTTACGTGGGAACTGTATGTGCACCTTGCTTTCCTCACCAATTCACTAAATAACAAACATTAATCCGTGTGGATTTTTCAAAAGCTTGTAGGTTGTGGTTGAACTTAGAAAAATATTAAACCTTTTTCATTTTTGAATTAACGAAGTTACGTGTACACAGTGGTCTCCCAGAGTTATAAACAATCAGATTAAGAAATCTTTTTGGTATTCTTTATGATGTGTGCCCTCCATTTTTTAGCATAGTTTCTATCATAACTACCCAATTGTAGTCTCTGGTTATTTTTGTCAGACCTGACTTTTTTTGTCCTTCAGAAATGAAGATCCTTTATAACCTTCATAATTGCTGAACTACAAGTCATTTAAATGAATTTTCTCTAGTGATCATTCACGTATTTAAACCTATGTTTTAAAGTTATTATTTTCCTGCTTTTGGGAATAGGTGGAAAAGACCCTATGTCAGGGATCTTATACCATTTTAATGAAATTATTTTCTCTTAAGTGAGTAATATTTCAACTGAAACAATAGAAATGAGTACAAATATTGTAACAATATCTCAGTATTGTCTTTCATTAAATTCTTATAAAACAGATCATCTCAATGTGAATCTAATGTCGTGTAGGCCAAAGTGGGACAATTCCAGAGATTTGTATTATATTTATATAACATTAATCATTTAAATGCATGTTCTCTGGAACATTCACTTACATAAACCTATATTTGCTATATTTTACAATCATCATTTTATTGATTACATCGAAGAGATGTTTATATTTTAGGTATTTTTCTTGAACTTTTCCTAAAGTCATGAGTGCTATGCAACTGATTATTTCTAGATAATCAACTTTATCTCCTTTCTCCAGTCAGCCTTTATCATTTAGAACATTTCTTCAAAAGAAGGAAAGCAAAAGCAAAGGGGGAAAAATGAGTAGTGATAATGTTAGAAACACTGAAGGACTAGGGATGTAGTTCCCTGGTAGAGTGCTTGCCTGGTATACCTGAGGCCTGTTCAGTTCCCAGTACCACAAAAAGAGAAAGAAAAACAGGAGACACCAAGGGACAACTTTGAAAAAGTAATAAAATGGAGAACTCTAATAAGGACCACAAGGCAAGAAAGGAAGCAAAATAAAATAAAATGACATCATGAAAATTATTTGACATTAACATTACCTGATTTTGAGATGAACCTACCACAACTTGATGTTTCAGTAGTGGTATTTTGGTGTCCATTTGTCAACTTACAGTCTTATATTTCAAAAAAAAAATAATAATAATTCTGATTACTGTGAGCTACTTAATACATTATAGCTAATAGTTCTTACCATGCAACACACTTTTAGCTAAATGCATTAAATGGATTATTGCATTTTATCCTTATCACAGTTCTTTAACAGATTCTGTTATTAATCTTCCACTACAGATATGGAAGGCTTGGTCCTCTGTACAAGATCAGAGAGGTGGATTTTAGCCAAGATAATATGACTTTACAGCCCATATATAGATAGATGATTCTGGCTATCTTGACCTATTTGTAACTCATTCTTAACCAGCTATGGGTTACGGATAGGTTAAGAGAGCCATGCCCAGCATAACTACAGGCTCCCAAAAGCATTTATTTAATTTCTTCTTTATTAATACTTTTGAAAACATAGCTAACATTGAAAGGTCATTTGCTAATTTTTTTTGTTGTTCTTTTTGAGACAGGGTCTTACTGTATTGCTCAAGTTGGTCTCAAACTCTTAGGCTCAAGCAATCCTACATCAGCCTCTCAAGTGGCTAGGACCATAGGCCACATAATCACACTTAGCTCTAAACCTTATCTTAGAGCCTTCTTGAGGGGAATTATTTTGAGTAACCAGCTTTTTTCTTTGTAGTTTCTTGCAGAGCATAAGTTATTAGGCAACATTAAAAATGTAGCCAAGACAGCTAATAAGGACCATTTGGTTACAGCCTATAACCATCTGTTTGAAAGTAAGGTGAGTATTTTTACATTCTATGAGCAGAAATCATTTTAGAAATTTTATTTCCAAAGAGAGATTTTAAATGCATTTATTTGCAGAATTGGGAGTTTTCCCACCTGCAGTCTTTCTTAATTATAATCATAATTGGACTAGCTATCAAATCTAGCAAAACTAACCTGTAGTATGGCACAATGTTTTGGTATTTTGAGGGTTTTGCTTTTTGTTTTGTTTTGTTCTGTTTCTGTGGACTGGGGATTGAACTAAATTGCCAAGTCTGGTCTTGAACTTGTGATCCTCCTATCTTGGCCTACTGAGTTGCTGAGATTACAGGTAGGCACCACTCTGCTCAGCATCTTCTGGTATTTTGAAAGGGACCAGATTTTTAAAAATAATTTCCTGACAACAGATTCTTAAATGATAAATCCATTAGTCATTTGGTATTATCATATGAAGCATTTACACTGTATATAAAATGTTATATGGAGGAAAGTAAGGTCCATTTCACTACAGAATTTAATGACTGGTTCTGATTTAAAATGAGCCTTTAGAAAAACATTTTAATGTATTCTCTAATATTTGTTCACTATGAAATGATCATCTTCCACAGAAAATAATCTTTATTAAGAAGCTGTTTGAAGACTGGGGATATAGCTCAGCTAGCACCACAAAAAAGAAGAAAAAAAAAAAAAGAAGCAGCAGCAGCAGCTGTTTGAATAGTATTCATATCTCACAAGTCTGAGTTGGCTTTTCTAAAGGTCATGTTTCTTATTTCAGAATTTATATTGTTAGCTAATCTTAGTATCATGCTTTATTAAAATACTTAACATATTTCTTCCTTTGTTCTTAGGTGAATTAATTTGTGTTATATAACCTGTATTCATCATGCAGATACTTATTGAGAGGCTAAAAATCTGAATGCCCCTCCTAACGTTTAGCCTGTCCTGAATGTTAATGTTAGAATATTTTTTACAGCGATTCAAGGGTACTGAAAGTGTAAGTAAAGTGTCTGAGCAAGTTAAAAATGTGAAGCTTAATGAAGATAAACCCAAAGAAACCAAATCTGAAGAGACTCTGGATGAGGTTTGTCTATAATATTTTCATCTTTTATTACTCAAGTCAATTTTAGAAATATTGTTTCCTTCTAGCACTGACTTTTCAGAGGGATGGTTGAATACAGACACTATTACTGAGCCAAACTCGGAATTCTGGTATGCCATCTCTCTTGGGTATTAGGATAGAAATCCAAAGAATCATTTCTTTACAAATAGTAGCTTATCTTGTGAAATACTTCTTTGTATTTAATATTGCCTCATGTCTGGCCAGATCTTCTGAGCTTTGAAAGCTATTTAAAGGACCTGATTCTCTAGCCAAATTGGACTGAGTAAAAGAAACTTTTTTTTTTATAACTATTTTTAGCTTTTTCTAATGTACATGGTATCCCTGGCAGTGGAAATAATTTAATCCTGGCTATACAGTATGGATTCATTTGTCTCATCTTTTCCAGCCCAGGTTTTATATTTTGATGCAAAGATTCAAAGAACCAGATAACAGCATTTCTGCATCGAAATCCTTAAGAGCTACGTGAATAGAGCTAAACTGACTATAATCTTTGCATTTTTTATAACATATCATTGAGAGCAATCTTGGTAATAGTAATTTATTTTTAGTTCTTATAAACAGGCATGGCCTTTTGATGAAGACATAGCATTTGGGTATTTGTGGACAGTGAAATTTCAGGTAGACATATAGATGTTTTTATGATTAAAATAGTTAATTTTGCATGATCTCTTCATATTGGTTGAAAAGCACAAATTAATATGTGTGGGTATATACACACATTAAAATATTTTGGAGGTTTATCACAACTAATGTTTGGTAAATGTAATATCTCCTGAGCAGTTACTAAGGTACGTAGAACCATAATTACTGAAGGGTTGCAAAAACAATTGGCACATTACCTTCCAGAAAATTGGGATGAGGGTGGTATTAGGAGACAGATGTTACATCCTTAAAGGGTCAAAAAAAAAAAGAATTCCAAATGAAAGGCAAGTTTTTAAGGCCTAAAGACAATATAGAGAGGTCATATGGGGGTCCTAAACTCATTTTATTTTTCTTTTTTCATGATACTGGGGATTGAACTTGCACATGCTAGACAGTGTTCTGCCTCTTATCTCTAGCTATCAGCTGTATGATTTTCTGTAAGAGTTGTAGTTATAATCATTCCCTTCTTCCCTACTTAAAAGTTCTGTGAATGTTGACTTTCCTTTTCCTTCACATGACTGTAATTATAACCATTCCTTTCTTTACAGTTTAAATGTTCTCCCTTCTCATACCTCCTTCTGGACTAATGCTCTCAAATATATTCCTTCTTTTAAAATCTATCCCATTTCCATTTTAAAGCAGCCAAGGCCTCAGAAGTTGTTAGAAAAGCTGATTTCTTGCCTTTAATTTTCTTCATCCATTTAGTATAAAAATGGTCATTCCAGTAAGCTATCTAAAGAATTATATTTAATAAATAGTAAAGTAATACTTTTTTAACCATACCCTATTAAAAAAGAAAAGCTTTAGTACAGTAATTCTGTGCTTTGTAGAACTATACTGTTCAATACAGTAGTCACTACTTTTGTTAGTCAGCTTTTCATCACTGACAAAATACCTGAGTTAAAACAGCTTATAAGGAAGAAAGGTTTATTTTGACTCACAATGTTGGTGGTTTCAGCCTATGGTCAGTTGGTCAGTGGCTTTTCATCCTGGTGTGAGCACTTTGTGGAGGAAGCCCTGAACTCATGACAGGAAGCAAAGAAAAACTGGAAGTGTCTAGGGTCCCCCAGTCCCCTTCAAGGGCATGTCCCCAGGAAGCTAACTTTCTTTCACAGGGCCCCACCTTGTAAAAGTTCTACCACTTCCTAGTAGCACCATAAACTGGGGGCCAAGCCTTCATCACATGGGCCTTTGAGGAACATTCATCATCCAAACTATAAGCCAGGAGCGGTAGCCCACACCTGTAATCCCAGCTGCTCGGGAGGCTGAGGCAGAAGGATCACAAGTTCAAAGCCAAACTCAGCAACTCAGCAAGGCCCTAAGCAACTCAACAAGACCCTGTCTCTAAATAAAATATTTTTTTAAAGGGATAGGACTGGGGTTGTAGCTCAGTGGCAGAGTGCTTGCCTAGCAGGTCTGGGGCACTAGGTTCAATTCTCAGCACCACATAAAAATAAATAAATAAAGGTATTGTGTTAATCTATAACTAAAAGTATTTAAAAAAAAAAAAAAAAGGACTGGGGATGTGGCTCAGGGGTTATGCACCCCTGGGTTCAATCCCTGATTTAAAAAAAAAAAAAATCTAAACCATAGTACTAGCTTTATGTTGCTACAGAGCACTTTGGCTAGTTCCAATTTAGATTTACTTTAAGTTATTTTCTTAGTACACATTTACTCAAGCTGTGGCTTTTGACTTAGGGGAACAGCCTACGTTTCATTGAAAGTGGTAATCCTCAAACTGAACTGGATAGCCTATGGTTAGGTGGTCAGTGGCTTTTTATCCTGGTGTGAGCACTTTGTGGATGAAGCCCTCACCTCATGACAGCCGGGAAGCAAAGAGAAACTGGCAGGGTCTGGGGTATATTTGCACTATCCACACCTTACTTTCTCTCCAGAAAATAGAGAAAATACCACTGTTCTTCTGATAGTTAAATGAATTGAATTAAGTCACTTGTATTAATACCTGACATCCCATATGTACTCGAGAGGTAGAGAAGTGGTTAAGATCATAGACTAGATACCCAGTCTGCCTGTTTCCAATCCTCAACCATTCAAAAGTTGTTAGACCTTAAGGGCTTGGATGTGGCTCAAGCGGTAGCGTGCTTGCCTGGTATGCGTGCCGCCCGGGTTGGATCCTCAGCACCACATACAGGCAAGGATGTTGTGTCCGCCGAAAACTAACAAATAAATATTAAAAATTCTCTCCCTCTCTCTCTCTCAAAAAAAAAAAAAAAAAAAAAAAAAAAGTTGATCCTCTGAGTCTTTGCCCATCCTTAAAAAAAAAAAAAAAAGTTGTTAGACCTTAAGCAGGTTACTTAACTATTCTGTCTTCATGTTTCCTTTATGTATTACCTACCTTATAAGATAGTGACTATATTTTAAGAGTTAATGCATCTGAAGCATTTGAAATAGTACTAGATACGTAGAGGATGAGCAGAAATTAACTGTTTTAACTGTTAACATAAACATTAATTATCATTATCACTATTTCTTGAGGTGTTGTGGTATAATAGAAAGAACAGGGGCTTTGGATTCAGACAAACCCCCTACTTCTCTACTTCTAACTACCTATGTGAATAAATTCCCTGAACCATCTGCAAAATAGTAAGTAGGTGATATGCTCTTCAGAGAACTGTTGTTAGGTTAAATGGGAAGAAAAGTATGTGTTAAATGACTGGCAAATAATAGGTATTTAATGTCTAATTTCCCTTTCCATTGCTTAGTGTAGAAGTATATACATTCTAAGGTTTTGGCGCATATTGGATAAAATATAACAAGCAGATATTACCCATTTATCAGATTTTTTTAAGGCGGGGGTTTACTGAGGATTGAACTCAGGGGTGCTCTACCACTAAGCCACATTCCCAACATTTTTTTTTTTTTTTTTTTTTTTTGAGACAGGGTCTCACTAAGTTGCTTGGGGCCTCACTAAGTTGAGGAGGCTGTCTTTAAACTTGCAATCCTGCCACAACTTCCCAAGTTGCTGTGATTATAGGTATGCACCACTGGGCCCAGCTCATCAAATTTCTTGATATGTTAATAGTTTTTAGTTGAGGCACTGTTCAGCCTGGGCAGTATCTTTTGGAGTTATGCAGTACTAGGGATTGAACCCAGGGCACTCAGCACTTTACATTCCCAACTCTTAGTTTTTATTTTGAAACAGGGTTTCCCTAAATTGACCTCCTGCCTCAGTCTCCCAAATCGCTGACATTATAGGTGTGTACCCCACACCAGTTTTAGGGGTTTGTTTATTTGTTTTTGTGCAGTAGTGGAGGTTGAACTCTGGTGGCTTTATCACTGAATTATATCCCAGCCTTTTTAAGTTTTTTTTTTATTTTATTTTTAAGCCAGGTGCTAGAGGTACACAAGTATAATCTCAGCAACTCTGGAGGCTAAAACAGGAGGATTACAAATTCAAGGCCAACCTGAGTAAATTTGTAAGACCTTGCCTCAAAATTAAAAAGGGTGTGGGTCAGTGGTGGAGCACTCCTAGTTTCAGTCCCCAGAACCAAAAGGTCTCCCTAAGTTTCTGAAGCTAGTCAAACTTGCCAAGGCTGGCTTCTAATTTGAGATGATCTGCCTCAGCCTCCCAAGTAGCTGGGATTAAAAGTGTGCACTGTTAAGCCTGGCAGTTTTCTAGGTCTGTAAAATACAGTGAACTGGAGGTATTTTTAAATTATTCTTCAGTAAAGCTAAAGTAAAATTGACAGCAGGATATTTTTAGAACTACAGTCCCAGAAAATAGACTTTTCCATAAAGAAAACAGATAATTTCATATCAAAGAATTTAAATGCTGAGAATTCCTTGCTTGCAATCACCCCACTTAAAACAAAAGATACTTGATAAATACATAACTATATTAAATCACTTTTAAATGTTCTTAATAGAGACTTTTAATAAGAAAGTTTCAATTTTCTTTCTAGTGGTATATTTCTTCAATCTTTGTTTTAATGAAAATTTGAATGTGTATTAATCTAAGTGGTATAATTTATAGTATATCCTAAAGGGAAGCTGGATTTTTCTGAAAAAATCACATAAGATAGTATTAAATTATTGAGATTACCAAGTGCTTATTTTGTTTGTAAACCACATGTTAATTTCCAGCCCAAATCACAAGAGTAGTAATCAAAATGCCAATTTATTTTTAGTGGATATTCATATGAGCTGAAGATATATTTTCTCCTATGTAAGAAGTTATTCATTTTCTTCACCATTCAACATTTCTTAAAAATCAAGTATATTGTAGACTTAAAACATTTTCCAGCCTCGGAGTAATGACATTTTGTATGAACAATTAATTCTTTGTTGCTGGGGCTGTTCCAGGCTGAAGGATGTTTAGTAACATACCTCGCCCCTACCCACTAGGTGGCAGGAGCATCCTCTCTTCCCCAGCCCTTCTCACTAGTAACAATTAAAAATGGGGCTGGGGACATAGCTCAGTTGGTAGAGTGCTTACCTTTCATGCACAAGGCCCTGGGTTCAATCCCCAGCACCACAATTTAAAAAAAAAAAAAGAAAACAATTAAAAATGTCTCCAGATCATACTGAGATGTCCCTGGGGAAGCAAAATTGCTTGTTTGAGATCCCCTGATCTAGACCTTAGAGTTGAGAAATTGCAATGTGGGGGCCTGGGATTGTGACTCAGTGGTAGAACACTTGCCTGCCACCTGTGAGGCACTGGGTTCCATTCTCAACACCACATAAAAATAAACAAAATAAAGGTATTCTGTATATCTACAAATACACACACACACAGGTGTGTGTGTGTGTGTGTGAGTGTGTATATATATATTTTTTTTAAGAAATTGCAACATGTGTATCAGGTGTTGCAATAGAGGTTTACAGAAGGCATTGTAGAGACACAAAATTATAGCTGCTAGCTCTATTAACAGTGGATAGAATTCTACAGATAAGGAACCTGCATGTATGCCTTTCAGTGTACACAAGTGTAGCAGTAATAATTAATTTCACTCCAGCAACTGAGTGGAGGACTGACATTGTCAAAAGTAAACACAGACTTTAAAATGGTGAAAACGGACTTTTTTCAGTCTGCTGGCAAAAAAGAAAAGTTACATTCTGAATTGTGTAAAGGTGATTGGGCCTTTTGAGGAAATAAGTGAAACCCATCTGGGTTTGCTATCCAGCCCTTGAAAAGTTTCAGGCTACTGATAACCTCCTACACATATTAGGAGACTGGGGCCCTATCAAGTGGTGGCTAGAATGATTTTTTATACAGCTTTGAGTTTTCTCAGGCAGGCAGGCACTTTAAGGAGGGAGAGGAATCATCCTAGAAATTAGACCTTGAGCTGTTTGAAACTGTTAGTGCTTGTTTAAGACTTCACAAGTCTAGGTTTAGAGTCTAAGGTCCAGAAAAGGCTTATGGATCCTGGTTAGAGTTTGGTCAAATTTGCAGGAAGATCACACTTCTACTTGTAAGTTTTGTAAAGAAATAAAACTCTGAACTAAGAGAAGTGAGAAAGTGAATAAAAATTTATGACTTCACCCAGAGAAAACACTATTTCTTTTGCTTTCCAAACTTGGGAACCAGATAGATTTGAAGTTCTTTATATCCAGACGTGTCTTCTCTTCTTGTATTATGAAATTTAGGAACCAAAAACAGATTTGGATAATGCAGATCCCTCCCTTTCTGAATGCAAAAACCAAACAGATTTAGGTAAAGAGAATACTTTCACATTTGCTGTAACTCCCCTTCACACCCCAAGATTCTTGACAGATCATCTCCTCTATGCTCTCTTCACTTATGATTAGGTCATCCTGTAGCCACCGGCGCACCCCCACTCCCAAGATCCTGATAATTGTTAGACCTGGTTGGGCAATTTTGGTAGGTAACTTTGTTCTTTGTGTGAACTTATTTTCAAGTTCAAATACAAAGGCAACATCATTGTATTTCCATTTTAACTGAACATAATATCTAGCAATAATTATTGCTAAAACAAACCTTTGGAAAAAGTCACAATATTTTATTCATTGCCTATGATTTTATAGGAAATTAGTAATTATTATTTTTCCAACCCTAAGAAATAAGTGACTTCATTTTATGGTTTGATGAATAATTAAGACTCTTGCCAGAGGTTTCCAAGATGCTGGAAGTTATTTGAAATTAAATTGTAGGTGGGGCTGGGGTTGTGGCTCAGCAGTAGAGCGCCTGCCTAGCATGTGCGAGGCGCTGGGTTCAATCCTCAGCATCACATAAAAATAAATAAAAATAAAGGCATGTGTCCAACAACAACTAAAAAAATTAAAAAATTAAAAAAAATTAAATTGTAGGTATAGAAGTTACTAATAATTTCATCCCAGATGTAAAATGAGATAGTTTCTTTAATTCATAGAAGTTGACTAGAGGTAAAGTAAGTACTTTGTCATCTAAGAAGGGCATAAATTAATAACTGTATGTTGATTTATTTTTAGGGTCCACCAAAATATACAAAATCTGTTCTAAAAAAGGGAGATAAAACCAACTTTCCCAAAAAAGGAGATGTTGTTCACTGCTGGTATACAGGAACACTTCAGGATGGGACTGTTTTTGATACCAATATTCAAACAAGTAAGTCTTAATGTAATCATACCTTTTTGCCTTCAGACACTGTCCATTTATATAGTAGACAGGATAAGCAGTTAGTTGGCAGTACCTTTTCCTTGGTTGTTAGCCTTCTTTCTTCCAGATGTCTTTTTGCACCTATGATTTACTTGGAGAAGGACTTCAGTTCATGGATTATTGTCTGGCTGAAGAACTTATGGTTATTGGAAAGCAAAAAATGAGGAACAATAGTCTAAATATAGTTAATGTCTATTTTAGTCCATTTTCTGTTGCTCTAACATGTTGAACGCCCGAGACTTGGTAATTTATGGCTCACAGTCATTGCTGCTCCAAGCATGGTGGAAAAGTAGAAAAGCATGAATATGAAGGGGATGATCCTAGGCTTGCTTTTATTAATAATTCCCTCTTACCAATCCAGGCCCACAAGAATACTCCTCTGAGAAAATCATGAATCCTTCTTATATCCAGCCGTGTCTTCTCTTCTTGTAATCACCTTTTTTTTTTTTTTCCCCTTTGTGGTGGTGGGGATCGAACACAGAGCCTTTTGCATGTGAGGCACGCACTCTACCAGCTGAGCTATATTCCTAGCCCCTCTTAATAGGCTCTTAATAGGCCCTTAATAGCCTTCTTAGTAGGCCCAACACTGCTGCATTGAAGACCAAGCCTCAATACACCATGGCAACATCCCAAAGTGATTCTTTAGTATTTTAATATAAAAGGGAAAAGTGTGCTATTTTAGTAGGATAAATATAGGTCCTAGTCTTCTACTCTTCATTTAGATCATTATTTTTATATTTAGAAATTTTTTTTCTTTTTATTTATTTTTGCATTACAATTCTTAATATACCATTATACAATAATTTATCATATCTGTGATTATATATAAGGTATGTTAACACCAAATTCACATCTTCATAATATGTATTTTGTATAATGATGAGGGTCTCCTTTCACCATCCATGCTATTATTCCCCTCTCCCCCTAGAATTTTCTTGGTGAATTTACCTGGCTTTCTGAGTTGTTATTCCTTTTCAAATATATTGCATTACAATTCTGAAGTCAATTAAATCACTGTTTCCACTGGATCTTAATTTCTTAACACAACTAGAGTGTATCATTAATTAAAAGAAAAATCTGTTTTACAGGTTCAAAGAAGAAGAAAAATGCCAAGCCTTTAAGTTTTAAGGTTGGAGTGGGCAAAGTTATCAGAGGAGTAAGTAAAGAATAAGTTGCCCTATCTATATAAAAAACAGGGGTATTGCCTACCTCAAATTTATTGAAA
This sequence comes from Marmota flaviventris, assembly GCF_047511675.1. Lineage (NCBI taxonomy): Eukaryota > Metazoa > Chordata > Mammalia > Rodentia > Sciuridae > Marmota > Marmota flaviventris. The sequence continues at coordinate 56,620,573 of NC_092499.1, read as the reverse complement.
GATGAAATGAGCATAACCAAGCACAAAATATAATAAGAACTCAAATTAATTTCTTCCATGTCTAACCCTTTTAATATTTTTCTTCATAAGGAAATTCTTTGTGAGAATATTTGACTTTAAATTATAATCACTGAGAACATCAAACATTTAACAACTGAAATGTCTATTTAAATAGTTGTAAGAATTCTTAACATAATACCTTTGTACTGTGGGCAAATGTAGTTCAGACAATTATATCCAGAACCCAAATCAGAATATAAAACATCTTGAAACTAAAGGTTTAATAACACATAACTTTTAACTGATACCTGCTTATACTATATATCAAGTTCAGCAATTTTTCTAATTCTATAACTTATTTGCATACTGGTAAATTTCTTCTAGTTCATCATATTATTAATTTCCAGATATAAAAGACCTTTATCCCTTGAGTTTCATTTGATTGTTGCATTTCAACAGAGTATATGATGTTTAGAATATACTCTATGTTTGTATCCTAATACTTGAACTGTTTAGATAACTGGCTTTAAAATCCCAAATTTGAAAACTATGGGAGAAGCAACCCAGAATCCTTTATATAAAGTTAGTTTTACGTTTGTAACAAGACAGTTTGGTAATCTTAAAAAGTTTTAAAATGCTTCCTAGTTTTTCCCTACAAAAATAAACTCCTGAGTTTGTCCTATGATAGGTAAAAGTGGAACAATTTTTTAATAGTGGTACTAATAACAAACTGATGCTGCATGTTGCAGTACAAAAGTGATTTACACTTGAGGAGTTTGAAATCACTTTTTTTTTTTTTAGAAAGAGAATTTTTTTTTAAATATTTATTTTTCAGTTTTTGGCGGACACAACATCTTTGTTTATATGTGGTGCTGGGGATCGAACCCGGGCCACACGCATGCCAGGCGAGAGCGCTACCGCTTGAGCCACATCCCCAGCCCGAGTATCACATTTATTAATAATATATCCTTATTTTTTTTTTCTATTGGAAATTGAAGACAAAGTTTTAGGGATTCAACCAAGGATCTTACCCTGAGGACATAATAAAATCCAAAAATCCCCTTTTAAAAATTTATCTACATTTGCTGTTCTTATATTGCATGTATTTTTTGAAAAACATTATTTTTTATTTTTGCTCTTGGCCTTTAGTGGGATGAAGCACTCTTGACTATGAGTAAAGGAGAAAAGGCTCGACTGGAGATTGAACCTGAATGGGCTTATGGAAAGAAAGGACAGCCTGATGCCAAGTATCCTTTTCCCCCCTTCGTAATGAAAGGAAAAAACAAAAACTTGGGAAAGATCACCTGAAAGTGTTGGGAAAGATGCTGTCTAGTCTAGGATCCAGATGAGAAATGAGGAATCATCTCCAGACTAGTCTTCAAGACTGTCCAACACATACAATATAGAGAATCTTTTTTGTCTTTTGTTGCCCAGGCTAGCCTCCAATTCCCCCACCTCAGCCTCCTGAGTAAGTTGGGGCAACAGGTCCATGCTACCATGCCCATGGATAATAACTTCAGCACTTACTATTGGTACAAATTATTCAGGCTTCAGCTAGACTCATCCTTTTTGTCTCTTGATTCAAGTTCTTATTTCCAAGATCTTCACTGCAAATTTTAAGCTTTCATCTTTGAAAGACAATTCTTAACATTTTACTGTTTGAAGGATTTACTTCAGTAAGTTACAATGTCCAGTACAAACAATTAAAAAACAGGGTACAAATATAGCTCATGGTACTTTTATTCTACATTATAATTTAAGGTTATTAACTAGTAATTAGAACACATATTGGGATTACAAGTGGAAATGAAGACAACCACAGGACTGAGTAGTGTTAATAACCATTTATTATCAATACTTAAGACACACTTCTGGTAGGCCAAGTTTGTGAACATTTAAAAACACAAAACGGCAAAATGACTCCAGACCATTCATTCAGACCAGACCAATTCAGCAGGTAAATGGGAATGTAGTTATTGCTATTGCTGGTTCCCTTCCTGTTGGCCCAGTTCAACTTCTAAATTTTGATGAAAAAAAATTTTTTTTACAAGTTCTCTATATAGTCTTTTATCAGTTAAACTTATTTGAGAATAGTTCTCTGCCTTTCAAAACCAGATGGCCACCTGCAGCTTCCTCTCAATGTGAAGAAATATCTTTAAGACTAATCTAGTACACATAAATCACACCCTTTTCTGAATTCGGCATCTTTAAATTCACAGTAAATACCATGAACAACCTCATAAAACTGATATACAGCATATACACTCAGTAGAATACAATGACTTTTTTTTTGCTTTTAAATTACTGGGTGGCACTAATTTGGCAGTATTAGTGAGGTATCTATATCTAGGTTAAGGGGGAACCTAGTAAAAGTTCAGCTTAACCTAGTTAGCCTACATTGATAGGTTATGATTTATTTATCATTAAATAAACTTTAGGGATCTCTAGGTTAGTTATATATTAGCTTCTGAGTAAACTACAAAGCTTTTCCTTCTAGAATTAATTATTGGGCTGGGGAATGTGGCTTAGTTGGTAGAGTGCTTGCCTAGCATGTGCAATGCCCAGGGTTCAATCCCTAGCACTGGAAAAAAAAAAAAAAAAGATTAACTACTGATGTCTTACATTGAGGTTACTGGGGATAGAAAAGAGGTACATTTTTATCAAATTTACCTTGACTTTTTCAACAGAATTCCACCAAATGCAAAGCTCATTTTTGAAGTAGAATTAGTGGATATTGATTGAATTAACCAAGTACTTGGGATCTAAAGATGACAACAACAACAACGATAAAACTTGCCCTTGAAACTGAATTAGAGCTTGTTTCTGTTATAAGGGAAGAGTCAACTGGAAAATTCAAAGAGTTAAAAGTTATTTACTTGACCCCAACTTTTAAGAAATGTAATCCTTTATAAGTCCCTGAAGTCTAAAATATTTTATTATAGCTGCATAAAACTTTGGTTAAGGAGAAGAACTGCTTGGCCTTTTACCTCATGTAAACTAAAAGGCTCAATAAAAAATGTCTCCAGTATCTTGATTTGACTGCTTTATTGGTATTACTGTGTTAATGTTCTGATTAGGTAAACAGAACTAGGGACTTAAAAGGCAATAACTAAATAAAAATTACCTAGACAGCCTTGCCAAGGACATTAAATGATTGTAAAAATCTTAAGTGTCCGGCAATGATCAGAAGTCAAAGACCCAAAGCAGAAAGTTAAATAGGCTAAGAAATCTTGGCAATAATAGCTAAATAATAGGGAAAGTTCATTTCAAGACCAGTGAACCATTAATGCCAACTATAAAGTACTAGATGCTTCCCCCCAACCCACACACAAAATAAATTCATAAACAATTGCTGGATGAGTCTTCAGTTTTATTACAAAAATGAAGATGATCAGTTTGATCAAAATGAAAGCTTGCTCACAGTTTTACATGAATAATCTAAATACAAAGTCTCCTGGAACAACATACTTCTGATATGATTTTCATTATTAAAGGGATGCAAACATGACATTTTCTCAATCCAAGGCATATTTTAATATTGTATCTTTTCTGCAGTTAACATCCAAGTTCACAAGTATAACTGAAACACTCAAGACAACCTTGTCAGCAACAGTAAAAATCATTTTTGTCTGTTTTTACAAAGGAGGTAAATCCCTAATAACCAGCCCTTGTGTGTGTTCAGAATCTTGTACTATACTGACATGATCTGCAGTCAGTTTTTCCCTACACTTAAGGCTACAAAACTGTTGCAAATGCATTGCAAAAGAATTCTAGACCACTTAATGAAAAAATAAAAAAAATAGTTCTCCAATAAAAAGTAAATTTTATAAATGGTAGGAAATAGTATCTGGTAAGCTACTAACTGACATTTTCCCCTATTACTAAACAAATCATGTTACACAGAAACGGAAGACAAGTTATCAAATACAACAAGCTTATGCTCTGTTTACATCCCTCATTTAAAAAAAATAATTTCATACTTTTAACATATTCCATCTGAAATTTACATTTTCCCATCAGGTTGGAGGGGGGGGATAATACTGTCCATAATTCCAAGGATTCTGATAATTGTACTAAAAAAAAAATAAAAATAAATATGTTAGCATACTTGAACTATGGCTGAGTTCCAGAAATAAAAATTAAAGCAACTACATTTAATAAATGTGTTCTAAGACTTGGCCACAGAAATCGGCTATACAATTATACACCTTTAATAATATGAACAAACAATTAACATGGACTCACTTGATACCAGGCACTATAGTTATATGCAGCTTGATTTGCCTGTAAATCACCATCAATCATCTGAGTAGAAGATGAAGTTGTGTCTTCTGTGTGTGCTTTCTTCTCTTCTGGTTCTTCTGATCTATGGAAAGTCAAAATGTAAACTTATAAAACTTCCACAGAAGAACTTTATTAGATGAATGTCATCTGCATATATTTGTTTTATAGAGTTTTCAACACTTTTTTGATGGGGTAGGGGAGGAGGGAGGGTCCATTCTGGCTGAAGCAAAAGTGACAGGGAGATATACCTAGTGGCATAAATGTATAGCTGGACAAATTATGGCTTAATAAGCTGAAAACTAAACTTGATAGTATAAACTTTTCCACAGAAATCCCTCAAGTTCAATCATCTATCCAAAGAACTTCACCTAATATCTCTATAAGATGTGTGACCTCTCTAATATATTCGTCAACTGACACCCAGATTATCTGCTCCAAGCACAGATCGTGCTGTTCACTGCCCTCCTCAAAATACTCTCAGTAGTCGCCAGCCTAAATAATAGATTTCTCTAGCAAGGTAATCAAATCCCTTTCCACTCTGGCCCCCAAGAGACTTGCAGCCTCACTTTCCACTCTCTACAAACCTAAAACCCTCCAGCTACATTGGTTGACCTCTCACTAAGATATCATACTTGTGTGTCTTTATGGCAGCGGTGGGAAAATAGTGGCCTGGAGATTGGAGATGGCCCACAGGTAGGTATTTTGTTTATAAAAATCTGTACTTCTCACTTGAAGACGATGTCTACACAGTGTCCATATTCCTGAATAACACTAGTTAGAGCTGAGCAGTTATACCTAAAATGGAATGTGTATCACCCACCTACACACTACTTTTAAATTTCCTAAGACAAAGCAGTTGCACTCATGTCACTGCTACCAGCCTGCCTTGCATTTGTGACCCATAGTGGGGACTTTAAGGAGGAGGCTACCAAGAAATCAGGCTACAGGCCTTTACTCTTTGTCAATCCCCAGTCATAAATATAATAGTATCTAAATTACCACAACACTAAGCTAACACTTAAAAATTTTCATAATGTCTTTTAAGCACCCCTTTGTGATTTATGAAGTTACATACCCATTTTCTGCTTTCCTTTTTAAAGTATCCTGTTCTTTTAGGAGTGTTTGATGTTCATCATAAGCATTAAGAAGCCTAAGGAAGAAGGGGAAAAATTAAAATCCTCTGGAATATTCAATAAACATTACTTTTTAAAATATTTTATTTTTTAATTGTAGTTGGACACAATACCTTTATTTTATTTACTTATTTTTATGTGGTGCTGAGGATAGAACCCAGGGCCTCACACAGATGCTAGGCGAGCACTCTACCACTGAGCCACAAGCTCAGCCCTACAAACATTACTTTTTAAAGATATGTTTTCATTTAGGCAAACTGCCTATATAAATTTGTAAGTGGCTAATTTTTCATATTCATTTTCTGTTTTAATTTTAACTACAACAAATCTTAGTCCTTACACTTGGAATCTCTATACCTACAACTGTGAGGACCTGAATGACATCTTTTTTGTTGAATCTTTAATTTTTGTCTGCTTATTACTGCCTTTTCAAAATAATGTCATTAGATATCATTGGTCCAAATTCAAAATAGCTTGCTATTGTGAACTAACTACTGCATGTTCTCTGAACTCTCAAGGCACAGCACAATCAAGATCATACTTCCAGGCTGGGGTCTAGCTCAGTGGCCAAATGCTTTGCCCAGCATGTGTGAAGCCCTGGGGTTCAATCCCCAGCACTACCAAAAAAAAAAAAAAAAGTAACACTTTCAGTACTTCTCCAAACCTTCTAAATAGATATTACTTTTATATGAACTTTAATCTGCTTCCATCATTGTTGTCCTCTCCTCAATTATCATTAGAATCCAGGAGTAGCTAAATGAGGCTCCACCACCTCCCTTATAAGCTTCATTTATGTTCACTTATGTTTCCTCTGAGAACTGTACCATTCAACTAAAAGGTAAAATTACATTATCTCTTTCCTTTGTATGCCTTCAGCAGTGTAAAACAGAAGACATTATATACACAGTAATGGAACACAATTAAGAGCAGAGACATGGAAACAGATTCTAATCCTAGCCCCAAAGTAATATAGCTAAGGGACCTTGGAAAAAAAATTGCTTAGTGTATCCTTAAGTTCCCTTTCTTCGCCTATTTAAAAAAGTACCAGGTTGGGGTTGTGGCTCAGTGGTAGACCACTTGCCTTGCAAGTGTGAGGTACTGGGCTCAATCCTCAGCACCACCTAAAAATAGAGATATTGTGTCCATTTACAACTAAAAAAATAGTGCCTATACTCATTATACTGCTATGAATTTTACATTTATTATAAAATATTAGAATGAATCCAAGCAATGTACCCTGTTATGGATAGGCAGAACCAACATCATCAAAATGGCGATACTACCCAAAGTTCTCTACAGGTTCAACGCAATGCCAATCAAAATCCCAACGGCATTTCTGGTAGAAATAGATAAAGCTATCATGAAATTCATATGGAAAAACAAAAGACCCAGAATAGCAAAAGCAATTCTAAGCAGGAAGTGTGAATCGGGAGGTATAGCGATACCAGATTTCAAACTGTACTACAGAGCAATAGTAACAAAAACAGCATGGTACTGGTACCAAAACAGGCAGGTGGACCAATGGTACAGAATAGAGGACACAGAGACCAATCCACAAAATTACAACTTTCTTATATTTGATAAAGGCGCTAAAAGCATGCAATGGAGAAAGGATAGCATCTTCAACAAATGGTGCTGGGAAAACTGGAAATCCATATGCAACAAAATGAAGCTGAACCCCTTTCTCTCGCCATGCACAAAAGTTAATTCAAAATGGATCAAGGAGCTAGATATCAAATCAGAGACTCTGCACCTGATAGAAGAAAAAGTTGGCTCCGATCTACACATTGTGGGGTCGGGCTCCAAATTCCTTAATAGGACGCCCATAGCCCAAGAGTTAAATACAAGAATAAACAAATGGGACTTACTTAAACTAAAAAGTTTTTTCTCAGCAAGAGAAACAATAAGAGAGGTAAATAGGGAACCTACATCCTGGGAACAAATTTTTACTCCTCACACTTCAGATAGAGCCCTAATATCCAGAATATACAAAGAACTCAAAAAATTAAACAATAAGATAACAAACAACCCTATCAACAAATGGGCCAAGGACCTGAACAGACACTTCTCAGAGGAGGACATACAATCAATCAATAAGTACATGAAAAAATGCTCACCATCTCTAGCAGTCAGAGAAATGCAAATCAAAACCACCCTAAGATACCATCTCACTCCAGTAAGATTAGCAGCCATTATGAAGTCAAGCAACAACAAGTGCTGGAGAGGATGTGGGGAAAAGGGTACACTTGTACATTGCTGGTGGAACTGCAAACTGGTGCGGCCAATATGGAAAGCAGTATGGAGATTCCTAGGAAAGCTGGGAATGGAACCACCATTTGACCCAGCTATCGCCCTTCTCGGTCTATTCCCTGAGGACCTTAAAAGAGCATACTATAGGGATACTGCCACATCAATCATCATAGCAGCACAATTCACAATAGCTAGACTTTGGAATCAACCTAGATGCCCTTCAATAGATGAATGGATTAAAAAACTGTGGCATTTATACACAATGGAGTATTACGCAGCACTAAAAAATGAGAAAATCATGGATTTTGCAGGGAAATGGATGGCATTAGAGCAGATTATGCTAAGTGAAGCTAGCCAATCCTTAAAAAAAAAATGCCAAATGTCTTCTTTGATATAAAGAGAGCAACTAAGATCAGTACAGGGAAGAAGAGCATGAGGAAAAGATTAACATTAAACAGAGACGAGTGGGGGGAGAGAAAGGGAGAGAGAAGGGAAACTATGGAAATGGAAGGAGACCCTCATTGTTACACAAAATTACATATAAGAGTTTGTGAGGGGAAAGGGGGAAAAAAAAAAAAAACAAGGGAGAGAATTAAACAACAGCAGATGGGGTAGAGAGGGAAGATGAGAGGGAAGGGGAGGGGGGATAGTAGGGGATAGGAAAGGTAGCAGAATACAACAGTCATTAATATGGTATTATGTAAAAATGTGGATGTGTAACCGATGTGATTCTGCAACTTGTATTTGGGGTAAAAAATGGGAGTTCATAACCCACTCGAATCAAATGTATGGAAGATGATATGTCATGAGCTTTGTAATGTTTTGAACAACCAATTAAAAAAAAAAAAAAAGAATGAATCCAAGCACTTAAATTTATTAGTAGCTGTATTATTCGAACTGAAATTTAACAAAACCACCAAAAATACAAAGATACACAAATAATTCTGTTTTTCTCTCTTCTGGTTTCAATGGAAATCAAATTAATTAGAGAAAGGATATGGAAAACAGATACTGAGATATTTCCTTACTAGAATCAGATAAGACTGGAACTTCACCAGTGTTCTTGCCAATATTTCTACTCTTCTATGTAGCAAACTTATCAAACACGTCTTTTCCCCAAATCTGGAGCAAACCCTTCTACCCACCCTCAACTTCAGTCTTTTATAATGCTTAGAAGAAGAGGTCATTCATTAACCATGATCTGTGGGACCAACCACACCTACCCTCTTCGCCAATCTCAAAATAAAAGTGTCATTCCTATTCCAAATTAATCCCATTTATGTTTAGTGACCTACCTACTAAATGTTATGTTTCATGGTTCAATCCTTGTTTTATTTCCCTTCATATGAGACTACTTCTTCCTACCATTTCTCATTCACTCATAGTTTAAATTGTCATTCTAAAACTAGGAAAATAGGGGCAGGGGTTGTGGTTCAGTGGCAGAGCGCTTGCCTTGCATATATGTGAGACACTGGGTTCGATCTTCAGCACCACATAATAATAAATAAACAAAGATATTGTGTTCATGTATAACTAAAAAAAATTTTTTAAATAAATTAATAAAACTAGTAAAATAGTTCTGAAGGGAAAACAAACCATGTCTTCCTGCTAAGCACACATATATTTATGAAACTGAATTTACTCCTACATGTATCTGAAGTAATCAAAGCAAACATTTTAAAATTTAACAATATATTATTCTGTAATAATCATCAACTTCCCATCCCCAAAATGCTCATTTACCCTTCAAACAGATAATATAATTAAGATCTTACTTATTAACATCTGAGCCAAAGTCTTCAAGAAATTCCACTTTTCTCTGAGAAAATGTAATTCTCATTTTAATAGGTAATGAGCCATGTATAGCTTTGTCAAAACAATTTAAGATATTGTCTTCATTTTGTTTGAGGTCACCACTATATTCCATTTCAAGTAAATTGAGGTATAACTTCGTGTTCTCCTGTGTAAAAAGCAGTATCAATTAACATTTCTAAATTAGAGATTTAAAATTCCTTAAATTTTATGTTTCAATTTAAAAAATTCAGTATTAAACCTGGTTAGCTGTTTTCAGCTTACAACTAAAGAGATAAAAAAAATCTCTAGCATACTGATAGGTAGTGATACCCTACTCAAGTATAAAAACTGTTAAATGTGAATAAATCCTTTCTTGAATTTAATATGGCTTGACCAACAATGACAATTAGAAAACAAAACACAAAGAATTATTTCCATAGCTCCAATAATTTAAATAGTTAAACTATAACCACTGATTTTTTCCCCCCCTAAACTACAGACAGAAAAGATTTGTTACAAACTTTTATAAGCAGTACTGGGGGAATGAATCCAGGGACTCACACTCTTGGCAAGCACTGAGCTACACCCCCAGTTCTAATGTTTTTTTGTTTTGAGACAGGGTCTGCCTTAAATTGCCCAGGCAGATCTCAAACTTGTTATTCTCCTGCCTCAGCCTTCTGAGGAGCTGGGATTATAGGTGTGTGCCACCATGTCTAGCTTAAACCTGAGTCAAACTCACCTGGCAATAGCTATAAACCTAGAAAATGAAAGTTCCAATATGTTACCAACTATTATATAAAAGGAACTTCTTTGGAAAAGGACAATTATCTCCCTGCTACATTTGCTACTGTAAGGCTTTTGTTTATAAAATGTTCTCCCAACCCCTCTCTTTTACTTAATAATCATGAAATTTTTTGTAAAATTTCTAAAGAGAAAATAGAAGTAGCAGGATGTTGGCAACCCTTTTCAACTCAGTAATCTTTAATTTTCTCACTTTTAATTCAAACAATTTGAAAATAAGTTTAATGGCAACATCAGTTTAGAGGGACTATTGTCCTCATCTTGTAACAAAATATATTACATGCAGACCAAATGTTTCATCATAGTTGCCAAAGTGAAAAACCAACCACTGGTCATTTATGAAGATACTCTAAAGAAAACAAATACATACTTTATCTCTTTCAATTGCTTCAGAAAGCACCTTTCTTGATTTTGGAAGATTTTTTTGTATTTTGAAGAGATGCCGGGCTAGTTTGATAGCATAAAATGATGATTCATTATTCGATTTGGCATTCTTAATAGCATCCTGTAGCAAATGTTCAGCTTCTTCCAAGTTTCCATGCCGTCGTTCTAAACTTACTCTTCGCAATCGAACCATTGCCAATCCTAGAACACACTCTTCAAATGTTCTCAAGATATTCCTGGCTTCATTAATATTACCTAGAAATAACAATTAAATGTTTGTTTTTGTTTAAACTTCTGAAATATTCTTTATGCCAGGTATTGAAAAACATTAGTGCTCAGGCTAAATTGTGCCCCCTGCTTGTTTTGTTTAAAAACAATTAGTAACCAACCATGCTCATTTGTTATACATTGTCTATGGCTGCTTTTGGGTTACAATCGCAAAGCTGAGGTGTTAGACAAGAGACAACATGGCCTGCAAAGCCGAAAATATTTATCTGGCCCTTTATAGAAAAAGTTAGTAAAATTCTTCTTTATATATCCCTCAACACTCAATTCTTATAATTTTATCCTGGAATAACTCAGTCTCAAGAATATCAACTTAATTTCCTTATTCTTACCCTGCTGTTCCTCAAAAGCTGCCCAAAGCATATGCACCATGGGTTTCTTTGGAAGATGAATAGTACAAGCTCTGCTGAAGACATGCCTCACTCCTTCAATGCTATGGTTTTCCATGTACTTGGCATACTACATACAGAAAAAAGGAAATACTGAATAATTTACAGTTGAACAAGCCATTAAATATGTGACAGAACGATAAAATTCTATTTTTAAACCCATTCAGCACCTTTATTGAACCACTAGACTAGTTTCTGTAAGGAAGGACGAAGAGAGGCAACGAGGTTGGCATATGCAGCAGTCAAATCTGGTTGCAAGCAGACCATCTCCTAATGCAACAGATATAGTTATATGAACAACATTCAACAGAAGTACAAAAAAGGTTAGTCACTAGATCAATGTTTATAATATATTCAAGTTTAAGAGCATACAATTTTCTTACCTTAATCCAAAACTCCTCATAGAGGGCACATGATATGACACATCTTTCAAAGAGAACCACAACTCGTTCATGAGTTCCATTTTCTATTTCAAATTCTAAGTATTCTTTCCAGTTTTTTAGTTGAGCCTTTTCCAATGGTTTCACATGAAAATACGGTCGTTTAATCTATAATGACATTATGACATGGCAATAAAAGTAAACTAATACCAACACCAAAATATTTATAAACACATTAGAAATATAAATCATTTAAAATGACAATAAAAAATTTAATCTCATAATTTTTAAAAATTCCTTCAATTCCTCAAAACTGGAGGACTAGAATGCATTTTTCATTTACTCAGTCCTTTTTATGGAACTACAAACACTTTTCAGTATAAGAAATTTTATTCTTTGTTGAATGTTTTTAACTTTTCTTTTTCTCTTTGCAGTGCTGAGAATTGAACCTAAGGTCTAATGCATGCTAAGCAAGTGCTCTACCACTGAACTACATACAGCCTCAGTCCTTTTTAAATTAGTTTTGAAGTAGGGTCTCACTAAACTTTCCTAGACTGGCCTCAAATATATGATCCTCCTGGCTGAGACTTCTGAGTACCTGAGATTACAAATATGTGCTACCAGTAGTGACAAAAAACAGATGATTGGCTATCTAAGCCTAGAAGACACTGCAAAGTGACCAAGAGTTGATAGAATAGTTCTATAGCTTGACTTCTGTGGTGATTACAATTTAGAAATATTTGTCAAAACTCATTTTACAGCCAGCCACAAAAGATCCTATACTATGCAATTCCATTCAAAAGAATGGTCATTATAGGGAAATCAATAGAAATAAACTGTAGACTAGATATCTTAGGGCTGAGGTTGGGGATATTGTAGGTAGGCTGAAGGTAAACTAAAATTTAAGTGGTTTCTTTCTTTTTTTTCTTTATTTGGTACCAGAGATTGAAATCAGGGGCAATCAACCACTGAGGTACACCCCCAGCACTATTTTATTTAGAGATAGGGTCTCAATGAGTTGCTAAGCGCCTCACCATTGCTGCGGCTGACTTTGAACTTGCAATCCTCCTGCCTCAGCCTTCCAAATAGCTGGGATTATAGGTGTGCGCCACTGTACCTGGTTCCAGGTGGATTTTTTTGTTGTTGTTTTGTGGTGCTGGTGATTGAACCCAGGGCCTTGTTCATTCAAGGCAAGCACTCTACCAACTGAGCTGTATCCCTAGCCCGTGATTTCTTTTTGAGGCACTAAGAATATTATAAAATTGACTGTGGTGATTGTCATATCTGTTATACTAAAAACTGTTAAATTACACACTTTAAAGTGGGTGATTTGTATGGCATGTAAATCTTTAAAAAAAAGAACAAAAAAATGAATAAAGTTTATGGAAAATAAAAATTACTATACATCTCTAAATGGGGGCATTTTATTGTACAAATCATACCAATGAAGTTGATTTGAAAAATTATAGTAAAACTGTGCAGATTAATTAGACATACTGCAGTTCAAATCTGAATGCAACAAGATTCTAAAATTGATAATGGCAAATGATTAAAACTGATAATGGGGATTGGGGCTGTAGCTCAGTGGTAGAGCACCTGCCTTGCATGTATGAGACACTGGGTTCAACCCTTAGCACCACATAAAAATAAATAAAGATATTGTGTCCATCTACAACTAAAAATTAAAAAAAACTGATAATGGTAATAATAAATGAGATGCACATCTTATTACTGTAATACACAAAAATAAATAGAAAAAAATAATAGAGTCATTGCCATCAAGTGAAAAATATTATTATTCCCATATGTATTTTGAAGATTATAAAGATTATGAAACAAAACACTTACACCTTCTTCAAATGTCCACCTTTTACTGACTTCATGCTCATTATAATTAAACATTTCTTGATGAATTTCAATGATTCTATGTCTCATGTTTTCTATTTCAGTAATTAACTTGGAAAAAAGAAAAAAAAAATCAAGTTAAAATTTAGTTATGTATTTTAAAAAATCTTCCATATTATACATTTAAGTATTATCCAGATATTTAGTCTAAGAATAGTGGTAGGTTTATAACTATTAGCAATTACTATTTTTAACTCAAATTTATGTACCAAAACTTCTTAATAAAACACTTTCTTACATTTCTTACACATTTTCCGGTTTTTCTTTCTTTTTTTTCCTCAGGACTGAGGATTGAACCTAGGGGAACTCAATTGCTGAGCCACATCCTCATCCCTTTTCACTTTTTCAGTCAGGGTCTCACAAAGTTGCCGAGGCTTGCTTTTGAATTTGCCATCCTCCCTGCCTTAGGATTAGTGACCCACTTTAGCCCCCCCCCCCCATTTTTTGTACTGGGGATTTAAGCCAGGGGTGTTTTACCAATAAGTTACCCAACCCTTTTTATTTGTTTTTTATTTATGGGGGGAGGGGGGGTGGGCGGGGTCAGGGTAGCAGGGATTGAACTCAGGGGCATTCAACCACTGAGCAACATCCCCAGCCCAATTTAGTATTTTACTTAGAGGGAGGGTCTCACCAAGTTGCTTAGAGTGCCTCGCTTTTGCTGTATTTGGCTTTGAACTCACAATCTTCTTGCCTCAGCCTCCTGAGCCACTGAGATTACAGGCGGGTCTCACTGAGCCCGGCCTGTTTTTAAATTTTGACACATAGTCTCACCAAGTTGCTAAGGACCTCACTAAATTGCTGAGGCTGGCCTCAAACTTGCAATCCTCCTGTTTCAGCCTCCCAAATCCCTAGAATTACAGACATAAATCACAGCACTAAGCTCTTTTCTTTTCAATAAGACTAGTAGATCACAACCTAGGTAAAAAAAATCCTTCTCAACTAAGTTATTTCCAGGTATCTCACAGTAAGAAATTCTCTACCTTAAATCTATATTTAAACCATATGAGCTAAATGGACAACTACATAACAAGGGTCTAATTTCTCATGAGCTGAATAAATTTTGATTAAGTGTCATTACCTTTGCTGGATCAGTTATGTCTTCAATTCCTGATGGTAGATCATCACCAGGAGGACCATCATCACCACTATGTCCATTTACAGAAGCTAATTCCCTTCGCAGCTGAATAAACTGCTCACCAGTTAAAAGATCTCTAGGCAAGTTATTCTGTACATGGTCTTTAAATCTAAAGGAAGAGATAAAAAGTTCATGTTATATTTTTGCAACAAAATTTAAATTCCATGTTAGATGCCCACTACGTATTGTTCTTCTAAGTGAAGTCAAACTTAAGAGAAAGAAACCAAAATATAAACCCTCTTCTTCCTTTCTATAGTAAACACCTACCAACTTGATAAAATAGTCTATGGACATCTCCATTTCCTTCCTGCCTTAGCACTGAAATGGAGAAGAAATAGAAACAAATTCAAACTCCAGTTCTGTCAGTTATCTAACTTTAGATTTTTCTCTTCTCTAAACTATGATTACATAGCAAAAAAAAAAAAAAAAAGGAAAAAATTCCTGTTTATATCTAACAAAATCATATGAAACATTTCTAGAGAATATCCAATTATTAGAAATTAATCACCTGAGTAATCAATGATATCAAAGATTTTTCGACCTACCTCTGAAAATGATGACTGTACAGTTGTGTTGGAATACCAAGAATACGATCATATATAGCTGTAACTTCTCTCAGGTTTCCCTGTTCATTTTCCCAGTTTATATACATTTCCCATAGTCTGTCAGATCGGAAATCTGTTCCTGCAGCTAGAACAGCATGCTCAAAAGTTCTGAAAAATTAAATTACTCTTAAGTTATTTTTCCAAAATAAAAATCATTTAAAAAATATTTCTAAATTTAGAAAAAAATGTTAAATTCAAAAAGTTATATTCAATTGCTTCACATGCAAGTAGAGATTAAAAAGCAAGAGGATAATTCAAAGTATATAAGAGTTCTAAAAAAGAGTGAGAAAAAATAAAGCAGAGAGATGTACTTTGTATGTGATTTATCTTATATAAAAATACAATGGAAAATGTTCACCTTGCAAACAACAGTGACACAGAAGATACTTCAAAGTATCTGTTAAACTTGAAATGTCAATTGTATAGGTTCATTTAAGGCAAAAGACAAAATAAAACAAGAATTTAAAAGAGAAGTAAATTTTACTTCAATCTAAAGAATACTGAGATTGAATCCAGGGTCCTGTGCATGGAGGCAAGCACTCTACCAACTGAGTTATGGCCCCAGCACTAAAGAATACTTTTTAAAAATTATTTTAATTAGGTATATATGACAGCAGAATGCATTTTGATTCATTGTACACAACTGTGGCACAACTTTACATTTCCATGGTTGTACACGATGTAGCATTGCATCATACATGCAGTCATAAATGCACCTAGGGTAATGATGTCCATTTCATTCCACCATCTTTCCTACCCCAACACCCCTTCCCATAACTCCCTCCCCTTTGCCCCACTCAAAGTTCTTCCATTTTTCCATGCCCCCCCCCGCCCATTATGAATTAGCATCCACTTATCACAGAGAACATTCAGCCTTTGGTTTTTTAGGATTGGCTTACTTCACTATATCCCACAGTTTCTTTATCCATTCATCTATTGAAGGGCATCTAGGTTGCACACATATCAGAGTACTAATCTCCAGGATATATAAAGAACTCAAAAAACTGAACACCAAAACAAACAACCCAATCAATAAATGGGCTAAGGAGTTGAAGAGACACTTCTCAGAAGATATACATTCGATTAATAAATATGAAAAAATGTTCAACATCTCTCATAATAAAAGAAATGCAAGTCTAAACTACTCACACCAGTCAGAATGGCAGTTATCAAGAATAGAAACAATAAATGTTGGCGAGGATGTGGGGGAAAAGGCATACTCATTCACTGCTGGTGGGACCGAAAATTAGTGCAATCAATCTGGAAAGCAGTATGGAGATTCCGCAGAAAATTTGGAATGGAACCACCATTTTACCAGCTATCCCACTCCTTGGTCTATACCCAAGAGTTAAAAACAGCATACTACAGGGACACAGCCACATCAATGTTTATAGCAGCACAATTCACAATAGCTAAACTGTGGAACCAACTTAATGAATACTTTTTAACAAAACAACTGTCCAACAAAAGACCCAGCTGCCTCGTGAGGTAATGAGAATTACACAAATATTGAAACTCTCAAAAGCCCCTCCCAATTCTAAAAATTTAAAATTAAAGTCTAATGCAAAAATGAGTATTTTAAAATATTTAGTTCATTTAAAAAGATTTCTGTAAGCAATTTTAATCACAGAATTTGATATCCTAATGAAATAAAACTTTGAGACATATTTTCAAAATAAGTACCTTAAAATCAAGAGGGAATTTTTCAAAAAGTATAAAACTGCACAATCCCACCCAATCAAAGCACTAATGAATTTTGGGTGGAAGAGAAAATTCTGATATTTGTCTAGTCTTAAAAAAATGCAAAATGTTTTCATAAAAGACAATACAGCAGGCATTTTCCTGAAAGAGAACAAGCTATCTTTTATTATAATTATGGTAATTAAAAAATAGAGCAACAGAAGAGTGCCCAAGAAAACAAAACAGACCACTGTACATGAGTATTTAGTATATAAAAAAAAGAGGTACTTTAAACCAATGTAGAAAGGCTGAATTATTCAATAAAGAGGAAAAAAATAAAAGGCTAGTACCTTTCTCACAACACCCAGATGAATGAATGACAAAATGTTGTTAAAAAATTAGTATACAATATTCATTCTTGGCAAATTAGGAAAAAAAACTCAGAAACCAATATAAGGCTGAAAACTGAAAACATTAAACAAAAATCTGTATGATAAAAGGCACTCTAAGCAAAAGTGACACATACTAACACTGGAAAAATGTTTAATATATAGAAATATTAAAAGTATGTGTATGTGGATAAAAGTGGGTGTGTAAGGTTTTTAGAAGAATAAAATAGATATTAGTGTCCTTGCAGAAACTCAAAGTGATTCAGAAAATTAATGTATCAAATACTGACAAAAGCATGGAGAAGGAGACGGGAGGATAGTAGGTAATGAAAAAAAGACAGAGGGTTTAGATGCAGGTCTGTTTAAATAATTGGTTAGAAATCTTCACCTCCCTTTTCTGCCTTCCTGGGGGATTCAGAAGTCAGATTTGCGTTCTAAAGGCAGTTCAGATGATCATCTTCTAAAAAACTGCTTGGATCTGGAATAAGACCAATACTGGGACTACCCCCAACAAAAATCTGAGTGGCCACTTGGTCACCCTACTCTGAAGCCTTCTAGGCCAGCTGTCAATGTCCCACACAAAACACACAGACCTTCCATACAGTTTATTATAATCACATCAGAAATCCAGATCAGGAATGAAACCATAATTTGATCCGCTTATCCCTCTCTTTAGTATATACCCAAAGGACTTAAAATTAGCATACTACAGTGACACAGCCACATCGATATTTATAGCAACTCAATTCACAATAGCTAAGCTATGGAACCAACCTAGGTGCCCTTGAACAGATGAATGGATAGATAAAATATGATACATATACTCAATAGAATATTACTCAGCCATAAAGAAGAATGGAATTATGGCATTTGATGGCAAATGGATAGAACTGGAGGCTCACATACTAAGTGAAATAAGCCAATCCCAAAAACCCAAAGGTCAAACATTCTTTCTGACATGCAATGCTAATACAATAAGGGGGAACGGAGGGTCAGGAAGGAAGGAAGAACATAAGTTCATTGGATTAGACAAAGGAGAATGAGGGAAGGGAGGGGAATGGGAATAGGAAAAACAGTAAAATGAATGAGAAATAACTTCTATGTTCATATATGAATACACAACCACTGAAACTCCACATGATGTTCAAGAATGGGATACTAATTAGAACAAGTTATACTCTATGTATATATGTCAAAATATACTCTACTGTCATGTATATCTAAAAACAAATGAAAAAAAAAAAAAACCCAGAAATCCAGATCAGCCATTTTAGATGACAATAAACACAAGAATTTTAGAGAATACAGTGCTGAGACATAGAAAAAGTTTCTCCCTAATATTATCAAAGAAATAATAAAAAAATATTCAGGTGTGAAACAAAAATAGGAAGCTACAAGAAAAGGAACATTCAAAGAACAAAAAAGGTATCTGGATATTAAAAATCCTATACAAGGATCAAGGACTAAGAAAGGGAAACAAAAAAAGGAAGTGAGAAAATAAGAAAATTCAATGACTAAAATAGGAGGTCTAATATCTAACAGAGAAAACCAAGGGAAAGAAATACAAAAGAATATCCACAATAGTAACATTTCTAAGAACAGAAAGACAAGCACATCCCCAATTTTAAAAACAAACAAAACCATCAACTAAAGCACAATGAACGAGAAAAAGAAAATCCACACCAAAGCGTATCATTATAAAATTAGATTTACATCAAAAATAAAGAAAACATCCTAAAATATTCCATGGAAAGAAAGTAACAATAAAAGAATCCCAAAAAGCAGTATCACACTTCTCAACAGCAACAATATAAGCTATATATAATAATGGGGTTGTAGCTCAGAGATAGAGCACTGGCCTAGCAGGCGTGAGGCCCTCTGTTCAATCCTCAGCACCATATAAAAATGAAATAAAGGTATTGTGTCCACCTACAACTAAAAAGTAAAACATTTAAAAAAAAAAAAAAGAATGGAGGGGCTGGGGCTCAGTGGTAGAGTGCTCGTCTAGCACGCATGAGGTAGGTTGGATCCTCAGCACCACATAAAAATGAAATAAGGATATTGTGTCCACCTACAACTAAAAAATATTTAAAAAAAAAAAAAAAAGACTGGAGAGTGGGCTGAGGTTGTGGCTCAGTGGTAGAGTGCTTGCCTAGCCATGTGTGAGGCACTGCATTTAATTCTCAGCACGACATATAAATAAACAAATAAAATAAAGGTCCATCAATTAAATATATATATATATATGTATGTGTATATACATTTATGTGTGTGTGTATATATTTTTTAAATGGAGAGTTTTAAGAAAAATGATTTTCAATACCAAATTCTATACCCTAATGGAACTTGAAATTATTTTTTTTACCAGGTATCCTTTTATTAAGAAGTTATAGGGTACACTCCTCTTTATTAAGGTGGGCATAAGTCAAGGAAGTGTGGATCTAATAAACTCCAATAAACAAGGCATGAAACTCAGAAGTGAGGTAAAGATATCTCCTAGAATCATGTCAAGGAAATCCTAAGATAAACTTCTGCATAGCAGAACTAAGAACAACCAGTTCAAGTTGCAGAAGAGTGAGGTCAAAAAATTGGAATTATAGGTTATCTCACAGGTCTTTCTGGAAAGCTAGACAAAAAACCTTTTATTATACAAATGGGAAAAATGGGAGACGGAGAAGTAATTAACTCTGGGAAAAATAAAAGGCTATAAAATACAGAGAACAGCATGATGGAAAAATACTTATAGATCCAGAATAAATAAAACACATATAGATTTATTGCAATCTACTCAATAGTTATATTGGAAAGATAAAAACTTAAAAAATATGGTAAAATGAGCTAAATTCTCATCTACCATAATAAATACATAATGTCTGCAACTAATAGAGAGAAAGCAGTATAGAGCCACTTTTAAATACATATAATGAAAATTTCAGAAGAATCAACTAATAATATTTGAAGGAACACAAAGCAACTACTTTTTGTTATAAGCAGTTTAACAGTGGTTAAATAGTTTAACTATATTAACACAGCTTTTTTGAAAACAAAACCAAAAAAATACATCAACCAATTACTATAATCAGTAACAAAAACACAATTCCAAAGAAAATAAGCAAATCATAAGTAACAGAGCTGTAGAAGTGTAGGGTACTTGTAGCTAAGTGGTAGGGTACTTGCCTTGCCAATACAAGGCCCTGAGTTCAACCAGAGCATCAATAACAAAGACTTAAAAAATATAAGATGATGATAAACTGAGATAAGCAATCTATACACAAATTACAGCAAGAGAAAAAACAAACAAAAAAGGTGATATGGCTATGGCTATGGGGAAAAGACTAATTTTATTCACAGTGAAAGTTCAAAACCAATACCATTTTTGAGGAACATTTGATAAAACTTAGCTGTATATTCCCTTTGACCGAGTTCCATTTCTAGCACACTCTATAAAAATAGTGATTTCTATAGAAGTGTTCACTACAGCACTGATTATTTCCTACAAATACAGTATTTGGACACCATAAAATATCTCTGTAATGTTTAAAATTATATGGTATAAAGAATTCTAAAACATTATGTTAAATAATAAACAAGTCAAAAGAAAATATGTAAAATACACATACAAATACATATGCAACATATACTCGAAAGCATGTACATCAAGCCATTAACCATGAGGAAAGTGGAATTGGAGACATAAGGGGATACAAAAATGGAGGAAGGCTTTATCATCTGCATTTTAAAAAATAGTCATAAATTCATTACATGTATCTATTAAGTAGTGGGAAAGAAGCACAAAAGTTAAACTTTTAAGTTAGCATTCATGAGCAGTATATCTTCAAATATCTTCAAATACAATTGAATACCAATGTCTCACATACCCTCTTATTGTACTGTTTGTCTCAGGATCACCAGGGTCCAAAGTTTCTTTTAAGAAGTTTATATAATGAATCCAAAGGTCAACACTAAGGGGTATTGCCTGAAGTCCCCGGCGATACACCTAAGAAGAAAACAATAAACTGTACTTCAAGTATTTAATTATTCCTTAACAGAGAGGCAACACTGTGTTATCCGGTGAACCTTAGAAATACTAATTACTGGAATTTTGTTTAAATAATCTACCATTACCATTTGGGTGGAGGTTGGATAGAACATGGCAATGTTCTGATCCCCACGTGCAGAGTCTTGATCTTCAAAGCGCAGCAGTCCCTGCATTCTGACCGGGTTGTGTGGGCAGGCTTTGGGTTACAGACCATAGGGCACAGACCCATTAGAGCATCAATGACAGCGTCTGACCAAAAATGCAATAAGACGTAGCAAATGTGACTAGTAAACCAACTATATTGTTTGGAAAATGAGAAATAAATGTAAGTGAGAGAAAAGCCCTGCCCTACTTGTTAAGCTGCAGTGTAATACAGAGGCTTGCACTGCAAAGCTTGACAAACTGTAGAGGTTTAACGCACCTGCCAACAAAGAGAGAAAATATTAGCTACAAATGCCACAAGAGTGACAAATGCAAATAAAATACCCTATAAAAATTGTTTGACCATAAATGGTAGGTACTGCCAGCCAAAAAAAAAAAAAAAAAATTCTTTTGTTTTTGTTATTAACTGGCTTACAGTACCTAATGGAATCAACTTTATTCAGTGATGTACGCACCTCATCTGATTGCTTAATGTTGTCATGTCGCTTTTCAAGATCTGCATACTTTTTCCAGTAACCATAGCAATACGGATAGTGTATGAAAAATTTGTCAAATGCTTTTCTGGCGGCCATCAAGTGATTCTGATGAAAATAAAACAAGGCATTTAAATATCTTAGAAGTTTTTATCAAAAAGAAAAGAAACTAACTTTGTCAAATACTAAGGTAACTTTTTACTTTTTGTTTATTTATTTATTTACTGTGACACTGGGGATTGAACCCAGGGCCTTGTGCATGCGAGACAAGCACTGTACCAACTGACCTATATCCCCAGCCCTTAGTTTTATATTTTGATGGTGCTATAGGATTGAACCCAAGGCCTCAAGCATTCTAGGCAAAAATTCTAACACTGAGCTATATATATATATATATCCCCAGTCTCTTAAGGTAACTTTGTATTTCAATAATTTTACACACATATATAAAAACCCCAATCACTGTACAACATTAGGCTTTAACTATACTAACTCTCCTAATATACAAATATGCTTTAAGTTATTTTCAAAACAAAAATGTATGTATTTAATATTATTCAACTTAATCTGAAATTTTTTTGTGTGTGTGGTAATAGGCACTGAACCCAGGAACATTCTGCCTCTGAGCTACACCCCCAGTTATTTTTCATTCATTCATTCATTCATTCATTCAAGGCAGGGCCTGACTAAATTGCTGAGGCTGGCCTCAAACTTGTGATCATCTTGCCTCAGCCCTTTTAGTCACTTGGATTAAGGCATGTGCCAGATTAATCTGACCCTCAGATACCATTTTAATAATTACTAACCTCCTGTTCTACATATTGAAGCAAATATACCCAGCCTGTAAAATCCTGAGGATTATTTTCTACGGTTTTCCAAAATTTTTCATATTCTGGAGGGAAATTTGTTTCCGTTTCTGTCACTGTCACTGGAAGGTCAACAGCATTTGCCATTTCACTTTCTTCTGTAGACGCATTCACATTGGGAGAGCCGTCAGGTGACTGTTCCATTTCCGTAACATTCATAATCTCAGTATTGAAATCAGCAGGATGTTCTACCACTACCTCTGAACTGTTGTCTGTGCTGCCATTATTAGAATTTCTGTAATCATCCATGTGAGAATTTTGCATAGCTACGTATTTTGTCTTCAGTTAATAATCTGCAGAAACACACACACAAAAGAGAAACATCTTCCAAATGCTAATAAAATTACTTGGCATCAACATCACCTTTTAAAGCCCTATTTATGATTAAGGAAATGGAATAGTTTGAACTTGATCAAATTAATTTGATTATTTTGTCTGCAAATAATAGAAAACCTATCTACTGATGGCAGTTTAAACAAATATTTATTTTCTCACAAAACAGAAAGCTTAGCAGCTGGATGATGATCAAATTCAAGGTAGGACATAAGTATAGATGAACTACATTGTTATAACTGTTCTTTTTAATCAGAAAATCAAAAGTTTTCCCAGAGATTTTTTTTTTTCCAGTTTCACTATCCTTTATACAGGATTAGGTATATTGGTACCTTAAAGAAAATTAATGTTTATTTAGTAAGATAGACAGTGGTGAGACAAGATAATGGATAGGTAACAAAGTATCCACGAGATGACATGAACTATTTTTGTCATTATCCTCTAAAATCCAATCTACGATTATAATGTGACCTAAAAGTTCCATTGTACAGTTTACCCATTGTAAGGATTCATCATTTAGAGAACTTGGTAGAAGTACAACTTTCTGGGCTATGCCATAGAATTGAAGCCAAGGAATCTATATTTGTTTTAAACACCTTCCTAGTTATCTTCATGGGAAATCAGACTTGAAAATTTTTGTACACTGTAGTGAAACCCAGATTTTTAAAGTAGTCATGAAATTGAAAAAAGAAAACAAAGTATACATACATGGGCGCGCGCGCGCGCGCGCACACACACACACACACACACACACACACACACACAAAGAAAAAATCCCTGAAGCCAACCATCCCATAGCTGGATTTTCTTTAAAATAACAAAATAAAGGTCTGAGGTTGTGGCTCAGCAGTAAAGTGCTAGCCTAGCATGTGCTAGGTGCTGGGTTCGATCCTCAGCATCACATAAAAATAAATAAACAAAATAAAGATATAGTGTTCAACTACAACTAAAAAAAAATTTTTTTAAATAAAATAACAAAATCAGCAGGACGTGGTGGCACATGCTTGTAATCCCAGCTGCTTGGGAGGCTGAGGCAAGAGGACCATTGAGTTCAAAGCCAGCTTCAGATAAGCAAGGTGCAGCTCAGTGAGACCCCATCTCTAAATAAAATACAAAATAGGGCTGTGGATGGGGCTTAGTGGCTGAGTGCCTATGAGTTTAATACTCAGTACCCCCCACCCCCCAAAAAATTGCAGACAAGCCAAAAGAACACACACAAAAAAAAAAACATCCAACTTTTGTAGGGAGAACAACTGTTAACACCAACTGTATTTTATTTATTTGGTGTAAATTCTTTTTTTTGGGGGGGTGCTGGAGATTGAACTCAAGAGCACGACCACTGAGTCACATTCTCAGCCCTATTTTGTATTTTATTTAGAGACAGGGTCTCACTGAGTTGCTTAGCATCTCACCACATTGAGGCCAGCTTTGAACTCACAATCCTCCTGCCTCACCCTCCAGAGCTCCTGGGATTACAGGCATGCGCCACCAGGCTCAGTTTTTGGTGTAAATTCTGACAGATTGGTGTGCACATATATACAGTGTGTTTATTATGATATCATCAACACAGATATTAGACTACCAGAAAAATAAATTCTCTTCTTGGATGAGTCTGATGAATGTCATCAACTTTTCCAAAGTTAAGACCACTTTAGGTCCTATGAAAGGACAAACAAATTTCTAAATTTATTTTGCTCTTTTCTCTCTCCTTTAAAAAAAAGCACATTTGGGGCTGGGGATGTGGCTCAAGCAGTAGCGCGCTCGCCTGGCATGAGTGCGGCCTGGGTTCGATCCTTAGCACCACATACAAACAAAGCTGTTGTGTCTGCCGAAAACTAAAAAATAAATATTAAAAAATTCTGTCTCTCTCTCTCTTTAAAAAAAAAAAAAAAAAGCACATTTGAAGATTAATTTTTCATATGCAAATTACTAACTTGTGGGTTTTTAAAAATTTTATAGTTCAGTTTAAGAAAGAAAAAAAAAAAGACTGCTGGTTGATGCATTATTTGGGGGAGGAATGTAGTACTGAGGATTACACCCAGGGGCCCCATAACACTGAGCTACATCCTAGCCCTTTCTATTTTGAGACAGGGTCTCATTAAATTTCCTAAAGTGACCTGGGAAATTACAATCCTCCTGCCTCAGCCCCCAAATAGCTGAGATTACAGGGACGTGCCACCCGCACCTGCCAGTTGACAAATTCTGAGTCATTTACTACCTACCCTATTCTAATTGCATATTTATGTGGGACATATAGGGTTTGTTATTTTCTTTGAATCAGCAAATTTACCACACCCTTGCATCATGAGAGACTCCATACACTGTCAATTACTCCATACACTACAATTACTTGTTGTAAAAGAATTAAGAACATCAGCCTTACCCTTAGGGAATTCATTTTGATGATTACTTCATAAACCACAGAGCCAAAAGAAAATATACTTATTTTTAAAGTTATTCCAAGTCAATCATTAGTACTAGTTTATTCTTAACAAAGAATGGGGAAAAGAAGAGTTATTGTTTAATGGGTATAAAGTTTCAGATTTACAAGATTAGAAACTTCCTGAGATGTTTCCCAATCATGCAAATATACTTGGCAATACTAACTGTACACTTAAAAATGGTAAACATTATCGGGGCTGGGGATGTGGCTCAAGTGGTAGCGCGCTTGCCTGGCATGCGTGTGGCCCGGGTTCGATCCTCAGCACCACATACAAACAAAGATGTTGTGTCTGCCGAAAACTAAAAAATAAATATTAAAAAGTTAAAAAAAAAAAATGGTAAACATTATCAATTTGAATTTAACTCTCCCATGCCTTTGGCATGTAACAAATTGTCCTTTTTCCTGATTTGAGGGGGGAAAAATGTAAAATTTTGTTATGTAATTTTACCAAAATTACAGAAAGTAAAACATTATACAGTATAACCAAATTAGGAAATATAATGTGCAAAAAGGAGCTAAATTTTTCTACCATTTGTTAAATATTTAAATAAGCAAGAGGTCAATGACCTGAAGCTGTCTCAGTACTTTTTTTGGGGGGAGGGGTTACCCAAGATTGAATTCTGGGGCACTTGACCACTGAACTACATCCCCAGCCCTATTTTGTATTTTACTTAGAGACAGGGTCTCACTGAGTTGCTTAGCGCCTCACTTTTTGTTGAGGCTAGCTTTGAACTTACATTCCAATTTCTGCCTCAGCCTCCTGAGCCACTGGGATTACAGGAGTGGGCCACTGCACCCAGCCTTTCTCAGTATTTTGAGTTCCTATATAATAAACTGCAACCTAACTTCAGCATATAAACAAATGGAAACCTTAGAAGCCTAATTCTTTTTAACAGAGAGCTGGATCACAGCCAATCATAAGCAGCAGAGCTTCTGCCAATCACAGGCAGCCAACTAATCAGACTATATCCAAATAAGGCAACTACCTAGCTATAATCAATCAAGCTATTTCTGTGATTACTTTTATGTTCTGTCTATAAATACTTACTGCCCACTGATGCAGACTAGATGCTGTGAACTTCTAATCATGAATTGTTCTTTCCTCAAAACACTGCTAAATTTGTCAAAAGTTTTTCTTTTAATACATCGTAAGTAGTACAGCACGGGTTCCAAATAAAAAGTACAGAATGATAAATATCAGTTAGAGACCAGGGCATGATCTCCTGCATTCCCAGCTACTCAAGAGGCTGAGAGAAGTGGATCACAAGTTTGAAGCCAGCCTCAGAAACTTAGCAAGACCCTCAGCAAATTAGGGAGACACTGTCTCAAGTAAGAAAGTAAAAATGACTGGAGATGTAGGTCAGTAATAAAGCATTCCTGGTACCAAAAATTCCAGTACCTCAAAAATGAAATTGTGTATGTGTGTACACACATATGTATACATAAGAAAAGAGGGAAGTAAAGTGAATTCTACCTCTCTCCCTTAATACTGTGTGATCCTAGGTCAGTTTTTGCTTCTCACTTCTAAAGGAAACTAATAAGACTTACATTACCTGCCTCAGAGATAGGTTAAGAACATCAGATAAAATAAAAACATGAAATTCTTAAAAACTATAAATTCACAAAAATGAAAGCATAATAGTAAAACACTGAATTCCTTGGGAAGTGATATACCAACAAGAATTTATAGTTTAAAATAAATTTAAAAAAATAAAAATTACCTTCACAGTGCACTTAATTTTTTTGCATTAGAAATTTTAATAGGAAAAAATGCTACCAATTTTGAAACTGGTAGTGAGTATAGAATTTATCTGGAGGCATATCTTATTTCCTAATTTGGGGGGGAACATACATTTCCCTCTCATGATCCTAATATAATCATATCAATTGGGGTTAAATCCATATTCAGTTTTACATTAGTGTGTTTCTGTAAATATTTTTAAGCTAAACTACCCTGTATACTATAATTATGCTTTCTTGCTTCTAACCCTTTAAATCTTATTATTTTCATTTACCTTCTTGTGTTTCAAAATTGAAACCATATCCTACTAGAACTCTTATAAAAAGTCCTTCAAAAAACAATGTCATGCATATTTATCAATTCCACTTTTCCTTTGGAGAACATCTAAGGTTCCACAGCAAATTCTATCGATTCTTCTTGTCTAGGTTTGCCTATTCCTTTTGATCTAACATAGTCCTTTTACTTATTCCCTGGGGGATGAATCCTATCTATAACCGCCAAAATCTTTCTTTCTTCATTTATTCTCTTTCATTTTTTATGTTGTATATTAATATACAGAATGATGGGTTTCGTTGTGGCAGATCCATACATACATAAAAACATAATCCGATCAACTTCACTACCAAATACCCACACTATGCCCTCCTTCTCCCTCTGATCCCTTCCTTTTCCCTAATGGTCTCCATTTTCTGCTGAGTCCTTATTTTTTCACTCTGGCTTCCCCATAACAGAAAACTAATGATACTTTTCTCCTGCATCTGACTTATTTTACTCAAGATCATGGTCTGCTGTTCCATCCACTTTCCTCAAAGTGACATAATTTCATTCTTTTTTTTAATTAATGGATTAATTCCATCTTCTAGAGGATCATTACTATAGCCTACAAAAAAAAAATGATAAATTTTCTAAGTATAAGCAGGCACAGTGGCACACTTACAGCAACTCAGTAGACTCAAATAGGAGCATCACAAGTTCCAGGCCACCCTCAGTAATTTACAAGGCCCTAAGCAACTCAGTGAGACCCTATCTTGAAATAAAAAAAATAAAAGAGGCTGGGGATGCAGATCAGTGGAAAAGTACTCCCTCAAACTCCAGTAACACCAACAAAAGAAATTTTATAAGTATAAAATTCCAGACTGAATTTTTTCCTTAAGAGTTTTAGAAGAATCTATTCACTGTCCCCTAGCATCTGGTACTACTATTGAAGAAATATGGTCTCCCCCCCACCCCCGCCCTCTTAAGTACTGGGGATTAAATTCAGTGGCACTGTACCACTGAGCTACACACACAATCCTTTTTTATTTATTTTCTATTTCAAGACTGGGTCTCATTAAGTTGTCCAAGCTAGCCTGAAACTTTTGATCCTCCTGCCTCTTCTCCCAAGTAGTTGGGATTACAGATGTGCACTACCCTGCCCAGCTTGTGATGCAATTTATCCCTTATCCTCCACATGACCTGTTTCTCAGTAGACTGTTTCTTTTTTTTCTGCTTGTACTGAAACACTCCCTTAATGGGAGTCTTTTTCCACTCATTCTGCAGAGCATTCATTCGAAAACTACTTTTTTAACTTCTTAAACTGATACATAAAAATATAAAAGCTTTACTTACGGATATCATGTGATGTTTTGGTACATGTATTTTTTTTTTTTTTTTGGCGGGGGTAGGGGGTACTGGGGATTGAATCCAGGGACTTTTATATGCTAAACACGCACTCTACCACTGAGCAACACTCCCTGACCTACTTGTAACATTTAAAGCAGGCTAAACATACCTATTTCCTCAAACATTTCTTTATGGTAAGACATTTAAAACCCTTTCTTCTATATATTTTGCATATATAGTATCATTATCCATAGTATTCCTACTGTGCAATAGCGTATCAAAACTTTTTACTCCCTTACTACAATCTAGAAGGCCTATTTTACTTTATTTATTTGTTTATTTTGCAGCGGTGGAGACTGAACCCAGGGGTTTGCACATGCTAGGCAAGTACTTTACCACTGAGTTACATCCCCTTCCCTAGACAACCTATTTTAACCTAGATTTTTATGCCATTCTATTCTTAGAAATGTTTTGTTTTGATAAAATCTCTCCCTTTCATTTCTCTATTACCTATTTGATGAACTCTTATTATTTAGATGTTGGACCTCCTGAACTAATCTTTCTTTTTTTCTTTTTAACTTTGTTTTTACTGATTTGACTCATTCTACAAGAGATAATCCCTTACTCCTTATATTGGATTTTTAATATAGGCATAAAGCTTAAAATTTCCATTTCTTATTCTCTGAATGATTTTTTTTTGTTAAGTCTCCCATTCCTTTTTCACTAATGCAATATCTTCTGTCATTTCTCCATAATTCACTTTAAATTTCCTCAGTTCTCAGCACTATGTGCTTCTTCTAAATGTCTTTTGACTGCGTTGGTGTCTCAAGTATAGTGATCTTCAAACTTACATTCAGGAAGAAATGTTAGACATTACAAAGTTACTCTGCAAGTTAGACAGGATTCACAACTGCTGGATCTTGCTACAGAAAGACATTCTGTTAAGGGAATCCACTAAATATCAGTGCTATACATTTTTTCACCTGGGTTAAGTTTCCCCAAAGAATCTTTCAACTTAGAAAAACAGAAGAAAGGCAACCAGCATTCTGGGAGCAAAAACAACAAATGGGGCTGATGATCTCACATTCTATTCCATTTCCCATTCTCATTAAGACCTTTTACCCAGGCCCTGCATTCCACTATGTGTCAAAACTCTTGATTCCATCCAGTTTGAACAATAAACATCTAATTTTTCACTGGCTATATTGGACAAAGAAGGGAAATTCTACATCTAAACTACTTCAGATTTTCAACTAATTCTACTTTTAGTCATACCGAGCATTCTTATCTTCGGAGACCATGGTTAGAATAATTCTTTTTAAAGGCATTTGGAAAAAATCAACAATGAACAAGGGTGCTCACTGAAGCACTTTTTCTAAGAAAATAACCATCAGTTGGTATACTATACAGTCTAGTTTAATGACCTAGTTGACAAGAGCAACTAGATCTCTATATCCTCTATCCCCTTAAAATTTCTTATAACTTAGGTAGTAAATCTATTATACTAGATTTACTACCTCTCAACTTATTTATCATCTTTCTTCCTTTCTGTTCTCAAAGTATTTGTTTAGTATCTTTATTGTGCTATTAGCAACAATAGTTGAAATACATAATCATTGTTTCTATATAGTCTCATAATTTCTTCAGACCATAAGCAATTAAGTGTGACTTCTTCATTTTTCCTACCACCAAATTTCTACTCTCAATGCATCTGTAACCACTTGGTCACAATGGATGAAGATCTCTGGTCCTACCAAAGGCCAATACCAGAACTCAAGACTTGAAACATTTATCCCACCCACCTTCCCAAGAATTTCTTTTAATTTACTCTTCTTATCAGTTCCTCTTACTGCATTAGATTACTTCTATTAGCATTCAAAAATAAATACCCCTCATCTGTCTTATATAATAATGAATGTGTGTGTGTAGATTCAAGTTCACAATTTCCTAGTTCATAGATTCAGCTGGATACTTGCCATTCATCTTTCTAATCTTCACAGTATACAACAGAAATATGACTTTCTATTCAATAGTAGACAGTTGTTGCTGCAGTACTGGGGATTAAACCCAAGGCCTTCCACATGTTAGGCAAGTGATCCACTACTGAGCTACATCCCCAGGACTTTTTGAGACAGAATCTTGCTAAATCGCCCAGGCTGGCCTTGAACCTGAGATCCTCTTGCCTTAGTCTCCTAAATAGCTGAGTAGCAGGGTAGCTGAAATAACAGGTACTCACCACCATGCCAGGCTTTCTTTTCTTGCCTTTTCTGACTCATGACATTCAACTGGTTTTCCTCCTATCTTGGGTGCTCTTTTTCTGAAGAATCTTTGCTTCTCACAGTCCCATAAGAATTAGTACCACTTTGCCAGGCACAGTGGCACATACCTGTAATCCCAGAGAACTGGGAGGCTGAGGCAGAAGGATCACAAGTTCAAAGCCAGCCTCAACAACTTAGGGAGGCCCTAAGCAACTTAACAAGATGCTGTCTCAAAATAAAATATAAAAAGGGCTGGGGATATGGCTTGGTGGTTAAGCGCCCTGGGGTTCAATTCCTGCTACAAAAAAAAAAAAAAAAAAGAATTAGTAACTTCAAGATTTTGTCCTCAGCTGATCACCTTCTCCTCTTTGATATACTTTCTTCACTTAGCTTCCAGATCATACCATATCCTGATGTTACTTGTACCTCCCTACCACTTCTTCTACTGATTGACAATCTCCTGAGATGAAGTGAGTGCTCTTCTATTCAACCTGTTAATGTTGGAGTACCCCAGGATTCAGTCTTTGGTCATTTTAACTCAACTCCCAATCTCACAAGGCTTAAGATACTAAATATATGCTGACCCTCAAATGTTTATCTACAGCCTAGGCCTCTTTTCCAAACTCCAGTCATATATCTAACTGCCTACATATATAAAGTCATTTCAAATATTAAAATGCCAAGTCTCTTCCTGATTTGTCCCCCCAAATTTGCTCTACCCACTTCAATGACTGAAAAGTCCTCCTTCCCCCTGTGTAGACCAAAAAATCTTAGAATCATCCTTGCCTTTTTCTCACACCAATCAATCTGTTAGGGAATCTTTCAAATGTCCTAGAATTCCATTTCTTATAATCCTTTTTTATTCCAGCTGAGAGCAGCTGGAATACCATTATAGTCTTCTATAAGGTTCTATGGACCGCCTCCTTTTTCTCTTGCTCCACCTCCATCCCCAACTCCCTGTGTTTAGTCTATTAATAATATAGCAGAATTAGTTATGTTTAAAAAATGTAAATCAGACTCACTCCACTGCTCCATCTCACAAATAGTCAATATCCTTCAGTGGTCCACTGCCCTATAATATCTCTTTGACTCATCTACTCTTACTCTCTCAGTTCCTGCCATACTGACATCTTGCTGTCTCTCAAAGTCCATACTCTACAGACTTAGAGCTTTGCATGGCTGTTCCCTCTACAAAAAGAAAATTCCCCATACAAACATAGCTGCCTTCCTCGTCTCCTTTAAAACTTTGCTGAAATGTCACCTTCTCAATAAACTCTATTTGGATCACATTATTTAAAGTTGTAACCCATTCCCATTCGCAGCACTTTGCTATACTTTTATTCATAGCATTTTCTATATTCTAAATAGTGAATAATTTATTTAGTAGACCCTACTATGAATTAACTGGTTTAAGAATTAACTGGCTCCTTTTTATTCACAGTATTATTGATATAATTCACATATTCATTATCTCCCAACTATATCAGTAACTTTCAAACTGCAGATTGCTTTAGATCAGTTTTTTTTTCAAATGTAAAAGAGAATAAAAATTTATCACAATGCTTTTGCATAAAGACATGGAAAAACCATAATGTTTCATGACAGTTTAACACAATTATATACACATGCACAAAATTCAACTACTGTATATTGATTTGCACACAGAAGACACATTATTTTTGAAAGAATGAATGAATGAAGGCATGTCATCAGGCAGGTATTGCTACAATTTCAATTACCAGCTATCAATAATAACACTAAAAGATGCTACTTACTGATCATATATTTTGTTAAATCCCATTTTCCCACTTTTAAGGATGGAGAAACTAACATTTATTAAAGTTAAAACAACTTGTCCAAGTTTAAATAAG
Organism: Marmota flaviventris; assembly: GCF_047511675.1. Lineage (NCBI taxonomy): Eukaryota > Metazoa > Chordata > Mammalia > Rodentia > Sciuridae > Marmota > Marmota flaviventris. Next base: position 56,587,371 of record NC_092499.1, on the reverse strand, counting down.
TTGGAAGGAACAGAGCCAAGGTTCAACCCCATCCTAACAACAACAACTCTTGCCTCTTTTCTACTAAATTCTGTAGGAACATCCCTCCCACTCCCATTTCACTGTTTTGGGACCTTAGTGTAAGCTGTTCTTCTACATGAAATGCTCTCCTAACCCTCTATTCCACTCTTACATTACCATTTAATGCCTTCCAACTAACTAAAGCCTATTCATTCTTCTGAGCAAAGTTTAAAAATCACTTCCTGAAAGTGTTTCCACATTCCCCAAATAAGTTAGGTTGTCCCTAGTGACAATCCCACAGCATTCTTTTTCTCCACAGCACATACCACAATTTTGATACTTGTTCAATGTTTACCTTCTCTCCTAAATTACAAATTTCTTCAGGGTCAAGGCAAAGTCTACCAGTACATACAGATATAGTACACCTTGAGACTTAGAACACTATCAATTAACTGACAATTAACAGAGTCCTTACCCATACTAAAACCTGGCCTATTACATTCATAACCAAATAGAAAGTGGAAAATGCTTGGTCACTAGACGACAACACAACTGAACTAAAGATCCAACCTCCCTACTTATTAAGGAATTCTGAACAAGTTATTTAATCCTTTTAAACCTCATTCACAACATAATCACACATACCTTGATATAAAAATTAACTAACCCCTTCTTTTCATTCATACTACTAATATGTCGGTTTAAGTAGTTTTTATATCACCTCCAGACTGCTGTTTTCAAGCTGCAGATTGTATCAAACCAGTTTCTAATTGTAAATGCAAAAACAAATAGTAGACAAAATCAGAATACACAAACACATTAAGGGCATATTGAATGCACAATTCAACTACTGATTACAGAGTTGTAATGTTACATGTACATCCTTTTTATGGGTTGCAGTAAAAAAAAAAAAAAGAAAAACACTACTACACTATAAACACTACTGCTACAGATAAACAAATATTACTAGAATATTTAAAGTTAATGAGAAAGGAATCTTGATTTATTCACTGTTGTGTTTCTATAACCTACAATAGTGCCTGGTGTGTAACAGCACAATTTCTCTGAACAAGTAAGTGACACATCCATTCCTAACTTAACTTTCCAAACATATTAAACCTACAATATTCTTCCTTACTGCTGTTTCCAGAGCACATTATATTCTTCATGCCTAAACATTCTTCATGCCTTGGCAAATGTATTTCTCCAGATTAACAAAATTCCTTTTCTCAACTCAAAAAATCAATTGATATCTTTTTTTAAACTATATTATACTTTCTCACAAAAATCACATAAGCATAAAATAATAAACTACAGAAGAAAACATGACAAATTATAAAATACTCAGAACAGATACAGTTCTAAAATCACACATTTAACTTTTAGTATAGTTATGATATACATTAAACACCTAACAATTAGCATGCCATCTTAAAATTTAAAAGGTCTTTGGGAAGACAACTTAAATAACCAACACTCATTTGATGAAATATGAGACATCTAATTTAATATAATTCATTTTTTTACGCTCTGTATGCCTCTTACACCTGTAGCGGTAATCAAAACTTATGCCACTGATTATTCTTTTTCATGAACAGAATATATAAAAATCCAAAGTCATTACTAAAAGTGCAAGTCAAGAGTGTGGGTACTGCAGGGCGCGATGGATGGCACACATCTGTAATCCTAGCGGCTCAGGAGGCTAAGACAGGAGGATCATAAGTTCAAAGCCAGCCTCAGCAGAAGCAAGGCACTAAGCAACTCAGGTAGACCCTGTCTCTAAATAAAATACAAAATAAGGCTGGGGATATGGCTCAGTGGTTGAGTGCCCCTGAGTTCAATCCCCACTACCAAAAAAAAAAAAAAAGAGTGTGGGTGCTGCAGATCAACTAACTAGCTTTGCAATCCACAAATTAGTTCTTCCTCAGCCTTAGATAAGCCAATTAGATTTCAGCTGTAAAAAAAAGGGGGGGGGCTACTATAACCATTGGTTTGAGTACCTATTTTTAGAGGCTAAGTATAATGTTCACAGATTGACCTTTCTGATTTCCACATATTAAACACTTAATATATCCTAGAAACTGGATCTTGTATATAAATCTGCATCATCTCAAATCTTTGGGAAAAAATTATCACTGGACTACAACTACTACTTTCGTCCTTCTTTGGCTATTAAAAAAGAAAAAAAGTTCTGTTTTACCCACAACTATTAACATAGCACAGAAGATTCTGTTCTTTCTCTTGAAAATGACACACAATTTTTATCATTTGACTTACAAAATTCTTTATCTTAAATATTCAACTATATATCACCAAATATTCTGAGACTAAAAAAATCCTGCTTTTTTATGCTCATTGCAATTATCTCATACACCTACTAATTATCCTTCTCTAGTCAGCCCCTAATTATTTCAGAATTCACAATCTAAAAACCAGTGGTCTTTAGTATAACTTCTTTGTCACTTTATCCCTACAACGAGAAGAGTGGAGTTCCAACTTTTTCAACTTTAAAATGAGGTTATAAACCTGAAGGGAGGAGGAAACCTGTCAGTAGTTGCTTGGGTTGTTTGTTTTTCCAATCCATTTAAAACTGCCACAGAGCCCAAAACACTTAAGTTCCAATGTAAGCTCCATACTTCCCCCAGATGAGACATTTTCTTAAACTTCACCCTTTCCAGCTGTAAATTTTAAAGTATTTTTTGAACAGATTAAAATCAGTTGCCAAATACTGAGCCCTCAAATACGGAAGACCCCATGAATGCCAAACTAAAAAGTAACATAAAATTATATGGTATTACAGAATCATCAACAATACATTTTTTAAAAAAGAAAAAAATACATCATCAACAATACATTAACAGTACCATTAACTTCAAACATTATTTATTAATTTCAAGATGTGATTTTGGAGCGAGAAAAACACTAGTTCCTGGTCTCTGATTACGAAAGGTATAAACACTCAGATTCCTTTACAAGATCCTACTGGGATTTTCCGTGCCTAGTTTTTGTTTCTATCCTACACAGCCCAAAATCTCTGGCTGATCTTTGGGGTGCTGTGACCCAAGGCCCCAAAACTGTTGCTTCTCCAGTTAGAAGGCGGAACACACCCTCCAAGGCACCCAAATGCTTTATTAACAGAAGTTGTATTACACCCTCCTAATCCTCCGCGGCACTAAAGAGCCCCCTCCCATCTTCCCAGCCACGCTGGGGGAAGCGAGGGTTCAGACTTATCCCCAAATCTCTTCCTCAATCCAGTGGAGGCGGCCCACGCTTCCCCGCCAGACTAACCGCACTTCTCAAGAAAAACGTGCAGTCTAAGAAAAGAAACCTCGCACTGCTCCACCCAACAGGTGGGACGGAAAAAGGAATGAACAACTGGGCTCCAAGCCCAAGCCAGGCCTTAAACAGGGCGGGAGAGAGAGGCCGCGGGCCCGGAGCGGCCTGAGGCACCTCAGGCCCCTTCCTGATCAGAGTCCCACCTCCTCCCGCCAATTTCGACAGGCAGGTCTTGGCTGACCTCAGGATGGATGCCACTCGATGCCATGAGCCGAAACCTGGGCCAACCTAGCTGAAGATGGCACTCCCACCGACTCAGTCCTCACAGCCACACAGTCGCCACCAGAGCCACCTCCGCCTCGTCGAGGACGCAGTGCGCACGCGCAGGTATCCGGAGGCGAGCGAGTCACGTGGTCGCAGCACGCAGGTCTCGGCCTCCGCGGGATCCGGGCGGCCGAACTCCGGGCCCCGCCTCCGCTCCCCCCCCCCGCCCCACCTCCGCCCCACCCCCGCGAAGGCAGTGTGGTTATTGGGGATTTTCCAAAGCCAAGGGGTAGGTTTAGGGCCTCCCACCTCCCAGATCTTGCAGACACGGCCCTGAGACCCCCTTCGCACTCCACCCGCGCGAAAGTAAAATATCGGTATTCTTTTTCTGCAGTTTTTCTAATTACCCAGGCTTTTTCCTTAAAAAGTTTAGCTGAAAAGAGCAGAAATTAAGCATAAAACGTCCAAACTTCAAGATGGGTAAGGACCATCCCGTCCAAGTTTACCGGAATTTAGGGGTTTGAAAAACTTATTAAAGGATCTCTGTAAAGCTATCCTCTGGACAAAGCGGGGCAGGCAGTTTTATGTTGACGATCTTAGCAGACCTCTTCACTTGTACCTCCATCCCCATCTTTTAAACAAGTTATTTTTCTTTTAAATCTGATCTCTCTCCATTTAAGATCCTGCCTCAGTTGTGCAAGTGTTCAGTCGTCCCTTACCAGGCAGTCTTTTGTTGAAGGTTCAGTAATATCACAACTGGGCTCTAGCTTTGTTCCCTAGAATCTGTCTACCTCCAGAAATGTTTCTCTGCAAGACATTGTTCACCTGTCCAGAACTCCATTAGTCATAAATTCTCTCATCAGCACATTTTCTTCCAAATATCAACATTAGAAGATATTAGATGCTGCCTCTCACTTTCAGGAAAGTTACAGCTTTTCCCTTTCCATTTTCCTCTTCTACTCTTCAAGTTAACTTTTTTGGTTTCTCTGACAAGATAGCTATGCTTTTTAGAGATTTAATCAACAGCTTTTAAATGTTTACTTGGGGAAGAAGCAGTCAAGGGAGTGAGATACCTAGAAGCCAGGCCCCAGTCTGTGAAAAGCACTGTTAGTGGCCAAAGCACAGCCTTCTGTGCTTTTTTGATTTCTCCAATCTTCCTAAAGTGGCCTCAAATTCTTACTAAGTAAATAAAAATAAATAATAAATAAATAAGATTATTTCTGAGATCCCACCTCCTCCAATAACCATTTTGTAAAAATCCTCCTGCTTCTTGAACTTTTAGTGACGGGAGACTTATTTCCTTCATCTTGTTTTCAACATCTTTCCTTTTAAGCCAGTGCTGTTGATTTCTTTCTCTCCTTAAAAATTTACACTGGTTTCCCTCACTGTTTATAAGGAAAACCTAAACTCCTTAGCATGGAACATGCAGTCTTTCATGATCACACTGTAACACTAGTCCACTTTATGCTTTGAATATAGCTCTTGCTGCGCTGCCACTACAGTTTATTTTTTTAAATGGGCATGTTTCTTTCTCTTCCTCTCTCCTTTCTCCCCTCGGATCTCTCCCACTCCATAATCTCAGAGGAAACTGGATTACCTTTCTTCCCCATCCTAGGCAGAGTTATCTGTCTTTGAGTACACACCCACCATAGAAACAAAGTAATTCAGACCTGGAGTTGACACCAAAAGATCTCAGAAATGAGTACCTACCAAATTAACAAGTGAATTGCAATTCCAACAGAGAACACATGGAATGTAGGCTTGGAATCACCTCTTTAAAAGCCCCCTGTTCCTGCAGGTGGGCGGAATCACAACCTCTGGGATGAGAGTCCCCTGTTTCTCCTTTGCTAAAAAAATCTTGATTTAGATATTCCAACTACTTTCTTTCTAGAATCCTGGTTGATAAAATAGCAAACTATTTCTTGGTATATCCAGGATTAATCAGATTCTCTTTCTGGGCTATTTGGTACAAGGTTCCTTTTTATTCTCTTCAAAATATATCATGCAATGAAAAACAACCAAATGGTTCATTTAATTTACAGAATACATTTGCTTAGGGAATGGAATTTGTTAATTAACCTTATACATAAATCCATCACCAAATGAATTGTGATGTTTCTTCTATTAGGAACGTTCAGATTCCCATATTTAATGTTTCTCCTTACAGATAAAGCAAGTAAAATTAAAATGGTGACTCCAGGACATTTGAATTCAAATGCAGGGCTGGGGTTGTGGCTCAGTGGTAAAGCGCTCGCTTAGCACCTGCGAGGCCCTGGGTTCGATACTCAGCACCACATATAAATAAATAAAGTATTGTGTCCAACTACAACTAAAAGATAAAAATATTTTTAAAAAATAAATAAATAAAATAAAAATAAAAAATTCAAATGCAATGCTAAGCTTATTTCCTTCCCTCTATTCAATCTTTAAGACTTAGTTCAGGGCTGGGGATGTGGCTCAAGCAGTAGTGTGCTCGCCTGGCTTGCGTGAGGCCCAGGTTCCATCCTCAGTACCACATACAAACAAAGATGTTGTGTCTGCTGAAAAATAAAAAATAAATATTAAAATTATCTCTCTAAAAAAAAAAAGATTTAGTTCAAATGATTTCTTCTGAGCTAAGTGTTTCTGAGAGACATTTATTTGGGTCCCATGTTACTCCTATTTCTGACTAGTTAATTAAATTATTAATTTGTATAACATCTTTACATCTATAGAACTGGCAGGTTTAGTTTTTCCATTTCCCTATTCCAGGTTTTTTGTGTTCTCTTGTGATAGGTTTATAAAGTAGTCTGTAATTGATCTTAAACTGAGCAATTGTCAAGGATTGTGCTGGGAAAAGAAAGACTTACTTAGGGCTAGATGGCTGAGTTCCAGGCACACTTCCTTCTAACTGATCCTGTCGTGGGAAAGATTTTCAGGAATAAACAGATTCTGAGAGGAAAAGGGGAGTCAGTGTGAAGCAGACATTTTGTGACCAAAGGCAAATAGCAAGAGTGTGGATTCTGGAGGTGGGCATGAGCAATTCTAGCCTAAAAAGCCATGACCTAATCCACAGGGCAGAGCAGTCCAGCCCGTGTACCCTGATGCTGAGAGCAAGGATCTGTGGAACTTCTTAGGTCTTTAAGTCAAAGTAATTCCATTTTGAAAATCAGCACCTGACCACCCAGGCATGACCTTCTTGTTAGGCCGGTCCACAAACTACCGAAACCACAGCAAACATGCTAAGTAACAATCACAGGACCAGATGGGTTATTTTTTAACTACTCCATTGTACGTGACTATATTGTTAATAAGTTTTTTTTTTTTTTTTTCCAGCAGGCTGCTGCGCCTTGCAGAAGGGCAGCCTGGCAGATATTCTCTGTCAATAAACCTTTGCTTAAACTCAGAGATGTGTCTGTTGTGGATATTTGCACCAGCTACCCTAACAGAACTAAGGATTTCTTTTCTGCCTTTGCATTAGTGACACAATGATCCTTCTCACATATTCAGATATTTTAGGAAGAAAACGGGCAAAATCTGAAAAGTGACCCAAAGACTGCATGATCCACAATAATAAAAAATGAAAGGATTAACACTGTAACTCCATGTTTTTGCCAAGAAATCCCACCACTGTTTAGTATTTTGTTTTTAGGATATTCTTTTAAAATCCATTATAACAGAAATTGCTTATCTTTAATTAAAGTTGCAATAAATATATATGGTGAATCCTGTAGTGGCCAATAAATGCATGACTCAGATCCACTAATATAGGAAGCATAATTATTTATGGCTCCAGATGTTGTGCTCTGAAATCCATCACCAATTTGTGTCAGGGAAATTCCTCTTGTGAACTACTTCTAGCCAATGACATGTCCCTCAGCAGGGAGAGTTAGCCTGGCTCATTCTTGGGACAAGTGGGTCTCCTCTGAAGCAACTTTGGCTTAAGGATTCCTGGACAGACTTGTCAAGAAACTTCTTTCCTTCCCTTCCTCTCACAGCGGTGTCAAAAGTATCCTCAGCACCACGTAAAAAATGAATGGGTGGGGCTGGGGTTGTGGCTCAGTGGTAGAGCGCTCGCCTAGCACATATGAGGCACTGAGTTCAATCCCAGCACCACATAAAAATAAAATAAAGGAATTGTGTCCACCTACAACTAAAAAATATATTTTTAAAAAAATGAATGGGTGAAATAAAGGTATTGTATCCAACTATAAAATAAATATATTTTTTTTAAAAAAAGTGTATGTCTGAATACTCTCTCAGCTTTCTCCAACCCTAAATTCCTTCACAGGCATTTTCCTCCATTAATTGTGTGCACTTCTAATGTCATGTGGCATCTGCTTTTTGAAGGACCCAGACAAACTCAAAACCTAATGAACATAAATGTGACATTTAATGCAGCAGTTTTCTCTCAGTTGATTACATTACTTTCCGTATATCAGTGACTTCTGCAGTGGACATTTTTTCATTTTGGCTTCATCACTCAGCACTTCTGTGTAGGGAGGGCATTTTCTCATTCTGAACTAGAGCCTAAATCCAAATGCAGAAGCCAAAATAGGCAAATATTTTCCTAGCTCCCCCCTCCGCCCCTGGCCACCACACACACTTGCATAAAAATACAAAAATAGGAACATTACTTGGGCTGCTTCTGCCAAGACAACCTATCCCATACTGGAATCAAAAACTCTTTTGGTAACATTTAGACTCTTTTGGTGATGGTTTATGCAGCTGGAGCAGCTACATGTATTCTTCAGAGGCAATTTAGGAAACAATTTTGGGCCAGCATCCAACTTGAGAGGAGTGTGTGACATCAGTTGTGAAAGTTTTGGTGGCTGTGCTCTGCAAGGATGACAGCAGTGTCTTCCCTAGGACAGCCCTGCAGTGCAATTTAGACATTCTTTCTGGCTATCTAGTCTCCCATCCTCACAAAACTGTGTGTAATGCTACACCCTTTTTACAAACCTCTCTTTCACCTAAAATAGGTGTGTGTGTATGTGTGTGTTTGCATACACACATAATATGCACATATAAGAATCATGAATGAAACAGAGATCAGTATAAGAATAGTTGCAGATAACAGTTACAGAAATAGAAGGAAATTATATTGGGCATAACAAGAGCTGAAGGCAGAAAAATTGCAGCTAGTATTAACACATGCTTCTGATACTCACGGCACACAAAGTGTGTACCAGTACACACAGTATGAAATGATTGACTATAGCCAATTAGGATGCATCCCTCTGAAGGTAAAGCTCTGAATGGAAGTCTGAGATGGAATAATTATTTATACTAACTCCAGAGGGCTTAAAGTGAATGGACAAAGAACTATATTTCTAAATTCTCAACTGAAAGCAGGAATCAAAAACCAAGAACTTTCTTTATTGGTATGGAAATAGCTTTTGATTCTTCACAAGTCATGGGATCAAAAGAGCCAAACATACCCAAAAGTTTGGGCCCAAAGATTACCAAAGTACAATATCAATTGAATTCATACTCTTTTCAGTTCTCTTCTGTCAATATTAAAGAAGAGGAAGACACCAAATAAATGGAATGAGCACAGAGTAGAATACAAATAATTTGAAATGCCCTGAATTAAACCTCTCTCTTAGCCTCACTTACCCATCAGAAATAGGCTCGTCTCTCCAGTCTAAAGATACAGTCCCTGTCACATTTAGAAATCTGTTTAGCCTTTACCTGAGAGAGTTGTGATACAATAGGCTGCAAATTTCCTCATTCCCCATTCCCAACATTCTTTTTTTTTCCCCTAAACTTACACCAGAATCAGATACTAGTGCATCATGAGGACCAATAATGACAAACGTCTACAGCAAGAAAATCAAGACATTACAAACTTATGCTGACAAAAAATGTGAGAATACATGAGAAAGTATATGTGTGTATATATATATATTATATATATATATATTATATATAATATATATATATTATATATAGTTAGATAGATAGATAGATAGATATACTTACGTAAATATATATGTGTATATATGTATAAGTTGATTCAATGTGCTAGTGCAAACAGCCAGCAATTGTTCTAATATTTTCTTTAGTCAAAATGTGGGCATAAACTCTGCATGGACAACTTTCTTTCTTTTGTTTTTTTTTAATTGGTTGTTCAAAACATTACAAAGCTCTTGACATATCATATTTCATACATTTGATTCAAGTGGGTTATGAACTCCCATTTTTACCCCATATACAGATTGCAGAATCACATCGGTTACACATCCACGTTTTTACATATTGCCATACTAGTGACTGTTGTATTCTGCTATCTTTCCTATCCTCTACTATCCCCCCTCACCTCCCCTCCCATCTTCTCTCTCTACCCCATCTACTGTAATTCATTTCTCTCCCTTGATTTTTTTTCCCTTTCCCCTCACATCCTCTTATATGTAATTTTGTATAACAATGAGGTTCTCCTTCCATTTCCATGCAATTTCCCTTCTCTCTCCCTTTCCCTCCCACCTCTTGTCCCTGTTTAATGTTAATCTTTTTCTCATGCTCTTCCTCACTGCTCTGTTTTTAGTTGCTCTCCTTATATCAAAGAAGACATCTGGCATTTGTTTTTTAGGGATTGGCTAGCTTCACTTAGCACAATCTGCTCTAATGCCATCCATTTCCCTGCAAATTCTGCATGGACAACTTTCCACTCACCTATAACTATGTCTCCTGAGTGCTAGCAACATTCCCTTCAGAAAAAAAAAAAAAAAGAAATACACAGATGAAGGGCAAGACAGCATTTACAATGTTGTTCTCCTTGGCTGCAGATGCTATGGTAGATTCCTCCTAGAGGCCGTGATTTCAGCAGTAATACAAACATTTTTGAATGGCAGAGATATCATCAGATCACAGAAGTTATGGTTAGAAAAGGGGAGCTGACTTACAGTTATTGAACTGGCTGGTGTGTTAGTCAACTTTTTATCTCTGTGACCAATATACCTGACAAACACAATTTAGAGGAAGAAAGGTTTATTTTGGGATCATGGTTTTAGAAGTTCATATGGTTGGCTGATTCTATTGCTCTGGGTCTGAGTAAGGCAGAATATCATGGCAGAAAGCATGGTGGAGGAAAGCTGCTCATCTTATGGTAGCTAGGAAGCAGAGAGTGCCAGTAGCCAGGGACAAAAGATAATCCCCAAGGGCATGCCCCCAGTGACCTACTTCCTCCAGCTATGCACCACCTCCTCACAGTTACCACACAGTAATCCATTCAAATTATTAATCCTTCAAATGGACTAATCTACCGACTAGGTTACAGCTCTCAATCTAATAATCATTTCACCTCTGAACACTCCTGCATTGCCACATTTGCTTTTTAAGGAACATTTCACATCCAAACCATAACAGATGGTCTTTATTTTATGGAGCAAACCTCTCTGATTTCATGAGGACACAGAACTGACAAAAAGTTGACTCTGCCGAATAAAATTGGCCAAATCGAGGCATAAGAAGATATTTAAAAAGTAGAGAACTATATCCCTTAATTGGAGGAGCTCCATCCATCTCCCATTTTAGCACGGTAACTGCTTATGACAACAACCATAATTTCTGAATGTTGTCATAGTCTCAATTCCTCCATAATCTCCGAAGGCCTCCCAGCCCCATCTCTGAACCTGGTTTTCTTTACCTTCCAAGAATATGGTCCATTCTTGCCTTCAATTCTCTTTCACCACTATCAGTATTTGTTTTCTCAGTTAATGGTATCACCACCCACTTACTTGCTCAAATCAGAAGACTGGTAGTCATTCTAGTCTTTTCCTTATTTCTTCAGTCCAAACACCCAATCTCTTACCAACTCCTGTCAATTCTTGAAATGCTTCTTGAACTTGCCGAATCTGCTCCATCTCCACACTTAACCTTAGGTAAGGCCAGGCATTTTTCTCCTAGATTCTTAAAATAGTCTCAAATAATTTTTTTGCTATGTTGAATATCGCCCCATTCAAATGCTTGGGCATAGCCAGATTAATTTTACTTCACTGTTTAAATCTTAGTCTTGACTCCCTTTAGCAAATCCAGATCCTTTTCTTTTTTTGGGGAGGTGGGGTAGGGGTGGGAAGTTACCAGGGATTGAACTCAGAGGCACCCAACCACTCACATCCCCAGCCCTATTTTGTATTTTATTTAGAGACAGGATCTCACTGAGCTGCTTAACCCTTTTTTTTTTTTTAATTTTTTATTGTTGGCTGTTCAAAACATTACATAGTTCTTGATATATCATATTTCACAATTTGATTCAAGTGGGTTATGAGCTCCCATTTTTACCCCATATACAGATTGCAGAATCACATCAGTTGCACATCCATTGATTTACATATTGCCATACTAGTGTCTGTTGTATTCTGCTGCCTTTCCTATCCTCTACTATCCCCCCTCCCCTCCCCTCCCCTCCCCTCTTCTCTCTCTGCCCCCTCTACTGACATTCGTTTGTCCCCCTTGTATTATTTTTCCCCTTCCCCTCACTTCCTCTTGTATGTACTTTTGTATAACTCTGAGGGTCTCCTTCCATTTCCATGCATTTTCCCTTCTCTCTCCCTTTCCCTCCCACCTCTCATCCCTGCTTAATGTTAATCTTCTTCTCATGCTCTTCGACCCTACTCTGTTCTTAGTTACTCTCCTTATATCAAAGAAGACATTTGGCATTTGTTTTTTAGGGATTGGCTAGCTTCACTTAGCATAATCTGCTCTAATGCCATCCATTTCCCTGTAAATTCTATGATTTTGTCATTTTTTAATGCAGAGTAATACTCCATTGTGTATAAATGCCACATTTTTTTTATCCATTCATCCATTGAAGGGCATCTAGGTTGGTTCCACAGTCTAGCTATTGTGAATTGTGCTGCTATGAACATCGATGTAGCAGTGTCCCTGTAGCATGCTCTTTTTAGGTCTTTAGGGAATAGACCGAGAAGGGGAATAGCTGGGTCAAATGGTGGCTCCATTCCCAGCTTTCCAAGAAATCTCCATACTGCTTTCCAAATTGGCTGCACCAATTTGCAGTCCCACCAGCAATGTACAAGTGTACCCTTTTCCCCACATCCTCGCCAGCACTTGTTGTTGTTTGACTTCATAATGGCTGCCAATCTTACTGGAGTGAGATGGTATCTTAGGGTGGTTTTGATTTGCATTTCTCTGACTGCTAGAGATGGTGAGCATTTTTTCATGTACTTGTTGATTGATTGTATGTCCTCCTCTGAGAAGTGTCTGTTCAGGTCCTTGGCCCATTTGTTGATTGGGTTGTTTGTTCTCTTATTGTCTAATTTTTTGAGTTCTTTGTATACTCTGGATATTAGGGCTCTATCTGAAGTGTGAGGAGTAAAGATTTGTTCCCAGGGTGTAGGCTCCCTATTTACCTCTCTTATTGTTTCTTTTGCTGAGAAAAAACTTTTTAGTTTGAGTAAGTCCCATTTGTTGATTCTAGTTATTAACTTTTGTGCTATGGGTGTCCTATTGAGGAATTTGGAGCCCGACCCCACCGACTGTAGATCGTAGCCAACTTTTTCTTCTATCAGACGGCGCGTCTCTGATTTGATATCAAGCTCCTTGATCCATTTTGAATTAACTTTTGTGCATGGCGAGAGAAAGGGATTCAGTTTCATTTTGTTGCATATGGATTTCCAGTTTTCCCAGCACCATTTGTTGAAGATGCTATCCTTCCTCCATTGCATGCTTTTAGTCCCTTTATCAAATATAAGATAGTTGTAGTTTTGTGGATTGGTTTCTGTGTCCTCTATTCTGTACCATTGGTCCACCCGCCTGTTTTGGTACCAGTACCATGCTGTTTTTGTTACTATTGCTCTGTAGTATAGATATTTAGCTTTTAGACCTAAAGTGATTCCTTGATCTTCCATGAAGATGAAATTAAATATTGTGTACTCCTACAGTTGCAACATCATGTAAATAATTTGAAACCTATTTGGGAAGAAAAGTTGACTTTATAAAATGGCAGCATTTAGAATTCAGTATTTCCTACATCATCTCAAAGAATTATTCTCTTTAGATATTGAGTTATGTAAGAAGGGAGTTGACCACATCCTCCTTTATGGACTGAATCCCCACCCCCACCCCACCCCCACTCCCTGGGATTGAACCCAGAGGTGCTTAACCATTCTGTCCATCTACAACTACAAAAAAAAAAAAAAAAAAAATTTTTTTTTTTCCTTTTTAATTATAGTGGGATGAGGATGTAGCTCAGTTGGTAGAGTGCTTGCCTCTCATGTACAGGGCCCTGGGTTCAATCCCCAGCACCACACACAAAAAAGGAACAATAACTGGTAGTAGCCATTGGTTTTTATACTTGTTTGCTGCCTAATTATCCAAAAGTTGAATGAGTTAATAAAAGAGTAGAGAATGTGTTATATGAGTATTGAACAACTATAAATCAAATGTTTATGAAATTACTTTGTTTCATTGTAGGTCAGACATATTTCCAACATTTGGATCAAAACCTTGTTCAACAAGACTGGTTCAATATAAGGAAATCAATAAATGTTATTCACCACATCAATAGACTTAAAAATAAGAACCATATGATCATCTCGATAGATGCGGAAAAAGCATTCGACAAAGTACAGCATCCCTTTATGTTCAAAACTCTAGAAAAACTAGGGATAACAGGAACATACCTCAATATTGTAAAAGCAATCTATGCTAAGCCTCAGGCTAGCATCATTCTGAATGGAGAAAAATTGAAGGCATTCCCTCTAAAATCTGGAACAAGACAGGGATGCCCTCTCTCACCACTTCTGTTCAACATAGTTCTCGAAACACTGGCCAGAGCAATTAGACAGACGAAAGAAATTAAAGGCATCAAAATAGGAAAAGAAGAACTTAAATTATCACTATTTGCAGATGACATGATTCTATACCTAGCAGACCCAAAAGGGTCTACAAAGAAACTATTAGAGCTAATAAATGAATTCAGCAAAGTCGCAGGATATAAAATCAACACGCATAAATCAAAGGCATTCCTGTATATCAGCGACAAATCCTCTGAAATGGAAATGAGGACAACCACTCCATTCACAATATCTTCAAAAAAAATAAAATACTTGGGAATCAACCTAACAAAAGAGGTGAAAGACTTATACAATGAAAACTACAGAACCCTAAAGAGAGAAATAGAAGAAGATCTTAGAAGATGGAAAAATATACCCTGTTCATGGATAGGCAGAACTAACATTATCAAAATGGCGATATTACCAAAAGTTCTCTATAGGTTTAATGCAATGCCAATCAAAATCCCAATGACATTTCTTGTAGAAATAGAGAAAGCAATCATGAAATTCATATGGAAAAATAAAAGACCCAGAATAGCAAAAACAATGCTAAGCAGGAATTGTGAATCAGGCGGTATAGCGATACCAGACTTCAAACTATACTACAGAGCAATAGTAACAAAAACAGCATGGTACTGGTACCAAAACAGGCGGGTGGACCAATGGTACAGAATAGAGGACACAGAAACCAATCCACAAAACTACAACTACCTTATATTTGATAAAGGGGCTAAAAGCATGCAATGGAGGAAGGATAGCATCTTCAACAAATGGTGCTGGGAAAACTGGAAATCCATATGCAACAAAATGAAACTGAATCCCTTTCTCTCGCCATGCACAAAAGTTAATTCAAAATGGATCAAGGAGCTTGATATCAAATCAGAGACACGCCGTCTGATAGAAGAAAAAGTTGGCTACGATCTACATACTGTGGGGTCGGGCTCCAAATTCCTCAATAGGACACCCATAGCACAAAAGTTAATAACTAGAATCAACAAATGGGACTTACTCAAACTAAAAAGTTTTGCTTAACCCTTTGCCTTTGCTGAGGCTAGGTGTTCGACTGGCAATCCTCCTGTCTCAGTCTCCTAAGCAGCTGGTATTGCAGGCGTGCACTGGCAAAATCCAGACCCTTAGGTTCTCCTTCTGCCTGTTAACATCGCTATTTTGGTGGGGGAGGGGTACTGAGTATTCAACTCAGGGCACTCCAACCACTAAGCCGCATCCCCAGCCCTGTTTTACATTTTATTTAGAGACAGGGTCTCACTGAGTTGCTTGGTGCCTCCCTTTTGCTGAGACTAGTTTTGCACTAGCACTCCTCCTGCCTCTAGGATTAGAGGCCTGTGCCACCTCCTGGCTACACATCTTTATTTTCATCTGGAACCAATCTACCGCTCACTTTGAAACGTGGAAGCTTGACTTCTTCATATTCTTTATCTCTGACTTTGCAGGCACTTAGAATGTGCTTCTTCATTCTTTTCTCATTGTTTAACTCAGTCTTCAGAGATTATTTAAAGTGTCACTTATTAAATATACCTTATTTTACCCCATAAGCCTAGGTAATGAATGATATTATTTTATTTTAAAACCATGACACATATATTTATTATGGTTGTGTTAGTTGTAGACTTGGAAAGTCAGGCATATTATGTTCAAGATTGAATTAAGGTTCTGTGCTAATTAAGATATACGGAGCCGGGTGCGGTGGAGCACACCTGTAATCCCAGAAGTTTGGGAGACTGAGACAAGAGGATCGTGAGTTCAAAGCCACCCTCAGCAACAGCAGGTACTAAGCAACTCAGTGAGCCTCTATCTCTAATAAAATACAAAATTGGACTAGGGTGCCCCTGAGTTCAATCCCTGGTTGCCCCCCACCCCCTGGCAAAAAAAAAGAAGATATAGGGAAAGATTATATTATATATTATTATAATGATATATTATCATAGGGATTAATTTCTAAAACAAATAAGGCCCAGAAAAGTCTATATTCTTCACAGATAATGCTGCAAAAAAAGAATAATGTGAATGCAAGGAAAACGTGTATGAGAATTATTCCTTCAGGTCAAGGGTTTTTCACCTTTAATTAATTTCAACTGCTAAATCAACTGGAATACTACACTCTGAATAGCTTTTGAAGAAATTGCTGCATATATATTTGCATGTATTTCTACATTGCATATGTACTGTTCTTTTTAAAATATTCATTTTGTTGTGTTAAGTATATATATTATGTATATATATATATATATATATTTTTTTTTTTTTTTTAAAGAGAGAGATGGATTTTTTTTTTGAAAGAGAGAGAATTTTTTTTTTAATATTTATTTTTTAGTTTTCGGCGGACATAACATCTTTATTTGTATGTGATGCTGAGGATCGAACCTGGGCCGCACGCATGCCAAGCAAGCTTGAGCCACATCCCCAGCCCATATATTTTCTTTTTAACATTTTCAGTTATCATACAGCAAAGTGCCCAATTCCAGAAGTTGAATCATAATCTGTTCAAAAAAATTATGGTAATCTCATTTCTATTTGCCAATGACTGATTTAGGGTAAACACATGAATCAGTTCTGGATGTGAGACATAAAGAGAAATTAACTTGTTTTTGTAGGCGAAGGGGAAATTCATTTTAGATGACATTATTTGAATCCTGATCAAGTCAGATTTAAAGTCCAAAATTTTGACTTTTCTGCTACAAGCATCAAGAAGTTTCTTCTTTTGCCTGATTTAAATTTTTTTTGTTTCATTTTTTCTTTTCCTCCTCCTCCTCCCCCTCTTTTTTTTTTTTTGTGGGGAGCAGGTATTGGAGATTTAACCACCTTGTGTCATTCTGTTGCAGGGGACAGAGGAGGCCAGACACCAAATAGAAACAGGAAGCAGATTTTTTTTTTTTTTAAATTTGGCTATAGCAGGTTCAGAGGGCAAAGCTTTCGCTGTGATTTATCAATCCCTGAACCTCGAATTCAGGTAGTTTCTGAACTTAATACCCAGATTGGAGTGGCTCAGAAGTTCACAGTCTGCAGAAGTTCACACAAAAACTTTTTCTTTCACTGTTCTGGGCAAGTTAACCCCTCAAGTAGAGTGCCTGAGAAGGGGAGAGCTTCTTCTTTCTTTCCTTTCCCTGCCAGCTGTTACCGAGGAGCCCAATTGGTAACTTCTCTTATCTTAGAAATGTAGACATTTCTGTGAAGCTCCAGCTCAAGGCCAGACGCCTGGTTAAAGGATCTTTTTTTTTTTTAATCACACTTTGCATTTGCAAACAAACTTCTACAAACTACTACACTGGATAAATGTGTGTGAAAAACTAGTAAGGGGGGTTCAGCACCTGGAGTGCTGATCTCCTCCAGGCCAGAGGCCAAGTAAAATAGAGCAAACAGGAAGATAGGAAGTTTAACTACATTGAACTCTTGTAGCGAATACTTTTGCTGATAGTCCTAAAATAATTATGGTGAAGATTTCGGGAGAAGCTTAGTTAAGATTTTCCCTGGAGAAAGGGGTGGCACTACAACTCTACCATCAATCTATACCTTCAATCTGCCCAGCCTTTAAAAAAAAAATTATTAGGCTGGCCCTGGTATACCCCCCAAAAAAACATTATTATTTTTTTATTTTGAACTGGGTCTTGCTAAATTGTCCAGGCTGACCTTAAATTTATAATCCTCCTGCCTCAGCCTTCTGGTAGATTACAAAGTCTTGTGCTACCACACTCAGCTGTGGTTTCCATTTTTGGTAGATTTTACTGTGTATATTTAAGGTATACAACATATTGGGATACATTAAAACAATAAAATGGCTACTATAGTGAAGCAAATTAATATTGATCCTCTCCCACAGGTACCCTCTGTATGTGAAGGGGGCTGGTTAAGAGTGGCTAAAGTCTATTGATTTAGTAATAATCCACAATATAATACAATTTTATTAACTACTGTTCCTATCTATATTGCATATTAGATCACTAACTACACTTGTTCATCCTTCATATTTGTTACTTTGTATTTTCTGTATTCTCTCCCCATTTGCTCACTGCAATCCTCCAACCCCTGCTCCTGGTAACCACTGTTTTATTCTATTTTTCTGAGTCTGATTTATTTCAATTAGCAATAATGTCCTCTAGTTTCATCCATTTCCTTATGTTTTTAAGGGAAAAATCTTGCAAAGATTTTTTTGAATCTAAAAGCACAGGCAGCAAAACCCAAAAAAAGACAAATGGGCATCAAACTAAAAAGCCTCTTCACAGAAAAGGAAGCTATCAACAGAGTGAAGAGACAACCTATGGAATGAGAAGAAATATTTTTAAACCATAATTCTGGTAAGGGATTAATATCTAAAACATACAAGGTACTTGAAACAACTAAATAGCAAGAAAACAAACAAAAAAAACTAAAAAATGAGCAAAGGGCAAAGGACCCGAATAAGTACTTATCAAAAGAAAAACATATCTGGTTAACAGGTATATGAAAAAATGTCCAACACCACTAATCATCAGTAAAATTTAAACTAAAATATGAGATATTACCTCAAACCTGGTCTTTTCAAAAGTCAAAAAATGTTGGCTAGAATGTGGTGAAGGGTGTACCCTTGTTTAATGTTGGTGGGAATTTAAGTGTACCCATTGTGATAAATGGTATGTAAATTTCTCAAAAATTAAAAATACTGTGGTGGTGCATTTCTGTAATCCTAGCAACCTGGGAGGCTGAGGCAGGAAGATACCAAGTTTGAAGTGGATGTAGGCAATTTAGGGAGAGGAGACCCTGTCTCAAAACAAAACAACAACAACAACAAAGAAAGAAAGAAAAGGAATCAGGCATGGTGGCACATGACTGAAATCCCAGCAACTGAGAAAGCTGAAGAAGGATTGCAAATTCAAAGTCAGACTCAGCAACTGAGTGAGGTCCTAAGCAATTTAGCAAGATCCTATCTCAAAATAAAAAATAAAAATTTGGGGTTGTAGCTCAGTGGTAGTAGAACGTTTGCCTAGCACATATGAGGCACTGGGTTCAATCCTCAGCACCACATAAATAAATAAATAAAGGTTTAAAGGGGGGGGGGGCAGTAAATGCCTGTGGGTTCAATCCCTGGTACCAAAACAAAAATATGCAGGGGCACTAGAAATGTAGATCAGTGGCAGAGTGATGGCAGAGTTCTCCCCCAAAATAGAGTTGAAACTATCATACAATCCAGCAATTCTACTTCTGGGTATATATCCAAAGAAAATTAAATCAATATGAAGAGATAACTGCACTACCATATTCACTGCAGCATTATTCACAGTAGCCAAAATATGGAATCCACCTAAGTGTCTATCAATGGATAAACAGATAAGAAAATGTGGCATCTGTACACAATGGAATACTATTCAGTCACAAAAAGGAAATCCTGTCATTTGCAGCAACCTGAATGAATCTGGAGGACATTATGCCAAGTGAAATAAACCAGGCCCAGAAACAAACTTTGCATGATCTCACTTATATGTGGAATCTAAAAAAGTCAATCTCAAGAAGGGGTGGTTAGCAGGAGTTGGTGGGGGGAATTGTATCAAGAGATGAAATTTCACTTAGAAGGAACACATTCTGAAAATCTATTGTATAACATGGTGATATGGTTAATAATAATGTACATTTGCAAATTTCTAAGAGAGATTTTAAATGCTCTTACCACAAAAAATGTTTAACACGGATATATTAATAGATACACTAATCATCTTAGACATATCACGTATATTAATCATCATATAAATCATGTTGATTTAATCATCCCACAACGTATAGATATGAAAGCATCAAGTTGTACCCCATAAGTACGTACAATAATTTTTTTTGCTCATGACAGATGCTTTTTCTTTTATCTATCTATTTATTTATTTTCTAGTTGTAGTTGGACATAATACCTTTAACTTATTTATTTTTATGTGGTGCTGAGGATCAAACCCAGGGTTGCACGTATGAGGCTCTACTGCTGAGCCACAACCCCAGCCCCCAGATGCGTTTTCTTTTTTTTTTTTTTAATATTTATTTTTTAGTCATAGGTGGGCACAATATCTTTATTTTATTTTATGTGGTGCTGAGGATCGAACCCAGTGCCTCATGCATGCTAGGCGAATGCTCTACCTCTGAGCCACAACCCCAGCCCCCAGATGCATTTTCTTAAAAAAATATTATCTCTTGGTCCAAGTTAATACATGTGAAACTGCAAGTTGAACGTAGGAACTCTTTGTCTTTAGAGTCAGAGTCACTTTATAGCATCTTAAACACATTATATTCCTCTTTCTCCCACAAAATACTTCTCTAGTATTCTCCATTTTTGTTAAAGTCATCATCCACCAGTGGCTAGTGTTAGAACTTCTACTACCTGTGACTGTTTTCCACATCTAAGTGTATCATCAACTCAGTCAAGCTTGCCACCAGAATACCTCTCAGACCTATACTTCCAATTCTCATACCTTCTATATATTTCAGAGCTTTATCTATTGCATAGTATGGTGATTTAGAGTCTAGTTTTGAGCTCTGCATATGCAGGTCATTACTTATTGAAACTTGGCATAACTTCAATCTTTTTTTTTTTTAAAGAGAGAATTTTTAAAAACATTTATTTATTTATTTATTTTAGTTTTCAGTGGACACAACATCTTTATTTTATTTTTATGTGGTGCTGAGGATCGAACCCAGCGCTGCACGTATGCCAGGCAAGCACGCTACTGCTTGAGCCACATCCCAGCCCCAACTTCAATTTTTTTAACACATTGCACAGGCAGACATCATCCATCCACTAGGCTGGCACATTTGATGAAATTCATTTGCCACAGACAGGCCCTGGACCAGTGTTTCCAAATGCATTTCATTACTTTCACTCTTTTTGTGCTCCATTCAACTATTCCTATACTACTGGCTAATTTTTTAAATATGTTACTTCCACCCTTGAAAACATTGATTCCTATTTCCAGGATAAATTTCAAACTTTCTCTGCTTATCTCATTGTTTTGCCCATAGAACAAATAACAGAGAGGCAGATTCTGAGTGTGCATTATCAAAAAGTTACTAAAACATAAAACATTTTTAAGCTTGGAACTCTGTTACATTAATGCATTAATGGCTATTTTTTTTCTTTTTCTTTTTTTTTTTTTTTTGTGCTACTGAGGATTGAACCTATGGGTGCTTTACCACTGAGCTACATCCCCAGCTCTTTTTATTTTTATTTTGAGATAGGGTTTTTCTAAATTACTGAGTCTGGCCTAAAATTTGTGATCCTACCAAGTAGCTGAGATTATATTTTCTTCATAATTAATGACAGTATTATGTGAAGAAAAGTTTCCAAATTGTTAATAGAGATTGTATTTATTATACATTTTTCAATGCAAAATTCAAACTATCCCTATCCAAAACAAGGGCTAAATTAAATCTATACATAAGTAATGGCTTTCTTCTGCCTTTAACATTTAAAATTTACTTTCAATATCCAACAATCAATCAATGCAAATTTAGCAATGACATAGGGGTAATAATTAGAAAAAGTTGTAATCTGTTTTTTGGGGGGTGGGTACCAGGAATTGAACTCAGGAGTGCTTGACCACTCAGCCACATCCCCAACCCTATTCTATATTTTATTTAGGGACAGGGTCTCACTGAGTTGCTAAGCACCTTACCTTTGCTGAGGCTGGCTTTGAACTCACTATCCTCTTGTCTCAGCCTCCCCAGTCGCTAGGATTACAGGCGTGGACCGCTGCTCTGGGTAGAAAAAGTTGTAATCTGTACCTATTATTTCAACAATGCATACCAAAAAGAACTGAAAATGCTGAGGATGAGGCTCAGTGATAAAACATCTCTGGATTCAATGTCTAGTATAAGAAAAAAAAAGAGTTGAAAAAAATGTAATGATGCTTTTAGAATTATAATTGAGAGCCAAAGAGTCTAAAACAAGTGTTGGCAAACTATACTACATGCCTGTTTTTGTATGGCCTGAGCGAAGAATGATTATTTTTAAAGGGTAAAATACCCTGAATATATCATAATCTGTGGTTTACCAGGCCAAAGATATTTCTAGCCCTACATAGAAAGTCTAACACCTCCAGATTCAAACTACAGGGCTACAGTTTATCCTATATCAACTATAGGATAAAATACACTTAGAAGAAAACACTTATGGTATTTTATTTTTGGGGGGTACTGGGAATTGAACTCAGGGGCATTCAACCACTGAGCCTCATACCCAGCCCTATTTGTATTTTATTTAGGGACAGAGTCTCACTGAATTACTAAGTGACTTGCTTTTGCTGAGGCTGGCTTTGAACTCCTGAGCCACTGGGATTACAGGCATTTACCACTGTGCTGTGGCACTCATAGTATTTTAAAAGCACGTATACAATTATAAAATAGCATTAAAAAGGAGAAAAATAGCCAACTCTTTAGTCTCCTTTCCTGTTTTGTTTTTTTTTCTTAGAAGTTGAGGCTAAATTAAAAAAAAAAAAAAATTGGTAGGACACGCCTGTAATTCCAGCGGCTTCGAAGCTGAGGCAGGAGGATAGCGAGTTCAAAGCCAGTCTCAGCAATGGCAATGAACTAAGCAACTCAGTGAAACTCTGTCTCTAAGTATAATACAAAATAGGGCTGGGAATGCTGCTCAGTGGTTGAGTGCCCCTGATGTAATTCAATGGTAGAGCATGTGTTTAGCATCTGTGAGGCCCCGAACTCTTTCCCCAGCACCTCTGCCTGCCTCCCCAGACATAAAAGAAAGGAAGGAACCAAATAAATTAGAAAATTAGTAACACAGAAAGTATAAAAATGATGAACATAGGATCAAAGAATTTTAGAACAGGAGAAGACCTTAAAAGAAGACCCCCAAAAGAAACAAAATCATCCAGACTAGCCCTCATATTTAGAGATGAGAAAACTAAGGCCCAGACCTGGGAAATGACTTGCCCGAGGTAACACAGCTAATTTCCCATAAAGACAAAAGTAGACCCACTTCTACTAATAAGTTAACAGTAATAGATCAATAGTATATAAGATAGATCAAATGAAGGTGATAAGCCAACATTATAATATAGTTTTTCCATTTTAACATAGATGGAAATTGGAAAAATAGGACACCTGTCACACATCTACAGAAATAAATCCTTTTATTTTATAACATTCATTTTCTTTTTTTAAGATGCATACAGTACTTGTAAGCCCAAGAATTCTGAGAAAAACTATAGGAGACCTGGCACTATTTTGAGAATTACATAACTGGGCAGCAAAATAACACCTTTATAAATGTCAGGACATACAGAAATAAAATTTAGTGTTTGCACACAAAAATAGGGAGGTTACATTCAACACGTTTTCTTAAACGTGTATTTAAATGTTTACTATTTTCTAAAACTTTGGTCATCATGCTTTATTATAACTTGTTAAATTTTACAATTACGCAGATAATTAAACCCAAAAGGTAAGCAAATATATCACATTAACACAGCAGCAATAGCAAGCTAATACTGCATAATCATATTAGCAGACTGATTCAGAAATACATGTTTTTCACAAATAGTACATAAAAGTTAGTTTGTGACAACATAGTTCAATGACTTTTCTTCCACGTAATAAGGCTGAGTAATGAGACATAGCAGAACATGATTACGTAAGAAAAAGTATATTTTTAATTACAAATCTAATTGTACATATAGGACAACACACTGCATTTTCTATAGAATAGTGCAAATGAGCAGAACTTTTCTCAAAAAATATTAAATGGCATTCATTCCACATGCCACTGATTTCATGAATATTGGGTTATATTAAGTATTTTAGTTTTCTAAAATTAAAATAACCTGTGATGGGCACAAGTGGTAGGGTTGATATAGGGCAGATGTGTACTCACAGACTGCAAATAAAAATAGTCATTGACTTAATTTACTGGATCTAAGTGCAGGCACTCAAAATGCAACTTTGAAAAAGTTTCATTTGTTATAATGTAAACGGTTTTGTTCATCATATCATATTTCATCAAAAATTCATAATTCATTTAAAACTGTCATATCAAGCAATTCCTCTAAACTCTTTTTGATATGTGGTGGTTGGGATGCAGCCTGATTTAAGAGATTCTGACCCATCTGTGCAAAAAGTGCTTTTGATAATTTAGCTGTGGCTGTTCGGATATTTCCTCCAGCTCCAGGCAGAGAGCCACTGTGTGTCATGTTTCCTAAAAGGTGCCATAAAACAACCAACACTTTCTGTTCTGTGGCGTGAGGTTTCCTTTGATAAAGTTCCATAACAATATCTGAAACACAAAAGTATGGTAAATAGCGAAGTTTTTTAAAAAACATAGGTCTGCTCAATTCACAATAGCTAGACTATGGAACTAACCTAGGTGTCGCTCAATAGATGACTGGATAAAGAAAATGTGGTATATATACTCAATGGAATATTACTCAGCTTTAAAGAAGAGTGAAATTATGGCATTTGCCAGTAAATGGCAAATGTGAAATGCTAAGTGAAATAAGCCAATCCCACAAAACATAAGGCTGAATATTTTCTCTAATATGCAGATACTAATTCACAATAAGGCGGGGGGCACTAGGGAAGAATAGCGTTACCTTAGATTACGTAGAGGGAAGTGATGGGAGGCAAGGGGAAGGGATGTGGGAATAGGAAAGATAGTAGAATGAAACAAACATTATTACTGTATGTATATATGTGACTACATGACCAATATGATTCTGTCACATTTACATTCAGAAAAATGAGAAATTATATCCCATCTATGTATGATATATCAAAGTGCATAAATGCATTCTACTGTCATGTATAGCTAATTAAAACAAAAATATTTTTAAAAAAGTATCTGAAATATACCAAGCTTCCTCTGTATGCCATTTGTCTTAAAAATTTAGGCTTCTTAAAAGAAGAACAGAGGGCTGGGGTTGTGGTTCAGTGGTAGAGTGCTTGCCTAGCATGTGTGAGGCACTGAGCTCAATTCTCAGTACCACATAAGAAAATAAATAAAATAAAGATAGTGTGTCTATTAAAAAAGAAGAAGAAGGGGCTGGGGATGTGGCTCAAGCGGTAGCGCGCTCGCCTGGCATGCGTGCGGCCCGGGTTCGATCCTCAGCACCACATACAAACAAAGATGCTGTGTCCGCCAAGAACTAAAAAATAAATATTAAAAAATTCTCTCTCTCTCTCTCTCTCTCTCTCTCAAGAAGAAGAAGAAGAGAAACTCTCCTACCAAAAATTGAGCTCTTTAAGGATTAGAATTCTATATCTGATAATTAGTTGGGGCAAAAGTGATAGAGAAATCAAACCTTAAATTAATCTCACTATTTTCCAAATGCAGCTAAGTAAAAATTTCTCCAACTTTTAAAAAAAAATTTTAGTTGTTGATGGACCTTTATTATATTTATTTATATATGGTGCTGAGAATTGAGCCCAGAACCCCACATGTGCTAGGCAAGCGCACTACCAATGAGTTACAATCCCAGCCCCATCTATTTTTTATTTATAGACATTTTATCAACCAAATTTGAAATGGCATTTTCCTATAAGCATCAATATTTGATTTTAATGTCCTTTTATTTTTCCTGTATTACTTCTCTTTCTAAAAGGAAGACAAAAAACACTTATTGGAAAAGAACAGAATTTCTTTCTTTTTTGAGGTTTGGGATAAAGCCTAAGACGTGCTAGGCAAGTGCTCTACCACTGAAATATTTACCCAGCCCCAGAATTCTTTTTTTTTTTTTTAATGCAGTAATAGGGATTGAGCCCAGGGCCTTGCACCTGCTAGGCAAGCATTCTACTACTGAGCTACATCCCCGTCTTTCTGTAATTTTTTTTGAAGAAAAATTTAGGTAGAAGTCTTAAAAGACCCTCTTATGGGCTACTATTGTTTATTATTTATTTTTATCTTACAGGTGAAGTACTACATTGGTAGCTACCATAAAATTAAATTAAAATACCCATTAGTTTATCCTTAGCTAATAAAATATTTCTTTGAAATCACAATTTAAAAATATTTACCAGTGGGCTGGGGTTGTGGCTCAGTGGTAGAGCGCTTGCCTTGCATGTGTGAGGCACTAGGTTCGAGTCTCAGTACCACATATAAATGAATAAAGATCCATCAACTAAAAAAAAGAAAAGAAAAATATTTACCAGCAAGCTTTTCCGTCATATCTTGCTTTGCCTTTCCATTTAAAAATTGAGCTTTTGTGCAAAAAGGTTGTAGAAGTAAGTAATTATCTGAAGAAAAAAAACAACACAGAAACATGTTTAAGAGTAATGAGATCTTAGTTATTTTTCATTACATAGCATTGAAAAGAAAAAAATAGATCATTTTAAGAAGAGCAATGTGTTAACTTTTTAAAAAGATACAATTAATAACCATTTATAATTCTCTATAACCTTAAGAACAATATTCTTATAGAAAATAAGAAATAAAAATACTTCACAGAACATTAAGGAGCTACCATGTGGTATATATAAAGAAAAAAACTATTTATCTCCTAGGCATCTAATTTGAATGATAGTATAGATTTACTAAAAAATAGAAAAAGAATTTCTTATTGGGGGATAGTTTTAACCTGGCTGATTTTTTAGGCATTTAAGTTTGAAATAATCAGATTCATAGGAAGTTGTAAAGATAGTACAAAGAGATCCTGTGTATACTTCACCCAAAGGTTAGATCTTACATTATTATAGTATAAAAATAAGGAATATATGGGTATAGTTCTATTTCATTTCATCATGTATGTAGATTTGTGCAATTATCACTGCAATTAACATATGGAACTATTCCTTCACCATTAAGATTGTCCTATGCTATTTCTTTATAGTCACATGGGTGTTAGTGTTGCCATACAAAATAAACTTAAAAGGAGGCTCATCCTTTCAGAAATTTCTGTCCATGATGGCTTGTCCCTATTGTTTGGGGTCTGTAGCAACACAGTATCTCATGGTAGGAGTGTGTGGTAGAGGAACTGCTTAGCTCATGGCAGCCAGGAAGCAGAGAGAGAAGGGACATGCCCGATGCCATAACTTCCTTCCTCTAGATTCTCCCTCCGAAAGGTCTCACCACCTCCCAACAGTACTATGACCTGGGAACTAAGCCTTCAACATGGGTCTTCAGGGGGCATTTAAGATCCAAATTATAAAAAACGCCCATCCTCACCTCACCAACACCCTTAGAGCTTGGCAACTACTAATCTGTTTACCATCTCAGTGATTTTGTCATTTTGAGTATGTTGTACAAATGAAATCCAATAGGATATGACCTGTTCAGATGGGCTTTTTTCACCAGTATAATACCTCTAAGATCCATCCAAATTATTGCACAATCAAAAGTTTGTTCCATTTTATTGCTGAGTAGTATTCTATGGTATGGATACACCATGATTCAGATAAGGTTTAAGCATGTTCCCCCCAAAGGTTCAAGTGTTTAAAGCCTGGTCCCCAGAGTTATGATTTTAAAAGGTGGTGGAACCTTTAAGGGTGGCATCTAGAGGAGGTCATTACTGGCCCTGGCTTCTTGTCTCACCATGTGATTTTTTCCCTTTCTCATGTGCTCCTGCCATGATACCATCTACATGTAACACACCTAGGGGGATGCTTGCTAGTGCTGGTAACAAGCTATTTGAACTATCTGCCTCTAAAACCTGTGAGCTCAATCTCAATCTTTCCTCTCTTCTCTTTCTCTCTTTTTCCACTGGTGGGGTTCAAACCTAAGACCCTGAGCATGCTAGGCAAGTGCTTTATCACTAAACAACACCCACAGCCTATCTTATCTTCTTTCTAAATTACCCAGCCTCAGGTATTTCATTATATATAGAGAAAATGGACTAATTCAGGAAGTGTCAAAGTTTGTTTCACCATTCACCCCTTTAATGACGTCTGGGCTATTTTCAACTTTCAGATATTATGAATAATTGTATACAGGTTTTTGTATTGTCTTAAATTTTTATTTCTTTGGGGTAAATGCCTAGGAGTGCAATCAATGGGTAATATAGTAACTGCATGGAAACTGTATGTTTAATTTCCTAGGGTGGCTGTCATCTTGTTTATATTCTCACCAGCCATATATGAGAGATCAAGTTTTTCTGCAGCCTTGTCAGTATTTGGTATTGTCACAATTTTTTAGCTATTCCAATATTTATGTACTGATTATGATCTTAATTTGCATTTTCCTAATGCAAAATGATGTCGAACATCTTTTTATGTGCTTATTTGTGATACATATAGCCTTGTTGGTGAAATGTTTGTGTCCTTTGCCTGTTTTCTAATTATATTGTTTTTCCAGTGTTGTGTTTTGAGAGTTTTAACATATTCAAGATGTGAGTTTTTGTCAGATATATGGTTTGCAAATATTTTCTCTCTGTGTGTAGCTTTTTCTTTTGTGTACTCAATAGGGTCTTCTGCAGAGTAAATTTTTAAAAATTTCGATGAAGGCCAATTTATTTACTTTCATGGATCATGCTTTTAGTATCATGCCTGAAACTTCGCCAAGCCTTAAAGTTCTGAGGATTTTCTGATGTTATATTCTAAAAGTTTTGCAGTTACATTTTACATTGAAATTTACGATCCACTTTGAGTTAATCTTGTATCAGTTATGAGGCTTAGGTATTTAAAAAAATTAAAAACTCAAATATATGGGAAGAGAAATTCAATTTAATGGGATAGTATTTAATCAGTAAAAACAATTCAAAATACTATAGAGAAAATAAAAATGTTATGACATTAAATTTTAAAAGTTGAATAAGATTTCAGCATTATAAAAAATACATGGGATCAGAAAGTATGAAAGTAAAATCAAAATAATTTGAGTGCCAAAGTAAGATTTCTTACCTACATGCTGACTTAGTGCCTGAACAACATTTGTAGCAGCAGTATAGATGCCTGGATTCTTGGAATTCAGATTATTATCCACTATTGCTGGAATTAGCATGTTGATTATAGGAGATAAGTTGTCTCTAAGTAAAGGAATCATTTTATGCATTGTTTCTAGAGCCACCAGATTTACTTTACTATTGGAATCATGAAGTCGAGATTTAAAAGCATCAAAGATCTGAAAATAAATTGGCTAAGTTATTTAAAGTAAAATAATGTTTCTGTTATATTTAAATTCTCTCAGCATTTCATGGTATTTCTCTTAATTTATTTTGTTTAAACATATGAATACAACATCCTATATAACCAAAAATAATAGAAACTTTATAAAAATTTGGGTACTAAACTTAATTGTTGAATAATCTTATAACAAAAAGACCACATTTCAAAAATCATCCCAAAAGGCATCCTAAAAAATGAAGGTTGGGGCTGAGGTGGTGGCTCAGCGGTAGAGTGCTTACTTAGCACTTGCGAGGCCTTGGGTTCAATCCTCAGCACCACATAAAAATAAATAAATAAAATAAAGGTATTGTGTGCATCTACAATTAAAAAACTAAATATTAAAAAAAATGAAGGTTGCAAGTGTGATTCAGTAGGCAGATGACTGCCTTCCTGTAAATATGACAAACATGCTGTTTCCTGGAAGGTTCAGGTTAGCTTGACTAACTCTAAGAACTTAAGAAAAGTTTCTATTTTATCTATATTTCTAACAGAAGTAGACATGTTAATTTTATTATAGAGGTTTGACCAAGTTTCAGTTTAGGTTTGTTATGAGACCTTTCATAGATAAATTTTTTTTTTGTTTGGTGGTGCTGAGGATTGAATCCAGGCCTTTGTGCATGTTAGGCAAGCACTCTACCACTAAGCCATATCTCCAGACTGAGAATTACACTTTTATTATTACTTCTTATACTGTTTAACCATTACTTTATACTCTTCAGAAATCTTAACTTTCATAAACTCAGGATATAGTAAGGCAAATGCTAAATAATTATTTAAGTATATGAGGTAAGTGAACAACTACTCTAAGAGGCTGAGATTATTAACTAATAACTCCTGATGCTTATTTATTTACTATTTTTCATGTTAAGGATAGTCCAACTAAGAGATTTATTCAACAGATATTAGTAACAGAATTACCTGAACTAAATTCTGATGGAGCATAAATACTCTATACTCTGGTACCATGAACATTTATCAATATTTCCATTCTTTTGCTTATTGTCTTCTTAGAAATAGATATATATGGGTGAATAGAGATTTCTAACTGATACATGAAAAGTTTTAATATCTGTTCTAAAGCAATAGCAAGTCTCTTAAATCTCCATTTTTGGTTTTTTTAAATTTTTATTGATTCACTGGACATATGTTTACTGAATGCCAAGTTCTGAGAGCTCTGAGCATACAGAGATTTCAAGGAGCAATCCATCTTGTGGGAGGATTCAGAAAAATACATGACTCCTTTCTTATTTTTTTTTTTTCTGGTTACTTTGAGTTATAAGATAATAAATATAAAGTTCTGAGGTTTAGGGCAATTTTTTAATATGAATGAACTTTTTTATTAGCTACAGATTTCAAATGAAAATTAGTTTTAATAGGACCTTACCTTCACGATATTTCCAACAACAAGTTCTTGATTATTTTCAGCATCTGATAAAAGTTGCTTAATCCCATTAATACGATCACGAAAGTCTTTTGCATTTAATAAATTTGTTATGACTTTAACATACTCAGCACTTTCTAAGGAATTACGAGGAATTGATTTTCTGGCGACTTCACGAACTTCAGTTATCTCTCTAAAGTCAAAGTAAGGTAAGTTTAATTTACTTTTTACTTTCCCATAAAAACAACAAACTTAATTTTAAAATCTCATTAATATGTTAATTTTTTCAAAAGTTCATAAAATGATGTAACTAATGGCCATAATATCTATTTTGGGAGTCTTTAAGATCTTCCCCTGGTTGGTGATTTTCTGGGAGGACTCATAAGAGTTAGCATATAGTTTTACTCATAGCTAAGATTTAGTATAGACATTCTAAAACAAGGAAACTAAAGAAAATATGAAAGTTGCTATATAGGATTTTTTTTTGTTTTTGTTACTATTTGTTTTGTGATACTGGAGATTGAACCCAGGGGCGATCTACCACCAGGCTATATCTCCAGACCTTTTATTTATTTTATTTGAGACAGGGTCTCACTGAGTTGCCCAGGATAGTCAATAACTTTCAGTCCCCTACTTTTCCTCCTGAATAGATAGGATTTACAGTTGTGTGCCACCATGCCCAGCCCAGACAGTTTTAAAATAATTTTCAAGCCGGGCATGGCTCTTGCCTGTAATCCCAGCAGCTCAGGAGGAGGAGGCAGGAGGATCATGAGCTCAAAGCCAGCCTCAGCAAAAGCAAGGCACTAAGCAACTCAGTGAAACCCTGTCTCTAAATAAAATATAAAATAGAGCTTGGGATGTGGCTCAGTGGCTAAATGCCCCTGGGTTCAATCCCCAGTACCAAAAAAAATAATAATGTTCAAAATTAAAAATAAACTAAAAAGATCATAATATTACGAAAGACTTTTTTAAATTGTATAATCAGTATAGCAAAGTTCTTAAATGGTTTAAATACGTTACAAAATTACATATATAATAATATTTATAAAAATTTTAAGAATAGTTTGTTTTTGATTGATGACATTATGAATTTTTAATGTTTGTATTTTGTAAATTTTTCCCTTTAACAATATTTGTTCATTACTTTTATAAATGGGGGGGGGAGTAAAAAATTAAAACAAAATTAATCAGAGTTGTCAAACACAGGCCTAACGTTGATAAGTTTAATAACACTAAAAACTTCACTACTATGCATGTAAAAGCAAGTTGCTGGGAATAAATTGCCTTATTAAATATAATTACCTCACACTTTCTAGGTCATTTACAAACTTTTAAAACCCCTTTAAATTTTGACAAATATCCTGATATAGTTCAGATAGTTCATGAAAGCACCCAAATGTGACTCCTGTAACTAGAGAGTAATTTCTTTAATGATGTGGACTATCAAATGATCTTACCTTTCAGCTGAACTGAAAGAATCTCTAGAAACAGATGATGATCTTGCATTTCCAACACTACCAGTATGAGATCGCCTTCCTTTTGCTGAAGGAGTATCTAGTGGTATCTCTCCCAAACCCTGCAAGTAAACATAAAGAAAGGCAGTGTGAGAAGTCTTAAAATTATCAGTGAAATAATTTACACAAAGTAATTTTCAAAGTATCCTTGATAAAACATTTTAAGCATTTTCATACTGATATACTTTAAAGGGTATAGGATACATAGGATATATAAAATACCTTGTGATTAGTAGTAAATTAACAAATACGTGACTAATAGGAAATTCAATTCTTTTTTTTTGGTACCGGTGATTGAACCTAGGGGCCCTTAACCACTGAACCACATCCCCAGCTCATTTTTGTATTTTATTTAGAGAGAGGGTCTCGCTGAATTGCTTAGGACCTTGCTAATTTGTTGAGGCTAATTTGCCTAAACCTCCTGAGCCCCTGGGATTATACGCGTGTGCGCCATGTCTGGTTCACTATTAGGAAATTCTATACTTGTTAAAACAAATTGTTTAAAAGTTGTTTTAGGTGCTGGAAATGTAAATCAGTGGCAAAATGCTTGCCTAACATATGCAAGGTCCTGGGTTTGATTCCTGGCACAGCGATAAATTTTTTTTTTTTAAAATTAATATTTATTTTTTAGTTTTTGGCAGACACAACATCTTTGTTTGTATGTGGTGTTGAGGATTGAACCCAGACCGCACGCATGCCAGGCGAGCGTGCTACCGCTTGAGCCACATCCCCAGCCCCAGCAATAAATATTTACTTTCTAGCTTGACACTACATATGTCTATTTATTATTACAGTTGTACTATTGAAGATACATTTCAAATGATTAGCAAAGAAATAATCCAAGAAGTAATTATTTCTATCTTTTATCTTCATGGGAAAATAAACTTTGCTTTTAAAATTGTTTATAAAACAAACTTTTTCCACATACCTTTTGTCGTAAGTTTTTAACAGATTCCTTAATATAAGGCAAATCTTTAGATGGAACATATTTTTCAAGCATTTTCTCAAAGTTAGGATGATACATCAAGAGGAAAAGCATCTTTCGACCGTAATACCTATGGATATTTGAGATTTATGTAAATAATAAATTTATGTGAATAATTTTACACAAATAATCTCAAGTTCTATCCTTACAATTTTTTTTCAATAGAAAAAAAACACCATAAACTTCAAGATTACCATTCCTATTTTAAGTTAGCCACTGAAATGTGGATATAATAACTGTATTATATTGTATAAGATTCTCCTGCTCCACTATTATAAATCATTAATAAAAATATATGTACATATATATTTAAGATATATATCATTATAATTAATATCTTCCAGCTGTATGTCAGATGGAGAGCAAAAAGCCTTAATATTATTTAGGCATCCCAGAGTCCATATTTGAGGCTATGGGCAGAATTGTGAGTTAGGAGAAGTTATGTTTGTGCCCTAGGCTACTTACCCATTGACCTTCTGTTGCTCTCTTGCTGGCCAGATGTTCTGGTCTGAGTCAACCTTTTCTATGTACTGCATTTCTGAATCTCTCTTTCTTCTTCCCTAGTTAAAACTTACCTAAGTTCCATTCTTCAAAACCCTATTCTCTGCCACTTAAAATATACTCAAGGTTACATGATAAATTATGCTTGATATCTTATTAAATGATATAATAATTCCCAAACTAGGTTTTTAAATACTATATGACTTTAAAAAGAATCCTCTTAGGATAACACCTTGAGGCAAAATATCATTCTAACAATTTTTTAAATAACACCATAGTCTTATTTTTCAAGGAGGTCTGGCCCTAAAATTAATTATAGTTGTACTTTTGCTTATCATTTGGAATATGTGGGACTAAAACAATGAGAAGACAGTTTTTTTTTAATATTTACTTTTTAGTTGTAGTTGGACACAATATCTTTATTTTATTTTATTTATTAATTTATATATGGTGCTGAGGATTGAACCCAGCACTAGCAAGGCGAGTGCTCTACCACTGAGCCACAACCCTAGCTCCAAGAGAAGACAGGTTTTTGTGCGAGCAGAGTATAAGATGCTTTTAGGATTATCAGTATCAACCAGATCTCTTCAAATGCAATGAAATTACAGAAAGGGAGTTATGTTAGAAAATAAATATTAACTTTCCCTACAACCAGAATAAGATCTTCCACGAGTCAGATAAGTAGCTCCTAATCACATAGTTATATAATAATATGATATATTGCATCTATAATTATAGTTTCTTTTCTTTTTTTTTTTTTTTTGATACCAGGGATTGAACCCCAGGGACACTTAACCACTGAGTCATATCCTCATCCCTTTCTTATATTTTATTTAGAGACAGGGTTTCACTGAGTTGCTAAGTGCCTTGCTAAGTTGCTGAGGCTGGCTTTGAACTCTTGAGCCTCCTGCCTCAGCCTCCCGGGTTGCTGGGATTACAGGCGTATGCCACCATGCCTGGCTTGTAATTATAGGACAATTTTGACTTTTAGTGTGGAGTATTAAGGACCACAGACAATGTAGGGCCCAACAATAAAGGAAAGGCTACAACAAACAAGTCAGCAAATAATATGGGCAAAAATGTGAGAAATATTAACTCAAAAAAACTTTTTAAAAGTTTTTATTTGTTCTTTTTTGTTATACATGACAGTACAATGTATTTAGACATATTATATATACATGTAGCATAACTTCTCATTCTTGTGGCTGTACGTGATGTGGTTAACTCAAAAATTAATTGTAACCAGTCACCTTATAACTTTAAAACTTTAAATAAGATCTTTAAGAAGACTTACTATGCCATTAGAAGACTTACTATGCTGGGGGTTAGTTCAGTGGTATGTACTAGGCCCTAGGTTCAAGTCCTAGTAGTAAACAAAGAGAAAGATTTAATAAAGATGCACAGAAGTCAACCACTAACAATCTTTTGTTGTTGTTATTGTTGTTCCTAACTAGCCAATTATCTAACCCTCTAAAATTTTTTTGAACATTAATGTGGCATGCAGAAGTTCTTAAAACAGTTCCCCCAAAATGCTTTACTTGAATCCCTAGAGTTTATGAATATGATAAGATGTCATTGCTGGACTTTTGCTATGCTAATATGATATAGTTGACCTTAAAATAGAAACATGATCTGGATGGATCTCATCTAAACCAATGAGCCCTTAAAGCAGAGAGATACCTGATGATGGATGCAGAAGAGGAAGACAGAAAGATTCTACACATGAGAGCTCAACATATTGTTGCTGGTTGAAGATGGAGGAGGGCAGCGTGAAAAGAAATGTTGGTGGTCTAAAGGAGCTGAGAGAAGACCCTCTGTGACAGCCAAAAGGAAAAGGGGGACCTTAGTACTGTAATCACATGAAATTGAATTTGGCCAACAATGTAAAGAAATTTGGAAGTGAATACTTCCACAGAGCCTCTAGATGAGAGCCCAGCACTGCCATCACCTTGACTTTGGTCTTGTGGGACCTTAGGCAGGAAACCCAGCCCAGTCATGCCAGACTTCTGACCTAAAGAACTATAAATTAAATAATTTACATTAGTGTAAGCTACTAAATTTGTGGTAACCTATTAGGTAGGAATAGAGAATAAAAATATTTACTTTTTAAAATTAGTTTTTGGTATAAGAGTCTCATAAGATTAACTTCAGTTACTTAAAATGGACTATTTTGTCCTAAAAATGTTAAAAAACATTTTACAGTCTTCTTTAACCTTTATGAAAACTCAGGATCCTCTTCTTTTTTAATAACCTTCATATATTATTGCCATAAATTTTTAGACTTTATGGGACACTACTGATCACTTGGTCCAGGCTTCCTAATATTCCAGAAAAGGTAACAGATTAACAAAGGTTGAGTGACTTGCTAAAGGGCAAACAGTGATGTAGACTACAAATTTAACCTAGGCCTCTCACTAAATCCAAAATTTCTTTAACCACCACAGGTATTATATTATTCCACATCCTAATTTTTTTGTCATCTTTTTTTTTTTTTTTTAGTTGTTGATGGACCTTTATATGCAGTGACCCAGTGCCCAACACATGCTAGACAAGCACTTCACCACTGAGCCATAACTCAGCCTTTTTGGTCATCTTTTGCTGATTATTCTTAACTTTCATAAAACTGTTCTTAGTACAACCATCAGAAATTCATAAAGTTTTTAAAGTACAAATACTTTATTTTTAAGGGGATAATATATTATTATGCATCATTCCTGTATTTTTCATGTGATTTTTTACTTGATTTTCACCTGATTGCTTGGAAAATTAACTTATATTTGCCCACAATGAAGCTCTTCTGCCATTTTTATGCCCACTCATAGTCTTGTCTCGTTTTTATGAAGTTTATACCTGTGACTTGCCATCTCACTACCCTGATGTAGTGTCATCTGTAAATTTGGAGAATTCACTGTGCACTCCCTCAAGATCATTTACAAACTAGTTAAATAAAACCATTCCCCAGCACCAATCCCTGGGTCCCAATTTCTCTATTTAGACAAATGTTTATTCTGTTTTAACCTTTGTTTCCAACATCTTAGCCCTTACATTAATAGGTACAGTGGATAGTATTAGTAGCTATTCACCTGGTTTCTTGTGAGCTGTCTTGAGCAAACTTAGCAGCAGCTGGTAATAAACGTTCAGCCATATCTTTTGTTCCAGATAAAATACGTTCTGGTTCCATAAATTCTACTACATCTGATAAATGCTGGGCTGTACATCTTCTTACTGCAATGTGTAAATGGCTACAAGAAAACAAGACGTATTAAAACTAAGTAAATATATAAACTATTTTCCAAAGATATATCTTAAAGTCAAATGATTTAATAGCTCATAGTAATCACTTCGGGAGTCTAAAATGATAAATTATTAGCATTAGTTAACCCTCCTCAATAAGTTAAAACAAAGTCATTATCACTTATATTTATTTAGTTCAGATCTACAAATATAAATAACATTATAAGAATAATTACACTATGATTCCTTTTATGCTTATCATGTAATATGATCTTTAGCTCACAGGAATTATTCAGTTTTTTGACTGAAATAATACAAAAATTTGCTTTTTTTCCTCCCTCTACCCTGAATTACAAATTCTTTCATTTGTAGTTTAAGGACATGTCAAGATTATTTTGAGCATTACCTTTGTCCTCCATTGATAAGAGAAACAACTGCACGTGCAGGAGTTACATTATTAACCATAGCTCTCAATGCTTTATCAACATCTTCTCTTATAAATGTATTTGATTCTCCAGCCTTGTGCAACAAAACTTTTACTGTAGTATCTAGTTCTTGATCCATACTCTTTTTCAGATAAGTGAAAAGATCACTTAAACAGACCACAGCAGCACGAGAAACTCCAGAGCGTAAATTTTTCACCTAAAATTTTTTCAAAATATTTTGAAAAAAAAATTCTGTAAGAAAATCAGTAATAATGACTTTGAAATGAATTTTAGTATGAAAGTAGTAACATTTTATTATGTATTATCTTACATCCTAAAAGTCAGTGTCTAATCAATTTCTTTTAAATGTTGCAAATTAAGACATGGATTGTTTTACAGATAAGCCTACTCATATAGTACAGAGTTGTTAAAAATTCTAAAGGTCACATATATATTTATTCTTTGTTGTTTAAACTATCCTTAAGTTATCTGAAAAATGTTTACCTCTTGAACTACAGCAAAATTTGTTTCATGCAACTTTGTGTTCAATATTTCAGAATGAAAAGCAGCTAAGCATCTAATAAAGTTCAGTCCCTCAATTTTCTTCTCCCTATGGGAAAAAGAAATGATAGAATCATTTATTAAAGGGGTGCAATAGTAAAAGATCTCAAATATCTTTCTTTTTTATGAATGGAATATTGCCAATAAAAAGACTTCACCTATTTTCCCTTACTATTTACAAATTTCAATAAAAAACATAAATATCTTTCAAGACTGAAAATCACTACTGATAGCTCATAAAGGAACATTCCTCCCCTAGTATGAACATCATATTGTTTATGAAAAGTAGAAAGAAAGAAAGGAATGACAAAAGTTGAAAGAAGTTGTAAATCAGGAATAGAAGAAGATCTGGGCATGGTGGTGCATCCCTATAATCCCAGTGACTCAAGGAGCTGATGCAGGAGGATCACAAGTTCGAGGCCAGCTGTGCAATTTTGTGAGACCATGTCTCAAAATTAAAAATAAGAAAAAGTGTTGGGTGTGGCTTGGTGGTTGAGCACCCTTGGGTTCGGTCCTTAGTCACACACACACACACACACTTACCACCTGTTAGCTCACTGATCAATATATAACCCAAGAGCAGAAAACCACTATTAATTATTTCTACAACTTGTATTTGTTTTTCATCATCTAACCTATTTAATGAACCAGATAAACAGTAGGTGGACACCAACAAGAGGGTGGAAATCAATTATGATGTAATTTAGGTATAATATTTTTTTGCGGGGGGTGAGTGGTGGGTGGGTAGGTACTAGGGATTGAACTCAGGGGCATTTGACCACAGAGCCATATCCCCGACCCTATTTTGTATTTTATTTAGAGACAGGGTCTCACTGAGTTGCTTAGCAACTCACCATTGCTGAGGCTGTCTTTGAAGTCACAACTCTCCTGCCTCAGCCTTCGTAGCCTCTAGGATCACAGGCCTGCACCATGGCGCCTGGCTTAGGTATAATAGTTCTAATATGATATTTTCCATCTTGTATGCTTGAAGAATATGAGCTAAGAAGAGTTTCCTTAGTTGGTTGCATGTGGTCAATTTAAAAAGCATTTAAATTCTCTTAACAAGTTATGGAAAATGGAGAGAAAAGACCAAAAATCAAACGTGTTAAGAATAAACCTATTTAGTAGCTACCTAGCTCAAATTTTTCATATTTTAGGTAAGCATAAAACAGTTTACTGTACAGTTTAGATGCAGAAAACAACCCAAGTCTATACACAGAATCAGAAAATAGAAAGTGGAATCAGTGTAACCGTTGTGATTCTGCAATCTGTATACGGGGTAAAAATGGGAGTTCATAACACACTTGAATCAAATGTATGAAATATGATATGACAAGAGCTATGTAATGTTTTGAACAACTAATAATAATAATTTTAAAAAAAGAGGGAAAAAAAGAAGGAATCAGAAAGCAAATAAGTTAATGGTGACTGAAAAAATTTAAAAAGTGTTTGGTGTAATTTATTAGTAAAATCATCTGAGCCTCCAGTTTTACTTGTTGAAATATTTTAAACAAAAATTCAATTTCCTTATAGATATGGGTTATATAAGCTATATTTGCTAGAGTTTTGGTAGTGTTTTTGAAGGAAATTATCCATTCACCTAAGTTGATAAATTTATAGGCATACAACCATTTAACAATATTCCTTTTTTCTTTTTTAACAGTTATATAATTAGTAGTGATTTTTTTTTTTTTTTTTTTTTTTGAGATAGGGTTTCGCTAAGTTGTTCAGGGCCTTGCTAAGTTGCTGAGGCTCCCTTTGAACTTGCCATCTTCCTACCTTAGCCTCCCGAGTCTTACAGGGGTGCATCAACATGCCCAGTCTGATATCAGTTCTTTCTTTTCTGACATTCAAAATTTGTTTCTTCCCCTTTTTTTCTTGACTAGACTGAATATAAACTTACCAATTTTATTTATCTTCTCCAAGAATCTGCTTTTGACTCCACTTTCCTCTAATTTTAAACTATTTTCTTATTGATTATTACACTGATCTTCAGTATTTCCCTTCTTTGCATACTTTGGGTGTCATTTGCTCTTCTGTTTCTAGTGTCTTAGTGTGAAAACTAAGGCTACAGATACAGGACTATTCTAATTTAGTTGTATCCTATGAATTTTGATTTGTGTCATTCTTTTATTTCATTAAATTTAAAATACTTTCTATTTTCTTTTTTTTGGTTTCTCTCTGACCCTCAAGTTACTCATCTATGTTTCTTCCCAAATAGTTGGTACTGGTACTAATTTCTAATTTAATCCCAGAGAACAAAATTTATATAATCAGATTCTTTTTAAATTACATGCGTTGAGCTCAGCAGAATACCATGTGCCTATAGTCCTGGTACTTGGGAAGCTGAGGCAGGAGAATGGATCACTTAAATCCATGATTGGCACCAGCATGGACAATGTAGTTGTTGAATTTTGTTGTTTTAGGTAGAGTGTTCTACAAACTTTGATTATGTCAAGTTTGTCAAAAGTAGCCAAGTTTTCTATATGCTTAACAATTTTCTTTTTACCTATTCTATCAATTAATGAGAATTAGTTGTTAAAAGCTCTAACTATAACTGTGGATTTGTTTATTTCTCCTTGTAGTTCCGTCGATTTTTGCTTAATGTATTTTGAAGCTCTTTTATTTGGTAAACAAATATTCAGGATTGCTATGTCCTTGTTGTATTAAGTCTTTCATGATTATAAAACAACATTCTTTAGTCTGGATGTGGTTAGATAATTAGAATTCTAAGATGGCACCCATAATTTCTGCCCCCTGATACATATGCTGTATAATATCCTCTCTGTGAGAGTAAATGCCATGGGCTATCACTTCCCATAGTCATACTAAGATGGAAAAAGAGATTTGCAGATGTAATTAATAATTAAGATTCTTAATCAGTTAATGTTGCATAATCAAAAGAGAAATTATTCAAGGCAGGCTTTATTTCATCAAGTGATGTCTTCAAAGAGATCAGAAGCAGATGCAAAGATTCTCCTCCTGGCTTTCAACAGTACACTGCTACTGGGTGTGGTGGGGCATGCCTGTAATCCCCCTGGTTTAGGAGGCAGGAGTATCACAAGTTCAAGGTCAGCTTCAGCAGTTTAGCAGGGCCCTAAGCAACTTAGAGAGACCATGGTTCAAAATAAAAAATAAAAAGGGTTGGGGATATGGCTCAGTGGTTAATAACTCCTGGGTTCAATCTTTGGTACCAATAAATAGATAAATACATACATATATACATACAAGTAAACTGCCATGTTGAGAGCATATGTTTCATATACTAAGTATGAAAGGTTGACCTCTAGAGACTGAGAGAGTTCTTGACAAACAGCTGGCTAGAAAATGAGAACCTCAGTCTCACAGCCACAGGAGCTGAATTATCCAACCAATGATCTTAGTTCAAAAAGGACTAGGAGATGAGATTGCATCCCCAGGTAAAAACCTTGATTTCAGCCTAGTGAAAACCTGAGCAGAGGATTCAATTAATTCATGTCTAAACTCTTGATCCTGGAAGCTGTGAGATAATAAATTTATGTTGTTTGAAGCTTCCAAGTTTGTGGCAATTTGTTACAAACACTATAAAATAAATATATCCGTTAATGTTCTTTGCTTTAAAATATACATTGATAGTAACATAGAAATGTAAACTGTATTTTTCTGTTAGCATATTATAGAGCTTTTTGTGTCTCTCTTATTAACCTGTTTGTGCCTATTAATCTAAAGTAAGGTTTTTATAGGTAGCACATAATTGAGTCCTGCTTTTATTTTAAAATCCAATCTCATATGACATTTAGTTCATTTAATGTGATCATACTTATATAGTTCCTTTAACCCTACTACTTTGCTATTGTTTTAAAAAATATATATTGTTCTAATTGTAGATGGACACAATACCTTTATTTTATGTATTTATGTAGTGCTGAGGATCGAACCTAGTGCCTCACACATGCTAGGCAAAAGCTCTTCCACTGAGCCCCAACCCCAGCCTGCTTTTTTTTTTTTCCCTCTCATCTTTGATCCTTTTGCCCTTTTCTGTTTGATACTTTTTTTTAGAGAGAGAGAGAGAAAAAAAAAATTTTAATATTTATTTTTTTTTAGTTTTCGGCGGACACAACATCTTTGTTTGTATGTGGTGCTGAGGATCGAACCCGGGCTGCACGCATGCCAAGTGAGTGCGCTACCGCTTGAGCCACATCCCCAGCCCAGTCTGTCTGAGTATTTTTATAATTATGTTTTACCTCTTTTGTTGCCATACTAACTACACCTGCTGTGATACTGTAGGGGTTGCTTATGAGTATATAGGACACATTCTAACTTACCATCATCTACTTTGAAAGTAGTGATATGTTATTTCCCATATATGAAACTAACAATACTTCCAATTCTCCCTTCTAGGCCTTCGTATTACTGTTATTCATTTTATTTCTATATGTTATAAACCCCACAATTATGTTATTTATTTAAAGTCAAGTATCTTTTAAAGAAATTTAAATTATAATAAAAATCCTTTGTATTTAACCATACAAGTCCCCTTTTCCATCTGGCATTATTTTCCTTTTTTCCCAATGACTGTCCTTCAACCCTTCTTGTGGGATGCAGGTCTTGGTAATGAAATACTTTCTATAGGTCTAAAAATGTATATATTTAAGTTCTTTTATTTTTGGAAGATATTTTTACTAGTAATGATAACGTAGGTTATCAGTTTTTCCTTTCTGTGAAGATCTTGTTTCCTTGTTTGTTTTTTGTGTTTATGTGTAGTGATATTTATAAATAGTCCGATATGTGTATTTTTCTGTGTGTCTTTTCTTTCT
Source organism: Marmota flaviventris (assembly GCF_047511675.1). Classification (NCBI taxonomy): domain Eukaryota; kingdom Metazoa; phylum Chordata; class Mammalia; order Rodentia; family Sciuridae; genus Marmota; species Marmota flaviventris. The sequence continues at coordinate 56,544,590 of NC_092499.1, read as the reverse complement.
ACTTTTAAGATATTCTCCATAATTTATTTATTTATTTTTAGTTGTTGATGGATCTTTGTTTTATTCATTTATTTATATGCATCGCTAAGAATCAAGCCCAGTACCTCACACATGCTAGGCAAGAGCTCTACCATAGAGCCACAACCCCAGCCCCTCCATCATTGATTTTTTTTTAAATTTATTTTTTAGTTGTACACAATATCTTTATTTTGTTTATTTTATTTATTTTTATGTGGTGCTGGGGATTGAACCCAAGGCCTCCCATGTGCCAGACGGGCGCTTTACCACTGAGCCACAACCCCAGCCCCCATCATTGATTTTGAGTAATATTATTATAATGTATGTTCTAGGACATAGTTCTTTCCATGTTCTTCTGCTTGAACTTCTTTGATCTCTTGGTTAACAGTTTTCATCAAATTTGGACACATTTTGACCAGTTTTTCCTTAAAAAAAAAAAAAAAAAAAAAAAAAAAAAAACTTTTCCCCCAGCATTGGGTATTAAACCCAGGGTAGCTCTACTAATGAGCTGCATCCCCAGCCCAAGAAACTGGGATTATAGGTGCATACCACTATGCCTGGTTCAAATAGTCTTTTCTATTCTACTATCTGGCAATTCTGGATATATTCACATTAGGCTGCTTTTAATTGTTACACAGTTCACAGATTTTTTTTGTTGTTGTTATTCCTTTCTTTTCCATCTTTTTTATTTTATTTTACTTTAGATACTTTCTATGACTAGGCTTTAATATTCACCAATCTTTTTTTCTACAATATCTAATCTAATTTTCCATTAATACATGGAGGTACACTTTTTATTTCAGACATCGTCTTTTTTCTTTTTGGTACTGGGGATTGAAATTGGGACACTCGATCACTGAGCCATATCCCCAGCCCTATTTTGTATTTTCTTTAGAGACAGGGTCTCATTGAGTTGCTTAGTTCCTTGCTTTTGCTGAGGCTGAAATCCTCTTTTGAGCTCGAAATCCTTCTGCCTCAGCCTCCTGAACCATTGCGATCACAGGTGTACGCCACTGCGCCCAGCTTAAGACATTGTTATTTTTAACTGAAGATATTAGATTTTGAGTTTCTTAAAAAAATTTTCTATATCTTTATTTCCTCAGTCTTTCTTTTAGCTTAACATTTAGAAGACAGATAGTTATAATGTATTTGTCTTAAATCTATTATCTGGGCCAATTTTAAATTTGTTTTGTTAGCTTTTTGTCTTCTTCCTATGGGTTGGATTTTCCTGATTCTTTGCATGCTTGGTAATTTTTTATTGGGTATCAGACAGTGTAAATTTCACTTTAGACATTTTTACATTCCTAAAATATTCTTGAGTTCTTTCTCTGAGACTTGTCACAATTTGATTTCAGGTCTTGTTTTTAAGCTTTGTTAGGTGGGACCAAATCAAACTTTAGCACAGTGTTTATTTTACTGCACTAATAAAGCAAACCTTCCTGAATATTCTATTCAATGCCTTGTAAATTATGAAATTTTCAATTTTGCTTGTGGGAATGAATATATTCTTGATCTTATATATGCTCTAGGGATTATTCCTTATAATTGTTTTGAGTGGTTTTTGTTCTGGCCTCAAGTAATTTATTCACATACATTCCTGACCAGTTGAATATTTGAGTAGAATCCTCTGAAGTTCTTTGTCGTGCTCTCTCCTCTCTGATATTCTGTCCTGCAAAGTCTAGTCACCTAAATTTCCCAAATGACAGAAGGAGGAGTTCCATGTCCATCTCTATTGGGATATGTCTGTTTTTCCCCACTTTGAGCAGTGACCTGAAAACTTTCTCCAGGAAGTAAGCTGAAGCAAAAATGGGGCCCATCTTGCTTGTTTCCCATCTCTCAGGGATAACTGTCTTTCATTGCCTTGTTAATAATAACTTGAAAACCACTGTTGCATATATTTTGTATGTTTTTCTTTTTAAACTTTTTTTTTAATTCTAAGGGTGAATCTACTGCCTATTAATCCATCTTGGCAGGAAGTAAACTTTAGGAGTTCTTTTATGGATAAATTAAATTGAAGATGCATACTGGCATCCAAGTAAAAGTGTCAAACAGGCAGCTGAGTTACTTCTTCCTTTTATCTTTTTTCCAGCTGTATTGGGAATTGAACCCAAGGATGTTCTACTACCAAGCTATATTACCCAGTCCCACCCCCTCCCCCTTTAAATTTTTCAGACAGTCTTCCTGACTTGCTGAGACTGATCTTAAACTTGCAATCCTTCTGCCTAAATCTCCTGAGTTGCTGGCATTAGAGGTGTGAGTCACCAAGCCTAGCCTGGGTTATTTCTTGAGTGTATAGTTCAGGAAGATACCAGAGATCCAGATACACATATAAGAAATAAGAGAATGGATGGAATTTAAAGCTATCACACTCAATGAAATCATTTCATGGACCAAATTTGGTCTTAGTATGCTTTTTCAAATAAGTTTTTATAAGTAAAATTTTTGTAAGTTTTATTGGAACACTGAAGTTCATTTCTTTTCATATTGTCTAAGGCTGCTTTTGTACTACAACAGAGTTGAGTACTCACAGCAGAAACATCTGATATCTAATATATTTATTAAGTGCTGTTTATAGAAAATTGATTGCCAGTAAAATACTGCCCCTGATACACACAATAAATGTAGACTTGAGAACACCAGTGGATCGATTTCTATAGCATGCATAAATTTCAAAGTCAAAAAGAAAAAAAAAGAAGTATAGAATTCATTGGATTAGACAAATAGGAATAAAGGGAAGAGGGGATGGAAATAGGAAAGATAGTAGAATGAATCAGATATAACTTTCCTATGCTCGTATATGAATACCCAACCAGTGTAACTCCACATCATGTTCAACCACAAGAATGAGATCAAAATTGTAATGGGTCACACCCCATGCATGTATAATATGTCAAAATACACACCCTACAGGAAAAGAATCAGGAGATTGATTTTTAAGGGGCAACAAAAAAGAAGTATATCAAGAAGAAAAGAATGTTAACTGTGTCAAATGCTGCTGAAAGGAGAAGAGGAAAACCGATTAATGAACAGGGTAGATTTAGCAAAATGGTCACTTTTGCCACTTAGAGATGTGGTGGTTGAGGTGGGGGTGGTGAAAAGTCAATTAAAAGTAGTCAATTAAAGAAGGCCGAGAAGAGAACATGATGTTAAAAAGCAGAGACAATGAGGACTTTTTTTTTTTTTCCCAGTACTTTTGAGGACTTTTAGTTAAAAAGTGTGGGTTGAGGTGAGAAATGGGATGAAGAGGTGCAGTTTAGGGAGGTAGTTTGTTTTTAAATAGGAGATATAAATTATAGCATACTATTTTTTTTTTTTTTGCTGGGGGTGTCAGTACTGGGTATATCAAACCTAGGACCTTGCCCATGTTCTACTACTGAACTACAGTCCTGTCCTACTTATATCACATCTTTATGTTGATGAATATGATCTAACAAAGGCACAACTAGTGATGAGGCATTGGATGGGACTGCAACAGATAAAGGAATAGGAGAGAAGACAAAACAAAGGTAGTCTTCAGCTAGTGGATGCTCAAGCTGAACAACTGGGATGTATGTTGCCATTATCTTTTTGTCTTCCTTGAGTTACTGGCTGAACTGGCTGGGTGGCAACTGTGGTAAGAGCACATTTCAGGATTGTTTAAGTTTACATTTCACAAAGAAACAATTTGAGAAATAGTGAGATTTATATTCCAATATCAAAGGGTTTGCATAATTCATAATAAAATTAACCTATGTCCCTGATATAAGTTATAATGTAACTGGTAATACAGTTATATTAGGGCCAGAGTTCAGCTACATTAATAAGTTCAAAAGACTCAGAGGCCTAGTAGTTAAAATATATTTTTTAAATCTACGTAAATAGGATTATGTTTCAAGGTTTTAAAAAAGCTTATGTTTTAAGGTTTTAAATATAAATTTACAAAAACCTTTTGGAACTTAGTTTTAAGTTAAGGATGGTTAACCTACCAATCCTCATCAGCTAAAAGCCTTAGGGCTTCTGTCAGGGCTATTTCTGGCTTGGAAAATGGCCGTAGTTCTGATGAATCCATTATTTCTGGACTATGAGTAACAGAAGGCATCCTTTCTTTATACTGTGGAATGGCTCCAGGAGATGCTTCAGCTAAAACAAAACATTAAATAAAGTATAAGAGAACCTTGAGACACAGGACACAAATCAAAAGGTAATGGTATTCTTACGGATGTTACGGATCTTTCTTTTCTTTTTTTTTGGTACTGGGAATTAAACCCAGGATACTCTACCAGTGAACTACATCACAGTCCAATTTTTATGTTTTAATTTTGAGACAGGGTCTCCCTAATTTGCTCAAGCTAACCTCAGACTTGCGATCCTCTTATCTCAGCCTCCTAAGCAGCTGGGATTATAGATGCATACTAGATGTTATAAATATTTCTTTCTACTAGCCAGATGTGGTGATGCATGCCGCCTATAATCCCAGCTACCCAGGAGCCTGAGACAGAAGGATTACAAGTTCAAGCCCAGTCTCTACAATTTAGTAAGACCCTCTCTCAAAATAAAATATAAAAAAGGGCTGAGGATACTCAGTGGTAGAACACAATTCCTGGTACTGGGGCGGGGGGTGGGGGAAGTGGAAGAAAAAACTAGTATTAGTTTATTCTTTAAGAAATTGTAATACCCAGGGGTCTGGGGTTGTGGCTTAGTGGTGGAGCACTTGCCTAGTACATGTGAGGCCCTGGGTTCGATCCTCAGCACCACATTAAAAAAAAAAAATGAATAAACAAATAAAGGTATTGTGTCCATCTACAACTTAAAAAAAAAAAAAAGAAAAAAAGAAATTGTAATACCCAGAAAGCACAGTTATTTAAAACTTTCTTATATTGAAGATTACTAATAAATTCCATTTAATATAAATAAATAAGTAGTTTTCAGTCATGGGTCATAACAGTCTAGCTTTTAGGAGCTAAAAGAATCAATGTGATATTTTGTAAAAACATGAATATATACCTGCACTGCTCCACAACTGACAATTAAAAAATAAAGTTACTTGGCAACTAAATTTAGAATTCTAATTGTTTTTCTCTATTGGTATAGTATCAATAGTCTATAATGAATCCTGTGTCTATGTGTAGTAATACGAACAATGTTTGTTTCACTTCAAATATTTACCAAACTTTTTCCAGATATAATGCAATGTTCTAGATGTTAGGAAAACAAATTGTTGTCCTTCAGTGCTCAAGGTAATGCCCTTAGAGCACTGCTCAGTGTAAGACATGTGCAGTGGATGTGTTAGGGAAAAAAAAAAAATCAAATAGAATGGCCTTTTGTAAGTGGGAAAAGATTTACTGGTTCTTTTTCCATGTTGAGATTTTTTTTTTTAAAGAAGAAATAGTAAACACTAGAAAATGACTATCATGAAAAATTATTTAACTATATTATTTGTGAGAAAATGTTATAGGAAATCACAAACATAAGAAACTTGTCTTAATGTTGTATACTAATTACATATTCAAAGTTTCTATCAATCATTTAAAATCCAAAGGCAATAAGGCATTAATGATATTAGCTAAGATTTACTAAGTACTTTGTTGCAGACCTTGTGATAAATGTTTTACAAACTTTACTGCATTTAATTATTTCAATAAAGCGGAAGGACACACTCATTATCAAGTCCATTATTCCTTATGATTTTGTATAAAGAGGTCTATGACAGAATCTCTACTTTCAAAATATTGATAACAGGGCTGGGGTCATGGCTCAGTGGTGGAGCGTTTGCCTGGCACATGTGAAGTCCTGGGTTTGATCCTTAGCACCACATAAAAATAAATAAATAATGGGCTGGGGTTATGGCTCAGCTGCAGAGCACTTGCCTAGCACATGTGAGTGCTGGGTTCGATCCTCAGCATCATATAAAAATAAAATAAAGGTACTGTGTCCAACTACAACTAAAACAAAATATTTTTTTAAAAAATAAATAAAATAAAGGTATAAAAAATTGATAATGTATTTGATAAAAAGGATAAATATGATTTTTGGATTACTATGGTGATTAAAATCATTAATAGTCTTCGCTAGAGTAAATCACACAATGAGCAAGATGATGTGACCATTAAAAAATATAACAAATAGATCCATTTCGTTTTGTCAATGGTTTAGATATACGCTCATTAGACCTCATATATAAAATTGATATGTATAAATAAAATACAAATGTACTACTAACCATGATTTATTGAAATCTTACTTGGTAGTGTGCTATGTGCTTCATTTACATTATTTCATTTAATTCATTAAAGAACTCTGTAATATTTATTATTAATCCTACATTACAGGAGAAGAAACTGATGCTAAATAAAGTTTTAAGAATTCCATTTTACTCCACTCTGATTGTCAATTTTTTTCTTTCTTTTTTTTTTTTTTTTGGTGTTGGGGATTGAACCCAGAGCCTTGTGCATGTGAGGCAAGCACTCTACCAACTGCGCTATATTCCCAGCTCCATGCCCACTCTCATGAGAAAATAACTTATTAGACAGAGGTGCAGACAAATACCCAATTTTCAACCTTTTGGTTATACCAACATCAAGTACTATTACCTATATTTACTTTATTTTCACCTGAAAAAAGTGAAACAAAACAAATATTATTCTGGAAAAGGAAGGTACAAAGAATATCAGTCTAAAGCAGTGCTACTCAAACTAACTTTTTTAAAAACTTCCACTCTGTTGCAGATTGATACTTTTATACAATAAAAGCACTGTGACAATGTCCAATAGTTAAAATAGTTCTAAAAACTGAATAGGTTTTTTAATGTATCCTGTCATGGATGAATAATAAACAATTCTTTAGTTTAAGAACCACATTTTGAGTAGCAATAAACTAACAGATAAAGAAGCTTCTTAAATGGAGACATATACAACTACAATTTTGCTATTAGAATTTATTTTTGGCAATATGTTTATAACTACAAATCAAATTAAACATTTAATTTTGGGTTATATACACAAAATTTTTGTTTTGTTTTGTTTTTTGTGGTGCTGGGGATTGAATTCAGGGCCTTGTGCATGCAAGGCAGGCACTCTACCAACTGAGCTATAGCCCCAACCTCCAAAATTTTGTAAGTATAATCTTATGTTGAAATAACATAAGAGTGACCAAGAAAGCACTTTAGATACTTCTCAGAAATCTAATATGTAAAGCCTATATTATAGGCAAAATGAATACTCCAAAATTTATGATGTATTACTACTTGTAGTACTGCTACTACTAGTACTTCCACCCATACTCTTAACATAGGCTTAGATGGGTAATAAGTTTTTTTTTTAATTTATTTTTATCTGTTGACAAGCCTTTTATTTTCTATTCATTTATGTATATGTGGTGCCATTCACATTTTGTGTGTGTAAATCAAACCCAGTGCCTCACACATTCGAACCCCAGCCCCAGAAAATTTTTAAAATTTTTTCTCCCTGGATTTTATGAGATTAACAACAACAACAAAAAAAGAAATTATCTAAGAATGCTAACAGGCTTAATTTCATGATTGCCTATTTTTAACATTGTATGACTATATTTAATCACCAACTTTATAGGCCAAAACCTCTCATTAAGCACAGTTTCAACAATGATTAGCTTTGTGAATGCAGAATTTCAAAAAGTTTTTTATACTTCTTACATTATAAAACAAATATAAAGCAGAACCTTAGACACTCTTCTAGTATAAATCCCTATTTTTATCTTAAAAGTGTGTCACCTATTTCATTTATATACTTACTTTTTTCTGTATTTTTATTGATATCTAGGCTTTAGAACCAACATAAATTTAAGAATGTTTATTATAGTTCACAGTTTATGCTTTAATAATATTTAATAAAATAACTAAGCAATAATACTTAATGTTTACTACAGTTCATAAAATTTACATTTTAATCTATAATATTTTTTCCCAGTTGTTAGTATATCTAAGATCTATTCAATGGTTTTAAAAACAATATAGGAGGGGCCGGGGTTGTGGCTCAGTGGTAGAGCACTTGCCTAGCATGTGTGAGGCACTGGGTTTGATCACCGGCACCATATAAAAATAAAACAAATAAAATAAAGGCATTGTATCCATCTACAACTAAAAAAAAAAAAATCTATATATATATAGGAAATGTGGATACTACTTTTACCTAAGCATAAAACACAGTGGTACTCAATGACAACCTGAATAAATGATAAATACAATGCCTTTTTTGATGATGCTCTAATATAAACAGCTTCAGTATCTCAGTTACTTTTATAAAATTGGATACCAGTCTTTAGTAAAAAGAAATATTTCCTTGAGATAATTTGGACCTTTGAATTCATATAATTATAGGGGTAGAAAATTAAGATCTGTTTCCAGGTCTCAAAGTTAATCAAAGCTAGAACTGATAGGAATCCAGATCTATCTATCGACTTTTGGTTCAGTGTTCTTTCTCTCACAGATGCCCTGTGTCACATGTGGTCTCTTCATCTTAACAAGCATTTGTAACATTACTCTTTATATTTAAATAGTAACCTACCCTAATCTGAAAACACTAAACATGTGACAGTTTTAAACTGGGTCCTCCTATCTATGGAGGGATGAAGGCAATATTTTCTAAAGGGGAACTCTTATTTTGATATTCTCCCTTCATCTCTAAAAATATTTAAGTCTAGAAGAGAGAACAAAATAATTTTTCTTTTTATGAGAAAGAATTAGCATTTATTATGATAGAAGTTAGTTATTAGGTCTTGCAAATTTCAGTAATATGGGTCAATATAGGCCATTCTTAGTCATATAGCATCCTTAGTATTATAGTAGCTTTAGAATATTACTTGACAAAAACACTTCAAAAAGCAAATACTACTTACTTTCAGATGCTATTTTCTCAGTTCCTGTATGTTTCATTCGTTCCCAGTGATTCTGGTCCTTCTTTTCACAATCTTTTATGTCAAAAAGCTCTTTTTCTTCTTTTCTCTTTTGTCTCATTTTGTCATAAGTAGATTTTGAAATAGAAACTTTAGTCTGCATGAAAAAGTTGAAATATCTGGAAGTATTCAGGGAGTTTGAGATTTAAAATATCTTCATCTCAGATAACTGTATATTTTGTACATTAAATATTTTGCTTTTTTATATTTTTATTTTATTTTATTTTTATGCAGTGCTGAGGATTGAACGCAGTGTCTCACACATGCTAGGCAAGCGTTCTACCACTGAGCTATAACCCTAGCCCTACATTAAATATTTCTACAAAATTAACTATATATATATATCAGTCTTTATTTTAGGAATCCTAATATCTAATAGAATGACATAGGGCTACTATCCAATTACATTTGTGCCTAAGGATATCAGTCTACTGCTGCTTGAATATATTATAGAAAAATGTTAAGTACATGCATACAGAAACATATATGTATATAAAGTATGTTATAGTATACTTTATTACTAGAAAGAGAACATATTTACTTGGTAGGAAAGGAGAATAATCTAGCTTTTAAATGATTCAGGATCAGAAAACTTACCAATATTTAATTTTTTAAAAATTTTTACTTTATTTTTCTGTGATGTTGAAGATCGAACCCAGCGCCTCGTGCATGCCAGGCAAGCACGCTACCGCTTAAGCCACATCCCCAGCCCTAAAAATTTTTAATCTAAATATTTTTACTGCCCTACATCTGATATACCCAAAACAATGACATATTGTAGGCTTAAATTTATCCTCATGATTAGTAAATAACCTTACATCTTTGTCATTGTCAACATCAAGATATGATGGAATACTTTGTTGGACTGCTCTTCCATATATCCCTGATGGTGGTTCAATACTTTGTTTACTTGAAAATGTATCCTCATTTTCCATAGAAGATATCACTGGCTGGCTGCAGGTTGTTGGTGCTGAATTTGGACTTCCAAATACACCTGCAATCAACCAACCATTGAAGAGTCATTAAGTATATATGTAATAGCATTCTGGATAACAAAGTTTAAGACTTTGCTCTTGCATTCAAGAGCAAACAACACTGTAAGAAAGACACATTAAGTAATTTGTAAAATATACAAACAAATACCCTAACAGGACAATAATATAAGAGGTGAGAGAAACTAATTCATGATAATATCAATTGAGAACTACATACTGCAAGCATGGAATTCATAGAAAGGTTCACAGGAAAGTTGGTGTGAGCTGGGCATTTAAAACAATTTCAAGAAGAATGGAGTTAAACTGGGATTAGAAGAAACAATGGATTTGGGTAGACAAAGAAGAGAGGAAATGCTAAGGGGCGGGGGTTGTGGCTCAGCAATAGAGCGCTCACCTAGCATGTGCGGGGCCCTGGGTTTGATCCTGAACATTACATAAAAAATAAATAAATAAAATAAAGGTATTGTGTCCAACTACAACTAAATATATATATACGTATGCACACACACACACACACACATAAAAGAAATGCTATGAGATAGGAAGATTTATACACAGAGCTGAAAAAGTATAAAGCATGTGTATGGGTACAAGGCAAACAGAGAAATAACAGGAAGTAAGTCTGTAAGAATAGGCTGCAGCTCATCTGAGGAGGATCTTAAATTATTCTAATGAGACTATCAAGCAAAGAAATGAGAAAAGATTTCCAAGAGGTTTTTTTTTTGGGGGGGTGGTACAGGGAATTGAATTCAGGAGTACTCAACAACTGAGCCATATCCCCGGCCCTATTATGTATTTTATTTAGAGACAGGATCTCACTGAATTGCTTAGTGCCTCACTTTTGCTGAGGCTGGCTTTGAACTCACGATTCTCCTGTCTTAGCTTCCCAAGCTGCTGGGATTTTAGGCATGCACCACCACACCTGGAAGTTTCCATGAATTTTATTCTATTTCGTTTTTGAACAAAAAGACATATGCCCCCAATGCATATGACACATTTTTCAGTTTAAAAGAAATTAATTTAAAAAGATACTTGCAATGGTATTGGTCAAAGATCTCCCAGCCCCATAAAATATATAATAGGATTTAATTTTGATTTGTCTAGACTCTGTATGGGAGATAAATAAATAATATTGTTTTATTAATTAGTAAGCTGATAAAGACTACCATTTGAATTTAGATTATGCCAAAATTCTCATACCTGTCCTAAAACTGTCTTAGAAGTACCTTGTCTACAGCTGTCACATAACATCTCTCTCTGAAAATTACTGACATGAATTTACTATAATTTTGTCAGAGGATGGAAATGCGAAGTGCTGACTTCTATTTTTTTCCATTTAATAACTCTTGTTTTTTTTTAAAGAGAGAGAGAGAGAGAGAGAGAGAGAGAGAATTTTTAATATTTATTTTTTAGTTTTCTGCGGACACAACATCTTTGTATGTGGTGCTGAGGATCGAAACCGGGCCACACGCATGCCAGGTGAGCGCGCTACCGCTTGAGCCACATCCCCAGCCCTAATAACTCTTGTTTTGCTTTTGTTTTGCAGTGCTGGGGGTTGAACCCAGGGCCTTATACATACTAGACAAATATTTAACCACTGAGTCACAAACCCAGTCCTCAATTTAATAACTTAAAAAAAGAAATTCTATTTAATGTTTGAATTACTCACTATTCTTTATTGACATGCTTTGCTTAAGTCTGAAGAACACAAACTATTAAAAAGCTATGTGGGGGCTGGGGTTGTGGCTCAGTGGTAGAATGCTTGCCTAGCATGTGTGAGACACTGGGTTCGATTCTCACCACGACATAAAAATAAAATAAATAAAATAAAGGTCCATCAACAACCAAAAAAAATTTTAAAAAAAGCTAAGTAACTCTGAAATACCTTTTCCAACAACTACTACTGAATCTTCTGATAAGGTATTTGTGGAAGTGAAGTCAAAAGTGGAAATTTGCTGTAAATTTGATGACCTTATAAATCCTAAAAAAGAAAGAAAAAAACAATGAAAAACGATTTAAAATGCTTACTTAGTTTTTGGATATTATAACATGATTAAAAGTAAAAACTTATTACATACAAAAATTTATAATTTTTTTATCATAGATGTTAATTCAATAAATATTTATAATCTAATATTTATATTTACCTAGTATGTACTAGCCACTAGAGAGAAAAGAAATCTTCCTACCCTTAAGGAGTTTAAACATACCAGGTTTAATGGTGGGAGAAAAACATGCAAATAATCACAGTATGATAATCAGAATAATCACAAAGGAAATAATTTGATACCCTAAAACAGATCAAGTCAATCTCATAGCAATCTGTACTTTTCTAGGTTAATTTTTATCTCAGTTTCTAATTATTTACCAAATTATTCTTTCTCCTACTAGACTATAAGCTCCATGGAACAGGACTTATGTCTAGTTTTGATTATTATTGTTTCCTGAAGCCTGGTACAGTGCTTGCAACAGAGTGAGTATTCAATAAATATAAATTAGATGTATGTATCAAAATAAAAAAAAATGAAAAGCAATATAAAATTAATTTAGGGTCTAGGAAAGAAAAGTTTTTGGTAAATTTAATTGGTAAATGTGATCAAATAACTGATTTTTAAAAAATGAGGTACATAAACTGTTTTGCTAATCTGCTAAAGTTAATAGGCTTGCTCTGGCTTTGTGTGAACACAGCAGAGATAAAGAAAGAAACTGTTGTAGGTGATAATTTTTCACATATTCTTTTTTTCCATGATGCTGGGGATCTAACTGAAGGCTTTATATATGCTAGTCAAGTGAGCTACATCCTCAGCTCCACATAATTTCTTCTTAAGTAATTTGGAATAACCAATGTACAGCACACACCAACTAACAGAAACAATGACTAGCGCACGTGCGCGCACACACACACACACACATACACACAAAATGTTCTGTGACAAAGGAATGCAAAAATCTTAGTAAATGAAATAATTTTGCTCAACAGTCCACAAATACAGTATATATGTGTGTGTCAAATATATATCAAGAAATAATTGAATAAGTAGATAAGTCTCATAATGAGAAAATAAGGACACATTAAGTTTGAACTTCATTTCTAAGATCAGCTGACAATTACTTTTGATGTGCTTTTATTTTTTTTACATTGTATTTTCTTCTAAACAGAAATGTTAAAAAGAAATATTGCTCATTGTCTCAATCCTAAAGATAAAAAAAAAAATGTGTTTAAAGGCTTCTTTATACACAAATATCCTTATATAATCTTTTGTCATTTCTGTCTAATTCATTCAAATACAGAAAGAGAACATGTTAACTCATAGTTGCTAACACTGTAAACATCCATCATTAATCATCTTCTCAAGTCATTAATTGGACTCCACAATGTTGTGTAGAAAATGGGCAGGTTCAAAGGGATGCCAATAAAGGAAAAGAATGGGAAGACGAAAAGGTGGTTATAAGAGCTAACCCTAAAAAAGAATGAGGTTTCTTACAAAATGAATCCATTTGGAGCCAGGTGCAGTAGCACTTGCCTGTAATCCCAGCGACTCCAGAGGATGAGTCAGTAGGATCATAAGTACTGGAACAGCTTCAGCAACTTACCAAGACCCTGTCTCAAAATAAAAAAATATAAAGGGCAGGGGTGTAGCTTAGTGGAAAGTGCCCCGGGTTTAATCCTCAATACCATTAAAAAAAAATCCTTTGGCTACACAATGGCAATATCTCTTTTGGGAAACTTTGTATTCTGTTTAACACTATACTTACTATTTACTTTTACCTGACTATTTGAGAATGCACTTTTTGAGTGATTTTGCCCACTTTTAAAATATTGGTTTTAATTGGCTAATCACCATTCCATTCATTTCATATATGGCAAATGAACAGATTTCTATGCAAAGCACATTGAAGATATAAAGATGACAATATTATTACTCTTAAGAAACTTATAATTTAACGTGGAAGATATTAAATGTGCATAAATTAACTAGCAGGTAGGGTGACTGAAGAGAGTAAAGAAGACTATTCCAGATCAAAAAAATAAGCAAAGTTTTCCAAAGAAGTAGCTTTTAAACCAGTATTCAAAAGCAGACATGAACTGAACACATTAAGATTTGGATAAAGCATGCAGGCTTTGCAATTACAAAGTAAGAAAAGCTACAATATTACAAGTGCCAGAGTATTAGGGCATTAAAAGAGGAATGGTAAGGTAAAGCAAAAAAGTTAAACAGAGGCAATATGATTACGGGTCTTTTTTTTTTTTTTTTTCTTTTTTTCCTCCTGGTACCAGGGATTGAACCCAGAGGCACTTACCCACTAAACCACATCCCCATCCCATTTTAATATTTATTTAGAGATACGATCTCACTGAGTTGCTGAGGGCCTAAGTTGCTGAGGCTGGCTTTGAACTTGTGATGCTCCTGCCTCAGCCTCCTGAGCCGCTCAGATTACAGTTGTGTGCCACCGTTCTAAGATTATAAATCTTAAAAGTTATGCTATAGAGTAGAAACTATATTCTATGGTTAACAGGGAACCACTCAAGATTTTCAATATGGAGGAGAAGATCATGTATTTTAGAAAGATGATTCTGAATTTAAAGGGATAAAAATTAGAGCTAAGTCTTTCTAGAAGGCACTATAATTTTACAGGAAGAGGTAGCAGAAGGCCAAATCACAAGTATGGCTGCAGATAAAATTAGACTGAGAAGAAATGATAGGATGGACTAATTCCAAAACATGGAGCTATGGAGAAGTAGACAACGATGACTTTAAAGTTTTATGTCTCCACAATTAGGAAAACAGTAACGCTATGGAAGAGAAACCTGTCTCGAAGTTTGGTTTTGAACATGTTTGCTATTAAAAAATTTAATATGACTTTTTTTAGTATGAGTTACTTTTAAGTATTTTTGTCTTTGATTTTCTTTACATGAGAAATAAAATATATAAGTAAATATAAAAATCCCATCATTTTATTTTATAAAAACAATAAACAACTTATTGCTGCCACAAAGAACAAATACTGAATTTTTTTAGAATAAATTTTAAGAAATTTACAAAAAATAAAAACAAGGAAAAGCTTATAATCAATTTTTCACACAACATGGATCACTTCCACAATAAAAAGAGCTAACATTTCTGATTACCTGCATGTACATGATTTAAGATTATCAGAAATAAAGTATTGAAGTTAATATTATCATGACCACAGTTGCTACTGAAAAAATGATAGCTCTGTACTTACTTATTTTAGATTACCAGGCTTAAAAACAGAGGACTTCTAATTATTCTATTTAAATATTTATAACCTTCAAAATCACTTCTTTTGTCCCCTAGAGGTAATTTTTAATATGCAGGTTGTGTCAGAATCTCTTAAGAAATGAATAAAGCAGTCACTGGATGGATTAGCCAATAATTAAAAACACATAAATTGCTAACAAATGGTCAGTGATAACAAAGAAGCTCTTTCCCAGGTTCTACCACAGGAAATTCACATTCTTGTTGCCACAGCTTTACTCCATGGTTACAACCTAACCAGACATTTGGGAGTAATTTACTCACATGATTGCCTCTACCTTATTGGAGTGGAAAAATGGCTTGTAAAAAATTGTGTGTATGTGTGTATGGGTGTGTGTGTGTGTGTATGTTAGGATGTGTGTATACTCTTGGGGTAGAAGTCAGGAGGGATTCCCTAGTTTTAACACATGGGCAGTCCTTTCCCTTCCCTGGTTCCTTAGGCAAGTCCATATACCAACACAAACCTGTGAATTCTTCTATTCTTCAAAATTATTTAAGTAACACATCAGCAGAAGGATAAGATGAAAAACCTCAAAACTAAGAATTTTCAGTTAATTTTTTCTTTATTGGCATGTTTAGGGAGAACTCTGATGTAGATTCTACTGTATTTTTAAAAATTAATTTGTTATGAAATTTACTAACCTTTTGTATGCTTATGTCTTGGGTTTTCCTTATTTTGTATTTTTAAAGCACTAGGTAAAATGTCATGTGACCTATCATCTTCACAATCACCACATCCAAACCCATAGTTCATACGTTGGCCAATTATGCTTACATTGGATGTTGTAATCCCTATGAAATAAAATAAATATTTATTTAAATAATTTAGGTAATATTATATAATAGGAACAAATCTCTCAAAATCTATCTTGCCTTCTAACCTTTTCAAAAGGCTGGCAACATACTAGAAATTATAAGATGACAGTAATTTAAAAGTTATATCACATTTTAAATCACGTAATACTTTTTATCTAAGAGATAAAACTATTATAAGTTATACTACAACATTTCTTAAAATAGGTTTTAAAATTGCAATGAAATATAAAATGTAATACTTGAAAAATATGATCCAACGTATATGTCTAAAAATATGACAAGCATTTAATATTTAAAAGACACTTTTGCTGGGCATGGTAGTGCATGACTGTAATCCCAGTGACTCAGGAATCTAAGGCAAAAGGCTCACAAGTTCAAGACCAGTCTCAGCAACTTAGTAGACTCATTCCAAATTAAAACTTAAAAAAGGGCTGGGGATATAGCTCAGTGGTACAGTGCCACTGTTTTTAATCCCCAGGACTACCAATAATAATGATAATGATAATGATAATAAATCCACTTAACTTTACACACAATTTTTTTTTAATTCAAAATTTTAAAACAGTGACAAGAAAAATGCCTATATTCTTCATTCTTCTCTTTTTCTCCTATTCCCATGTATTGGTCTGGTTGATGAGGCAGGAAAATACTAGTGATTAAGAATCCAGTATCTGGAATCATGGCTTCCTGGCTTTAAATCATAGCCATGCCACTTAACCTGGACAAGACACTTAACCTTCTATGTGAAATGATGATAACATTGTAGAATCTTTTCTAGAGCTGTCATGTGGATTAAAGAAAACAGCATAGTACCTACCTAGAATATTATAAATACCTAAATATTATTATATCCTTAATTAAAAATAAAAATAGAACTCTCTCCTATGCCTCCTTCTAAAAAAATAAAAAAACTTTAAATATATATTTGAATGTTTAAACTTACCACTCTATACTAATGCTATGCAGCTATTACAACCACAGAATGTCTAGGCAATATTTAGTCACTGTCCATTTTCATATGTAGCTCCTACAAATCATCAAGCAATAATAATAAGAAATTGTTTTTAAAATGTTGTATTTTTAAAAATTTATTTTTTAGTTTTAGGTGGACACAATATCTCTATTTTGTTTTTATGTGGTGCTGAGAATCAAACCCAGTGCCTCATGCATGCTAGGCGAGTGCGCTACCACTTGAGCCACATCCCCAGCCCAAAAATGTTGTATTCTGGATAAGAGTTGTGACTCAGTGGTAGAGTACTTGCTTAGCATGTGTGAGGCACTACATTCGATCCTTAGCACCACAAAAAATAAATAAAATAAAGGTATAAAAAAATGTTGTATTTTTAAAAATCAGGATGTGGGGAGAAGAAGTAACTGATGGTAGCTGGGCTAGAAAGAACTGTGGAATAGAAGGCATTAGGTCAGTTCACAAAGATAAACTTCAAAAATATCTGATATTAAATAATAAATATCTGATAATAATAGATAACTTCTAGAAGTAACATAGATATCTTTAAATTCTTAGTTTTGACAGTCCATAAAGTAAGATTTATAAAGATTCTGGTTTTGGGTGGACATGCTTCCTATTAATAGACAACACTATTGGTATGGGAAAAATTTACTATAACACCATTCAGAAAATCTTAACACAACTTAGAGTAATTGTTGTAGAATATGTGTGGAAGCCTTCAATGGAAACACTATTG
This sequence comes from Marmota flaviventris, assembly GCF_047511675.1. Lineage (NCBI taxonomy): Eukaryota > Metazoa > Chordata > Mammalia > Rodentia > Sciuridae > Marmota > Marmota flaviventris. The sequence goes on along the minus strand of NC_092499.1, from coordinate 56,526,866 downwards.
TAAAGACAGACTGGATTTAGGATTTTTTTTTAGTTGTAGTTGGACACAATACCTTTATTTTATTTATTTATTTTCATGTGGTGCTGAGGATCAAACCCCAGCACCTCGCATGTATTAAGCAAGCGCTCTATCGCTGAGCCACAACCCCAGCCCCGGGATTTAGGATTTCTACATAATTGATATTTTCATTTTTATATTCAAATAGTCTTTATTCTGAGCATTATTATTTTCATGTTTTACCACTGGAACCATAATAAACTTATAGGAATCATTTGTTTACAGTAAACAACAAACCCAAATTGATAAAAATCTTAAACCATTAACAATTTAACAGTTTGAGAGAATGTTAAATTTAAGAATATCTCATAGTGAATTCAATGACAACAGTGTTTGTAAAATGTGATCCTAGAAATTCCTATTACTTGTTAAAAGTGCAGATTTCTAACCAAGATGATAAATTCATTAGGTATGAGATGAGGCCTCAGAATCTATACATGTGTTACATATGAACCCAGGTAATTCCTAAGATTAAACAAATTTGGAAAACACTAAATATTAGGCAAATTTGGGGAACTCTGAATACTACATTAGAAGTGTGTACTATAGAACTCATCACTCTATTAAACAAATCCCATGGTCCTACAATTAGCATCAAATCCAGGTTTTAAATCTACTCTTTTCCAAATCTAATCTATCTACAAGATAGTTCCATTTTTGCAAATTAGATACAATAAAGCAATCAGATGTCTCTTTGATCTTTAATGTATTTAAAATGAGGAAACAAAGTTTCAAAGCAGTTAAGTTACTTACACAAAATGTGAATATTATTATTAAATATCAATTTGGGATTCAGCTGGGGTCTTCCAGACCTATACACTGACTTACGACATACATGCTGACTTTATGTGTAGAGTAGTTATCTCTTTGTTGACTATTAGCTTTGTGCAAACCAGTAAATTAAGCACACTTGGTTAAGTCAGGCATTCATGATTACGACAGGTTGTAGTAGGTAATCAGAGGGAACTAGTCTTTGGGATCAAGAATCTGAGAGTAGAAGAAAAATAAATAACTGAAAAACCATTATAAAAGATGTTAGTGCAAAATGTTATCACAAAAGAGGTAATAGTTAATCTTGTTTATAAATTAGGGAAGGCTTCTCAGAAAAAAACAAATGAGCTTCTTTCATAGCTGTAAAGGGTGTGATGTAGATTCCAGTTGTCATGCAGAAGAAATAATATGTGCAAGTACAAAAGATGGGAAACACTACTGAAGGTAGTCTGATTTAACTGGAGCACAAGATACAAAGAGGAAAGTGAAAAATGGAGCTGGATAGGTATGCAGGAACCAGATCATTGAAAGAGGCCCTGAATGAATTTTGTTAGTCAAGACAGTCAGTTCTACAATGTGGAGGAATGGACTGTAAGTGAATTAAACTGAAACTAGGGAGAAAACTTAGGAGGCTAAGTAGGTAAGGAATGAGAACAAGTGTGAACTAAAGCCATGGTAGTAGGAATCAGAGGAAATAGAATCAGGACATATTTAAGGGCAAGAAATTGAAAATTTTAATAAAGGATCATATTCATGTACAGCTTTTAGAAAGGTAATTATAAGGAATAACATCACAATTTGTTACAATTCATTCACAATTTAATACAGTTTTATTAATCATAAAAAATCACATGCAGTTCCCACTCCAGATAGACCAGAGTCCAAATAGATAACTTATTGCTAAATTTTTTTCCTGAGAAGTGATGTTATAAAAAATTAGAGGGATGGGGTTGTGGCTCAGGGGCAGAGTGCTTGCCTTGCATATGTGAGGCACTGGATTTGATTCTCAGAACCACATTAAAAAATAAACAAAATAAAGTTCTAAAAAAAAATAAAAATTAGAAATTTCCAGGGCTTGGGGTCGTGGCTCAGTGGTAGTGCGCTTGCCTAGCATACATGAGGCACTGAGTTCAATCCCCAACACCACATAAAAATGAATTTTTAAAAAAGATATTTTTAAAAAAATGACACCATGTTAAAAAAATTTAGAGATTTCCAAGTTAGTTCACAAAATTCTTAACAAAATATACATATGAAAATACCTAGTTCACATGTATCTACATGAACCACAAGTGCATTTAAAAGTAAATTTAGCCAGGTTCAGTGGCACATGCCTGGAATCCATGTGACTTGAGAGTCTAAGGCAGGTGGATCCAAGTTTGATGCCAACCTGGAAACTTAGCAAGACCCTGTCTCAAAATAAAAAAAATAAAAAGGACTGGGGATGTAGCTCAGTGGTATAGCACCCTGGGCTCAATCCAAAGTATAAACAACAACAACAACAACAAAATATAAAACAAAGCAAAAAAAAAAAAAAAAAATTAACTTGTAATAACTAGTAGTTAACTAGCTAAATATTGTTTTTAAGGGAAATTGTCTTTTGTGATGCTTGGTGGTTCTCTATGCTGTACATTACAATCATCTAAAAGCTTTCAAAATTCTGACAGTCAGGTATTAATTCATAACAACTAAATTAAACTGTCTGGGTAGGGAAGCCAGGCATAGGAGTACCTATGGACTTAGAGGGAGAAATTAATGATTCAGTTAGATAAATATTTTTGTTTCAAAAATAATATAACATTTACCCTTGCCTAAATAGCCTTTTAAGGAGTTTTAAATGATTTACTCTTAATTGATAACAACAAAAATTATAAATCTGAGAACACCTGCTATCATTTTTGACATCATTTAAAAATCATACATATTATAAATCATATTTATGGAACATTAATATATACCTTCACTGGGGCTTTGTTCAGCAGTATGAGTGTTTTTATTCTTTGCAGAAGAAAGTCTTGTTGAACAAGGTTTTGATCCAAATGTTGGAAATATGTCTGACCTACAATGAAACAAAGTAATTTCATAAACATTTGATTTATAGTTGTTCAATATTCATATAACACATTCTCTACTCTTTTATTAACTCATTCAACTTTTGGATAATTAGGCAGCAAACAAGTATAAAAACCAATGGCTACTACCAGTTATTGTTCCTTTTTTGTGTGTGGTGCTGGGGATTGAACCCAGGGCCCTGTACATGAGAGGCAAGCACTCTACCAACTGAGCTACATCCTCATCCCACTATAATTAAAAAGAAAAAAAAAAAAAGTAGTTGTAGATGGACAGAATGGTTAAGCACCTCTGGGTTCAATCCCAGGGAGTGGGGGTGGGGTGGGGGTGGGGATTCAGTCCATAAAGGAGGATGTGGTCAACTCCCTTCTTACATAACTCAATATCTAAAGAGAATAATTCTTTGAGATGATGTAGGAAATACTGAATTCTAAATGCTGCCATTTTATAAAGTCAACTTTTCTTCCCAAATAGGTTTCAAATTATTTACATGATGTTGCAACTGTAGGAGTACACAATATTTAATTTCATCTTCATGGAAGATCAAGGAATCACTTTAGGTCTAAAAGCTAAATTCCACTTAGAAAAAAAAAATTCTAAGCACAAAGTATGTTGCTATTTAAATTTTAAATGTGAAGGAGAAATTCATGAGTTAAAACAAGTTTCTAAGAATAGGACATAAAAATACAGTTTAAGGGGCTGGGGTTGTGGCTCAGTGGTTGAGCACTTGCCTGGCATGTGTGAGGCACTGGGTTCAATTCTCAGCACCACATATAAATAAATAAATAAAATAAAGGTCCATCAATAACTAAAAAATACATCTTAAAAAAATACAGTTTAATCTATGAACTGCTGAAAAATAGTATCTGTTTGTATTAAAGTTATTAAAACACACCTCTTCTTTGATTATGCAATCTCTACCTATATTTGTCAGAACTCCAGTTCACTGAAGTAAAAATAATTTTAATTCAATTTAATTTCAAATATTTACTTCTAATAGCTGTATATAAACAATATTCAGGTTAAAATGAAAAGAAAATAAAGGAAAATAAAATGTTTTAAGAATGTGAAACGAGAATTTTGTAAAACTGTTTAGCATTTTCTTACATAAAATATATATCTACCTATGTATCTATAAAAAAATTATATATTATTTTATATAATTATTATGTATTATATAAAAATATATCTACTTATGTTGTAGCAATTCTACTCTGGGTTTTTGTATAAAATAAAAAGAGAAAACATTCTCTCAAATTTTACAATAGGATCACCAAGATGCCCAGAAATCAGGGCAGGATTACTGTTTAAGGTTGTAGAAATGATATGGAAAAATTCGTTCAATTGTTATGCTGGAAAAAAAAAAATTACTGTTTTTGTGCATATCCAGGACTAATTCTAGCACTAATGCTACAGGCAGGGAGACTTCTGAGAGGGCTATGGGAACTATAGTATGAATTCCTGAGGAAATAAGAAAAGGGAAATAACAAAATAAGAAAACCGTGAGATACAGCTGGGTAGATCTTATCCACAAATTAGAGGAAACTGGTTCCGAGTTTAAAATGAAAACAGTAATTTACGTTAACTGGCAAAAGAAAAAAATTATCCAGAAGGGAGCTAAAGTAAAAAGAATAGTAAGATAAATGTTAGGAAGATGGGGCTGGGGGTGTGGCTCAGTGGTAGAGCACTCGCCTCGCATGTGCAAGGCCCTGGGTTCAATCCTCAGCACCACATAAAAAAAAATAAATAAAAGTTATTGTGTACATTAAAAAAAAAAAAAGACATGTTAGGAAGAACAACTGGGGCTTTGGGGAATAGAGCCTATACTAATTTATGTACTCTAGATTACAGCTGGAATTGTGTTTCCTTTTCATCCCCACTCCAAATGAAAGTCCTGAAGGTAAACTTTCCCACTGGATTTTAGAAGAAGTTTAAAAACAAGAAAGGAAAAAGATTTTAAAATTTTTTTCCAAACATAATGTTAAGGGTCTAGATCACAAATCACAGATGAATACTGTTTAACATGTACATTATTCTCTTTCCCTGGGGAGTCGTAGACAGAGAAGAAGTCAATGATTCTTGGCTGTAAACTCCACTTTCACTGTAAGAGCTGATGTTTGGAGAGGAAGATCGAGATGGGGAGTCCATGTTCAAATCAAGCTTCATTGCAGAATCAGGGCTTTCAATGTCAGAAGTGCTGCCAGTCAGTTTTGCTCTTTTCTTAGCTGCACTATTACGAAGAGACCTAAGAGAGCTCTGCATCTAAGAAAAAAACAAAACTGATTAACGTCAAGAGATTAATAGGAGCCCCTTATATTAGTAATAGTTATCCTTAAATTTTAAATTCCATTAATTATACCTAGGTAGATGCCCTTCAATCTCATATTAATGAGATGGATGCTAATACATATGCACACAGTATAAAAACACAGAGTTCATCATTTGAATATTAATAAAACATCCTACTAGGTTATAAGCTCCTTGTGAGGAAGAATCTCAGTTATTATTCACCATGATATTTTTGGTAGCTAGCACAAATCTAAATATACTGCATTAATTCAATTACTTAATAAATCACTGAATCAGATGGTAGATATCTGAGTTAAAGTCAGAGCGGTATAGTTAATCTTAGCTAACTGGTATGCTGATGTAGCTACTTACAAGTTCCAGAAGGTTAACAAAAAGTAAGCAATTTTCTTTTCTTTCTTTCTTTTTTTTTTTTTAAGAGAGAGAGAGAATTTTTTAATCTTTATTTTTTAGTTTTTGGCGGACACAACATCTTTGTTTTGTATGTGGTGCTAAGGATCGAACCCGGGCCGCACGCATGCCAGGCGAGCATGCTACCGCTTGAGCCACATCCCCAGCCCAAGTAAGCAGTTTTCTAAAGTATGATGTTTATATCTAGCTAATAAGTGTTAAGAGTTTAGAGAACAAATCATGATATATAACTTCTAAAGCTAACATTTTTAGAAATGTAGGGTTGAAACAATGAGAAACTAACACATTAAGGATGGGAATAGAACTCTGAACCAATTAAGGAATACAGAAGTATGTAACTGCTTTTATATTTTAATTCATAAGGTTAAACATTTAATGAAAATATTTGCCTTCAAGTAATGAAAATGTCCATAAATTTATTAAGTTTTCACACTTGAAAGTCAGGTTCAACAAATACCTTAACGGACTTATGGCAGTGCAGAACAGTGGGAAAAACAAACAAACAAACCATAATGTAATGAATCTGGAGTTAAGTGACCTGGACTTCTAGCCCTATGACTTACACTTTGACCTACCACAAAGTGTAGACACAAAACATCTGTGAGCCTCTTCCAAAAACCAAACACACACACAAACATATACTCACACACACACAAATAAAACAAAAATATATGGTGCTTTGTTTAACTCAAAGAGATACTATTAAGATTAAGCAAAGTAATAAAAGTGAAAATGTTTGGTATTTTAAATACTATAAGACATATCAATATGTATTAAATACTCTAAAATGTATCAATTTCAATATACAAATGCATATAGAAGTAAAAGTTGCTTGATATACTTTCTTTTGTGACACAAGAATACTATTCTACTCCAAAAGTTTCATGATGTCTCTTTTTAAAGTCAACTTACATCAAACATCTTAAAAGCAGGCTAAAATAATACTATAAAATGCCATGACTGAACAGTTTCTGTTTACATATATAATATAAAACCATTTCATGTTTTGACATGAAATCAGACAAAGTGAAATGAAAAAAAGGAAACTTCTATCAAAAACTACTCTGAATTGAAACAAATACAGCAACCATATTCCTTCTGACAAAATTACCATGTATCATATTGGCAACATTTTTAAAAAATGGACTGATCTAGGATTCAAAAGTGAATATACAGGGGCTGGGGTTGTGGCTCAGTGGTAGCGCACTTGCCTGACATGTGTGAGGCACTCATGCACTTAATGGACTTATGGCAGTGCAGAACAGTGGGAAAAACAAACAAACAAACCATAATGTAATGAATCTGGAGTTTATACAGGTTTGATTCTCAGCACCACATATAAATAAATAAAAAAGTAAAGGTCTATCAACAACTAAAAAATGTTTTTAAAAAAGTGATTATACAATATAATCTCAATTTAATGATAAAAAAATTTGTGCATATGCACAAAGTTGAGGCTCAAGAATGTCCACTGCAATATTGTTTGCAATAGCCAAAGACTAGTAATAGGACAAAATTAATTGCATAAATATACCATAAATAAATAAAAACTACAGTGATGGGGCCCGAGTTGTGGTAGAGCACTTGCCTATTATGTGTGAGGCATTGGGTTCGATCTCTGGCATCACATAAAAATAAAAGAAATAAAAAATAAAGGTATTGTGTCCATCTACAACTAAAAAAGCATTAAACAAACAAACAAACAAAAAAACCCTAAAGCAATGCATAAAATATGAATTAATGGTAATAGTAATTCCCTCTGATGAAGAAGAGGGAGAAATTAGATTGTGAAGGGAAATATTTTATATTTTACTCATTCAAAAAACAGGAAAGAAATATGAAAAATTGTTCATTGAGAATAACCAGTGCAATAACATATTTCTATGTAATCATAATTTTAATGCAAAAGGAGTAATGTATGCATAGAAAAAGTACTTGGTAGGAAATACAGTAGTATGAACAGTAAATTATTCTGGGAGGTAGTCTAGTGTAATGAATTTTCTTCCTAATAATTCACTGTATTCTCACATTTTCAGTAATGAAATATTTTTACAAATAAGAAAATAAATATGGGATAAAAAAGTACCTGATATTTTTCCTGCAACTATAACATTACAGAAATTATAAATTTTTTAAATTATTGAAAATGATATATGGCTCTAACCTCTTCTTGATCCAAATCTTTATCCCTGAAATTCAATTCCGAAAGATCAATTGTAAGACTGTCTTTCTCATTCTTCCAGATGTCATCAGGTTCCTTCTTTTTATGTCCCACTGTGCTTAAATCAGCTTTATCAGGCAAAAGGTTTATTCCTCTTGGTATGGGAGGGACAGGCTTCGTCCCATTTAGGCCTCGTCGGAAAGATGGTGATCTCACCAAGGCAGGTATAAATTGAACTGGATTAGGTTTTTCTTGAGAATTTTCTCCTGCATGAAAAGTATGTATTTTATTTTTTTCCAGAAACAAAAAGGCATCATAGTCACAAATATCTGGAATACAGCGTTTAAAAATAAAAAGGCACATCACCATTTGTCCCAGCTATCCCACTCCTTGGTTTATACCCAAAGGACTTAAAATCAGCATACTACAGCACTAGGGTTGTGGCCCAGTGGTTAAGCACTTGCCTAGCATGTGGATTTGATTTGATTCTGGATTTGATTCTCAGCAATGCATATAAAAACAATAATTATAAAAAAAGGTCCATCAACATCTAAAAAAATATTTTTTAAAAAAATCAGCAGACCACAGTAACACAGCCACACTAATGTTTATAGCAGTTCAATTCACAATAGCCAAGCTATGGAACCAACCTAGGTGCCCTTCAACGGATGAATGGATACTCAGCTCTAAAGAATGAAATTATGGAATTTGTCAGTAAATGGATGGAACCAAAATAAATAAAATGAGATGAAATAAAAGTATCAGTGTCCCTTATGAATATAACAAAAATGAGCCACCTGAAATTTTTTATTACATAAAAATGTTACATATACCAAGTTAAATTGTTATTTACCATCGCAGAAATCATCATGACTAGTATTTGTTATGATCAAGTCCAAAATAAGCTAGAAGGGCTGCTTTTTTGGTATGATATAATTATATAAGCAATATCTGAATGATTAGTGTCTATAAATCAGTAATACTGGGCATTGGGGAGAATAAGCTATATAAAGATTCAGCAGTGTTGTTCGGGATCAAATTCAAGGCCTCCCACAAGCTATACAAATGCTGTACAGTGAACTACACCATAAGCCCAAAGTTAGGCAACATATACTGTTCATGTTCATTATAAACCACTATTATTTGCCTGGTTCTGAAAAAGAATTTTGAAATGGCAATAGAAGAAAAGAAATGAGGGTTGGGGTTGTGGCTCAGTGGTACAGCACTTGCCTAGCATGCGTGAGGCACTGGGTTTGATCCCCAACACCACATAAAAAAAAAAAAAGTTATCAAACAAAGGTATTGTATCCATCTACAACTAAAAAAATTATTTAAAAAGATAAAAGAAATGATTATTTCAACTGAATTTTACATACATACATTTGATCTATTAAACATACTTTTTTTTTGGTACTGGCAATTAAACCCAGGGGCGCTTCACCTCTGAGACACATCTCCAGCCCTTTTTATATTTTATTTTGAGACAGGGTGTTGCTAAATTGCCTTGATAAGTTACTGAGGTTGGCTTTGAACTTGCAATCCTCCTGTCTCAGCCTCCTAAGCTGTTGGGATTACAGGCATGCACCACCACGCCTGGCTTATTTATTCATTTCTTAAAAAATATTTATTTTTTAGTTGTAGTTGGACACAATACCTTTATTTCACTTATTTATTTTTATGTGGTGCTGAGGATCGAACCCAGGGTCTCGCACATGTGAGGTGAGCGCTCTACCGCTGAGCCACAACCCCAGCCCCATGCCTGGCTTATTAAACATACTTTTAATATAATATTTGATCTTACAGAGAAGACAAAGAAATTAATAGAAGGCTATGAAGGTTGAGTGTTAAGAAAAAGTGATACAATTGACTGAATATGCAATAAACCGACTATGGTTATAAACTGGAACATTAGTGTTATGGGGTTAAAGGTAGATCATCTTACCTCAGTGGCTTGAGACAGAAAAGCATGTAGAACTCTTTTTTTTTGTTTGTTTTAATATTTTTTAGTTGCCAGTGGATTTTTTCACTTTATTTATTTATATGTGGTGCTGAGGATCGAACCCAGGACCTCACACATGGCTGGCAAGTGCTCTCACTGAGCCACAACCCAAGTCCCGCATGTAGAACTTTTTGAGATTAGATTTGTCTTGAATGAATTGATATGCTAATTTCAAGATTTTGGAATGGGATAATACTAAAAAAAGTTTTGGTTTCTAACAATTAAAAGAAAACCACTATTCAAAATAATTTTAGTGTATTTTATAAGCATTCAATAAATGTTGAAAAATGAATGACATTAATTACAGTGAATAATATGCATGATATTTTATATTTGTAATGCTAAAATTTATTAGTAGGCTTTGAGGCAATATACATTATTTGTTATTAATAGCCTGGTTTTGAAAAAAAATTTGTAAGTGAGAATAAGAAAAGATATGATCATTCTAACTGAATTTTATATTATATACATTTGATCTTTCTTAAGTACACTAGTAAATATTTTTCTACATATTGACTAATTTAGAGAAAACAATTTATCAGCTTTTAAAGATCTAACAACCTTATATCAAGTACTAATTTAAGCACACAAATAAATTTGAACAAAGTACAGATTTTTACCATCATTTCTACTTGTAGGGTCAGATGGTTTTTGGCTGATGAATATTTTCTGTGGACTTGGCTTTGATAATCCTTCAAAGCTTTTAAGAGGCCAGGAATTTGAGAAATTAACAGGATTATCTTGAGACTTCTTTGGAGATACAGTAAGAGGAGATGTATGCTTTGGACTAGTTCGAGGTGATGAGAGAGGATAGGATGGAAGGATGAAGGCTCCTGGACTTGGATTTGGACCAGAGTATGATGAAGTACGCTCTGTTTGACTACCAAATGTTTGCAGGGTCTTACTGCCAAAATTTAGGCTAGCATATACTGTAACAAAGAAAAAGAAAATATGTTATTTATGCATTCACATCTCAAAGTTTTTTTTCTTTTTTCATTATGATTTTCAACCCATCTGGTATTTGTATTTTTATATGGTGTGAGGTAAAGATCTAACTTAATTTGTGTTCAACTATTTTGTATCTTCTAATATCAAATTTCCTTATGCTATTAAAATTGTCTAACCTTTGGGGCTGGGGTTGTGGCTCAGGGGTAGAGCACTTGCCTAGCATGTGTGAGGCACTGGGTTTGATCCTCAGCACCACATAAAGTAAAATAAAGACATTGTGTCCACCTATAACTAAAAATTTTTTAAAACAATTATCTAACCTTTGCATATTAATTTTCTTCTTGTCAAATTATATATACATATACACATATACATATGTATATATCACATACACACACACACAGAAAAGTTTCATCTTCTTAAGGAATTGTTCTTTTTCTCATTAAAAGAATATTCTAGTGCTAAAAATGGTTTTAGGTTTAGTGTGCATAGTCTCCCTATCAACAACAAATTTATACCTGCTTTTCTTTGAATATGTTTTCCATGCTTTACATTTCCCCAGTCTATTCTGATGTATTTTAGATGTGGCTCTTAAAAATGGCATTTCAATAAAAGGTAAAAATCTAGCCATGCGTGGTGGTGCACACCTGTAATCCCCGCAATTTGGGAGGGTGAAGCAGAAGAATCACAAGTTTGAGGTTAGCCTGGGCAACTTAGCAAGACCCTGTCCCAAAATAAAAAATAAAAAGGATTAGGGATGTATCTCAGTGGTAAAATACCCCTGGGTTCAATCTATAGCAGCACAACAAACAAACAAATAAACAAATAATCGAATCTCCATAATTAAAATAATTAATCCTATCTATTTATATTTACAGAATTATTAATATGTTTGGTTTTAATTCTACCATCTTTTATTTTATCATTCATTTATTTAAATGTGGTGCTAAGAATCGAACTCAGTGCCTCACACATGTTAATCAAGTGCTTTACCACTGAGCTATAGGCCCAGACCTCTACCATCTTTTTTTTTTTTGTGTGTGTGTGTGGTGCTAGGGATTGAACCCAGGGCCTTGTACATGCAAGGCAAGCACTGTACCGACTAAGCTATATCCCCAGCCCCTCTTTTGTGTTCTTTATTATGTTCTTTATTACTTTTTCTTCCCTTTTATTAGTATTTTCTTTTTGTTCTTCAACTAAACCAAACTTCTATTTGTAATCTTTTATGGGTTCCCTTAAATTTTCCTTTAATGTTTTAAAAATGATTTTACATGACAGAGACCTAGCTTTATACTGTATACTGTAAATGAAACAAATAATTTTGAAAACCTATATCAAGATATATCATTCAACTTTTAATTCACATGTGACATGGTTAAGACCTCTCCTTCCATCACCAAATCTTATTTGGGTGGAAATGCAGACTTAGGTAGTTACAGATTAACATATAAAATAAAAAATTTCAGTTTCCTGATTTCAATTACAGTGCTTTATTAACAGGTTCTGATGCTTTTGAAGCAGTGTTTTATTATACATTTTAGGAGATTTAAAAATATTTCTCACAAAGAAATCAAACATCAGTTTTTTTTTTTTTGCAGGGGGGGTGGTACTGGGGATAGGCCACTGAGTCACATCCTTAGCCCTATTTTGTATTTTATTTAGAGGCAGGGTCTCACTGAGTTGCTTAGTAACTCGCTGTTGCTGAAACTGGCTTTGAACTCATGATCCTCCTGTCTGTGCCTCCTGAGCCACTGGGATTACGGGCATGTGCTAAGGCCCTGGCTTAGATATTTTTTATGTATATAAATAGATTCAATACCATGCAACATACACCAATATTGGGAGCACTACAACATTTAAAACTGGGATGAGAACATGTATATGATTTGACATCCATTCCCCAAGTCCTTCAGAGATCCTATGAGGAACGTAAGTTGAGATGATGCAGACCTGAGAGAATTTTTAATATATAGCCAACTATTAAGTTAAATTCTATTACACTTAGAAGAACAGGATATCCCTTTATACTTCCTGCTCTAATATATATTCTGAGAGGTTACAGAGAACCAGAGCCATTACACAGATCTGAAAATATACTAAGAGTGGAGGTATTTTCAGAGGTAATGTATCATTCAGGGATGGCCTAAACAGGAGCAGATAAGCAACACAGTGAATCTTCTTGGCTTCTACTAATCAGGAGACTCAGAAATATTTCATAGTCAGATTTAGAAAATACTCATATCATTAAGAAAGATGAACTAAATTATTATTTTGTGAATTAACACCACAAAGAAAAAATTTAAGAAGTCATATAGCTCTTTTGGGTAGGTGGTGAGAAACATAGCTAAAATGTAAGTCCTTTATTAACTAAATCTTCTTTATTGATTTCAAATGATCATTTCTTTTCCATAACAAATATAGAAACATATTGCTATGTTTCAATAAAAATTAAAATATTTCAGTTGGCGTGGTGGTGCACGCCTGTAATTCCCAGTGGCTGGGGAGGCTGAGACGAGAGGATTATGAGTTCAAAGCCAGCCTCAGCAATGGTGAGGTGCTAAGCAACTCAGTAAGACCCTGTTTCTAAATAAAAATACAAACAATAGGGCTGGGGATGTTGCTCAGTGGTTTGTTGTCCCAAATTCAATCCTTGATATCGCTCACCCCCCAAAAAAATTAAGATATTTTCAGCTGGGCACAGTGGTGCATGCCTTTAATTCCAGCTACTTGGGAGGCTGATGCAGGAGGACAGCAAGTTCAAGGCCAACTTGGGCAACTTAGCAAGACCCAATCTCAAAGCTATAAAGTAAAAAGGGCTCAATGGTAGAGTACCCTTGGGTAAAATTCCTAGTACCGGGGTATGGTCATAATAGATTCCCAATCACCCCAAAAAAGAAAAAAAGATTTCTAGAAATATTTAATTTGATCCTACCTCTACAGAATAATTGTTAAAGGTATTAATTAGCAAGAAACTTTAAAATATATTAAATCTCAAAATTCATGTGGCTGACACAACCAGTCTCAAACCCTTCCTTTTCTTCTGTATCTTGCTTCTTTGTTGAAATAATAGCTTGTTAGGAAGTTAGAATTCCAAACAGTACACATAATCATTTCTAATAACCTTAAATTTTAAAGCTGTTGTGGGAAAATTGTCTTCATACAGTATTATTTAATAAATAGTGTTATTTTCAGATACTTGCTCATTTCCATTATAAGTTTCTAAGCTTTTTATTTATTTTTATTTTTTATTTTTGAGTACTGGGGGTTGAACTCAGAGGCATTTGACCATTGAGCCACATTCCCAGCCCTATTTTGTATTTTATTATTTAGAGACAGGGTCTCACTGAGTTGCTTAGCGCCTTGCTTTTGCTGAGGTTGGCTTTGAACTCACGATCCTCCTGTATCAGCCTTCCAAGCTGCTGGGATTACAGGCAAGTACCACCGTGCCCAGCCTAAGCTTTTAATTTTAATCAGTCACATTTATAACAAGATTACAAACGCTAACATTTTAGATAAGTATTATTAAAAAATGTTATTAAAATATAACATACATTTTTATTGTGATGATTAAAATTACACAAAGTAACATAAGCTAATGTTGGAAATCATTCCAAATAGTTATAAATCATTTGTTTCCAAATAAATCTGAACTTATACCTTTATCTGGATGACTGTTAGTTGTCCCCAGGAACTGTAAATCAGAATCCACACTGCCAGTTTTACCACATATCTGTGAAAATCCAAGTTGTCCACATTTCCCAGGAAGATTCGTCTGATGAGTCCCAGTAGTACCTTTTAAAGGAAAGTGGGGAAAAAACACAAAAGTAAAAGTAAACTTTATTCCATGAATACATCAAATGTTGGTGTATACTGGTGAAAAAAAATAGTAATACAGTACAGTAAGTCAGGCAAACAAAAAAGTCAGATAGCTTTGGGTATGGGTAAATCTGAGAAGTGGCAGGGGTTTAAAAGGACTGAATACAAACTGGTAAAGAACAAGGAAAGGAAAGGTATTTTGAAGAAAATACACAAAGGCAATTTCTTTCTACTCTCTCCCTTTTCTCACCATGGAATGTTTCTCCAGACCTGGCTCCCCTTCTTCCTGGTATCTTAAGGATGCTTACTACCCCAAAAAGTTCCTACCACAGAACTCTTCTACTTTCTTTCTTAACATAACACATCCTAAGCTCATCCAGACATTTTATTTCTGCTTGAAAATACTATGGAACTGTATTGCATTAAGGTCTATAAACTGTCCTAGAAGAAATAATACCATATCCAAACTTTGTCCAAAATTTCCAAAACTGATAGAACTTGGATACTGAATATTTTTACCTTCTAAACCGTTTTACCTTCCCACTGGTATCATTTTTGTCATCACATTTCCATTTTTGTTTGTTTGTTTGTTTCATAGAAAAAAGAATACAAGGGCTGGGGTTGTGGCTCAGTGGCAGAGTGCTTGCCTAGCACATGTGAGGCACTGGGTTCACCCCTTAGCACCACATAACAAAATAAAGCATTCTGTCCATCTATAACTACAAAACATTAAAAAGAAAAAAAAAGAAAGAAAAAAGAATACAAGCTTATTAACATACACAGGAAAAATCATAGCAGTGTGATTACCCTAATGTCTCATTTTTATCTGAAGACTAAATTTTGAAATTCTTCTCTATTCTCCTTATCTTTTATATCAAAATATCATATTTTCCTGATTTTATTCCTTACAACCTTGTCACTCTAGCTTCTTTTTCTTAATAATAAAAGAAAATCTCTATTGCTCCTTAAGGCTTACAAATATAAGTTCAAAATAAATATAAATGTTACAAATATAAGTTCAAATTTTTGAGCATTCAAGGGTTCCTTGTGTCCCAATTTATCTTTCATCATCTAAAATGAATCTTGCCTTGATACAACTCTCAGAATATCAAGTCCATTCCTAATATAAATATTCATGTCCCTCATAGTTCCCTTCTAACTGCTTGTACCACATGAATCATAAATGACTTTTCCTTCTTTTATAGCCCATGGCAATGACCATGTCCTCTGAACTACCATAGCAATATTTACTTTCTGTAACACTTAGGCAATTAAACATCTTTCCAGTTGCTCTAGTAGAACATTCTTAAAGCATTTTGACTCTTCTTCCTCACACTCAATATCCAATCTACCAGCAAATCATGTCAACTTTACCTCTGACATATAATTAGAATCTAATCACCTTTCACTATGTTCATTGCTATTTTAGTTCTGGTGAAAGTTTCCATCAACTCTAACCAGGATCATGACAAGAGAATCTTAATCAGTTCTCCATTTTTGCCTGTGTCCTCATTACATTTATTTTAAATATGAGATCCAAAATGAGCTTGGAAAACAAAAAAGCAACTGATGTCACTTCTTTCTTTAAAATACCTCTCATTCAGAGTAAAAGTTAAAGTTCATTCAATAGCTCAGTGGTTCTTATATTTAAGGTCCTCTATTATTTCTTTAATTTTTTACTTCTCTTCCTCTTACTCATTTCATTCCAGGCATACTAGCCTCTTTTATCTTTCTCATGCATGTCCCATGTATGTTCTTATGCAGTTACTCTGCACTAACTGTTCTCTCTTCCTGAAATTATTTACTCTTCTCTCTTGGTATCTATTAGCTTGCCCCAAATATTCTCATCTGAATATGGCTATCTTTCACTGTATTACTTAAAACAGTAGTCCATATTCCACTTCTCTGTTTTATTTAATTTATTTTATTTTTTAAATGTTTTTTTTTTTTTTTGGTTGTAGACAGACACAATATCTTTATTTATTTATTTTTATGTGGTGTTGAGGATTAAACCCAGTTCCTCACACACACTAGGCAAGCGCTCTACCACTGAATTTCAA
Source organism: Marmota flaviventris (assembly GCF_047511675.1). Taxonomy (NCBI): domain Eukaryota; kingdom Metazoa; phylum Chordata; class Mammalia; order Rodentia; family Sciuridae; genus Marmota; species Marmota flaviventris. The sequence continues at coordinate 56,510,266 of NC_092499.1, read as the reverse complement.
TTCCAGCCCTCTGTTTTATTTTTATCCAGCATATATCATCATCTAATCTACCAAGTCTTCCATTTAGAATGACAACTTTATTAGGTAGAAAGTTTCTCCTCTCCTGTTGACTGCTCTATCGCTGGTACTTAGAAAGTTCCTCACATAGAAGAACTCAATAAATGTGAATGTTTCATTAAGTGAATATTGTCTTACTTTGTTACTTAACAGAATTCAGTAACAAACCTTTCATGGTCTCATGAACAATAATTTCTTTCTTTCTTTCTTCCATGGCCTTGTGCATATGAGGCAAGCACTATGCCATACGAGCTATATCCCCAGCCCAAAACAATAATTTCAAAATGAACATTTTTATCAGATTTTTAATAAATATTTATTGAATCTGAATTTCCTATTAGATTATAAGTTCTTTGACTCCTCAAATGGACTATGAATTTTAAAGAAGTCTTTAACTTGAATATGTTCATCACCTGCAACTTTTACTTACCAGCAGCACACACAGGAAGGGAATCTGAGTTAAAATCCCGACTATTCTGAAACAAGTTTCTTGATACTCTTTTTCTGCTAAAACATAAATCATCATTGACTGGCATTCCTTGGGAGGGCTTTAATTTTGGAGATGGGATGAGATCATATGCTGAAAACTATGAGAACAGAATAACAAATTAGCAAATATGTATTTAAAAATATGACAAAACAACTTAAACCCAACAATGAAATTCAGATAATAAAAATATTATCAAATATACAGTGATAGAAATAAACATCGATATACAGTGTAATATAATAATACTTTTCTTTCTAGGATAGAAAAGCTAATTTTTTTCTCTTTCTTTCTACTTCACTTCAATGCTTTTCTGTACTTTACTTGCATATAGTATGTATCTGGCAACTAGAAAGGAGAGAACACAAATGATGAAAAAGGTGAAATGACAACTTGAATGAAGAATGGAGTTACCTCATTCTGCAGCATAATCTTTTAAACTATGCCATCTGAGAGCATTAAACAATAAATGCCAAACTGAAGGTCACTGAACAAGCAAGCATCCATTATACTGTTCTCACTGAAGCAAATTCATTATCCATATTCTGTAGACCAAATGTAATAAAAATGACATGGTAACCTATTCATGGTTCCTTTACGAAAGTTTCTTCTAAGTCTCTTGGGTGAAAAACAAGTACATAGGGGCTAAAAGGTGTAGTTCAGTGATAGAGTATGTCCTTAGCATACATGAGGCCCTGGGTTCAATCTCCAGCACCACAGAAACAAATAAAAAAACCCAGTATAATTCTTTATATATGTCTTTGTGGAAACCTTGTGGTTTCCAAGTCCTTTCTTATAAACCCCATATGATGTTTAAGGTACAAAAGTCCCAGGATACAATTTTGAAGTTATATCTAATCACAATTAAAGAGCACGTGTTTCAAGTGTTCAGAATTCTTCACACTGACAATCCCCATTATTCTGGATCATTTCACATTCAACATGGCTACAAAACATTCGGAAAAGTGAGTAAACTGAAAAATTATACCATCTATATATGTACCTGGAAATTACAGAAACAATCAAATCTAGACATACAGTGAACTAAAATCCTTGTAAATGTGCTTCTTTGTGAACTTTGCGAGTAGCAGATAGCAATGAAATATGGTAAAATTAAAAATACATCCATTTGAAAAAAAACTTTGAAAGTTTTTTAGGCACTTGAATACTACTACTGTTTAAATTTTTAAGATTTGTGTTTTAGGGAAATATAGAGGAATATCTGTATACCAATATTCATTAAAAGATTGTTTATAATAGTGAAAAACTGTGACAAAATGTCTATCAACATAGAATTGAGTATATATGACTCTTATCATTTTAAAAAAGCTGTTAACAGTGCCCTTAATAAATTAATAAAGCATGTCCATTACTTGGTATACATTTTGTCTCCCTGTAATTTTATTATCTAGATTATTTTCCCGTTAATAAAGATGACTCTCTTAAATGTCTAAAAGCATTAATGTCAAATGTCAAACTCTAAACTTGCTTCACATTCTGATGTCCAACTTTTAAAATCTATCAAAATATTACTGATTAAATAGATCAAATATGAAATAAGAATGAAAGGTGTTTTTACCATACCTTCTAAATTTTCTGTTATTAAACATTCTGTTTGTTGTTAGCTCTGAAATAAGCAGCCTTAACACTGAGAGTAGATATGCTTTTGAGTAGTTCATTTTTAAAAATATTTTTTGATTAATGTGTAAATAATTATGCACATCAATGGTGTTTGCTGTGATATTTCAACCCATGCATACAGTGTGCACTAATCAAATCTAGTCTCTCTTTATCTTCCCGGTCTTCCCAGCCTACTACACATTCAGAATGACTTTTTTTTTTTTTTTTAACTTCTACACATGTGAGAACATGTGGTACTTGTTTCTCTGAGTTGGGCTTATTTCATTTAACATAATGTTCTTAAGTTTTACAAGCACTAAAAAAAAGTTTTTCAAATTCTTCAGGCAGTTCAAAAAATTTAAAAAGAAAATTGAATTACTACTTATTGGAAACAACATGGACATTGATAGCAGAATGCATTTTGACACATCATACATAAATGGAGTATAACTTCTCATTCTTCTGGTTGTACATGATGTAGAATCACACCAGTTGTGTAATCATATATGCACACAGAGTAATAATGTCAGATTCATTCTACTATTCTTCATACCTCCCCATTCCTCCCCTCTCTTCACTCCCCTGTCTAATCCAGAGTACCTCTATTCTTCCCTAACTGCCCCATTTAGTGTGAATTAGCATCTGCATATCAGAGAAAATATTCCGTTTTTTTGTTTTTTTTTTTTTTTTTTGAGACTGGCTTATTTTGCTTACCATGATATTCTCTACCTCTATCGCTCCATCCATTTACTGGCAAATGCCATAATTTCATTCTTCTTTAAAGTTGAGTAATATTCTATACCACATTGAATATATATATATACCACATTTTCTTTATCCACGCATCTATTGAAGGGCACCTCGGTTGATTCCATAGTTTAGCTATTGTGAGTTGAGCTGCTATTAACATTGATGTGGCTGCATAACTGTAGTATGCTGATTTTTAAGTCCTTTGGGTATAAACCAAGGAGTGGGATAGCTGGGTCAAAGTTTCCTGAGGAATCTCCATACTGCTTTCCATAATGGTCACACCAATTTGCAGTCCCACCAGTAATGTATGAGTGTACCTTCCCTGATATCTTCATCGTCATTTATTGTTGCTTGTATTCTTTTTTATTTGGGGGGGGGTGTATTGGGGATTGAACTCATGGGTGCTTGACCACTGAGCCACATCCCCAGTCCTATTTTACATTTTATTTAGAGACAGGGTTTCACTGAGTTACCTAGTACCTTGCTGTTGCCAAGGCTGGCTTTGAATTCTCGATCCTCCTTGCTCAGCCTTCCAAGCTCCTGGGGATTACAGGCATGCGCCACCAAGTCCAGCTAAGTTTTGATTTGTATTTCTCTGATTGCTAGAGATGAACATTTTTTCATATATTTGTTGATCGACTGTATTTCTTCTTCTGTGAAGTGCCTGTTCGGCTCTTTTGCCCATTTATTGATTGGGTTATTTGTCTTTTTTTTATACCTTTATTTTACTTTTTTTAATGTGGTGCTGAGGATCAAACCCAGTGTCTCATGCATGCCAGGTGAGCGTGCTACCACTTGAGCCAAATCCCCAACCCCAGTTTTAAGATTTTTTTGAGTTCCTTATATATCCTGGAGATTAATGCTCTGAGGTGCATGTGGTAAAGATTTTCTCACATTCTATAGGCTCTCTCTTCACATTATTGTTTCCTTTGCTGAGAAGAAGCTTTTTTAGTTTGAATCCATCCATTTATTGATTCTTGATTTTACTTCTTGCGCTTTAGGAGTCTTGTTTTTTTTTAAATGTTCTTTTTTTTTTTTTTTTAAGAGAGAGAGAGAGAGAGAGAGAGAATTTTTAATATTTATTTTTTAGTTCTCGGCGGACACAACATCTTTGTTTGTATGCGGTGCTGAGGATCGAACCCGGGACACACGCATGCCAGGCGAGCGTGCTACCGCTTGAGCCACATCTCCAGCCCCTTTAGGAGTCTTGTTAATGAAGTCAGTTCCTAAGCCAACATGGTAGATTTGGGCCTACTTTTTCTTCTATTAGGTGCAGGGTCTCTGTTCTGGTGCCTAAATCTTTGATCCACTTTGAGTTGAGTTTCACGCAGGGTGACAAATAGGGGTTTAATTTTATTTTTTATATATGAATTTCCAGTTTTCCTAGCACCATCTGTTGAAGAGGCTATCTTTTCTCCAATGTATGTTTTTGGTGCCTTTGTCTAGTGTGATTTAAATATTTATGAGGGTTTGTTTCTGTGTCTTCTATTCTATACCGTTAGTCTACATGTCTGGTTTGGTGACAATATCATGTGGTTTCTGTACTATGGCTCTGTAGTATAAAATGTATACTACAAAGTAAGTGGGAAAAGGGAGACTTTCACGTATGGAAAAAATAATCTATACCTGTATATATAAATTGAAACAATACTGGAAACACAAGTAATAAAATATTGACAGCAGATCTCTCTTAGTAGTGGGATTATGGAAAAATTTTAATTTTTTTTAGAGCCCTTTGAATTTTCCAAGTTCTCTATGTAAGCATATAAAACCTTCTATACTCAGAAGACTTTACAAGACACTAAAAAACAATATTATTAAAAGTATGTATTTTACAAACAATAGGATGTAATATATAAGAACAAGTCTTCTTTTTCTGTTTTTATTTTCTTCATACTCTGAGATGCATTTAATAGTACTGATCACTCCTTGAAACTTTCTTGCCACTTTATTTGGAGAACCTTGTTCTTTCTTGGTTCTCTTTCAGTTCTCAGGACCACCTTCTCTTTGCCAATTTTGGTGATTTCCTGTAGGTATTCCCTAAATGAGGATGTATACCAAGATTTGGTCTTAATCATTTTGTCTTACTCCACATATCATTAATTAGAGAGCATATCCATTTTCAGTTTCAGCAATTACTTCTCAGTGCATTTCTTCCAGAAGCTGCTTCTCTAGTTCTCATGTCTCTTGAAGAGTACTAGTATTTAACTCAACTGGAATATTTTTTTCTTCACCATGAATTTATCTTCCCCCTAAATTAACTTCTTGCTTTGAGACCTTTCCATGAATATTCATGAATCTATGATGCATTTAGTCATCAAATATATAGCTAGCCCTCTTTTCTTTCCCTTTTTTCCTTACAATCACTAGTAGCCTTTGAAATGTCTTTTGCATCCATCCCTTTTTAGTCTAATCGAGACACTATACTAATCCTCTTAAAACTCAACACCTCACATCTTAATCAGTGTACTAAGTGTCTAATTGGTCTTCTAATCTTCGATCTCTAGATTCTTTTACAAAATATTCACAGTGGTTGAGATTGATTTTCCCGAAGCACTGATTTTAAACAGCATCCCACCTCCTTGGGAGAAAACAAAAACAAAAACATCCCTCCTGCAATCTCACATCACTATCAAAACACTACACAAAACTCTTTAGCCTGGTATTCAAGGATTTCCAATCTAGCCTCTACTTCACTCTTGTAATCTTTTCTTCCCAAAAACTATACTACAAAAACCATTCTTCCAACCAAACTGGTCTATTTATCTTCGAAATGAGATATAGGAGCATGGACTGAAAATTCATGATGCGGGGAGGAACTTTTGCTATTTAATGTCACTAACAAACTCTACATGTGGACAACACAGAAATATCAGATTAGAGAGGACTGCAAATGTTAAATTAGAGTGTGGGCAAAGGCCAGCCCAAATCAGACAACGGGACAGGTCTGTGACTGAGGATGAAAGACAGCTGAATACATGAACTCCATAAAAGGAAACACTGTGACCTCCTATGTATTACCTTAGACTATAGAGGGAGCCAACTTCAGCCATTAAATAAGACTATTCTTATATTATGTTTGTTTATTCAGTATTACAGTACTAACATGTTATATTTTGCTCTAAGGCTCAGTGGTCCATTATCTTATTCTTGTTGTTCAAGTTATTTTCCTTGCCAGATTTTGCCCTCCAGTACACTTAAAGTTTTAGCTTTTATCAAGGAATATGACAAATTCACCTTGTTAATCAACCCTTTGCCAATTTCTCAAAGTGTTGTAATGAAGAGGTCATTATTTGACAGTGTACTGATTCAGAGCACCAACTCTGGATCCATTCTACCTAGGTTCAAATCAGTCTGCTACTCACTAGCTAAGAGATCTTAAGCCAATTATTTTACCTTTGTGTCTAGAATAATGCCTGGTTCATAGTAAATGTTATTGAGAGGTAGCTTCTGCTATGGTTTGCATTATGCATATGTCTTCCCAAAATTCGTATGTTGAAATCTGTTCCCATGGTGATGATAGTAATAGGTGGTGCCCCTGAGATGTAATTAGGTTATGAGTGTTCATCTTCATGAATGGGATTTAGTGTCCCTGCAAAATGGGCCTGAAAGAGCTTGTTTGTCCCTTTAACTATGATCCGCCAGGTCAGTACTAACTCCAGAGATGGGAGTTCAAATCATTCCCACAGGGGTAAAAGGACCTCTTCCCAAAGGAACAGTAGGCTTATTATTGGGACCTAGCTCTTCTACTCTAAAAGGACTTATGATAAGTCCTGGGGTAATTGATCCCGATTATGAAGGTGAAATAAAAATTATAGCCAGTTCTCCAAAGGGTATATCAGTAATTTCACCAGGAGATAGAATAGCACATTTACTAATAATACCCAGCCTACATGATAAATTTTCCAGTTGTACTGTAGAAAGAGGTTCCAAGGGATTAGGCTCCACAGGTGTAGATTGGGCTATGCTTTCTTTAAATTTAGATTCTCACCCCATGCTAAAACTAAATATTCAAGGACATGAATTTAATGGGCTATTGGATACAGGTGCAGACCTTAGCATCATCTCTCATCAAGAATGGCCAAAACATTGGCCATTACAACAAGCCACTCAAACGCTTCGAGGCCTAGGAGTGGCGACTAATCCCCATAGAAGTGCAATGGTATTAGATTGGAAGGATCCTGAAGGATGTGAAGGAACTATACAGCCATATGTATTGGATCATCTTCCCGTAAATTTATGGGGACGAGATGTCCTAGATCAATTAGGTTTGACATTAACAAATAACATCAACCAAAATGCACCCACTATTATGACTAGACAAGGTTTTAGGAAAGGAAAAAGATTAGAAAAACAAGAACAAGGTATAGCAGCACCAATACAAATAGATCAAGGAATGGACAGACATGGGTTGGATTTTCAGAAAGGGCCACTGAGACAATAAAAATTACTTGGAAATCAGAAAGACCAGTATGGGTTCCTCAGTGGCCCCTGACTAAAGAAAAGATACAAGCAGCCCATGACCTGGTCAAACAACAATTAGTGGAAGGACATATGCAACCTTCTGTATCTCCCCATAATACTTCCATATTTGTCATAAAAAAGAAATCTGGTAAATGGAGATTATTGCAAGATTTAAGAGCCAATAATAATGAGATGATTATTATGGGACCTGCTCAATCGGGGATTCCTCAATTGTCTGCTTTGCCAAAAACCTGGTATGTTTTAGTTATAGATATTAAAGATTGTTTTTTTTTTAATTCCAATTCATCCCGAGGATAGTCCACGTTTTGCATTTACTATCCCTGCACTGAATCATGAAGGTCCTGATCAGAGATATGAATGCAAAGTACTCCCTCAAGGGATGGCTAACAGCCCAACTATGTGTCAAATTTATGTTAACAAAGTAATCCAGCCACTTAGAAATCAAAATCCTGAACTACAAATATTTCACTATACGGATGATGTATTATTAGCACATAAAGATAAAAACACATTGCTAGAATGTTATGCCACACTTACAAACTTATTAAAAAATTATAATCTAGAGATAGCAATAGATAAAGTACAATTAAATTTTCCAATTAATTATTTAGGAGGTCTATTATCCTCAACTATGGTCCGTCCACCAAAAATTCAAATACGAGTAGATCAACTCAAATCACTTAACGACTTTCAAAAGTTATTAGGAGACATAAATTGGATAAGGCCTTATCTAGGTATACCAACAGGAGAGTTGGGACCTTTATTTGATATCCTAAAAGGTCCATCAGATCCAAATTCACCCCGAATGTTAATGCCTGAAGCAAGAAAGGCATTAAAAATCATTGAAACATATATGGAAAATATGCATTTGGATAGAATTGATATAAATTTGCCTTTATTATTTATTGTACTACCAACAAAAAATATTCCTACAGGAGTATTTTGGCAAGAAGGTCCATTATTATGGATACATTTATCTTATTCTCCTAACACTATTCTTACTAGGTATCCTGAGGCTGTAGGACAATTAATACTCAAAGGAATAAAAGCAGCAAAGGGAGTGTTTGGAATTTCTCCCAATAAAATTATTACTCCACATACTATGAATCAAATTGATGAGTTAGCTAATGAGTTAAATACTTGGGCAATAATCATGTGCAAATCTAATGTTTCATTTGATAACCACTTACCATTTAATCCTTTGTTGTATTTTTGGTCATCGCATCCTGTAATTTTTCCAAAAATGACAAGAAAAACACCTATCATGAATGCTCCAAATATATTCACTGATGGGTCAAATAATGGTACAGCAGCAATAGTTACACCTGATCAAACTTTTACATTTTTAATACCCAAACAATCAGCTCAAAAGGTAGAGCTTAATGCAGTATTACAAGCTTTTGTGATGTTTAAAGATTCTGTATTTAATTTATTTTCCGATAGTCAGTATATAGTTAATGCTATAATATCCTTTGAAGATGCTGGTAGGATTTCCCCTTCCTCTACTGTTTTCTCTTTGCTTTCCATTAAACAAAGTCTAATCTGGGACAGAAAAGATCCTTTCTTTATAGGACATATCAGGGCACATACAGGATTGCCTGGAGCCCTTAGTTTGGGCAATGATTTAGCAGATAAAACTACACATGACATACATATTTTCTCTACACTAGAAGAAGCTACAAATTTTCATAAAAAGTTCCATGTCAGTGTTAATACTTTACAAAAGTGTTTTAAAATAACTAAGGAACAAGCTAGACAAATAATAAAACAATGTCAAAATTGTGTGACCTTTTTACCACAAGTTAATCTTGGAGTTAATCCTAGAGGACTGATACCTAACCATATTTGGCAGATGGACGTCACACACTTGCCACAATTTGGAAAATTAAAATATTTGCATGTTACAGTTGATACTTCTTCTGGATTTTTGATGGGCTCCCTTCATGCCGGAGAAAAAACTAAAGATATTATAGCTCATTGCTTACAAAATTTTGCCACTGTGGGCGATCCAAAACAGTTAAAAACAGATAATGCCCCTGGTTATATGTCTACCTCTTTTAAACAATTTTGCTCATCATTTGGCATTACTCATATAACAGGAATCCCATACAATCCACAGGGACAATGCATAGTTGAAAGAGCTCATCAAACTATTAAAATGTACTTATTAAAGCAAAAAGAGGGAATTGGGAAGGGGTATATATTCCCCAAAGATAAACTTAAAATAACCCTTTTTACTCTAAACTTTTTAAATTTGGATTCATCAGGGCTTAGTGCTGCGGAAAGGCATATGTGTCCAAAAAATGTACATAAGCCCAAGGTACTTTGGAAGGATATTCTAACAGGACAATGGAAAGGTCCCGACCCAGTAATTGTCTGGAGTCGGGGGTCTGTTTGTGTGTTTCCACAGGGAGAACAGCAGCCGATTTGGATTCCAGAGAGATTAACTAAGGTCCTGACCCAGTGATTGTCTGGAGTCAGGGGTCTGTTTATGTGTTTCCACAGGAAGAACAGCAGCCGATTTGGATTCCAGAAAGATTAACTAAAGTGATTTCTACAGACCAAAAAGAAGATGATTTGGCTCAAATCCATAACAACTGATATCCAAAACTCCAGTTTGGCTATTCTTACATCTGCGACAGAACCAGGATGCTGTTTTCAATAACTATTTTATTATTACCCTTTCCCACATCATGAAGTTCTATTTTGTTTTTTGAGCTCATACAGACCTAGGTTAATGTTTTGCTGATCAGTTCTATTTTTTGACTATAGAGTTTTTAAACATTGCAATGGAGATTTCACCTGTAAAAAGTTATAAGGCCTTTACTATTATGTTATGTGTTGTGTGCACACTTGTGTTTTATGTTGTATGTTTGTATGTACGTATGCCCATATATCATATATGATGAGTGCTCATGAAAAAATGGATCCACATTTTTTTTTTTAATTCACGTGATTTAAATGGTTTAATTTAAATTGGGTAAACAGCTGTTGAGGATTGTTTTAGTATGTGAATAAAAAAGGAGGTTGACAGATCTGTTTGTTTACTTTCACCTTCCCTTTTCATTATATTTAATAATTCTGTTCAAGATAATGTAAATTGTTAAGAAAATTGTTTTCTTTTAGTGCCTTCTGGAATGTTACATATTTTTTCTTTAGCCATTATTGCCAGAATTCCTATCTTCATCCCAGCGCCAGTGAAGACAAAGATAAAACCAATCTACAGCTTCTGGAATAGCCATCACTGAACTGCTTGCAGAACTTGCCTGGACTATGTATCACTTGTATGCATTGTGAACTCACTTGTATGCATTGTGAACTATCTGTTGGTGCAGCGGCTTGTGGTAGTGTTGGGGTATTTTTGCTGATGGTATCATCAGTGGTACAATTTTTCCAAAAGGAGCCATCACTGAACTGCTTACAGAACTTGCCTGGACTATGTATCACTTGTATGCATTGTGAACTCACTTGTATGCATTGTGAACTATCTGTTGGTGCAGCAATTTGTGGTAGTGTTGGGGTATTTTTGCTGATGGTGTCATCGGTGGTACAATTTTTCCAAAAGGAGCCGTCAATTGGCTTGGTGTATCTTCCTCCCTTCTGCTTGTCATGGTCGTTCAGCTAAAATTTGGGGGCCAACAGAGGTGAGGCAAAGAACCTCACACCCCTCCCCCCCCGCTGGTACAAAGACCTATCCACAGGTGTGGCTGTATGCTGGGCTGGTAGTCAATGACGGGTAAGATCCAATTGCAATGGTACCAACCTAAGACAGGAGGCTGACGCCTTGAGGTCAGCTCATCCGATAACGGGTAAGGACCATATGTACTATTGGACAACCTAAGGCAGGCACGGTCCCTAAGCCACATGTTTGTTGTTTAAACAGAGAGGGGGAGATGTTGAGAGCCACAGCCAAAGGGGCCCCAGCAAACTTCCAGCTGCCAGCTGATGATTGGCTCACAGTGGCCCCAGCAAACTTCTAGCTGCCAACTGATTGGCTCCTCTGCGGTGATGCTCATTGGGCTGTTTCCCCGCCCTTTCAGACCACGGAGCTGCTCATTGGGGGACCTTTTTTGGCTCTGCCCACGCGACCCAGCCAATCAGCCTCAAGAGCAGGAGGAGTGGGGAAGGTTGAGAGGCTTGTGGGAAGCTGGTGGTGGCAGTTGGGCTCTGAAGGTTTTTCCTGAGGAGCTGTGTGGTTTGGTGTGTATGTTCTAAAAATAAAGTTCGTTTCTTTTGACAAGTGGCTCCTGAATTGTGCCCAGCCAGACTGCAGCAACCATCTATGAAGCAAAGTACGCTCACCAGACAATAAATCTGCCAGTGTCTTGATCCTGTGATTTCCTAGCCTCCAGAACTATGAGCAATAAGATTTTTTTTTTGTTTTGTTGTGTTTTAATAAATTACTCATTCTAAGGTATTTTGTTATACATCAGGAATGGACTAAGATGCCTTTAATATAAGGTAATTTAACTTTATGATTCTCAAATTATGTTTTTAACAGTACATTATTTTCTTATAGAAAGCACATGCTCATACACATTGTCTTTAAAAAGTTTTAACTTTTATTCTGCATATACACTGAAAAATTGAACCATTTTGTGGAGAAAGTCACTAATACAGCCATTATAGTTCTAAAGCATCTGAATTATCCTCAAATCTTATGTTAGGAATTATAAAAACAGAAATCATTTATATTCTTTTAAACCAGCTCATGTGGTACTATGTGGGGTCTCAGGATGATTAAAGATAACAGGAAGAATTTTTAATTTTCCTATCCTTGATATCAATCTAATTTTTTCAAATAAACCTATAGCTTAAGAATGTACAAAATATTTTTGTCTTTCTAATCAATCATTCATATATATGTATGAATGATTGATATTCATATATATGTATGAATGATTGATTAGGTACTTTTTTTTCATTTTGCAAACCCTTTTAATTTAAAGTCTATTTCATATGAAATAAGTACGGAATCCAGGCACAGTAGCGCATGCCTGTAATTCCAGCAACTCAGGAGGCTGAGGCAGGAAGATCACAAGTTAAAGGCCAGCTTCAGCAATTTTGTGAGGCCCTAAGCAACTTAGTAAGACCCTGTCTCAAAATAAAAAATAAAAAGGGCTGGGGATGTGGCTCAATGTTAAGTGCCCCTGGGTTCAATCTACAGTACTCCACTTCTTACTGAAATAAGTATGGCAACTCCTGTCTTCTTTTGGATACCATTTGCATGGGATATATTATTCTATCCCTTTACTTTCAGAAGTGAGTTTTTTTTTTTTTTGTAAAACAGAGTTGGTTCTTTTTAATTTTTTTTGTCCATTCACAAGGTAGGACAGGGTAATTATAAATGTTAAATTCAAGGTAATTATTAATGGGTAAGACATTTTGAATTTGTTTTCTAATTTTATTGTAGTTCCTTTTTTTCTTTCTCCCTCCCTTAGCGTCTAAGTGATTTACTATAGTAATGTGTTTTGATTCCTTATTATTTTTAGTTTGTCTTTTACAGATTTTTACTTTGTGGTTATCATGAAGCCTAAAACAAACTTTTTGATCATAAAGTTATTGTGAAATGATAGTAGCTGAATATGATTATAAAGTCACAAAACAAACAAAAAGAAACTGGAAATATGCAAATTAAAAAAAAAAAAAAACCCTTCACACTTGCACTCCATTCTTCCCACAATTTGACTTTTTGGTGTCCTGTTTTATACCTATCTTTATTACCTCTCTTAACATACAAATATAGTTATTATTTTGTTTTGGTCTTTATATGGAATACCCTTATGTGAATGGTTTACACACCATATTTATAATACAAGAATATCCTGAATTTGTAATAGTTACCAGTGAGTTTTATGCCTTCTCATGTTTTCCTTTAGTAATGTCTCTTTCTTTCAGTTTGGAGAACTTCCTATAGCATTTCTCATACAAAGTCAGGTGGAGATATATTCTCTCGGCTTTTATTTTTTGTGGGGAATGGAACTTTACTGGGTAGAGTATTTTCTAAGTATTTTTCCTTTAGTACTCTGAAAAATCTCATGCCTTTTTTCTTTTACATTATAAGATTTCTGCTGAGAAGTCTGCTATCAGGTATTGGGACATTCTTATGTGTTGTTTTTCTCTTTCAATTTTAAGAATTTTCTCTTTATTATTGACCTTTGAAAGCTTAATTAAAAGATGTATTGGGGTAGACTGGTTAAATTAAATGGGACTAAATATTTGCTCTTTTAATGATGTCCACAGTTCCCATAAGCCTTCTTTATTCCCCTCCACTTCCCCCCTTTTATCTCCTCCAAATGCATTTTCAAACAGCCTGCCTTCAAGATAACCAATCCTTTATTTCCTGATTGATCTATCCTGCTACTGATGCCTTCAATTGCATTTTTAACTTCATTTAGTGTATTTTCAGATGAAGAATTTTTCTTTAAAGTTGCTTCCATTTTTGTTATTTCTGTTAAGTTGCTCAGATAGAGTATTGAATTCTCTATGTTACCTAGAAGCCCACTGAGTTTCCTTAAAATAGCTGTCTTAAATTCTCCATTGGGGAGTTTGCCCATATTGATCACTATCTCCTCAGTTTCTGGCACTTAAAAAAAATACTTTTATTTATTTACTTTTTTGTGGTGATGAGGTTCAAACCCAGTGCTTCACACGTGCCAGGCAAGCACTTTACCACTGGGTCACAGCCCCAGTTCCTCTGGCACTTTATTTTGACCATTGAGGTCAAGGTTTCCTGAAAGTTCTTTTTTTTTTTTTTAGAGAGAGAGAGAGAGAGAGAGAGAGAGATTTTTTAATAGTTATTTTTTAGTTATTGGCGGACACAACATCTTTGTTTGTATGTGGTGCTGAGGATCGAACCCGGGCCGCACGCATGCCAGGCGAGCGCGCTACCGCTTCAGCCACATCCCCAGCCCTTCCTGAAAGTTCTTGATGCTTTGTATACAGTGTCATCTGGGCATTGAAGGATTAGAAATTTTTTCCAGTTTTTCTTATCTGGCTTTGTTCATGCTTCTTTCTAGAAATTCTAGGCAGAATATTTATTTTCTCTTAGCCTGAAATAAATCATGCTATTTTAGCACTAGATGGCACCCCAAGTCCAGGTTTGTGGAAGAATGCTGTTGGTGTGTTGTCACTGTTTCAACACTATCAGGCAATCCAAGTCCAGGTTTTCCCAAAATCTGCGGTTGCTATGCTGTTCAGTGTAAACCTGGTAAGGACTTAAAATGGATATTCTATCACAAATCTCTCCATGGGGAGAATAGGCTCAGATGCCTCTTCTACAGACACTGCAGGATTCTGCCTGCCTCTGAGCAGAATCATCATGAATGGACCACTCCCAGGTACCTGTGCCACATATGTGGCCACTAATACTACAAAGCTGTGTTGCAACTTGGCCTGGGGGTAGGGATTGTGGAGTTTTGCACATAATGGTGGTGGCATTTGAGTTAGATGCATTTAATGGTCAATTGGATCACTTTTGCCTTATTTTAGTCCTTCTAGAAAAATATGGTTAGAAATAAATCCACACAGTTGTGCACAGTGGCACATGACTATAATTCCAGCAACTTGAGATGTTGAGGCACAAGTCTGAGGCCAATCTCAGCAACTTAGTGAGACCCTCCCTCAAAATAAAAAATGAGCTGGGTAATGGATGTAGCTCATTGGTAAAGAACCTTGAGTTCAACCCCCAGTACTGAAAGAAAAAAGAAATCTACATAACTTCACTCTATTACTGAAATTAAAATTAGTAAAGTATAACTGTATATTTAATATTTTGTTTTTAATTATTTAGCAATTTTATGAAAATTATTGCTTTCTGGTATTAAAAAAAAAATCTCTTGATTTCTAGGTTTAGAAATAGAGGACTAGTATACCAATCTAGTTAACATGGAGAGATACTTTTGGAAGTAACTATTATGGTTTGGATATGAGTCATAGGGGAGTCCCCACTATGAGTTTACCTCCCTCCAGAGGCTCTACCATGAACTCACTGAATAAATATATATAATTAATATGATAAAGGCTATAATAATGGAACAAGCAGACAACATGCAAGAACAGACCTGAGACTTGAATATTCTATGAAAGTACCCAACAGAAAGCTAGAGATCTAAAACATTATAATAGAAATGAAGAAAGTTTTTGATGGTCTCATATCAGTGATACAGTCTGGATATGACTAAGGAAAGAATATCTGAGCCTAAGGATATGACAATAGAAACTTACAAATTTGAAAAGCAGAGAGGAAAAAGACTAAGAAATAATAATATAGTTAGGAAAAAAGAAGAGAATATGAAAGAACCATGGGAAAACTAAAAAAGGCACAATATACATATAATGGGAAGTCTGGAAGTAAGAAGCAGGGGGAAAAAAAAAGAAAAAATATTTGAGGAATAATGACGGAGAATTTTCCTAAATTAATGTCAGAAACCAAACCACAGGTCCAAAAAGCTAAAGGAGCAACACTTGCAATGCAAGAACAACTATACATAGGCATAATATTTTCAAACTATAGAAAGTCATGGATAAAGATAAATTCTAGGAAGAGGAAAAAGAATAGCCAATGAAGGAAAACTTGTCTTATCTATAGAGAATCAAAAGTCTCAGAATCCAGACAAACAAGAATGGAGTAAATTAAAGTATTGAGAAAAAAAGGAAAAACAAACCAAACCACCAACTTTAGAATTCTATACTCTGGGAAATTATCTTCAAAAGTGAAGGTCAGGGATAGGGTTGTAGCTCAGTGGTAGAGAGTGCTTTCTTAGCACATGTAAGGCACTGGGTTTGATCCTCAGCACCACATAAAAAATAAATAAATAAAATAAAGGTATTGTGTCCATCTAAAAAAAATAAAATAAAAAAGTGAAGGGCAAATAAAAACATTCACAAACAGAAATTGAGAGCATTTGCCAATAAGATCTGCCTTGCAAGAAATGTTAAAAGAGTTCTTCAGATACAAGAAAAATTATACAGGTGAGAAATATGGGTCTATTTAAAAAAATAAAATGTACTGTAGAAGGAAAAGGGAAGGCAAAACTGAAGACTTTTATTTTTCTTAATTATTTTTGCATGAAAAAACTTTATTTATAAAAACAGACATTGGATTTGGTGGTTCCTCTAAAGGTAAAACAGAATTATCATATGATCTAGCATTTCCATTCCTATATGCCCCAGAAATGTAAAACAGGAGTTCAAACAAAAACTTGCACACAAATATTCACAGCAACTCTAATCATAATATTTAAAAGGTGGAAATAACCCAAATGTCCGTCAGTTGAAGAATGGAAAACCAAAAGGTCTCATATGCATATAATGGAACATGTTCAGTCAAAAAAGGAATGAAGTATGGGCACATGCTACAACACAGATAAACTTTGAAAACATTGTGCTAAGTGAACAAAACCAGAAGCAAAAGGCCACATGGTATAGGATTTCATTTATAAGAAATGACCAGAATAGGCAAATTTACAGTGAGGAGGAATAAGACCAGATGGGGAATTAAGTGTCATGATCTCTGGGTATAAGAAGAAATTTAGATCTTATTCTGAGGGCAATGGGAAGTCTATCCTGATTTTCCAGCCAAGAAATTGGAACACCAGATTTGCTTTGGAGGAACATAATTTTCAGTGCATCCAGATGGTAGACTGAGAGAGCAAGATACTAAAAATGAGAGGCTTTGCAAATACTTGACTGGTTTACAGTGCACAAATAGAGCTTAAAGACAACTTCTCATGGAAAGAAAAAGTTGACCTAGTCGAGGTTTTCGTGACTGACAGATTCTTCTTTCAAACAGAACAAGCGACTTTTTAAGTTTTTCATTAAAAAAAAAAATACACTAAGAATCATCATAAGGGTCCAGCTAACAGGCTTAAGAAGGAGACTGATCAAATTTATGTCATGTACATGTACAAATTGACATAATGAAACCCACTATTATTTTTAATTATAATGTATCAATGAAAAAATACAGAAAAAAATATAGAGTGGAAAGTAAATTCTCATGTCTTATTTATCATTTTTTGTTCAACCCCTGTTCTTTTTTTGGTGGTGCTGGGGATTGAATCCAGGGCCTTGTGCACTCTACCAACTGCACTATATCCCTAGACCCCTCCTATTCTTATTCTTTACCATCTAACAACAGTTCAAAATAATAGCAACAATATATTTGATTATATATGCTTATGTATGTATGTAAGCATATGTAAATGCACACTGCTAATCAAGGACAACCGCAAAAAAAAGGTAAAAAAATGAAAGTATAATTGATATGCTAAGAAAGACAAAAAAAATAGAATCATAAAAAATTCTCAATTAAAAGGGCTGGGGAAGTAGCTCAGTGGCAGGGCACTTCCCTAGCATGTACAATGCTCTGGGTTTTATCCTCAGCAAGGCCAAAAAAAGAAAAAGCAAATCTCTATTAAAACCATAAAAGACACCTGTAATCCCAATGAGTTGGAAGGCTGAGGCAGGAGGATCGCAAGTTCCAGGCCAGCCTCAGCAATTTAGAGAGACTCTGTCTCATAATAAAAACTAAAAAGAGCTGGGGATGTAGTTGAGTGGTAGAGAGCCCCTGGAATGACTCTCCAGTACCACAAACAAACAAACAAAAACATAAAAAGCAAACAAAAAATGTTGGGAAAAACAAACAGGAGGAGATATGGAAGAGAGGCCTACGTGGCAAGCCAAGGCCCAAGATCTGCAGGACAGGCCTGCACTGGGCCCGGAGTTATGTGGTGAGCCACCCAGCACGAGGTTCCTTATTCACCAAAGTGCGGCTCCATGGCCCAACATCAAGGTACATATAGGCTTGAGGCTGCCACTGCAATGAAACTGGGATATCATCGCTTCTATCAAGGGACAACAATAAGGACCTGGTAAGACGTCACCAAGACCCCTGTGGGCCTGCTGCCCCAGAGGTTTCTCTTCTAGGGGTGCTAACAGTTATCCTGTTGCTGAGGTAACAGGGAGTCTTGCGTGGAGTTGCCTATCTCTTGTTTCTCCTACTAACAGCCAACTTCTTATGATTACCCTCTAACTAGTCATATAATTTAATACCTCCATATTTTCACATCCTACCTCATAAACATCTCAGCCAACCCCCAGGCTCCCCTTCCACCATCAGAAACTGTAAACCACTATGCAAACCTATTGACTATAAGATAGAAGATAACCAAACTCATCATTTCTGATTATAGTGAAAAAACTGTAAATGTAAAAATAGAAGCTAACTGATATATGGCTGCATGATGGGTACACTGAGTGTTGTAATACTGATCTCTCCCTTAAAAGTGAGGTATTGGTAACCTGTTGGTAACCTATAAGACAACAGGGCAGAAGCTGTAATACCTCGGATCTACACTGCAAGAGAGGAAGACCCACAGACATGATGAAAAAAACAAAGAGGAAAGTGCCCCACACAACCAAGATACTACAACAATGGAATCCATAGATAGTGCAGTAGGTGAAATGTCAGAGAAGAAGTTCAGAATATACATAACTAAAATTATTTGGGGATTAAAGAATGACCTAAGTGAGCAGAAACAGGCAAAAATCGAACACACCAACAAGAGATATGAGAGCAAATACAGGTTACAAGAAATTACTTCAAGAAAGAGATAGAGATACTGAAAAGAACAAAACAAAACAGAAACCCTTGAAATGAAAGAAACAATAAGTCAATTAAAAACCTCAATAGATAGCATCACCAACAGACTAGATCACTTGGAAGTCAGGACCTCAGACAATGAAGACAAAATATACAATCTTGAAAATAAAGTGGACCTCACAGTGAAGATAGTAAGAAACCATGAACAGAATATCCAAGAATTATGGGATACCATCAAAAGACCAAATTTAAGATTTATTGGGATAGAGGAAGGTTCAGAGATTCAAACCAAAGGAATGCACAATCTCTTCAATAAAATGATAGCAGAAAATTTCCGACGCATGAAGAATGAACTGGAAAATCAAATACAAGAGGCCTATAGGACATGAAATGTACAAAATTACAACAGATCTACATCAAGACACATTATAATGAAAATGCCTAGCATACAGAATAAAGATAGAATTTTAAAGGCCACAAGAGAAAAAAATCAGATTACCTATAAGGGAAGACCAATTGGGATCTCAGCAGATTTTTCAACCCAGACTCTCAAAGACAGGAGATCCTGGAACAACGTATACCAAGCTCTAAAAATTAATGGAGACAACCAAGAATCTTATACCCAGCAAAATTAACCTTCAAATTTGACAATGAAATAAAAACCCTCCATGACAAACAAAAGCTATAAGAATCTACAGCAAGAAAGCCTGCATTACAGAAGATTCTTGGCAAAATATGCCACAAGGAGGAAATGAAAAACAACAATGAAAATCTGCAAAGGGAAGAACTACAATAAAGGAAAAGCCAACCAAAGAAGAAACCCAGTCAAGTCAAATACCAAAAATGACTAGTAATACAATTTGTGTCTTTTTCAACCCTTTTGGATAAATTTTTACACATAAAAATTTAAACTACAATATCACCTAATTTTTCAGGTTTTTGTTTACTTTGTATTTTTTTGTTTTTCATTTCTCTTCACAAAGTTACACAAATATTTTCTTTAAAAGTTTTAGCATTTTATACCTTACATTTTAATATATAATTAAGCTGGTATGTGTATATACCTGTGATATTGCCTGTGATATGAGATGAGGTATATTTTACTCTCTTATGATTAAAAATTCATTATTCGAGATTCAAGGATGAAAAAGATCAATCAGAGTAAAAATTGTTTAATAAGGTAATTATAAAGGTAAGGGCAAGGTTGAGGGAAACTAACAAATTTTGTGAAGCACCTTTTCTTCCATAAACTTGGAGAGGTAAGAGGTAAAAGAAGAAAGAGCCATTATGAAAAACTTGTAGGAGAAGATGACCTAACTGAAGTTATTCCCACCAAAAGCATGTAGAAACCAACTCACAGTTTAACAGAGTCTTATAGGGAGGAATAAAACACCTTGCTCTATTCTTGTATATTCTAAGTTCATCTCTTTGGTGTCCCTTCTGATGGAACTCAATAAGAAACCACATAACAAGGGGACTTATCATTGCAGCCTACAGCATATGTCTCATCAAAAGGTGAAAGATGGAGAAATGAGCCAATATGGCAGCCATTGGATACGCGAGGCTACTGAGTATTTGAAATGTGTTCAGTCTGAATTGAAGTATGCTATGTATTAAATAGACATTAGATTCCAAAGAATTACTAGGACAAGGAAAATGAACATGAAATATCTAACAATTATTTTCTTTGCAAATTATATCGGTAATCCATTGGGTTAAATGGAAATATATTAAAATTAATTTCTCTATTTGTTTAGAAAAAAAGAAAAGAGAATAAGGTAACATATTCTGTATCTTCACTATAGTACTATATATCCATATTTATATGTTGTCATTTTTTATATTTGTGTTATCAAAATTCATATAACCATAAAACTAAACAGGGCAAATTGTAACATATATAAATTATATCTCAACAAACATGACTTTAAAAAGAAATCTAGTTCAGGAATATCCATTCTCAGATCACAAAGAAATTAACCTAGATATCAGTAAGAAAGAAGGAGAGTTTGAAAATCCCCCAGGCCAACAAACACTTGTAAATTACAAATGGGTCAAAGAAGAAATCTCAACTGAAAAATGTTAAAATATTTTAAATCAAATGAAAATTGAAAATAAAACTTCTCAAAATTTGTGGGGTACAATGAAAGCAGTGCTTAGACAGAAGAGACAAAGCACTGAATGCATATATCTAAAAAAAAAAAAAAAAGATCTAAAATCAGTTGTCTGAGCTTCTACCTTAGGAAACTAGAAGAGGGCCAAATTAAATCCAAAATAAGCAGAAAAAATAAATTTAAAAATTAGCATAGTGGGCTGAGGTTGTGGCTCAGTGGTAGAGCGCTTTCCTAGCATGTTCAAGGAGGCCCTGGGTTCGATCCTCAGCACCACATAAAATAAATAAATAAAATAAAGGTATTGTGTCCAACTACAAAAAAAAAAAAATTAGCATAGCAATCAATGAAAAATAGGTAGTCAAAAAAGAAAATCACAGAATCATTGTTTCTCCTTTGTTAGCAAAGCAATAAACCATCCTTTTTCCTTCTCAAGACCGTTTTCTCTTGTTGGACTGGCATCAAGACAAGGACAGCTTTCTACACCAGGGACAGCTTTCTACACCAAGGACAGCGTTCCACAACAAGGACTAAAGTACAGAATCATGGAGCCAGAGAAGAAGACCGGGAGGCTCCCCAGGGAGAGCAGCCAGAGGAGATGGGTCCCCGACTGGCTGATGAGGACGCCCAAGGTAAGGATATCCTGTTCAGATCTCGTGGACAGGCAGCCCGAGCCCAAGAGAGCCCAGTTGTCTGGCATTGTAATGGCTGAAAACTGTGAAGTAACCCATGAACAGCTATGTGAGTTGCTCAAGTATGCAGTTCTGGGTCAACCCGTTATTGAGAGACCCAGGTGGTGCCAGCTTCTTTACCAAAACCAACTGAGGAGAATAGTGGTCGTCATCCTTCAAGGGATGAGTCAACTACACTTCTACAGGTTCTATTTGGAGTTTGGATTTCTCCAAAAAGCCTTCAAACACAAATTCCGCTTGCCTCCTCCATCATCTAATTTTCTAGCTGATATTATTGGGCTACCAAATCAAACAGTTGGATATCTGCCTAAGACCATGGAAGGATCTTTACCGTCTACCAGTACAAAACCCAATGTCAACCTGCAGAATGACCCTATCATTCAAAAGTATGGCTCTCAGAAAGTGGGCTTGCTGCGATGCCTTCTGACAGAGGAGGAAATGAAAACATTTGACTTTCCATTACAAGGTTCTCCTGACTGTGAAAACTTTGTAACTACCAAATGTAATGGATCTGTAACAGAGAACAGCCCTCTCTTTGGGCTGGACGGTGAAATGTGCATCACGTCCAAGGGGAGAGAACTAACACGCATCTCACTGGTTGCTGAAGGAGGCTCATGTGTTATGGATGAGTTGGTCAAACCTGATGATGAGATTATAGACTACGCCACCTGCTATTCAGGAATCACGGAGGAGATGCTTAAGCCGGTGACAAAATTGAAAGACGTTCAGAGGCAGTTAAAAGCACTGCTTCCTCCTGATGCGGTGTTAGTAGGTCATTCCTTAGACGTTGATCTCCGAGCATTGAACATGATACATCCATATGTTATTGATACCTCATTGCTTTATGCCAGAGAGCGGGGCAGAAGATTCAAGCTCAAGTTCTTAGCCAAAGCTATTTTGGGGAAGGACATTCAATATTCGGAAAGGGATGGTCATGATGCCACAGAGGACGCTACAGCGTCTCTTGAATTGGCTCAATATTTCCTCAAGTATGGCCCAAAGAAGATTGCAGAACTCAATCTGGAGGTGCTATGGAGAGCCCAAGACCCAAGAAATATAAGAGAAAAGTTTCAGTACACCTACAAAGGTGTATTAAGATGTTTAGATTCGGTGCATCAGAAGCTCCTTTTTGTATCCCAAGAGACAGATGATATTGAACTCCCTTCTTCTGAAAATTGTGAAACTATTAAGTACCTTTCAAATAGAGAGGTCTTTGAGCAGGCCATAAGGCAAGTCTGCCTGTACCCCTTCAGCATTATTCAGTTCTCTTTTGAGCCTTTCTCACCTCTCCTCACTGAGGAAATGAACAAAAGGATGCAGATCAAGTGGACAGAGATGTCAACTATCTATGCTGGGCCATTGAGCAAAGATTGTAACCTACGGGCTCTGAAGAGGCTATTTAAGAGCTTTGGCTCAGTTCATACAATGACTTTTGTTCTTGAAACGCATCAGCCTCATCTCTCTATACAGTATGAAGTCCTGGAAGCTGCCCAGCTGGCCATCGAGTCCTTGAATGGCGTTCTGGTGGAAGGTGTATACATAAAGGTACAGAGACCTGTGACAGAACTCACTCTCGATTGTGACACACTTGTTAATGAGCTGGAACGAGATTCTGAAAACCGAGATACTATTTATCTGTCTGGAATTAGTAAAGATTTCTTAGGACATATTCAGGAACTACCGAACCTCTTTGGAGGCCTGGAAGCTGTGATCGTGCCTACAGATGCTAAAAGCGGAAGACAGGAAAAATACTGTTTCCTGAAATTCAAAACTTTTGGCAGTGCCCACAGGGCCCTCTATATCCTTACAGGCAAGGACTGGAAGCTGAAAGGCAGGCAGGCCCTAACCCCCAGGCACCTCCACGCGTGGCTTAGGAGCTCACCACCTGAATCAAGAAGGCCCACAGGTCTCAGGGTTAGACCTCCTCCCTCAGAGCAGGAGACCTTGCAGACTTTAAAGGCGGACAACGCAAAGATTGCAGCCTGGCATTGGAGCCAGAAGATTGGAAGGCTCTACCAAAGCCGGAGCCCAGGTACCCTTTGCATCATCCTCCTGCCAGGAACCACTAGTCCTCATGGATCTCTCTCTGGCCTAGGACTCATGGGAATAAAAGATGAAAAAGAGGAAAGCACCACCCCAAGCATGGGTTTGTGAGTCGGCTCGCCACTTGCCGTTTCTTATCCTTCCTGGGCGATGGTGGAGAAGCCGGTCAGGCTGCCGCTTCTCCAAAGACTGCTGGGCCTCTTCATTCAGTGGACGGCTTTGTGTGGGAAGTTCGTGTACTGGCTAACGGATCTAATCCATTTACATGGCATGCACAAGTTTTCAATAAATGCCTAAAATTCAAGCCTTCCTCATCTTAAGACAAGGTGAGGGGGGGAAACTAAAAAAAAAAAAAAAAGATGCCACACTGTGCCCCATGAGTATGTACAATTACTATGTGCCAATTTTATATATATATATATATATATATATATATATATATATATATATATATATATGAATGATTAAAAATAAAGTAAAATGGAAACAAAATAAATACAATTTATAATTTAAAAAAAAAGAAAATCAAAAGGCTAAAAGTTGTTTTGAAAAGATTAATAAAATTAATAAACCTTCAGTAAATCTAACTAAGAAAAAAAGGAGACATAAATTATTAATATCAAAAATGAAGGTGAGAACATCAGTACATCTCACACAGATATTACAGCAGTACTATGAACAAATCTGTGCTCACAAATCTGATAACCTAGATGAAATGGAACAATCTTTCTTGAAATGACAGAACTCATACAGGAAGAATACAAAACCAGGACTATGATTTTAAAGACATTAAGTGAATAATCACCTTCCAAACTAGAAAGCACCAAGATCAGCTGAGTTTACTAGTGAATTCTAAACACTTAAGGAAGAAATTAGACAAATTTTGTACAATTTCATTCAGAAGATAGAAGCAGAAGGAATACTTCCTACCTCATTTTATGAGGCCAACATATGTATTATATGATCTCAACTATATGAAATTCAGAAAAAGGCAAAAATTATGGAAATAGTAAAAAGACTAGGGGTTGTCAGGGGAAGGAGGAAGGATGAACATTCACAGCATAAAGGATTTTTAGGGCAATGAAACCATTCTTTTTGCTACTCATAGGCACATTTGTCAAATCCCATAGACCATACAACACAAGAATGAACCCTGATATAAACTATAAACTTCCAGTGATAATGATATGTTAATTTGGGTTCATTGATTATAACAAAAATACCGTTGTGTACAGGATGTAGTGAGGTAGGTTATTTATGTGTGTGGATAGGGGCACATGGGAACTACCTGTACTTTCTATTTAAAATGTTGCTGTAAAACTAAAATTGTTTTAAAAAATAAAGTTTATTAATTTTAACATATATGCATATGTACTTTAGAAAAACTACACATATAAAAATATTTGTACATTTAGTCTCTGTCCTTTCAACTGAGATAATTCTCAGTGTAGTTTTATAGACCATTTAAAAAAATTTTTTTTAGTTGAAGATGGACACAATACCTTTATTTAATTTATTTATTTATACGTGGTGCTGAGGATTGAACACAGTGCTAGGCAAGTGCTCTCCACTGAGCCACAACCTCAGCCCTTTAAGAAAGGAATGATAACTTGATTTCTGGGACAAATTTTAATTTTACACAGCATCTTTCAAATACAAAATACATCTACAAAAGCATGTCAGAAATGCACTTACTTTCTGATTCTTGTAAATTGGGCCAGCACCAGAATCTTAATATACACACTGACATCTTGAACTTGACACATAATAGTCTTAAGATCAATGCTTACAGCAAATCAATAGCAGCTCGATACTGTTTACAGTATATGAGAATAATCAACCAGATTACATAAATCTGAAAAACATTTCAAAAAAATCTACAAATTTTGGAACTGTAAAGAACCATTTTTGTTTCAGGTCTGCTGTTAAAAAAAAAAAAAATCTAAATTACATACAGATAGCCTCTGACTCCCAATTTTTCAACTTTATGATGATGCAAAATCAATGTCTTCAGTAGAAAGTATACTTTCTTTCTTCTTCTTTTTTTAAAAATATTTTTAGTTGTAGATGGACACAATAATTTTATTTTTTTTATGTGGTGCTGAGGGTTGAAGCCAGTGCCTTAGACGTGCGAGGCAAGTGTTCTACCACTGAGCTACAACCCCAGCCCCAGAAACCATACTTTCAATCTTGATCTTTTTCTGAGCTATCAATTCTCTATTACCTATTCTTATTAATTTGCTAAGATTTTTCACAAATCAGCATCCGAACACACTGCTTTTCAAGTCTGAAATTCACCTGGACCCCCTGACATTTAGAAAACTCTTACTCATTTTTCATCCCACTGTTTCAATCAAAATTACCCAGACAAAAGAATTAATTTATGAAAAATTTGAACACATAACTCTGGGATAATTATAACAACAAAAAGAACTGTAAAGAGGGGCTGTGGTTGTGGCTCAGAGGTAGAGCACTTGCCTAGTATGCGTGAGGCACTGGGTTCGATCCTAAGCACCACACAAAAATAAAACAAAGATATTGTGTCCACCTATAACTAAAAATAAATATTAAAAAAAAAGAATTGTAAAGAAATCTTGAACTTCAGAATGTAGTTATTTATGGTATCAGTCTAGTAATTTTTTGCATATTGTAGGAAACAGTGTCTGAATAAATATAACTTGCTGGGATCTAGGGTTTTATTGTGGGAGAAGACAGATTCAAATGGGGAATAAAAAAAGATGTGGAAGAACCCTGTACAGTTGGATTTGAATTGGAGGTATCAATATAAATTAAAAAAATAAAAACAAAAAAGATTCTGTTCACTGATAGAGCCAATTCATAATGAAAAGAAATAGCAATGAGCAAATCTATACCATGCTTTGGTTTTTAAATACTGCACTCTACTAAGGCAGTATTAGGACTCTTGAAAAAATTAAGATTCCAGGTCTGAAGTAGGAAAAGTACAAAGTAATCCTGGGCATCATGTTAAAAAATGTCAAGAAAGTGCTCAAGGACTAGAGTCAAGCCCAAAGGACTTAGGAGCCAGTTGCTGGTCAAATAAGAGATAATTTTAGCATCAAAAAAGCTACATTTTGGGCTGGGGCTGTAGTTCAGTGGTGGACTGCTTGCTTAGCAAATGTGAGGCACTGGGTTTGATCCTCAGCACCACATTAAAATAAAGGCCTGCTGTCCATATACAACTACAAAAAATAAAAAAAAATTAAAAAGCTAATTTTTTTTAGTAACTAAGAAATTAGGGGCTGGGGTTGTGGCTCAGGGATACAGCGCTCACCTAGCATGCCTGAGGCACTGAGTTGGATCCTCAGCACCACATAAATGCAAAACAAAGATATTGTGTCTACTTAAAACTAAAAAAATATTTTAAAAAAAGAAATTAAGATGTATGTAAAAATTTATTACACATAAGAGAATTTCAGCTAACAAATATAGAAGAAATGTTAGAATTTTTTCTTTAGTTACCCTTTTTGTATCCTCCCAGTGCAATAAATAATACAGGTGTAAAACCCTTTAGTGGATGTGAAAACCAGTGTGTGAAAAGTTGTTGGGATATTCACAGGGTCTCAAAAATATCGTCCTACAGATTATACACTAATTGTAAATTTAAAAAAATACATTTTTACAATGGATTTGGGTATTACCACTTTAAACAAATAATTAAGTTAAGCTTCACTAATAAGGGAACAGGATAAAAATTTGATGTACTATGAAGTTCATATTACATATCTCCTATGTAATATTTTTACTAAAACTGTTTATCTTTAATCTAATTATAAGGAAACAGGTAGACTTGAAAGGTAACACATTCTACAAAGCAACTTTCAGAGACTCTTATTAAAAAGTCAATGTCATGAAAAAAAACAAAGAAACATAAATATGTAAGACAGAATGCTAGATAAAGAAGACATATTGGCCACATGAACCATGACTGGATCCTGGATGACAAAAGTAAAACAAAAAATACAAAACACACTTTGGGGACAAATGGAGAAATGTAAATGCAGACTATTAGATGTTACTGAATTGCAATTAATATTCTAAGGCAAAATATTAATATTATGGTTATTAGGACAATGTTATTCTTAGTAGATATTTTTGGAGACATTTAGGACCAAAATGTCAAAATGTATGCAACTTTCAAATGGTTTAGCAAATATAGCAAGATGTTAACAACTGGTAAATACTGGATACTCATACTCTTAGCTATAGATTTGGAATTTTTTAAATAAAAGTTTTGGGGGGAATCTCAGTTCAAATGTCACTATCTTCTCTACAGCTTTTTATGCTTAATTTACTTTTTAAACTTTTAATTCTAGTAGAATTATTATTAGTTTTTTCTATCTTCAGTAATTCAGAAATCCCCACAGGACTCTTTATATACTAAATCTAGTACTTAAGAAATTTTGTTAACTGACCTTTTCCCAAAACTGTGTGGAACTGGTTTCATCTTCATTTCCAGAACTTAGTTCTTTATCTGGTACCTACTAGGTATTCTGTGTTTATTGTATGAATCCAGTAACTGGCATACCAAAGTAATAATTCAAAATTGCAATCAGGTGTTGTCCACATCACACTGGGCCTCAAATTTAATCAACCAATCAATCAATCAAGTCGGAAGTCTATTAAGTGGTCTTATACTTGACTCGTACCATTATAATGAATACTCACATTAGCATTTAAATTAAAACAGTGTAACAAGGTTCAAGTAGTCTCATTCCTAAGTCATCACAAGCATATTTTCATTTTAATTTCTTTCAGTTCAAATCAAGGAAATTAGACAAGCATACCTGCTCTATATCCTTGGAATTGGAGGTCTGGTTTTCTCCAAGAACTCCAGGCTGCTCATTTTCCCACGGTAATTTATTTTTTCCTTTTCCTGCACTTAATACCCTCCGGGTACAGACAGTTGGACTGTAAGATCCATACATCTGCATGCTATCCCTTGTGTGATCACCACAGAGACAGTGTGCACTCTGAGTTCTGTTACCAGCCAAAACCCAGTCCGTATCTGCTCCATGTGCCAAATGGTCTGACCTACCCTGAGCAGAAGATGGCATGAGTATTGCATATTCCACAAATCCGTGTTCTGTTAGCCTTGGTAGGGTTTTTCTAGCCAATCTGGCCTGCACAGCATTCATCACTCCATCTCCATTATCTTGCAGTTCAATAGTATCTACAGCTTTAAAAAGGATGCTGGTTTTACCTGAGCCCATTGATGATGCCAACACAGCAAAAGCTTCTAGAGCTGCTTGGCGAACCCTGCGTTTGCTATCTACAAGAGCTGGGGCAAGATCAAAAGACAGTTTGGGTAAGTCAAAATCCTCACTGGGATAAGTCAGGAGGGAGCAGATGCAGATGTTCACCACCTCCTCTCTTACTCTGGAATGCTTATGTTTAAGATGTTCCAGGAGTAAACAAAGCACCTGTTGAGGACCTACTTCTTTCATTAGCTTGAGGAAGATTTTCATGTATTCCTGTTTGATCACCAATTTGTTGTCTGCTAGTACTTTGACAGAAGCTGCTATAACTGGTCCTAAGAACTGTTGGACTTGCTCTCCAAGACGAATAACTAGTAAATGCAGGACCTGAAGTGTGCTATGGACCACTTTGAAGTTAGAATCGTCTAACAAATTATACAACAAGCTAATGAAACCAACAAGACTAGAATGAGGGGTAGAGCTAGGGTTAAATTTTCCCAGCACCTGTTTTAGTTCTTCAACGGCCTGAGTCCGGTTCTTATAGTCTTCCTGATCCAATAATCTTGAATGCAGCTCCTGAGGAATAATCCCAAATTTAAGATTGCTATTGCAAAGAGCCACTGCACAAGGGACAGAATCCTCAGGAAATCCAGAGGCTTCAAGTTCCAAATAATAAGGAACTTGACTTCCAAACTGGGACTCCAGGCGGCGATTGTAGTGTCTCCTCAGTGCAGATGGCAGACGAGAGATATAGGATTGAAACCTCTCTTGGCCAAGTCTCTCACCAATTTGTTGAAGTGCAGAAAAAGCTGCCTCTGATTCTTCTTCTATCTCCTGATCACCAAGCTTTCTGGCTAGAGATATTATTACCTCAGTGAGATCCAGGCCGAGCAACAAATCCTCAGGAGTAAGTAAGATGGGGAGCAGTAGTGCAGTAGAAGCTCTAAGTCGGCTATCGGTACTTTCCAAACCTTGATGTATTAGCGTTCTTAGCACCTGTCCAGAACTACGTTTCAGACATATGTGCAGAATCTGCAGCGCATCTTTCCGTAGAGCTGGATTCTCTTCTCGTAAGGAGACAACTAGTTGAGGCAGAAGTGCTAAACTAAAAGCTTCTTCCAGCTGGCCTGCCTCCCCCTGACCTCGGAGAACATCGGAGAGAAGTTGCAAGCAGAGTCGTTTCTCATCACTACCTCCTTCCACAAGCACTCGGCCCAGGGCCCGATACAATGCTTCCTTACGTCGGGGGAAGCCAAGTCGACCGCCCCGCCGTGGCAAAGCAGCCTGCAAAGCCTGGAAAGCCTCGGAAGGATCGGGGACGGTGCGCAAGAGCTGAAAAAGCCGAGTCTCCTCTTCATCTCCCCCTGAGAAACCACCTCCAGGCCCAGACCAACTACTTGAGACTGCCTCTGCCGGCAACAAGAGGGTTGAGGCCAGAGGTGAAGGTGTAGGGGGACAGGAGCCGTGGTCCCCGGCAGCTCCGCGGCAGTAGTAATTTTTCTCTCCTCTCATGGTGCCCCCAACTCGATTATCATCAGTCTCTGGGGCGGAAGGGCGACCGCAGCTCTGGAGGCGACAAGCATAAGCGGCTGAAAGGGGCGGCACCAGAAGCAGCGAGGATGGCGCAGCCGCCATGGAGGGTGGTCAGGTAGCGAAGGCTGGAGGGAACCATTGCCGTCTCCGAAGGGCTCGATGAAGCCCAGCCTTCCACTTCCTTCCCAAGCCCCAAACTGCAGAGGAGGAAAAGGAACACCTTGAGCCAGCTGCCAGGCCGCCTCCTACTCCGGGAGGCAGCCTTTTGGCAAAATGGCCCCCGCTAGAGTCCCAGACCCCACAGCTGCCACCGGGCGTAACCAGGAGCACCACGTGACCAAACCGATCGCTTCCATGGTGATGTACCCCGAGCGGACCTCTTGACCCGGAAATCGACCCGCCGAGATGAATGCTGGGTCATGAAGTCCACGTCAGATGTTAAGGCAGAAGTGTCCTAGAAGAGGAAGTCAGAACGTTGGAACGTAGCTAGGGCGGAGAGGAGGGCAGGTGCTGTGGGGTTGGGGGGGGGGGGGAAAGGGTGTTAGGCGGAAGTGACGTTGTCCTTGCTCCGGGCGGAAGTTCCCCGCCCCACCCGTGAGAGTTGAGTCTTGACCAGAGCGAGTGAGGATCTTGTCCCGGCTTCAATTGTCCACGGCTCCACCTCCTGTGGCTGCAGGTGTGATTCTTGGGACTCAGGTATTTTCCCTTTGCTGTCCTCCAGCGGCGCAGTATTTGGCAAAGTTTTGCCCAAGTGGCACAGGAGATAGAGGTAAAGGAGTGGACGGGAGCAGGCAGGGATAGGCGACATCTTCTTATGCAGGGCTCGTTACCGTTGTAAACGCGTTACTCCCTACAACCCTGAATAAGTGTGATCCTTTCCTCCTCCTATCCGTTTATTTGTACAGGAGATCCCGACCAAAGCCAAGCTCATAGACGGGGTAATTTTATTTTCCAATTCCCGGTCTTTGGGGACCTTATTCACCACGCTTTTCTCCCATGTTCCCTTTTGGTACTTCCCATAACCCTCTGGCTGGGGAAGGTCAATTGTTTTCTGTCACTTTTTCTTACCCCCATCACTTTTAAGTTCTCTTTAAAACGCGCATAATCTGGAGATAAATGTTTTCCCTATAACTAACCTCCTCCCTCTAGACGTTCTCAAAAGTCTTTTCTTCTGATGCAGTTCTTCTGTGGGACTCACCCTTTTCCCCGCCTCCTCCCTCCTCCAGCCGAACTCCCAGCAGGATCTTCAAGCGTCTCTGCAGCCTTTCAGTCTCCTAGAGACAGAGATTGCAAAGACAATTTCAGTAGCGATGGAAGTTCTTGTCATCATGGTCCTAAGAGAATTCTTCCCTGTGGATTTAGGATTGGTAGATATTTCTTTGTTTTAGGCGAACTGAGAATTTGATATGCATTTTGTCCTTGGAAATGAAACTTAAGTAGATTGAAGAGCTGGAATGTCTTGGTATGAAGCTGAATATTTCAGAGTGTGGAAGAGCGATGTTTTATTTTATTTAATTTTGTATGTGATGCTGAGGATTGAACCCAGTGCCTCACACATACTAGGCAAGTGTTCTGCCACTGAGCTTACAGCCCCAGCCCAGAGAGAGACATTTTTAAAGAAATAATACAATTACTTTTGAATAACCTAATGAAAAAACTCAGTTATAATTTGAAGTCCAAAATTTATACACTTTAAAGTATTGCTGCCTTGTTCTGTATCGGATGGAATATCCCAAATAATTTTTAAAATCCTAGAATAATTTAGCATATATGCTAAACCATGTTGTAATGTTTCTGGCTGATGCAAGTTCAGAAATTATTTCTGAATTTTGCCTTATAGCACAATTTGCATATCATAGTTTTTTTTTTTCCCCCTTTGGGAGAAGGAGGCTACATAAATATGTATCCTATGTTTTGGTTTAAATTCAAAGTGGTTACTTCCTTAGTCATTTTGATGTATAAACGAATCTGCCTAGATTTCAGTTAACCAAAAGAATCTTTCTGCCCTTTTTCTTTTTTAGGCACAGAGTTAGGGCATAGTAGTGAACACCAAGATATGATTGTAGCAGTTGTCAATGAAAATGTCTGGTTTTCATGTTTCTAGTCTAAGAAACTCAAATGTATCTTTTTATTCTTGTATGCTCAGCCTTCAGGAAGCTAGTCCAAATGAAGGGAAAGGAGAATGATGTACAAGTTAGAATGTACACAGTAGAATGCCAGTTGGAATAGAAGATAATCCTTTCCACTGATAAGAATTTTCGGTTTGATAATCCAGTGCATTCTGCTATATCCAAGATTTTGGGAAGCCAGGTTAATAACTAGAGATTTTATGGTAATCATCGAATCATAGAAAAAGAAATTGGAAGCTCTTGAATGATATTTAATAATCAGTTATGGTAGAAGCTTAAGAATTATTCCTTTTTGGGGCCAGGGTTGTGGCTCATTGGCAGAGCACTTGCCTAGCCTGTGTGAGACACCTAGTTCCAGTATCACCACTGCATATAAATAAATAAAATGAAGGTTCATTGACAACTAAAAAATAAATAAATAAAATAAAAAGAATCATTTCTTCCTGCTAGGTGTGGTGGCCTATACCTGTAATCCCAGCATATTGGGAAGCTGAGGGAGGAGGATCATAGGTTCAAAGCCAGCTTTAGTAACTTAGTGAGATCCTGTCTCAACATAAAAAATTAAGAGCTTAGTTATAAAGTGCTCTTGGGTTCAATCCCCAGTACCCACTCCCCTAAAAAAGTACCCCTTCCCTCAATAAAGAATACTTTTTAGAGGTTTTGGACACTTAAATTTAAATCAAGCAGTTGTCATGTCCTGTTCTTGGGAACAAACCAAATAGTCTTTTGATTATTCTTCTTCTCAGGCCTCTGTAGATCAATATGTTACAAATTACAGTTTATTTTATATCTGTTACATTTTGTCTCCTTGATGAAGACTTGGAAGATGCATTAGTCTCTATAGTGTATATTTAGGAAGTGAGATTTCATCATCATGTCTCTTACTGATTATCTCTTATGATTATCTTGTGGAATATGAATCTTATCCATTCAAGTTATGTTCTATTTATATCTATTACAGATACAAAGGATATTTTTTTAAATCCATTTTTGTTGGTATATGATTATACATAATAGTGGGATTCATTGTGATATGTATACATGTACATAACATTACTTGATCAGTTTCATAACCCAGTACCTTCCTTTCTCTCTCCTGCTTCCTCAACCCTACCTGGTCTCCCCTCTAGTTTTATGAGGTCACTTAAATTTTTTTTTTTCTTTTGAGCATGTGAGAGAACATATGACCCTTTCTTTTTTTTCGTTTTTAGAATTTGTTCTTTTTAGATAAACATGATAGTAGAATGTATTTTGACATGTTATACGTATATTGACTATAACTTATTCTAATTAAGATCCCATTCTGGGGCTGGGATTGTGGCTTAGTGGTAGAGTGCTCGCCTAGCATGGGCGGGACCCGGGTTCCACATAAAAATAGAGGCATTGTGTTGTGTCCATTTATACCTAATAATAATAATAATAATAATAATAGATCCTATTCTTATTGTTAAACATGAGGTGGAGTTATATTGGTCATGTACATATGACCCTTTCTGAGTCTGGCTTATTGGCTCATTATGATGCTCCAGTTTCATCTATTTTCCTGCAAATGACATAATTTCAGTCTTCTTTATGGGTGAATTACATATGTGTATATATATATATATACATTTGTATATGTGTGTATATATATATATATATATATATTCCATTTTTTTATTCATTTGGTGATGGGTGCATAGGCTGATTCTATAACTTGGCTATTGTAAATTGAGCTTCTATGAACATGGGCATGCACGTATTGCTATAGTATGCTGACTTTAATTCCTTTGGAAAAATACTGAAGAGTGGTGTTTCTGGGTGCTATGGTTGTTCCATTCCTAGTCCGTTAGGAAATCTCCATATTGATTTCCACAGTGATTGTTCTAATTTACAATCCCACATTCTCTATAGCATTTATTATTTGTATTTTTGATGATTTCTTTCTAATTGGAGTGAGAGGAAATCTCAGTGTTGTTTTGATTTGCATTTCCCTGATTGCTAATGATGTTGATTTTTTAAAAAATCTTATTCTTGAATTATATGAGTCTTTTGTGTATTGAGTATAAAAACCTTTATTTTGAAATGTAAGTATAGATAGGGAACATATTTTGATCAAATTTCAGAGTTTATAGTGAAACATTTTAGTTGTTTTATTAATAATATATCTGGAAAAGTTGAAAGGAGGTAGTTTAAGGATCCATTGAAAATTGCAAATTTGAATTAAATATGCTAAAATTTTCAGTTTCAAAAATGATTAATGGATTACAGGAATATGTGTTACATACCTTTTTTCTTTAGCTGATTTTAAGCAAGGTAAACACAATTGCTCTAAAGCATTATTTTGAGTCAGATAATAAATTTGTTGGATGAATCATTATAGTTTTTTCTGTATTCTTAAATTTTACAGACACTTAGGAATATTGGAAATCAATGTGAATTCTGTAAACTATTAAAAGTTTGTATTGTTTAAGAAGTATTGTGCAAATGAAAGATATATATTAACGAATAATTATAATGATACCATTTATTGTATTTGCTACATGCCATGCACTGTGGTAGGTACTTAACAAATATTAATTGATTTAACTATTTTTGGAGGTTGTATATTCTACATTTGTGCTGTGGAACATCTGAAGACTATATCTACTGGAAAGTGATTGTTCAGAGTAAGAAAATAAACTCAAATTAGTATATTTAATTATTTGCTTAGAATTTTGTATTATTTGATTATATACTTTAATCTATCCTTTTTGGATTTCTATTCTGAATCTTGTTTACTTTCTTGAATCAAAGTTTTAATAAAATTAAGAAATTATGGCTCTATTTTTATACCTGTAGAATGAATTACTTATTTTTATCTAGTTTATATTATGTTCCAAAGCGTTTATGCATTTCTGTCTTGAGTCAGAACTACAACTTAAAGTGAAAATTCAATTTTTATTGCATTTTAAGCACTAATCTATATAAATTAACATCATTTAACATCTGTTGCAACCATTTTCAATGGACAGGGGTTAACTATGTAACTAGGAGCTTTTGCTGAATGTAGTAACGCCTTTGGGGACTTGCTTTCTTCTATGTTATTTCTGAATCCATGATATAATGATTTCTGTTATGACAGACTTCTAATTTTACAGTTGTTTCTCCAGATATAATAAAAATCATCCTCATGGAGCTGGGTGTGGTGGTGAATGCCTGTAATCCCAGTGACTAGGGATCCTGAGGTAGGAGGATTCAAAGTTCTAGAGGGCCCCAAGCAAATTAGTGAGACCCTAAAAAACAAAATTAAAAGGGCTGGGAATGTGGCTTGGGATGCACGTCCTTGTGTTCAATTCCTGAACCAAAATAAAACAAAAAACCAATATCATGAAAAAGGAAAGATATGCCAAATTGTTCCATTGGTTCATTTCTCTGAGGGAAGTTGAACTATAGGGAAGACATTTAAGAAAAGAGAAGTTATGGTAAAATATTCTCCTAATTTTATAAATCATGTTCTTTATATAAAACATGTATGCATTTTGTTTAAGAAATCCTCATTTCTTTTCACTCTTTGCTCTAGATCTATATTTATATGGTAGAAGATAATTGCCTCCCAACTAATTTTAGCACCACTGCTTTTGTGGCTTAGATATCAATTAAGTAGGTGGATACTAAACTCACAGCTTAGCCTTATAATCTTGGTTTTAGAACCTAAAATTGTGAAATCATTATAGACTATGGAAAGTTTGATTTTATTTTAATTTTACCAAAATTGTGTATATTTATACATAACTAAGTAAAATATAATACTATATATACATAATATACTACATATAATATATGTTATATAAAATATAATACTTTCTTAAATTTTTTCAGATAGATTTTTTTTTTTCAATATTGACTAATCCAGTTACTTAGATTTGGAGTACTTTATGTAAATCTTAGACATAAGTGCCTTTTTATTGTGTGTGTGTGTGTGTGTGTGTATATATGTGTGTGTGTATATATATATATATATATATATATATGTAAGTTTTAGATGCACACAACACCTTTATTTTGTTTATTTACATTATACAATGCTGAGGATCGAACCAAGGGCCTCACACATGCTAGGCAAGCCCTCTACCACTGAGCTACAACCAGCCCTTAGATATAAATGTTATGATACCAAAATTAAGACCAAAAAAGATGACAGATATGTGTGGGAGCCTGCTATATCAAATTTGTTATTATGCAAATCGCTGAAGGAAATAATTATTCCATGGATCCCTCTTTATTTTATTTTAAAGCCCTGATGTATTTTTGTATCTGATCTGTGCATTTTATATTTTTATTCTTTATTATGTTTAAAATAGGAATAATAAAAACTTCCTATCTCATATTGCTTTTCTGAGGACAAAAGGTATTAAAAAGTAAAAAGCTTATAATAGTACCTGGTACATTATGACAGTTAAACAAGGTTGTATTCCAGGTACTCTTTTATAGAATAATTTAGTTTTGCTAGAAGTGGCATCAGTTATAATTTGTCTCTGTAAACACTTTAAGCAGCCTAACACTCTTTAACAGTGTAATTTCTTGGATGTAATGTGCAGAAAACATTGTTCTAAGATTAAGATAACATTCTAGTTGCAGTAATGTGTTTTAATAATCTTGTGATTTTGGTTTGTTTTTGCAATACTAAAAATAGAACCCAAGACTTTTGGTTTTTGAGACAGGGTCTCATTATTTTGCCTAGGCTGGTCTCCAATGCCTGTGCTCCAGGGATCCTCCCACTGCAACTTCTGCAGTGTTGGGACTACAGCCATGCCTCACTAACCCCAGTTGTGATCACATTAACTCTTTGATGTTTGAGAACAAGTTAAACTATTTTCAGCACAAATGTAATTGCTTAAATATTATTGTAAATTATAATCGATACATCCAAAGTCTTCATGTCTAAGTCTTATTCACAGTTTAGTGTCTTATATTCTCCTTTTTTGTTAAAAAAATTTTACTATGCAAAAGTTTCAAAGACATGTAAAAGTAGAATAATAGGATGAACCTCCATGTACCTGTTATCCTGCTTCAGTAGTTGTCAACTCATGACATCATCCATCTCCTCATCCCATATTATTATTAGTATTGTTGTTGTTATTATTATTATTATTTGGTGGGGGGATTACTGGGGATTGAACTCAGGGGCATGCTACCACTGAGCCACATCTCCAGCCCTATTTTGTATTTTATTTAGAGACAGGGTCTCACTGAGTTGCTTAGCACCTCACTTTTGCTGAGGCTAGCTTTGAACTTGAGATCCTCCTACATCAGCCTCCTGAGCTGCTGGGATTACAGGGGTACATCACCATGCCCAACCATCCCATATTATTTTGACAAATTATAATATTATTTTGGTAACTCTCTGACATATTATTTCATGTACAGATATTTCAAGATTATTTATAAAAGATTAAAAAAAGTCTTAAAAGCAGAACTACGGTTTTCAACAACAAAATAAATAGTGATTATAATCAGTAATTTGGTCAATTTGTAAATTTCTAGTTGTATTCTAAATATATGTGCACATGTACATGTATGGATTATAGGTTGTACGTGGTCAATGTGTCTTAAGTTTATTCTAATCTGCATGCTTATACTCTGTATTTTTTGGAGTTTATTTGTTGAAGCATCCAGCTTATTTCATAAATTTTTTTCACAAAATATTTTTGCTAATTGTATCTTTCTCTTTTACTTTAACACGTTTTTTCCATTCTCTGTATTTTTTGTAAATTAACAGATATAGAGGATTTGACTGTGGTTGAATTGGTTTGATTTTTGTGTGTTGGAGGGAATACTAGAATACTCAGGTGGTGGTATGTTGTTCTATCAGTAGGCCTTAATGTTGGGTTTTCTCTCTTTTTGAGATTTTTAGCAGTCCTCATAATCAGTGCTGACCTATTAAGTGAGCAAAATGGTAACATCCTATCATTTCTTCTTAATTTAGTAACTGAAATAGTTTTATAAAGACAAACTTAATGATACAGTTAGCAAAGGGAGGACATGATGAATGCTTGATTCTTTCCCTTTATTTCTGGGTTTCAATTAATGAGTTGATTAATTGGCATCCTCCATTGGTGACTGATAAGGGTTTTAAGAAATTATTTTGACTTTATGGATTTAATATATCTGATGTGTTTTAGTCAATTGCAGTCATCATTATATAAAAACAAGACCCCAAAAACAATAAATTAAAAGATAAAATTGATTACATTAAATATTTTTGAATATAGATGGGTTAGAACAATATTTGCAGTATATGTAAAATATGTATCAGTAATACAGAAAATTTCTAAAGTTCCCTTTTAGGGAAAAAAATGACTAAAGAAATGAACAGATGATTAATAATGCAAATGGCTTTTAACTGCATGAAAATTTGCTCAGTTTCACTTATACTCAAATAAAATAAATTAAAACTATATGGAGTTAACAGTCTCTATAATATTACTGTTAGTGAGGCTATAATAAACAGCTACTCTCACTCATTGCTGTGAGAATATAAAATGATAAAGGAACTCAAAAGATAAGTCGGTCAGAATCGCAAAATTACATTCTTTCTTATTCTCACTTATATTCAGAATTATTTAATGTAATCAATTTTATCTTTTCATTTATTGTTTCTGGGTTTTGTGGCATGGTGAGAAACTGTTCCCTAATACCAGGTTATGAAAGAATTAATTCTTATTTTTTTCTACTACTTGGATGATTTCACTTTTTCCATTTTATATCTCTGATCCATTTGGAACTCATCCTGGTGAAGTATGTGAAAGGGATCTAATTTATCTATTTCCATATGATTAATTCTTTAGTTATCCTAACATATTAATTTAAAAGTTGTCTTTTGCCACTGATTTTAAGGTGATGCCTTTATTGTACACTAATTCTACATATGTAAATGATCTATTTCTGTGTTTTCTACTTTTTTCTATTAATCTATTTTCTCTTACATATGTTCTCATTTAATTCTGTTTCATCCACAAGAGATTTTATAAATAAGAAAGTTCAAGTATAGAATAAGTAATCTACCTGAAGTCAGGTAGTTATTAATTACCCAAATGTAGATTTGAACCCAGTTCTCTAAGGCTCCAAAATTCATACTTTTACTCATTTTTCTTTCCTGCTTCCCGTGGTGCTTGCCCTTCCTTCTGTACATGGTTGTTATTGAGATAAATGAAACTGTGAGTGTAAAGCTATTTGATAAAGATGGGGTTTGTTTTGACAATGAGAAATTATTGCTTCTTTGAGTTATTTTTAGTCATTTATTAATGTGTAACCAAGAACCAAATACAGTCACAGTTGTAATTCAAAATTTTGGATGTATCGATTATAATTTACAATAATATTTAAGCAATTACATTTGTGCTGAAAATAGTTTAACTGGTTCTCAAACATTAAACATGTATAAGAATCACATGGAGGGCTGGGGATGTGGCTCAAGCGGTAGCGCGCTCGCCTGGCATGCGTGCGGCCCGGGTTCAATCCTCAGCACCACATACAAACAAAGATGTTGTGTCCGCCAAAAAAAAAAAACTGAAAAATAAATATTAAAATTCTCTCTCTCTCTCTCTCTCTCTCTCTCTCTCTTTAAAAAAAAAAAAATCACATGGAGAACTTAAAACAGATTGTCCAGCCTCCCCCCGCCCCCCCCCCCCCGAACTCCATATACTTTCTGATTATTTAAATCTGTGATGGGACTCAAGAATTTGCATTTCTAGCAGGTCCCCAAATGATGCTGATACTCTTGATAGGACCACAGTTTGAGGACAGGTTTTTTAAATCTCTGCATTTGAAAACGTTAATGTTCTATGGATTTCTAAGTCTCATTTCTTGAGATAGGAAAGTGGTCAAATTCAAAATTTTTAAGAATGCATTATGGCAAACCTGGGATAATTCATTTTAGGTTCCCTATTTTGATCTTGCCTTTTTAAAGTTTTTAGTTGGAATTGTTCTGGTTGAACATTAAAAGTATAATTTCTTTAACTCTATTCTTAATTGTTCATAAAAGAAATGAACATTATGTCATTCCCATGTAATATAAGGAAGAGAATACATAGGTGCTCTTTTTTTAATATTTTATTTTTCATTTGTAGTTGGACACAACACCTTTATTTTA
This sequence comes from Marmota flaviventris, assembly GCF_047511675.1. Lineage (NCBI taxonomy): Eukaryota > Metazoa > Chordata > Mammalia > Rodentia > Sciuridae > Marmota > Marmota flaviventris. The sequence goes on along the minus strand of NC_092499.1, from coordinate 56,469,425 downwards.
TTTATTTATTTATTTTATGTGGTGCTGATGGTCGAACCCAGGGCCTTGCACATGCCAGGCAAGTGCTCTACCACTGAGCCACAACCCCAGCCCCCATAGGTGCTCTTTTGTAAAGTTATCTTTACCAATACCATTTCTTTGACCTGTTTTTAAATTTTTAATAATTTTTATTGTTTCAAATGAATAGTATATTTCACTCACTGTTGAAGTGGTCAGAAAATATTTAAAAGGTTTTAATGGTAAAGATATAGGAAAGTGAGACAAAGAAATACTATAAGGGTATAAATGTTGGGAAACAACTTTGTCACAGCACCCTGGTAGCATGCATCCATATAGCAAAGGTGTGACCTGCAGGACTGCAGCTTATCTGAGTCTTGGCTGCCTTGTTATTCCCTTAAAACACAAGGGGTTGGGAGGACTCCTAAGCCACTGCTATGAAGCCATCTACCTCTCTGTCTCTCCTGTAAGTCTGTCAGAAGATAATTTCTGTTAACATCCTTGATTGTGGTAAAGTATGGGCTTTTACTCCCCAACCCCTTAGAATAGAGATGCAGAATATAAAACTGCTTAGCCACAGTCTAGATTGTATCCTTAACAATTTATGGGTGGTATGTGAAACAAGGATCCAGGCAGTTCACTGTTTGGTTACTCTTCTTTTCACTAAGTGATAAACTGTCTAATTTTTTTTTTTTTTTTTACATTTACATGAGGATTTTATTTTTAGTTTATTTTTTTGGTACTAGGGATCAAAACCAGGTCTTCATGCATGCTAAGCATACACTTTACCACTGAACTATCTAAATTTAATCAAATGTCTGAATCTAAAAGTGGTTCATTGTATCTTTATTGGTAGAATTAGGCTTTGGCCTTGCCTTGGTTGTATTTGTTCAGTTTGTAGTAAGCCAGCTTCCTTCCTTTTTTGGTATACATGGAAGGGAGTCACATGGGTTTAGTTGACAAAAACTAATTCTCTTTAAAGATAATATTGATAATGTTAATAATAAGTAATCTTTAATAATTACAGAGTAGTTATGTTTAGCACATAGATAAGCATAGTAAACTTTTCAAAAGTTTACTTTTTGAAAAAAAATACTATTTTGTCTGTTTTTTGCAGATGAGAAAACTGAGATTTTAAGATGACTTTCCCAGCCAGGCGTGGTAGCGCACACCTGTGACCCCATGCTGAGGCAGGAGGATCACAAGTTTGAGCAGCTTTGACAACTTAGCAAGACCTTGTCTCAAAATCAAAAATACATAAATATAAAGGGTTGGAGATATAACTTAGTGAAAGAGCACCCTTGGGTTCAATTTCTAGTACTGCAAAAAAAAAAAAGACTTTCCCAAGATCACATGACTGTTACATAGTACAGGCAATACTGAAACCTGGGCATCCCCATTCTAGAGCTCAGTCTGTTAAAATTATATTATCCTGCATAGGTCTGTGTGATTGATTGATTAATAGATAGATAGATAGATAGATAGATAGATATCAGTGTGAATTTATGTATTGTATATGTAGATATGTCTATGTATATTTAAAAATCTATATTGTGTCATGCTTCTATATCATATGTAAATATTAATTTACCAGTTTGGGGTTTCTTTTGGTGGTACTGGGGATGGAACCCAGGGCCTTGTGCATGTAAGGCAAGCACTCTACCGACTGAGCTATATCCCTAACCCAATTTTACCAGTTTTGAATTGAACAAACAAAAACTAGTTTATTAAAGATCTATTACTGTAGTCTTTTAAAATTTTTGGTCAGGGATTAAACTCAGGGGCACTCAACCACTGAGCCACATCCCCAGCCCTATTTTGTATTTTATTTAGACAGGATCTCACTGAATTGCTTAGCACGTTGCTCTTGCTGAGGCTGGCTTTGAACTCACAATCCTCCTGCCACTATGATTACAGGCGTGCACCACTGCACCTGGCACTATGGTCCCTTTTTATATTAAAAATGAATCTAACCATAACTCATTAACTTTATTTGAGAATCAACAATTCTGTAATAGTTTGTGTTACATCAGTAGTACAGTGGATTTCTTTTTTCTTTCTCTTTTGCATTGCTGGAGATTGAATCTATGGCCTTACACATGCTAAGCAAATGCTGTACCACTGAACTTTATCCCCAGCCCAGAAATCCAGTAATGAGAAATAAGGTAGCATAGAAAGCTGAATACCACTCAAGTAAACAACTTGAAAAAATCAGTAGTGCTAAGATAACTAATGTTCATCTAGGTTTTACTAAGCGATAGGCAGTATTCTAAGTATTTTGTATGTGTAAACTCAGTTAACCCTATGTGATGATGATGATGATGATGTAATTTTCATTCCTTCATTTTTCTCATGATAACCCTCAGATCTCCCTTTCTCCAGAGTAGCCCCGGTTCCATTACTCATAAGACATAATTTGAATTTCTTCTCTTTCCTAGGTATTGAATTTGGATCCCTTTTAAAAGATAATCACTAAATCTGTTCTCTGGATGTGGCATGACATTTACAAAACAAAGTGAAAATATCTCATCTCTTTAAGTTTTATGTATTATAGAGTATTAATACAGCTTAAACCCACATAGGCTTATTGTATTAAAGTAGTACTAAAATTAAAATCCCTAAACTTTTGTATTGCAGGTGTACTACAGATGAGTTATTTCTCTCTTATTCTATACTTGTATAGTTGCTTTGGAATCTACTGTAGAATATTTACATTTATGCCTATTAAATTTCTTATTAGATATCAGGTCTTTTTGGATCCTCATTTTGTTCAGTTTTTGCTGTCCTTTGCAACTTCATGGTATCTATAAAGCACAAGAACATACCCTGAGTATTTTCATCTTGATCTCATAGCATATCACTAGAACATTCCTCTAGTCCTCATTCCATTAAGTGTAGTATACTCTTAGTTGTTCAACCAGTTGCTAATTTAGCTAAATGAACTATATTTATATTTTTTAGTTTTATTCTCAAAAAAAATTGTGAGCCTTTATAAAATTCTGTACTAGCCCAGCATGATGGTGAATACCTGTAATCCCAGTGGCTTGGGAGACTAAGAGAAGAGGATTGCAAGTTCATGGCCAGCCTCAGCAACTTAGTGAGGCCTATAAGCAACTTGTGAGACCCTAACCTCAAAATAAAATAAAAAACAAAAAGGGCTGGAGATGTAGCTAAGTGGTAAATTGTTCCTGGGTTAAATCCCCAGTACTTAAAAAAAAAAGAAATTTTTTTCACTGACATTTAGTTAAAACATCTAGGGTACTTTCCTGATCTACAAGTTCAAGCACGTTGAAAAAAGAAACAAGGTTAGCCTATGACATGTCTTATTATTATTAACCTATCCGTACTAGTCTTAGAGATCTGTCCACAGATCAAGTCCTTTAATAATTTTAGAATGTAAAAAAAATAATAATTTTAGAATGTTATCTGAAGTTCACTTCAGTCTTACCAGATTATGGAATATACTATCTTGTTTTTGAAATTGTGTCCAGTGTCTGGTGCTAGGGATTGACCTGAAGGGTACTTTACCACTGAGTTACATCTCCAGTCCGATTGATTGATTGATTAATTGATTGACAAGGTCTGGTTAAGGCTCCCACGCTGGCATTGAACTTGTGATCCTTAGTTGCTGGGATTACACATGTATGCCACATGCCTTTTTATAGGTTCTTTTAAATATTTTGGAGCATAATTGTTTAATCTGAGAGAGAGATGAACTTATAAAGTAGCGATCTTCTTTTTGAACCATCTTATTTTCCATATCAGTTCACCTTTTCTGTCCATTCTTCACTTTAGAGTCTGAATATTATTATTCTTGTTAAATCAGACAAATGAGAGATAAAGGGGGTATGTTTTATAAAACAATAACACATAATTAAATTAATTGCATGTACAGGGATAGACTTTTAGACAAAGGTAAAAGTCTATCCCTGTACATGTGATTAAACTCAGGGGCACTGTACTTTTGAGAATTGGGAGTTTGAAGTAAGGAGTATGAAAGGGGAAAAAGGTTACAGACAAAATTTAGCATGTGGTAAGATATTTGGGAGATAGCAAGTTTTATATAGAGCTGTAGTAATTATGTAAGCATTATAGAGTGAAAGTTCATTATGGGAAAGACAGAAATTAGTAAAAGTAGAGATCATGGAAAGAAAGTAAGACTTAAGTGCTCTATTAGCACCTCAACTTGTATGGAACTTTGTTTTACCAGATCACTTACATGTAACTTTTTGAGATGGATTAGGCATATTATTATTTTATGAATGAAAAATTTAATAGACTAAGAAATGTGCCAATTCCACCTAATAATACATGACCCAGTTAGGATGGAAATTAGTTCTCTTTTATCTCCAGTTGCCTTACTGTTGTACCCTTTAACTCATAGTACACTTTTAACTCTTACATTTTATTGTTTTCATTATTTGATTTGATCCTCAAAAACCTTGACTTATTATTGTGATCTCATTTTGTAGATGAAGAAATTTAAGGTGAGAGAAGGTAAAATTAACTGTATATAAATAGGTAGGATTGCTTTCTTTATACAACCACCTAATTTCTTGCCTTTCCTATTGTTCATTGTTCACTTTTCAGTCTAGATATTAACTTTTGAGGCTAAAGGAATCTTTCAAAAGTCAACACTGTAGTCAATAATATAATATATCCAGATCTAAACTTAACACCTTACAGTACCTGTATTTTTTTCTGAAAGAAAGTCACTACCAAGAAGTATCTTCATACTTGTTCATACCATGTTTGAAATAATGCTTTGAGAATTATTTTGGTAGATGTGTTTTAGTATTACTAGGAGAGATCAGAGTGGAGGATGATGTCAGCTGTAAGATGGCCATATTAACATATCTTATTAATTTTTTAAAAAATGTTTTCCTTAGTTGTCAATGGACTTTTATTTTAAGTTATATATAGTGCTGAGAATTGAACCTAGGGCCTCATACATTCTAAGCAAATGTTCTACCGTTGAGCCACACCCCAGCCCCACATACCTTATTAATTGATTTAAAATTCAGTGGGAGATTTGAAATAATGAAATTATTGACCAAGATAAACATTTCAATATTTGGATTTTTCTGCTTAAAAACATAATAGCTGTGAAGTGCTATACTCATATCTGTGAGTCCTACCAGTATTTATATTATTGAATAGTGTGATTTAATAGTGCAATATTATTTAATAGTGTGATTAATTTTGTGATGCTTTTAAAATAGGAACAAAGCCAGGCATGGTGATGCATGCCTGTAATCTCAGCTACTTGGGAGGCTAAAAGTAAAAGGATCACAAATTCAAGGCCAGCCAGAGTAACTTAGGGAGACTCAACTTAGTGTTGTCTCAAAAAATGAAAAGGGGTAGCTCAGTGGTATTATACCCCTGGATTTGATTCCTAGTATCACAGAAAATAAATAAATAAATAAAATTGGAACCAAATCTTCTACTTTACTTTTCTCACCCTGATTTGTGTTTTAGGTGTAAGTGAAAGAAACAGGGGACAACTCATATTGATGTCTTAATGTTCCTTTTGTCTGTTCTAAGCAGCTGTTTTGATCCATTGTGAAATATCTATGTATTAATTTCTTATGGCTGCTGCAACAAATTACCACAAACTCAGTTGCTTAAAACAACAGAAATTTATTATTTCACAGTTCTGGATCCCAGAAGTATGAAATTAGTGTTAGTGGACTTTAAGCTTCTGGTGGCTGTCAGCATTCCTTAGTATATATATATAGCTGCAGCATTCCATTCTCTGCCTCCATAGTCATAAAACCTTTTCCTTGTCTGTGTCAAATCTCCCACTTATAAAAATACATGTTGATTACTTTTAGGGTCCTCTGGTATTATTCAGAATAATCTTCCCATCTCAGAATTCTTAATAGCATGTACATAGTCGTTTTCCACCATGTTAAGTACCATTCATAGTTTTCAGGGATTAGGATATAGAGAGCTTTTTTAGGCTAACACGGTACTTATTGTCTTTGTACTTTTTCTTCTTTTTCATTCCTTTTTCTGATCTTCTATTTTTATTCTTCATTGTGTTCCAAAGTTGTAAACAGACTGTACATAATCTGAATTTATAATTAAGAGTTGAGTGGCTGTGGTGTTGATTAGAAGGCTCACCTAAATTGCCCTCAATATAGAACTTTGGGTTCTGTTCATAATAATTTTGTTGTTGAATAAATTGACAGTAATGATACCTTTCTTAAAGTATTGAATTTTTAAATTTTATGTATTCTAACTTGTTATATATGACAGCAGAATGCATTACAATTCATATTACACATACAGAGCACAATTCTTCATATCTCTAGTTGTACAGAACGTAGAGTTAACACCATTTGTGTCTTCATACATGTACATAGGGTAATGATATCCATCTCATTCCACTGTCTTTCCTACCCCTGTATCCCCTCCTGTCCCCTCCCACTTCTTTGCCCTATCTAGTGTTCACCTAAATCCTCAAATGCGCCCCCTACCAACCCCATCATGAATCAACAACCTTATAGCAGAGAAAACATTTGGCATTTGGTTTTTTGGGATTGGCTAACTTCACTTAGCATTATATTCTCCAGCTCCATTCATTTACCTGCAAATGCTATGATCTTATTCTCTTTTAATGCTGAATAATATTCCATTGTATGTATATACCACATTTTCTTTATCCATTCATCTACTGAAGGGCATCTAGGTTGCTTCCACAGTTTAGTTCTTGTGAATAGTGCTGCTATTGATGTGTCTGTGTCCTGTAGCATGCTGTTTTTAAGTCCTTTGGTTATAGACCGAGGAGTGGGATAGCTGGGTCAAATGGTGGTTCCATTCCCAGTTTTCCAAGGAATATCCATACTGCTTTTCATATTGGCTGCACCAATTTGCAGTCCGATCAACAGTGTATGAGTGTGCCTTTTTCCCCACATTCTTGCAAACACTTATTGTTGTTTGTATTCTTAATAGCTGCCATTCTGACTGGAGTGAGATGAAATCTTAGAGTAGTTTTGATTTGCATTTCTCTAATTGCTAGAGATGTTGAACATTTTTTCATATATTTATTGATTGATTGTATATCACCTTCTGAGAAGTATCTGTTCAGTTCCTTGGCCCGTTTATTGATTATTTGTTTTTTTTTTTTTTTTGGTGTTAAGATTTTTGAGTTTTTTATATATCCTAGAGATTAGTGTTGTATCTGATATGCATGTGGTAAAAATTTGCTCCCCAAATGTAGGCTCTCTATTCACCTCACTGTTTCTTTTGCTGAGGAGAAGCTTTTTAGTTTGAATCTATCCCATTTATTGATTCTTGATTTTAATTCTTGTGCTATAGGAGTCTTACTAAGGAAATCGGGGCCTAATCTAACATGATGGAGATTTGGGCCTACTTTTTCTCTGTTAGGTACAGTGTCTCTGGTTTAATTCCTAGGTCTTTGATTCACTTTGAGTTTTGTGCATGGTGAGAGATAGGGGCTTAATTTCATTTTGTTGCATATGAATTTTCAATTTTCCCAGCACCGTTTGTTGAAAATGCTATCTTTTCTCCAATGTAAGTTTTTTGTGCTTTTGTCTAATATAAGATAACTGTAATCTGTGGAATTGTTTCTTTGTCTTCTATTCTGTACCATTAGTCTACAAGTCTCTTTTGGTGCCAACACCATGCTGTTTTTGTTATTATTGCTCTGTAGTATAGTTTAAGGTCTGGTATATGCTACCTGCTTCACTCTTCTTGCTGAGGATTGCTTTAGGTATTTTGGGTCTTTTATTTTTCCAGATGAATTTAATGACTGCTTTTTCTATTTCTATGAGGAGTACCACTGGGATTTTGATTGGAATTGCATTAAATCTGTATAGTGTTTTTGGTAGTATGGTCATTTTGACAATATTAATTCTGCCTATCCAATATCAAGGGAGATCTTTGTATCTTCTAAGGTTTTCTTTGCTTTCTTTCTTTAACGTTCTGTAGTTTTATTATAGAGGTTATGTTTTCCTTATGTAGTTTTCATGACATTTCATTATAATCTCTTTTGTTAAGTTGATTTTCAAGTATTTTATTTTATTTTTTAAGGCTATTATAAATGGGGTAGTTTTTCTTGTTTCCCTTTCAGAGGATTTGCCACTGATGTATATACACGTGTTTGATTTATGGGTGTTGATTTTATATCCTGCTACTTTGCTGAATTCATTTACTAGTTCTAGAAGTTTTCTGGTGAAATTTTTGGGTCTTCTAGGTATAGAATTATATCGTCAGCAAATAGTGCTAATTTGAGTTCTTCTTTTCCTATCTGTATTCCTTTAATTTCTTTCATCTAATTGCTCTGGCCAGTGTTTCAAGAACTATGTTAAATAAAAGTGGTAAAAGAGGGCATCCCTGTCTTGTTCTAGTTTTTAGAAGGAATGCTTTCAATTTTTCTCCATTTAGAATGATGTTGGCCTGGGGATTAGCATAGATAGCTTTTACAATGTTGAGATATGTTCCTGTTATCCCTAGTTTTTCTAATGTTTTGAACATGAAAGAGGTGCTGTGTTTTGTCGAATGCTTTTTCTGCATCTATTGAGGTAATCATATGATTCTTTAAGCCCATTGATGTGACGCATTACATTTATTGATTTCTGTATGTTGAACCAACCTTGCATGCTTGGGATGAATCCCACTTGATCGTGTTGCACTATCGTTTTGTTATGTTTTTGTATTCGATTTGCGAGAATTTTATTGATAATTTTGCATCTATATTTATTAGAGATATTGGTCTGAAGTTTGCTTGCTCTGATATGTCTTTGACTGGTTTTGGAATCAGGGTGATATTGGCCTCATAGAATGAGTTTGGAAGTGCTGATTCTATGAGGCCACTGGTATGGCCCTCTTTTTCTATTTCCTGAAATAAATTGAAGAGTGTTGGTATTAGTTCTTCTTTAAAGGTGTTGTAGAACTCAGCTGTGTATCCATCCGGTTCTGGGATTTTCTTGGTTGGTAGGCTTCTGATGGTGTCTTCTACATCATTGCTTGAAATTGATCTGTTTAGATTGTGTATATCCTGACTCAATTTGGGCAAATTATAGGACTCTAGAAATTTGTCGATGCCTTTGATATTTTCTATTTTATTGGAGTACAAGTTTTCAAAATAATTTTTGATTATCTTCTTTATTTCTGTAGTGTCTGTCATGATATTTCCTTTTTCATCGTGTAAGTAATTTGAGTTTTCTCTCTCCGTCTCCTCGTTAGCATGGCTAAGGGTTTGTCAATTTTATTTATTTTTTTCAAAGAACCAACTTTTTGTTCGGTCAGTTTTTTCGGTTATTTCTTTTGTTTCAATTTCATTGATTTGAGCTCTGATTTTAATTATTTCCTGTCTTCTACTGCTTTTGGTGTTGGTTTGTTCTTCTTTTTCTAGGGCTTTGAGATGTAATGTTAAGTCATCTATTTGTTGACTTTTTCTTCTTTGAAGAATGCACTCCATGCAATGAACTTTCCTCTTAGAGCTGCCTTTGTAGTGTCTCAGAGATTTCAATAAGTTGTATCAGTGTTCTAATTTACCCCTAAGAATTTTCAAATCTCCTCCTTGGTGTCTTTTGCAATCCATTGTTCATTCGGTAGCATATTATTTAGTCTCCAGGTGTTGGAGTAGCTTTTATTTTTTATTTTATCATTGATTTCTAATTTCATTTTCAGTAATCTGATAGAATTCAGGGTAGTATCTCTACTTTTTTGTATTTGCTAAGAGTTGCTTTGTGGCATAATGTATGATCTGTTTTAGAGAAGGATCCATGTGGTGCTGAGAAGAAAGCGTATTCACTCGTTGAAGGATAAAATATTCTATATATGTCAGTTAAGTCTAAGTTATTGATTGTATTATTGAGTTCTATATTGAGTTTCTTTATTCAGCTTTTGTTTAGAAGATCTATGCAGTGGTGAAAAAGGTATGTTAACATTACCCAGAATTATTGTGTTGTGGTCTGTTTGACTCTTGAACTTGAGAAGAGTTTGTTTGATGAATGTAGATGCTCCATTGTTTGGGGCATATATATTTATAATTGTTAAATCTTGTTGGTGTATGGTTCCCTTGAGCAATATGAAAGGACCTTCTTTATCCCTTTGATTGATTTTAGCTTGAAATCTCCTTCATTTAATATGATGATGGAAACCCCTGCTTGCTTCCACAGTCCATGTGAGTGGTATGATTTTTCCCCAACCTTTCACCTTTAGTCTGTGGCTGTCTTTTCCTATGAGATGAGTCTCTTTGAGGGCAGCATATTGTTGGGTCTTTTTTTGTTTTTGATCCAATCTGCTAGTCTATATCTTTTGGTTGGTGAGTTTATGCCATTAACAATCTTGTGTTATTATTGAGACATGACTTGTATTCCCAGCCATTTTTGGTTTATTTTGGTATTTAACTTTACTTGGTTTCTCCTTTGATTAGTTATTTCTTTAGTGTAATACCTCCCTCTGATGATTTTCTTCGTTGTTTTTCATTTTTTCTTCATGGAATATTTTGCCAAGGATGTTCTGTAGTGTGGGCTTTCTAGTTGTAAATTATTTTAACTTTTGTTTATCACGGAAGGTTTTTATTTCATCATCAAATCTAAAGCTTAATTTTTTTGGATACAAGATTCTTGGATGACGTCCATTTTCTTTCACAGTTTGGTATATGTTGTTCCAGGATCTTCTAGCTTTCAAGGTCTGGGTTGAAAAATCTGCTCATAACTTAATTGGTTTCCCCCTATATGTAGTCTGATTCCTTTCTCTCATGGCTTTTAAAATCCTCTCCTTATTCTGTATGCTAGACATTTTTATTATAATGTGCCTTGGTATAGATCTGTTGTGATTTTGTACTTTTGGCATCCTGTAAGCCTCTTGTATTTGGTTTTCCAATTCATTCTTCATGTTTGGAGAATTTTCTGATATTATTTCATTGAATAGATTGTTCAATTCCTTTGATTTGGAACTCTATGCCTTCCTCTATCCCAGTAACTCTTAAATTTGGTCTTTTTATACTATCCCATATTTTTTGAATGTTCTGCTTAAGATTTCTTACTGTCTTCATTGTGTCGTCTATATTCTTATAAGTTTTGAATTTTGTTGTAAAGTTTTTGAATTAACATGAATTTTTTTTCCAATTACAGTTACTAATATTAAGAAAATAGCCAAATAGATAGTGTTGTTTCAAAACTTAATTTTGCTGTAAACAAGGTTCCCCCGACATATTAGCGTTTTGTTTCCCTGGCTCAGACTTGAATTTGTTGAAGGAACAGTGTTTTTGGCAGAGTTTTGATCTAAAAGTCCATTGTCCAGAGATTTTCATGGCTTGGAACATAGTATTTAACATTTTGGGTCTCCATCTTGCAAGAAAGGAGTTGAATTGCATGACTATTAAATTCCTTCTAACTCTGAAAGCTTATGTTCTAATATTAAGTATTTTAAAACCAAAAGAATACAGGAAAATGAACAATAAATCTGATTTTCATTGTACTGTTTAAAACAAAGAATCATACTGGCATGATTATTTTGAAGTAACTGTCCATGCTTTTTGTTTTTCTGTAGATGGACCACACATCCCCGACCTACATGCTTGCTAACTTAGCCCACTTACATTCTGAACAACTTCTTCAGGGCTTGAATCTTCTTCGTCAGCATCACGAACTCTGTGACATCATTCTTCGTGTAGGTGATGTTAAAATTTATGCTCACAAAGTGGTACTTGCCAGCATCAGCCCATATTTCAAAGCTATGTTCACTGGAAACCTTTCTGAAAAAGAAAACAGTGAGGTTGAATTTCAATCCATTGATGAAACTGCTCTCCAGGCCATTGTGGAATATGCCTATACAGGGACTGTTTTTATTTCTCAGGATACAGTTGAATCTCTCCTTCCAGCAGCAAACCTACTTCAGATAAAACTTGTCCTGAAAGAATGTTGTGCATTTCTTGAAAGCCAGCTTGATCCTGGGAACTGTATTGGAATATCTCGTTTTGCAGAGACATATGGTTGCCATGACCTTTATTTGGCAGCCACTAAATACATATGCCAGAATTTTGAAGCTGTATGCCAGACAGAAGAGTTTTTTGAGCTTACACATGCAGATTTGGATGAAATTGTTTCCAATGACTGTTTGAATGTAGCTACTGAAGAGACTGTTTTTTATGCATTAGAGTCTTGGATCAAGTATGATGTACAAGAACGCCAGAAATACTTAGCACAGCTACTAAATAGTGTACGATTACCATTGCTGAGTGTTAAGTTTCTCACTAGGCTATATGAAGCAAATCATCTTATTCGTGATGATCGCACTTGTAAACATCTTTTGAATGAAGCTTTAAAGTACCACTTTATGCCTGAACATAGACTCTCTCATCAGACAGTCTTGATGACGCGACCTCGCTGTGCTCCCAAAGTACTTTGTGCCGTAGGAGGAAAATCTGGACTCTTTGCCTGTTTGGATAGGTAAATAGAAGGCTTTGTTAAAGGAGTGATATTTATAGACTTTTGTGCTTTTTAAATGTGCTAATTTTCTGTATTTTAAAAATAATTTGGTTTTACTTTTTACTTTTATTTGCTGCTTTTTTTTTCCTCCCGGAATATTTATGTGGTCATTTTAATCACATTGTCATCCATTCTCTATAATACTCTCAATTATTAACCTTCCTTCCCAAGTGTGCACCTTTATTCATCCTGGTTACTCCTAACTTTTCTTCCATTTTATGTCTTTATTTATTTATTTTTTTTCTGGAACCGTTTACATCTTTATTTGGGTCAGACCAGCATGGAGCGGAGATTTATTATTGTCAGTTACATCCGAATATATTAAAGAAGAGAGCTAAGAACCTGTGAGGAGGGCAATCTGGCGGGCAGGAATGTGGGTTTGAATGAATGAAACAGATCCTTAGAAGAACAAGCAAAGAAGTGAAAAAAGCTGGGCATGATGGCACACACCTGTAATCCTAGCTACTTAGGAGACTGAGGCAGAAGAATCACAAGTTCTAGGCCAGCCTCAGCAATTTAGCAAGATCCTGTCTCAAGACAAAAAATAAAATAAAAATGAAAAAGACTGGGGGTGTAGCTCAGTGTCAGAACATCCATGGTCTCAATCAATTCCCCAGTACCAAAAAAAAAAAAAGGGGGGGGGGGAGAGGACTTTATGTGCAATTTATGTTCTTCATTATAAGCATTTTTTCAAAACAATAGTAATAAATGCTTTTTTAAAAAAATATGTTTTATTTGTCAATGGACCTTTGTTTTACTTATTTATGTGCAGTGCTGAGAATCAAACCCAGTGCCTCGCACATGCTAAGCAAGCGCTCTACCACTGAGGCACAACCTCAGCCACAATGCTTTCTTTTCTATTAACTTAGAGCAGGAGTTGCCAGATTATCAAAGATCTAGCAAAGGTAGATATATAGACTTCATGGGCAGTATGGTGTTTGTCACATCTGTCCAACTCTACCTTTAGAATTTGCCAGTCCTTGATGATGCAAGTAACTTTTAGATTTTTAGAAAATGTAGTGTGATGTTATCTTTGCTTTTTCCTTGGATAGAATTTGCTTAAGACAAACTTTTGTTTGATATTTTTCGATAATGCTGTGCATTTCTTTCTGGCAATTTCCAAAACTTTGGTAGATTGCTTTTCTTTCTCCAGTGGTAGGAAACTATTGATGTTACAACTCATATTCTGAATCTTTTAAAAAAATTCTTACTATACATTTTAACTGTAGTCTTAAAACTAGTATTGTTGAGATTAGTCTATAGGTAAAGCATTAGTTGTGGTAGCTTCACATATTAATTGTTTAGTTCTTGTTCTTAAAAGACATGGATTATTGGCATGAAGTAAATGACTAATAGAACGGCAAAAAAAATTCCAAATGTGAATGTATGTTTTAAAAGTCTGGTTGCCTCTTGGTTTTTCAAATATTAAAAATAATGAACATAAGTTATTGAAGAGTCATAAAAACTGTTCTTGTCTTTAGACCCAGTAATTCTTTTGTCTTCCAATCTATCATAATAAAATTTAAAAATTAAAAATATCATTTGCACAAAGCTGTTCATTGCAGCATTATTTATAACTGGAAAAATTGGAACCAACCTGAATGATCATTCAATTTAATTCTTCAAAAAATTCTAATAACACTGTTAGATATGGGCCTTCAACAAGCTCATTTAGTAAAAGAGAAAATATTTGCATAGATAATTATAATACATAGTGTTAATTCAGTGATAAAGATAATTCTGTGGAAGTATTAGGGATAGGTGTTTCTCCCATTGGAAGAATTTAGAGCCCGGACGCAGTGGCACATGCCTGTAATTCCAGCTGTTTGGGAGGCTAAGGCAGGAGGATTACAAGTTAAAAGCCAGCCTCAGCAATTTAGTGAGGCCCCAAGCAAATTAAGAGATCCTGAGAGATCCTGTCTCAAAATAAAAAGGGCTTGGGGATGTGGTTAGTGGTTTTTTTTTTTTTTCTGTTTAGAGTTAACTTTATTCCAAAACTTTTTTCAAAAGATTTTAAACTTACAGAAATGGAAAGAACAGCACAGAGACCTTTTATGTGACTTTCATCTAGATTTGCCAATTATTATCATTTTGCCTCTTTGCTTTCTCTATCACCACATAAAAACTTTTTCCTGGCCTTTTGAAAGTATGTTGCAGATGTTATGTTTTTTATATTAAATGTACTAGCACTTATTTCCATTAAGTCCTGTTTTATTTATTTTTAATGGACATATAAAATTGCACATATTTAAGGGGTACCACTGAGGTTTCAATACATGTATACATTGTGTAGGTTCAAATTAAGGTAAACATATATAGTTCCTCAAACATTTATTATTTATTTATGGTAAAACATTCAAAATCCTTTCTTCTAGCTTTATGTGAACCCTACAGTACATTATTATCTGTAGTGCAATAGAATACCAGAACACATTTCTCTTATCAAACCATAATTAATACCCATTGACTGACCTTCCATTAACTCTTTATTTAGTTTGCTTGTGCTTTATTGGGCTTTTTCTATTTGTGGACTGGTGTCTTTCATCATTTTGGAAAATTAGTAGTCATTTTCTTTAAATATTGCCTCTGTCCTTTCTCTATTTTACCTTCTAGGACTCCAGTTAACATTTATTAGAGCTCTCTCTGTTTCCTCTTTGTCTCTAATTCTATATTTTCTGTTATTTTGTCTTTTCATGCTATATTGAATGTAATTTCTTCCACTCTTCTATTTCATTCATTCTCTCTTCAGTTGTGTCTAATCTGCCTTTAACCCATTCATTCATTGTGCTCTTTATTTTGGTTACTATATTTTCTGGTTCTAAAAGTTCTATGTGGTCCTTTCAAAAAATGTCATGGCACTTTTTAATACATACTTGTTCCCTACATATATTTCTATGCTTGATTTTAATTTCTTCTTTTTTTTTTTTGGTTAGTGATTAAATGCCCCTGGGTTCAAACCCTAGCACCAATAATAAATAAATAAATAGATGGATGGATGGATGAATGAATGAATTTAGGAAGAATTTTGTACAAAAGTTCATGACCAAGGACAGTGGCATGGTATAATATGAGTTATGCAGGAAAGTAAAAGCTGTTTGGTATTGGGAAGTATACAGTTCTGATTAATAAGTCAAACAGTGGTGAATGTGAACTGAATCAAAGAAGTTATTATATGCCATGATAAAAAGAAGATTTTTATGTGTATTGCACAACTATTTTAAATAGGGTACTGAAACAATCAAGATTAATCTGTTAAGTCATTTTGGCTACATTGCAGAGAAAGATTGAGCAACCAGGATTAACACCACAGTGATTAGATCAGAGAGTATTATAGAAACACAGTCAACAGATTATGAGGTCCTGGATTAGGGTAGAACTAGTAAAGACAAATAAGAGCAACATTTTTTTTTTCTTTTGGTGATGCTGGGGATTGAACGCATGGCCTTGTGCATGTGAGGCAAGCACTTTACCAACTGATCTATATCCCCAGCCCAAGAGAGCAGTAATTTAAAAAGTGTTTTAAGAGAGGAAATTGACAGGACAGAGTTTGGATGGATAAAGGGAAAGGATGTTCAGGAAAGGCAGGAATAAAAGGAGAATGAGATTTCTTGAACAAATGATTAGTTTGATTATATACCAAGAATTGAAAATGTATGTTTAAAAGAACAAATGAGGGCTGGGGCTGTAGCTCAGTGGTAGAGCGCTCGCCTCACATGTGGAAGGCACTGGGTTCAATCCTCAGCACCACATAAAAATAAAATAAAGGCATTGTATCCACCTACAACTAAAAAAAATTTAAAAAAAAAAAAAAGAACAAATGAAAGCTATGGCTTAGTGATGGCCTTGCTAGCTAAAGAGATTAGCATGTATAGAAGGGAGCCAGATATTATTCATCAAGACGAGGGGAGAAAGACCTGGAAGTCATTTTAGAGAACTGAGGCTGCCACTTCTATCACAGGCCCAGAGCTCTAGGAGACAGAGTGTTTTGGGGGACATGTGAGGACAGCCCATTGCCTATAGCCAGCTCAGATATCTGCTCATATCATTCCAGCACTGCACTCACTGGCTGCCCCAGTTTTGACTCAAGCAGAGCCAGCTGTATCTCAACCCTGTGACTAGTGCAAGTGGTAAACCTTGGCAGTGTTCAGGGGTGTGAATTCTGCACAAATTCAGAATGCAAAAGTTATGGGGACATGGCCTTCTCACCTTCATTTCTAAGAATGTTGTGGACTGTTTGGGGTCACAGAGATTTGTGGCAGGGGTGAATCCACTGTATAGAGTTTTTATTAGGGCAACTCTTGAGTGGAAATATAGTGTTGGAGGTGAAGCTACTGCAGAACCCTCAGCAAGGTTATACCTAGTGAAGCTATGTTAACTAGACCACCACAGAGTGTCAGTACTAGGGTAATCCCTAGTGAAAGCATGAGAGTGGGGCCAAGACCCCAGGACTGTAGAACTACCAACATGCAATACCAGCCTGAGCAAGGTACAGGCACAAAACTCTAGCCTCCAACCATGAGAAGAACTAGATGAACTGAATGCAGCAAAGCCATTGGGTTGGGGCTTTCTAAGGCCTTGAGGTCCCAGTTTCTGCCACTGTGGGCCCAGGCTACAGAACATGGAGTCAAGGGAGATTAAGACTTACTGTTGTTTTCCTTGTTGGGGTTTGGGGCTGCTTGGTACCAGTTACTTCTTTCTTATGTATTGGTCCTTTTTGGAATGAGAACACCTGACCCACCATTGTATTTTGGAACTATATAATTTGTTTTGATTTGATAGGCTGACAGGTGGAAGGATTCATGCTTTGAGACCTATCCATATCTGATTTAAAGGAAACTCTGTATTTTGGGCTTTTTAATTGATCCTGGAATGAGTTAAGACTCTTGGAACTATTGGGATGGAATGAAAGTATTTTGCATCATGAGACAGACATGAATTTTGGGGGTCAAGAGTGAAATGTTATGGTTTTAATGTATCTCCCCAAAATTTATATGTTAAAAACTTAATGCAGTAGTGTTGAGAGGTGAGACCTTTAAGTGGTGACTAGGTCTTAAGGACATCACCCTCATGAATGGACTAAGGCCATTATCTCAGGAGTGGGTTAGATGTAAGAGGGGGAGATTTGGCTCCTTTTCCTTTCTCTTTTCCTCCCTCTCCCTGTCTTCCTCCTTCTCTCTCCTTGTGTGTTCTCTCACCATGTGATGCCTTCCATGGTGCAGGAAGAAGGCCTTCAGCAGGTGCAGCCCCTCAATCTTGGACTTCCAGCCCCCAGAACTGTGAGCCAAATAAACTTCTGTGATTTGTAATTTACTTAGCCTGGTGGCATTCTGTTGTTACAACAGGAACTGGACTAAGACATATTCCAGTTATTATTTTTTCCCCTTAAGGATTTTTTTAAAATCTTTTTTTAGTTGTCAATGGACCTTTATTTATATGTGGTGCTAAGAATCAAACCCAGTGCCTCACACACTCTAGGCAAGCGCACTCTACTATTGAGCTACAACCCCACCCCTCTCCTTAAGGATTTTTGATCCATTGGCTCTATAATGAGCTGATAGAATTGATTGCTTGTCATACACCACATGTTCTCATCTTTTCTGCTTTCCCACCTTAGAGTCCAGAAACAACATTGTCATCATAACTTTTGAATATACCATGGCTCCCTAACCCTTGTGTTCCTTCATCATACTCATCTAGTTAAAATCACAACATTCACTTGTGCCATGGTTGTACCTGAGCATTGGAATGTGGCAAGAGAAATACACATGCCTGGGGCTGGAGTTGTGGCTTAGTGGTGGAACATTTGCCTAACCCCTGTGGGGCACTGGGTTTGATCCTCACCACCACATAAAAATTAATAAATAAAATAAACTTCTGTTATTTGTAATTTACTTAGCCTGGTGGTATTCTGTTGTTACAACAAGAACTGGACTTAAAACATAACTTCAGTTATTATTTTTTCCCCTTAAGGATTTTTAAAAATATTTTTTTAGTTGTTAATGGACCTTTATTTATATGCGATGCTAAGAATCGAACCCATCTATAACTAAAAGAAATATTAAAAAGAAATATATTGGGCTGGGGATGTGGCTCAAGTGGTAGTGCGCTCACCTAGCATGCAGGAGGTACTGGGTTGGATTCTCAGCATCACATAAAAATAAAATAAAGATATTGTGTCCACCTAAAACTAAAAAAAAAAACAAATATTAAAAAAAAAGAAATATACATGCCCATTTAAACTTATCTCACTTAAGGACCTTGGCATTCCCCAGCAATTAACTTTTAATTTCCTCAATTTATTCTTTTACTTCCTAGGACTATCTCACATCACCTGTTTTCTCTTTAAAAACATCCCAGGTATTTCCAACTCTTAGCTTATTCCTTTTTCTATTAAGATAAGAAGCCACCAGAAAACTATCTCATCTTCCCATCACTAAATCTACTGTTATTTCTATTAAAGACTAACCCTTCTACTTCTTTTTTTTTTAATTTTTTATTTATTTATTTTTGCATTACAATTCTTAATACACCATTATACCATAATTTATCATATCTCTGATTTTATATATACGGTATGTTTCTACTTCTTATATTCACTAGATTCCATCCCTTTTCTTTTTCTTTATTTTTCTTTTTCTCAGGGATTAAACCCAGGGGTGCTTAACTAATAAGCCATATCCCTACTCCTTTTCTTATTTTTTAAATTTTGAGCAGGTCTCAATAAATTGCTTAGGGACTCACTAAGTTGCTGAGGATTGAATTTGCAATCCTTCTGCCTCAGCCTCCTGAGCCACTGGGATTACAGGTGTGTACCACTAGGTCTGGGCCATTCCTTCTCTTAATGCAAATATTTTGCTCTTCTACTTATCTTGTCTTTCTCTTATATCATCACCTCCCAGTGTACCATATCTTTGCCGTGAACATACAAACGTTTTATAATCTAAACTCCCAGATTAATTTTTCTGGCATCCATAGTCTTTCTGTGTTTCACTTTGTAACTCCTCGTGTCCGTTTTACTCTTCTATTTAAAAAATAATAATTAAAAAAATTACCTATATTCGCTGTTTTCATTTCCTCATCTCCTGCTCTCTGGAATTTCTCCACTCAAGGTTTATCCCTATTTCCTCAATGAAACTCATCTTGTTAAACTCAAATTGTTCCCTGTTATATCACTGGTACAAATTCACAGTTTAAAATCTAGCTAAATAATAAAACTGATTATAAATAGGCATTTGATAATTATGAAGTTAATCAAAATACTTTGACCATACTGGAAAAAGAATATATACTCTTATACTATTGCATTATTGAGTTTTGGGACTTGTGGCTGACCTATAATCAGCAAAGCAGTCGGGGCAGGGCTGCCCTAACCCATGGGCCCCTGCTACAGTATGCACAAGATGGCTGGACTTGGAGTTTTAGGGGTTTAATGTCTTCCCTGCTGGCATAATTGGCCCAATTACACCTTTCTACTTGTCTGTTTATCCCTTTCAGAAGTAGGAATGTTTATCCTATTCCAGTCCTGCCATTATAACTTTATTTGGGGGAGTTACTGGAGGTTGAACTCAGGGGCACTCTACCACTCAGCCCCAGCCCCAGCCCTATTTTGTATTTTATTTAGAGACTGGGTCTCACTGAGTTTCTTAGGGCCTCACTAAATTGCTGAAGCTGACTTTGAACTCTTGATCTTCCTGTCTTAGCCTCCTGAGCCACTGTGCCAGCCTGCCATTATAACTTAGAAGTGTATCCTGCTTTTTTTTTTTTTTTTTTAAACAGAGGCTCACAGCTGGAAGGAGATTAGACTTTGGACTTTTGAATTAATGCTGGAATGAGCTAAACCTTGGGGACTGGAAGGGATGGAATGATTGCATTTTGCATTTGTGAGAAGGACATTAACCTTGGGGGCCAAGGGTAGAATAATATGGTTTATAATATGGTTTGAGTGTGTCTCCCAAAGGCTCATGAGTTGATATTGTGAAATGATGATGTGGAACTTAATTTGACTATGATTTTTAGAGATAGAACCTTTGGAGGGGGATGGGGAGTGGGGGATGTGTGATTAGAATTAGATAAAGTTATTGGAGTGGAGTCACCATGATTGAATATTGGTGAAGTGGGAAATGACCAGTGTGTGGAGAGAGAGACACACACACACACACACACACACACACACACACACACACCCGGGTCAGACTGCCAATGAGAAAGCCATCAAAAGATGGCTTTTGGTCAAAAGTATTGTCTTTTTTTCATAACTTATCTAGTCTGTAATATTGTGTTACTAGCAAGAAAACAGTCTAAGACAGATATCAACAAGCTTAATAGATATTAAAAATACGTTTGAAGACCCCACATATCTCCTTGCCATCTCCCTCTCTCCCCAAGAAGTAAACATTATTCTGTATTAACCTTCTGCTTTTCATTATAATTTTTCCTCTTGTCAAATGAAACTCAATTACTATCAGGTTTTATACATTTTTATATAAATGGAAGTGCTATATATACTTGGAGATTTTTTTTTACTGAACAGTAAATGAAATTCTCTTGTGCAATTGCATGAGGAAATAGTTCATTTACTTTCACTGACATGGTGTATTAGCATAGCATAATTTTTTCTTTTACAATGAAATTTTTTTTATTTTAAATACTAAAGTCTTTCACATAAATAGAAAAGAGTGTAAATTCCACTTGTACCACTCAGTGAATTATCATAAAAGTGAGCAGTACAAACCAGTTCAAAAAATAGAATAGCACTCAGGAGCTCCTTCTCTGTCCTACCCCAGTGATAATCACCATCTACATTTTTAATCCAGAGATTAGTTTTACATGTTTTTGAACTTGATATAAATGAAATTATGCAAAATATATTATTTTGAGTTTATCATCTTTCCCTCAAAAGACATGTAAGGGGTTGGGGTTGTGGCTCCTCAGTAGAGTGCTCACCTAGCATGTGCGAGGCCCTGGGTTTGATCCTCAGCACCACATAAAAATAAATAAATAAAATAAAGATATTGTATCCAACTAAAAAACAAATATTAAAAAAAAATACATGTAAGATTCACCCCAAGTACATGTGGCTGTATTCAGTTCATTTTCATTGCTGTAAATATGGTTGATGAACATTTGGACTGCTTCCAATATTTGGTGATTACAGATGATACTGCAGTGAACATTCTTGTACATATACAAATATATGCATTTTTCTTGTGTACCTATTTAAGAGTAAAATTGTTCAGTCATGGGACAGATATACTATACCTTATTTAACTATTCTCCTTTTGATGGATTATTGCATTGTGCTCCAAAGAACTTTTCTGTATGTTTCCTACTACAAAACTCACTATAGTAAATGTTCAACAGAGTAGACACATAGAGATGAAATTGATGAGTAAAGGCACATGCATATCTTGAACTTTATTGGATAGTGTGAAATTGTTTTCCAGATTTGTTTGTCCTTGTTAACACTCTCACTAACAATCTGCATTCCTTCCTCCACATTCTTGCCAAGAGATGTTATCATCTTTACAGTTTTGCCAGTCTGGAAGATGTTTCGTGGTTTGTTGTGGCTTTAATTTGCATGTCCCTGGTTACTGATAAGATTAAACATATTTTTATTTATGGGCCATTTGGGTTTTTAAAATTTATTTTTTTCTGCTTATTCTTTAGTGTGGAGATGTACTTTCCTCAAAGTGACTCTTGGATTGGTTTGGCACCCTTAAACATTCCTCGCTATGAATTTGGAATATGTGTTTTAGACCAAAAAGTGTATGTTATAGGTGGTATTGAAACTAATGTGCGTCCTGGTGTCACTATCAGAAAACATGAAAATTCAGTAGAATGCTGGAATCCTGATACAAATACCTGGACTTCACTAGAGAGAATGAATGAGAGCCGAAGTACCCTTGGAGTAGTAGTTCTTGCAGGAGAACTTTATGCTTTAGGTGGATATGATGGACAATCTTATTTACAATCTGTAGAGAAATATATTCCCAAAATAAGAAAATGGCAACCTGTGGCACCAATGACTACGACAAGAAGTTGTTTTGCTGCAGCTGTATTGGATGGAATGATATATGCCATTGGTGGGTATGGTCCTGCTCACATGAACAGGTATTTAAATTAATAATTAAATTGTGTACATGTTGGGAGATTTTTAAAAGGGATTATTAATAATAATTTCTGAGTTTTAAATAATTTGTATGTATCAATGAGCTTCATTTTTAATTTTTTAAGTGATATTGATAGGCATTTGAGAATTTAACCTGCTTCTTAAATGTAACTGTTTATATGACAATTCAAAGAAACTTAAGATTACATCCCTTGTATTAAATTAACATTAAGTCATTCTGTTTAAATGGTCTACATTTTAAAACTCAGAAAATGTAAAAGTAAGATTTAGGCAATTTTTAGATTTCGTGTAGTGTATGTATGTGCATGTGTATATGTGTATAAGGTCTTTATTATGTTGCTTAATAGAATAAAGATATGGAAATATAATTCCTATAGGCCAATACAATATTATATTATAAAGTTGAAGTCTCACTTAGATATTCCTTGGTGGATTCTTATTCTATGATTAAGACATATTTTCATGTTACATCATACATGTGTTTTGGTTGTACTAAAATCTGAATTAGAGATCTCTGTATTCTGTGATATATTCTTTGAATAAAGGAGAAATATGTATGAGAAAAAAAGTTAGTGCTTATATGGAATATTAATCATAATCCTGATATGGAATATTAATCATAATCCTGCACATTTATTGAAAATTGATGTTCTAAAGATTTTTATCTTTAATAATTGGAGTGGTCTGTGTTTTATTGATTTTTTTTTTTTAGTGTTTTAAAGAAGGGAAAGTGATTGGCACAACAGTATTTCTTAGTTTAAACAGCATTATTTCAGTTTAATCTAAACTAGTCCTCTTTTTTTGATCCTTTAGTTGAATGAAAAGTATTTGGGTCCCCGACAAGCATTTCTATTCTTTGAAAAACTTCTGGCAAAAAATTCTAAAATAAAAGATTTACGTATTTTAATTTTGAGATAATGTTCTTGGATTTTTAAAGTCTTGCTAGAGTTCATCAACTTTTCTTGTCCCATGATTTTGGTCTAATGGGTTTACCATGAAATCTTTTCACAAACACTGTTATCTAGTCTCTATTATGATTTCCAGAATGAGCTTAACAGCATCTCAAATGCCTAAGCCTTTTTCAGAAAGTGAGATCAGAACAAGCTCAATAAGTTTACCTTTGTGCCTTTGTGCCCCTTCAGGGCAAACAACAGGCTTAAAAATATTCTGAAATGGTCTGAAGAAGCTTTTTTGAAAATTCTGATTTGATATGGGTCTCCATAACAAACTTGGAACTACCACAGGTTCTCTGGATGCATACCTAACTTTAATCCTAAATTCTCCTAAATCAATCAGAAATTATTATGATTAACCAGTTTGTGCTATGGAATCTGTAGTGTGCTCTGTACTGAAATCACATGAATTATCCTGTGAGAAAAAACACTGCTCTTCCTTCCTTCTCTTCTCTTTTCCTTATCTGTGTATCCTTAGTTTTCTTAAAAATATTTGTAATTTTCTAATGCATTCTTGTTTGATTTTATTATATGAACCCTTTGAGTTGTGCTGTTTTTTCAGGTGAAATGAAATGGTGTATTCAGGTTTACACAGAGCCACAGTGGTAGGGCTAGTCCAGCTCTAAAAATGCAGCATTTGTACTTAAACCCAGGTCTTCTGTCTAAGTTCTGTGCCTTTAATATACCTGTTGCTGAAACAGTACTGTTGGCCCTCTGTATCTGCAGATTCAGCATCTGTGGGTTTAACCAACTATGGATGAGAAATATTTGAAAAAATATTGCATCTATACTGAACATGTACAGATTTTTTTTCTTATTCCCTAAATAATACAACAACCGTTTACATAGCATTACATTAAATTAGATGTAAGTATTCTAGAGATAAAGTATATGGAAGGTTAGGTGTAAATGCTACACTATTTACATAAGGGATTGAGTATCCACTTGGGTTCTGGGACCAATTCCTTATGAATACTAAAGAATGATTGTATAATGGAATAGCAAACAGTTATTGTTGAACCCTATTCACAAGGTAAACTTTTAATTCTGTAAACTTATTGGCAAAAATCTAAATATTTGGGATAGACTACTCTTGGTTTGTATCTGTTTCTTTATTGAACTTTGAAAACCATGGCAGGTTTTAGTTTTGCTTTGGCAGAAAATGTGACACAAAGGATCTGTAAATTAATTCTTTTGTCATGTGAATTTTTGCAGTGTGGAACGTTATGATCCAAGTAAAGACTCCTGGGAGATGGTTGCATCCATGGCTGATAAAAGGATTCACTTTGGCGTGGGTGTCATGCTAGGCTTTATTTTTGTGGTGGGTGGACATAATGGTGTCTCACATTTGTCAAGCATTGAAAGATATGACCCCCATCAAAATCAGTGGACTGTGTGTAGACCAATGAAAGAACCTAGAACAGGTAATAATAATTTATAAATTTATAAAAATATAGGACTGTGCTTTCTACAGTGATGCTCTTGGAATAGTAGTTCCATAGAAGAACAAGGGTATTACTTTTCCAGAAAAACTTTTTTTGTTATAAACTTGAAAAACAACTAGCTAGGCAAAACAACATAGATTTCTTAACTGTGCTTTTAATATACCTGTGGGTATATTATCATTTTCTCAAACTTGAAAGAACACATTTTGGGAAATGCTGATAATAGAATATATCTTTCTAGAAGCTTTTTTTTTTTTGTTCGTATAATAGATCTCATCGATTTGTATGTTTTATAATCCCAACCTCCCTCCCTCCCTCCCTCCCTCCCTCCCTCCTTCTCTCTCTCTGTCTCTCTCACTCACACACACACACACACACACACACACACACACTCCTTGTATTGTTCTATTTTGTTTTGTACATCAATGATTCATACATTTACTTTTTAATGTTCTGTCCTTCCCAAGGGACACAGTTATAAGAAAAGGGGTTGGATTTCAGGGTTCCTAAAGAAAAAGCAAATACATCATTTGAAAATAAGGAAAATTGTTATTTTTTAACCCAAACTCAAATGACATTATTTAAAGGGGCAGGTTTTAAAACGTAAATATCAAAAGGAAATTAACAGAACAAAATGGAGTTAACCATTTCAGAGTTTGTTTGTAATCAGTTTTTTTCAGCATTCTTGATAGGGAAAGCCTTACAAACAATAATTTAAAATTTTGTGTAGACTTGTTCTTTTTTTCAAATATATATAATAATATATAAAGGATAATTTTTAAAAGCATAAATTATATAGTTCAGTATATTTGAAAACCTGATGAAATGCATGATTGCTAGAAAATATATAAATATAAATGGATTTTAAAGCATATAGAAATGCCTTAATAATACTTTTCTGCCATAGTTTACCCTGATCTGATCATGAAACATTATGTACGTATATTAAAGTGTCACATTGAACCCTGTGAATGTGTACAATTCATTAAAAATCAAAATTTAAATAGTACTTTGCTGTTGGGGGCAGGGGTGTGGAGAGTAGGATTGGAGAGCAGAGGTAAAAGAATAATTTGACTCTTATGTTAAGGATGTGTTTTTCTATTAAGTATATTTCTATGTTGCTTGTTAGATTGTTGAAATATATTTTAAGAAAACATTAAAGTACACATTGGTTTTTAGAAAAAATAGACTTCATAGCTAACATATCTTCTTTTTATCTACCTTTCCTAGGAGTTGGTGCTGCAGTAATTGATAACTACCTTTATGTAGTTGGGGGTCACTCAGGGTCTTCCTATCTGAACACAGTGCAGAAATATGACCCTATCTCAGATACGTGGCTGGATTCAGCAGGCATGATATACTGTCGATGCAATTTTGGATTAACTGCACTTTGATAAGAGTGAACTCCTGGAAATCATGTGGTAGTGAAACTTGTGCCACACAAAAGGATGTCCAGTTTTCTGAAAACTAAAAGCTACATTGCTTTTATTTTAACTTGAAGTGGCATGAAGACTCAAAGTTTTGTTGGGTACTTTGAATTGACAAGTAGTTTTGGTTGCTCTTGGTTACACAGTAAATCAATAATCAAAGAAGAAGAAGAAGAAAAAGGAAAGACCTTGCCAATTGAATTGTGCACTTCTTTCCCAAGACTGAGATAGACTTGTTTTATGTTCCTAAATGGAGAAAACCTTGCTGCTTTTTAATTTTTTTTTATTTTTAGCTCTCTTTCCTTGATATGTATCATGATTTACTAGGATGAGAGAGGCTTTAGATTCTGAAGTGTATTGAATGATTGGACAGATTGTTTATACTGCTTGTTGTATGTAAATTCATATGCTTCACATTTTTAAAACAAAGGGCTGCTTTTACTTTTGGTACTTTTAAAGGTTGTAAATAACATGTCATAGTGAGTCATCTGAATATTCTTCCTGCTAAATTGGTTTTAGGGCTAGTGGTGTAATATATTTGCAAGACAATTGGTTTTATTGTCCTATTTGGGGCCCTGTTTTAAGAAGCCAGATACTTACTGTTTATGCCTTTTGTATATGTGCAGGTTAATGCTGGATGAATTTAGTTACTTGTCTGTGCTATGATAAGCATGGATAGAATGAGCTGATCATACCAGTTGTTTTAGTTTTTCTTCAGTAGTACAACAGGCTTCCCAGTGTTGATGTAAATATTTGAAAGTGTTTAGGACCAACCTTAGTGCTTATTGATTTTTTTCATGTAAACTTATAATAATTTTAGTTTTTTTTTTTTTTAAGATCTTTGTTTGCATTTTCCAAGTGTTCAGATATAAAAATGGTGCTAACTGTAGGATCTATATAACAAGGCTATAATAGATGTTCTTTTGGATGTTTGGTGTGACATGCATGGCATAATTTGATAGTGTTTTTCATTTTACAGGCTTAATTTGTTTGTGCTTATTAAAAATGTTAGTGAGTACACTAATGTTAACATCCAAAAATCATCTAAATGGCCTGTTAGGTTTTTCATGGTTACTGAATAGTGATTTAAAGAAAGATACACTTTTGGTCTTCTTTGTTCTTCTGCTGGATTACATCCTTCTGAAAAACAGAAATATATGCATTAAATATAAGCCCTAGGCAGTTATGCATTACTTTGTACATTTCTTAGGTAACTGAATATTTTAAAGTTATTGAGGAAAACTGGAACTCAATGTTTACTTGACTAATGGTTCTAATTTAGTTCTGCTTTGATTAAGGAAATGATCTTTTAAAACAAAATTGTTTGCATTAGCCAGTAAACACTTATTTAAAAAATATGGTTAACTTATTTTATTTTCAAGCATGTTTTAGTAAATGTCTGTAAGTCTTAAACACATTAACTTGCAGTTTTTTATGATGTTGGTACTTGTGTTTGGGTACTGTAGTCATTTTGTTTTTATTTTCTTAATTTTTTTCTTGCCCACTATCTCTTTATAAAGTCTCTGCAAGACCACTGTACATTTTTCCTAATAATTCACACAGCATTCTTAAGTGCCATGATATTCTAAAACTATTGTTAAGAAGCCATTTGTAATTATAAAACATAGGTTCAGTTGTTAGCATATATGTTATTTCTTAAAAACTATAACCAGGTAATTTGCAGTTTTCCTTGTTCTTCCATAAACTACCTGTTGTAGAGTTGACTATATACTACAAAACTATGTAAAATCATCTTTAATCAAAAAAGTAGTATCATGCTTTAGGAATATTTGCACAGATTATAAAATCTTGCAAGTGATTTTTAGTCTCTTCTAACTTAGAACTCAACAGGAGCTACTAATAAAATCAAATGAGTATTTTGTATGTTGCTTGTTTGAATAACAATGATACATAGCAATAACTTTTTCATTGCTTTGAATAAATCTGTTGAATAGTAATAAGGTGCACTACTGTGGTTGGCCTAAACTTTATATAAAGAAAAGCAATTTAAAATAGATTCCATTACATACTTACTGGTTTTCTGTTGTTGTTTTTTCTTTTCTTTTTTTTGGGGGGGTGTGGGTTGCCAGGGTTTGAACCCAGGGCCTTGTGCATGTGAGGCAAGCACTACACCAAGTGAACTATATTCCTAGCCCTCTACATCCTTACTGTTAACCCCCTAAGTCAGTTGTCTTTGTTTGTATGAATCATATTATTAAATACATCTTATTATACTGTTTTTGATTTCCTTCTCCCAGAAGATAAGGGAATTTGAAAGACTATAGAAAATTATTTTAATTGTGAATACATCCATACTGCTTTATTTTTAACAATGTTTAACTCATGTATTGTTTCCACTATCAAGTTAGTATAAAACATATAATTATTTGGTAAATTAGATCAAAAGCATATACTGATATTTATTTTTGAAAAATCTAAATATCATCTGGTGAAGACTAAATGTGAAACATCTTGGGCAATAGTAGAAGCCATGTACCAGTGAACAAATTATGAAAACCTGTGAAGAAAAAAATATTCAAATTTAGAAATATATTTATTTTAAGGTTCCTTTTGTACCGTTCATAACATCCAGAACTACTAATATGACTTGACAACTGGTAAGTTTACAACAGAGCTTTCTCTTAGAGATTTGTGAGAAGTTTCATTATGAATACTTTGCTGAAAAATTGTGAATTTAAAGCCACATGTTTCTTGTTAAAAAGGATCAAAATGTTTGGTTATAAATCCCCAGGTTTAATGGTATTAGAAATGATTATATATCTTCAGGCAAGCTAAAGCAATTTAGAATTGCCCAGAAATATTTTGGAAAAGAATGCAGAGGGGAATAGAAATTAATATAATCGAGTGCAAAATAATTGCCTTTTATAATTACATTACATAAAGATTTAATCTGTTAGGAATGTTTGGCAATTTAATATTTGTTGGATGTAGGAAAAGAGTTGACTTTTTTTTTTTTTTTTTTGGTACCAAGGGTTGAACTCAGGGGCACTCGACCACTGAGTCACATCCCTAGCTATTTTTATATTTTTTATTTTTTTATTTAGAGACAGGGTCTCACTGAGTTGCTTAGTGCCTCACATTTTCTGAGGCTGGCTTTGAACTCGGGATACTCCTGCCTTAGCCTCCCAAGCCGCTGGGATTACAGGCATGTGCCACTGTGCCTGGCTAATTTAACTAATTTTTAATGTAATCTAAAGTTTTACTTACAAGCTCCATTTGTTATTGCTAATACTGTTTTAAATATGGATGAATATTATAGGAAGTAACAGCAAGTGATAGGAAAAAGTAAGTGATAGGAAAATGACATTACGTTTTGAAAGTTTATTTTGATGGTTTGACAGATATGGAGGGTCTACTTTTATGAAGGAGATATTGTGTTAGATTCTGTGGTGGCTTTTCACTTAAAAGAGTAAAATGCAGTGTAGGAGTCCTGTACCCCAATAACTGTATGGTAAAATATAAATTTAATTCCTTGTCTCCAACTTCATAATTTCCTAAACACCTAGATTACTTATAAACAATTATTTAGAGTCTGATTAGGTTTTAATGTCATGAAAAAGAATTATGAAAAACTTGACTTATAGAACTCTACATTTCCTGAAATTGGATAATTATTTCCTAGAAGAAAAACAAAACTAAAGGGGGGAAAAAAAACCCAAACTATTTCCTAGAATATCAAAGCTCTGGCTAACACTGAGGAAAATATATGTGCATATCATGCTGTGTTAATTTTCAGTTTTGGTGTTGGATTCCTAGTATTGTCACCTAAGTGCTCATTTTCAGGAAAATCAGATTCTACAGTAAATTTACTGCTTAAAGTTCAATAAACTTGTGATAACCTCTATAACCTCTGTAGTCGAAAGTTAAGAAATTATAAATGTCTCATGTCAAGTTAACATCCAGTTCTACTCTTTAACCTTTCTTCCTTTTGTAAACAGCACTTTAATTAGACATGATTTAATTAGATAACGATTCTGTGGCTGGATATATATTGACTTTTCGCTTACAGTATATTGTTTCAATGTTGAGACACAATTGATGAGACAGGAATACAATAAGTACATTTTAAATATTATAGGTTTACAAATTTTCTTACTAGTGTGAATATGGAGTCAAATAAAAATCCAGTTTACATCTCTGCAGAGAGAAAAATTGTTATCCATATGTCTTTTATATTATACATATTTAACTAGAGATAATTTATTGTTAATTTTGTCAAGTTATCATGTGTAAAGTTTCATTCATTTTAAAATACTAAGCAAAAAGTTCCAAGTTTGCCTTAAAATACAAGTGAAATTAAAGAACTGGATGATAATGCCTATATTTTTGCCTTATGAATTGTGCTGTATCATAAACCAGAGATGGTTTTGATTTTAACAGGATTCTGAAATTTTGTAGATGTAGGGTACTAATATTTGTACTCTCTTGCAAAGAATGTGGATAATGTCAATGTTTAAATGTTTTTGTATCTGTTTTACCTCTGAATATGTACCTTTTTAGCATCAGGGTTTTATTTTATTTTGGTTTACATAGTAAAGTGGCATTTAACTTGTTGAAGATTGTATTCTTTTGTCTTTTATTTTAAAAATTCTTTGTGAATATTGTGGTAATGCTCTGTAATGGTTATGATTAAATTTCACTTAATGTGAAGTGTTTAAATAAAATTTAAAAATTTAAATGTGTATCATATGATTGTTATGAACTGACCCAATCTATTTTTTCAGCCTCAACTTGGGTTCTTTTTGGTTACATAGATAGCAGCTTCGAAAGTTGAAATGGATTTGGGGTAGCAATTCCCTTACATCCTCATTGCCAGATTACCATAAAACATGTCTTAGGCCACAATCTGCCTCACATTCAGACATTTACTAAACAAACAAGCACAAAAGTATACTCAATGCAGTTTTAGTTTTCTATCCTTTTAGATTCTTGAACCAGCCTCCTGAGAAAGGTTTACTCAAGGCAGACAAGGCAATATCCCATTTGATTCCCTTTTATGATCACTATCAAGTAACCAACTTTAGTGAAAGGGCTGTAAACAGTGATTGAGACCCAGGTGCTGTGCCATCTTTAAGAAAGTGGGCAGTTCTAGGCCTGGATGGGTTCTATCTTCAATATCACTAGAAAGAACAAATTTCTAATATTATGTTAGTCTATAAGCCATTTCCCCAATACATGGGCCTGACCTTTAATATGCTAATTAGCAAAAATTGGGTGTCAAACAAATTATGAATAAAAAGTTCTAGTATTTGCCTGGAGTATGAGCTTAGCAGTTAGAATGCCAGCAAACTATGTCTTAACTGCATTGTCGATGAGGACAACTCCTAAAATTGAGGTTAGAACTTAACAAATACATCCATAAGTATATTGCAGGTGTCATAAAGCATATGAATATCCATTTTGAGGTTTATGTATATTAAAATATTGAAATTAAAATTTCTTTGCAAAGTGGTTGCTTTTTCAATTCTGCCTTTTTTTATTGTAAGGTATTCACAGTCAGCTTTCACATTACCCAGAAGTCATTGAAAATCTGTCAGTACACAGTTGCTGGGTGCAGTGGCATGCCTGTAATTCCAGCAGCTCAGAAGGCTGAGGCAGGAGGATTGCAAGTTCAAAGCCAGCCTCAGCAACTTAGCAAAAATCCTGTTTCAAAAAAAAAATAGAAAGGTCTGGGTTATCACTCAGTGGTTAAGCACTCCTGGGTTTAATCCCTGACCTCTCCCCCCAAAAAAGAAAAAAGACATGAGGGAAGGTAAATAAGCCATATCCTACATTTCTACTGGAAATGGATAAACAATACCTCAGATCCACCCTCCTAAACCTACCTTACCCAGGGAATGAGAATTCAAAGACTGCTAGTTTGGCAGAGAATATCATTTATGCTTCTTGGGTTCTTTCATAAAATAACTTCTTGGTTCTTGTGTTTGAAGCAGTCATGGGTGTGAAAGTGTGAATGGATTGTAGGAATCCTCAGAAAACTCAATGGAATGCAAAAACAACAACAACAACAACAAAAAGTCCTTCTAGTACCAGAACTCAAGGCTAAGAATAAAATTGTGCTGTGATGAAGAAAGTGCTAGAACAGCTCAAGTGAGTTTTGATGTGTCTCCCAAGCTTTTTCTTTTTTCATAGAAACATAACCTCCATGTACCCATCACACAGCTTCAACTAGTAAGCAAGTTTGCTAATCTTACTTCTACTTACTCACACTGGGTTGGTTGGTTGGTTGGTTTTGAACTGTCGGGATTGAACCCAGAGCCACTTTACTACTGAGCTACATCCTCAGTCCTTTTTATTTTATTTTGTGACAGTGTCTTGCTTAGTTACTCAAGCTGGCCTCAAACCTGCAACTCTCCTGACACAGCCTTCTGAACTGCTGGGATTACGGGCATATGTCACCATACATGATTTTTGCTCAGTATTTAAAAGAAAATTAAAGATAGCATGTGATATGGCCAGTAAATGAGGCTGCATCTCTAGCTGATAAGAACACTTTAGAAATTTAGGAATGTGCAGTGGCAGAGATCCATATTTCTATCCAATTGGGAGGTACAGGCAGGAAGACTGCAAATTAGAGATCACCCTGGGCAACTTAGACCCTATCTCTAAAACAAGAAAAAAAAAGGGGGGGGGGGGAAAGAATGAAAGAAAGATGGGCTGTGGGTGTAGTTCAGTGCGAAAATTTTTTAAAATATATAAGCAATACTGATACAACTACACTTAAAAATTTAATGCTTTGGTGATATTTAATACCCAACCTATATTAAGACTTCCATAATTGTCTCAAAAATTTTTTTCATTGCCTTGAATTAAGATTTGTAGAATTGCGTCAAGACTTGTACAATTGTCTCAAAAAAAAATTATTCATTGCCTTGAATTAAGATTTGTAGAATTGCGTCAAGACTTATACAAGGTTTACACACTACATTTGTTATGTCTCCTCTTAAATCTTTTTTAATCTCTACCAGTCACTGCCCCCCATTCCTATTTTGTTTTTTTCATGCCATGTATTTGTTGAATAACCAAGGTCATTTGTGTAGTAGGTTATCCCATATTCTTGATTTGGTCAATTGCTTTCTGATTGATTGCATTTATTTAGTGATGTTGAACATTTTTTGTATAAACCTGTTGGCCATTTGTGTGACTTCTTTTGATAAAATGTTCATTTAGGTCTACTGCCTATTTTTTCAATTGTACTAGGCAATTTAACTTACTGCTATCCAAGTTTTCCATAAATTGATAGTGAAATGTAATCTTGATTAGATCCATGTTCTTTTTCATGCGTTCATTCATTATGTGATGATACTGTATTCTTACTATTGCATAAAATACATTATATCTGGCTATCCCACTTTTAGTGATGCTAAGCCTGATTATTATTATGTTTTGAGTTCAGATGGCAACCTCATATCTTCATTATCAAATTCCCCTTCAAATTCTTACCTGATGGTGTTAGCAGGTATTGACGGTGACTGCTGGACTTGTTACATTAGTGGTTGTAAAGTGGTGTTTTTGGGGGGCTGGGGATGTGGCTCAAGTGGTAGCATGCTCGCCTGGCGTGCGCTGGGTGCTGGGTTCGATCCTCAACACCACATAAAAATAAAATAAAGATATTGTGTCCACCTAAAAATAAATAAATAAATATTTTTAAAAAGTGGTGATTTTTCTCTGTCATTTCTTCTGTGTTTACGAACTGGAATTCTATAAAGGAAAGCATTTCCTCATCTCTAACTTGGTTGTCTTAAGGTATAGTTTGTTTCCGGTTCTTGGCTATTATGAATAGTGGTATAAAAAACATGAGAGTGTGGTGGATGCCTGTATAACACACTGATTTCATTTCCTTTGTACATAGTACTCAGAGGATTTCTGGATCATATGATAGTTCCATTTTTAATTTGTTTTGAGGAAACTACACTATTTTCCATAATGGCTATACTGATTTATGTTTAAACTAATATTGTGTATGTCCTCCTTTTTCTCTACATAATCACCAGCACTTATGAACTTTGTTATTTTTCATTTTTGATATTTTAATTGGAGTGAGATGGTATCTTTTATGACTTTGATTTGCATTTATTTCCTTGATGATTAGTGATGTTGAACATTTTTTGTATAAACCTGTTGGCCATTTGTATGACTTCTTTTGAAAAAATGTCCAGTTATATTGCCTATTTTTCAATTGGACTATTTGGGGGTTTTGTGAATTTTTTGAGTTTCTTTTATATTCTGGATATTAGTCCCTTGTCAGATGTATAGTTTGCAAATATTTTCTTGCATTTTATAGGTTGTCTCTTTTTTTTTTTTCTATGCTGTGAGGTTTTATCCAAGAAATACCTGCTCACTCTAATGTCCTAAAGCATTTCACCTATCCTTCTACTAGTTTCATAGTTTCAGGCCTTACATGTAAGTCTAGTTTAGTTTGACTTGATTTTTGTAACTGGTGAGAGAGGGGTATCATTTCTTTCCTCTACATGTAGCTTTCCAATTTTCCCAGCACCGTTTGTTGAACAGACTTTCCTTTCTCTAATGTATATTCTTAGCACCTTTATTGATAATCGGTGGGCTATGGATGCATGTGTTTAACTGTGGGATCTTGTTTCTGTTCCATTGGCCCGTGTGTGTGTTAATGTGTTTTAATGCATTGTATTACTGTTTTAGTGGCTACCTCTTTGTAGTGTATTTTGAAGTCAGCCCTCTGCTGAAGAAAACTTCCTGCTTTGGTTATTTGTGTGTGTATGTGCATGTGTGGTTGCATACACAGAATTATTTTGTGCTTATGTGAAGAATGTAATTAGTATCTTGATAGGGATTGCATTGACTCTGTAGATTACTTTGTCTGTTGGGTACTATAAACATTTTAACAATATTGATTCTTCCCATCCAAGAACACAGGATGTCTCCACCCCCCCACCCCCTTTTTTATTTTTTTATTTTTTGGTATTCTCTTCAATTTCTTACATCAATGCTTTATAGTTTTCATTACAGAGATCGATCTCTCAGCTCTTTTGTTAAATTTATTAATTAAATTTATTCCTAGGATTTTTTGTAACTATTGTAAATGAGATTGCCTTTTAATTTCTTTTTTAGATAATTTGCTATCGGCATATATAAATACTACTATTTTTATGTTACTTTTGTATTCTGCAACTTTGCTGAATTTATTTAATAGTTTTTTGTTGGATTCTTTGGGGATTTCCATATATAAGATTGTGTTATATGCAAATAGTGACAATTTCACTTCTTTCTTTCCACTTTGGATACCCTTTATTTCTTTTTCTTGCCTCATCACTCTGGCTAGAACTTCCAATATTATGTTGAATAAGTGTGGTAAAGATGGGCATCCTGCTGAGAGCAGTGACACATGCCTGAAATCCTAGCAACTTGGGAAGCTGAGGCAGGAGAATCACAAGTTGAAGAAAGTCTCAGCAACTTAGTAAGACCTTGTCTAAAAACAAAAATTTAAAAAGCATTGAGGATATAGCTCAGTGGTAGAGTGTCCCTGGGTTCAGTCCCTAGTACTGAGGTGGAGGGCATCCTTATTGTTTTTCAAATATTAGAAAGTTTTCGGTTTCCCCCCATTAAGTATGATGTTAGCTCTTGGTTTGTTATATATGGCCTGTATTATGCTGAGGCACATTCCTTCTGTACCTAATTTAAAAAAAAAAAAAAAAGGTCTATTGCCTATTTTTCAATAATGAAGTAATGTTTATCAAATGATTGTTCTGTATCTACTTATGTGGAGTGCTACAGTTATTGATTTGTACACATCAGACCATTTTTTCATTCCAGGGATGAAACCCAGTGTATCATGGTGAATCTTTTTGATGTGCTGTTGGACTTGATTTGCTAGTATTTTGTTGAGAATTTTTTTCATCTATGTTCATCAGGGAGATTGGTCCATGCTTTTATTTTTATGTTGTGTCCTTGTTTGGTTTTGACATCAGGGTAAAGCTGCGTGTAGAATAAGTTTGCAAGATTTACTCCTGTTCAGCTTTTCAAAATAATTTGAGAAGAATGGGAATTGATTCTTCTTTAGATGTTTGAGAGAATTCAGCAGTGGAGGCTCTGGTCCTGGGCTTTTCTTTGATAGGAGACTTCTTATTACTGATTCAATTTTGCCCTTGTTTTTTTCCAGTCTACTTCTTCATAATTCTTCCTGGCTAAGGTGGATATGTCCAGGATACCATCTGTTTCTTCTAGGTCATCAAATTTGCTGGTATATAGTTGTTCATAACAATTTCTAATGATCCTATTTCTGATGTCATTTGTACGGTTTTTTTTAATCCTTGATTTATATTTGAATCATCTCTACTTTTTTGTAGTCTAGCTAAGGATTTGACAATTTTATCTTTTAAAAAGAGCAACTCTTGCTGGGGATAGAGCTCAGTTGGTAGAGTGCTTCCCGTGCACACACAAGGCCCTGGGTTACATCCCCAGCACCACACAAAATAATAAATAAATAACAAAAAGAGCAACCCTTGCCAGGCACACTTGGAAAGCTAAGGCAGGAGGATCGTAAGTTTGAGGCCAGCCTCAGCAACTCAGCGAGGCGCTCAGCAACTTAGCAAGATCCTGTCTCAAAATAAAAAATAAAAAAGGGTGGGGATGTGGCTAAGTGGTTAAGTGACCCTGGGTCCAATCTCCAGTTAAAAAAAAAAAAATTTAAAATAAAAAAGAGAACTATTTTTGTTGATCTTTTGTATTTTTAAGTCTTCATTTTATTTATTTCGTCTCTGATCCTTATTATTTCTTTTCCTCTACTAGTTTTGAGTTTAGTTTGATCTTATTCTTTTATTTCCTTGAGGTGCAATGTTAGGTTATTTATTTGAGATCTTTCTGCTTTTAAAATGTAGGCTATGAAAAAGTTTTTTGCTTTTTAAAAAAAAACGTGAAAAATTATTAAATTATTTGAAAAAATTTAAAATATTATCAAAATTACAGAAGTATAAGAATAACAAGGTTCTTGTATTCCTTTTTCAATATTGGCCAATTTTTAATGTTTTGTTCCATTTGTTTTTATCATCCTTTCTCATTTTTTCAGTCTTATGAAAGTAGGTTGCATACATTATGTCTTTTTATCCATGAATACTTCAGTGTTTATATCCTAAAACAAGCATATTTTTGTCATGTAATCACAGTTCAGATATCAGATTCAAGCATCCTATGCTTTGTTTTTTCTATTACATTTTTTTCCCCACGAACGCTACCACCCATTCCTCTGAGGGACTCTGGCACCTTTTGCTAGGAAACAGTATTTAGAGATCCCCATAAGGTTGCTGGTAATTCAGAAGGGAAAGGCAGGAAATGCCTTCTTTTTAAGAGAGAGGAAAGGGGCTTTTACTTAAAATTTTTGATAAAAATATATATTTTCTTAGTCTGAAAATCTGTGTTATTTTATGACATAATAGTTTCAAAATAACAAAACTGATTAATCTATAAATAATAAGACAAATGAATACATTGTTTTATGATCCTTTTGTCATTATATTTCATAAGGATATACAATAAGAACATAGGTTTTAGAGTCAAGTGGAATTTTTTTTATTCCATTAGTAACATAATTGATGTAGATGATGATGATGATGATGATGATCTGTGGTGCTGGAGATCCAGCCCAGGGTCTTGTGCATGTGAGGCAAGTACTGTATCACTGAGCTACATCCCTGGCCCAAGTTATTTAAATTCACGTTTTAGTCTTTAGGGACATACTTTTTTAATTTAGTTTTTAAATTTTATTAAATATTCATTTGACTCTGGAACAGAAATTATATAATAAGTGCATTCAAATAAATTTTGCATGCATTCCCTTCTCTTTCATTCTTTAATTTATTCCTCTGTAAGTAATTATTTTATTAGATGATGGCTCCATTTTTTCTTAAAAAATACAAGCATACTTCTTTTCCCATTTCCCTTACAAAAAAAGATCATTCTATAAGAACACTGGTTTTTGACTTTTCTTTTTTTCTGAGATTATTCCATGCCATTATACTTAAATCATTCTTTTTTTCTCAATTGCATAGTACTTTACTGTGTAGATATACCAGGGGCTTGTAACTAGTTGGCTAACACACATTTTGATTGTTGTCACATTTTTTATTTTACAAGTAATGCTGCAATTAATAGCCTTGTACATTTACCATTTTGTGTTTTTAGGTTAGATTTTTATAAGTGTAGTTGCTAGGTCAGGGTACACGATAATTTTGCCAGATCTGGTCCATTAAAATGTTACCCTTGGCCTTAGGTTCTTTTTGGCTTATATTATGTCTAACCTTAAGTACAATTAAAGATATGAAAAATCCTTATGTTTTAGTCTATATTAAAAACTAATTTATATCTCCTATTGAATGAGGCAGAATAAAACAAGGAGTAACCAGTCAATCCCTTTTGTGTTATTGATCAGGAATTAACTGTTGGAAAATATACCTTTGTGTGCCCTGAGGAGAGTTAAGAATTATACAAAAATGGGGCTTGGAGTCCAGCCTGTCCTCAGCAATTTGGGAAACTGAGGCAGAAGGATAGCAAGTTTATGGCCAGCCTGGGCAATTTAGACAGAATTTGTCTCAAAATTTAAAAGTGAAGGAGGGAGAGATGAGGTAGGGCTGGGGGCTGAGGATTTACCTTCATGGTAGAATGCCCAGGGTTCAATCACCAGTATGGATACGTGGAAGGAAAAATTTAAATAGGCAGGGGTCCTATAACTTAATAGAATAGGCATTTTCCACTGATCAGAGAAATGTGTCTCAAAAAGTTTTAGAGCCAGATTTTGAAATTATCTACATCTAGATCTGTATTCATGGTGGTGTCTTAGTCTCTTCAGAGTGCTCTAACAAAATACCATATAACCTGGGTGGCTTGTAAGCAGCATACATTTATTCATCACAGTTCTGGAGGCTGGTAAGTCCAAGGTAGGACAGATTTGATGTAAGGACTCTTTTTTCTGGCCCACGGACGGAAACTTTTTCTATGTCTTCAACATGGTGGAAGTGATGTGGGATCTCTTTGAGTTGCATGCTCTCTGTTCCTGTACCCCTCCACGTGTGTGTGTGTGTGTGTGTGTGTGTGTGTGTGTGTGGCGGGGGGTACTGGGGATTGAACCCAGACCCAGAGGCAATCTACCCTGAGCTACATCCCCAGCCCTTTTATTTATTTCAGACAGAGTCTTGCTAAATTGTTGAGAGTCTCCCTCAACTGCTGAGGCCAGCCACAAATTTATAATCCTACCGTCTCAGACTCCCAGTTTGCTGGGATTACAGGCACACATCATCTCACCTGGCTTGGATCTCTTTGATAAGGACATTAATCTCATGGGGGGAGTGTTCTCATGGACTAATCACCTTAAAAAAGCCCACCTCCTAATACCATCACCTTAGGTGCAAAAATTCCAGCTATGAATTTGGAGGCAGGAAGACTTAACCACTCAGACTATAGCAGGAGCATAGAACAGTATCTGGTGGACAAATGAGTTCCAGCAGGAGTAAGATGGGCTATTTCATGATCATTTGCTATTTAAAGAAACTAAGCCATTCACTTTTACATTTTTCTTTTGCTTTGTTTTTGCTGCTTTAAACTCATTCATGTATTTACTATTTTCTATTTTTAAATAATTTGTTTTGTGAGCTTAATTGCTACAGAAATATCAGCAGTAATTTTCAGCCATTGAATTTGAAATACTTGCATAGAATTTAGTTCATTTTCTGCAGCAGTACTACTTAGCTACTAATTTAATTTCTTGATAAACTATTGGAGAAATCAATAATGATGGCCAATATTTTCTTGTTGCTTACTATGGATCAGGTACTAATTGCTATACATAATCATTAAATTTTCATCACAACCTTATGACATATATTCTATTCTTATCTCTATTTTACACCGAAGAACAGAGAGGTTACATAATAGGCCCAAGATCACACACCCAGTGACTGAGCCTGGACTTGAACCTTGAAATCTGTCTTAAGTGTCCAGTCATTTCACTGCCATATTCTTGCTTTTCCTTAACAGCATGAAAGCAGTAATCAAGAATTGACAAAAACTGAGGTAATCCAGTGGCTACACAATCACATATCAGGATTCACTGAGAAAGTTTGCAATTCCAAATCTTTTTCCTAGGTGGAAAAGGTTAAACCTGAATCAGGTGATTTCCTAAAGCTCACCAAAGACAGGAATTTCTAAGGTTTCTCAAAAGAAGAGGAGAAGAAAGAGGGCAGGGCTTTTGAAACCATGAGAGTTGGGAGGAAATAGGTGAAGAAACCCCAGGAGTCACTTTACAAATATTTCAGCTGGGGAATTGTTGGCAGAGAGAACACCATCAACTTTATCAAAGGCATCACGACTGTGTGTTTCCCCCCAGTTATGGGTGTGTGTAGTGGCACTGAACAGAACAGATGGCACTGAACAGAACAGTTTCACTCAGATGATAGACTGGAATGGCCAAACTATTCAGGTGTGGTTCTCTTTCTGGGTCCCTCACTTGCTACAGCAAGGAGCGTCTGCCACCTAGTGTTCATAAAAAATACTGCAAGAATTGGTAATCAACTGTTTCTCCATGAGTCCAGCTGACACCTCTTTCACCTGTTAAAGGTTGTCTATCCCAAGTGATTCTCACTTCTTCTGTCAGAAACAGGAAAAGAATGAGATTATTAACTATGTGGATTACTTTAGCTATAATAAACTTTAAAGTTGAAGCCTTCATTCAAGTTTGGTTCACTTCCCTTTTTCCACCACTTCTGGACAATGAAGTTGAAAGAAGTTGAAATGTTTGGAATGCTTCTCTAAGGTTAATCTCATGGACTGGCCTTTATGTATTTATTTTTATTGGTACTGAGGATTGAACCCAACGCCTTGCATGTGCTAGGCAAGTGCTCTACTGCTGAGCCCCAATCGCAGTCCTATGGACTGGCCTTTATAATTAAACAAGTTTCTTAGGGGTAGGTGGTGTGTCCTTAACTGCCTGTTTTACTATCCATCTAAATTCAAACTCTGGCATCTTGGATACTATTAAAACTGGAGTTTGAGATGAAAACACTTTTTCCACTTTTGCCAGTGGGTAGGATCTGCATAAGTTGCTGGAATCTGCAGCTGAGAAAGTCTGTTCTAGAGTTAGCAGCTGATCATAGCAGAGGAATGTCTGCTGGTATCAACTCGCAGCCAGCAAAACTGAATTCTTCACTATGGCTAAGCTTAGTGGTCATTTTACATGAACTGCTTACTCTTTCTGCCTACTTATAGTGCCTTACAGTTTTTCTTTGAAATAGTTATGTCATTAAGCAACTGAGTTATAAATGGTTCGTATACTTAACATGTACAGCTTTTGTGCCACAAATTATCTGCTTATATAACTTGCTCATAATATAAGAAAGAGAGTATGGGATACCCTCTTACTTATGCCTTCACCAGTGTTATCACTAGTTTCTCTTTGTTATTCATTGTATCAAATCTAATCATAGTACTTCAGATACAAAACAAATGAAGTAATTTATGGCAAAATGCTACTTTCAAGGATAAATATAAGAGTATTTGCATGAGTTGGAGAGAAAAGTTTCTTTGCTGAAGAGAAACAAGTTGGGTGATTCCTTCTTAAATTTGTTTTAATTATTCTTTATCCCAAGTTTGGCCAAGGTTCTTCTTGTTTGCTTTTTTCTCTGTACTGGGGATTGCACACAAAGACACTTTACCAATGAGCTACATTTCCAATTCTTTCTTTAGATTTTGAGACAAGGTCTTACTAAAATTGCTTTGTTTGACCTTTGTGATCCTCCTGCCTCAGCCTTACCTATAGCTAGATTACAGGTGTGTGTGTCATGATACGTGGTAGTGGCCAAGATTTTAAAATTATTTTTACTTTCCCATAAATATAGTAGCAGTTTGTGGTATTTTGATTAAAAGCATATGTTGATTATTCATATCTTTTGCTCTCTTTTTCCAAGGGATTATTCTGATTTTTCTAAGGTGTTTTAGAGTTATAAAAATGTTTTATACCTTCACCTTCACATTTTGTAAACAGACTAGTTTAAGCTGCCCATACTGTTCATTCTTTTTGACCCCTTTTCCATTTACTGTTTGGTCAGGAGGGATAATTTCTTTTCTACCAACCAGATCCTACCATTAACAATAAACTACCTGATTCTCCTTAAATCCCAACCATCTAGGGTCAAAAAGATATATTTAATTCCCATTCCACATTAAATGCACCAGTGATATGAGCTACTGCCTAAATATTTATTAAAACTCTTAAATTAAAAAGTTAATGAGAGAACCTGGGAGACTTCCTCTACATGAAAGAGGTAGAAAAAGACATGTTTTTTATTAGCATGTTCAAGGTAGTCAAGATTTTAACAAACATTTTAATCCTCACAACAACCCTGTGAGGTAGGCAAGTCATTGTTTTATAATAAAGAAATATTCTAAATAAAGTGCAATTCCTAAAAGAATAAATCTACATTAGAAATAATTGTCATTAATAATTTGTAATTATACCATTTATGTATAGTCTAATATTTGCTTATGTATATTTTGATTCATGCAATAATGTGTTACCAGGTAAGTTTACTGTAAATCAAATCTTATAACACTTGGGGGACTGTTTAAACCTGGGGTAATTTTTTTTGGTGAAATGAATCATTTTTTAATCTTATGTTAAAAAAGCAATTTTTATAGTATTCAAAGTGAGGCATTCTCAGCAACTTTCCACCCATATTTATCCATTCATAAGTTATCTCAACTTGGCACCAAGGCAATGTTTATTGAATGAAACTTTAGCAATTTGGTATATGGCAGTGAACTGCTATCATATAAAAGTCTTTGAATAAATTGCACCTAATCTCAACCCAAAACCTAAAGCAGACTATTTACTGAAGTGTAAACATTATAATTATGGTGATGATTTTCAAAAAATATTT
Source organism: Marmota flaviventris (assembly GCF_047511675.1). NCBI lineage: Eukaryota > Metazoa > Chordata > Mammalia > Rodentia > Sciuridae > Marmota > Marmota flaviventris. The sequence continues at coordinate 56,426,088 of NC_092499.1, read as the reverse complement.
TTTTTGACTTTGCTTTTTTGCCTTAAATTACAACAGGAAGAACAATCAGTATTCTTTCAATGAAACATGATATTCAGTTAACTATAGAATTTTAATGATTTATACTGCAAATCAAAACCTCATGCTATCAATTATTATTTACAAGGGAGCCAACAGATATGGCTTTAAAAATTAAAGTTTTGGGGCTGGGGATGTGGCTCAAGCAGTAGCGCGCTTGCCTGGCATGCGTGCGGCCTGGGTTCGATCCTCAGCACCACATACAAAACAAAGATGTTGTATCTGCCGAAAACTAAAAAATAAATATGAAAATTCTCTCATTCTCTCTCTCTCTTTAAAAAAAAAATAAAGTTTTTTTTTTTTTTTTTTCTGTGCCAATATAAAACATAACTAGGAAAACAACTACAGGCTGGGATGTAGCACTTGCTTAGCATGAGAGGTCTGGGTTCAGTCCCCAACACTGCCAAAAAAAAAAAAAAAAAGAATAAATATTCCCCAGGTACCCATTTTCCTTTTAAATATATATTTAAAGTACATATCTATTGTTAGTCCAACACTAGTAAACATCCAGTTACATAATAGTTTTTATAATTGTCTTATTTGCAAAATAATTTTTATTGGAGAATTTCTATTATATTTAATCATGACATAATTTATTTATAATGACTTTAATTAGGGTTGGATCCATTGGTAGATTTAGAATATTTTAGCAAGTAGTTAACTGTAATTTGCCATTATAAAAAAATTTAGGCCCAGGAAAAAAAAAAAAAAACTCTTATGTAAAAAATTTTTTAAAATTGCTGTAGGGAAATTATGCAAAGCAATGGATAAAATAAACTAAGCTATCTGTAAGTTGTACATTCGAACTAAACCCAATAGTGCACTTTGAATTATAGTGAGGTAGGGCAAAGAAATATGGTCAGATATATCTTAAACTTTTGAATTGTATAAACTAAAATACTGACTTTTACTCAGCTTTTACTTGGATAACTAAAAAGAAAAATTTAGAATTCAAATGACAAAGCATTTTCTTGAATTTAAGTAGTATGAAAACCTTTGAAATACATACAAATGAAAAATACAAAGGCCACAAGATATATATTTTATTTCAACATAAAATATGATTGTATAAAAATAACCCAGGAAATATAAAAAAGAAATACAAACATTTTTGCATAGATCTTCATTATAAAACATTTACCTGGGTTAAACACTGGAAAATACACCTCTGAAACTAGTATAGTTGAACTATTTCCTTGGATACCAAGTATACACAAAATAAAAGCCCTTCATCTAGGGGAGCATGGGCAGGCGGGAAAACAATTTAATTTAGCATCAGTCTATATTTATTTCTCTGTTGCTCGAATATAAACCAATGATGACAAGAGGAGAAACTCTGGGGGTTTATTTAACAAAATTAAATTCACATTTCTGAGGCCATCATAGTGCATCCAATGTCCATCAATCTGGAAAGCTGCAGAATAATGGTGTTCTTCTTTATTAAATAATGTGGCACCTTCCAACAAATACCTGTAAATTAAATAATAAAGTATAGTGGAAAATCATAATACTTTGTTTTTAAGAAAAATATTCCTTAAATTCTTAATTAAGAAATAAAAACAAGATTGTTTTTAAAAAGGCATATGTTAAGGGCATCTGAGTGGCAGGCCACTCCCCTTGTGCTAGGCGTGTAAGTGCAGGCAGGCTGCTTTCCCCATAGGCCTGAGGCCATGTGTTGCAGTCCCTGCACTTGCTCCATGGCCCACTCCTCAATTGGTCAATGCAAGGATGGTTAGCAGAAATTGCCTGTAATCTGCTTAGCTACTGCCTGAGTAGATATACATGGTAACTGCGCAATAAATAAAATCAGACCTGCTTCCTGCTTGGTCTCCGTAAGATCTTGATTAGCCACTCCACAGCCATGCTCTCTTCTACCCTGTTCTGTGGACCTCCTCGCTGGACGAGAGAGAGCCCATGCAGCTATCCATATAAATCATGTACTATAATTGGTGATTTCAAGTAAAATATTTAAAAACCTTGATATAATTTAAGAATTAACAGACTAACTCACAACTGTGCTGTTCTACTAAAACAGTAGAGAACACACAAGAAAACTTTTGAAGGCAAAAGTTAATAAGTACCCTCTATTTCCTGATTTGTATACAGATGATTTTATTTATAAGAAGAAGTAACAATTTATGTTTAAATGATGACTTCCTGAATACAACTCAACACTAATTTGACTTGAAATACCAAAGAAAGCCAGGGTTTACTATGTGCTTATTAAGTGTCAGGCACTACCCTAAACACAGCATACGCTGCCTTATCAAATTCTTCCAATAATGGCACCAGAAAAACACTGTCATCTCTATTTTATAGATAAGAAAACTTACGTGTACACTGGTTAAATAATTGGCCAAAGCTTATATAGCTTGTAAAAAAAATGGGGTAGGCCTGGCATGGTGGTACAGGCCTGTAATTCCAGGACTTAGGAAACTGAAGGAGGAGGATCCAAAGTTCTAGGCCACCTTGGCAATTTATTGAGACCTGGTATCAAAATAAAATTTAAAAAAGGGGCTAAGGATATTCAGTGTTAGAGCACCCTTGGGTTCAATCCCCACCTGTTCCATAATCCAAGTTTCTAATCCTTGTGGCCACTGCTAGTGACTAATTTCCTGTAAATTTATTTTATTTAACTGGGAATTGAAGCTAGGAGGCCTTTATTACTGAGCTACAACCCCAGTCCTTTTAATTTCTTTTTTTAAATTTTGGGACAGGATATCTCACTAAGTTGCCAAGGCTGGTTTTGAAGTTGCAATCCTGTCTCAGCCTCCCAATTCACTGGGATTACAGGTAATCGGCTAGCTCCCTATAGTAGATTCTTTTATTTTTTTAGTATTGGACATTGAACCCAGGGCAGCTTTACCATTGAGATACATCTCCAGCTTTTTTTTTTTTTTGAGTCAGAGTATACTTAAGTTGCTGAGGCTGGCCTTGAACTTGTGATCTTACTGCCTCAGCCTCCTGAGACCTTGGGATTATAGGCATGGCCACTGTACCTGGCTCCAATAATATCTTTTTAATGGCTAGTCAAAATCATAAAAGACCAGAATAAACAAAAAGACTTATTTTTTACTGTTTTTGTCAAGCAAGCAAACCAAATCACCTACTTGTGATCAGATAAATCCAAATAATAGGGTACATATGCCAGATCTTCAGATTTCCAATGTTGCATATTTAAGACAACAAAAGGGGGTGCGCCATGGCAGAAAACTCGCTGGGAAAATTCTCTTAAGCCACCACACCTAAAGTGGAAAATGAGAATCAACATTATTATCTGAGTTGTCTTTATGACTTTAATTTTATAGAAAGTATAATCATGTATTATAGGTATGGGCAATGATATGGTTATATTTTACCTCATATATTCCTAGAAGTTTACTGGCTACATTTTCTACACTAGAAGTAATACTATTAAAACTCCTGGAGGGCTGGGGTTGTGGCTCAGTGGTACAGTGCTTCCCTAACATGCGTGAGGCATTAGGTTCAATCCTCAGCACCATATAAAATAAAATAAAGGTATTGTATTTACCTATGACTAAAAAATATGTTAAAATAAAAACAAAAAAGAAACTCCTGGAAAAGCGAGCCATTTCTTTCCAAGGTTATAAAAGCACTGTGTCTCCTGAACTGTTATAAAAGTCTTTATTGTAGATATATTTTTCTATTTATATGGTTTCAAATAATGACTCTAATTGCTTTCTTTTTCCATTTAAGATCTTCTATTGCATTAAACAAGTTCTCTTTTCTTAGTATTATTAGGTATTTAAGCAAAAGGATCAGAATACAATAAAGATAATTATACAGTAAAATCTCGATTAACCGGAATGTTGGGGCGGGGGGAGAGTCTGGTTAACAAACATTAGTGACTACACCAAGTTAGCCAGAAAATCATTTGTTTTAGAATTATGTGTTGAAACATGTTAGTTCACATTTTGGACTTAATAGGAACAAGTTACTGAATGTATTTGTATCTTCCCTTCTTTGGTGATTAGTAATAAAATAATTCTTCCAAATACTAATTTTCATTGTTCAATAATGTAGACATAGAAATTGCTAAGAGACTGGGTTGAGTAGGTTCTGTCCCTGGACTTTTTTTTTTTTAACTAAGTTCAATTTTTTCGTTGCCATTTACCTCTTTATCCTAAAGGAGGAATGCAGAAAAAAATCCAGTTAATTGAGGGTCCCGATTAGCTGGGTTCCGGTTAACCAAGGTTTTATTGTACCTACTCAGCAATGGGGAAAAAAAGAAAAGGCATTTGCTTTGTATTCATCAATTAGCTGTAGTACTATATTTTATATAGTGATATTTGATAATGAAAACACAACATAAGATGGCATAATAAACTAGGTCTGTTAAGAAGATTCAAAAAGGTTTAGGCTTCCTAAATACTTATGAGATGCTATTTCATCATATATTAACTTCAAACAGCACATTAATCCAGGAAAGGTTTTCCTCTGATATATTTCAAAATAGATATCACTGTATCAGTAATATAGGGAAACAGATAAAGTATATTTCACTAAAATGTTATATTAACTATAGAAAAACTTTCATCTTAAATGTCTATCATATACTCACCCACGCTCTTCACACAGTTCAATCTTAGAACAGAATAACTCATCCACAGCCAGTCGTATCAAGTTTCCATGTGGAATTTCTTGAGGAGGACTATAATAATTGTAAAATTCATGTAAGAACTGCTTCAACATTTTATAGGCCAATACATTATTAGGATAACAAATTCTACAGGTTGATCCATTATTAGCAGAACCAAGTATACCAAGCACAATCTGTTATCCATTTTTGTATTTCTTGCAGAAACCAGTTGAACTCAACTCAATAAATATTCATGCATAAAGGTTTTTTTTTTTTTTTTTTTTTTTCCCTTTCCTACCAGGAATTGAACTGTGCTTAGCCAGTGAGCCACATCCCTAGCCCTATTTTGTATTTTATTTAGACTCGAAGTCTCACTGAATTGCTTAGCTCCTTGCTTTTGCTGAGGCTGGCTTTGAACTCTCAATCTTCCTGCTTCAGCCTCCTGAGCTGCTGGCATTATAGGTGTGTGCCATCCCACTCCCAGATAATGCATAAAGTTCTCTAAGAAACAAAGTTTTCTGTAAACCAGTCTTGAAATACTCAGTTGTTGCTACTCTAATTAACAAAACCAAATAAACAATGTCCTCCCGCCCCTAAAATCAGAGGCAATATGCTCTAGTGAGTAAAAACTAGGGCCCAGAGTCAGGAGAGCAGCTGATAATTTACCTGACTAGATACAAATCACAAACATTCTTGGTCTCAGTTACCTGATCTGTTAATAAAATTTTTCCTATATTCTTCAAAGTTGTTTTAAATGTGAGATTTTAAAAAATAGAAGCTTAAACAGCTTATAACGATGAACATATTTTATTGAGAGAAGTATAAAATATTAGTATCACTGTACAATTACATTTCATTATATTTTTACAAGATTTACAGATAAAAAATACTGGTTTTTAAAAACCATTTTTTTTTTCTTTTTCAGTGCTAGGGATCTAACCTAGCCCTGCCCATGTGAGACAAGTACTCTACCAACTGAGCTACATCCCCAGACCCACTAGTTTTTAAAAAACAAGATAAATTTATGAAACACTTTTTAGCCCATTATGATGTAAAGTAAGAACATTTTTTTCTTCTGATACATTTTAAAACCAGCATCACTGTATCAGCAATAAAAGGGAAAAGACAAAGTATATTTCAGAAAATGTGAGCTTAATTAATTAGGGTGTGTGATATACATTCCCAAAGGCTGCTTTTCTGAACCACAGGGCCAAATATCCTTTCTGACAACAACATGCTTGGGTCTGTTTCTCTTCCATGGGCAATTATTCCTTTTTCAGCTCATGTTCCCTGGGGGATTTAATGTTTCCCAGCATTCCACTAGGGCTTGCCAGTTTGGCCTCCCTCTCTGTCATTTACCAGCTTGGATGTCTGCCCTCTCTGAAAGCCAAAAACACTGTGCTGCTCCTAGCACGTTTCCCAGTCTGTATAAAAGCTCCTCACATCCACATCCTTCCCAGGTATTAGATGCCAAATTTGGGTTTTCTGTCTATAATTATGTCCTGGTCTTAACATAAGATTAAAAAAAAATTCTCTTGTTCATCTGGAACTAGCCTTTCTGACAGACCCATTTGAAAAGTGAAACATTCCAAAACAGGAAAGTGCCCTTTAATCCATTAGTTTGCTATTGAAAGGTTACACATACACACACACACACACACACACACACACATATAATATTGATTTAAAAACAAAAGCCATGAAACAGACATTACAGCAACTTACTTTATATTAATTGTGCGCTGCTGATCTTCCTGTACTCGAGTCGGGCATCGCCAGTTGGAACAGTAACTCTCTTGAATGGTAGACATGAGATTTTCGAGATTTTTTGTAAAGTTATCATGCTCATTCCCAAACAAATCAATTATTAATGAAGCTTTATGAACTTCAGATTTGTATTGCTGTTTTTCCATTTTGTCCCAAATCCAAAGTAGCTTCACAGTTGTAAAACTGTAGGTGTCCATTAAATAAAGAAAACAGTCTATAAACTCTCTACCAAAATGAAGAGAGAGTTCCCTAGGAAAATTTTCATTTTCATTAAGAATGACATATAATAACATCAAGAATCCATCTATGGTGCAGGTATTTTTCAGTCTTATTTCAACATAGAGTGGTGTACAGGATACTGCTTTGCGGCCAGCTTTGATAGTAAAAACACCTCCCCAAGGAAGAACAGGCCTCCAAAATGATCGATCTTGGTTATAATTATTTTTAATTGATGCTTTGATCTCTTCAAACAGTGTCTTCATCCTGCATTTGAAAAGTTTAAAACAGAACATGTAAATGCATGTACAGTTTTAGGGGCAATATTTATGATCTCCATAAAGACCATTTAAGAAGGCAGAACTTTTTTTTTGAGGTACAGAATAGCCATCTGATAGGCATATATATATTAATTATATTGCAGATTTTATCTGTATAGGAAAACCCTATAATAAAAAAATCCTAAATGAAAATAAACTAAATTTGTTTAGACATACTCCTAAAGTAAACCTCCTCTTTCTTTTAAAATTGAAGCTGTGCTTCCATTTCCTTATATTTGTGGTTCCCCTTAAGAAACTGATATAGTGGAATCCTTAGTTTGGGGGTATAGGATAAGAGCCACTTAGTGTTCTTTATATTAGTCATACTACACATTTTATCTGCAGAATTAAAAAACCTGTGTATAGCACCTGTTGATATAGACAAAGACTAATTCTGGCATTTAACTTCCCCTTACCTTAAGGATAGCTAAATACTTTCTTTTCAAAGCCACTGACACTATATTTTGATAAACATGTTTGTATCCTAAGTATGTTACATAAAGCCAAAATTTTTTTTCGAAGTTCCTATTAAAATAGTATTGGAAAAAGTTACTTCATTTTACTTGGGACAAATAGATGTATAAACTGAAAACATATTGTTTTCTAACTTTTACAGAAAAGTGTATTTTTATGAAAAAAAGGAAGCATCCGAAGCATAAGAACAGGGAAGGAAGTGACTGAAGTCGGTGTCTTATACTGACTATCTTTTCAACTGTTTCATTTTCCCAAGCACAACATGAGCCCAATACCCAATAATACTGCAGACCTGTGGGTTTTGTGTGAAAATATTAAGTTCAAACCTATTTCACAATACTAGCCAACTAAAAATTCGGTTCTACAATATATTAGATAAAACACATGCAGTGTTTTCCATCTGAAGCAAGATATTGTGGACTCTAAAATATTCAACACTATATTTAGTTTGAAGTGTAAATGTTTATATATAGTCTGCTAACATGGCGGCGGAGGTCAACCACTTAGAAATAAGAGGGTGTGGCAAATCTAAACTTTAGGAAAACACACTCATTTCTTAATAGAAGCTAACTTTCGTTTTCAGAGATTTTTAAAAACCATAAACATTTAAATATTTTAAAAATTAAAATACACTTTTTCATGATTTGAGCTATATCTCTTGAATTTTAAAGAACCCTGTAGCAGGTTTAAGATTGCTTAATAAGCTTGAGTTCAGATTCCTAATACTGCATTGGAAAGGATGATTTAATCTAGTATGTTTGCAAATTATCTCTTAAACATGACCAAATAAAGGTATCTGTAGCTCTTCAAAGCAATAGTTATAATCTGAGAAAATTAAACCACATAATCTGAGAAAATTAAACCACAGTGCTACACATGGTATGAACCTAACTTTAGCAAGGGAAGACTGGAAGAACTAATGGACACTGAACCTAGTTTAAGCATTAATTTGGTGATATGCTCAAAAGTAGACTGCAATAAAAATAGGGAAAAGAAAAAAAAAAAAAAACAGATGGAGAGATGGCTGCAGACAACTTTACTTTAAATTGCCTTAAGTTTTGCCACATCGTTGAAAAGGTTGTTCCGTTAGGCAATGTATTAGAAACACTGGAGGACGTACTTTCCTGCCTCAACAGGGCCTCCAGTTGAATAAATCTGGAAAACCCTCCTAACCTCCATTTCCTTGGCAAAACACCACCTTTTCTTTCCAGTCATTCCCAAGAGTGGCAATTTGTACCCCAAGTTGGCAGAAAGGATCAGACTACCTGCCCTAGGCACTGAATGCCATACCTCCAAATAATTCAGAAGTCCTAGAGTCCCCCCTCGAATAAGCGCCCCCGAAATACTCCTCTGAAAGAACGAGCACGCGCTCCTCTTGGAAGCGCTGCGGGACAGGGACCTGCGGCGCGCGCTACCGACACCCCTTTCCAGCTCTCTCCTCTGGCCACGCCCACCCGGCTGCGCTCCCTGGAGGCCTGGCACGGAGGGCTGGCTCCGCACCGAGGGCGAGTCCCGGAACCTGGACTGCTGGGCGCTCCTGCCTCCATCCGGGCAGTGCCCCCGCGGAGAGCCTGGGACTGCGAGCAAATGGGCGGGAAGGCCGGGTCGCGGAAGGCATTCACACATCGGCCAGTCTCTGTCCACTAGGAAACTGAATCCTCGTACCTCCCCGGGGACCGAAAACCGCCGGTGCCGCCGCACCCGTCGTCGCCGCCGCTTGCTCATGGAGAGCCCGGGCTGCCACCGCCGCCGCCGCCGCCGCCTCATCTACTAGCACCGCGGGCTGTCTCGGCCTCCCCCGGCGTGAGTGCTGGGCTCCGGCACGGCCTCCATCGCACCCGCCGCGGCGGGAGCCACAGCAGCTCCAGCGCCCAGACCTGATCCGACAGGACCCACGGAGCCAGGACCGCGGGAGGCAGGACGCGTCGCTTCTTATTACGGAGGAAGATTCGGCCTGACCTCCGCCCCCCTCCCCCCAGACCCCAGGGTCCAGCTGCCTAACCGCTCTGCTGCGCAGGCGCGAAGACGCTCTGGCCAAACGTGCGTGTATCGAGTGTGTATACAACGTCCAGAATTGCCCAATGGGAACCAGGATCAGGTGTGGGGGGCGGGACCTCGCGGAGAGGGGTGGGGCTCCAGTGTGAGAGGGTGGGTGGGGCAGCCGGAAAAGGGTTGGGTTTGCACGGAGGCGGAGCTTATTGGCAAAAGCGATTGGCTTTTTGAGGTTTGTACCATTTTAGAACTTTACTTGGTTTCCTCTTAAATTCTTTATTCACATGGGAGAAGTTCTGTTTTCTCACTAAATTGTGGATCTATAATATTTCAGTTTAATGATATATTTAGGAAAATATTGAATTGGTGTGTCATATGCTAGTGTTCAAGATTAGCTAATATGCTGTAATTTACAATGAAAGTTAATACCATTTAAAAAATTAGATAGCCTTAACCCCATTTTAGGGTTGAAAAAGTCAGGGTTTAAAAAATTAGTTTTATACATGGCAGATTTCCACACAGTAGGTGACAGAGCTGGAAATTGAAGTTAGGGTTGCTTAATACTAGAGTTGTGGGGCTCAGCCACTGTTTTTATTAAGCCCTCGTTTTTTGTATTTTTTTTTCAGTTAATTTTCTGTTAAAAAGTAAAAGCCCCACAGGCTCTGCTAGGAGAGAATGGGCCACCCTCTACCTGTAATTAGAAATGTAGACGTTGAGATTTTTTTCCCATCCAGCCATTGGACAATGATTGAAAGCTGAAGACTAGCCCAGAGGAGCATTGTATTTCTCACAGGTAGAACTAGGGAAGATTGGATGCCTTTTTTTTTTTGTAGATTTGGATGGACAGCATGCCTTTATTTTGTTTATTTATTTTTTTAATGCAATGCTAAGGATGGAACCTAGTGATTCACACATGCTAGGCAAGCACTCTGTCACTGAGCTACAGCCTTAGATGCCTTTTTGAACAGTGTAATGGTCAGCAAGGCTGTGGCACTGACCTTACTCATGAATCTTTTTGAAGGGGTCTAGTGATACAGGGATGGAAGCTGGGAGTAAATTTAAGATAACTAGTGATAAAAATAAATGGATGTCTTAGAGCAGGGGTGAGGGAATATGACTCTGCCTCCCAAAATATAACTAATAACTGGAAAAGCCTGCTTTTGGTTTTCTAATTTCTTATGGCATTTAATGGAAAAAAACCATCTAATGGTTTTTTCACTAAGGATCTGAGAGATTAAATACAAAACACAGAAAATAATTCACATAGTATTAAACTTACCTTGCAAGTAGAAAAGCCTTTTAAAACTGTTAAATATGTGGATTATATGTTACATTCACATGGAGTTCATTTTATACTGATTATGTCATTTTCTTCCTGATAACAGACATAATGATGGTTGACACCTGTTCCGGACAATGTCAGTGAGATGACTCTTTAAACCCTTAAGGTTCAGCAGAGTGGAAGAAGTGTGGATTCTTTGCATGCTTGTGTGATTCACAAACTTCACTGAGGCCTTTAACTGAGATTTCCATTCTTTCCCCCTTCCAGTCTCCTTAAAATCTTTTTTTTTGGGGGGAATGGGTATTAGGGACTGAACTTAGGGGCACTTGACCACTTAGCCACCTCCCTAGCCCTATTTTGTATTTTATTTAGAGACAGGGTCTCACTGAGTTGCTTAGTGCCTCGATGTTGCTGAGGCTGGCCTTGGACTTGAAATCTTCCTGCTTCAGCCTCCTGAACCCCTGGGATTACAGGTGTGTGCTACCGTGCTAGGCTCAATCTTCTTAAAATCTGACAGCTAATTGCAGATTTTTAAAATAATATTAATGAGAGATAATTGATATACAATAAACATGGAGCACGTTTAAAGTATACAATTTGCAAAGTTTTGACATACACCCTCCACACTGAAACCATTGCTTTGATTAAGTGAATATGTCCATCACTTTCAAGTTTCTCTCCTGCCCCTTTATAACTTCCTCCCTACCTTACACACCTAAGCAACAACAGGTCTACTTTCTGTTAGTATGGATTCATCTGCATTTTCTAAAGTTTTATATAAATGAAATCACAAATGTATCCTTTTTTGGTCTGTTTTTTTTCACTAATTTTCTGTGTACAATAGTTCATTCTTTTTTAAAAAAATATTTATTTTTTTGTTGTAGTTGGACACAATACCTTTATTTTATTTATTTTCATGTGGTGCTGAGGATCAAACCCAGGGCCCATGCATGTGCTAGGCGAGCGCTCTACCACCAGGCCACAACCCTAGCCCAGTAGTTCATTCTTTTATTATTACAAAGTGTATTCCATTGTGTGGATGTACTACAATTTATCCACTTAATCAGCTGGTGAACATTTAGCCTGTGTTTAGTTTCAAGCTATTAACTTATGGAGCTACTGTGAACATTTGTGTGCAAGGAAATATATATGTACATATTTCTTTTCTTTTTTTGATAACTAAAAGTGGAATGGCTGGTTCCTGTAGAAGGTGTGCTTTTAATTTTCTAAGAAATTTTTATATTTTCCAGAGTGGTTGTATCTCTTTATATTTCCATCAGGAAGCCTGCAGGGACTCCAACTCTGCCATACTTTGCATGGCCTTCCCTTCAAATCTCAGTGGAAGCCTCCATGATCCCCAAACTCCAGCATCCTACATTCCCACAGAATAATCACCATGTAGATGATGCCAAGGTCTCCTGCCTGCTCATGTAATACCTAGGCCCCTTGGAATATTGGCTGCAGTGGTCTCTGAGTGCCTGCACAGTTAAGCATGGTGAAACAACTTTCTATGCCCCTCTGAGTGAGCATGGCACCCCCCAGAATCTCTTTTCAAGTGAATTTTCCCCTTCTGTGCCCTGAAGCCTATAGTTGGTATGATTTTGCAAATTCCTGAGATGCCCCTAACCATCATTTCTATTATTTCTATGCAAAGTACATAGCATCTCTTTAGGGGCTGCAATCTCTTCAAAAAGAACAACTTTTTTGACCCCAGTTTTACAAGCACTTTTCTGGTCAAACTGTAAAAGTTAGAACTTCTTTAGATCTCTTTCCTGCTCCTTATTCTCACAGTAAATCTGGCTAAAATCTGCCAGCAGTATCCATGCTACTGATTGAAATTTGTTGTCCTGAAATTTCTTCTGCCAGGTTAATTAATACATCACCTTTAAATTCAGCCTCACACAAAGTCTCAGGATATGGGCAAAATGTAGCCAAGTTCTTTGCCAGAATATAATATAAGTGGCCTCTACTCTAATTTCCAATAGTGTCCTCATTTCCTCTGAAACCTCATAAGTAAAATCTGCATTTCTGTCACCATTCTGGTCTTCTGAACTCCCCCCACTGGAATCACCCTTTAAGCTCAGCTTACATTATAAAGCTTTTTCCAGCCTGTATGTACAAACTTTTCAAAATTTCTCCCTCCAAACAGTTCCGAAGGCTTCTGAATCACATGGTCAGGTTAGTCATGGCAACAACCCCACTTCTTGGAACCAGTTTCTGTTTTAGTTAGCTTTTGCATTTCTGTGACCAAAAGAGCAACTTAGTGGAGTAACTTAGAGGGGGCTCATGGCTTCAGAGGTCCATGGATGGCTGACTCCTTTGATCTGGAACCAAGGTGAAGCAGCACATCATGGGAGAAAGGTCCAGCAGAGAAAAGCTGCTCAACTTATGGTGTGGTCAGGAAGCAAAGGGAGAGGAAGGACCACAGGAAGAAAAACCCTTCTAGGGAATACCCGCAAAGACCCATCTCCTCCAGCCACTGCACTACATGCCTATAGTTACCACCCAGACCTTTCGAATGAGTGTGAAATGATTAGGTTATAGCTTTCACAACCCAGTCATTTCACTTTAGAGTATTCCTGCATTAATAGGAGTTTTGTGGAACACCTCATACCCAAACCATAACAGCATCTTTTCATGGGTTTATATGCCATCTGAATTTCTTTTAGAGTCTAATCAGATCTTCATTTCATTTTTTACAAAAAATGGATTGCTTATTTTCTTAAATTTTGAAAGTTTTAAAAAATATATCCTGGATACAAGGCCTTTGTCAGATAAATGCTTTGTAAATATTGTCTCCCAGTATGTAGTTTGTCTTTTCGTTCTCTTAACAGTGTGTTTTGAAGAGAAGTTTAAATTTTTTTTTTTTTTTTTTTTTGTGTGTGTGTGTATGGTGTTAGGGATTGAACCCAGCGCCTTGTGCATGTAAGACAAGCGCTCTACCAACTGATCTTTATCCCCAGCCCAATTTTAAATTTTAATGAGGTCCAATTTATTATTTTATGGACCATGTTCTTAGTTTATCTCTAAGAAATATTTGCTTACTAAAATTACAAAGACTTCTTTCTGTGTTTTAGACTGTACATAGGTTTATGATTTACTTTTTTAAAAAATATATTTTTTTAAGTTGTAGTTGGATAGAATACCTTTATTTTATTTATTTATTTTTATGTGGTGCTGAGGATCAAACCTAGTGCCTTGCACATGCTAGGTGATTACTCTCTCACGGAGCCACATCCACAGCCTTTATGATTTACTTTGAATTAACTTTTGTACATGATTTGAAGCATGGATTCAAGTTTATATTTGTTGCAAATAGATAATTATTCCAGAAATAGTTGTTGAAAGACTATTATTTTTCTACTGGGTTGCCTCAGGGGTTTTGTCAAAAATTAGTTGTCCATTTTATATTTATTCAACTTCAAATCGATGTCAGACAATGTGTTAGCAATGAAGATATGTATCATTAAGTGTTTTTTGGTTGCAAAGACTAGAGACAAATATTTCCAACTCAAATAAAATAATACACTTATTGGAAGGATGTAAAGTATAATAGAATTAAAGGAAAAGCTGAAAATCAGTTGTTGGCTACTTTCACTGATAAAAGGGGGTAGGTAATTTCCCAAAGGATAATGAGGCCCTATCAACAGAAGAAGAGAAAATTGTGGTAGGTGTCTGCTACAACAGTGCTTCTTAACATTTTTTCCCCATACCAACACATGATAAACGATAAGAATTGAGCAGTTTGTGAGGATAAACTGATGACTATTAGCAAGTGTCTGTATGAGGTGTGATAAAAATTTCATTATTATTCATTATATTATGTAATTTTAAGAATAAAGCAAAATATCAGGGAAGATATAGAATATTGAATTATGTAAAACTTCTCAATAAGGTATTAAATTTATTGAAGAACTTTCACTTTTTTTCTATTATATGATATTTCAGACCTTTTCTCAAAAATAATTATAATATACTTAAGGAAAAGTACAATGCAGCTCAGTGAGTTTTCACAAAGTGAGTATACATGTGTTCCATTTCTGCATACTTGCATAACAAATCACTTCAAAATGTACATGCTTAAAATTGAAGCATTTCTTTTCTTCATGAATTTACAGTTTAAATAGGATTCAGATTGGGTAGCTCGAAGGCCAGGAGACTGGAAACATCTGCAGTCTCCTTCACTTATACATCTGGCTATTAATGCTACCTGTTGCTGAAACTTTAGTTGTCTGTGAGCAGAATACCTATGCGTGGCCTTTCCATGTGACTTTCTGTCTATATGGTGATTGAGTACTAAGGTTCAGTGTCCCAAGAAACAGGTAGAAGGCCCATGTAGAAGCTCTAGTATCTTTTTAAACCTAGAATTGAAAGTTATGCAATGTCACTTCCACTGCATTGTGTGTGTGTGTGTGCGCACGCACGTTTGCATGCATGCATGGTACTGGGGATCAAACATGACCTCACATGCTAGGCCAGCATTCTACCACTGAGTTACACTCCTAGCATTAAAGCATTCTTTTTGCTAGAGGTCAGTCACTAAGGCCAGCCCAAGTACAAAGGGGAGAAGGAGAGCTTTATCTTTTGATAGGAAGCATTTCAATGAATCCATGGATATGTTTTAAAACCATCACACATATGAAAAATTCCCTGGTCATGAAGCAGAATATTACCAGTGCCCTGGCCTCCCCTTTTGTCATTATCTCCCATGCCAAGAGGAGTAACCATCATCCTGAGTTCTAACAGCATAGATTGTTGTTGCCTGTTTTTATATTTTCTAAAAATCAAATAATAAAATATATATTCTTTTTTTTTGGTCTGGCTTATTTCTCTTAACATTGTGAGATTCATTCGTATTATTTTATGTGGATTGTTCTTATTAATATTTATAATTCTGTTTTGTAAATGACACATAATTTATTTATCTTTATTGTTGATAGGCATTTACGTAGCATTCAGTTTGCGGCTAATATGAAGAGTTCTGATTTGAAATTCTAGTACATGTCTTTTGGTACTTATGCACAAGTATATGTATGTATACAGATAATTCATGTAGGAAAGAAATTACTGGGCTTAGGTTTCTCTCTCTCTCTCTCTTACTCTCAATTTCTTTTAGTTGTAGTTGGACACAATACCTTTATATTATTTATTTTTATGTGGTTCTGAGGATTGAACCCAGCACCTAGTATGTGCTAGGAAAGCACTCTACTGCTGAACCACAACCCCAGCCCCTCCACCCCTTTTTTATTTAAATTTATTTATTTATTTATTTATTTTAGTTTTCGGAGGACACAACATCTTTGTTTGTATGTGGTGTTTTGGATCGAACCCGGGCTGCACGCATGCCAGGCAAGCGCGCTACCGCTTGAGCCACATCCCCAGCCCCCCTCTACCCCTTTTTTAAAAAAATATTTTTAGTTGTAGATGGACACAATACCTTTATTTTATTTATTTTTTATGTGCTGAGGATTGAATTTGGTGCCTCACATGTGCTAAACAAGTACTCGACCACTGAGCTATTATTACCAGCCCCTTAGGATCTCTTATGTTAAACTTTAGTAGACATTGCCAGACAGTTTTCCAAATTGTGTCATTTGCAATGAGTGATCATGAATGATTTCTTACTGCCAGATTTCATGCTTGAAGTGACTAACACACTCCTATTCAATACCTGTAAACAGTTTTCTCTTTAAGTTCTTGAATGTTACCATGGGCAGAAGAAAGCAGGGTTTTGCTGGCTCTGTGGACAGAAAGTGGTTTTCCCAGCATGGTGATCTAAGAGCAATTATTTTGGGAGCAAGGCAGATCCCTGCATACCCTTTTATGGCTTAACAGTACAAGTCTAGCACAATCTTTATACACATAAATAAATGATGACAGATAGTAGAATAGAATTTATGTTTTCTTCAGTTAGCAAATCATCTTTTATTGTTATTAATCAGAGTCCAGATAATTTGATCATTTAAGATTGTACTCTAAATTTAATAGCTCTTTCACTGATAGGTGTAAGGTTATAATAATGATAATGGGTTTGCAGTTCATTCAAAATTTCACATCATGTACTTCAAAACAATAATTTTTTTTGACATATACAAATGTTTCCTAGTCTTAATAAATACTCTTTCTCTTTCAAGGATGAATTATTTATAAGGAAAAAAGAGTGTTGCATAGGAAAAACAAAATAAAACAAACAACAAAGAAACAGGAAAAAACAAAAGATATAATGCCAAAATTAACATGGTACTCAATGTTGAAAGTTTTTTTTTTTTAATATTTATTTTTTAGTTGTAGTTGGACACAACACCTTTATTTCACTTGTTTATTTTTGTATGTGGTGTTGAGGATTGAACCCAGGGTCTCGCATGTGCCAGGCGAGTGCTCTACCGCTGAGCCACAATCCCAGCCCAATGTTAAAGTTTTGATAAAGGTAAGTTTGAAATGAAAGTAATTGTTTCAGTCAGGTTTTTTTTTTTTTTTTTTTTTGCTGCTGGTACTAAAGGACCTGACCCCTGACCAGAACAACTGTAAAGGAGGAAAGGTTTATTTAGGGGCTCATGGTTTCAGAAGTCTTAGTCTATAGAGGGCCGGCTTGAGGTGAGGCAGAATATCATGGCAGAAGAGTGAGGTGGAGGGAAGCACCTCACATAGTGATCAAGAAACAGAGAGAGAGAGAGAGAGAGAGAGAGAGAGAGAGAGAGAGAGGGGTCTCCACTTGTCAGATACAAATATATACCCCTAAGCCATGCCCCAATTCCCACCTCCTTCAGCCATACCCTACCACTTCAGTTACCATTCAGTTAATCCTTATCAGGATTAATTCACTGATTGGGTTAAGACTCTTACAACCCAATCATTTCCCCACTGAGCCTTCTTGCATTGTCTCACACGTGAGCTTTTGGGGGACACCTCACACCCAAACCATTACATTTCTCTGGACCTCCAAAGCTCACAACCATCTCACAATGCAAAATATATTTTGTCCATTTCCAAGAGTCCCCATAGTCTCAACAGTTCTGAGATTGCTCAAATTTCAAGTCCGAAGTCTTAAGAATCAAGGCAATCTCAAATTGTAAGCTTCTGAAAATTAAAAGCAATTTACAAGTATCCAATATATAAAGGTACAGAGTAAACATTTCCATTTACAAAAATAGGGGCTAGAAAAAAGGGATGGGACCAAACCAATACCGAAATCCAGCTGGGCAAACAAGTCCTGTAGTTATCTGTTTGGCATCTGGAGCACATGGCATGATATCCTCTCCAAAGGGCTGTGTAGCTCCACCCTGTGGCCTTGTTGGTTGCAGCCCAAGTGGCCTTTCTGTTGGCTTATCTCTGATCAACTCCTATAGCTTTCCTAGGATAATGTTCCACATTACCGGTATTTCTTAATCTTGGGGGTGTCCACAGCAACTTCAGCTTCCTCCTCAAACCTCCATACCTTTCTCAGGGGCTACCCCCAGGGATACTGACCTTGTTGCACTTTGCCTGGCTTCCAAGCCCTTTCTTTGAAATCTTGGTGGAAGCCTCCATGAACCCTCAACTCCAGCATCCTGCATTCCTGTAGAACCAGCACCATGTCGTTGATGCCAAGGTCTACTACCATCTTGAGCAGTAGCCAAGACTTCAGGGACCCTGGCTCCATCAGCTTCTGAGTGACTGAGGTGGCTGAGGACATTGAAAAAACTTTCTAGGCCCCCTTGTGCAAGAAGGATTCCCCACTGGTTTCTTCTCAAGAGAATTTTCACTTTTGCTGCCTTGAGCCTAAGATGTGTGTGGTCTAGCCAGCTTCTGAGGTGTCCTCAAGCCATCTTTCTTATTGTCTCTGGGCAAAGTCTTTAGCATTTCTTCAGTGGCAATGTCTATAACAACTGCAATTTCCTTAGCCCCAGTTTTATTTCTGCCTTTCAAGACTAAGTTTTTCAAACCTTTCTGCTCTGCTTTTTGCTCCTGAACATTATAATAAGCTTAGCTAAAAGCCGCTAGCAATACCTATGCCATTTCCTGAATGCTATGCTGCCTAGACATTTTCTGTCAGATTAAGAAGTACATTGCTTTTAAAATCAGCCTCACAGAAAGTCTCAGGACACGGGAAAATGCAGACAACTTATCAGCTAGAACATAACATGAATGCCCCCTACTCCAAATTCCTATTGAGCCCTCCTTTTCCAAACCCTCTTGAGTCCTGTTTTCACTGTTCACAGTACTATTGGCATTCTGATCTTTTGTGCTCCCACCAGAATCGGCCATTAATCTTTGCTTACAACAATATAAAGCATTTCCAGCTTGCATTGCTACACATCCCAAATTCCTCCCACCAATTCCAAAAAAGCTTCAAAAAATTCTGAACCACACGGTAAGGTCAGTCACAGCAACAATCCCACTTCTCGGTACCAGTTTCTGTTTTAGTCAGCTTTTTTTGCTGCTGTGACTAAAGGACTGGACCAGAACAAAAAAGAAGAAAAGATTTATTTAGGGGCTCACAGTTTTAGAGGTCTTAATCCATAGAATGCTGGCTCCATTCCTTGGAGCTCAAGGTGAGGCAGAACAAGAGTGTGGTGGAGAGAAGCACCTCACGAAATGATCAGAAAGTAGAGAGTTGATAAATACTCTTAGGATTCAAATTATAATGAGAACTTACATTATTAGCAAATTATTTTTAATCTTATTATAAGAGTTGAATTTTTGCTTTGAATATAAAAACTTTGTGGTTAGATGTTAAAAAAAGCTCCAAAGTGTACCACAAGGGATAATGCAGTGAGTTCTCTGGAATATGAGTGCCTGAAAGAGTGGCAAGAGGACATTGATTTCTAAGCTTGCATTTGGAGAGCCTGTTTGGAGAGGCTGTATTTGTCACCAGCCCATGGTGACCCTTTGAGGAGAGACCTGGGAGAATAAATACCTTGATATACTTTCCTTTCCCCACGATGTCATATTATATTGTCATTACTTCTATCATACTGTGTGAAAGTGACAGTTTCTCCATTTCTCTTGCTTTATTGGTTGACAATACTGACAGTTTCCCATGCTGGTTGATAAAATGAATGATTCTGAAACTGCATAAGGTCAGATCCATTTTACCCCTGTCTTTTTTACTGTGCTTGTTATACATTTTTACTGCTACATGGGACCTTAAGAAATCAAAGAAGCAGCGTCATTTTTATTTACCTACATGTTTATCATTTCTGGTGCTCTTCATTCCTTTGTGTAAAACAAAGTTTCCATCCGCTGTCATTTCACTTCAGTTGAAAGAACTTCCTTCTAACATTTTTCTATAGTGAAGATCTACTCTGTTGGTGTTAAAAAATGGTTTCACGTTCTTTGGCACTTTTTGTGTTCAAACATTAGGTCTCTCTGCCCCTCCTCTTGAATCTGGTCAGGCTAGTGGCTTTTTACTGATCTGTAAAGCACAGAAAAAATGAAATTGACTTCTGAGGTTAGATTATGTAGAAGTTTTTACCTTAATTACTTGATCGCATTACTTGAGCCAGCTAAGTCTAGCCTTCTAATCATCCCCATCAGGTGCCAGGTATGTGAATGAAGCTGTTTGGAAGCCTTCAGGCCTTCCATTCATCAACATGAATACTGCTGAGTGATTTCCCTTGATACCCCAAGGAATAGAAAGGAGTATTGAAAACTGATTCCTGATTTTCTGAATCAGAAGATATAATAAAATCATTATTGCTTTATACAACTATTTTTGAAGCATTTACAATTTATTAGATAAATGAAACAGAATTTGGGGTGCTTTTGTAGCAAAACCCTAAAATATATGCATTGGATTTATGATAAGATGGAAGCAGAATTTGAAAGGACACTGACAAGAATTAGCGGAATCCTGGCAGGCATCGAGGAGAGGGTGTCAATGAGAGCTTAAAGGAAAGTAGGGAGAATGTTACTGATGAAAGCTAGAGGAAAGGAGGCCCTTGTTATGTCATGGTGGATGGTTTAGCAAATGTAATAATATGGAGAATAGAAAATATATTTAATGAATTGCTAGATCTGACAGCAAATTTCTGGGCAGACTGTTGAAAGTGTCAACTGTTTTTTGTTCGTTAGTTTTTAAAAACTATGTGTTATAAGATATGGATAGACCAATCTGTACTGAAAAAGGAATTATTTAATTTTCTTTTCTTTTTTTTATTATTAGTTGTTCAAAATGTTACATTCTCTAAACAGTTTAGAGGATATGTAGGAATAAGATCTGAAAATGATTTTTTTTCTCATCTTTAGTTTCCCCAGCAGAAGATACTCTAAAGTAGAGTTATAAGACAAAGATTAAATCCTAAGGTCCTGTTTAAAAAGCCTGGGTTCAAGGTAGAGATAAAACTAAAGATGTGATTGTAAGGGTTGGGGTTGTGGCTCAGCTGTAGAGTGCTTGCCTAGCATGTGTGAGGCACTGGATTTGAACCTCAGCACCACATATAAAACAAACAAATAAATATCCATCAATAATTAATAAAAATTTTAAAAAAGATGTGATTGTAAAACCTTTTGTTAAGAGTTCAGAGATACATAAAAGGACTTGTAAGCTTTTCAAGGGACTGAACAACAAAGCTTCTGAGACTCTTAAGGTGATATTATAGGAAGCCTAAGGTAGAAGGGGCTTACCTAAGATATTTGTGGAGGTAGCTTTTATCTAATGGAATAAGTTATAAATTAAAACAAAAAATAAGCTTGTATTGAAAAGAATATATTGTACAAAGTGAAAACAAACTTTTAGACTCTCAAACTTCTGTGGATAGGAAGCACGCTGATAAGGCTACTCATTTGCAAAATTAGGGTAGTTTTTATTGAAAAGAATGACTTGGAATAACCATGATTACAGAGGGAAGAGTCAAAAATCATGAAAAATAGTTCTCAGAAATAATGCTTAGTAAGCAGGCCAAATTGCATATTGGTAAATATGCCCAAATAGATTTTAGAATATCAGTAAATTGGTGACTATTTTCCTCCTTTATTGGTGGAAATATTAATTGTGGTTATTCTATGCCTTTTCCACTATTGTATGTTGGGTATATGTAGGAAAGATAACTTATCTCTCTAGTTTACATGTTTTCAGATCAAGTGTATCTGACCCAAGAAACTCATGGGGCCTCATTCATATCTGGACTTTATTTATTTATTTTTATTTTTTTTATTAGTTGTTCAAAACATTACAAAGCTCTTGACATATCATATTTCATACATTTGATTCAAGTGGATTATGAACTCCCATTTTTACCCCGTATACAGATTGCCGAATCACATCGGTTACACATCCACTTTTTTTACATATTGCCATACTAGTGTATGTTGTATTCTGCTGCCCTTCCTATCCTCTACTATCCCCCCTCCCCTCTCCTCCCCTCCCATCTTCTCTCTCTACCCCATCTATTGTAATTCATTTCTCTCTCTTGTTTTTTTTCCCTTTCCCCTCACTTCCTCTTATATGTAATTTTGTATAACAGAGAGGGTCTCCTTCCATTTCCATGCAATTTCCCTTCTCTCTCCCTTTTCCTCCCACCTCTCATCCGTGTTTAATGTTAATCTTCTTCTCATGCTCTTCTTCCCTGCTCTGTTCTTAGTTGCCCTCCTTATATCAAAGAAGACATTTGGCATTTGTGTTTTAGGGATTGGCTGGCTTCACTTAGCATAATCTGCTCTAATGCCATCCATTTCCCTGCAAATGCCATGATTTGTCATTTTTTAGTGCTGAGTAATACTTCTGGACTTGATTTAGATGATGGGAACCTGGACTTCTTTTTTTTTCTTTTTCTGGTTGTACACGGAGTATATTCACACCATTCATGTCTTCATACATGTACTTAGGATAATAATGTTCATCTCGTTCTACTATCTTTTTTACCTCCTTGCCCCCTCCCTTCACCTCCATCCCCTTTGCCCTATCTAGAGTTTGTCTAATCTTTTAATGTTCCCCCTCCCAACCTCACTGTGAATCAGCCTTTTTATATCAGAGAAAATATTCGGCATTTGTTTTTTTTGGGATTGGCTAACTTCACTTAGCATTATACTCTCCAACTCCATCCATTTACCTGCAAATGCCATGATTTTATTCTCTTTTATTGCTAAGTAATATTCCATTGTGTATATGTACCACGTTTTCTTTATCCCATTCATCTACTGAAGGGCATCTAGGTTGGGGGAACCTGAACTTTGACCTGAACAAATGCTATGATGGCATGAGACTTTTGGAGGGACTTGGGTGAATATATATTGCATGATAGAGAAATACAAATAATTTTTAGCCAGAAGGAAGACTGTAACAACATAAAATCACTCTCTCCTGTTCTTGGGAATTCCTGCTATCCTGAGGTTGGGGGAGCTGTGTTCTCTCTTTTTGAAATTTTGACCTCATAGATTCCTTTAACTATTAAGGTATAACAAAAGTGATGTTTGGTGACTTTGGGTAAAGGTCATAAAATGCATGTTGATTTATCTTTTAGATATTTCACTCTCAAAGCCTTGGAAACTAGGTAAGGAGTTTAATTACCCTGAGGCCCCATGTTGGTGATCTGCATATGCACTTTGATCCACAGTCCCTACTAAAACTTTCCTTTTGTCAAGTACGCCAATGTGCTCTCTACTTGAGAGTAGTCATGTATGTGAAGATATATGAATAGTGAATGTACAAATGCCACAAAAAATAAAAGACCAACAAATCTACTCCTGACATGTGGTCTTTCTGAGGTTTCTAGGATTTTCAGTAAGCTCTCTCCATTCTTCAGATCAAAAATTAGGGTGTATCTCAGACTTGGGTGATCTCCAGCAGTTGTTCAGCTCATAGCTGCCTGGTAATCGTTCTTTCTCCAGTAGTAGCTCTTTGTGCAGCTTTGTGGAGTCTTTGTGTTTGTTTACTGCACAGTATTTGGAAAAGACTCAGGCCCTATGAAGATTTCTAGACTTTTTTCTCTGAATATCTTCCTTCTCTTGGGAGTCCTTCTTTTAATGAAAAAGCCCAGACTAACACAGAATTGTTTCAAATTAGCTCTGGACATATACCAGTTCTTTGTGTTGGGAACAATTCAAATCCTCTATGCTAGTTATTTTGAATTATTCAATTAATTGCTTTCAACCATAGTTATCTTTTTAAAAGGGAGCTTCTTTACTTTTAACTCAAGAGAATATTAAAAATCACTGCACACTGATTTTCATCTCCTCTTCCCTCCCCTAATCGTGAGGTTCTTGCACTTAATTTTTTAAGGGTGTTGTTATGGTTTAGATATTAGGTGTCCCCCAAAAGCTCATGTGTGAAACAATGAAAGAAGGCTTAGAGGTGAAGTTATTGGGATTAACTGGGTGGTAAATATAGGTAAGTAGGGTCTGGCTTGAGGAGATGGATTATTTGGGGCATCTTTGGGGTAATGTATTTTATCTTTGGTGAGTGGAGTCTCTCTGTCTCTTTGCTTCCTGATTGTCCTGTCTTGAGCTGCTTCCCTCCACCACACTCTTCTGCCGTGATGTTCTGCCTCACCTCAAGCCCTGAGGAATGGAGCCAGGTGTCTATAGAGTGAGACCTCTGAAACCATGAGCCCCAAATAAACTTTTCCTCCTTTACTTGTTCTTGTTTTAGTCACAGCAGTGAAAAAGCTGACGAAAACAGGTATAAGAAGAATTGGAAATACCTTCTCACTGGTCTTCCATCATAGAAGTAGGCTGAGAGAAGGATCTTTGTCAAGCTCTGGAAATTATCTTGTCACTGCCTGGCCCCTCTGTGGTGACCTGTCTTCTAATTTTATGCTCCAGATGATTGTTAGTGATAACATTTGATCACTAATTTTCCTTCTTATTATGAACCCTGAAAGCAGTTTTTCTTTTCTTTTTTTTTGTCCGGGAGGTGGTAACACAAAACAGCAAACATGTAATGATTCCCATAAGAATTCAGGATGGAAAGACTGTAGATCTTTTGTTTTTGTTCTCTTCCCTTGATATGACATATAAATTATCCCTGGAAACAGCTTGGCCTGAGCTTTGCTGTACCAGGCTGTCAGAGTGCCAATATCCCAGTGAGTGTATCCAGATTTAAAGAAACTATTGTGATACTGCAGTTGGCTGATAAGTGCTCTGATAGCCTCACAGGATTGTCCAAGGGTCTCTCAGTCAGAGGCTTCCTGTATTACCAAACTGAATCCCAGCCTTGATATCATTGTTTTAAAAAGATGCTTTTTGGTTTCTCTTACTAAAATGTTGGAATATAGGATTAGTTTGATTATTTGTTCAGAAACAGATGTAAGAAAAAAATATAGGACCATGGCTTAGATTTGTTTTGTGTCATTTAGTACAGAAATTTCCTCTCAAAGGCCATATTATTGTTCCCTCTGGTTCTTATGCTAGCTTTATGATAGAGAATGGAAGCACATTAAAACAGTATTTGTACCATGTTTGTAATACTCTTCCCACAAATGATTTCTATCATTGAATTAAAAAAAATAAATAAATGCTATAAAGTATTTTAAAAATAGTTTATTGACTTCTATTGGGGTAATAGTCAGCATAGGGAAAACTACCTGTTCCCTTTGCGATATTGTAGGTGGAATCTAGTTCCATGCTTATAATTCAAGTAAGAGAAAGTACATTTAGAATTTGGAGTTCGTCTCCTTTAGATAGAATAGCATTATGCACTGACTGCTTGCACACCCCCTAATTCGTAAGTTAAAATACTAACCCTCAAGGTGACAGTATTAGAAGGTAGGGCCTTTGGAGGTAGATTATGAAAGCAGAACCCTCATGTATGGAATTATTATCCTTTTAAGAGATCTTAGAAAGCTTTCTTGCCCTTTTTCGCATCATGTGAGGCTAAACAAGAAGGTGTCAGTCTATTACCTGGAAGAGAATTCAACCATTCTGGCATCCTTTTCTAGAACTTCCAGTTTCCAGGACGGTAAGAAATAAATTTCTGTTGTTTATAACCTGCCAGTCTATGATACTTTGTTATAGGTCTAGATTAAGAGATTAGTGGTTGTCCATGCTGGCCAGACTTCAGAATCCTCTGTGGAATTTGAAACAATACAAATATGGGATCCCACCTCCAGAGATTTCTGAAACAGTATAGTTGGGTGGGACCTAAAAATCTGTATTTTAACAAAAACTTTTTTGTAACTTAGCCATATTTCTCAATGTGAGAATCACACAGAGATGAAACATATGTATTATTTTAGTGAGAAGAGCTTACTTGGAACAAATCTGTGTTAGGCTGGGTTTTTTTTTCTTTTTTCTTTTTTTTGGTTATAAGAAATTGTCAGAAACTTAATCAACTTGAGTCAAATGGGATTTACTGAATCATATAACTGGGAAGTTCAGAGTAGACCCAGCAAGTATGCTTCATGATGCTCTAAAGCAGCTTAAATGATGTTATTTGCTTTCACATGCATGCTCTCTCTCCTTTCTTCCTTCCCTCAACTCTGACAGCAAATCCTTTCTTGTGGTAGAGAAAGTGGCTCCTGACAGCTGTTAGTTTTTTTTTTTTTTAATTAGACACAATATCTTCATTTTATTTATTTATCTTTATGTGGTGCTGAGGATTGAACCCAGGGCCTTGCACATGCTAGGCAAGCACTCTACCACTGAGCTACAACCCCAGCCCTGTTAGTTTTTGTTTTTACTGTTTATGTTTCAAAACAAAGAGAGGGAAGAGACATTCCTTCTCCCAATATCCTTATTTTGAAGTGCATGGATGGACTATGGCCCTAGTTGACTCATGTACTCACCCTTTTGGTCAGTGACTGTGAAAAGGAGGATAGGCACATCCTTAACCAGAGGCTAGACAAGTCCAGTGATTCATGTTGATTCTTACTTCATGAGAATCAGACAGGGTGAAGAAGGGGCAGAAAGTGGAAAATGTATCATGAGGACATTAAAATACAAATAGCCTCTACTAAGACTCACGTATCTGATGATAAGAACTTTGATGGTACAGCGATTTATCTTGGGACTTTCTTTACCATTAAGCATTTAATCAGTTGGTACAAAACTACTAGAGTCACCAAATTTCAAACAGGGAAATTTGTGATTAGATTATTATACAAGGAAAACCTAGGAAATACCTGTTAAAATTTATAAAATATATCTTCTATCTCTTGCTTCTGATGTTCCTGGTTTTGGTAGGCAGCCTTCTAAAATGGCTCCAATGATCCCTACTTTTTGGTCTTCACATCCTGTGTAATCCACTCTTCTTGTGTGTGGGCTGCAGATTTTAATAAATAGAATGTGTCAAAAGTGATGGGATGTCACTTCTAAGATTAGGTTATAAAAGACCATGACATCTATCTTATTGGCACTTTTTCTGTTGCCTTCTTGCCTTGATTTTTTAAAAATATTTATTTTTTAGTTATAGGTGGACACAATATCTTTATTTTTATGGGGTCTGAGGATTGAACCCAGTGTCTCACGCATGCTAGGCGAGTGCTCTGCCTCTGAGCCACAACCCCAGCCCCTTGACTTGCTTGTTTTGATGAAGTAAATTGCATGTTAAAGAGCCCCAAATAACAAGGAATTTGGACAGTCAGTCAGTGAGCAACTGTACCTTGATTATAACCATGTAAGTGAACTCAGATGTACATGTTTCCTCAGAAAAGCCTTGAGATTATTACTACCCCACTTGAAGTCTTGGCTGCAGACTGTGAGGGGATTCTGAGCAACAGGACTGAAAACATGAACTAATGAAACAGTGAGATAATTGTTATTTTAAGTCACTAATTTTAGGGTAATTTGTTATGTAGGAATAGATAACTAATAAAATGAGAGGCTTAGCCAGGCTTCATGGAACACGTGGCTCAGGAGGCTGAGGCAGGAGGATCACAAGTTCAAAGCCAGTCTCTGCAACTCCGTGAGGCCCTAAGCAACTCAGTGAAACCCTACTTCTAAATAAAATATGAAAAAGGGGCTGTAAATAAAAAAGGGGATGTAACTCAGTGGTTAAATGCCCCTGGGTCCAATCCCTGGTACCCATGCTCCTGCCACCCTCCCCACAAGAAAGAAAGGCTTAAGATACAAATTTCAATATTTTAGTGATATATTTCCTGGGTGGAATGTCCACGCTGTCTTAGACCTAAGGTCTTGTTAACAGTGATGACTGCTGAATTTTTATGGTTTCCTATGAGTCCTTTTTATTAGTTAGACCTGAATTTCTGTGCTTTATTTGTATTCAGTATTTATCTAAATCATATTGTTTTCTTGTCCCTTATGTTAATTTGGTACTGGGTCAGAATTAGGGTAAAGTAAGTAAGAAGCTTAGGGAACAAACTTAAAGATGCCCCACAGCGCCTCACTTAGCTCATCCTAATCCTCTAATTTATTCAATGATTTGGGTTTGTGTCTTGGTTTCTACTCTCATGAAATTATCTAGTTACCTGTGATAGTATTCTAATGCCCCCTAGAAATTAAGCTTCCTTTTATATCCAAGCATAGGTGGATATCCAAGAGGTGTGTGTCCACATGTGTTTGTTTTTTTTTTTAAAGTCTATTTACCTCTGCTCATCCCTTTCTTAGTGTCCCCTTCCCAAGGGAGGAAAAGTTGATACTCTGGTTGGTTAGGACCCAACGCATTCACTGGATCCTGAACTGAAAGCAGGAAAGTACTGTGGACTGAATGTTTGTGTTCCTACAGTTTTACATGTTGAAATCATAACACCCATGGTGATGATTTCAGGAGGTGGGGCCTTTTGGGAGGTGATTAGATTATGAAGAAAGACCCTTCATGAATGGGAACAGTGCCGCAGTCCGGCTGCAGCAAAATAACCAGGGGGTGACGAACAACTTGTGTAGATTGATACAGCAGGAGTGGGAGCCGTTTATTGCAGGACAGGAGCAGTATTTATACATTCCACAGAGCTTATCTAATTAGCATAAACTAGATACATCAGTCAACCAATAAGGAATCTCCACACTTAATGGCTCGCTTTTGTTACTTCTCAAACCACTCCCTCTGGCATTTTGCCAGGCACCATCCAGACTTGTTTACGAACTTTAACATTCCCCTGGCAAAATGCCAGGTGTTATTTTGACTTGTTTACAGACTCTAACAGAACAGTGTACTTATAAAAGATGTCCAATGGAGCTCATCTGCCTTTCTTACCATGTGAGAATACAGTAAAACAGTTAGCAGTCTGTAACCCAGAAGAGGGCCTTCACCATGATTAACTGTTGATCTTAAACTTCCGGCTTCCAGACCTGTGATAAATAAATTTTTGTTGTAAGTCTCCCAGTCTATGGTACTATGTTATCTCAGCCCAAATTAAGACTTGAAATATCATTGCTTATGTGTGTTGTCCAATTTTGTTCTACCTTCCTTTATGTGTTGAGCACATTGTAACACGTCCTGTCTTTGTAGACATCTTTTTTTTCTTCTGTATTTTGAATTGTGTGCACACTGTCTAGACAAGATCTGTATGTATCTCTCTCTTTTTCCTCCCTGCATATCTGCAATTGGGTTGTTACATAATGGTAGCATTTCTTCTGCTGATGTAGTCACTTTAGATTTAGTGGGAAGAGATGGGCATCCTCCTTAGGCCTCCAGGACCAAGTTCCTATTTTTCAATCCAGCTTCTGTCAAACCTTAGCGTAAGTTTGATGTTGGTTTGCCTGTTAATAAAATGGCAATTTCCCCACTGATTACTGTTGTTTAATTTTGGCTCTTTTAGTTGAAAATGTATAAGCAGGAGAGGTGAGTGGTAGGGCAGGTTTTGAACTTAATACTAACTTAATACCTCCAAACCCCACCTTACATTCCTAAATACTGCTATTCAGTATGGGGCTGAGTATAAACAGAAAACCTGCACTTTGGATTCATAGTGCTGTGTGGGAAGATGTTGGTTTTTGTGTAGCGTGTAGCAGCTGGCTTAAATTGTGGCAGCCAGCTGCAGCAGATGGTGTTGCTGGAATAGGGCTCTGACTGGGTTTGGCAATAAAAAGGGTTCATTTTGAGGTCAGAGCCAACTTGACTGAGATTGCAGCCTGAGCAAGCATGCATCTGGTCTTGACAGGGAGAGAAGCATTTTCTTAAGGTAAGGAGAATTTTAGTTGGTTGTAAACCCACAGAGGCAGCTTCAAACGTGTGAGCACAGTACACAGGGCAAACGCTTGCTGGGGCAAGAGAAAACTAACTTCAAAATGTCAGTGCTGTGGTGCTCAGGATTTTTAGAGATACATTTTGCTGTTTGGTAGCACTAACTCCCTCTATATCTGGCATATCTGATCTTTTTTTTTTTCCTTGTGGTACTGGGGATTGAACTCTTGAATGTTCTATTGCGGAACTACACTCCCAGCCCTTTCTATTTTTTTATTTTGAGACAGGGTCTAAGTTACCCAGGCTGGTCTCGAACTTGTGATCCTCCTGTCTCAGTCTCCCTAGTTATTGGGATTCAGGCATGGATGCCTGGCATTTGGGTCTTTCATCAAGGACCAATGGATTTTTTGTTTTCTAGAGGTGATCAGAATTGTTCTAGTTAGCTTTTTCATTGCTGTGGCCAAAAGATCTGACAAGAAAAAATTTAGGATTGTGGCTCAGGGATAGAGCACTTGCCTAGGACACGTGAGGTCCTGGGTTTGAGCCTCAGCACTACTAAAAACAAATAAACAACAACAAATGAATAAAGGTTAAATTCTTAAAAAAAAAAAAAAAAAACAATTTTAGAGAAGGAAAAATTTATTTGGGGCCCACAGTTTCAGAGGTCTCAGTCTGAATTCAGGCCAGCTCCGTTGCTATGGGCCCAAGATAAGGTAAGAGTGTTAAGTAAATTGTTAGAGGAAGGAGGCATCCCAGTAAAATCAATAGCAGTCAGGGCATACGTTGATACAATACAAAAATGTAGCCCATGGCTTTTTAAGGAGGAGTTGTTAAATATATCACAATGGAACCATCATGGTGAAGATTTAAAAAGAATAGAAAAGAAAAGCCCAGGGACTCTGCCAGTTGGCACATTGCCATTGTGGACGTTCGTATCTTGTTTGCTTAGTCCAAAGCCTTCAGTTCAGACAATGGTAGAGGAAGGAGAAGACATAATGATTCAAGTAAAAGAGAAGGTCTCTCAAGTTAGTCAGACAGAGGAAAAGATTCAAGTAAAAAAGAAGGTCTCTCAAGTTAGTCAGACAGAGGAAAAGATTCAAGTAAAAGAGAAGGCCTCTCAAGTTAGTCAGACAGAGAAAGAAAGTGTAAAACAGAAAAAGCCATCAGGGGGAAAGTTACAACAGGAGATTGCTACTAACACCTTTCTATCACCAGAGGGTGTAAGTGTCCAACCAACAGCACCACCTCTACAGGAGACTGCTACTAACACCTTTCTATCACCAGAGGACGTAAGTGTCCAACGAACAAGGCCACCTCCATATGCTGGGAGGTCCCCAACCCCCGCAGTTGATAGTTGGGATCCTGAGACAAGATCTCAAATATTAACATGCCCTGTATTTGAGGCAGGAGGGCAGCGATTTTACCAAGTTTTAAATTTCAAAACAGTGAAGCAGCTAAAAGAGGCTGTAACAACCTATGGTCCTCAAGCACCCTTCACTGTAAGCTTGGTCGAATCCATTAACAACTTGAACATGACGCCAGCAGATTGGGCTAATATGTGTAAAGCTGTGCTAAATGGAGGACAATACCTGTTATGGAAGGTTGCCAATGAGGAATTTTGCAAGGAGACTGCTAGGCGAAATGCAGCAGCTGGTTATCCTCAGAGAAATCTAGATATGTTGTTAGGAAAGGGACCTTATGAGGATCAGCAGCAACAAATTGCATATGATCCTGGCGTATACGCACAAATTGCTGCAGATGCAATTAAGGCATGGAAGACTTTACAAGGACATGGAGGTTTACAAGGTCAATTATCTAAGGTAATACAAGGAGCTAATGAACCTTATGCTGAATTTGTAGATAGGCTTATTCAAACAGCTACCAGAGTTTTTGGGAATACAGAACAAGCAATGCCATTACTAAAACACCTGGCTTATGAGCAAGCGAATCGTTGGTGCAGAGATATCATTAGACCATGGAAACATGAAGATTTAAACACATATATTAAATTATGTAGAGACATTAATGAACAAGAGCAAGTCGTGGCAGCTGCAGTAAAACAGGCTTTAGATGCCAGAGACATTAATGAACAAGGGCAAATTGTGGCAGCTGCAGTAAAACAGGCTTTAGATGCCAGGCCAAGAACATGCTACAATTGTGAACAAACAGGACATTTTAAAAGGAATTGCCCCATTGGAGGAGGGTTTAACAAAACTAGGTATCCAAGGAGTAGAATACCAGGTATTTGCCCACGATGCCGTAGAGGGAGACATTGGGCTAATGAATGCCGTTCTCAAACCACCATAGAGGGTACTCCATTATCAAAAAACGAACAAGGACCAGGTGTTTATCCACGATATCGTGGAGAAAGGCATCAGGCTCCATTGCCAAAAAATGGACAAGGGGGCCCAATGCTCCGGGGCCCAAAACCACAAATATACGGAGCACTGGAGGAACCCAGCAACCCCATCAGGGTAGTGCCCAGGACACATTGTCCATCAGATCCCTCATCAGACAAACCAGAGGGAGCGCAGGGTTGGACATCTGCGCCTCCGCCAGAGCAGTACTAACTCCAGAGATGGGAGTTCAAATCATTCCCACAGGGGTGAAAGGACCTCTTCCCAAAGGAACAGTAGGCTTATTATTGGGACGCAGCTCTTCTACTCTAAAAGGACTTATGATAAGTCCTGGGGTAATTGATCCCGATTATGAAGGTGAAATAAAAATTATAGCCAGTTCTCCAAAGGGTATATCAGTAATTTCACCAGGAGATAGAATAGCACAGTTGTTAATAATACCCAGCCTACATGATAAATTTTCCAGTCGTACTGTAGAAAGAGGTTCCAAGGGATTAGGTTCCACAGGTGTAGATTGGGCTATGCTTTCTTTAAATTTAGATTCTCGCCCCATGCTAAAACTAAATATTCAAGGACATGAATTTAATGGGATACTGGATACAGGTGCAGATCTTAGCATCATCTCTCGTCAAGAATGGCCAAAACATTGGCCATTACAACAAGCCACTCAAACGCTTCGAGGCCTAGGAGTGGCGACTAATCCCCATAGAAGTGCAATGGTATTAGATTGGAAGGATCCTGAAGGATGTGAAGGAACTATACAGCCATATGTATTGGATCATCTTCCCGTAAATTTATGGGGACGAGATGTCCTAGATCAATTAGGTTTGACATTAACAAATAACATCAACCAAAATGCACCCACTATTATGACTAGACAAGGTTTTAGGAAAGGAAAAAGATTAGAAAAACAAGAACAAGGTATAGCAGCACCAATACAAATAGATCAAGGAACAGACAGACATGGGTTGGATTTTCAGAAAGGGCCACTGAGACAATAAAAATTACTTGGAAATCAGAAAGACCAGTGTGGGTTCCTCAGTGGCCCCTGACTAAAGAAAAGATACAAGCAGCCCATGACCTGGTCAAACAACAATTAGCAGAAGGACATATACAACCTTCTGTATCTCCCCATAATACTCCCATTTTTGTCATCAAAAAGAAATCTGGTAAATGGAGATTATTGCAAGATTTAAGAGCCATTAATAATGAGATGGTTATTATGGGACCTGCTCAATCAGGGATTCCTCAGTTGTCTGCTTTGCCAAAAACCTGGTATGTTTTAGTTATAGATATTAAAGATTGTTTTTTTTCAATTCCAATTCATCCTGAGGATAGTCCACGTTTTGCATTTACTATCCCTGCACTGAATCATGAAGGTCCTGATCAGAGATATGAATGGAAAGTACTCCCTCAAGGGATGGCTAACAGCCCAACTATGTGTCAAATTTATGTTAATAAAGCAATCCAGCCACTTAGAAATCAAAATTCTGAACTACAAATATTTCACTATATGGATGATGTATTATTAGCACACAAAGATAAAAACACATTGCTAGAATGTTATGCCACACTTACAAACTTATTAAAAAATTATAATCTAGAGATAGCAATAGATAAAGTACAATTAAATTTTCCAATTAATTATTTAGGAGTTCTATTATCCTCAACCATGGTCCGTCCACCAAAAATTCAAATACGAGTAGATCAACTCAAATCACTTAATGACTTTCAAAAGTTATTAGGAGACATAAATTGGATAAGGCCTTATTTAGGTATACCAACAGGAGAGTTGGGACCTTTATTTGATATCCTAAAAGGTCCATCAGATCCAAATTCACCCCGAATGTTAACGCCTGAAGCAAGAAAGGCATTAAAAATCATTGAAACATATATGGAAAATATGCATTTGGATAGAATTGATATAAGTTTGCCTTTATTATTTATTGTACTACCAACAAAAAATATTCCTACAGGAGTATTTTGGCAAGAAGGTCCATTATTATGGATACATTTATCTTATTCTCCTAACACTATTCTTACTAGGTATCCTGAGGCTGTAGGACAATTAATACTCAAAGGAATAAAAGCAGCAAAGGGAGTGTTTGGAATTTCTCCCAATAAAATTATTACTCCATATACTATGAATCAAATTGATGAGTTAGCTAATGAGTTAAATACTTGGGCAATAATCATGTGCAAATCTAATGTTTCATTTGATAACCACTTACCATCTAATCCTTTATTGTCTTTTTGGTCATTGCATCCTGTAATTTTTCCAAAAATGACAAGAAAAACACCTATCATGAATGCTCCAAATATATTCACTGATGGGTCAAATAATGGTACAGCAGCAGTAGTTACCCCTGATCAAACTTTTACATTTTTAGTACCCAAACAATCAGCTCAAAAGGTAGAGCTTAATGCAGTTTTACAAGCTTTTGTGATGTTTAAAGATTCTGTATTTAATTTATTTTCTGATAGTCAGTATGTAGTTAATGCTATAGTATCTCTTGAAGATGCTGGTAGGATTTCCCCTTCTTCTACTGTTTTCTCTTTGCTTTCCACTATACAAAGTCTAATCTGGGACAGAAAAGATCCATTCTTTATAGGACATATCAGGGCACATACAGGATTGCCTGGAGCCCTTAGTTTGGGCAATGATTTAGCAGATAAAACTACACATGACATACATATTTTCTCTACACTAGAAGAAGCTATAAATTTTCATAAAAAGTTCCATGTCAATGCTAATACTTTACAAAAGCGTTTTAAAATAACTAAGGAACAAGCTAGACAAATAATAAAACAATGTCAAAATTGTGTGACCTTTTTACCACAAGTTAATCTTGGAGTCAATCCTAGAGGATTGATACCTAACCATATTTGGCAGATGGACGTCACACACTTGCCAGAATTTGGAAAATTAAAATATTTGCATGTTACAGTTGATACTTCTTCTGGATTTTTGATGGGCTCCCTTCATGCCGGAGAAAAAACTAAAGATGTTATAGCTCATTGCTTACAAAATTTTGCCACTGTGGGTGTTCCAAAACAGTTAAAAACAGATAATGCCCCTGGTTATACTTCTACCTCTTTTAAACAATTTTGCTCAACATTTGGCATTACTCATATAACAGGAATCCCATACAATCCACAGGGACAAGGCATAGTTGAAAGAGCTCATCAAACTATTAAAATGTACTTATTAAAGCAAAAAGAAGGAATTGGGAAGGGGTATATATTCCCCAAAGATAAACTTAAAATAACCCTTTTTACTCTAAACTTTTTAAATTTGGATTCATCAGGACTTAGTGCTGCAGAAAGGCATATGTGTCCAAAAAATGTACATAAGCCCAAGGTACTTTGGAAGGATATTCTAACAGGACAATGGAAAGGTCCTGACCCAGTAATTGTCTGGAGTTGGGGGTCTGTTTGTGTGTTTCCACAGGGAGAACAGCAGCCGATTTGGATTCCAGAGAGATTAACCAAAGTCCTGACCCAGTGATTGTCTGGAGTCGGGGGTCTGTTTATGTGTTTCCACAGGGAGAACAGCAGCTGATTTGGATTCCAGAAAGATTAACTAAAGCGATTTCTACAGACCAAAAAGAAGATGATTTGGCTCAAATCCATAACAACTGATATCCAAAACTCCAGTTTGGCTATTCTTACATCTGCAACAGAACCAGGATGCTTTTTTCAATATCTATTTTATTATTGCCCTTTGCCATATCATGAAGTTCTATTTTGTTTTTTGAGCTCATACAGACCTAGGTTAATGTTTTGCTGATCAGTTCTATTTTTTGACTATAGAGTTTTTAAACATTGCAATGGAGATTTCACCTGTAAAAAGTTATAAGGCCTTTACTATAATGTTATGTGTTGTATGTATTATGTTATGTGTGCACACTTGTGTTTTGTGTTATATGTTTGAATGTCCATATATCATATATGATGAGCGCTCATGATAAAATGGATCCAAATATTTTTTTTTCACGTGATTTATATGGTTTAATTTAAATTGGGTAAACAACTGTTGAGGATTGTTTTAATATGTAAACAAAAAAGAAGGTTAACAGATCTGTTTGTTTACTTTCACCTTTCCTTTTCATTATATTTAATAATTCTCTTAAAGATAATGTAAATTGTTAAGAAAATTGTTTTCTTTTAGTGCCTTCTGTAATGTTACATAATTTTTTCTTTAGCCATTATTGCCAGAATTCCTATCTTCATCCCAGTGCCGGTGAAGACAATGTAAATTGTTAAGAAAATTGTTTTCTTTTAGTGCCTTCTGTAATGTTACATAATTTTTTCTTTAGCCATTATTGCCAGAATTCCTATCTTCATCCCAGTGCTGGTGAAGTCAAAGATAAAACCAATCTACACCTTCTACAATAGCCATCACTGAACTGCTTGCAGAACTTGCCTGGACACATTGTGAGCTCACCTGTATGCATTTTGAACTATCTGTTGGTGCAGCGACTTGTGGTAGTGTTGGGGTATTTTTGCTGATGATGTCACCGGTGGTACAATTTTTCAAAGGAGCCCTCAATTGGCTTAATGTCATGGCATTTTGCATCCTCCTCTACTAGTGATGGTCTAAAATTTGGGGGCCAACAGAGGTGAGGCAAAGAACCTCACCCCCCCACTGGTGCAAAGGCCTATCCACAAGTATAGCTGTATGCTGGACCGGTAGTCAGTGACGGGTATGATCCAATTGCAGTGGTACCAACCTAAGACAGGAGGCTGACGCCTAGAGGTCAGTTCATCCGATGACGGGTAAGGACCATATGTTGAATTGGACTGCCTAACAGGCACGGTCCCTAAGCCACATGCTTGTTGTTTAAACAGAGAGGGGGAGATGTTGAGAGCCACAGCCGAAGGGGCCCCAGCAAACTTCCAGCTGCCAGCAATCCAGCTGCCGGCTGATGATTGGCTCACAGCGGCCCCAGCAACATCTAGCTGATTGGCTCCTCGGCCCCAGCAACATCTAGCTGATTGGCTCCTCTGCGGTGATGCTCATTGGACTGTTTCCCTGCCCTTTCAGACCACGGAGCTGCTCATTGGGGGACTTTTTGGCTCTGCCCACGTGACCCAGCCAATCGGCCTCAAGAGCAGGAGGATTGTGGGAGGTGGAGAGAAGCTTGTGGGGGGAGGGAGAGGCTTGTGAAAAGCCGATGGTGGCAGTTGGGCTCTGAGGGGTTTTTCCTGAGAGGCTGTTTGTTTGGCGTGTTTGGTTCTAAAAATAAAGTTAGTTTCTTTTGACAAGTGGCTTCTGATTGTGCCCAGCCAGACTGCGGCAAACAACAAATGAATAAAGGTTAAATTCTTAAAAAAAAAAAAAAAAAACAATTTTAGAGAAGGAAAAATTTATTTGGGGCCCACAGTTTCAGAGGTCTCAGTCTGAATTCAGGCCAGCTCCGTTGCTATGGGCCCAAGATAAGGTAAGACATCATGGTAAAAGAGTGTGGTGGAGGAAAGGAGGTTAGGACATGGCCACCAAGAAGCACAGAGGGACTAAACTCAGCTCACAAAATATATACCCCAAAGACATGTCCCAGTGATCTACCTCCTTCAGCCACAACCCACCTGTCTACAGATACCACCCAGTTAATCCCCATGAGAAGATTAACGCACTGATTAGATTAAGGCTCTCATAACCCAATCATTTTTTTTTCCTCTAAACTTTCTTGCTGTCTCACACATGAGCTTTTGGGGGACATCTCATATCTAAACCATAACAAGGACCATTTGTAGTAGGAAACCAAATAACAACAAAGGATTGTTATTTTATTTTTTGTGGTGCTGAGAGTCAAACTCAGGACCTCATGCATCCTATGTAAATGCTCTACCACTGACCTACATACTCAACCCTGTATTTTTATTTTTTGATGCTGTCTTTAGATGAATAAAGATTAGCCAAGGTCTTGGAAATTAAAAGCAGAGGAAAACAGGTTTTGGTGAGAAACACTGGCAGAGTTTGATTCTTCTCCTTGGGCCCCTGAGGATAAAAGAAGGTAACAGCAGACTGTCAGGTTACCAACACCATGAGTTGCTTTGGATTTAATTGAGTTTAGTCACATTTAATTTCATGAATTATAGTTTCCAGTGTTTATCATGTAATGACTGGAATACTGGCAAGACAGAAAACCACAGAGAGTAGTTCTTGTTTCTTCTCTTGATTTTTTTCTCTACACATCTTCTCGCAGGTAACACTGTTACTTTACTATAGCCCATAGTTGGAACTGCAGATTTGCAGTTTGCAAGTAAAGACTTGGCTTTGTCCTGGGAAGTGCCACTGGGTCAGCTATTACATTTGGTTCTAAACTTTGAGGTGGTGGGAGTGACACTGATACTCATTTGTCTTCCTGATATTTTGAAGTTGAGAAATGAGACACCTAAGGGATTGGGGTATAATTAATTGAACTACTGTGGTGCTGAAGGAGCAACACTTATTTTAGGGAAAGACTGCTAGGTCTACTGCTGTGGAAGCAGGCACATTCAACCAGGCCACTGTTTTACTTTTCTCCTAAGCTACCCTCCAGCTGACACGGAGCAGGATATGGAATTTAAGGGGAAGAATTGTGGCTCTGATTTCATCGAGCCTTTAATTTTTCCATGAGAACTTATCAATGAGGGGTTGGGGAATCTAAGGGGATAG
The DNA here is from genome assembly GCF_047511675.1 of Marmota flaviventris. Classification (NCBI taxonomy): domain Eukaryota; kingdom Metazoa; phylum Chordata; class Mammalia; order Rodentia; family Sciuridae; genus Marmota; species Marmota flaviventris. Next base: position 56,387,365 of record NC_092499.1, on the reverse strand, counting down.
AAATTTAGGATTGCTTTAACTTTCTGGGGAATTGAATCTTTTAAGATGATAAAGGGTAAAGGGACCTTCTATTTCTCTTAGTAATGCGTTTTGCTTTGAAGTTTTTTTGATGATAATATAATTAATATTACAGTTTTCTATTAGTGTTCAATGGAACTTCTTTTGTGTGTTATGCTTTTGATCTTTCTGTATTTTATATTTTAGATGTATTTCTTGTAAACAACATATAGTTTGTTTTTGTTTCTTCAGTGCAGTCTAATTTTGCCTTTTAATAAGGTCATTTAGTTGTTTTCATAGAATGTGAATAGTGACATTATTTTTTTTTTGGTATTGGGGATTGAAATCAGGGGCACTTTACCACTGAGCCACATCCCCAGCCCTATTTTGTATTTTATTTAGAAACAGAGTCTCACTGAGTTGTTTAGCGCCTTGTTTAGGCTGGCTTTGAACTCACTATCTTCTTGTTTTAGCCTCCTGAGCTGCTGGGATTACAGGAGTGCACCACTGCGCCCTGCAAATAGTGATATATTTTTAAGTTTTTCATTTTACTACCTCTGTTTGTCTTCCTTAGTCTATTTTTTCTCTGCTTCCATGTTTTGAATTTTTTATGTTTATCGTTCAGAGTTTTCCTATGATTGTTTAGAAGGTATACAGTCTTCATTTGTTTAGCAGTTAGCTTAGGAATTACAGAATGCATATATGGCTTATTGAAGTCTAATGTTATTTATGCTTTTACTTTCCTCCTAAGTGATGACAGAAACTTGGAGTACTTTAACTCCCCCTCTTGTCTTACATGCTGTTATATCTTTATTGCTATTTTTCTATACATTTAAAATAAGATATTATTATCATAATTATTTTTTATTGATTTTTATGGTTATTATTCATTTACAGTCACCCATATATTAACCATTTTCATTGCTTTTTTTCCCTTCTCTTTGTCTTTCTATCTGGGATCATTTTCTGTTTGCCTAAGGAATACTGTAAAACGTATAAGCTCCCATTGCTATTTATTCAGTTGGTCCCAAAGAGTTTTTCAGGTAAAATAGGGGCCTAGGAGAAATTTGGTCTCCTTAAGCATCATAGAACCTGGGAAAAACTGAGGACAGAGGAGGTCAGTCTTTTTTGCAGGTGAAATATGCCCTATAGTCCAGGTTTGGTTCCATTCTATAGCAAAGAGGCCTCTATAGCTTTGTTAAGCTTATGGGCTCCTGCTACCATGGCTCAGGGCACAATGGGCAGCTGGGTATAGAGGATAATGGATGCAGGGCTTATAAGAACCTCTATTTCCAGGACAGCCCATTATGTGGCCAGAAATTGCTGCTCTAATGGTATATAGTATAGGACTGAGGAGAGCAGTTTTGTGTACAGGAAATCCATGGGTAACTTAAGGCCATCATGTGTGATCCAGAGACTTTAGAAGGCTAAAGAGGAGATTGCTAAAGCTTTTACAGTGAAGGAATTTCTGGGGAGTTAATGAGAATGCCTGTTGTATTGCAATTTGGACATATTCTAGAGCCTTTTGAAGAGCCAAAACATTTCAAGTAGGCTTATCTGCAAGTCATAGCATAAATGAGCTCTCAAATGATGAATATTTTGTTTCTAGAACTCATAAAGAGCTGAAAGATGTGTGGTTGTTTCTTGACAATGTTAGACATGGTTTATCAGAAATTTAACCAGAAGTAGGGCCTTGCACTATATGTGGGACAAAGCTCATTCTCTTTTATGAGTTCCATTGTGAGTGGTTGTATATTCCAATGAGTGCTTCCAATAACTCTCCTTGGAAGAGGATGTGATCAATGTAATGTCATACTTCTGATCTTAGAAGAAATTGAATGAAGTTAAAATTTTGCTTGTCAAAGTTGTGTGTAACATTAGGGCTGTTGAGGTACCCCATAAATAGCTAAATAAAGGTTTCATATCTCCCCTTTGGAGATAGGGGCCAACTTTAGCTGAGGATGTTAAAATAGTCATTGAACAGAACATATTATTGAAATCTATAATAGAAAAATATTTACCAGTTATTGATTATATAGAGCTAGTAATGTCAATATTAATTGGTATAGGAGCTTTAATGGATGGGACCATGGCATTTAAGGTTGTGGTAATCCACCAAGAGATACCATGTATTCTTTACAAGTTCAAATACAGAGCAATTAGGCTATTAGAGAAGCTATAAGGATAATTACTCCTCTATATAGGCTTTGTATAATGGATTTCAATCATTGAATTTTTAATTTACATTGCAGTATTTTAACTGTTTTAATTGGAAAAGAAGACCCATGGAGTTCCATTTTGTTAAGTGCAAGTGACTTAATTTAAATTTATAACTAATTGGTTCAGAGTATCCATGCCAGCTATGGTATATTTTAGGGCAATGATATGGCTGTGGAGAATTTAGGCAAGTTAGTAGTTTCACTGATTAAGGTGAAGCATAAAGAGAGCACTTGCTCTTTTCTTAATTTCCGTGACTCCCCTATGAATATGAGTCATTCCTTGTTTAAATGTAGTAGGATCACTAGTATTAATTAAATCCATGAAGATTTTCCAATTGGTGCAATTCAGCAGATATTAAAATTAATTTCCATAGGGTATGTTGGTGAATGCCTGCAATACCAACTACTCAGCAGGCTGAGGTAGGGGGATTATTATTTGAATGAAACCCCATCTCAAAAAATGAATTAATTCAGAACTTATGTAAGTGTAAAAGCCAATCAGTATCCTTTTATCTTTTGTTGAATGAATTCTTTTAGTACAGTTCACATTTCCAGTTGGGTCAAATTATGGACCTTTGTTTTAGTTATTTTTTTTTGTTTGTTTGTTATTTTTTCTTCTCCCTGTGACCAGGCTTCTTTCTTTTTCTTTGGATGTGTTTGTATGTGTGTCATTATTGGATATTTGTCAAGACTGGAGGAAAGATGGGTCCTCTAACCTGTTCATATTTATACATTACTTTCTCCAGATAATCTTAATAAGTATCATGGGCTCTCCCATGACAATGATTGTTTTATAGGGTTTAAGGACCACAGCCTTAAAGTAATTATTGAATTATCAATTAACACCTTGCTGTGCCAAATGTTGCCATTTTTTAAAATAACCCTGTGGATTAGGATCTTTCTTGTGATAGAGGTATGTGCAGCATAATAACAGATGTATTTAAGGGTCCTGGTGAGATGTTTGCTCTTAGTGGACCTCAACACATCACATAATGGCTTCTCCCCCCATATTAGTGATTCAACAAAGGGGTGCTTTATCACTGAGCTACATTCCCAGCCCTTTTTAATTAATTGGTTATTTTGTTTTGAGACAGGCTCTTGCTATGTTGCTGAGACTGGCCTCTGATTTATGATCCTCCTGCCTCAGCTTCCTGAGTAGCTGTGATTGCAGGCATGTGCCACTGTACCAGGCTTTCCCCCCTCTTCTTTCTATGTTTCTTCTTTTATTTATTTATTTATTTATTCATTTTTTATTAGTTGCACATGGCAATACAATAGTCTTGACATATCATACATTTGTATGATTCTTCTTTAATGAACAACCACTGGTGGACACATATCTTTCACAGAGTGTAGTCTTTCTCTTGATCACTTTATCAGAGAATAGTTTCTTGTTCAGACACAACTAGTTGGGTAAAAGTCTTTTCCCATAGTGTAGCATCCACCACTGCCATTCCAAGATCTGGGCTGAGATACAAGAACCATGACCACTTTATGAAAGACCCTGGTAATGTACTCCTGTCTCTGTACCAAATATCAACACTTCTGACCTTGCTATGACACGCAACTAAATCAGTCAGGGTCACTCCAGGTGAATTGGGCTGGCACTAAATAATCACACAGAGACAGAGAAAATACCTTTTTCTTGGGGTTCAGTTATGGCTCTTCTGCCCCAACTCCCACAAGGGAGGCAAGAGAGGCAGGCAAAAGAGAGGGAGCATGCCTGAAACCACTCTATTTATTGGGAGGAAAGACATTTGAGAAAGTTTAAACCAAATAAGGCAAGGGATTGGGTTTCAGGGGGTTGCTTGGTGATGTCTTGCATTCAGCAGATTTGACTGACATCTTGGAAAGCCACACCCATCTCAGGTGCTGTGTGGGATTAAAGGTAGAGTGAGCAAAAAGGACACATAACATCGCACAGCCCAATCAGGCAGCAACATCAGTTCAGTCCCCTCATGTGCTCAAATGCTCATAGCTCACATACACAGCCCATGGCTGGCTCTTGACATGACCTCTAGTCAGTGAAATCTATAACAGAGCTGGTAGGCCTTGACACATGTTTCACTGTGTAGCACAACTCAAAGTGCAAGTTTGTCAGCCAACAGTACAACCATCCTCTGCACTATATGTAGTGGTTTGCACCCAGTTATCAGGCTAAAAGCAAGAGAAGAAAGACCCCAGTGGTGGTGCTCAGTGTCTGTATAGTCCTGTTCATAGGACCATTTTTTGGGGGAGTGGGTACTGGTATTGAACTCAGGGGCATTCAACCACTGAGCCATATCCCCAGCTCTATTTTGTATTTTATTTAGAGACAGGGTCAATAGTGTATAGAAAATTGTATTACTTACCTAATGAAGCTTTTTAATGCAAGCAGTTTTTTTCCCATATCTTGATTCTCTAAAGCCCTATATCATAGTAACTGTTTTGGTTGTCTGCTGGTCCACTGGCAAGAGAAGCTCAAAGTGAATAGGTTGCTAATTGGAGCTTCAGGTTTGGTGAGAGAGGGACAGATACCACATCAATATCTTGGTTCTGTTTGCCTGTATTCAGCTATTGGGTCTTAGCTCTGTGTATCAGCAATGGTTGAATTGTGTGTACTGTATCCTGGGGGGAGTACCTTTATATTGCAGAATATCATCCCTGGACTGGAGCCTCAGCTGACCATTAATAAAATGTTCTTTCATACTATTCAAGTCTAGTTGTTTCTGGGTGAGTTTAAGCTACACAAGGTAGCTGTGGGAGTTGAGGGGTAAGATGCTAATTTGAGTTCTTGAGAAACTTGGATGCAGGTCCTGTGAGAGAATCTAGGTGTAAAGGTTCCTGGGATTCAAAACACCTTGTCCCGTCTCCCATCTAAAGATTATTTTTGTTTTGTAAGAACAGACATCACAAGATAAGTCCTTAAGCTGAAGCTGAAAAATATAATTTCCAGGTAAGCTGTACTTACTTAAAAAAAGGAGGAAGGAAAAGGAGAAAGAACAAGAAAAAAGTGACTCAGTTTGAACTGAAGTTATATGAAACAGCAGACCCACCCCTTTAGAAGCTCTTCACACTTGAAATTTGTCACAGGTACACAAGCCCTGAACAGAAAATGTGAACATATGGATAATATCTGAATATCTGAAGAAACCTACAGAATTTAAAAAATTCACTACATATCTATTACATTAAAAAACTTTGATTTCTCAGTCTTAGAATAACTAAATCATACTCAACATAGCATCTTTTACCATGGAAACTTTTTTTAAAATTTTGTGGTACTGAGAATTGAACCCAGGGCTTTGTGCATGTGAGGCAAGCACTCTATCAACTAAGTTATATTCCTAGCCCTATCATGGAAACATTTTTTCCCTCATATTCCTTGTGCTCCCTGCTCTGTAGTGTAGTAGTGGCTGAGGCTGCATAAGTTAAAAAACAAAGACAGCAATGTCAATATTGAGTACAGTGTAAAAACTTATAAAATGCCTAGAAAGAAATAGACTCTTTGATGCATTAGTGTTGCATGAACAACAACCACTCTACATTCTATACTGTTTTTTTAAAAAATAGTTTTTTGGATTGACATATAATATTTATACATAGTTGTGAGGTACATCGTGCTTCTTTGATTCATGTACACATTCAGTAATGATCAACTCAGGGTAATTAGCATATTGTGAGCTTAAACGACTGTCATTTCTCTTTTGTGGTATTGGAGATTAAACCCAGGTCCCTGAGCATGCAAGGCAAGTACTTTATCACTGAACTTCATCCCCAGCCTGAATTTTTATCATTTCTTTATGGTGAGTACATTTACAACCTTTCTTATAACTATTTTGAAATATACAGTACATTGTTGTTAATGATATTCACCCTAGGGTACCAGAACGCATTCCTCCTATCTTAACTATAATATTGCACCCATCAACAACCTTTAACACACTGTCCCCGGTCTCTGGTGACCATTGTTCTACTCTCAACTTCTGTGAAATCAATTGTTAAATGTCCATGAACAGATAAATGGATTTTAAAAATGTGATATATATATATATATATATATATATATATATATATATATATATATATATACACAATAGAATACTATTCAGCCATAAAAATCATGAAATTCTGTCACTTGTGAGAAGACATATGGATCTGGAGAACATTATGTTTGGTGAAATAAATCAGGCATAGTAAGACAAACAATTCATATTACTTGTATATAATTGAAAAAGTTGGTCTCACATAACTTTAAAAATCACTTCATTGGGCTAGAGTAGCATTTTAAAAATATGACATTAAAGAAATGGAAGATAATTTTTTCCAATATATTAGTAAGAAACTGGAAGACATGCTCTTGGGCCATGAAGAAAATTGAGTTGGCTCTTTATTATAAGAAAAATTTTTATTTAAAACTACATCTGACTGGCTGATGTTTTTCTGTTATGGATAGGTTTATTATGGAGGTGGTTTAAGAAACTAATCACTTTGTCATCCCCTTCCTCTATATAGCTGCCCCAAGGTAATGTCATATATTTTCCCTATATAGACTTTTAAAGAACAGAGTTAACTACTATTGATGTTAATTTATTAGTTCTGGGGTCCCATATCCCTCAAACTGCTGATTAAGAGTGATTCTCTCTAATTCTTGTGGTGAAGGTATTTTGAAAAAGTTAAGATAAGGGAGAGTTTCTTATTATTGAGAAATAATGATTTAGAAAGGAAATGAAGTGCAAGGCATATATGTGATTGAGTCCCCAGGAATTCTCAATAATCCTGTGAGGCCTTAGTTAGCCTTCTCTTTGAACCTGGGATAAGAGTTTGAAACAGTTCTTACAATTTTTAGAGACTGGAATGACCTCAAATGACATCCAGGTGACAACTTCTTACCTTTTATGTTTCTAAATCTCCTCTCAATTCTGACACAGGAGCTAATACACGTCAGTGGAGCCAAAGGCTCTGAACTCTGGCCATTGGTAGGGTCAGGGCCTTTCAACTTCTACCAACTAACGCCAACATTTATATACATTCTTTTTGCGGGGCTAATCAGGGGACATGATTATATTTATATCATTGCTTTATGTTAAAATGAAATTTTATTAGGATAATTTTTACAAACAGTGTTTTAAAATGCAATGATTTGTAATTTGATCAATCTAAGCTACTTGTTACTGAAAATTGAGTACACTTTAAAATTTGGACCATCTTTTGCTACTCAAGTCATTAATGACTCTTTCCTTTCCAGCAAACTCTTCCTTTTATTTTCCTCCCCCATTTTTTACCCACTTATATATATATTTTTTAATTCACATTTTAGGTTTATTTTTTTTATGGACAGCATGCCTTTATTTTATTAGTTTAATTTATTTAAAGTGGTGCTAAGGATCAAACCCAGTGACTCACACATGCTAGGCAAGCACTCTTCCACTGAGCTACAGTCCCAGCCCTTCCCCCATTTACATCTTGATTATTAACAAGCTCCATAGTTAATTCACTTACTCTTATATTTCAGATTTCTGGGAAAATACACATCTTTTACTTCAAAACATCCTTACCTTTATTTTTGATTCATAAACCAATTATATTTCCAGTCGATGTAGGAATTATTTAAAAATATACTTGCAAGGTGTGATGGCTCATGCTGAGATCAGGTGGCAGAGGCAGTGCAATCACAAATTTAAGACCAGCCTCATCAACTTAGCTAGCAACTTATATCAAAATAAAGAATAAAAGGACTGGGGGGTGTATCTCAGTGGTAAAGTGCCTCTGGGTTGAATACCTAGTACCAGAAAAAATTAAATGAATAAATCTAGCATTTCACTTTTTACCTGGATTGTACTTGCTTATTTATATTTTAACTTGTATGTTGTAGTCATGCTGAAAAGCCTCTAGGTGGCAGTCCAGTACCATCAAAGAAATAGAAGGGTTTTTCTGCTGGCAATGCACATTGGTGTTCCTGCTTCTGCAAAGATGACCTTCATCTGTCAGTGATCCTGTCTTTTCTTTTCATTATTTCTCCTTTTGACCTAATCTTGAAACACTTGATCACTAATTATATCTGACATCAAAGTGAAATTGTAGGTAGCTACAGGGTGCTGAATCAGGTCTATGGTACTGCAAAATCTTAGCAGCCAATAAGCATGGTGTTTTTATGATAATAACAATAAAGACAGATTAGAATATTAAGAATTCCTGCTCGTGGATTGATACATTATTAGAAATTGAGTGCTTAATAATATTTCAAATTAGCACAAGTAGCATTTATTATTTCTTAATTAATATAGATCATTACTTCCCCATAGCATTTTGATGTTTTGCTATGATGGGCAGGTTTATTATTGAGGCAGGTTCAAGAAAATGCTAGTCAATTTTCCATTCCTTTCCACTGTCAAGCCATTTAAATCTTCTGACATGTGCCTGTGACCCTTTGCCTCTGTTGGGGAGTTGGATTCCCTTGTGAACTACTTAACTTTGCTTCTGTCTATGACTTCAGCCTGGACCCTTAACACTAGACAGCTTCTTTGAAAATGTATAACCCTGGCCTTGAGGGGGATAAGAGGTGGGAATTTGTATTCTCAGAGCAAATCCTTCATCACTAGTGAACAGTCAACCCAAAGCCTTGCTCCAGCAAGGCTTTACTGCTGTTACCAGGGTGATTGATGGACTGAATGCTTGAAAAGTTGTGGATTGTCACCTGAATTGGTGTGTTCCTCTGTATTCTCCCTGCCACCATCCTAGTTCAGTCAGGGATCATTGCACAAGCCTCCTAGCTACTTTCCTTTTTACCTGTAGACCTTACATGGCTCTGTATTTCTTTGTAACTCACAATTCTTCAATGTCTCTTCTTTGCCAAATGAACAGTCCACATTCTCTAGCTACCTCTCATGATGTAGTTCTAAGTCATTTTCACCGTGCCCTGATAATGTGTCAATGTCTGGCCAGGGATTCTTAATATTCTAGACTGTCTTTATTATCTTTATAAAAGTTGCAAACTCTCTGTTGAATCTTGTAGTCTGCAGAAAACTGAACTGACTACTCAATATTATCTGAAGAAATGTTAAGGCTTTTCAGTCTCTGTGCTTTTACTTACCCTGTTTCCTGTCTCACCTTCATTTCATACTATAGAGATCTTACCAATTCTTCAGGATCTGGCTGAAATTTAACCTATCTTAATAAATGTTCATCTATACTCTGTGCCAGAAGCAATCTCCCTTTCTTTATCACCTATGATGCTTTGTTTTTGTCACTTTTATGGCATTTGTAATGCTTTTTATTACAGTTATTTGTTCACACGTCTTATCTTCCCCGCTGGATTGCAGGCTTTTTAAAGGATAGGGATTTTTATCATATTCATATTTTTATTTCTCTCAATATCAAGGACACAACAGATCAGCAATATATTTTGAGACACAATGTTTTTTAATGCATACATATAATCCCTTTTATGTAAAAGCATATATGCATAACATATCAAATCAGACTCTTTTTATTGCCATGGAATTCTCTGTCCCCAAAGCTGAGGACAATAGATAATAAGTATTTACTTTTTTCTTTCTTCCTTTCTGTCCTTCTTTCTTCTTTTTTCTTTTAGTACTTGGGATTTAACCTAGGGGCTCTCTACTATTGAGCTACATCCCCAGCCCTTTTTTTTTTTTATTTTTATTTTGAGACAGAATCTTGTTAAGTTGCTGGGGCTGGCCTCAAACTTGCAACCCTCCTGCTTTAGCCTCCTGAGTTGTTGGGATTACATGTACGTGCCACCACATGCAGTCTCCTTTATTTTTTAAAAAAAGTGCTGGCACATTCCCAAAAGACTTCAGATAAGATACTGGTCCAGGGTCTGCCACCATCATCAATGCACAGGTGTGGATGTGAGAGATTTTATATGAGAACTGGATGCTGTTGCCAGGACTTTGGGATCAAATATAGACTAAAACTGTCACCTCCTTTTCCTTTTGCTTGGAAATTCCTGAGTTTAGGGGGCAATGGGGGCAATGCCTGAGAGAAGGCAATGGGGAAATAGATGGAGGAAAAGATTTGTAAGTTCTGTGAGCTGAGTAGATGCTGAGGAGGGTGTCACTAGACTTGAAAGTGTCTTACCCAAGAGGGCTGCTTGTTTGATGGAGGCACTCCAACAGAAAGTGGCTGTGGGTGAACTACCAGGTAGCATATACTGGGGTGGAGTTGTACACTAGAGAGCATTGTTGGTGGTAGGGTACCCATGGAGCTACCCATGGAGCAGGGAAGGTGTCTCTAAACAGGTCTGAAAATAATGTCTTTATCCCGAGAGAGAACTGGAATTCAGTTGCTTGCCATAACAGTGGGCAATTAATGCAAAGGTATCAGGTAGCTAAAAAGGACATTTCTTCTTGGGCTGGGGTTGTGGCTCAGTGATAGAGCATTTGCCTTGCATGTGTGAGGCACTGGGTTTGATTCTCAGCACCACATATAAATAAATGAATAAAATAAAGGTCCACCAACAACTAAAAAATAATTTTAAAAAAGGACATTTCTTTCATTCTTCTTATTGGATTTAACTTCTTTGTCAGAGCCAGAGGAAGGAGTAAGGAGGTGGGTGACACAAGGAATGTAAAGAACAAGCCACATGTTGCTCTCTCTACCCTCCCACCTCCACAGGACTTTCATCCTTAGTTCAATTCTGAGATGAGGGAGAAGAAAAAATGTTTATGTAGCTGAAAAGTCACTGGCAAAGCAATAAGATTTACTTAGGATACACAAAGACAGGGGAGAGTGTGGGAGGCTGACTAGCACGTGACTGGGTCTGACTCCCCTGGTGAGCGATGTGGCATCCATGGTCATGCTGCTGGATAGCCCCGGTTTTCTAGGGTTCTAGTGACTGTGTCTTGTGCATGGGTGTGCCTTTCTATATCCCCATGGGTGGAGCTACGCTCACCTGTTCCTTTGTAATATTACTCCTTGCCCTGTTTTGGGATAGAATGTTCCATGGAAACGCCTTTTGTGTGTCCCCTTCTCTTACTGTGTCCTTGGGTGTGGCCTTCTTAGATGTCAGTCAACCTGCTGACAGCAGACATCATGAAGCTAGACTCAGCCCCTTGAACCTGACCCCTTGCCTCATTTGAATAGCTTCTCCTTAATAAAAGGGATCAGCATGTGCTCTCTCTCTCTTTCTGTGGACCCTTAAGGTCAGAGGAGCCATCACAGCACCCCCAAAGAAAAAGGTATTTCTGTCTCTTGTGTGGTTATTTTGCACAGCCCAATTAACCCAATTTCCCTGGAGTGACCCCTGAGTGTTTTAGTTATGTGCAACCCAGCAAGTGGAGTCCCAGGGTGGGCAAAAGGTCTGAGTGTTTACTTCGCCAGGAAAGTGACAAAAGGAGAGAACTGAAAGAACAAGTTTGAAGGAGGTATGGAAAAATAGACCTGTTTCCTGATTGTTTCCCAACAGGTTTAGTCATTCAATAAAATATATCAATCAATCAATCAATCAGTCATCTATCTTTCATAAAATTACATATGTTATTTAAATTTTTATTTTTGTTTATGTTTTTAAAAATGTGTCATATATGAAATCTGATATAAAATAATTTGTAATAGAAAATTTGAAAAATAGAAGTTTTAGAAACAATGAAAATTACCCACAATTTACCCATCTATATAAGTATTAGTGATATTTTAATGTTTCCTTGTATACTTTCTGCTTATGATTATTTTTAAAACAATTCCAATAATATATGTGCAATTTTGTGTCCTGCTTATTTAAGGTAACATTCTTCCATTGCTATAAATATCTTAGGAATAATGAAGGAACTAGAATATATTTCACCAATCCCTATTTAGATTAATTACAACATGTGATTTGTATAGGCTCTTGTAATAAATTTCTATTTTCCTAAGCTTCTCTGCTTTGTTTTTTGTTTGTTTTTGTTTTTAGAGACAGTGAGTGTATCACTACATTGTCCAGGCTGGTCTGAATTCCTGGATTCAATCAATACTCCTGCCTCAGCTTCTTGAGTAGCTGGGACTACAGATGTGCACCGCCATACCACACTTGTTTTTGTAGGTTTCTGTGATAATTTCCTTTGTCTAATCTTATGTATTTCCAGTTACTATATAAGAAGATAGAATGTAGGCATTAAAAAGAGGAGGCCCTGCTTGGCTCTTAAGAGCTTGCAGTGCAATTGGGCAAGGCATACCTAAAAGATAATATGATACTATCTTGTGTGTGTGATGATAGCAATATGAACAGACTATTGTAGAGAAATAGAAGAAGTATTCCTACTCCAGCCCAGGAGGGTGTGAGGAGAGATGGGCCAGTGGAAAGTCAAGGAAATGCATTGAATGGGTGGTGAGGGTAAGGGGAGGAGGGAGAGAGTGTGGGTACAGGCAGGGAGGTAAGAAACAGCACTGTGTAGGGCATGAAGATGGGAAAGAATATTATAAAGACCTCATATTTAAATAGGAATTATAGTTGATCTGGTTGCTAGGGATGTTATATAAGTATTAAATGAGATCTTATAAATTGATCAGTAAGATATCTGGTAGTAAGCCCTGAAATGTGGCTAAGACATTCATTGTCATTCAAATTATAATTGTCTCTATTCTATATTTTTATGTTAATAGAATCAGAATTAGCTCTCTCTTATACTATTGCATTAGTCAATATTCTCTGAAGAAATAATCAATAGATGTGTATATGTATATTCATATTTATATGAATATATATGTATATTTCTTTTTTTTATGGAAATTGGTTCATACTTACAAGATTATGGAGATCAAAGAAGTCCTATGATATGCCATCTGCAAATTCCTAATTCTCATCCAAAAACCTGGGAATAGAGAAGAGTGAAGGGAGACTGCACTGGAGTTCAAAGTCTTGAGAATTGGAGGATCTGATTGAGGGGCAGGAGAAAATGTATATCCCAGCTCAAGAGAGGGAGAGAGAATTTGCCCTTCCTTTGCATTTTTTTTCCTATTTACTCCCTCAGTGGGTTGGATGATGCCCACACATGTTATAAGGGTGGGTATTCTTTACTTAGTTGACTGATTCAAATGCTAGTCTTTTCTGAAAACACCCTCACAGACACTCCCAGAAATACTGTTTTACAGTAATTTGGGCATCTCTTAGCATAGTCAAGTTGAAACATTAAAATTAGCCATTGTGACTAATTCTTGGATGGCTGTGTGGAAATTCCCACCATCATAGCAAAGCCAGTTCTTTTATAGGCCACAGTGCTTTATATACACTGAGAATTTATGCAATTGGCTAGGGAGCCTGACTTTAGAGGCCATGTCCCAACCAAAGTATTATAGATCCTCAACATATTCTACCATTTCTTTTCAATCCCAGAGACAAAACTGATTAATTCTCTCAGAAGAGACTGATTTGGACTGAAACAGTTCTACAATCAGACTGGTAATCTGTGATAATAATCAACATGAACACATTTAGACATTATTAATTCACAAGCTGGTAACAGGCTGTGACTCAGGCCCTATGGATGCTAAAATCTAAACTTCCATCTATTGTGGTTTATTTTATTTTAGTTTTTTCATTGAAAAATTTTTGTTCTTTTTAGGTTGTGGTTTATTTTGTTTTTAATTTTTTAGTTTTATTTTTTATGTGCTGAGAATTGAACCCAGTGCCTCACACATGCCAGGCAAGTGTGCTACTGCTGAGTCCCAGCCCCAGCCTCTGTGGTTTATTTTTGACTTTGTATGTTTTCTCAACTCTATAGCATCCCACATTTAATGCTTTTATGGTTCCCCTTTAACTCCTTCATACTTATTAGCAATGAAATTTAAATTAAAATAAAAGGTGTCTATATCCATATTTGGGGGGGGGTGTGGTACTAGGGATTGAACCCAGGATCGCTTAACCACCAGCCCTTTTTAATATTTTATTCAGAGACAGTGTCTCACTAAGTTGCTTATGACCTTGCTAAATTGCTGAGACTGGCTTTGAACTTGCAGTTCTCTGCCTCAGCCACCGGAGCCACTGGGATTATAGGTGTGTGCCACCATGCCCATCTATATCCATTTTTTATTGGAAGAAACATAGTTGGCATCTAGATAGACAGGTTTATACTTTGCAGCTGAACTTGAGAAGGTTGTCTCAAATGATAAAGTTGATAGAGCAAGTGTGGTAGAGAATAACAGACTCCCAAAGAGAGATACTGGAAGATGATATGCTGCTCATTTTGTAGATGGAGGAAGGGACCATGAGCCAAGAAATGCAGGTGGCTACTCAAAGCTGGAAAAGCTAAGAAAATATTTTTCCTTATAGCTTCCTAAAGCAACCTAGTCAGCAGACACTGGGAAAATTCCAGTTAGTGCTTCTAAACTTTATAACTTGAAGAATAAATTAGAGTAGTTTTAAGTTACTCAGTTTGTGGTAATCTGTTTCAGCAGCAATAGAAACCTAATACAGCAAGCATGAAGAGGATGTAACAGCACTCGGCCCAAGGCTGCTTACAGTTACTAGCTTAAGTTCTATTGCTATATAAAGCCTAGACTGGAAGTGACAGAGTTGCTTTGGATGGAGAATTTCAGAAGCTTGGTCGGCACCAGAGTTCGGTGCATTTCCATCGTTTCCAGTCCCCTCATCAGTAGTTTGCATTAACATCGAATAGTGGCAAAGGCCAGAGGGCTAAAGATCTCTGAATTTGGCAGACATATTGGTGAAAAAGCTTTCATCAATGCAATAGAATAATAGGGGAAAGGACAAAAACGTTTTGTAAAGATAACTTTTTTGTAATAAAAATTATTTATACCATTGAATCAAGCAGAATTGGAAAATAATACATGATACAGCAGTTTGTAGCTCATGTAGCATTCTAATAATTTCATTTAAAATTATTTTTCACAATGATTTTTCATGGTAGAAATGTGGTGCTGAGAACTGTAATCTTATACAAGAACTGTAATCTTACTTTCTTCCTCCTCC
Organism: Marmota flaviventris; assembly: GCF_047511675.1. Classification (NCBI taxonomy): domain Eukaryota; kingdom Metazoa; phylum Chordata; class Mammalia; order Rodentia; family Sciuridae; genus Marmota; species Marmota flaviventris. The sequence continues at coordinate 56,372,239 of NC_092499.1, read as the reverse complement.
TCCTCCTCCTCCTTCTTAATGGTTGAGAAAACTCAGGTAAAGAAATAGTTTGTCTGCCTCAGACATGAGGTCACATGGTTGGAAAATGACTGCCAAGGTTTGAAATTTGGTCTTATTTCTCCAAAACTAAGTGCTATTTTCAGTACTCTTGTTGTCTTAGGTGAACACTCTAAAAATTACTAGTGCTTTATTTCCCCAAGAATGACACTACCAAAGAGACAAATTCTAATCATATGCACAAACCTAGAGATCATTTTCCACCTTCAACTTCTAATTTTATTCCTCAGTATTTAAAACATTTTGTAATAAAATGAAACCCAATAAAGTATTTTTGAAATAATTTTATTATTTTTAAAGAGATTGTAAGAAAAAGGACACTAGGTGGCTGGTTTTATTATCCCCAGTGTGAACCCCTTCATGAAGTCTCACTCTATTTTAGGGAACCCACGATTCGTACCACCAAAAATAAATTCCAAAAATATTCTCGGACTTAGGAGAGGTTTATTGGAATCATGAGCAAAACCTGGGCCACCAATATTTAATTTAGAATTTTTCAAAATAAACTTTAGCAGTAATTACGCACCTAGAATAGTGTTTCAAAGATAAATAGTTTAAAATAATTTTGTATTTGTAAACCTAAATTTGAAACATGATTTAAAGAATTTGAGTAATTAATTTTTTAAAGGTACTGAAAAATCTCATTCTTGCAACATGAGTTTTAAGAATCCAAACATTTTTTAAAAAGTCCATCACCACTTAAAATATTTGCATGTGTGAGAAATGAAGTAAAAGTGTAAGATTTCTTTTTAAGCTACTTGTTAGTTTTCTGAAGATTACTTCTTTGGTATTGGCTAAATTCATTTTCTTTGTTTTAATGTTCAAACTAGTATAAAACTGAAAGAAATCTATCTTGATGTTGAAGACTTACATCAATATTTTAGGCCAGAGTTTTCTAAAATGTTGATTATGATAATTACCTGGAACACTTCTGAGAAACAAAACTCACCCCTTCCCAATTAGATGGTGAGGTCTGGGAAACTAATTTTCACCCAATGTTTGGTGATTTTTATGAGGCAATTTTAAGAAACTGCTCAATACCAATGATTCTTACCCCAATTACAATTGGGAAACCTATTAAACACGTGTTCTGAGTTCCAAATCCAAGTATTCAGCATATAAAAGGTCTAAGTGATCCATTAATCACCTTTGCAAAAACAGTGACTCAGGATGGTTAACATGAAGGTTATGGGTCAGCAGAATGGCCAGTGTGAGAGAAGTCTGTGGTCATTGGGGATGGACAGCTTATCATGTTGTAAGACAATGCTGAAAAGACAGAATAGGAAAGAGCCTCAAGCAAGGAATCTTGGTGTAGAGATTTGTTGTCATTAGAACAACTTTCAAGACTTGAGAACAAAAGCCCGACTGTTAAAATAGAGGCCATCTGAACTAAGTTGCAACTTATATACCTGTTGAAAAGATGGATTATTGTGGGTCTGGATTTTCAGGATGCAAAGAGGTTATTGAAAATGCTTAGAAAATGAAATTACTATAACTGCAGGTATAGTTTTAAGAAAGAGGTTGGAGATAGAAGGAGGGAGTTATTACTGTCAGGAGTTTCTTATTATAGGGACTTCTTAAGTTCTAAGTTATCTTCTTTTATAACCACTTTCTCAAAGTGGTTTTGGATTATTTCCAAGAGTAACATAGGGGGTAGGGGGAATTGTTTATTATAAATGCAAGTTTATGGACCTGTATAGGTTTGTGGATCAAAAATCTGTAGGAGTGAGATTGGGAATAGCATTTTAAATAAGCTTGTAATGATTTTTATACATACTGAAGTTTAAAAATCATGACCTTATCAGAGGCCCTGAAGCCTGAAATATGTCTAGTCAGACATTTTGCCTGGTAAAAATGCAAATCCAATGAGAAGGATTACATTAAACAGATTATCAGACATTAAATGAATTAGCTCTCTGGAAGTAAAAGCAGCTAAAAATTTGGGGGAGGAGAAGGAGAAAGAAAGTGAAAAGCAAAGGCATACAAACTTTTCAAGTTGGGTCTATAAGTGTGGTAAAATGCTTGCTCTTAGTCCCCAAGGCACATAAAAAATCCCCTAAAGTTCTTATGTAAAACTTGTGCCTCCTGGAGAGGTCATCTCTGTCTTCTGGCCATTCTGGCTGCAATGGATAAACTAGACATAAGGTGGAACTCAAAGCACCACACACCTGCAGAGTACAGGGGGGAAGCAGTTAGAGGGATAAGAAAATTGGGGACATTTATACATTAAGAAAATTGAAGAGGCATTTTAGAGAGATTACCTATCAATGCTCTCTGAAAACTTAGGGATGCATTTCAGTGTTGCTTAGAGTCTCTTAAATGTTATAGTTTTATTGTTGATTAAACACCCTTAGAAACCTCTATGCTTTCAGGCTTTACTAATTTAGGGGCAACTGCTTCAAAAGTATGTCGCTAGCTACAGAAATGCTTATATTCTTATATTCCACTTCTTAGCCAAATCTTATGGTAAATCACTTCCTAATTTACCATAAGATTTTGGCTAAGAAGTGGAATATAAGGATTTGACCTAGTATCCCAGGAGGAAAATTGTAAATTGCAAACTGTCAGACTGCAACATCTGGCTTGAGGTAAAATTGCAATAAGTAAAAATTTGGTTGGCACTTTGATTTTCTTTCTTACCTCCTTCTATTCCTATTTTATCCCTCTTTCTCTATCTCTATCTCTATCTCTGTCTCTGTCTCTCTTGCAATACTGGGATGAAATCCAAGGCCTTGCCCATGCCAGGTAAGTGCTCTCCCACTGAGCTACTCCCCCAGTCCAACATCATGATTATTGGAGCAGGGAAGTCAGATGGCAAATCATTTGTCAATATATCTGGGGTAGCCTTTGAAGAGGGTACTTTGATTCTAATGACTAGTTATTTTGACAGAAATATTCCTACACTGAAGAAAAGATTTTATTTGTAGCTCTTACAGCTTTGTGGACATATTTTGTGAGACTATCCAGTGATCCTTCTGATTTTATCTTTAAAAAATAACCATTGAATTTTAACTCAACTTCTTAAATATACTTAACTTCTGAGCAATGTCTGGTCTACTTCCCATTATAAGTTAATAAATTGTATTTAAATTTTTTTTAGTTATACATGGACACAATATCTTTATTTTGTTTATTTATTTTTATGTGGTACTGAGGATTGAACTCAGTGCCTCACATGTGCAAGGCAAGCACTCTGCCACTGAGCCACAACCCCAGATCCAATAAATTGTTATTTTTGGTTAAGAATAATGCTGTTGTTAAGTTTGCTATCTAGAGGGTGTTATTGATCTAGAGATTCACCCCCTTCCAGTGACTTGATAAAATGGAGTGTATTAACTTGGAAAGCAAAAGATACATTCCTTTGGATCTCACCAAGACACAGATGTCTTGTGTCAGAACCTTTACCTATCAGACCTAGAAGGCCAGAGTATTAGTTATCTATTGCTATATCACAAATCACTCCAAAACTTCATCACTTTAAATAACGGTCATTTATTAAATTAAAGTTCCTGTGGGTCAGAAATTCAGAAGCAGTTTACCTGGGTGATTCTAGCTTGGGGTCTCACATGATGTTGCAGTTAAGATATAAGCCAGGGGGCGGGGATGTGGCTCAAGCGGTAGCGCCTGGCATGCGTGTGGCCTGGGTTCGATCCTCAGCACCACATACAAACAAAGATGTTGTGTCCGCCGAAAACTAAAAAATAAGTATGAAAAAATATTCCCTCCCTCTCTCTCTCTCTCTTTAAAAAAAAAAAAAAAGATATAAGCCAGGGCTGCAGTCAGCCTAATGCTTGATGGAGGCTGAGGATTTGCTACCAAAGTGGTTGCTTGTGCATATGGCTGGAAAGCTGTTTCTAGATCATGGTTGTAGGCCTTAATTTCTCCTCACTTGAACTTCTTAATGGGCTCCTTAAGTGTCATGATATGGAGACTGGAATCCTTTCATTGCTAGTAATCCAAGACAGAGCAAGGTAGAAGGGGCAATTTTTAAAATTACTTCTATGGCATTCTGATATTCCCCCCAAATAATGCTTTAACAGTTCTTTAGGAAATCCTTAATATTGTCAGGTTAATAGCTGTTTTGGTTAGTTTTTTCATTGCTGGGATCAAAATACCTGACAAGAACAACTTAGAGAATGAAAAGTTTATTTGGGGTCACCATTTCAGAAGTTTCAGAATCCATAGATGTCCGACTCCATGGCTCCAAGTCCTAAGGGAGGCAGCACGTTATGCAGGAAGGGCTCAGTGCAGGAAAGCTGCTCAGTTCATAGCAGGGTCAGGAAACAGAGGGAAGGGGCTGAAGGGAAGATGCGACTTTCCAGAGTATGCCCCCACCGACCCACCTCCTCTGGGCACACCTCCACAGCCTACAGTTACCACACAGTCAGTCCATTCTAGTTAGGTCATTTTACCTCTGAATATTTCTTTATTAGCAAGCACCTCATATTTAAACCATAATAATAAACTAACCATCATTTTCACTATTTTTTTTTTCCATATGGGATTTTTTTTCCCTAACTCCTGAGCTATGGAGACCAGATGAACAAATTTTTTTTGGTACAAGTAGAGTTATAATTTCTCTGCTTATTTAAAAATACCTTGTGATGATATAGTACATTTATGTTTGGTCTGAAAGAAAGCCCGTGATCGTATGTCTCTGTGTCCTCCATTTTTCATTTTATTCTCTCTATGGTTAGTAGTGAGACTCCATGGATTTAAAAGAGCAAAAAGAATATTTTTAGGACTTGATGTAGTATAATTTTAAATCTATAAATACAATTTATGTTTATGCATGTATTCTCAAGTTATTTGAATAAGAATATTTATATAGTGTTATTCCTATGCTCTCAAAACTATATTACAGAAATTATTATCATTGAAGAATTCATTGTTTTTCTGATAGTAACATCTCTGCTGCATCATTCTTAGAGGAAATTTTCTTGACAGCAATATTTGTGCCTGTATCTGGAATCTCTATAAAATATATTCAAATCTCTGAAAATCTTAAAGGAAGAGTTGCTGTGATAAAATTTTTGACACAAATATTTTGCATTTCTAGTTGTGGCAGCAATTCCATAATTCTATGGGTAAAGCAAATGAGTTTATATATAAATGTATGTGTTATACATAAGTAGTGTGTGTGTGTGTGTGTGTGTGTGTGTGTTGACTTGTCTTCCAGAAGATAAAAAAGAAGGATCTTTGTCCTAATTATACTTTCAGGTTTTAGAAACTCAATATTTCCTGCAGGTATGGTAAAAAGATAGCTTTTTCATTGACCATTTATTGGCAGCAGATAGTTATGTTCCTCTTACTCTGAGTTTATATAGCTGCTGACTCAGATTTTGCAGATGCAACTAGGGAAGGTGGGAGAGAAGGCCTAGAAGCTGTTACTGAGAATCTAGAAAAATATCTGCTGAAGCCAGAAGCTAAATTGTGAGAGGTCAAGATCCTATGGGGGAATAGCATGCTATGGAATAACCAGGTAAAAATAGGGAAAAAGTCATTAGAAAAATTGGGACTGCATTCACAATAGCATAATTCCTTGGTTTATCTGGTTGATAATAATGACACAGTATAAAATTAATACTTTTATGTAACTCAATATATGAAACTTAGAAGTATGTGGGATTTAGAAAAGAGAGGGTTTGAGAGAGAATTGAAGGTCTTGTTTGGCAACTGGGCATGGTGAACTTATATTTTAATTGAAGATTTTAAGTTCATGGACATATTAAGCTGAGAAACTAGATCACAGATTAGTGAAAAGAATAGTAGAATTAGTTTCCTAAAATAGTTTCCCCAACTTTGCAGTAATTTGTGATATGTGAATTGGGTCCTAACCCAAATCTTTACTTCATACAATTCTACATAGGCAGGAGTCGAAGCAATAGATTCTGTCTCCAGCTGTCCTTTCCTTTGGACTTTTACCTAACTGCAATACTTGTATGAATTTTACCATTTATCTTTATATTGTCCAGTGCCAATATATGTTTGCAATATATAATTACAAATGCAAATATAAAGGCATTTAACTCATGTGGAATAGTGGAATTTCATGTTTCACACATGCATATATATATTTCATGCTTAACAGAATGGTGTGAACTACACAAAACTTTTTATTTTACTTCTTTATATGTACATATTCTCCCTAAAACTCTCACCAGCTTACTGGTACTAAGAGAGGATTGAAATGAAAAGGAAACTGTGTTTTCTTATCTTTCCCTTTTTTCCAAAGTCATCATATTCAGGGCGGGTGGTATTGGAAGTAACATGAGTAAAAAGGATATAATAGGGTTTCCTGGCTATTTGTGTTTTCTAAAACATAGTTACCTTCTTTCTATGTTCTAAGCAAGTCCTGGTTCAAAAGTAAAACATGAATCGTCCAATCTGTCAGTGATACTATTCACTAGTCATATGTTTTAATAAAAGAAATAGGTTTCTTTAGGAAGGAACCTGTGATAATTCTGACCAAGTCCATAAATACCCTTGTATTTGCATTTACGATTCTATATGACAAACAAAAACATATATTGGCACTGGACAGTATAAAGATAAGTGGCAAAATTTATGCAAGTATTGCAGTTAGGTAAAGGTCCAAAGGAAATGACAAGCTGGAGACAGAATCTACTGCTTTGACTCCTGCCTACAAAAAGTTGTATGAAGTAAAGATTTGGGTTAAGACCCAATTCACATATCACAAATTATTGTAAAGTTGGGAAAACTATTTTAGGAAACTAATTCTAGTATTCTTTTCACTAATCTGTGATCTAGTTTCTCAGCTTAATATGTCCATGAATTTGAAATTGTCAATTCAGATATAAGTTCCTCATGCCCAGTTGCCAAATTGTTGTATGGAGTGTGAGCACAAATTTATGACTGACTCACTATGATTGGATTTCAAGCGAAAGAAGCCTGTTATGGAAGCCAAGTTACAGTGGACACATAAACTTTTCTACTCTGCTTATATGCATGCTGTATTGTCCTATTTAAATTCACTTACAAATCAGACACTCAAAGAAAACAAAATTAATAAGAATTCTAAGATTTCTAATGGCAGAGCTTTAAAAAACTTTTTTTAGTTGTAGATGGACACAATACCTTTGTTTTATTTATTTTATTTTCATGTGGGGCTGAGGCTCAAACCCAGTGCCTCACACATGCCAGACGAGTGTGCTACCACTGAGCCACAACCCCAGCCCATGGCAGAGCTTTTCACCAAGCACAGCATGCTTCTGAATGCAGTGCTCTGACTGCACTTTTCACATGTTCATGAAGCTGATTCTGCACTTTCTTCATGGTGTTGTAAGTCTCCTAGCATAGTACTTTACATATCCTTCGTTTTTCTTTGTGAATAGTGCTGTAATAAACATGGAAATGCGGGTATCTCTTTTGATAAAATAATTTCATTTCCTTTGGATATATGCCCACTAGTGGATTGCTAGATCATATAGAACTCTATTTTGTAATCATTTTGACTTTGACAGTTACATTTATTCAGGATTTAATAAAATAAATAGATTTCTTTAGGAAGGAAACTGATATTCTGACCAAGTCCTTATATGTTTCTAGGATACAGTAATGCTTCCTTCAGTTGTCTCTTTAAAGAGTTGAAATTCAGATCAGAGGTTTCATTGGAAGACAATTCATAATGCTAGGAAGAATGTATTAAGGCTTATTTTGGCTGTTTTCAGTTAGCGCAGGGTTAGAAAGGAACCCAGCTAGTTCTGAGGTTTTAGGCACATTACTTACTAATTTAATTGTAGACTATTTGACCTGAATGTTCTCCCAAGTATGTTTTGCTTCCTAAATTCTCTAAGGAATTATCTTGTGTTTCTTTTCTTTTCAGCCATCCATCCCTAAATTTTTCTACCTTTCCAGGTCTTCCCAAATAGGCACTGCTGCATAGTGGCTTATTAGTGGGCAGAAAGTACCTAGAAGTCTTTCAGTTAGGAGCTATTCTTAGAAATTCCATAATATTTGGAGAAAACATCTGAAAACATAAATAAGGTTGGGAAGTAAAACATTAATTAAGTAATGACTACTGGATATTCATATGCAATAAAGGGATAGGTTTTATATCCTCCACAAAAATTAACTTAGATAACAGACCTAAATGTAAAATACAAAACTATAAAACTCCTAGAAAGTAACATAGGAGAAAATTTAGATGACCTTGTTTTGGCAATGACTTTTATTTATTTATTTTATTAAAAAAAATTTTTTTTTTGGTATTGAGGATTGACCTCAGGGGCACTCAACCACTGAGCCACATCTCCAGCCCTATTTTATATTTTATTTAGAGAAAGGGTCTCACTGAGTTGCTTCATGCCTCATTGTTGCTGAGGTTGACTTTGAACTCATGATCCTCCTGTCTCAGCCTCCCAAGCTGCTGGGATTATAGGCGTGGGCCACTGTGCCTGGCTTGGCAGTGACTTTTAAATATACCATCAAACACATGATCTATAAAAGAAAGAATTTATGAACTGGATTAAATAACAATTAAAAATTTCTGTTCTGTGAAACATACTGTCAAAAATGAAAAGACAAACCACAGGTTTAGAGAAGATATTTGCAAAGATATATCTGATAAATCCAAAATATAAAAAGAACTCTTAGAGTTCAATAATAAGAAAACAAACGTTACATTTAAAAAGTGGGCCAAAGGCCTAAGCCACCTAACCAAATAAGATATACAGATGGCAAACAAGCATATAAAAGAATACACCACATCATATGTCATTAGGAAAAAAAAACAATGAGATATCACTACATATTCATTAGAATGCCCACAATCCAGAACACTGACAATACCAAATGCTGGTGAGGATGTGGAGCAACAGGAAGTCTAATTGATTGCTCCTGGGGATACAAAATAGTAAATCTATTTTAGAAGACAGTTTGGGAGTTTCTTACAAAGCTAAACATATTCTTACCAAATGAACCAGTAGTCATGTTTCTTGGCATTTATCCAAAAGAGTTGAAGATTTATGTCCTTACAAAAATCTATACATGAATGTTAATAGAGTTATACTCATAATTGCCAAAACTTGGAAACAAACCAATATGTTTTTAAGTAGGCAAATGATAAAATAAACTGAGGAACATCCAGTTTATGGAATATTAGTCAGTGATAAAAAGAAAAAAGCTATCAGTCTTGAAAGGCATGGAGGAAACAAGTGCATATTACTAAGTGGAAGAAACTAATCTGAAAAGATTGTATAATATATGACTTCAACTATATGACATTCTGGAAAAGGTAAAACTATGGAGGTAGTAAAAAGATCTGTGGTTACTAGAGTTTTGTGGGGGAAGAAGAGATGAATAAGTGGAACACAGGGGATTTTTAGCATAGTGACAGCAAAACAAAACAAAAACACAACTTTTTTTGATACTATAATAGTGGATACATGTTATTGTATATTTGCTCAAACCTATAGATTTCATAACACCAAGAGACAACTCTATTGTAAACTATGGACTTCAGGCAATAATGAGACACTAAGTTAGGCCCACCAATTGTAACAAATATGCCACTCTAAGGGTGGAGGTTGATATCAAGGAGGCTATGCATTTGTGGGAGGAAGGGGACATATTGCATATATCTGTACTCTTCTATCAATTTTGTTGTGAACCTAAAACTGTTCCAAAAAAGAAACAAATGTTTTAAAAAAAATGACCACAACCTCAAAATTATATGATTGTGCTTTGCTTTGAGCCATTCCCTGCCTCAGGGCTTTACGGCTGTTATCTCATTTATTTCTTGTTATAACCATTTGAGTTAGGCTATTCTTACTTCCATTTTACAGATTTAAAAAAATGGCATATAGAGGGTAATATTGACTTAATTGCTTTGGTTAAAAATTAATTTATTAAATAATATATAGCATATTGATTTATTGCTAATAATTCAGTGTAACAGACCATCTCAAAAACTCATTGTCTGACAAAGACAAAGATTTATTTATTTTTGTTCATGGTGCTGTGTATAAGCTGTGGCTCTGCTGGGTTTGACTGGGGTCAGTTGTGTTTATGTCTGATACCTCCATTTTCTCATTCTCCTTAGATTGTAGCTATCTGTGAGTGTTATTTTTCTCATGACAAATCACAGGAGCACAAAAACACAAGCCAGAATATGAAGGCACATTTAATGTCTCTGCTCATGTCACATCCACTAACATTCGTTGTCCAAAGCAAGGCCAATATCAAAGGGACAGGAGGGCATATTTTACTCATAGTGGGATGATATTCCAAAGCAAATGGTGTGGATGCGTAATCCACAGGGAAAAATCTGAGACCAAAAGTCCTATCAAGTTGGGAGTAGGGCATTGAGGGAATGTGATTTACACTGGCCAGAGAAGGTGGACTATGATGCCTGGTGCACAGTATGGAAAGTCTGGCACAGAGCAGAAAGAAGTGGTCCAGGCCAGGGGTGGGCATGCTAGAAAGGAAAGTAGCATTTTCACCTTTTCTTCCAAGTTTAAGCCAGGCTGCCTATTTTGCAACTTTATTTATGGCTATCTCAGCAAATAGGGAGCAATGACTGTACAAGACACTGGGGTCCATTTTGAATCACTGCATTATCACAACCCAGAGTAGGAGTAGATTAGGTAGGGTTTTTGGTCACTGCTTATTCTCAGGAGATTTTGTGTTATTTATTAGAATACTGGCCCAAACCTCCTTTATTGCAGCACAAATAAAATTCTAAATAGTTTTCTTAAACATCCCACTGTTCATCACAACAAGGATGCTTCCTAATTTAAAGGATCAGAGTTCAGCCAATGGTTCTTTGGAGGTTTTGGCGAGACTGTTCTAGGAATGAGTTACCGTATTACTGTCCCAGCTACTATAGACAATATGAAGTTATAACAAAATTAATAGCATTTCCCAGACTTCGAGTTTACAGCTTGGGGGAGATATTTTAGCCTTTGCAGAGAAGGGGGATGAGATTGAAAATATGGGTCAGAGTCAAATTAGAAAAGACTTGGGAGTCCATAATAAGAAATTGGGATACTTTATAAGATTATTGGAAAAGAAGAAGTAAAATACTAAGTTTTTAGAAAGATGACTGTGATAGCATGAGAAGAATAGACTTGAGAGGAAACAATGAATAGGAGGTAGAGGCACTACTTTGGAATTTACTGAGATGCTTTAGGCAAGAGATAGTAAGAGCAATCACATTCTTATTCTTGGGGCACCTTGTTTTGGATATCTTTTTGAGACCATCTGTTCCTAACATTCTTCAGCTCCAAAACAACAAAATTCTGGAAGGCTTTAGCTCTAAGTACCATCTGATTTTTAGATTTATGCTGTTTTTAAAAGATGTTTCCTAAAAATGCCTGGCTTAAAAAGTAGGTGCTCAGTGTTTGCTGAATTAAAAAACAACAAAAAAACATGACTTCAGCAAACTGGCAGCCTGGCTTAAACTTTGGTTGTTATGGGGAAAAAAAAATGTACCTTATAGAACATTTGAGAAGAAAGGCAGCTTGTTAATATTAAAATCTATAAGGAGTGAAGACATGCTCTTGTTATTGCTTGCTGTGGGTTTTAGAGTTTTGTCTCTGAAGACCCTGCAGCACCTCCACGTCAGAGAGGAGTAGTATGCTGTGTAATAGACAGATTTGCTGATAGCTGGTCAAGTATATCTGGAACCATTCAGGGAGATTTTCAATTCAGATGAAAGAAATCTATTATACACCACACACAGGTAAGAGTGTGACAGAAAGAGTGTCTTTTTTGTTTGATGTAAATTGTTTGGTGGCCTGGGGCCAATGGACCTTAAAATTTGGCAGAAAGTTCTCCTGTACCCTTTCCCCCTTTGTAAAAGCTAGTCCTTCTCATGGTAGGCAGAGCTTATCACAGACCAGTGATCCAGCCTTCCCCAGGGATGCCCAGTGTGTCAGTACTGCCGCTGCTCTGGGCTAAGGTTTGCTGAAAGGTTTCTTACTATCTCTTTATAAAGAGTTCCAAAAATGTATATAGAGTTGTAAAAATGACCTGGTCTCCCATTTCCAAGGGTGTACCACTTTCGTAAATGTTTTCTACTTACTTTCCATGCCTGAGTGTAATATTTTGATCAGCCTTAGATTATGACTGTTTTAGTCCATTTGGCCTTCTACAACAAAATATCATAAACTGTGTGTCTTTATAATAACAAGTACTTAATTTCTAACTGTATAGAGGCTGGGAAGTCCAAGATCAAGGCACTGGCAGATTCAGTGTATGGTGATGGCAAAGTTACTGGTTCATAGACACCTGTATTCTCTCTCTCTCTCTCTCTTTTTGAGTTTCTGAGTTTGGTTTATTTAATTTAGCATGATATTTTCCATTTCCAAATGCCATAATTTCATTCTTTTTTTATGGCTGAGAAGAATTCCATTGTGTGTTTCTGTGTGTGTACCACAGTTTCTTTTTTTCCCCCATAGTTGTTTTATTTTTATTTTCATCAATGATATTTAGTGGTTCTTTTTCCCCCCACATTAGACACCTGTATTCTTTTTTTTTTTTAATTTTTTATTGTTGGCTGTTCAAAACATTACATAGTTCTTGATATATCATATTTCACAATTTGATTCAAGTGGGTTATGAGCTCCCATTTTTACCCCATATACAGATTGCAGAATCACATCAGTTACACATCCATTGATTTACATATTGCCATACTAGTGTCTGTTGTATTCTGCTGTCTTTCCTATCCTCTACTATCCCCCCTCCCCTCCCCTCCCCTCCCCTCCCCTCCCCTCCCCTCCCCTCTTCTCTCTCTGCCCCCTTTACTGACATTCGTTTGTCCCCCTTGTATTATTTTTCCCCTTCCCCTCACTTCCTCTTGTATGTACTTTTGTATAACTCTGAGGGTCTCCTTCCATTTCCATGCATTTTCTCTTCTCTCTCCCTTTCCCTCCCACCTCTCATCCCTGTTTAATGTTAATCTTCTTCTCATGCTCTTCGACCCTACTCTGTTCTTAGTTACTCTCCTTATATCAAAGAAGACATTTGACATTTGTTTTTTAGGGATTGGCTAGCTTCACTTAGCATAATCTGCTCTAATGCCATCCATTTCCCTGTAAATTCTATGATTTTGTCATTTTTTAATGCAGGGTAATACTCCATTGTGTATAAATGCCACATTTTTTTTATCCATTCATCCATTGAAGGGCATCTAGGTTGGTTCCACAGTCTAGCTATTGTGAATTGTGCTGCTATGAACATCGATGTAGCAGTGTCCCTGTAGCATGCTCTTTTTAGGTCTTTAGGGAATAGACCGAGAAGGGGAATAGCTGGGTCAAATGGTGGCTCCATTCCCAGCTTTCCAAGAAATCTCCATACTGCTTTCCAAATTGGCTGCACCAATTTGCAGTCCCACCAGCAATGTACAAGTGTACCCTTTTCCCCACATCCTCGCCAGCACTTGTTGTTGTTTGACTTCATAATGGCTGCCAATCTAACTGGAGTGAGATGGTATCTTAGGGTGGTTTTGATTTGCATTTCTCTGACTGCTAGAGATGGTGAGCATTTTTTCATGTACTTGTTGATTGATTGTATGTCCTCCTCTGAGAAGTGTCTGTTCAGGTCCTTGGCCCATTTGTTGATTGGGTTGTTTGTTCTCTTATTGTCTAATTTTTTGAGCTCTTTGTATACTCTGGATATTAGGGCTCTATCTGAAGTGTGAGGAGTAAAGATTTGTTCCCAGGATGTAGGCTCTCTATTTACCTCTCTTATTGTATCTTTTGCTGAGAAAAAACTTTTTAGTTTGAGTAAGTCCCATTTGTTGATTCTAGTTATTAACTTTTGTGCTATGGGTGTCCTATTGAGGAATTTGGAGCCTGACCCCACCGACTGTAGATCGTAGCCAACTTTTTCTTCTATCAGACGGCGTGTCTCTGATTTGATATCAAGCTCCTTGATCCATTTTGAATTAACTTTTGTGCATGGCGAGAGAAAGGGATTCAGTTTCATTTTGTTGCATATGGATTTCCAGTTTTCCCAGCACCATTTGTTGAAGATGCTATCCTTCCTCCATTGCATGCTTTTAGCCCCTTTATCAAATATAAGATAGTTGTAGTTTTGTGGATTGGTTTCTGTGTCCTCTATTCTGTACCATTGGTCCACCCGCCTGTTTTGGTACCAGTACCATGCTGTTTTTGTTACTATTGCTCTGTAATATAGTTTGAAGTCTGGTATCGCTATACCGCCTGATTCACACTTCCTGCTTAGCATTGTTTTTGCTATTCTGGGTCTTTTATTTTTCCATATGAATTTCATGATTGCTTTCTCTATTTCTACAAGAAATGCCGTTGGGATTTTGATTGGCATTGCATTAAACCTATAGAGAACTTTTGGTAATATCGCCATTTTGATGATGTTAGTTCTGCCTATCCATGAACAGGGTATATTTTTCCATCTTCTAAGATCTTCTTCTATTTCTCTCTTTAGGGTTCTGTAGTTTTCATTGTATAAGTCTTTCACCTCTTTTGTTAGGTTGATTCCCAAGTATTTTATTTTTTTTGAAGATATTGTGAATGGAGTGGTTGTCCTCATTTCCATTTCAGAGGATTTGTCGCTGATATACAGGAATGCCTTTGATTTATGCGTGTTGATTTTATATCCTGCCACTTTGCTGAATTCATTTATTAGCTCTAATAGTTTCTTTGTAGACCCTTTTGGGTCTGCTAGGTATAGAATCATGTCATCTGCAAATAGTGATAATTTAAGTTCTTCTTTTCCTATTTTGATGCCTTTAATTTCTTTCGTCTGTCTAATTGCTCTGGCCAGTGTTTCGAGAACTATGTTGAACAGAAGTGGTGAGAGAGGGCATCCCTGTCTTGTTCCAGATTTTAGAGGGAATGCCTTCAATTTTTCTCCATTCAGAATGATGCTAGCCTGAGGCTTAGCATAGATTGCTTTTACAATATTGAGGTATGTTCCTGTTATCCCTAGTTTTTCTAGAGTTTTGAACATAAAGGGATGCTGTACTTTGTCGAATGCTTTTTCCGCATCTATCGAGATGATCATATGGTTCTTATTTTTAAGTCTATTGATGTGGTGAATAACATTTATTGATTTCCTTATATTGAACCAGCCTTGCATCCCAGGGATGAATCCTACTTGATCATGGTGCACAATTTTTTTGATGTGCCTTTGTATCCGAGTGGCCAGAATTTTATTGAGGATTTTTGCATCTAGGTTCATTAGAGATATTGGTCTGTAGTTTTCTTTCTTTGAAGTGTCTTTGTCTGGTTTAGGTATCAGGGTGATGTTGGCCTCGTAGAATGAATTTGGAAGTTCTCCCTCTTTTTCTATTTCCCGAAGTAGCTTGAAAAGTATTGGTATTAGTTCCTCTTTAAAGGTTTTGCAAAACTCTGCTGTATACCCATCTGGTCCTGGGCTTTTCTTAGTTGGTAGTCTTTTGATGGTTTCTTCTATTTCCTCAATTGATATTGGTCTGTTTAGGTTGTCTATATCCTCCTGACTCAATCTGGGCAGATCATATGACTTAAGAAATTTATCTATGCCTTCACTATCTTCTAATTTATTGGAGTATAAGGATTCAAAATAATTTTTGATTATCTTCTGTATTTCTGAAGTGTCTGTTGTGATATTGCCTCTTTCATCCCGTATGTTAGTGATTTGAGTTCTCTCTCTTCTTCTCTTCGCTAGCATGGCTAAGGGTCTGTCGATTTTGTTTATTTTTTCAAAGAACCAACTTTTAGTTTTGTCAATTTTTTCAATTGTTTCTTTTGTTTCGATTTCATTGATTTCAGCTCTGATTTTAATTATTTCTTGCCTTCTACTTCTTTTGCTGTTGGTTTGCTCTTCTTTTTCAAGGATTTTGAGATGAAGTATGAGATCATTTATTTGTTGGTTTTTTCTTTTTTTAAGGAATGAACTCCAAGCAATGAATTTTCCTCTTAGAACTGCTTTCAATGTGTCCCATAGATTCCGATATGTTGTGTCTGTGTTTTCATTAATCTCTAAGAATTTTTTAATTTCCTCCTTGATGTCTTCTATAACCCATTGATTATTCAGTAACCTATTGTTCATTCTCCAAGTGATATATTCTTTTTCCTTCCTTCTTTTATCGTTGATTTTCAGTTCCATTCCATTATGATCAGATAGGATGCATGGTATTATCTCTACTCCTTTGTATTGTCTAAGAGTTTCCCTGTGACATAATATATGATCTATTTTTGAGAAGGATCCATGTGCTGCTGAGAAAAAAGTGTAACTGTTTGATGTTGGGTGGTATATTCTATATATGTCAATTAAGTCTAGGTTATTAATTGTGTTATTGAGTTCTATAGTTTCCTTATTCAACTTTTGTTTGGAAGATCTGTCCAGTGGTGAGAGAGGTGTGTTGAAGTCTCCCATGATTATTGTATGGTGGTCTATTAGACTCTTGAACTTGAGAAGAGTTTGTTTGATGAACATAGCTGCACCATTGTTTGGGGCATATATATTTATGATTGTTATGTCTTGTTGGTGTATGGTTCCCTTGAGCAGTATGTAGTGTCCCTCTTTATCCCTTTTGATTAACTTTGGCTTAAAATCTATTTTATTTGATATGAGTATGGATACTCCTGCTTGTTTCCGAAGTCCATATGAGTGATATGATTTTTCCCAACCTTTCACCTTCAGCCTATGTATGTCTTTTCCTATCAAATGCGTCTCCTGTAGGCAGCATATTGTTGGGTCTTGTTTTGTGATCCATTCTACTAGCCTGTGTCTCTTGATTGGTGAGTTTAAGCCATTAACATTTAGGGTTATTATTGAGATATGGGTTGTTCTTCCAGCCATATTTGTTTATTTATGTTACTAAACATGGTTTGTTTTCCACTTTGATTATTTTCCCCCCTTTAGTGTCCTACCTCCCACTGTTGGTTTTCATTGTTATTTTCCATTTCCTCTTCCTGTAATGTTTTGCCAAGGATGTTTTGAAGAGATGGTTTTCTAGCTGCAAATTCTTTTAACTTTTGTTTATCGTGGAAGGTTTTAATTTCATCTTCCATCCTGAAGCTTAATTTCGCTGGAAACACAATTCTTGGTTGGAACCCATTTTCTTTCAGTGTTTGAAATATGTTATTCCAGGATCTTCTAGCTTTCAGAGTCTGTGTTGAAAGATCAGCTGTTATCCTGATTGGCTTACCCCTAAATGTGATCTGCTTCCTTTCTCTTGTAGCTTTTAAAATTCTCTCCTTATTCTGTATGTTGGGCATCTTCATTATAATGTGTCTAGGTGTGGGTCTCTTATGATTTTGCACATTCGGCGTCCTGTAGGCTTCTAGGGTTTGGGGTTCTGTCTCATTCTTCAAGTCTGGGAAGTTTTCTCGAATTATTTCATTGAATAGATTGCTCATTCCTTTGGTTTGAAACTCTGTTCCTTCCTGTATCCCAATGACTCTTAAATTTGGTCTCTTGATGTAATCCCATATTTCTTGGATGTTCTGCTCATGGTTTCTTAACAGTCTTGCTGAGCTGTCTATGTTCTTTTCAAGTTGAAATACTTTATCTTCATTGTCTGATGTTCTGTCTTCTAAGTGTTCTACTCTGCTGGTAGTATTCTCAATTGAGTTTTTAAGTTGGCTTATTGCTTCCTGCATTTCTAGGATTTCTGTTTGTTTGTTTTTTATAACCTCTATTTCCCTGTATAGTTGATCTTTTGCTTCTTGGATTTGTTTATGTAATTCATTGTTGAAGTGATCTTTCATTGTCTGATTTTGCTGTCTGATGTCTTCCTTGAGACTCCAGATCATCTGAAGCATGTATATCCTGAATTCTTTATCTGACATTCCATCAGCTGCAGCTATTACCTCTTCTAAAGTTGAGTTGACCTGCAATGCTTGTGGTCCTTTCTTTCCTTGTCTCTTCATACTGTTCGCGTTCCTTTCTTCTTGGTGAAACTGTTGTGCTATTGAATTTTCCCCCTATATATTTATATTGGTCTTGTATAGTTGCAAAGTCTCCCTCGCAGGCGCGGGCGGCGGCTCTGCCCCTCCGCCAATTGGGGCAATGTGCCTACCACGCCGGCAGGCCGCTGGGCCTGCTCTGCCAGTCGGTAGCAGGTCCGCCGTCCTTGCAGGCGCGGGCGGCGGCTCTGTCCCTCTGCGGGCCGCTAGGCTTGTTCTGTCGGTGGTCGCAGTTCTGCCTACTTTGCAGGCGCAGGCAGCGGCACTGCCCCTCTGCAGGCCTCTGGGGCTGTACTGCCAGTGGGTCGCAGGTCCGCCTACTTTGCAGGCGTGGGGGGGGGGGGGGCTCTACCCTTCCTCAGGCCACTGGGCCTGTTCTGTCTCTCGGTTGCAGGTCTGACCTGTTCTGATGGTGGTCTCAGTTCCGACTACCTTGCAGGCGCGGGGGAGAGGGGGCGGCTCTGCCTCTCAGCAGGCCGCTGCTCCTCTTCTGCCGGTGGGTCGCAGGCCCGCCTACCTTGCAGGAGTGATTGGAAGCTCTGTCCCGCCGCGGGCCACTGGGCCTTTTCTGTCGGTGGTCACCCTTCCCCTACCTGGCAGGCGAGGGGGGTGGGGGGCAGCTCTGCCCCTCAGCAGGCCGCTGGGCCTGCTCTGTGTTTGGTCCCAGTTCCCTCTACTATGCCGGCACAGGGGGAGGGGGCGGCTCAGCCTCTCAGCAGGCGGCTGCTCCTCTTCTGCCGGTGGGTCGCAGGCCCGCCTACCTTGCAGGAGTGATTGGAAGCTCTGTCCCGCCGCGGGCCACTGGGCCTTTTCTGTCGGTGGTCACCCTTCCCCTACCTGGCAGGCGAGGGGGGTGGGGGGCGGCTCTGCCCCTCAGCAGGCCGCTGGGCCTGCTCTGTCTTTGGTCCCAGTTCCCTCTACTATGCCGGCACAGGGGGAGGGGGCGGCTCAGCCTCTCAGCAGGCGGCTGCTCCTCTTCTGCCGGTGGGTCGCAGGCCCGCCTACCTTGCAGGAGTGATTGGAAGCTCTGTCCCGCCCTGGGCCACTGGGCCTTTTCTGTCGGTGGTCACCCTTCCCCTACCTGGCAGGCGAGGGGGGTGGGGGGCGGCTCTGCCCCTCAGCAGGCCGCTGGGCCTGCTCTGTGTTTGGTCCCAGTTCCGTCTACTATGCCAGCGCAGGAGGAGGGGGCGGCTCCCACCTGTATTCTTACTATATACTCATGTGGTAGAAGGGGTAAAGGAGCTTTCTGGGGTTTCTTTTATCATAGGACTCTACCCTAATAACCTAATCAACTCCCAAAGACCCCTTTCTCCAAATATCATCCCACTGGGAATTAGGCTTCCACATGGGAATACGGAAGGGACACAAACATTCAGTCTATAGAAAATGAATTAATCTCATATTGGATACTGAGCAACGTAGAGCTCTGTGTCCCAATTTTGGAACTTTGGTGAGTCTGAGATGTTGTGGTTGTGTTACTTCTTTATCATCTTGCATTGGCTTAGTTTTTGTGTCTTTTGCTAAATAAACCAAGAACTCAATTTTATTGAGTTATTATACAGCCATTTACATCAGCTTCACAAAGGTTAAGAAGAATATTGCAAAACATCACCTTGCCAGCCCTGCCCACATTTTTTGGCTATGCTTTGGAAACTGAAGGGGATTGTGACTGATGAACCTCCAAATGTCAGTTCCTAGTTTGATAACCAAATTCATTTTGTCTAATCCTATGGCAAGACCCAATCTTCAGTCTGCAGTCACTGGCTCTGCCCCTAGATACCATATTTTCTCCCACAGTTATGTTGAGCTGCCCCAATGGCTGTCTCATAGAGCTGCATCAGAAAAACTGTACTCTTCTGGTTCTTTTGTCATTTTTTCTCAAACAGAGGCAATTGAGTGTGGCATTAGGAAATGGAAAGTGAAGCCCAATGTCTTCATTCCTTGTGGAAGTTTGTGTGTTAGGGGAAGGTGTTTCAAAGTATTTAATCTATGCATCAAATTCTTGTCCATCAAATTCTTTAACTTATAACCTAAAGATCTTTCCCTTTCCTTGGTCACTGAGATGAACATAGAGACTTAGAAACACAGGCTGTAAACATTGCAGTATTAGACTAAAAATAAGTCAATGTATTAGACTAAAAATAAGCAGAATGATTTGAAAGCTTACTTGCAGATTTTTAAAAAATCTACTTAAATGATGCCATGTGTGGAGAGGAGTTTGGAGTGGATGAACATGATCCATGCAGATACGAATAGTGGAGTGATATTTCTGAGGCAGGGCCAAATGTTTCCACAGTCTATTTGTTAGGATGTATTAAAAATACTCAATGATCAGGTCTCTGCTCTCATGAATGGATTAGTCTAATTGTGTAATTAGTGAATTAATGGGTGAATATGTGGTCTTGAGAGTGGTTATGTTATAAAAGCCAGTTTGACTAGATCTCTTTGGCACTCTTTGTTGCTGTGTGGTGCCTCATGCTGCCTCAGGGCTCTGAGGCATCAGCAGATGTAACCCCTTCAGAACTATGAATCAAAATAAACATCTTTCAAACTACTTAACTAATTACAGCAACTCACATACAAATATACACACATGTATACACACACACACACAAACACAAACCATAGTACTCACTGACCTCATTGACTTATTCCATTAATTCCTGGTATTTGCTATGTCTGGAGCCAAGACCGACCAGATGCCTTTGAAGAATGCTTTAGCCTCTCAACCAGTAGGGCTATCTCTTTCCTCTGTTCACATCTCAGGTGAGGGTAACCATTTTGAGTTTATACAGTTTATGGCTACAGGACGGGTAGTAGTTTCAGAATGTCATTCATACTCTCTTACTTTTGGATACTCAGCAACTTGAGCATTCCAAATGGTTTCCCCTTTCTTGCTGAGTATGGTATAAATTGCCAAAGGGCAGAAGCAGCACAATAATTTGCATGATTATTGTAATATTCATCTGATAAGTTCTGTGGTATATTTCTTCTTTACTGGTTATAGGTATACATCTCTGAGGTTAGGGATGATTATTACAATAACTCCATAACTTAGTTCTCCCAATGTATTGCTAGTAAAGATAATTTAAAGAAATGATATAAAGATGTATTATGTTAACCTAATGATGAACCTAATTTTTAGACTATTGTAAGTCAAGAATACTGTGCTTATGTTGGAAGAGAGGGCTACAGATATTCTTGGGACATAATAGTGACTGTAATAACAAATTCAAAGAAATAGCACTACAGTTCTACTGTGCTGAATGAGTCTCTCATTAGCTACTGTTTTTTTTCCCCCCTGTGTGGAATCAGGCTTTTGATGCCAGCGTGGGATTTGGCTACTTGGCTAATCATTCTATGTAGCTATTAGAACATTTCCACTGGATGATTCTTCTATACTCACAATATATTATATTATATGTATATGATAATCATATATATATATATATATATATATATATATATATATATATATATACATACACATATTTGTAGGTAGACATAATACCTTTATTTTATTTTTATGTGGGGCTGAGGATCAACCCAGTGCCTTATGTGTGTCAGGCAAGTGCTGTACTACTGAGCCCCAGCCCCAGCCCTAGCCCCAGCCCCAGCCCCTATTATATCTTCTTAAAAAATATAAAAGGACAAAATATTTACTGGGAATAGCAGCAAGTAGAAGAGATTTTGGGGGATAGTAAATGCATTATTAAAAACTGGACAACCCAGATGGTTTCAAATTTTGTCCCTAAATTTTAAAAGAATATACTAGAGTAAACATTTAAATTATCCCAGATTACTACAGATAGAATAATAGCCTTGAATTTGTACCAGCTGGGAGAAAATCTTTGTCATTGCTAAGACTATTTTTTTACCTGCATTAATATCAGCAGTGATGATGTTGGAGTAATCTATATTTAAGCAAAAATAAAAAAGCAATCTAAATATGTAAGATAGACTGAAGGAGTTGTTGAGAGACGTTGTATTGATCCAATATGGGAAATCTTAGGTTATGGTCCAGAGTCTGTTTTTTTTTAATAACACTTTAACTATTTTTGTTTTCTTCACAGACTTGTCATGTTTATTATCCAGAGTCTTAAATGCTTCTACATACCATTCTTCTGAAAGATGATTCAAAAATTAATAGAGGTAAAATCATGCTGAGGACACTCAAACTGAAAATTTAGCCTCTTCAAATGAAGGTTAACTTCCAAGAGAATGGTGAAGATCCAGACAATTCTGATGATTTTTCCTGAAGTTTTGACTGAAAGAGGATCAAAAGGGAGATTGAGAGTGAAAAATAAAAGTCTCCAAACTCTTAGGAAAACATGGACAATTATATAGGCTTGGTTAGAGTTAGAACTGATTGTAAACCTAATTAGTGACAATTATCAATAATGGGTAGTTGCCTCACTTCAGTGAATACATTTCTAAGGCTGACATTAAATATCTGCCTCTGCAATCAACACAAAACATGTTCTTCAGTCTGATCTCAACTCACTCTCACCTCTGGAGTCAATAAACATTTCCCAAGTATGCTCTGTAAGATTAGGTTGCAAAAAAAAAAAAAAAAAAAAAAAAAAAATCAGGAGTTTACTCTCTCTGACTCACATAGCTCTTTATTACTTAAACATCAAATTAATTTTTGTGCTTTTGGTTTCAGATTTTAAGTGTGGTATCTTTGGCAGGGGACATGAGACAAATATTTCTCATAGAATCCCTGGAAAATGATAGGATAAGGAAGTCATATATGAGGTATCTACTTGTGGCAATAACTTTAGACATTAAAATATACAGCTTGTTTTCTATTTCTTTTTAAAATGTTATTGTACTTTCCATACATTTATTTATTTATTTAATTTATTTATTTTATGTGGTGCAGAGAACTGAACCCAGTGCCTCACATGTGCTGGGCAAGCTCTCTACCACTGAGCCACAAACCCAGCCCCTTGTTTTCTGTTTCTTCAGAATCATTTTCTGCTCAGAATCCTTGAGAACAAAGGTAATATCTAGATGGAATGCAGATCTTGGTGGGGGGAGGATGATAATATAGAGCAAATCCAAAGGTGACATCTAAGGCAAGCAGGATGGAAGAGAGAAATTTCTGCCAGAGAGAAGAGTTTATGGAGCTACCCTAGGGACAAAGACCCTTCCTGATGATAGCAATATTTAGAGCGTCCTCATAGTGCCCTTACATTAGACATAAGATGATTGGCTTAGGTATATTATCTTGCTTATGTATGATTGATGAGCACGCCCCACCCGAACCCTATAACAGTTGTATGCATTCCAAAAATAAATGGAGCTACTGGACATCAGCTAGGCTGCCACCAGCCAGTTCTCACCGGCTCCCACTGTCTGTGTGTTAACTCCTCCGCTGTCTATACCCCACACCCCCCCAATACACCCCCTCCCCACCCCCCCTGCGCGGCTGAGGTAGCTGAGTGACTAATTGACTACACCAGTGACAAGAACAAAAGCACCTTAATGTTCCTTTTTCCCCTTCCTACCAGTTCCAGAAAGCTCTTGAATACCACTAATCTGAGTTTTTCTCTATAGTTTTGCCTTCTCTAAAATGTCCTACCAATGAAATCATACATTATGCAGCTTTTTGAATTGTTTTCTTTCACTTAACACAATGCTTTTAAAATTCATCCATGATGCTGCATGCATCTATAGTTGAACATTTTTATTATTGAGGAGTAATCTATTGTATGTATATGCCATAAATTGTTTATCAATTTACAAACTGATGGACATTTGGGTTATTTGTGATTATGACTAAAGCCATTGTAAAATTCATGGATGTGTCATGTGGACATATATCTTCATTGCTCTAGGTAAACACTAGGATGAAGACTGTTATACCTTATAAGAAGTGTATGTTTAAATATTAGAAATTGTCAAACTGTATTCAAAATGATACTGTGACAGTATCATATTGAATTTCTGTTAGCAATGTATGAGAGTTTTAGTTGGTCTTCATCATCACCAGCATTTGGTATGTTAGGTATTTTTCTTTCTAATTGTGTTATTAGATTTCATAGTAGCTTTTTTTGTGGTTTTAGTTTTAAAATTATCTAGAGGTGTTTAGCTCATCTGTATGTTTATTATTTATATCTCTTCTTTGGTGTAGTATTATTCAATTAGTTTTCTCATTTGTTTGTTGTTTTTTCCCTGTCATTGAATTTCCAGAATTCTCCATACATTGATATAACTTCTTTATCAGATATGTGTTTGGTTTTCCCCAAATCTTTGGAATATTTATTCAAAGAACATGTTTAAAATTATGATGAAGCCCAATTTATAATATTTGTCTATTGTGGATTGTCTTTTAAGACTCTAAATAAATCTTTACTTAACCCTAAAAAAAAAAAAAAAGAGTTTATGGAGCATCAGTGGTAGGTGCTTTGTGCCTTTTCACCACCACTCATGCAGACAGGGAAGAATGTTTTGCCTGACCCATTCTATCCTGAGGTTAGGGACCCTCCAAAAACCTGTCTTTCAGAATTGGAGATATTTAATCAGGCCCTGGTGCCATCTTCTTGTTTGGAGCTGAGGGAAGGAACATATAGGTGTATTCAATAGGAATTGGGAGGAAGACAGAAGAAAATTAGTAGAGTGCCTAAACTGTCAGAAGAAGGCAGAGATACCCTTAATTTCCTTCAGAGTTGAGCCTTTCATAACTGACATTTTTAGGCTTCCTTGAAGTCTGGCACCAGCTCCAGAGATTATCTGTGGTTGCAGACTGGCTTGCTATTTTCAAGGCTGAGTAGCAGGGTGAAGAGATCTCCCATGGAAGCTGTGGAGGAGATCACTGAGAGTCAGTGTGACAAACCCCAGATTTTCTCTTGTCGTTTAGAAGTTATAGGAGATTGATAGGCAGGATGCTCAAATCAAGCCTGCTGTAAAATAGAGTTGGCAGCTATATGCACCAGCACCAGACCAGATCAGTCAGGATGCCAATATCCAGGGCCAGAAGAAAAGCAACTGTGAACAGCTGTGTAACCTCTGCCTGTCCTGGAAGGGCAAACTCCCTCCCTCAAGCCCCTTTATAAAGTACCAATTCCATTCATGAGGGCAGAGCCCTCATGGCCTAATTACCTCCTGGAGGCACCACTTCTGAATACTGTTGCATTAGCAATCAAGTTTCAACATGAATTTTTGGAGGGAACACAAACATTTAAACCATAGCAATGATTCTCTTAAGATATGGTCTGTTGTAGTTTCATGATCTAATCAAATAGAAAAATTTAGACATTATTCCACATGAGAAATTATTTTTATAAAAGCCATTTACTTTTTAATACTAATTCATCAGAATTATTCATTAATTTTAGTAACCTCCAAGAATATTCCAAGGGTGCTAAGATTCAGCAATTTTTAAATGGTGGAAATTTCCAACCCTTATGCCAGGGTGATCAATTTTGAAAGATTGAGCCATTTAACACACATTTCACATCATACCAGGTGACAACCCTAGATCTCACCTAAGTATGAAATCAACCTCTTTATGGATTCAGTATGATAAACACAATAAAAACACATTCGTGAAAGGCTGAGATAATGCAAGTATGCATTCATAAAGTAGCATTTACACTGTATGCTAGTGCATTTCTGTAAGTAGTTTTGTTGAATTAAATGAAAAGCTTGAAGTATATTTTGAAATACATTTGGTGATGAAAGAGAATTAGATTGGAAGCAATTATTGCTTTTGGAGTTATGGCTTGAAGATCTCTTAGAACCACAAAGTAGAAATTGTCAGTTATGCTTCATAGCTAAGATAACAATGAAAGTGATAACTGGCAGCACTTTGAATGACCTAGGGCATTAGTAATCTTATCCATCCCATATTAAATAGGACATGTAACAAACACCTACATTCAAAGGCCAGGGAGGACAGAGACTCTTGAGTTCTCAAACTTTTTGGTTCTGAGTTCTTTAGTTATTGCCACTATGAAAGAATAATGGTAGAGATATATTCTCTTTTTTTGTGTGTGTGGTCTATAAGTTTACAAATATAGTTTCCTTTTTCTTTTTCCTTGTTATTGTCAACTCAGCTTATAGGGTAGCATTGAAAACTCTCTCCTTCACTTTAGATGTTAGCTACACTTGTGAATTTATAATTGCTAACACTTAAACACTGAGTGAAACAAATCTATCTTGAGCTGCTGACAACTGATTACTTGAGACAGCTGGATTCAGTCTCTGTTTTCATTTTGAGTGTTGGCCAAAACTGCTGCTTGGAGCACACAAGTGCTCTTCTGATAGTATCTTTCTTAAATCAAAGTCAAGTCTTAAAAATGTTTATGTTCATGAAAATTTGAATTGTCATTGTTTATGTGTTTATGTAGCTAGATTGGATAAATTATTTCAATTGCACTGAATTCAGTCTTTTATCTAGGTTTGCTTTGTGATTAGAGAAATGCTTTTTTAAGGGACAGAAATGAGGAGTGATATATGAATTGGTATCTGGTCTTGCAGAGATGGTTTTGTGTGCTTTAGACACAAAAGAACAAAAAATGAATTAAAAAAAACAGAAGATTGCAGTTTATAGATTATGTTATTGCTAATTATGAAACCTTGACTTAGTGAAGTAAGGAAGTTATACAAAAAGAGAATGTGCTGGTAATGCACTTCCCTAACCTGTAGTCCTTTACTGTAGTACTGAGTGGGAGAGCAGAGTGGACTGCTGTTTAGGTGCATGGCTGAGTTAGGCAATGGATAGAATATGGCCTTCCCTATGGTACCAGCTAAGAACCACTTGCCTCCACTACTGAAAAGAGAATTTTTTTTTAAGTCAAAATATTTTATTTATTTATTTATTTTTTATTGGTTGTTCAAAACATTACAAAGCTCTTGATGTATCATATTTCATACATTAGATTCAAGTGGGTTATGAACTCCCATTTTTACCCCAAATACAGATTGCAGAATCACATCACTTACATATCCACATTTTTACATAATGCCATATTAGTAACTGTTGTATTCTGCTACCTTTCCTATCCTCTATTATACCCCCTCCCCTCCCCTCCCATCTTCTCTCTCTACCCCATCTATTGTAATTCATTTCTCTCCTTGTTTTTTTTCCCATTCCCCTCACAACCTCTTATATGTAATTTTGTATAACAATGAGGGTCTCCTTCCATTTCCATGCAATTTCCCTTTTCTCTCCCTTTCCCTCCCACCTCATGTCTCTGTTTAAGGTTAATCTTTTCCTCCTGCTCTTCCTCCCTGCTCTGTTCTTAGTTGCTCTCATTATATCAAAGAAGACATTTGGCATTTGTTTTTTAGGGATTGGCTAGCTTCACTTAGCATAATCTGCTCTAATGCCATCCATTTCCCTGCAAATTCCATGATTTTGTCATTTTTTAGTGCTGCGTAATACTCCATTGTGTATAAATGCCACATTTTTTTTTTATCCATTCATCTATTGAAGGGCATCTGGGTTGGTTCCACAGTTTAGCTATTGTGAATTGTGCTGCTATGAACATCGATGTGGCAGTATCCCTGTAGTACGCACTTTTAAGGTCTTCAGGGAATAGTCCGAGAAGGGCAATAGATGGGTCAAATGGCGGTTCCATTCCCAGCTTTCCCAGGAATCTCCATACTGCTTTCCAAATTGGCCGCACCAATTTGCAGTCCCACCAGCAATGTACAAGAGTACCCTTTTCCCCACATCCTCGCCAGCACTTGTTGTTTGCCTTCATAATGGCTGCCAATCTTACTGGAGTGAGATGGTATCTTAGGGTGGTTTTGATTTGCATTTCTCTGACTGCTAGAGATGGTGAGCATTTTTTCATGTACTTGTTGAATGATTGTATGTCCTCCTCTGAGAAGTGTCTGTTCAGGTCCTTGGCCCATTTGTTGATTGGGTTATTTGTTATCTTATTGTTTAATTTGAAAAGAGAATTTTGAACCTGAAAAATTTGTAGGTAGAATGTTTAAGCAGAAGCTATTTCAATTCTAGTATGTGATTTTTTTTGGTGTCATTTTGAAAAAATTACTTGTGAAGGCCTAATCTGGCCCTTAATGGTTAAACCATAATCCTCCATAGTGAATTTTGGAGGAATTTTAAGGGTGTATTTCCTGAAAATATGTAATAAAGACTTCAAGATGTAGACATTAGATTAGGTAGATATCATTGAAGAATCAAGATGATTTAAAGTATACCTCTATATTTATGATTGAGAAGGTAGGATGCGACTGCCAAGGTAATATGCAGTTATGATAATAAATTGTAATACCTTTTATCATAATAAATATTTTTGCATTGTAATAAATTTTGTAAATATGCAAAGGAATAAAGAATGAAATAAAAATTAGTTATTATTTTGCCACCCATAGATGGTCAGCATTTATCTGCATGTGTGTATGTGGTGTGTGTGATGTGGGTGTGTGTATATAATTGAATCATTTATAGCTATGTCTGCATCTAGAGGTTGCTGTTGTGTACTACCTAGATCTCTCTTTATGATACACCTTTTTCATGGTAAAAGAATCCTTAAAAAGGTTTTCCCTTCTCTCTGAGTTTTGACACCTTTTGTTCATCCTGCCTCTGTTTCCCTTCCCTCTACCTCTCTCAGACTCTAGTGACCACTGTTTCACATTCAGATCAACATTTTTTAAAAAAGCTTCCACAAATGAGAGAGAAAATGTAGGATATCTTTCTTGGACTGCCTTATTTCACTTTACTATTCTCCTGTTCCATTCATTTTTTTTTGCTGCAAATGATAGGATTTTATTCTTATGGTTGAAACCCATTCCATTATTTATATATGCTACATTTTCTTTATTCATTTATCTGTTGATGGACACCTAGGTTGATTCCACATCTTTGCTGTTGTGAAGAGTGCTGCAGTAAACATCAAATTGCAGGTATCTTTTGTTTTTGTTTTTTTAAACATTTGTGCTATAATTATATTTTAAGCCCAAATTAAAAAATTTTTATTACTCTAGTGCTTAATAACTATGTTAGACTTCAGTGATTGTGATGTATTATGGATGACATTCTTCCCATATAATCCCTATTTTAGTGTTCTGTTCTTTTTTTTCCTGTAATGCTGGGGATTGAACCCTGGGCCTCACCTCACACATACCAGAGAAGTGCTTTACCATTGAGCTACATCCCCAGGCCCTGTTTTAGTTTTTAATAAGAAAAAAAGTATTTATTGTTATATAAATTTGCTTTACACTAAATTTTATTGAGTAGCTTATTTTGTTACCTGAGGGCTATCTGTGGCCAACACACTTGTAGCTGGGAATTTTGTATGATGAAAAAAAGCCTTTTGTCATTTTGTACTTGATTTTTTTTTTTTTTGCTAACTGGGCTAGCTCTGAATGCATAATTTAAGAATCACTAATTTGTAGAATGAAATCTATTTTGTTCTTTTATGATTTTGATCACTTGCAAATATTATAAATGATTCACTCCTTGCTTTCCTTATTAAGCTTCTACTTATCTTATCAATGCAATTATAGACTGAAGGATGTCAATGGTTCCACAGTTGCGGTTCATCTGAATTTTGGGTTAGAAGGGAGAACAGGGTCATTTTAGGCCACTAGGACAAAAAATTAAATCAAACAAAGTTCTGAGGAAAGAGAACAAAAGAACAATAATATGAGCATTTATGGTCTTTATGAAATTGAAAAGGAAAGGCTGTCTCAGAAAACAATCCAATTAAACTGTGAGACATGAGATAAGCTCTTTAGAGGCTGACAGTTATTGCAATTCTTAGACAGTTCAATTTTAGTTAGGAATAAGTGGAGAACCTGTTGGTTTTTGTCACATAAAATACAAATGGACAGAACATTCTGCTATGCACTTCCAGGATGGATTTCAAACCACGGTAAAACTTATCAAGAAATGTAATATAAAATTGGATTTTAAAATACATTCTCTTTGAGTGGGCATCTGTGTTTCAACAATTTAGCTAACCTATATTAGAATGTAATAACTTGAGTCAACAAGTCTGATGAATACATTATAAGTGAACTCACGTAGTGATAAAGAGATGTGACACCTGACTTTCTTTGTAAAATAGATTTCTATTTTTTTCTTTTCTTGTCTGGATAAAAGTAAACCAATGAGGACACATTTTTAACAGATGTTTTCCTCTCAACAACTACTTTCCCATTAGCTAATTTCAATGTTGTATTTAATTCCTATATATTTTTTCCTTTTTAATTGACTAGTGTTCACTGTTCTGAATAAAAAAAAGGTTTCATACAGTTTCCCAAAACCCCATGATATATTTTAATGATTGAAATATAACAGAAGTAGAACACAAACAGCAAAGATCAGGAGTCCCTTGTGACCTCCTGCTCTTTTCTTCCTCTCAGGTTTCACAAGTTGCTCCCACTGCACTGCACGGGGAGAAAATTGTAGGTCATTGGGCATAGGATAAATTAGCTTCAGGACACTGAGTGTGGGTGTTTCATGTTGGCCTGAGGGAACATGAACATCATTTAACCTGAAAACATATATGGCAAGAAAAGAACATGCAGACTGCTTGAAACATGGAAACAACCCTTTTTGCTTTTCTTATTTGATGGTCAAACAAACATTTTCAAAACAAAAAACAAACCAACCCAATCAATAAATGGGTTAAGGAGCTGAACAGACACTTCTCAGAAGATATACAATTGATTAACAAGTATATAAAAAATGTTCAACATCTCTAGTAATTAGAGAAATGCCAATCAAAACTACTCTAAGATTTCATCTCACTCCAGCCAGAATGGCAGTAATCAAGAATACAGACAATAATAAGTGATAGGATGTGGGGAAAAAGGCACACTCATATATTGCTGGTGGAACTGCCAATTGGTGCAGCCAATCTGGAAAGCAGTATGGAGATTCCTTAGAAAACTTGGGATGGAACTACCATTTGACCCAGCTATCCCACTCCTTGGTCTATACCCAAAGGACTTAAAAACAGCATACTACAGTAACGCAGTCACATCAATGTTCATAGCAGCTCAATTCACAATAGCCAAACTGTGGGACCAACCTAGATGCCCTTCAATAGATAAATGGATAAATAAACTGTAGTATATATACACAATGGAGTATTACTCTGCAATAAAAGAGAATGAAATTATGGTGTTTGCAGGTAAATGGATGGAGTTAGAGAATATCATGATAAGCCAAATAAGCCAATCCCCAAAAACCAAAGGCTGAATATTTTCTCTGGTAAGTGGATGCTAATCCATAATGGGAGGGGGATGGGATAAGTGGAGGAAATTTGGATGGGAAAAAGCAGAGGGGGGAGGAGACACAAGGGCAGGAAAGCTGGTGAAATGAGATGGACATTATTACCCTATGTACAACGTATGATTGCACGAGTGGTGTGACCCTACTTTAGGTACAACCAGATAAATAAAAAATTGTTGTCCATTTGTGTATAATGAATTCTAAGAGCATTGTGGTGTCATGTTTAGCTGACTAGAACAAATAAATAAATTTTAAAAAATGATAAAGGGAAATGCTAATTATCCTGACTGAATTAGGACACATTGTATACATGTGTTGAAATATCACACTGCACCTCATTAATATGTGCAGTTAATACATCTTAATAAAAAATTAAAACCCACAATTATCTGACTTCAAAAAATATGACAAATAAAGCAAGTAGAGTGTGAAGGTTGAAGTATTGGAGGTTCCCTGGGGGAGGAGGCTCTTTTAGATAATTACTTAGGCTCTGGGTTTAATCAGCCACAATTGGGTTTTGTTATAAAAGAAGGATGGCAGGGTTTGAGGCAGAATGTTCTGGAGAAGCTGGAAGGAGCACAGAGACACTGCATAAGACCAAAAGGAGGAGATTAGTGTGTACTGCACTGCAGGGTTTTGTTTATGGCTGCATCCCCAAAGAGGTGGCCAGACTCCAAAGTTGTGGTTGTGTGTGCCTAAAGGCAGCGTCCCAAGTACTGGGTCTCCAGCCTTTGAAGACCCTCATGTCCCATTTATGGTAAGAAAGCTGAAGAAGCTTCTAGATATGAGGTACACTGTGAAGACCAACTTACAGGAGTGACCTGTTTGGGCAGAGAGAAGTTGCCAGAGCTGTAGTTCATTTGTTATTGTTAGGTGAGATCTTGGAACCCTGTTTCAACCTTGGGAATGTGTGTGGTAGCACCAAGAAGGCCTCAAATTGAGTTTTCTGCTGGACAAAAATTACATCAATTTATAGTTAATGGAAGCAATTTTTATTTTACGTGTGAGTTTGTTGACTGATATTGATATTGGTTATATTTAAATGATTTTTTCAAGCTGTATTTCATTCACTTTTTCTCACTCCAATCTCATCTGCTCAAATGGTAAACATACTTATTTGCCTATTTCTACCTGAACTTTACTTGAACAATCTTGTTCTCTGGAGTTTACCAAGGATTTGAACTTTTATGGCAATATTTCAGCAGCTTAAGAAAAGTCCACTGGGGTAAAAGTTAATTTTACAGCTGAACTTTATGATCTTTTTTTACATATTAAAGTGCTTCCTGTACTTAAGGATATCTAAATTTAAGGCTTAACTTTTAAGAAATTATTGTTTCTTTTGGAAAGACCATGGAGAAATAGAGTGCTACTGACGACTTTTTTTTTTTTTTTGATACTAGGAGGTCAAGATATACTCATTTTTTGGCAGCTTTGATATCTGAAAAAGGTCTAAATGACAATTCTTGTGTCTTCCTCAGCGAAATGATCATGAAGAGGTTTCTGGGCTAACATTCATTATTTTACCAAAATGATTATGGGTTATGATTGATTGGATCCTGGTGCTTAAAAACCTGTGACTAGAATTATTATGAGGTTGATATTTTTCTGAACTTCTGTGAAAACTTTTCTCCCTCTCCTTTCCTTGCAAGAATGGGCTGAAGTGTTCCAGTTCGCCTGAAGCCAAGGAATTGGAATAGACTCAGATAATGTGCTCTCTCTCTCTCTCTCTCTCTCTCTCATTATAGCTCTTAGTGTGTGGTCTTGGGAATGGAATGTATTTAGATACTAAACTTACAAAAGGAGGAAATATTTTTCCAACAATAGAGGTTCTACTAGGTCCCGGCTAATGCATAATCTCTTATTTCTTCAGCTACATTTATCACTCAATCTTTAGTATTTTTACAGACCTCATTTCATATTCTATGGTGAGAGGAAATGCCAAATAACAACCCCTTCCCTAACCTTTCCATTAGAGAGAGATTCTAGATCAAAAGGATACAACCAGAGATGGGACATTACCTGGAAACAGGATGCAGCTGTGTGACCATTTTGTGCTGCTGTCTGGTCTCAGCCCAATTGAGTACAACTCGTGTATCTGAGCTAAAACGAATTGCCCATTATTTCTCCATGGCAAGCCAGAGCCCTGATATTGGGAAAATGTTCTTCCTTCTACATGGAGACTTATTTGTCTCCAAGGAAAGCTAATGTTTGTCACTGAGAAAAGTGCTTATTTAATTGGTCCCCTAGTAGGGGAATCAGCAGGCTTGCCACTATCACAGGAGGGAAGCTGGAACTAGAGTTGGGGACACATGTTCACTCTGGTTAATGAACTGTAGTAGGGTGGGATAGTATTACTGCTTATCACCTGATCTGAGGAAGAAATTGAGAATAGGGGCTTTTCATCTGTGAAGTGGAGTAGGGAGAAATGTAGTGGGCGAGCATTTTGAGTCGGGAGGGCAGAGCCAATACAATAAGTGTTACGAAATAAGAAACTTACAGGAATCATACATTATATAAATTAGAAGCCAGTGAAGATATGGAAGGGGAGTTGCAGGATCAGAAAAGACATGACTTCTTGAGAAACCCCTTTTCCACAATGGCTATATTATTGTTCCATTTGAGAAGTGAATCAGGACCACCCACCAAAATGGGGCTGCAAACAGGAATCCTGTGGGAAGGTCTGTGGCAGGGCTTGTCTCTGTGTGGCTACTGCCTCTGGTAAGTCTATCCACATGTTTGGTGGTGGGTTTGGGGTTAATAATGTCATGATTTGGGGAGAAGAGTTTAACATAGAATAGAGGGTATTAAGGATGAATTGGAACCTGCTTGTGTAGAAGTATCTATATCTGTAAACCATCATCTTCAGAGATTAATGTTCACTGCTTTATTTCTGTTTTTCAAAACTCATGCAAATTCTTCTTTTGGAGGGGGAAAAGGATCTTGGGAAATGTATAATGAAAACCCCATATGAACCTGAGGGAAGTGGGTCTGATCAACACAGGAGGAGCTTATAGGTGGTCACCCTCAATGTGAAGGCCAAAGGCCAAACTTTTGAGGTGCTTTGCTTATATGGTGCATGGAAAAGTCCTGATTAGTCCACAGCATATTTAATAAAAAACTTTATAATTACATTACTATCTCATATGTTAGTTTTCTGGAGGCCAAAGAGACAAAGTGGCAGGAAAATAACGCATAGTATCAGAAAAATTGACTAAGGGTAACTTAAATTGAGATTTCTCTTTTGCCAGGGTAAAAAGTCTGAATGAAGTATCTCCAGAGCAGGAGCAGGGGCTCAGTAAGACCCAGGATTTTTTGCTCTTTCTACTAGTTTCAACATGGTGGCTTTTCTGCTTATGCTCATTGCCTCATGGTGTCAGGACATCTGTCCCAGAATCAGGCGCTACGTCTGCATTTGAGGCAGGAAAAAGGAGAAGAAGGACATTTTTTTTTCCTAATATGGATAAATCTTCCTTGAAAGTCATTTCAAAGTTCTCCTTCTAATTTATTGACCAACATTGTGTTATGTGGCACTTTTAATTGAAGTGGAGACAGGGAAAGAGCTTATCTGGCAAAGTGGAAAGGTATCATCATCACTGTTTCAAATTGATCAGGATCAACTCCTGGGCCTGAGGAGGTAGTCCAACTTTCCTATCCACCTGTTTTAGTCAGCTTTTTCCCACTGATTTGACTACAAAACTCGAGAATAACAATTTCAAAGGAGCAAATGTTTACTTGGGAGCTCACAGTTTCAGAGATCTTGTTTGATAGACAGCTGGCTCCATTCCTTGGGGCTCGAAGTGAGGCAGAACATCATGGAGGAAAAGTATGGCAGAGGAAGTGGCTCACATGGTGATCAGGAAACAGAGACTTCACTTGCCAGATACAATATATACCCCAAAGACAGCCCGTAATGCCCCACCTCCTCCAGCCACACCCTACGCACCTTCAGTTACCACTCTGTTAATCCCATCAGGGCATTAATTCATTGATTGGGTTAAGCTCTCGTAACCCAATAATTTCTCCTCTAAACCTTCTTTCATTGTCTGAGTTTTTTTTTTGGGAAACTTCACATCCAAACCATAATACCCACCAAACACGAGGTCCATGTTCTAGTTCCACAGAGGGAAAATGTGGTGGTGGTTAGTGGGGAGATGTCTATGGCAGAACAGTATGTGCTACAGGGTACTTTTCTATTCCTCGTTTCTCTCCTTGGTTCCAGGAGGAAAGGGGGCCATTCACCTTTAGAGTGAATTGTGATGGAGAGCTCCTTTGGAGAGCTGTGATGGACCACCGCTCTGGAGATCCTGGAGAAAAATGTACCTGATGAGGACAAAATGGGACCAATTGTTCTGAATAACTTGACAATGAACAAATGCTATCCTCTGAAATGGAAGAGGGTGTTGGTAGTGTTGTCATCTGAGGTGTATCTTTATTACAGACTTATTAAAGAAATTGTGCTTGTCTGTATTATGTCTGACTTATGAAACATAATAACTGAGGAAGCAATCTCCTTGAGAATAGGGATCTTATCTTATATCTCAGCACCCTAGTGTCCAGCATGCTGTCTGCCTCAGAGTGAATATTGACAGTTGCAGGAATGACCCTCTTCCAGAGAGTCCTTATATGGGTGAAAAGGGCTACACACTTGAACCACCAGGGGGAAATTTTTAAAATTCCAATGCATAGGCCATACCTGAGGCCTATTGAATCTGAATCTCTGGAGGGGAGGACTCAGGCATCAGTGCTTTTGAAAGTGGTATTTTTAAAGCCTTTCAGGTGATTACAATGTATAGCTAAGGTTGAGAGTCTTGTAATAGAATCCTTTCAGTTCTTTTTCTTTTAAAAATACTCCCTGGAGAAGTACAAAAAACCCCCAAAAAACACTGAGCAAATATTCAGTGGTGTTCATTCTTAAGGGATGGTTGATGTGTGAGATTTGTGGGAGAAAATTTCTTATAGAAATTTGAGAAACAGTTAGGAATTATTGCTTCA
Organism: Marmota flaviventris; assembly: GCF_047511675.1. Lineage (NCBI taxonomy): Eukaryota > Metazoa > Chordata > Mammalia > Rodentia > Sciuridae > Marmota > Marmota flaviventris. Next base: position 56,336,068 of record NC_092499.1, on the reverse strand, counting down.
ACAAAGATAGTATACTTTGAAAATTTTGATCTTTTTTATTAGTGTATTATAGTTATTCATAATATTGGGTGTTCATTTTGACACAATCATACAAGCATGGGATATAATTTGTTCCACTTCAGTCCCTAGTACTGCCGTTTCCTCCCCTCTTCTCTCCTTCTATCCTCCTTCCTCTACTGGTTCTTCTTCTATTTATTTATAGTTTTTTTAAATTAGTGATTTATAGACAAAAGTTGAAATTCACTGTGGTATGTTCATATGTACATAGAATTGTTTGGTCAGTTTCATTTCCTGGTTCCTCTTTTTTCCTATCCCTCTTTCCTCCCCTTAATCCTCTTGCTCGGCTGGCTCTGCTGATCTTTCTTCTGTTTTCATTTCCCCCACCCATCCATCCACTTATTTTGGTCTTCCGAACAGGAGAGAAAACATTCGACCTTTGACTTTCTGAGTCTGGCTTGATAACCACTCTTGTATAACCTATTAAAAATCTGTATAAGGGAAGGACATATGGGTTAGGAATGAGATGATATTGTCAGAATTATAGAAGTATTAATGATACATAATTTAGGGACTTCATTTTTTTCCTCCATGGATCTCCAGGAAGGGAATAACCATAAGTAGGGCTCAGATCAGGCCTTTATTCTCTCTCTCCTACTTTTCTAATATGTCGTCTTTTTCACTACTTCCCTTTATCTCCAGGTTGTTGTTCTAAATGTTTTAAATTTCTAGGTGACTCTTAATTTTCATTTCGCTGGTGATTCTAAAGGTGAGAGAATCTTTCTGGTGTACTAGAAGTGAGAGGTTAGAGATAGATTCTCACATTACATGTAAGGCTTGCCCCCAACCCTACCCTAGTTGGATTAGAATTATGTTGTCTGGTCTTATAATTGGTCTGAATAAGATGTAGTGTAGCAAACCAGAATCAGACAGACCTAACCTTGGGACCTGACTCAACCACTTCTTAGCTATGTTATTTAGGACTAATCAATCATTATGACACTTGGGTTTTTGATCTATAACATGGATGAAAATGTCTTTAAGATAGTGTGATTCCCATTAGCTTATAAACATATTTCTATATTCTCCCACTAAACAAAATCAAACCAAACCAAATTAAACATAATAAAACACACAATGGTTGTCTTAGTGTACTTGGGCTATCACAACAAAATACCATAGGTCAGATGGCTTAAATAATAATTTCTTACAATTTTGAGGCTGAGAAGTCCAAGACCAAGGTCCTTGGAGATTTGGTTCTTGGTGATGGCCTTCTTTCAAGGCTTGTATCACTGTGTCTCACATGGTAGAAGGAGGGAACTCTGATGTCGTTTTTTTTTTTCTTTCTCTTTTTAAGGTCAGATCCTGTCATGGGGGCTCCACCCTCAAGCTCTCATCTAAACCTAATTAGTTCCTGAAGGCTCTACCTCCTAATGCCTTCACATTTAGGGTTAGAGCATCATTATGTAAGTTTTGGGGGAACATAAGCATTTAGTCCTTAACATTCACAAAACTTAAATACTATAACTTTTTTGGTCAATCTCACAGCTACTTCCCTCTAGGAAAGTATCTAAAAATACTTGTGCATTTTCATCACACTCTTTTTTTTTAAACCTTTATTTTGTTTATTTTATTTTTATGTGGTATTGAAGATCAAACCCAGGGCCTTGCATGTGCTAGACGAGTGCTGTACCGCTGATCCACAACCCCAGCCCCTTCATTGCACTCTTGATTTTATTTCCCATTCACCCCTCAGCTCAATCATGAAATAACTCCCCACATTCCATCACCCATCCTAACATCTCAGCAGCATTCTGCTTTGGTGATCACTCCTCTCTTTTCTTAGATCCATGACACTGCACGCACGTGTTTCCTCACTTCTCTGTTCAGTCCTTTGTCTTTGGAGTGCCTTAGACTTGGTCCTAGACCCCACCCTTTTTGACTTCATATTCATTTCCTATGTATTCTCACCAACACCCTGACTTCATTGATTACAAATACATGAATGACTCCAAATTCATCCCACATCCCACATCCCTTCTCTGGGCTCCAAGCCTGTCTCACTAACTTCTTGACATTTATACTTGGGTGTTTCAAAAGACATTCAGACTCAGCCCAAGGCTCAACAAATTCAAATTACAGTTCAACATGGTTCTTCCTCAAATCTTGTTCTCATTCACATCCCAATCTTAGAGAATGGTATGATTTTTGTCCATATATTTTTACAAACCAGAAATCTGGGAAGATACTTCTTTATCTTCCCTCAAAACCAAGCCATAGCCATTTCCATGTTCTATACTCTAATCTCTTTTTAAACTGCTTTATTAAAATATAATTGAAACTAAGAGCTCCACAAACTTAATGTGGATCAAGTAACAGACATATATAACACCTTCCAAAATATCCTTGTATCTTTTTTGTTTTTTAAAATGAGTGCACTGAATATGTGACCTACCCTCTTAATAAGTTTTGAAGTGTACAATACTGTATGGTAAACTATGGGCACTATGTATGGAAGTATGCTTTACTTCCTTCTAATACAGGGCCTTGTCCAAACTCTCGCTTCAGCCTGGAACATGCTGCTTCTCCCTTTCTGACTTACAAACCTCTGCTCAGTCTTCAGAGTTCAATCTTCTCTGATGTTTTGATTAGATTAAAGGCTCTATTATATTCTCTATTATATGTGCTCATAGTTTTATTATCTTCCCTATGTGGCATTTATCACAGTTTTATTAGTTTGCTGTGACTGCCACAACAAAATACCACAGACTAGCTAGGTGTGGTGGCGCACACCTATAATCCCAGCAGTTTGGGAGGCTAAGGCAGGAGGATCATGAATTCAAAGCCACCTCAGCAATTTAGTAATGCCCTAAGTAACTCAGTGAAACTCTGTCTCTAAATAAAATACAAAAAAAGGCTGGAGATGTGGCTGAGTGGTTAAGTGCCCGTGAGTTCATTCCCTGGTACCACCACCACCACCAACAACAAACAAACCACAGATGGTTGGCTTAAGCAATAGAAATTAATTTCTCAAAAGCCTAGAGCTAAAAATTCAAGGTGTTAGTAGGTAGGTTTGATTCTCCCTTGCCTGCCCCCCACTGATGCCTCTCTCCTTGGCTTACAGATTGGCTCACCTTCTTGGTATGTTCTTACATGGTCTTTTCTTTGTGTGCTAAAATTTCCTTTCCTTATGAGGACAACTCTCAGATTGGACAAGGGCCCATCCAAAGGACCTTATTTTCTTTTCACTTTTAAAAATTTATTCTTTTTAGGGGCTGGGGCTGGGGCTCAGCGGTAGAGCTCTTGCTTAGCACGTGTGAGACAATGGGTTCGATCCTCAGCACCACATATAAATAAATAAATAAAATAAAGGTCTATCAACAACTAAAAAAAAATTAAAAAAAAAAATTTGTTCTTGGACGGGGTTGTGGCTCAGTGGTAGAGTGCTTGCCTAGCATGCGTGATCCCCCTGCACCACATAAAAATAAATAAAATAAAGGTATTGTGTCCATCTACAACTAAAAAAAAATTTTAAAAATTTTGTTCTTTTTAGATATACATGACAGTAGCGTGTAGTTTACATATTATACATACATACAGTATGACTTATTCTAATTATTGTACAATGATGTGGAATTTCACTTATGTATTAATATATGTGCATAGGAAAGTAATGGCCGATTCATTCTACTGTCTTTCCTATTTCCATCCCCCTCTCTTCCCTTCATTCCTCTTTGTCTAAGCCAAAAAACTTCTATTCTTCCCTCTCCCACCCCTTATTGTGTGGTAGCATTACATGTCAGAGAGAACAACCTTTGGCTTTTGGGATTGGCTTATTTCACTTAGTATGATAGTCTCTAGTTCCATTTGCTGGCAAATGCCATAATTTCATTCTTCTTTATGGCTGAGTAATATTCCATTTTGTATATATACACCGCATTTTCTTTATCCATTTATTTGCTGAAGGGCACTTAGGTTGGTCCCATAGCTTAGCTATTGTGAATTGAGCTGCTATAAACATTGATGTGGCTGCATTGCTATAGTATGCTGATTTTAAGTCCTTTGGGTATATAGCAAGGAGTGGTATAACTGGGTCAAATGGTGGTTCCATTCTAAGATTTCTGAGGAATCTCTATAATGCTTTCCATAATGGTTGCACCAATTTTCAGTATCTACCAGCAATGTATGAATGTACCTTTTTGCCCACATCCTCACCAACATTTAAAAAAATATTTTATTTTTTAGTTGTAGATGGACACAATATCTTTATTTTATTTTTATGTGGTGCTGAGGATCAAACCCAGGAACTCGCATGTGCTAGGCGAGCGCTCTACCGCTGAGCCACAACCCCAGCCCCCTCACCAACATTTATTGTTACTTGTGTTCTTGATTATTGAAAAGGGCTTTACTTTAATGACCTAATAATTCTTTAAGAGACTCTTATCTCCAAATACACAGGATAGGGCTTCAATCCATCTGAATTTTGGGCATTATAGTGTAACCCCTAACTACAGTTAAAAGTTTGTATTCAGTTTTGTAATTATGATTGCTTGATTTAGTAGTTTATAATTCACTGAGGACAAGGATTGTGTCTATTGTGACCCACTATTGTTTTTACATAGTATGGCAGCACTGCAGATAATCTATATATTGAATAAATGGACAATTATAAACTAGAAGAGCCTAGTAACCATTACTAACAATGAGGATGATAAACAGACAGTTCAACTGATTCGGGATCACTGTCAATTTTGTTCTCCTGATCTAGTTGCTCCTTATTGGCATATACTTCTGAGGTCCTGCTGCTGATTTAAATCTTTAGTCTTCCTTGCAAGTGTTTAACTGACTGACTACAACACAAGGCAAATTCCTACTATCATAGTTTCAGTAAACAATAATGATGGAGTTTGGGGAGTCAATTGTCTAACTTTCATGTAAAACATTCTTTTAAAGCTTGCTTTATGATTGGGATATGTAAGCTCTTGCTTAAAATATTAATTTTCCATCTCAGTTATAGAAAAAAAATATATAAGAAGATAAAACCTTTATTGGTTATATTTTATTTTATGTGATAATTTCAGTTCTTGAATCTTAGTTATAATATTTTAAAAAGCGAAATTCATAAATTAATAACAAGGTCCAGGAACATATTTTATGCTTGCTATATAATGAGTTAATTTGTATTACTTGATAGACTTTTATAGTTGACTATTGGAAGTAAAATAAATGTACTTTAATATTTATCTTGACTATATTTCTCACTATTTTCACATTTTTAGGTAAACAAGTTGATTAAAATAAAAAAGTGAAGGTTGGGCTTTTATTTTGGCCAATATTTTGCCAAAATATACACTTCATCTTTCTGAACACTAGATGTCAGTGTTGTTTCACTGCAAACACAGGTGCTGTGGAACCCCAGGAGCTCAAGAGGATTTTATATGACTACTAATCAACACTCTGCACCCTTGCTGGCTTCCAAGGGTCAGAACAGTTCTTTTAGCATCACAGAACTGAAAGAGACCTTATGTCCACACAGTCTGCATAGTACATTTTTTTTTTTTATTATAATCAGTTGAACGATGAAGGGCAACAATTTTAAGAGCCAAGGGCAAATTTTCCCTATCAATAACAACTATACCAACAGATATTGAATACTTATTGTGTGCGAGGCATGGTGTTAAGCATTGCACATGGATTCTCTTACTTAATGTTTGCTCTGTAGCATAAACTTCACTTTTATTACACTTACATTTCACATGTGAAGAAATTGAGGCACAGAGAGATTCAATAATTTCCATAGGACCACAGAACCGGAAAGTAATGGGAAAATGATTTAAACACAGGTCGATTGCTGACCTTAACTTTGTCCTTAACTACAATACTGTGTGGCCTACTTTTAAAATTAATCATAACCATTAAAAATTAGTGTGCAAAACAGTTATTTTGGAACAAATTCATTAAAGGATTACTATAAATATAAATTGTGCATTGTGACTTCTTAGTATAACATTCCTTGAAATATGAAATCCTCATTTCTGGACATTTTTGTAAAATGTAGGCAATGTTTTTTCCTTCCTGTAAATTGCCACCAAATTACAAAGGAATAATATTAATTAAATGACCCCTCAAGGAAAATGTGTGCTGATATTAGAGAAATTTGCATTATGGAACAACATCCATTTGTTCATGGTGGCCTCTCTGGGCTGTAGGCAGTGATGATGGAGGAAACTCAATGAGACTTTGGTCAAGTATTTTCTCAAAAAAGGTCCAACCTACTGTTTCCAATAAGGGCCATTGAGCTTTGTGTGGACCGAGATAGGGAGGCACTGTTCTTCCCATCTTTGTAGTTGAAAAGGGCTTGTTCCCTTTAGTTCATTTTTAGTCTTTCTTTGAAAACAAAGAAGGCATATAGGGTATTCAAGAATCTATTTCTGTGTTTAATTCTGTGTCTTTACCATCTTGATTGTCCCTTTAATATTAGTTGTTTTTTCTTTTAATGTGAGTTTGCATGGTCCAAAGACTCTGGTTTATTTTACAAATGTTGAACATTATTGAAATCACATAATTCTAATTAGACATTGAATGCCCAATTAAACAATTCCAACATTATAGTCTCAAACTTTTCTTTTGGGGATTTTACTTAGCAATTTCTTCACAAATATATTCTTCTTTCTTAGAATAACTTTTGAGTTTTGGGAAGGCTTTTATATTGGAGTTATATTAATTAATATGTATCTAAATTTTATGGGGCATCCATATTACAAGCCTGGACTGTATATGGACATCCTTTCATTGGTTACAGCTTGAACTTGAGCAAAGGATAGACAGTACCATCCCTTGTGTTAATGAGTGATAAATCTGATTGTAGCAGCCTTTGATCTTCCGGTCTCAGCTATACAAATGCTATTGTTGACAATTGTGGCTAAATTGATTTGTTATTGTCCTGATGTTTAAAACTGATTCTAAATTCAAGCTGAGCTGAATATTTTTCAATGTCTTGTTTCCAAAACTCTTTGGAGTGTGCGTGTGTGTGTGTGTGTGTGTGTAAATAATCCGCATTCCCTTTCTCCCCGCCCTCCTGGGAGTTCTTGCTCTGTATTTCCTTATTGGTCATGGGCACTGAACTTTCTCCTGAACATGTATGAAATTTTGGCCATTGGCATATTTTTATTCACACAATTCTAATTACAACAAGTGATGCGAATGTTGGCTTAAAATCAGATTCAGAAGAGTTTTAGCGCAAAGAAAAAAATTGAAGTTCATGATGTAGTGCATTATGGAGCTGGCATTGAACCTGGTTAAATCAAATTACACTGAGTCATAGCTGTGGCATATAATACAGCACTGCTCAAACTGACCCGAGCTTCCATTTTCTCCCATTATAATACCATCCAAAATTGAAAGCATCACAAAGAAATGCATTCAAGGTATTTATTTAGATGGAAAATGGCACCTTTAGCTACATCCTTTTGTACAGGCTTATAGGGTTCAGTAACTGCAACCATTTGTTTTTCTTTTTTCTTTTTTTTCTACTTAGTTGTGTTCATGCTTGGAAGCACAACTTTCAAATGAAAAAAACATAGGGAAATAACTGAGATTACATATGTTTCCCTATGTCATTGAGAACAAGAGAACATGTTATTAAGAACAAGTCGATTTTTTCAATAATCCACTCGAATTTAAGCTCTTTTGATAGGTATTGTAATGTTTAGGGGACAAAAAGAAAGAAGCAAGATACTTATCTAAAAAATACAATTTTGAGTTTTATTTTATGTTATGTAGAGAAATGGGGCCAATGGATTCTAAGAATGTAAAACTCAAAAAATAAGGCAACTAAGGTGGCTATATTTTAAATCACAAATGGAGGTGATAGAATACATCCCAAATTTTAAAATTAATTTATTTTGACAAGCATAGACTTTTATTTTTTATTGGTTCTTTTTAGTTATATATGATAATAGAATTCATTTTGACATAATAATAAAAGCATGGGATATACTGTGTTCTAATTCAGTCCCCAGTTCTTCCCCTTCCCTCTACTCTAGCAATCTTTCTGCTATTTACGTATAGTATTTTTTTCTTTAAGTTACTGTCTTGTGGATGTTCATGATGGTGAGATTCACTGTGTTATATTCATATATGGAATGTTAGATCAGATTCATTCCACTTTCTCTTCTCATCCTTGATTCATTGCCCTTGTCTATTCCACCGATCTTTCTTCTTTCTTCTTTTTTTTTTTTTACCCTTCTCTCCATTTTGGGTTAGCTTCTGCTAATCAAAGAAAAATATATACACATTACTCCATTGTGAATATATGCCACATTTAAAAAAATCTATTCATCTATTGAAAGCACCTAGGTTGGCTGCACAGCTTGGCTATTTTGAATTGTGCTGCTATAAACATCGATGTGACTGTGTCACTACAGTAAGGCATACACTTTATTTTGACAAGCTATTTAACATAGCCTATGAGAGGTACTATGCTAAGCACTCTGGCACTTTATGAGGGTTCACTTACTTAAATCTTATAACAACACTGTGAATATTGGTACTGACGTTATCATCAACAACTCCATTTTATAAATGGGCACATGCATGTTGAAATAGCTAGTAGCTAGCAGAGCCAGATTCCAAGTTCAGCAGGGTAACTGAGTTCACCTGTAATCCCTTTGCTTTGAAACTGGTGACTGTCATCAGATGCCTTGATTGGAGGAGGAGTCTGGCATTATGCTGACTCAAGAGTTGCAAACATAGGATGACGATGCTCCCAGGCCTGAAGGCCACTGTGATCACCAGCCAGCTGAAGGAAAAATTCTTTTTGGGTTAATTCAATAAAATAACGGTTTTGCTTCAATGGAACAGGGTAAAGAAAATTTTCTTTAAAATGGATGGAGGAATGAAGTTAAAGAAGTGAACCAAAAACGTGTTCTATGTAGTAGGTTTTTTGTCTTTTTTCTGACCTTCAGTTTCCTTCAGAGATACAAAATGCTGCTTTGAAAAAGGAATTAAAGTTGCTTTTCAGGTGACAGTGGTGGCTTTGTCAGTCACTCAGCCACCACCTAGCAATCTGCTTACCCCCTGTCATCCATTCCATTTCCCCTACCTACCAATCAGGTCCCCTCCTTCACTCCAATCCTTTCTTCCTTCTACTAATCCCTTTATGCTCTTTTCCACCCGATAGTGTAAGTTGGCCCTCCCTTTATTTAGCCTCCTCTTTCTGAACATGATTCTGAGAGGCTTTGTGGAAACTTTTTACAATTAGGTATCTTTGGAGTTGGAAGCTTGCCCAAAGGTAGGCAGTAACCAGATTCCTTTAAGGCAAGAGATGAAATGGAAGGTAAGAGAATGTTTTTAAGCTCTTAAACTGCTGTTTAAACATCGAGAATAGCAAAATTATACAGGCAAACTACAGGATTAGAATTCAAATTAGTGACAACCAAATGCTGTTTACTAAATCTGATGTCTTTAGGTGAAAATAAAAATTTTGAAAGTAAATTCTGATCATCATCCTCGAGATATTTAGAAATCAAAATTTTCAAGATAATTAAATTTATACTATTTTGGAAAAGGGAAATTCTGGCTCCAGAGACTTTTTCAAATGGAAGTCAGGACACAGAAAACATTGCCAAATAACAATTTATATAGGCACTGTAATTTAAAAATTTTTCATTTTGTACATTCAAAAAACCCTGTATTGAAGAGTCAATAACAGCCAGTATATTTAGTCTCTATCATTGTTTCGTTTTTCTTTGAATTAAGGGTATGTGGTAAATAAAACTCAAATCACCATTTCTCTTTCCCTTGGCTGATAAATTTGGCTTTAGGTGAAATAGACACTGCTGTGCTGACCCTGGGCTTTTTAAAAGCACTGTTGTATAAGCTATAAATGATTTCTTAACATGCCCCTCACATCTCAAATATCTTTGTCCACAAGGACTACAGAATAACAAAATGTGCATCCAAGGCTTTGACACACACAATGAAAATAAAGAGGAGAAGGAAATTCACTTATGTATTAGGTAGCTTAAGCAAAGGAGAGAAAGAGACAAAGGGATGAATAACTGGATTGGTTCCTACAAAAGAATCGGGGTGCTTCTTTTTCTGGTCCCCTCCTAGGGATTCAATTGTGCAAGTCAGTGAATGAAATATACCCAAATGTGAAGGATTTTTTTTTTAAGGTACTTTTTTTTTTCTTGAATGTTTCCTTTGTCCTCTCAGTTTTTATTTCAGACAACCTCTTTCTTATGAGTATTTTCTTTAGATTCTGTCAGGAAAAAAGGAGACCACCATTCTCTCCTGAGAGTTTGCTAAGGGGGAGGTAAAGAAAGGGGAAAACCTGGAGAGGATGGGGAACAAAGGGATAGAGGGAGGCAATTAATGCAGAGTAGTCATCCTGGAAAACGTTTTGCCTCAGGTCCCAGTGGGATCAATTTTAGAGCTATAGTTTCCAGTCTCTGTGTAGGAGAGACACATAAAATAACTTGCCTGAGCACTTGCTTATGACTGAATTTCAGGTCTTCTCTGCACGGTTTCAATTCTATATGTAAAATGTGAGCTTATTGTTTATTGAAATCCTGCTTTAATATATCCCGTGGCTTAGAGTGCCACAAAGAAAAACAGAATGCCAAAGACTATGGCTTTTAGAATAGATCCTGGTGCAAGAGACTCTTAAAAACATCATCTTGATCCCAGAGACTCTATTAGTAAGACTCTTGGCAAAATTGATTAAGGTTACTTGTGTAAGGTCTAGGGCTATGACCCTGAATTCATGAGGAGTTCAAAACTTTTAATCCCTGGTTTCCATCCTGTTTAGCATCAAAAGTGGCAATGCAAACAAATCAGCAACTATAATATGTAGTATACTGTTATGGTTTGGATATGAGGTGTCCTCCAAAAGGTGTTCTGTGTTAATGCAGGAAAATTCAGAGGTAAAATGACTGGATTGTGGGAACAGTGACCTAATCAGTCCATCCTAGTTTGAATGGAGGACGTGGGTCACTGGGGGTATGCCCTGGAAAAGTATATCTTCCCTGAAGTCCCTTTGTCTCTGTGCTTTCAGGCCATCCATGAATGGAGTAGCATTTCTCCTCCATACTCTTCCACCATGATGTACTGCCTCTCTTGGAAACCAGAGCAATGGGATCGGCTCCTCATGGACTAAATCTTTAAAACCGGGAGCCAAAATAAACTTTCCCTCTTCTAAGTTGTTCTTGTCAGGTATTTTGGTTGTGAAAACACAAAGCTGAAATAACACACAAACCCAGAGAAAAGAAGTCTCAGTAAAACACAATTCTGAAGAGTGCTGCTTATTTAAAGCTTTGGCATCCTCCTCTCACTTAGATTCTAATTATGGTCAGATAAGACCGAACTAATTCAGGCCTAATGGTTTCTGTGTTCTAAATTTTAATGCAAGCATGAAAGGATATGTTGAGAATGATAAGAACAATCACATGAGAAAAATACACATTTTTATTTTTATTTTTTTTACTTATAGTTGGACACAATAGCTTTATTTTTATTTATTTATTTGTATGCGGTGCTAAGCATTGAACCCAGGGCTTCACACATGCTAGGCAAGTGCTCTACCACTGAGCCACAACCCCAGCCCTGAAAAATACCCATTTTTATAGGTTTCCATACATCTGTATACAAATTGTAACCTCCATGAGGGAAGCTATCATAGTTTATGTTTCACTGTCAAATCCCTAATTTTTAGGACAGTAGCTCACACAGAATCACAATATATATTTGTCAAGTAAAGGAATGAAAAATAAATGAATAAAATATTAAATTCTGGTTAAAATTTCTGTTTGGGGGCCTAATGATGACTTTTACTTAGTGCCACTAATGGTATGGCTTTGAATCTTCTTTTCTTTGGATTTCCCATTCCTTTTCTCTCCTTCTTCTCTTCCATCCTCCCTCCTTTTCTCCCTCCAATCTCATTCATTCCTCCCCTTTCTTATGTCACCTTTCTTTTGTTCGTTTTGGGGACAAACACCAACAGTTTTCACCATCTGTTCTGGATTGTCCACTTCTTGTTTTAGGACCCTGATAAGAATCGCAGAAATTTCAGTCTTTGCTTAGTATTTGCTCAAAGTATGGTCTTTAAAGTAGAGTCTCTATCATTTGCTAGAGAGAATCTGCTTTCTTCTAATATGATCTTCAAAATGCTAGTGCCCTATTTGATCCATTTACTCCAATTGGGTCTTCATTATACAGTTCTTTGATAGCCTCTTCCGTAACACCGTTAGTGATCTTCACACCTGAAGTAGCAGCTTCACATAAATCACACTTAACCATGGACTTATGCGGTGTAGGTTACACAGCTATTTACTGAGGATTTGCTGTATGTGGAGGACTTTTAGAGTTACAATGAGAGCTGAGTTGTAATTCCTGGTCTCACAAACCAACTTTAGAAGCCAGAAAAAATATATGCAAGGTGAATTAAAAGAAGTTCAAATAAATTGGAGAAAACAATGGGCTATCAATATTTCCTGGTTCAGAAATACCATGATTTACTTGTATTTAGGAGACATTTTGCCCACTCTGTAATTCAATGCAGTGTTGTCTTCAAGGAGGGTGGAAACAAGAAAGGGGTGGTTTTAGTGGAAGAAATATGGTGTTAGGGGTAAATTGATTTTATTCTCCTATTGTTTCAAAAGACTTTTTTTAAAAAAATGAATTACTTAATGCTTTGTGTATGTTTTCCTATTTTTAAAATAGAATTTCGAAATTGTAAACTGGAAGTGGCTTTCTGGTACTGCTGTCATGATGTTGGGCTGTTTCTGGATCCCATGTCTCTTTATAGTTGTTGTTGTTGTTTATCTTTGTTATATAAAAATAAGTTCCTGAATAGCTATTTAAGAAAGCCTAAGAAATAATTTCTTATTCTTTTGGTATGTGTGACAATGCCTTTATCTTATCCTTATAATTGATTAATAGTTTTGTTTGATAGAGCATTCTAGATTAAAAATGCCTCTCCCTCAGAATGGTTAAAAAATTGATTCCTTATATTCTAGATTTCACCTTACTGTTGAGACATGCCATTATGTTTCCTTCACCTTGTATAGGATATATACACACATTCATATGTACATACATATATAAATATGTGTATGTGTAAAAAATTTTCTCCCTTCTCATCAGTGTTCTGAATTTCACAGTGATAAGGCTTAGGATGTGAATGTGTATGTGTTTTATTCATAGCACTGAGAACCTTAATTTGCCTTTTAAATTTGGGAAAGATTCTTCAGTTATAGAAATTTTCTTAAATTGTTTATTTATTAGTTCCTTCTAATTTTTCTTTTATCTTTTTCTGGAATGAATATTAATCACATAATGTATATCATTTTTTTCCTGCCCTCTAATTTTAATATCTTTTTAGGTGTGCAAATATTTTGTGGGTTTCAAAATGTGTATGCCTTATTTTTTAAAAAATGTATTTGTTCTTTTTAGCTATACATGACAGTAGAGTGTATTTTGACATATTATACATATATGGAGTATAAAATATTCTAATTAGGATCCCATGATAATGTATATCTTGAAAGCACCATGTAAATATGTTACTTTAAATTTTTTTTCTTATTTTCTATCTCTTGATCTTTTTATTCTGCTTTCCAGGAGAGCTTAAATGTTACCTTTCAAACCACTGTGATAATTCTAAATTTCTGTTCTATACCTTTGTTTTAATTTTAGGCTCTTTCTTTTCTCTAATTGTACCCTTTGTTAAAAAAAAAGCTTTCTGTTTTATTTTTTAATGCTATCTATGTCTTTTAAGATATTACAGTTTTCGGTTGTATGCTGTTTTGTCCAGGATACTGTTTTCTTTATTCTTTCATTCTGGAAAACTTTCCTCAACTATCTGATGATCCTTGTGTGTCCATTTCACTGGAAGTTTCCTGATATGAGGACTTATCTACCAGTGGGTGTCATTTTAGAGTAGTTGGGAAGAAAGCATATAGAGTACATACAGAAATTTATAACAATGTTAGAGACCAAAAATATAGGTACTATTATGTGGTCCCAACAATAAACAAAAAAAACCTATGACAAATAGGGGCTCTAATGAAGTGTTTATAAATTCTTTAGGTATAATTATACTGGAAGTCAAGTTTATTTAAAATTCTTCAAAATAATGTTCCTGTTAATTCCCACATGGTGCTTGATAATTTAACATTCAGTTAAATGCTTGCAATAAAGCACTCGCTATTCAAACATAGTGTCTGCTCCATATTATTAAGGACTTTAACTGACTACCTTCTTCAACTTCTACTCTATTCTTTTTTTAATTAAAAAATTTTATTGGGGTATTATAACTATACATAATAGTGAGATTTGTTGTTATATATTTGTATGCACACAATATAATATAAATTGGTCAATTTAATTCCCCAGCAACTCCTCTTTCCCTCCCCTCCTTCTTCTCCCTGTTCCCTTGCCTCTATTCTGCAGCTCTCCCTTCTATTTTTATGAGATCCAACATCCCAGTTTTTAAATTTTTTTCTCTCTAGCTTTCACATATAAGAGAAAAGATACAATCCCTGACTTTCTGAGTTGGCTTATTTTGCTTAACATAATGTTCTTAAGTTCCATCCATTTTCCTGAAAATGACATACTTTTATTTTTCTGCATAGCTGAATAAAACTCCATTGTATATATATATAGATATCCACATACACTTTATCCATCTGTCCATTCATCTGTTGATAGACACCTAGGCTTGCTCCATTATCACCAACTGTCCAGGCTGGTGATATGAACTGTGTTCAAAGGAGCTGGCTGTATCAATAATTAAGAAAATGGCAAAGAAACCATGCAGCACACGAACATAAGTTTCTAAGGCAGGATGGCTCAGCTCGGTTACCCCAAAAGTCGGCTCCAGCACTGGAAGGAGCAAGAGAGTGATCACCCAGATTATCTTTATTTTTATAGGGGGGACACACAAAAGGAGGTTCGATGTAATGTTCTATCAAAATTAGGCAGGGGAATCAGGTTTCAGGGGTTTGCCCATCCCCTTAGGTAAGGCCCAGGTAGGGCTTGAAACAGGCTCCAGTTGCTGATGGAGGGTAAAGGCCACTTGCTTTGCACAGCTTTTGTGATCATGTGTGTCAGACGATACCCCCACTGCTCAAGGTGGGGCTGGGGGGGCAAGCTCAGCCCAGGGGAGAGAGGTGACTCCCCACACTCCATAATCTGGATTTCGTGAATTGTCATATGTGCTGCTATACACCTGGATATGCATGTATCACTATAGTATGCTGACTTTCTTTTATTTTTTATTTTTTAGGTGTAGATGGACACAACACAATGCCTTTATTTTTATGTGGTGCTGAGGATCGAACCTGGGTCCCACCTGTGCTAGGCGAGCGCTCTACCGCTGAGCTACAATCCCAGCCCCTAATTCTTTAGAATAAACATGGAGGAGTGGTATGAGGAATCTCCATACTGCTTTCCGGAGTGGTGGTTCTAGTCCATAGTGCCACCAACAATGTACAAGGGTATATTTCCCCCCACAACCTCACCAGCATTTATTGTTGTTCATATTCTTTTTTTTTAATTTTTAAATTTGTAGTTGTAGATGGACAGAATGCCTTTATTTTCTTTATTTTCATGTGGTGCTAAGGATTGAACCCATGCCTCACACATGCTAGGCAAGTGCTCTGCCACTGAGCCACAACCCTAGCCTTGTTGTTCATATTCTTGATCACTGCCATTGTGACTGGAATGAGATAAAATCTTAGAGCAGTTTTGATTTGCATTTCCATGATTGCTAGGCATGTTGAAATTTTTTTCATAAATTTGTTGACCATTTATATTTCTTCTACCACCTTCACTTGGCTCATCTTCACTAAGGAGATCCAATTCCTTGGTGGAGATCATGCTCAAACCTCACTGTTCTCTTCATTTTGGAGTGTCTTACTGTTTACTCAGAACAGGGCTGGTCTAGTTCTTTTCTAGGCTCTCAGTTTTTACTGGCCCCTTCCTTTAACTTGCCATCAGTCTTGGGACAACTTCTTTTCTTATATGTAAATCCTTAAACCTAAAAAAAATAGAAGTTGCCAAGCACATGGGTGGCCCGTGACAGCCAGGAGAAGTGGGTTGGTGGCTTGGATCTCCTGCCTCTAGTATGGCAGTTCAGGTTTTGTCAGAGGAAACTCCTCCAGTTCCAAATCAGAGACCATAAGCCTGGCAGCCAGCATGGGAGCAACAGGAAGGAAAGTGTTAGGTGGTCTCAGAGTTTGGGATGTAGATTTTATTTAAAGTCCTTGTTTCCAGCACTTTGCCACATTCTTCTTTCCCCCTGGCATCCCATCCTCTGAGGCCTCTCAAGTTTATTCTCTGTAAATGTTCCACTGACCTCTATTGGTGAGCAGGAGACGGGTGAGGTTAGCTGCTTGCATTGAGGGAAGGTGTCTGAAGAAGGTCCCACCCCTTTGTATACAGACTTTTAATCACTTTTTTAATTTTTTTTTGCCTCACCTCTTTCCCTCCTTGCCTTTATGTTTTTATACCTTCTAAAATTTCTGTCACTTTAATGGGGTCATGGTTTAGGGATAAGAGGGATGCATGTGATTCATCCTCTAAGTTGATTTTAAAGCTTCTGTTAATGATAAAGAGATCTTCTGATGGGAAGAAATGAGGATGTGTGGATCTTGTAAGCTCGGCCTGCCTTGGGTCTGATGTGAGACGGATGGCAAGGAGGCTTTAGGCACTCTTGTCTGAAGTGGAAGGTATAGAAGGGATAAAAGGGATATAGAATGAGGAATTGGAGATGAGGTGTTTGGGTTTTATGTATACAAAAACAAAATGGGAAGGTTTTATTTAAAAAAAGATTTTGGGATCTGATATCTTGTGTAATATTGTGCTAGAGTAAAACTAGATGAGTATAAAGAATTATTGTATTGTCTTTAGCTTAACTCATCAGACTTAGTTGGTCACAGAAGGCCTGCGTCAAAGCCAAAGTCATTGTTCAATCAGATCAACTTTGTACCAAGGACTCTTTCCTCATAGTTACAGGCTTGTTTCTCAGGTGGCTTCTGTTCCTACTGATATAAGAGGACATGGTGACTAGAAATGAGATTGAAGCTAATGGCCCATGGGCAATGAGCTGTTACTCCATACCTTCATAGGGGGAAAAGGAAGCATTATTTTATCAGAGTCTTTTTTATATAGTTGGAATTTAAGGCATGTTAGTTGGCACATTTATTGACTTATATCATCTTTACATTAGTAGTCTTTGATATTCCTACTATTAAATTTAATTTTCCAATCAATCCCATTTTTAAAAGGCATACAACCTAATGAAGAATAGACAATGTTTTTCTTATGGATAAATACAGAGCAAACAGCAAAATGCAAGCCTATTATACTTTATTTTTCATTTACCTCTTTGGTTATCAAGACCTTTCCCTTGGGCTTTTAATTCTGCAATCTCCAAAATTCTACATGAGCAGTTTCTGTGCAACAAAGGATATCTGCAATATTATTTTGGTTCCTTTTATGTATTTGAACATTAAAATGCAAGCTTATAGTTTTAATCCCCAGTTTTGTTTTACAAGTGGTTATTATACAAGTGTCATTTTCAGATGTGTACTAGGCTTAGTCTGTCAGAAGTGGCTTAGGGATTATCAAAATGTAATTATCCCTAACTTTTTAATTTAAAGGAACAACTAATAAAACTAAATGAACTGAGATTGCTAACAAGTTTTTGACTATGAACAAACTGTGCATTCAAATGCTCTATCTGGAAGTTTAGTGATATTTTGTGACAAACTCCCACTTCTCATATATGTATCGATTTTATAACCCTTAAGCAGGAAATAGGACTCATTGTAAGTGTAGATGTGTGTTTTAGATATGCTAATATCCAGGCTGAGTGAGAATTCTATCCGCTAGATGGGCATGTGCCAGGCATGTGGGACCCTGATGTGTGTGAATCAAGTAGTTGATGGGCTATAAAGGGAAGAGATGACTTTGAGAAAAGCTGGAAGTTGAGAAAAATAGGAATGTTAAGATCTGCAGTATCTGTTTTACAGAAAATGTGGAAATTGAAAAATTGCTTTGGAGGCACTATACTCCTGCAGCATGGGCCTTGAGTTACTTTGGTCTGTGTCCACTTGGGCACTTTAATTAGGGACAGGCATAGCTTGTTAAACTTTATACAAGGCACACAATATTTGTTAGATACTATTGACTCTGCCACTTTTTAGCTGTATGATCTGACAGGTTATTTAACTACCATACTTCTCCATTTCCTTGTATGTAAAGTTAGGATAATAATATTTATAAGGTTGTCATGAGTTAAATGCAATGATGTGTATAAAAAACTTAATGAGCAGAGCACTGTGATGCATGTCTATAATCCCAGTGGCTCAGGAGGCTGAGGCAGGAGGATCACAAGTTGTAGGCCAGCATCAACAATTTAGTGAGGCCCTAAGCAACTTGGCAAGATCCTGTCTCAAAATAAAATACAAAAAGGGCTGGGGATGTGGCTCAGTGGTAGAATGCTCCTGGGTTCAATTCCTAATACCAAAACCCAAACCAAAAACCATAATGAAATGCCACATAGGCAAGTATTCAAATGCAAGGTATCAATTATTTTTATGGTGGCAATAGTTTTGAGGGGATGGAGGGCCCTAAAGAAAAGTCCATGTATCCTCAAGGAAGTTGACTAGGAAGGAGGATGATTTAACTTAAGGTTAGCAGTGTATCTTTGGAGAGAAGGTGTTGGTCATATCTCAGACTGATAGCCATATGATGGATTGCTACAAATCTGGGTAGACAGGATTTATTACCCGAGTGATCACCGAGTGATCAGGTGCACCAAGAAAGAACTGGTACGTGGCTGGGAAAAAAGCAGAGGTATCTGGAGGATAAACCGAGAAGGAACCTAAAGGAGAAACCTAGACTTGGTAAAGTGTGGGTAAGAAGAAAGATTTGACCAAGAATCAAGGGATAAACCAGCAAGGAATCTTGAATTACACTTTCTTGGGTACATGAGTTCAATTAGTACTATTTTTACTTAGCAGCAACATACATGCAATGAAATAATGTCCAGTATTTTTTTTACTTTAATATAAAGTAAAATAATTTTTATTTGATATATTATCAATTTTATATAAGGAGAGTAACATATGAAAACATGATTTTTTTTTTTTTTGGTATCAAGGTTTGAACCCAGGGGCATTTAACCACTGAGATACATCCCCAGCCCCTTTAAAAATATTTTATTTAGAGACAGGGTCTCACTGAGGTGATTAGGGCCTCCCTTAGTTGTTGAGGCTGGCTTTGAACTTGTGATCCTTCTACCTCAGCTTCCCAAGCTGCTGGGATTACAGGTGTGTGCCACTGTAATTGCCTGGCTGAAAACATGATAAAGATGTAAGCTTCAAGGCTTTTTATGATTTCCTTTTCTTATAACTGATATTTTTCAGAGTGGTGTAAGTGTGTAGTCTCTATGGTTTTCAGTTTTAGGGGACTAGTTGTTTATTTTCTTCTATTCATTTGGCTGATGATCCCTGAAGAACTCCTAACATCTGATGAAGAATTTCTTTTCACAGCTGGTTATAATAACTCAAGGGTAAATACTCACAGGAAAGGTAGCCTAAGTTCTTTAATTTCTTATTAAAGTATGAATGATTAGTTGAGCACTTTCTACATATGAATATCTATCACAGTGAGTGAAAGACTATTTGGCATCTGAGAGGGTTAAGAAATGAGAATGATGCAGAGGGGCATGATTTCCTCTGGAGCTATCTTTATATGTATGTATTTTGGGGTGTCTGAGTGTACCCTGCTATGTCCACATTGGATATAGTAGATGAGCTGTCATTCAGACAATTTTACTTGATATTTAGCTTATCTAGATTGAACTTAAAAAAAATGGTGACGGACTTTGATCAGGATGATCAGGAATATTACCTTTATTCTCTACTTCATTCTTCCTTTGTAACTCAAAGTATGCCCTGAAGAAACCTCCTACCCTCCTAGAGGATTGGCAGGAGCAGGCCAGACTGCTCAGGGTGTGATTGTGATTGTGAGTGCTCTGGAGGGACAAGAGGGTCTGAAATAAATGGAGGCCAAGGGAGTTTGGGAAGTCGTTGTCTGGCTCCAGCTAAGAGTAAACAGGCAAAAGCATTTTCATGTGAGCTCAACCACACAGCAGAGGTGCTTTCTCTAGTGGCAGTTTTAAATGTGACCACAGTTAATGGAAAGAATATAAATCACCTCTCTAGCAAGCTAAAAAAGTGAAAGCTAAAGAGAATCCATTCCACATGTTACCTAATTTGGGGCCAGATAATTTCATTTTATTAGCCTTTGCTTTTCACATTTCTAAATCCAAAAGGATGTGTTGCATGATCTAAAGAATCCTCTTAAGGGCTGTGGATGCAGCTCAGTGGTAAGCACTTGCCTAGCCTGTGTGAAGCCCTAGGTTCCAGACCCAGCACCAGGGGTGGTGGGGGGTGGGGGGAAAGAATCCCTTTAAAAGGTGTAGTGTACAACAGACACTAGTATGGCAGTATGTGTAAACGTGGCTGTATAACCAATGTGATCCTGCAATCTGTACACGTGGGAAAAATAAGAATTCATATCCCATTTGAATCAAATGTATGATATATGATATGTCAAGATCATTGTAATGTTTTGAGCAACCAATAAAAAAAAAAGGTGTAGTGTATATGCAAAGGGAAAGGAAAGTAGGAGAACCATGTCATTAGGAGCCTGTCGTGGCCCAGCTCTATCACTGATTCAGTGCATTATGGACTCCATCTCATTTTAGTTCTTCGAGCATACCAAATAAGTATAATTCCTCCCATAATACAGAGAAGGAAACTGGGTTTAAAGAGTGTAAGTAACATTTAGCAAGTAAATGCCAGGGCTGGATTGTATCACAGGTCTGCCTGTAACTTTCTGATTTTATACATGAATGAGCTGAAGCCAAAGAGCTAGTTTGCAAGAGAACTGGCAGTTTCTCTGCCTTTTGAACATTGGAGTTGGGTGAAAGAAAATTCATAAGTCACAGTTGCTAGTATAATAGCAATAGGCTTAATTTAAATACTTTTTTCCCCCCAAGATGGTGAAAGGATATTGTGCATATATAAATGAACAAATCCTTGAATAGTTGATGTTGGAGAACTGATTCTCTAGACATTGATGTAATTTGTTGTTTTGTTTGTTAATGGAACTTTGTTTTCTTCCTTCATGCCCTAGGCTCAAGCTGACCTTCCCTTCTCTTACTCTTCTTTATTCATCCTTTTAAATAACTCTTCAAATCTCACACTCAATTTGAACCTTTTGCCAATAACCATGGCTTAGGACTTTTTCTTCTAACTTTATGTACAGTTTTTTTTTTTTAACAATTTGGCTTATTTGACTACTATGTATAAGTCAGTGGTATTAATTATGTTTCTTTGAACTATATCTTAACATTTCCTATCAATGAGCAAGTACATCGGTCACTCTCATTGTCTGTTCAGTGACTTGCTTTATGCACAGTTACATATCAGTAGAATAACAGATTCACATTTTTTTTAGATATAATTCACTATTAAGAGCCATCTGTGGGCTGTATGTGGACTACATTGGCATCTCAGCCACTGAGGAGATAGATCTTGGGAATTTCCGGTGACACCCCCACAGGGATAGACCTCCTGATGCAGGTGAACTTCCCCCTCAACTCTGCCAAAGGTCCCACACAGCCCCTCTGAGATGGGTGTGACCTTCCAAGATGCCAATCAACCTGCTGACTGCAAGACATCCAGAAGCAAGACTCCACCCCTGAAACCTTATTCCTGCCTTTGATGTACCCCCTTAACTAAACTACCAGAAGCCCCTTTCTAATTGTCTAGCTCCAGCTCCTGTGTGAACTGGACCTATCAGGGATCCATCTTTTTGAAACTATCTTTCCGACTTTGTCTTTTGCTTTTCACTAATTATTCTAGACTTTAATTTTTTAAGTGACTTACACCCACCTGAGCAGGAAGAAGAACCCCCTAATGAGGCTCTGTCCACCTTCCCATAATTCACTTGAAAAAAAAATGCTGAGAACTTGAGTTTAGCAGCATAACATCATTTTTATAAGTCTGGAATCTGGAGCCTCCATTGCCAGGTCTGCATATTGACTCTACTGCTTACCAGTTATGTGATGCTTGCAAGCTACTTAGCTCCATGTTGCTTAGTTTTCTTGTCTGTAAAATGATAATGGCGTTTACCTCCTAGAGTTGGCAGGAGGATTGAATGAATTAATAATTTAAGAGGATTTGGAACAGTGCCTGTTATACAAGTACTACACACATGAGTATGCTTTGATTACTTTTTTTAAGACAAAGAACTATAAAAGTCATCATTTATTTACTTAGAATTCTGCAACGTATGGGCTTATAAATAAATTAAATGGTTTTAACAATAACCATTAAGATACCAAAATCTAATTGAATGCCTGTTAATTGATATGGATATTGGGGGAAAGATAAAGTAAAACAAGAGATTGTGAAAATAAGCATGAACATGCTAAAATCCATTCTCTCATCTTCTAGAGGGGTAAATCCACAAATTTTAGAAGTACCTGAAGAAGGTGGCATATGCTTTCTTAGCTGTGAAGAGGCGATGGCCACATTCAAACTCCCATGCAGGGTAGGAGAGCTCTTTACAGATAGATCCTTCTTTGATAGCGCCTTTTCCAAAGGTAGCTAACTAAATTCGCCAGCTGAGTAGTTTGGATGCAATCACATTCTCTGTGGGAGAATAAGAGGATAAATGACTCACCTTAAGCACACAGGCAGTCAAGACACATTCATTTTAGAGCAACGAGTATAAAATTTTAATGCAGCAGATTTCAGTGTTCTTATATCTACATTTCAGTGGGGCAATTGGAATGATATAAAGTCTATCAAAATAAAATTTCCATTTTGATACACGTTACAAAGCTCAGTCTACTATTTCTGACCCCTAAGAATATAACCTTTTTAAAGGGATACTCTTTGAGACATACTTCTGAATTGTGACAGGTGCTTAATTTTATTCACACAAGCAATACTCTTTCAGAAAATTACTTGTATTACAGTGTAAAATTTTTCTAAAGATTGAAACTAGTGCTTAATATGTATAGTACATTTTTTTTTAAAACTGGGATTTAAAACTGCAAGAAATAGGTGACCAATATCACTTTAAAAAAACTTAGTAACTGTACAAAAACATAGTCCCTAATCACTAGTGATTTAAAAGCAAATTTTTGTGTTCTTTATTAAGAATTGTGTTATTGGGCTGGGGTTGTGGCTCAGTGTTAGAGCACTCACCTACCACATGTAAGCCCCTGGGTTTGATCCTCAGCACCACATTAAAATTAATAAAATAAAGGTATTGTGCCCAACTACAACTAAAAAATAAATACTAAAAAGAGAAAAGAATTGTATTATTACTGTTTTATTAAACACTCCATACAAAAAAAACCTCTCCTGTAAAAATGTGGGTACATTTTTTTTCCTTGAGAAATTTAGTCTTTCAATTATTTAGCAATGAAATTGGGAATTTATTTGGAACAATTTTTACTTAGCTCACTCAAATTTCATTGGCAACTGAGAGCCCAATATAATATAAGTATTTTATATTATAGAGGAATATTGATGGATATGGTGTGAGATGTGACATAATCATATGGTTCCAAAATTGGGGCTCACTCTAGCTGCACCAGGAACTGAACACACCAGATAAGCTCTCCAGCCTTATGACCTTCGCTCCGTCATTATCCCTCTCACCCCAACCCCATACCTACTGGAATATTTTTTTCCTCGAGATACCAACAGAAGCTATTTCTTACCTCCATTGTACCCACTGCCGCTACAATCACACCATTCGTGTCTTCATATATGTACTTAGGGTAATGATGTACATATATGATGTACATATATATACATATATCTCATTCTACCATCTTTCCTATCCCCATATTTCCTCCCTTCTCCTCCCTCCCCTTTGCCCTATCTGAAGTTCCTCCACTCCTCTCTTGCTCCCCCGACCATCCCCATTATGGATCAGCATCCACACAGAAACCCATTCTGCCTTTGGTTTTTTGGGATTAGCTTACTTCACTTAGCATAATATTCTTCAACTCCATCCACTTACCTGCAAATGCCATGATTTTATTATTTTTTAATGCTGAGTAATATTCCATTGCGTATGTATACCATAGTTTATTTATCCATTCACCTATTGAAGGGCATCTAGGTTGGTCCCATAGTTTGGCTATTGTGAATTGAGCTGCTATGAACATTGATGTGGCTGTGTTACTGTAGTATGCTGTTTTTAGGTCCTGTGGGCATAAACTGAGGAGTGGGATAGCTGGGTAAAATGGTGGTTCCATTCCAAGTTTTCCAAAGAATCTCCATACTGCTTTCCAAATTGGTTGCACCAATTTGCAGTCCTACCAGCAATGTAAGAGTGTGCCTTTTCCCTCAGAACCTCACCAACACTTATTGTTGTTTGTATTCTTAATAGCTGCCATTCTGACTGGAGTGAAATGAAATCTCAGAGTAGTTTTGATTGGCATTTCTCTAATTGCTAGAGATGTGGAACATTTTTTCATATGTTTGCTGATTGATTGAATATCATCTTCTGAGAAGTGTTGGTTCAGTTCTTGTCCATTTATCAATTGGGTTACTTGTTTTTATTAAGATTTTTCAGTTCTATATATATATCCTAGAGATTGGTGCTGTATCTGATGTGCGTGGGGTAAAAATTTACTTCCATTCTGTAGGCTCTCTCATCACCTCCCTGATTGTTCCTTTTGCTGAGAAGAAGCTTTTTAGTTTGAATCCATCCCATTTATTGATGCTTGATTTTCTTTTTTGCGCTATGAGAGTCTTGTTAAGGAAGTTGGGACCTAATCCAACATGATGAAGATTTTGGGCCTACTTTTTCTTCTATTAGGCACTGAGTCTCTGGTTTAATTCCTAGGTCCTTGATCCACTTTGAGTTGAGTTTTGTGCATGGTGAGATATAAGGACTTAATTTCATTTTGCTGAATATGGATTTCCAGTTTTCCCAGCACCATTTGTTAAAGAGGCTAAGTTTTCTCCAATATATGTTTTTGGTGCCTTTGTCTAATATGGGATAACTGTATTTATGTGGGTTTGTCTCTGTGTCCTCTATTCTGTATCGTTGGTCTACAAGTCTATTTTGGTACAAATACGTGCTGTTTTTGTTACTATTGCTCTGTAGTATAGTTTAAGTTCTGGTATAGTGATGCCACCTACTTCACTCTTTTTACTAAGGATCGCTTTCGCTATTCTGGGTCTCTTATTTTTCCATATGAATTTCATGATTGCTTTTTCTATTTCTTTGAGGAATGTCATTGGGATTTTAATTGGAATTGCATTAAGTCTGTATAGTACTTTTGATGGCATGGTTATTTTGACAATGTTAATTCTGCCTATCCAAGAACAGGGGAGATCTTTCCATATTCTAAGCTCTTCTTTAATTTCTTTCTTTAGTGTTCTGTAGTTTTTGTTGTAGAGGTCTTTCACCTCTTTTGTTAAGTTGATTCCCAAGTATTTTAGTTTGTTTTGAGGCTATTGTAAATGGGGTAGTTTTCCTTGTTTCTCTTTCAGACGACTTGTCACTGATGTTCAGAAATGCCTTTGATTTATGGGTGTTGATTTTATGTCCTGATACTTTACTGAATTCATTTATTAGTTCTAGAAGTTTTTGGTGGGATTTTTTTGATCTTCTCTGTATTGAATCATGTCATCTGCAAATAGTAATAATTTTAGTTCTTTTTCTCCCATATTCCTTTAATTTCTTTTATCTGTCTAATTGCTTTGGCTGGAGTTTCAAGAACTATGTTGAATAGAAGTAGTGAAAGAGGGCATTCCTGTCTTGTTCCAGTTTTTATTATTTATTTTTATTTTTTAAATACTTCTTTTTTAGATGTAGATGGACACAACACAATGCCTTTATTTTTTTCATGTGGTGCTGAGGATCAAACCTGGGTCCTGCCCATGCTAGGCGAGCGTTCTACCACTGAGCCACAATCCCAGCACCTTGTTTCAGTTTTTAGAGGGAATGCTTTCAATTTTTCTCCATTTAGAATGATGTTGGCCTGGGGCTTAGCATAGATAGCTTTTAAAATGTTGAAGCATGTTCCTGTTATCCCTAGTTTTTCTAGTGTTTTGAACATGAAGGGTGCTGTATTATGTCAAATGCTTTTTCTACATCTATTGAGATGACCATATGATTCTTATCTTTAAGTCTATTGATGTGATGAATTATATTTATTGATTTCTGTATGTTGAACCAAACTAGCATCCCTGGAATGAACCTCACTTGATTATTGAGACGTGATTTGTATTCCCAATCATTTTTGCTTGTTTATTTTAAAATTTTAAGTATTTTGTGTTATTCATTTTTTAGTTGTAGTGGGACACAATATCTTTATTTTATTTATTTATTCTTATGTGGTGCTGAGGATTGAACCCAGGGCCTCGAACGTGCTTGGCGACTGCTCTACCACTGAGCCACAACCCCAGCCCATGTTTATTTTTTTGATATTTAACTTGACTTGGTTTCTCTTTTGATTGGTTTTTACTCTAGTATAATATTTCCCTTTGCTGATTTTCCTTGTTGGTTTTTATTTCCTCCTCATGGGATATTTTGCTGAGGATGTTCTGTAGTGTAGGCTTTTTAGTTGTAAGTTCTTTTAACTTTTTTTTTTATCATGGAAGGTTTTTATTTCATCATCAAATATAAAGCTTAATTTTTCTGGATATCAGATTCTTGGTTGGCATCCATTTTCTTTCAGAGCTTGGTATATGTTGTTCCAGGATCTTCTAGCTTTCAGGATGTGGGTTGAATAATCTGCAGATATCCTAATTGGTTTTCTCCTGTATGTAATCTGATTACTTTCAGTTGTGGCTTTTAAAATTCTCTCCTTATTCTGTATGCTAGGCATTTTCATTATAATGTGACTTAGTGTAGATCTGTTGTGATTTTGTACATTTGGTGTCCTATAAGCCTCTTTTATTTGATTTTCCAATTCATTCTCCATGTTTCAAAAAATTTCTGCTATTATTTCATTGAATAAATTGTTCATTCCTTTGGTTTGGAACTCTATGCCTTCCTCTATCCCAGTAAATTTTAAATTTGGTCTTTTTATGTTATCCCATAATTCTTGAATGTTCTGCTTATGACTTCTTACCACCTTCACTGTGTGGTCAACATCCTTTTCAAGATTATATACTTTGTCTTCATTGTCTGAGCTTCTGTCTTCCAAGTTATTTAATCTGTTGGTGGTGCTTTCTATTGATTTTTAAATTTGGTTTATTGTTTCTTTCATTTCAAGGATTTCTGTGTGTTTTTTTCTCAGAACTTCTATTTCCTTATTAAAGTAATCTTTTGCTTCCTGTGTTTGCTCATGTAGCTCTTTATTGAAATGATCTTTTGCTACCTGTATTTGGTCTCTTATATCATCCTTTAATTCACAGAACATTTTAATTATGTACACCCTGAACTCCTTCTCTGTAATTTCTTATGTTGTGCTGGCCATGAATTCTAATAATGTAGTATCTTGGTTTGTTTGGGGCACTTTATTCCCTTGTTTTTTCATGTTGTTCTTGTGTCTTCCCTTCTAGCACTGTGGATCCTAGGTCTTACAGTTTTTACCCTGTAGGCTTATAGTGTCCCTGCAGGATTCCAATACCTCTCCTTTAAGGGGAAGAACAATATTAACAGATCCCAAAATAATTAATATACAGCTTTAAACCAAATAAATACTATGAAGATGTTTATGGTTTTGTCACAATATACAGAAATGGTGAGTTCAATTATTATCTATAATATAAACAGTAGTTTTGCAAAAGGGTCTACAGTTTCTGATGGTGGGCAAAGAGAGAACAGGGGTGAAGTGTAGGATGAGATGTTGAGGGGGTAAGAGGTAAAGATATAGAGTTATTTGATCTTAGGTAGCATGAAAGAGGAATCTAAAAAAGTTGCTTAAGTAGCAGGAGAAAGGAGAGGAAGTGATTTTGTGGAGACAAGTAAGTGGGGTGGGAAGACAATAGAGTATAAAAACAAACAAACATAAATATTAAGAAAAATTAAAAAACCATAAAAATAGAAGATAAAAGAATATACAGCACAGCTGTAATATACTATTTACGCATCCCAGTCCTCATTAGCCTAATTGATGAAAATACTTGGTTTCACAAATGTTGGGAATGTGAGGGTGGGAGAAGAGAGAGAGAGAAAGAAAAAAAAATCTTGAAGGAAAATATAAGGATTGTTTTTGTTGGATATTAGTATCTTTCCTGCTTCCCTTCTCATCCAATAGGTGGGGTTGTCTGTTGTTTGCTGGTATCTCCATCCTCAGGATGGTGAAGGTTATTAGGGTGGAGGGTTGGTCTTAGGGGTGGAGCTCCTGGAGGTGGGGTGTAGCACTTTCTGGTCCCTGATGGGAGACTACACCCCAAGGATCTCCTTTGGGACCCACTTGTGTAATGTGGGTAAACCTCACAATTCCTGGTCTCTAATTTGGTGTCTAAACTGTATCTCACTCACCCCTTCCCTTTCTGCTTCCCTATCAGAAACCTCTCTCTCTGGAGGTCTTGTGGGCTGCACTCTGAGGGTTGTGCACCTATTGTGGAGAGCTGTTTTGTATTGGGCAGTTTAGAACCAGGTTTTGCAAGCTACAAACCGTCTGTGTAGCCTCAAGCACTGTGTAGGATTAGCGGCTGCTGGGGAGGGCTGGGAATTGGGGATTATATATACCATGATATTGCTTCTAAGCTCAAGCTGGTGTCCCAAGCTGGAACTTGCCTCAACTAAAGATAGCAGCAAAGGTATCCCAAGATGAAGGTGACTGCTTTCAGTGATGGGATGTTGGTCAGGTGAGGCTGGGCAGTGGCGTTGGGTTGTGTGTTCAGAAATGCCGTTCTGTGGAGTGCAGTGTTGTGGCTGGTGGCTGTCTCCAGACCCTGTGTGGTGTCCCCAGGTGCAGGCTACCATATGTAGGGGGCTACTGCACTGATTGCAGTGTCCCAAGATGGAGGCCACTGGGGGAGCCCCATGTTGGTAGATGGGGGTCCACATGGGAGTGGTGGTCTGGTGTCCTGCGTGGGAGTGGCAACAGGGATTCCTGAACAGGTGGGCTCCAGGAGTCCTGAGCTGGTGGTCCTGACGGTTGTTGGTCCTGTGTGGGTGAGTGGCTGGGAGTCCTGCGCTGACCGTTGGTAATGTTTCTAAGTTAAGGATTCAGTTCAGCAGCATGAATGGGAAAATATAAATAATAGGAACTTAAACAAGATAAAGAGTTACTCTTCTGTAATGAGAAGCTGAGTTGCTGGTATTGGCTTGTTGGGTTAGGTGTCAGGGATGAGATATGTGCAATTATTTTGGCTCTTTTCTCAAGGTCAAAAGAAAGGAAAAAAGGGTGGGGGGAAGGAAAAGGACAAAATGACTATGTCAATTGAGTCAAATTCCCTTTTTCTGGGGCTTTGTCAGAAGTTCCAATAAGTTTTACTTCTATGACATTGGCCTGTTCTATATTCCATTGTCACCCCTATCTGCAGTGGAGGTTGGGAAATATAAATGCTCTCTTTCCTTCCAAGCATGTGGATGCTGCCCATATAATTAGAATTCTATTAGTGGGTAAGGAGAGAATAGATATTGAGTAGGCAGCCATCAGGTTTTTTTTTTAAGTATAGAACAATAAATGTTTTAATAGAGATATATACAGGGTTTTATAGGAACAAAGGGGCAGAGAATCCCAATTGCAACCATAAATTTCTGGCAAAGTAAAATATAACTAAAAGGTAGATAAAAATTTCTATATGGGGCTGGGGTTGTAGCTCAGTGGTTGAGTGCTTGCCTCGCATGCGTGAGGCACTGGGTTCAATCCTCAGCACCATATTAAAAAATAAATAAAACAAAGATATATGTCCATCTGCAACTAAAAATTATTAAAAAAGATTTCCATCTGACTTTTTCACAGAAATGCAATTGACTGGGCCATATCAACTAGAACAGTATTGGAAAATTACCTACAGAAAATTGTGTTTCAATGTTTTCTTGGAAAGCATCCAAACTGTCTTCTTTATAATGTATTGAAATTGCTAAATATAGATTAGAACAAAGAAGATAAGGTAAATCCTACAGTATAGAACAATCATTATTATTTTTACTATTGTAATAATGAATGAGCTTCACTGTGACATTTCCATACAGGCATATATCCTGCATTGATCATGCCCACCTTTCCCACTCTTCCCCCTTCCTGGTCCCTTTTCTATTTCCTAATAGTCCCTCTTTTACTTTCAGGTCATTTTCTTTTAACCTCATGTGAGAGAAAACATATGATACCTTTATTTTTTCTGTATTTGGCTTATTATGTTTAACACGATGTCCTCCAGTTCCATCCATTTTCCTGCATATAACATGCTTTTGTTCATCTTTATGACTGAATAATACCCTATCATGTACATATACCTTATTCATTCATTCATCTGTTGATTGGCACCTGAGCTGACTCCCTATCTCAGCTATTGTGAATAGTTCTGGAATAAACATGGGTATGCAGGTGTCTCTTTTGTATGCTGACTTTGTTTTCCTTAGATTTCTACCCAGGAGTAGTGTAGCCAAATCTTATGGTAGTTCCATTTTTAGTTTTTTTTTTTTTTTTTGAGGAATCTTTATAACTGCTTTCTATAGTAGCTGTACTAGTTTACATTCCCATCAATAGTGTGTCAGGGTTAATTTTCTCCACATTCTTACTAGTATTTGTTGTTTTATAAAAATGATGGTGATTATCTGACTGGGATAAGATGGAATCTTAATGTAGTTTTGATTTACATTTCCCTGTTGGGTAGAGATATTGAACATTTTTTTTCATATATTTATTGCTTTTTGTATTTCTTCTTTTAAAAATATCTCTTCAGATCATTTGCCCATTTTTTAAAATTGAATTGCTTGTGCTTTTGTTGCCTTTTGAGTTCTTTATATGTACTGGATATTCATCCTCTGTCAGTAATGCTGGCAAAGATTTTCTCCCATTCTGTAGGTTGTCTCTTCACTCTGTTCATTATCTCCTTTAATGTGTAGGAACTTTATAATTTTATGTAATCCCATTTGTCAGTTCTTGCGTTTGTTACCTTTTGTTACCTGAGCTGTTGGAGTCCTATTCAGGAAATTCTTGCCTATATTAATATGTTGAACTGTTTCCCCTATGATCTCTCTAGTAGTTTCAAAGTTTCAGGACTTACATTAAGGTGTTTTTGCATTTTGAGTTGGTATTTGTACAATTAGAGAGAGGGGATCTAGTTTCTTTTTTCTTTTTATTAATCTTTTCTTTCTTTTTTATTAATTCTTTTTTAGATATACATGACAATAATGTATTTTGACATATTATACATACACGGAGTATAACTTATTCTAATTAGGATCCCATTCTTGTGGTTGTACAAGGTGTGGAGTTTCACTGGTCATGTATTCATATACAAACACAGGAAAGTTATGTCCAATTTATTCTACAACTTTCCTATTTCAAACCACTCCCTTCCCTTTATTCCCCTTTATCTAATCCAATGAACTTCTATCCCCTGCCCCTTATTATGTGTTAGCATAAGTATATCAGAGAGTACATTTGGCATTTAGTTTTTTTGGGACTGGCTTATCTCACTTAGCAAAATAGTCTCCAGTTCTATCCATTTACCCTCAAATGCCATAATTTCATTTCTCTTTATGGCTGAGTAATATTCCATTGTGTATATATACCACCTTTTCTTTCTTTTTTTTTAAATTGCTTTTATATTTTAAATACATGACAGCAGAATGCATCACAATTCTTATTACACATATAGAACACAATTTTTCATATTTCTGTTTGTATATAAAGCATATTCGCAGCAATTCATGTCTTCATAAATGTACTTTGGATATGATATCCATCATATTCCACCACTGTTGCTAACCCCCTTTCCCCTCCCTTCCCCTGATACCACCCTTTCTTTATGTTTTGAAATCATATCATGAGACTTCTGATGTTACTTTTTTTTTTTTTTGCTCAGAACTGCTTTGCTATTCAAAATCTTTGTGTTTCCATATAAACTTTAGAATTTTGTTTTAGTTATATGAAGAAAGTCATAGGTAATTTGATGGGGGGAACTATGTCATATCTGTAGATAGTTTTGAGTAGCATGGTTATTTAAATAATGTTAATTCTTTCAATCCATGATCCTTCTTTTGTCTTCAGCTTTTTTCTTTAGTGTTTTGTAATTTTCAATGTAGAGGTATTCTACCTCCTTAGGTTTATTCCTGGGTATTTTAATTTTTAGCTATTGTGAATGAGATTATTATTCCTGAGTCTTTTGGTGAGTCTTTAGGGTTTTCTAAGTATAAAGTCATATTATCAACAAACAGGGATAATTAGACTTCTTCCTTTCCTATTTGTATCCCTATTTTGTTTCTTTCTCTATCCTAATTGCTCTGGCTAAAAATTTTAGTGCTATATTGAATAAGAGCAGTGAGAATGAATAACTTTGTCTTGTTCCTGATCTTAGAGGAAATGCTTTGTTTTTTTTTTCCCCATTCAGTATGATGTTGGCTATCAGTTTGTCATAAGTGACTTTTGTTATGTTGAATTTATGATCCCTCTGTACCTGATTTATTCAGGGCCTTCATCATGAAGGAATGTTGAAATTTATCCGAGGTTTTTATGACATCTATTGAAATGGACATGTGATTTTTTAAAATCTTTGATTCTTTTTATGGGATGTATTAGGTTTATCGATTTCCACATGTTGAATCATCTTTGCATCCCTGGAATGAACAATTTGATCATAGTGCATTGTCTTTTCAATGTGCTGCTGAGTTTTGCATCTGTATTCAACAAAAATATTGGTCTATAGTTTTTTTTTTGTTGTTGTTGTGTCCTTATTAGGTTTTGGTAGCAGGACAAAAGTGGCTTTGTAGAATGAGTTTGGGAGGGTTCTTTGCCTTTCTATTTTACAGAATAGTTTGAGGAGCATAGGCATTAGTTTTAATAAATTCTGGTAATTCATTAGTAAATTCATCCAGTCCTGTTTTTTTTTCTTTATTGAAATACTTTTTCTTAGTGCTTCAATCTGATTACTTGTTATTGACCTATTTAGTGTTTTTTAAAAAATATTCTCTTTATTCATTTTTGGTAGGTCATATGTGCCCAGAAATTTGTATATTTTACATTTACAATTTATTGGAATGTAGTTATTCAAAATATTCCCTAATGATTCTTTGATTTTTGGTGATATCTGTGGTAATGTCTCTCTCTTTTTTTAACCTCTATTTTATTTATTTGGGTCTTCTTTCTCTTTCTTTTGTTTAGTTTGGCTAAGAGTTAGTCAATTTTGTTTATAATTTCAAAGAACAAACTCTTCATTTCATTGATCATCTGTGTTGCTCGTATGGTGTCTAGTTCATTTATTTCTGCTGATATTATTTATTTCCTTCTGATTTTTAAAAAAAATCTGCATATTTTGTATTGGTGCTTTATAGTTGCACATAATGATGAGATTGTTGTTGCATATTTATACATGCACATTATATAACAATACAATTTGTCCCCTTCTACTGATTTTGGGTTTGGTTTACTCTTATTTTCTGTAAGACCTTGAGATGTATCATTACATTATTTATTTGGAATCTGTTTTTTTTAATGTAAGCACTCATTGCTATAAACTTTTCTCTTTTCTAAAAAAATTATTTATCTATTTATTTTACGGTAGGATGCATTTTGACATATAGTACACAAATGGAGCACAACGTCTCATTCCTCTGGCTGTACATGGTTCAGAGAAACTTTTTTCTTAATATTGCTTTTCTTGTACTCCCCACTCTGATATGTTATGTTTACATTTGAATTCGATTCTAAGAATTTATTGATTTGCTACCTGATTTTTTCAATCTCTCAATTTATTTGAAAGTGTTTTTCATTCTGCATGTGTTTGTATATTTTCTGTAGTTTCTCTTGCTGTTAATTTCTCATTTTATTCCATTGTAATCTGGTAAAATGCAAATTTTTTTTCATTTTTTTGTATTATTAAGACTTGCTTCATGGTCTAACATATGATTTATTTTGGAAAAAGTTCCACGTTCTAATGAAAAGAAGGTTTATTGTACAGCTGTTGAGTGGATTATTCTGTAGATATCTGTTAAGTCCATTTGATATATAGCATAATTTAGCTCTGATGTTTCTTTGTTGTTTTTTTTGGCCTGATAATCTATCTATTATTGAGATTGGGGTACTGAAGTCACCCACTATTATTGCATTGGGACTTTTCTCTCTCTATATGTTCAGTAGTATTTGTTTTATAAAACTGGGTACTATTGACATTTGGTGTACATAGATCTATAATCAAATTTCTCAATGAACTGTTCCCTTCATCAATATGTAATGACTACTTTGTATTTCCTAACTGATTTTAGTCTATTTTGTTAGACATAGTATAGATATTTCTTGCTTGCTTTTGGATTTCTTTTGCTTGGAATATCATTTTCAGTTCTTTCTCTTTTGATCTTGTAGGTGAGGCAAGTTTTGGCAGGTGACCTATAGTTGGGTCTTTTTTTTTTTTTTTGGTACCAGGGATTGAACTCAGGGGCACTTGACCCTGGAGCTATATCCCCAGCCCTATTTGTATTATATATTTAGAGACAGGGTCTCACTGAGTTGCTTAGTGCCTTACCATTGCTGAGGCTGGCTTTTGAACTTGCAATCCTCCTGTCTCAGCCTCCCTAGCTGCTGGGATTATAGGCATGTGCTACCACACCCGGCTTAGTATGTGTCTTTAAAGTGGTGAATTAAGATAATTTACATTCAGGGTTATTAAAATTGGGTAGTTCCTGTCATTTTATTTATTTTCTTCTTGTTGTTTTGAATAGTCTATGTTTATTTATTAAAAATTAAAAAGGGGAAGAAAGAGAGAAAGGAAAAAGAAGAGACAAAAATCCCCAAATCCAAAACAACAAAAATAGTATTAATAGAAAATAAAACTTTCCTCCCTGTGGAGGTGCTCAAATGAATGATGGATGATAGAGGATACTCGTAACCTATGTTGACCAATTTTCTCTCCAAGTCTTCTTAGGCTGTGCACACCAGTCCCAGGCAAAGCTGGGTGTTGTTTACCCCCACCCTTTCCTTTGTGGTACTTTTCTGGTGAATAGTGGGAGTGGAGCTAGTTGGAATTTCTCTCATTTGCTTTGCTTGCTGGAATCAGCTAGTGTGGAAAACTCAGCTCACCTGTGAAAATTCTCTCCAGAGCTTTTGAACTTTGCAATTAAAAGGGGTATATGTAAACTTCAGGGACAGAGCTCATCAGCAAGCTTGTGCACTTGTGGAACTCCCCAGAGATTCTCTTTGGGACTTTTTGGGCTGCATGCTCTGAGCTTGGGGTTAATGCTGGCTCTGTAGCATATGTCCAGCAGCCACCGTGGGCAGAGTGACAGTGAAATCACCAAAGAACTGCTCTGGAGTGAGGTGGGACCCATACTGTTCGATACCCACAATTCTAGTACTCTTAGACTTGTCTTTTGCATGAAGTCACACGTGACTCATGACTCTTCACTTCTCTAGGCTCTGGACAGCTGGATTCCTGAACCACTTAATTTAAGAGAAAGGGCCTTGCTTTCCTCTCCCTTTGTGTTGTAACCCCGCTTCCCTCTGCATAGAATCCTCAGTGGGTCTATGTCAATCTCTCCCAGAGGGACAAATGGACTCTCAAGCCACTTCCGGCTGAGCCAGTGCTATTATATTTCTTTAGGGGTTCCATTGATGGGAAAATGAAGGAGCCTTTGACTCTGAAAACTGTAGGTTCAGGTAAGATCCTTCTCCAGGTGGCTGCTGGTTACATCTTGGTGAGAACAAGTGGGAAATGGAGATAACTTCTCCATGGCCAGCTTGCTATGCAAGATTTCAGGTCTCATATGTTAATTTCAGGTCTCAAATATGCTTATTTGTCTGTAGTGTGCTGAGTCCTGTGCTAGTGGGCTCACACTCCTATAGCTATGCCACTGTGAAGGGGGCACTTCCTCTCTCCCTGCCATGCTGCAGTGGTCTATTTCTCCTTTTTCCACTATCCAAAATCTCTTGGTGTCTCCAAGTCTGTCTCTCCACTATTATATTCCAGCACGATTCCACTACCAACCTCAACAAGCAGCTGCACTCACTTTGATTTGATTGTAACTCATGATGAGGCAGGCAGTGCTGGGTGCCTCTAACACAGTGTCCTGAATCCCCCCAAGAACAATCTATTTAAACATCCGTATGTTTTTTTTGTCTGTTGAAACACATTGCCCAGAAAAAGTTCTAAATGTGGCACAAATTCAAATCTTGGTTCAGTTATTCTAGATGGACCCATAATGTGGATTATAATGATCATAGAATTTAATTATAATTATCTAGCTTATATAATAGCAAGGAGTTTTTTTTCATAAAGTACTTTATAAGCGATATTAAATGATTAGAACAGTCGTATTTTGCAAACAGTTTAAAATATTTGTAGCTCATCTGTTTGATAACCAAAAGAGGAAAAATATCCTAAATGAGCTTATAGGCCTATAAAATGTTAATCCATTTAGGAATGCCTAAATGCAGGGTAATTTAAAAATTTTTTCTATCTCACATTGTAATTTTTAAAAAAATATTTATTTTTTAGTTGTAGATGGACACAATACCTTTATTTTATATCACATGTGGTGCTGAAGATCGAACCCAGGGCCTTGCACGTGCTAGGCAAGCGCTCTACCGTTGATCCACA
This sequence comes from Marmota flaviventris, assembly GCF_047511675.1. Classification (NCBI taxonomy): domain Eukaryota; kingdom Metazoa; phylum Chordata; class Mammalia; order Rodentia; family Sciuridae; genus Marmota; species Marmota flaviventris. The sequence goes on along the minus strand of NC_092499.1, from coordinate 56,299,295 downwards.
ATCCCAGCCCTCACAATGTAATTCTTTAATTTAACATCATGGTATTCAATAAAAATACATTGGAAGTCATTGGTAGTGATGAGTTATTATCCCTAAAGAAAAACTTTAAGGTGTTTAATTTAAATTTCTTTTATTCTTGTAACTTCTTAGGAAATGACTTTAGAAGGCTTATAATGCTTACTATAAAAAAGTAAATTGAATGAAAGAAATCAAATCCCTAAAGAAGAAAAACAGTTTATGTTTTTAAAATTCTGTCTATAATTATACACTAATACATTTTAATTCTAGGGGAAATGTTTGGATCCTATTCTTCCTTAATTTTAAATGAATGTTTAAATGAATGGAAATCTTTACTGAATTTGAATTAACACTGCACAGTGAGTTGTGGTTGTCTTAATTTTCTTTAAGTGATGGATAAAGTGAGCTGTTTTATTTTCTACAATTTTGTGATTTAGGAAGTGAATTATAGATTTAATGATATTTTGGATTAAATAAGGTACAGGGGACACAAGTATGACTCATGTGTTGTCTTTGTGTTCAAGAAGTTTCTAATCTAATAGGAGATAACAGATGTATGAGACATTCACTTCCCTTGTGGTTAGGGTTGTCTTTGTCCTTTTGGGCTGCAATAACAAAACACCATAACCTGGGTGTCTTATAAACAACTAATGTTTACCTTCCCACATTGCTGGAAGTGGAGAAATCTAAGATCAAGCTGCTAAAGTTTCTGTGTCTGGTGAGGACAAACAGCTATTTGGTTCATCATCATCATGCTGTGTCCTCACATTGCAGAGTGGGTAGGGAAGGTGTCTAGTGTTTTATAAAGGCACTAAACTCATTCATATGGCTCTGCCTTCATTAGTTGACCACATCCCAAAGGCCCCATCTCCTAATACCAACAATTTAGGGGTTAGGATTCCAACTTACGAATTTTTGGGGGGATATATAACATCCAGACCTCAGCAAGGGGCTATGCCAGAGAAGGTAGAAATAGAACTTGAGAAACAGAGATTCTGGAGTCATACTCACTTTGTAATGTTTGAAGCTCTGGAAGAAAGGTGGATAGTCTCCAATTTGCACATTAACTTTAACTGAGAGAGCTTGTTGACTTGTTTAAGGTCACTAGAGGTGGTACAGGCAAAAACCCAACATCTAATCCAGGTCTTCTGATTCTAATTTAGGAAAATTTTAAACCTGAAATTTAGATTCACTATATTAGCAGTAAGAAAACAAGAAGTCTCTTTATTGATACCACTGTCCTCATTGTGAAGGAATTTCCCATCCTATCTTGTACTTTTATTCTTAGATTTTTATGCATGTGACAAGGAAGTAGTAGGATTGTGGGGCAGTAAGGTTGAAAGTAGGAATCATCAGAAAATGCAGAAAGTTGAACAGTTGAGTCAGAGCTGTGGTTGCAAGAAGAGCAGGGAAACTGGGGCCCTGCTCCAGAGAAACAGGTGCTGAAGTAATCTAATTCCGCTGGATGAGGAATTTTTTCTTGCCTAGGGATGCTTTTAACAAGTTAACTGAAGTTTGTTTTTTGTGTGAAGTTTTTTGGCTGCTTTGGAATCTGACACACAGTAGATGCTGGGGGCTAGATGTTGGCTGGGTTGTTCCACATGCAAGTTTTCAACTCCACACCATGCAGACTATTGTTCTAGATGGCCTGCTAGGGGAAAGGGATTTTCCAATTCAATAGCTGAGATTTATCATTTATGCCAGTATTATTAATTCTTAAATACTAGGATATAATGACATTGCTCAATATTCAAATTATCCTTACTATAGTTGATATTTTTTTGGGGGGAGGGGAATAATCTAGAAGACATTGGATGATGAAGGTACTTCAAGGCCTTCATCAGGAATGTCAGTGAGTTTAGTGCATGTGAGAGGACTGATGGACAGAATTCCAGTGTTTCCAATGCCCCTTAACTCTTCCCAATGCTCAAGACTAACCTGATAAGGTAGGAGGGGCAGCAAGGAGGGTTTCAAGGGCCAAATGTGAATGGAAAGAAATGTGCAGGGCATGATCAAAAGAGAAGGCTGTAGTCCAGCAGCTTCAGCAAATTAGTGTATGTACTTTGTAGTTTCCCAAGGCTCAGAGTGTTACCTCTGTATGCAAGTCAGTAATTTAAAAGAGATGAAAAGTGAACTTTTGAGGTCTGTCCTTAGGGTGTTAGCTTTGCAGTACTATCTAAGTCCTTGATTAAGATCTGGAGTAAATTAAAAATAAAAATATTCAAACAGTTGAAAATATAATACTTAGATGATGGTATAATTTCTATGGTTTGAGAGAAATGTTAATTATATTTAGTGTTGAGGTATGAAATGGGAGGGACAGAGGAAGACTGGAGGACAGACCACTGGGTATAGGTGTGCTCCAGGGGCTCCGTGTAGTTTGTGAGGCCAGGCAGTGCCCCAGTGGCCAATCTCGGGAAGGGATGGAAACAGTTAACTCCTGACTTCCAGGTTACTAGGTACCTTTGGGCAAGAGGGCTTCCTTATTCACAGAAACTCCTCCTTCCTTGATTCTGGGCAAGGATAAATAAGAATTAAGCACCTGTCTCTGGGCAGATGTTTATATGTGGTGGTTTTCAAAATCATGGAACTGAATGAGATATCAGAGATTAATTTAACACAAAAAAGTTAACTGATATTTCCCAAAGTTCTATAGCTGGTCCAATGCTGAGAAAATAAGTTACTTGTAAAATAGTTTTATTTACACTACTATATGTGATTGTTTTCCCTGTGAAATACAAATAATAAAGGCAGGTAGAATGGAATCCCTGCTCTATTTTTACTGGCTTCATAAATTCCTCAAGGTACTTCAATTCTGAGTCTATGAGTCTTGTTTACTTATTTGTAAAGTGAAAACAGATAGGTATATTGATTATCTTCACATATATGTATGTATGTGTATGTATATACATACATATATATACACACACATATTGTGAGGGTGATACATATTCATATATATCATAACTAACATGACTAACACAATAAAAGATAGTTTTCTTTTCAATTACTAAAGTGAGGGGTTTTCTTTAGCCCTTTTTTTCAATTTATGATGTTGTCTTGATAACTCTGTCAGATTTCTGGGTTTCTTAATAGGCTTTGTCAAAGTAAGATGCACAATAGTTGATTTCCTCCAACCTCTAGCGCACTCTTCATCTTGGCATAGGGCAATTTAGCTTCTGCTGGTATGGGGTGAGTGTGGAGGTCTCTTCCAGAGACACTTAGAATGGATGCTGACAATTTTCTAAGCCACAGGCAGTTATAGGACTTACACCACCTTCATCTCTTAGCCCTTGAACCTGACCTTTCTAGTTGTCTAAATGATTGAACTCCGGGTTAACAATTGCTTTTTTAGCTTTAAAACTCTTATTTGCTTTATAAACCCACAAAAATGCATAGAGAAAATTTGAAAAACTCATATGAACAGTCATAAAATCATTTTCCTATGCATATATATGTGTTGTAAAAATAATCATGCTATATAAAATTTATATCATGCTATATATAAAGCATAGTTCTTTACTGAATTTTTTTTGCATATATAGGCATTCTTGCCAAAATGCTGTGGATGCATTCCTGAAAAACCTTGTGTTTGGCAAAATTGAACACTAAAAATTACAGGACTTAACTGAAAAATAAGGTTAGGGCAGAGAATTCAAAATCCAAACAAATTTGTAACCAGAGCACCAGCCAAAACAACCATTGATACTTGGGTAGTTAAATTGGACTGCCAGATAATTCCACCTAATTGCAAACAGGCATGTCATCTATTAAAAAAAATGCAAGAACAATAGTATCTCAATGTCATCAAACCTTTAATTAGAACTGGAAGCAGTATAATGAACAAGGGTAAATGCATAGATGGAAGCAGAGCTCCAAGCCTGTGGGACGACTGTGCACCTGGAGGGATTTGCCTGTCAGTGGTACATACCTCTGAGGAGGAGAGTGAGAAAACCTCTTTAAAATTTATTTTTTAGGGCTAGGGATGTGGCTCAAGAGGTAGCGTGTTCGCCTGGCATGCGCGGGGTGCTGGGTTCGATCCTCAGCACCACATAAAAATAAAATAAAGATGTTGTGTCCACCGAAAACTAAAAAAAAAAAAAAAAAAAAAAAGTGAATATTAAAAAAAATAAAATAAAATTTATTTTTTAAACTTTTTTTTTTTGTTTGCAAAAGAAGTATTATTTATTTAATGATGCCAGTACAACTGGCTAACCATTCAGAAGAAAGATATTAAGGCTTCACAACTTACAATTCAGTAAAACAGATGTTGGCTGTTATATGCCATATGGTAGGTTCTCATTTGACCCAAGGCCTATCTTTTCTCCTTTACTAGGCCTCTTGACACTCACCATTGGCTTAGCTGAGTCATTTCCTCCTCTGAGACACTGCAGTTTCTGTGAAAAGTCCCTCATATGTAATTGCACACAGGATATGCCTTGCTTTTATCATGAATGTCTCTTTACTTAGTTCTTTTCACTGCTAAATTGTGTGTATTTTTAAGAGTCTTCTTTTTTTTTAATTTTTTATTGTTGGTTGTTCAAAACATTACAAATTTCTTGATATATCATATTTCACACTTTGATTCAAGTGGGTTATGAACTCCCATTTTTACCCCACATACAGATTGCAGAATTACATCAGTTACACATCCATTGATTTACATATTGCCATACTAGTGTCTGTTGTGTTCTGCTGCCTTTCCTATCCTCTACTATCCCCCCTCCCCTCCCCTCCCCTCTTCTCTCTCTACCCCCTCTACTGTCATTCATTTCTCCCCCTTGTATTATTTTTCCCTTTCCCCTCACTTCCTCTTGTATGTACTTTTGTATAACCCTGAGGGTCTCCTTCCATTTCCATGCAATTTCCCTTCTCTCTCCCTTTCCCTCCCACCTCTCATCCCTGTTTAATGTTAATCTTCTTCTCCTGCTCTTCGTCCCTACTCTGTTCTTAGTTACTCTCCTTATATCAAAGAAGACATTTGGCATTTGTTTTTTAGGGATTGGCTAGCTTCACTTAGCATAATCTGCTCTAATGCCATCCATTTTCCTGAAAATTCTATGATTTTGTCATTTTTTAATGCAGAGTAATACTCCATTGTGTATAAATGCCACATTTTTTTTATCCATTCGTCTATTGAAGGGCATCTAGGTTGGTTCCACAGTCTTGCTATTGTGAAAAAATTTCCAGCATTCCTCTAAGTAAAGAAGGTAATATCATGTATCCAAAACCCAGCTTCAAGAGTTACGATTTTTCTAATCCTGTTGCATCCTTCTTCCTAAACCTACCTATTACACTTTTATTTCTACTGAAGTATTTTGAAGGAACTTCTTGACATCATATCATTTCACTTGTTGATAACTCAGTATATATTTCTATTTTAGACTCTAAAAACTATAAACACAATGTCATTTTCATACCTAACAATATCTACACACCTATTTTCCCCCATGCTATATATATACCACACATCTACATGGTCATTTTTAATGACCACTGTATTAGTTATCTGATGCTGCACAGCAAATTACTCCCAAAGTTTAGTGACTTAAAACAACAAACGTGTGGATTGGGGAATGAAGAAATATCAAGACTCAACTAAGGAGGATTTGCCTGTGAGTCACACAAAGGATTTTGGCAGGACTAAATTTCTCATGGAACATTGGACTGAGACATATGTTCCTCACTGGCTGTGGCTTGAGGCATCCCTTAGTTCCTTGTCACATGACCTCTCTACAGGGTACTTCACAGCATGGTAGCTGGCTTCTATTGGAGGAAGTGATATAGCAAGGGAGGATGACTGATATAAGCAGAGTCTTTTTTTTTTTTTTTTGTAATCTAATCTTAGAGGTAAAATCCCATCACTTTTGCCATGATCTGTTCATTGAGAGTGATTTACTAGATCCAGCCAATGCTTTGGGGGTGGAAAATAAAAGAGCATAAATAATAGGGGCCAAGCATCACTATGGGCTATTTTAGAAACTGCCTACCACAATTACATATTATCCCATTAGGTGTATTATGATTTAATTAGCTGATCTATTGCTGGACATGTAGACTATTTCCAATCACATCACACACTCACAACTTTCTGCTATTTTTCTCATGCTCATTCTGTGCCTTAAGCCTCCCAAATTGGAGCGCCAAAGCAACCCTTTCATCATATACAGTCTATGTCTCCCCTCTGGGATTTTAATGCATAACATTTTGTGTATCCTGTTGCAGGCATTTTAGATCAAAGAGGTATTGGTCACTTATTCCTTAACTTAGCCTCAACTTTAAAATGATATTCTGTACATGAAGTGATGTTTTAATTCAATAAAGACAAAATTTTCAATAGAAAAATGGGCAAACTCCCCCAGCAAAAATAGCAATGCCAAATTAAGATTTAGAAATATTAATCTATATTCATAAGGAAAATATACATTATAGCAAGATAATATCTTTAATGAATTCAACTGATAAACATTTTAAAATAGCATAATACCTAAATATTGGCCAGAGTGTTCATAAACAGGGACTCTAAAACGTTCCTAGAAGAATTTGCATTTGTACCCTACGACTCATGGATTCTATGAGTTGTAGGGTACAAATCTTCTGTACCTTCTTCTACATCTCTAATTTAAAATTGTGTTGCAGAATTTTTCCGGTGTTGAGCTGTCACTGTGGGATCACTGCCACTATATTCAAGACATCAGAAAATATCTGTCAGTGAAGTGAGAACAGTTTATCAACAAAGGCCATGCCATGGCCACTTTCTGGGTACAGATCCTGACAAAACGATTCTCAAGTTGCCAAGCAGGTTCAAGGCAGTCAAAACAACATGACAGTCATAACAGATACACAGACTTCATTGCTTGCCATGAGGAATGTGGGTGCTGTGAAGCAGAACACACCTTGGAAAGCATGAAGTGCACAGCATAATACAACAAACTATTTCCATTATGTTGGAAAAAAGTGTTTTTTGGGAATCTTAAGTTTCTCCATGCCATTTTTTGGGGGTATGAGGGATGATACTTTGTTATAAGCTAAACAAGTCTTATTTGGTCTTTTGTCCTAATTGGAATAGTCAGTATAACAAAATGGGTTGAAACTAATTGATTTCCCACTGGAAGAAATGACAAACTGTTAAATGATTATTTTGTTCAAAGGGGTTTTTTTTTTCCCTTGCTACTCTATTTGCAAACAAGCTTATGTATACCTTATGATTATTCTCCATGTAGATGATAGTACTGTGGCTGGAAGACAGTTCCTATCTTTGTATTTGGGATATAATCCTTGGCACTTACAAAATAGAGTAAGTCATTTGACATTTCTGTGTCTCTGAGATTTTTTAAAAGATTAGTGAGATGATTAAGAAGGGAGAAATTAAAGTACAAAAGCACTTTGAGTTTATAGGCCACGATGCTCTCCCAATTGAATATATGTACTTTTTGCCCTCTTTCTCCAGTAAAACAGAGGAGACTGTATTGGTTTTTATTACTTATTGACTATAAAAATACAGGGATTAGGGCTGGGGTTGTGGCTCAGTAGTATAGTGCTCGCCTAGCATGTGTGAGGCAGTGGGTTCAACCCTTGGTACCACAAAAAATAAAATAAAGAATATTGTGTCCACCTACAACTAAAAAAACAAATATTAAAAAAAGGAATGATAAGAAGGGAATGTGTAACGCAAATGGCTTAATAGATATTTTTATTCTAGTTTCCGAGAAGTTTGATATCTGAGAACACAATTTAGTTTTAGAATGAGAAAAGTGTGTTCCTTTTATGTCTCCAAGTTTCCCTTAAAATGGAGCTGAAAGTCCTACTTCCATTCATGTTTTGTATGCAAAAGGCAAACACAAAATTTATTGATTCTTATATCTTTTAAGTATATGATGGCCAATTATTCAATGTCTCTTTTACTTATTGTGGACCTTTCTTTTCTCAATTTGTTTTGAAATCAAAATTTGTTTTTTTTCCTCCTGTATTTATATTTTTACTTTTATCTCTCTATGAAGTTCAATGTAATAAACTTAGTGACATATTCTCAGAAACATGTAGTTCACCAATTTACCAACAAGACTTTTTGCACTGTTTTGTTGACTTATGGATTTTCAATTAATAAATTGATAAGATATTAAAAATTAATCTTTTCAAACTGAGTTTACCCTATTTGTCTTCAGAACGGAAAAAAATTCTGATTAATATGCAATCATTCCTGTGTATCTAAGAGGAGTTTGTTCTAAGAAGCCCTATGGATAGCATGGATGCTCATAAAATGGCATAATACTTGTGTAAAAATAACACCCATCCTCCTTTGTACCTTATATCATCTGTAGAGTGTATATTACCTAACACAAGGCATACACATAACTTAATTCTTGTGAGTTCGGCATTGGCACTTGGCAAACTCAAATTTCACTCTTTTGGAACTTTCTGAAAAAAATTTCAAACTAATATTTTATTAAGTATAGTCTCATTTAGGTACATTTATCTTCATAAAACTAATTTCCTTTTTTGGTTAAAAATAACCCCAAACTGCTAGCTCTTTCCAGGAAGCCCTTGTAATTCTATGGCTGGCTCTTGGCCATGCACCCAACCCCAAAGCTAAGCATCTCTGCTGGAAAATCCTCTGGGGTTAGACACAGCCTTGGATGAGTGGGGCTGGCTGGATCTATCATGTCTACTTGAAACAGCAAGGTGCAGGGGTTTCAGGGCAACAGATGTGGTTGCCTCCCTCCAGCAACCACACCTGTGTCAGAGGTGGTAGGGGGTAACTTTTCTCCCTCCCTCCTGAACTACAGGCTTTCTGAAAAATTTTTAAAAAATATTTTCAATCTGTGATTGGTTGGATCTGTGGATGTGGAGCATGCAGCTATGGAGGGCCAACTATATTTAGTTGGAATTTTTTCCTATATCTTGTCAATTCCCAAACTCTCACCAGTCTGTCTTATTAATGATCTATTTGTAACATTTTTATAAAATTACTAATTGAAGTGCCTTTGGGAACCTTTTCAAAGCAGCTTACCTTGTGTGCTATTGTACATGTAGACACTTACACATGATTACAGCAGCAGGTGTGCTCAGTTTGTCCTTCAGGTATGATCCTTACCTAATTTGTATATCAAGATTATAAAAGACTTGTACATTTGGAACCCCAAGCATGTGCCTAGAAGGGTGATGGATGGAGATTCTGTATAGAACAAGGCAATTAAAATGTGGCAAGGGCTGTAATTTTTAAATGCTTTAGATTTTTCTCCTTTTTGGTCTTAGCTTATATTGTGTAGCTGGGAGACAGAAAACCATGATTGTAAGATGATAAGTTAGAGAGTGACTTTGGTTAAGACTGCTAACCTCTGTGCTTTCTAGGCTTCTTCATTCATGAAATTAGGGAGTTAGGCTAAAGGAACAATAGAATAGCATTTGGTTGGAAGTCCCTTGATCATATTTTGTACAAATGGAATATCCCCTGATTTCTGATGATTTGAAAATAGTACCCCCTTGGATTTAAAACACAAAATAAACAAATGAACATTTAAAATATTTTTTTTTTGCTATTTCTATCATTTTAATTGTGAGGCCCATTTCTTATTTATGCCTTAGTCTTTGAGAAATCTAAGACTGGCTGTTAAATAGTTCTTCTAATTAGTATGAACTGTTGTAGCATTTAAAATCCTTGTTCTGCTTTTGATAAGATCAAAATTAGAGTGAATAATATGCCTTGGTTGAATATCAGCATGCAAACCATGTAGCTTGAAAAGATGTGTTTAGGCACTGAGAATAAAGCAGAAGCCAGCACGTTCTGACAGCTGTGAGAAACACAAAAAATATTAATGGTGGCAGTTAGAGAGTCAGACAGAGAATAGCAATGCACAGGTGCATTTTCCCCAGTGCATATATTTCTTCTTTAGTATTCATGATAAGTTTTCAATACCTTCATCTTTATACAGGAATTAGAAAACAATTCAGACTTATTAGTTTGGCTGAGCAATAGCCTAGGACAGCTAAAAGAACAATGCCTAAAGGGGTATATATATTTGTAATAAAATAGTCTTCTATGATAATGCTTTAAATATCACCATAAGATCATTTTTTCTAATAAAGCCATCATCATAACAATTTTATGGTTCTCTTAATTTTATTCTTAACATCTTATCTGAGTAGATTGAAAAATTACATTAATTGCAAGCTGTTCTACTTGCCTCACCAGTACTATCTTTTAATACAAGGTTTTGATAATCATCTTACAACATTTTGACTTTAAAGGTCAAGTTGTCACTTAGGTTTAGGGTAATTATGTGAAAAAAAAATTTAAGTCAATATAGAAACCCATCATTTCAGAGTAGCAGAAACTTGTAGAAATAGGAAGCATGAATTATTTTCACTTCAGTATGTTTGAGCACATGATCACATTGAATCCCTCTGCACACTCCTCAAAAATGCCAAACAAACCAGAAATAGGTATCCTGAGTACTCTGTTCTCAGAGCTATCAGGAGATATGTGACACTGTGCATGAATCAAGTTCTAGTGATACTGTATATCTTTCAAGCTCACTGTCAATGAACAATGTGAAACATTTGGATCTTAAATGTCTATACTGATTTCTCCCTTATCCTCAAACTTTCAATCAATTCAACTACTAGAAAAAATTATGCAAGTGGTGTCACGCTGCCACAGAGGCATGAAAGGAAATTCAGCAAAACCATGAAAGGAAATTTTCTTTCACTACAAAAATCTAAAATGAAAACTTACATAGTAGTTTTCCTAAATTTATACTTTAGAGGGAAATATCAGCCCTCAGATCACCTTTTATATTGTAACCAAGTGTCTTAGAATATGTATCAAAAATGTCTTTAAAATTTGTAGTAAAATGTAAATGAGCTCCAATTTTTAAACATGACTGAGCTTTAATTTTTAACTCTACTTCTTTAAGATTATTAAATGCTATTCATAAGATATCCAGTTTGAGCATGGTGTTATTTTAGCAAGAGGGCTGACACTGGTTGATGTGTATGATGGCATAGTATGATACCTTTGGAGTTTATTGTCTTAGGATCAGATTGGGGATTGAACCCAGGGTGCATGCTAGTCAAGTGCTCTGCCACTGAGCTAAACCCTGGGAGTTCTTTTTGTTTTATGTTTGAGACATGGTATCACTAATTTGCCCAGGCTGGCTTTGAACTTGTGATCCTCCCGCCTCAGCCTTCAGAGTAGCTAGGATTGCAGATATGCACTACCAAATCTGATCTGAAATCTTTCCTTACTTATTTATGAAGTAGTGATACCAGGTGATATGACATCATTAAATTCCTAATGGCTAGATATGATGTGATAAGTGAGACTTGAGACTGGTTATGAGGTCATTAATGAGTGTATATACACAAACACAAGTAGTTTTAAAAAGAACAAAATTGTTCTCAATCTATTTGAATTGATTTTTGAATATCAAGTTTTAAACGAGATCTTGTTGTTTGTTATCCAGCAAATTATATATTGACAACCCATAATGCCAAGTTTTAAGCTCCATTCTTAAAGAAGCAAATAAATTCATTGAGTAAAGAGTTTTCTTAGGTATAAACATTTCGATTCAGTTACAGTTTTTCAAGTGTATTAATCTCTTTTGTCTTCCCATTTAAAATGGTATATACTGTTTTCACCTTACCTTTATGACAGTCCCCTTTTTCTTTTTAATTCTGCTAAATTAGAGCTCAGCATAGCAAGATTCATTATTTCTCTGATTATGCTCACACTCCCTGCTGCCTTCTTCCAGAATGGGAGATTTCCAAAAATTTCAGTAGAGGTTTATGATTTTTTAAAAACGGAATGAATTTGTCTGAGATTTTGTGAAGTATCTTGAATATTACAAAAATATTATATGTGTAGTATAGAAAATGGATGCCTGTTCTGTATTTTAAAATTATGTCTATAATCAAAACTCATTCTAAAACCTCCCTGACCCTCTGGTAATACATTGGCAATACAGAATCAACAGACTGGTAGATGGCACTGAAGCCTTTTCATTTATGACACATGATATGATCTCAAGTCCATTACTGGAGCTGCTGTAGCCAGAAAGTCCCTCTGATGGCACAGCAGGTGATCCATTTCCTGGGTTTCTCAGGAGCTATGAGAGCAAATCTTGTCTCTGCTTTGATTTCACCACAGTTGGATCTCATGTCCTCATTAGTCCTTTATCTGAATAAATAAAATCTGTTCTACTCCTCAGTCCCAGATTATCTCGTAGAACATAAGCACCCTTATTATAATTATTTTTTTTTGCTAGAACACAGAATCCCCAGTTGCCAGTCTGAATAAGGGAATCTACCCTGAACTGCTGCTGTAAATACTTCAGGTTTTGTGCTTTATGACGTATTCAGGAATTAATTTACCTCCTCATCCCTAACTGTAAGCCAATCCTGCTGCTCTAGATAGTTTTACAAATTCTGGAGAAGTTATTAAAGATAAGAACAAAATTAAGGATAGTTTTTCAGAGAATTTTTTGTAAAATTGTGTCAATAGGGAATAAAAGGTTGTATAGGGGAGAGAGAGGAGAAAACCATATGCTTACAGATATAAAGTGTATCTTAATGGTGAACACTGGGGAAAATGTAGAAGGCTGTCATTTATTAATGGGAACACAACATGTACACATCCTTTCCTTTCACAATGATATGTATCACTGATACATATATATCACTGATATATATTAGAACTGGTAAAAATAAAAAAATAGTGTTAATATCCAATGTTAGTGATAGTATAGAGAAACTGAATTTCTTATACATTGTTTATGTGAATGTAGAATGGGATAGCCACTCTGGAAAATTACATACAGTTTCTTATAAAGCTTAACATGCACTTATCATATGACTCAGCAATCATGCTTTTAGGCATTTATCCCAAGAAAATAAAAAAGATAAAGATGCTTGTTCATAGTATTTTTATTTGTAATAGCCCAAACTGGAAATAATCCAAATATTCTTCAGTAGTGAAATAGGTAAACTCTAGGCATCCATACAATGAAATATTAGTGATCAAGAAATGAACTACTAATACAAGCAACAATTTAGATTGTCTCTAAAGTCAAACCATTCTTAGAAAGGTCAATCTCAAAAGGTTTCAAACTATATAACTGCCATTTATATAACCTTCATGAAATAAAAAAAAAACTATAGAGATAGAGGATAGACTAGTAGTTCTCAGGGAATAAAGATATGGTAGAGGAGGGATTGGTGTAGAGCAGATAAAATTGTGGAGCATAAAGGTGTTCCTTGAAGGTGACTGAACAGATCTCTATCTTGAGTGCAGTGATTGTTTCACAAGGACAAACATGGGATAAAATTGTATAGAACTGCACACGCATGCATGAGTGCACGCCCACACACACATACACACCAGCAAGTTCATGTAAAGAATAATGAAAAAAACACCACAACTCTGTGGTCTAGTTAGTATTGTAGTTAATAGCATTTTACCAATATCTTCTTCCTCGTTTTGATAATGTGCTACAGTTTTATAAGATGTCACTCTTGGGGGAAGCTAGGTTAAGTGTGCAAGGGACGTCTATGTACAAGCTTAATAGTTTCTTTGAGTTTATAATTATTTCAAAATAAAAAAAATCTAACCTCTGTTTTAATGATGTACATTAAAGTTCTCCCTGCCTGAGTGAAAATACTTAGCATGTCTTTGGTCATTTACAATGCATTTTGTTCTCTTTTGAAGGATTACATTAACTTGTAATTGTATGAGAAAAAGACACTGGCTTACAGTGCCAAATCAAGATGTCAAATGGGAGTTGAACTCTAATATAGACTAAGAACTACATTGAAGAGAGGACAAGCAACTCTGCACAGGGCTCCATAAAGCTGGTTCTCACATCTGTTCTGTTTTTGATCAGTAGAAAAAGGAGTAGGTATATATACTCTCTTGTTCTGAGGATGGACCATAGAATATGGATTATTAATTTCCTGTATACAGAACAATGGTGGCCTGTGTATTTTAAAAATAAGAATCTTAAATCAACCTACGCTATTGGAGAAATAAATGGGCAAGAAAATACTGCAATATTAAAGTTAGCCAAGAGACACAAGCAGGTATTTAATGACTATTGTCAAAACAGTTCTTTTTTTGGGGGGGGGGGGTAAGTTAAGTTGTGGGGAGTGGAAGCAAGTAGATTATCCTGAAAGCAAAAGGATTACATAGCAAGGTAAGTTTACTTACATTCTGATGGACATGAATAATAAATAAAAGCCAAATAACAAAATGAACTGTGATTCAGGGATTCCGTTCCCTGTTTGTGCAGTAACTACTTTAACAAGGTGGAAGTCCCATCAGACAAGATATTGGATTCATTCAATAATGGTTTTCTAATTATTTTGACTCTGAGTATGCCTTTAGGGCTTGCAGATTGTTAAAAATCCAATAACTCTCCCCAGAGGCTGCACACCTGAATAACAGCCTCCTGCTTCTTTTTGTCTGAGCAATCATGTGTTCCATCAACTAAGACAGGTATTGGTTATGTATGATGAACTATGGATAATTTCTTTTTTACAAGAAAATAAATAATTTTGTGGCTCATTAGACTGATCATTTCTCTGATTTGTTTGACCTTTGCTGTGCTTTTTTATCTGCTAGTTTTCTCAGACCTCATTTTTCCCTGCAAAACTCCAGTAATCAAATGAATTGCTGGACCTGTCAATCTGATGCCATGACCTGTTAAAATGGGATTCATCAGAAGAATTTCATTATGTTTTTGTTAGAACAGTAGTCAGAAATCTTTCATTCCTGCCCTCTAGTCCTGTGAGTGACAGATGACTGATATACACATGAAGGAAGTGAAGCATTTATTAAGAGTTTTAAGTTGAGATGCCAGCTGAGTCAAAAGCTCCCTACACATAATACCCTTTGTGGGAAATAAGTTCTGGTAGCCAACTATAGGCAATTAAACATGGGATCTTCTCCTTTGGAAAGATTAACATAGGTAGGAAAGTATTTTCAGTTTAAACACCCAATATGTGTGTGTGGGCATCAGCAAGTCCCCAGGAAAGATTTAAGTTAAAAATGGAAAAATGTATTTGCAAAGAGAATTTTAGTGTGATTCCTGTTCACTTTGTGCATAATCATTAACTGAAGCAATCAACCTGCAGAATCATAGGCTGAACCAGGGAAAAGAGGGAATCCTTACTGACTCAGATGCAAATAGCTTTCATCATGACCTTTCCAGGGTTGAAAATAGTGTCCAAGATGAACTTATATCACTCCCATTTGACTAAATATTAGTCCCCTGACCTCATTTTTCTTAGAACACTTATTTTGGGAAACTTGCAATTATAAATTCTTTCTCTGCCCTTCTGAGATATAGATCTACAATCAGAAGAATTGTAGGTTTTCCCTCAAAGACCTGGGAGCCATCCCTTTGAAATGTTAATTATCAAGAAAGTAGGGCCTATATCCATCCCATCTTTGTGTGAGGTTAGGAGACTAACTTCAATAAGCCAGAATTAGCACTCACAGATGGCCTGTCACATTGACCAATATCTCTACTACTGTCCTTCAGGATTTTTGCCCACTTCAACATTTAAAAATCCTCCAGCCTTTTACTTCAGTGAATCTGAGTTCAATCTCTCTTTTTGCAATCATCTTGAATAAAGTCTTTCTTGACCATTTAGCTGATCTGGTACAATTTTTTTTTTCTACAATAGATCCCAGATAATTTCTTTCTTTTTTTTTTTTTTTACTTTATTTGTACTTTATTTCTACAAATCTGTTTAGCTATCTTTTTAGAATGAACAGCATTTGTGCATTGGCTTTATCTAGTTTTGACTCTGTCACAATTTATTAGATCACTTTTAAAAGCTGCAAATGTCACTTAGGGGCTAAGCCTCTTGGTGCCTCCCTTTTTAAAGAAAATATATAAGGCCAGGGTCCACCTTAGGCAACACTGTGTAGTCTACTCCCCTTCTATCAGTGTGCACCTCATCATTGACAGATAACCATTAACTTAATGGGGGTGAAAGATTCTCTTTGTAGAGCTCAATCAATAAAACTAGTTGTGCTGACTTCTGCTCTGTCCTGGACTTGATCCCCTGCGAACCCAGGGGCACTTAACCACTGAGCCACATCTTCAGCCCTTTTTTCTATTTTATTTAGAGACAGTGTCCCAATGTCCCACTGAGTTGGTAGGGCCTCACTAAGTTGCTGAGGCTGGCTTTGAACTTGTGCTACTCCTGCCTTATCCTCCAGAGACCCTGGATTACAGGCCTGTGCCACCACATCAAGCCCCCTGCTTGCTCTTTTGATATATGCTTCTATATCTCATTACTGATTTGCTGTTGTCCTATGAATGACCTTTCACAGAGAGCAACTAACACTGATTTTACTGGCTTCTGATTTAGAGACACAGCCTAATGCTCACAAAAACTTTTAAGATATTGACCTGGTCTGGTCCTCTAGTCAGTAAGTGTTATGTTTCATGGCTCAGAGTACATGGGTGACTGATCATCTCAGGGACTTGTGGGCTAGGCTGATAATCACTATTTACTGTACCTTGGTAGGTTGATATTTTAGGTCATGGAACCAGGTTTGACATGCTTTATATCATAGAATTCAGTAAGTGAAGTCCTCATTAAATTAGGCTTGGGCATATACAACCCTTAGTCAGAAGGACCAGGGAGATTCAAAGTCTCAATTAAAAGGAAAAAGTTTTATGCCATCCTGAAAGATGCCTGATAAAGTGAGTTGCAAATGGGTTGGATTGGACTGGTCTGAGTCTTCTCAGTTCCTATTTCCTATGCTCATTTATCTCTGCTATATTCTGTCTTTCATTGTTGCTCCTGACTCTTCACTGGGTATTTGAAGGATATATTTTGATACCTAGATAATAAAGTGATCTTACCCTTCACTTCCAGTCTTACTTCCTAAATTTAGTTTGACATTTGGTGAAACTTTTGTAGAAATGACCTTACTGTGACTATTGTTTTGGCCTCATCATTATTACATGCCCCAGAAGTCCTTGGAATTCAGGGATATGGGAAGACAAGAATTTTTGTTAAATTATGAAGAGTTTAAAGATGAAGCCTAGAATGAAGCCAGGAGAAAAGCAAAGTTTTTACTATTACTAACTGATACCAAAAGGTCAATTAATGTTTTGGTTGAGTTAATTGGGAAATAAACCCATATGTAATAGATGCAACATGATATCTCAGACTTCACCAGTCTGTGACTACAAAATATGGTTATATTTACTTTTTTTTTTTTTGGTGTGTGTGGTACTGAGGATTGAACACAAGGGTTCTCTACCACTGAGCTACATCTTCACTACTTTTTATTTTTAAGACATTGTCTCACTAAGTTACCCAGACTGGCCTTGAACTTTCAATCCTGCCTCAGCATTCTCAATAGCTAGGATTATATGTATGCACCACTGTGCCAAGCTACATTACCTTTAATAGACAAGCTATGGTAGTTAGAGCCCTTTTTATTTGCCTCAAATTAGCCCTTTCTAAATACATACTAGTTATTTCTAAGGTGGACACCTGAGGTGCCCATAATCCAACATGGCATCTGGTGACAACTTCTTATCAACAGGGCCTGTTATTGGAATGCCAATATCCATATTAAAGTGGTATCTCTAAGCACTTCTTGTTGTAGGCATGCCAGAGAATCCCTGGATGCTCTGTTGAGGTAGGAAGTCTAACATGGACTGATCATCACACTTTGTTGCCAGGGCCTGGAAACTCTGTTGAACATATCTTGATGTGAGGCCCTTAGCTACAATCTTAACAAGTCTCATATGAAAAAACAAAACAAAACACCTGGCTTTGAAACCTGGCTCTACAACTTACTAACTGTATGACACAAGTGAATTTTTTTCATGTTTAGGTCTCTGTTTTCTTTTTCATAAAAACATACACATCAATAGATTTTAAAGGAGGGAGATACTCTGTAGAGCACAAACTAAACTCTCATTAATTGTTCCTAGTGGTCTTTACTCTTTGCACCCCAGCTGTAACATAAAGCTCTTGGGGAAACAAAACCAAAGAAAATAGGTACCAAGAGGGGCATGAAGTCTGGGGGAAGAAAGGTGTGATACCGTTGGCTTGAACAACATCTGTGCTCCAGCTCAGTGAAACAAAAATACCCTGATAAGCTAACAAAAAGGGACTTGGCAAAATGTCAACCCTCACCTCTATTGTAACCCCCCCCTCCTTTATTTTCAACTGTCTTTGGTTGCCCTATTTCTTTAGAGCTGACCTTTGCCACCAGACAGACTAAAAGCCACCACGAAGCAACCCTAGAAGAGGAGAGTGTCTCAGGGAGATGGATTTACCAGGTCTCTGGATCTCTGAAGCTGGAGGCAAGTGCACATCTGAGATCAGGCTCTTATGGACATTATTGATGTGCTTCTGTTGCTAACTCTGCCCTTGTACCGAGAGGAGCCAGTCAGTTGGCGAAAAGGCAAGAATAAGAAGTTGAGAGGGAGAAAAACCAATGGTAGCAGAAGAGTCTGAATTATCTGCCTGAAGCAGGGGTCTCTCAAAACAAAATGAGCCCTATTTTTTCTGCAGGGATCAGAATTGATATGATCTAAATCATGTTTGATTGTTTTCTCATCTCCTGCTTGTAAAGGGCAATTGCCAGGGAAGTTCTTTGTGAATCCTATTCTCACAGGGTCTGGATGTGCATATAACTGAATGATCTCATTCCTTGAAATTGAAATTTTACAGTTCTTTGAAGCCCAGGTGAATTTACTTGGCTTTTATTTATTTTTTTCATTTCTCCCTTTTAGTGATACTGGGGATTGAGCCCAGAGCCTCATGTATGCAAGTGCTTTACCACTAAGCTACACCTCAGCTTTTGAAACTAGAATTACAGCATTAAAAAAAGATTATTGGTTCATGTTGACTATACAAAATAGTGGGTTTCATTGTGGCATATTCGTAAAAGCATATAATATAGAAATTCTGGATTTGGATAGCATACTTTTAATTGAAGATTTGATAACAAGAGAGGATTTGGAAAACTATTATCCTTCCCTATGTTTTATAAGGTAATTATGACTTACAAGGTGCTGAAGCTACGAACAAAAATACTGAACAGAGAAAAGATTTTTTAATTAATTGAACATTCCTGTTTTATATGTTACAGTTGCAATTTTATTCTCATTGATGAAAGATTCATCTACTTCTTTAATGATTTTAAAGAATCTGGCAAATAAAAAATATAGCAATTTCATGAAGGTAGAGGAGGGACTTGGGGGTAGGAATGATAGTAGAATGAATCAGACATTATCATCCTATGTGCATATATGATTACATGACCTGTGTAACTCTACATCATGTACAACCTGAAGAATGAGAAGTTATACTCCATTTATTTATGATATATCAAAAAACATTCTACTGTCATGTATAATTAATTAAAAAAGCCAAGAATATAGCAACTCCAAACAATACATAAATGTCTTCCAAAATAAAAATTTATAGAAATTATATAGAGTATAAAAACTTCTACTTACATTAAAAATTAAGTTGTAATTGTTATAGGAAGAATCAGTAAAATATTTTAAACAAAATCAGTAACAACATTTTAAACAAAATCAGTAGAAACAAGACTTCCCTGTTATCTACCCAGTATTGTTTGTATTTCGGAACTTGTGACAAATGAAAATGATTTTCCTAGTTGAGAAAATCAACTATATTTTATGGCTAAACGATATTGAAAGAAACTCATCTCAACTCTGAGGAATAAATAAATCAATTTGATTTTAACTGTAATTACTGATTATCTTTTTTCTTCTACCAATACTTAAATTAATTCTAAAATTTTCATAGGGAAGTTTCAGGAAATGCATTTATTTGCAAGTTTTATGGGAGGCAATATTCCACAGTGATTTAGATCACAGATTTTTATAGACCTCACACCTGGCTTTGAAACCTGGCTCTACAACTTACCAACTGTATGACACAAGTGAATTTTTTTATGTTTAGGTCTCTGTTTTCTTTTTCATAAAAACATACACATCAATAGACTTTAAAGGAGGGAGATACTCTGTAGAGCACAAACTAAACTCTCATTAATTGGTAATTATTTTTATTATGATTATACATCTAAAACTCAGGCCACAAAAATAAGAATGAAAATTACCAAATATGATGTGTCGTGTAAATAACAAGAGTTATTTCCTCACTAATTTTGGAAATCCAAATAAGTGGGATAGAAGTAATTTTGATTCCAAGAGTATTTATTCAGTCCTTACTCTGTTCCAAGGTGCTATGTATATATTTCAGGAGTAGTGTATCACAGGCTCTTGCCTACTTTGAGATATTAATCCACTATTACTTGATTTTTAACCACTTATACTTCCACTGTTCATATTTGATTCTCATTATGCTTTAAATTTTTAAAAATTCTTTCTAGATTAAGTTAGAAACTGTTGAATATAGCACATAACACTCTTCACAACTTGGGCCCAACCTACCAAGACCTTCTTTATCTCTTTCTTTCCTCCTCATTGTTTTTGAATTTGACCCTCTGTTCTGAACCTCTCTCACTACATCCAGAAACGCTCTGGTCTCCTGATATGATAGGTCAAAAGCAACCTCCCTTTTGCTTGTTCTGTTATGCCTAAGAAATCAGCTCTGCTGCAATTTTGCACACATATTTGTATTACTCATCAGTTAGCAGGGCATACATGATAAACACCTTTTAACAACTGAAGTATGAACTTTGGGAGTAATGCTGATCTTCAATAGGGTATAACACTGAAATTCTTCCAAACAATGCAGTGCCTTCCCAATAGGAATTCTAGCGATTGGCATTTTCTTCATCTGCTCCCATAATTATTCTCTTTACGTATTTCCCCAAGAATCTGTTAACATTCTTTTTGGGGAAAATATGTCTTATTTATTGCTGTATTTCCCAGATGTAGCATACAACTCAGAAAGTTTGTTGAATGAAACAATAAATGATTCAAGGATAAGTGAACAAACAAAAGCTGCAGGAAATGTAACAATGTTACATAATCACTCAAAATCAAGACTATATTCCATTCTGGCTTCTTTTTTACCCTGCTCTTGCAACAGCTTTATTGAGGTATAATTGACAAAAAAATATAGACATTAAGGGTACAACATGATATTCTGATGATTTAGACCAATCTCTATGACCCCCCACTCTCCAATTCATCTACAGTAAGGTGTGTTTTTTTTTTTGTGTGTGTGAAATGTCTTACTTATTGCATTCCCAATGAATAACGCAAGAGGAAAAATAAATAACAAAAGTTTGTCAATAATTACAAAGCGTATCTTACTATCCTGGAGTTACAAGCCTTGATCATACTTTATTGATGTTATAATGAACATTCTTTGAATGAGGCAGACCAAAGCAATGGTGCCCAGCACTATAAATTCTTGATGTGATTGAAGTCAAGTTCCCTACAGACAGACATCCTGCTATTTCTTTACTATTAGCAGTTGGCAAATACTTTGTGTGTTTGCTGTGCTATTGTGTTAGTACCAGAATTTCACTTTTTATTTTATGTGACACTAAAAATGAAGAAATAAAAGCAAAATGGGGAGGCCTAAAAATTGTAATTTAAGGTGGTTGCCAGGAAAAAATGTTTTGTTTTTACATAACTGCACTTGGACTCAAAAGACTTAATTTGGTAAATTATCTCTCAGAATGTATTAAAATAAGAGCAGGTTAACTATTGCCTCCCTACATCCTGGGCAGCAAGGGATCAGTAAACTTAATGGAGGGGTGAATGGGCTGGGAAATTTAAAGTCTAAAGAAATATTTAGAAAAAAAGACAAAAGACACAAAAAATGATTTCAAAAGCAGGAGCCTGGTGGGTAAATCACACCTGATGAGTGGGACCCCTAACAAAGGACAAAGGTCCCCTGGAATTCTTCATGTAAAGGGAAGCACATCAAAGGGCTTTATTGTGAGGAAGGGTTCTTCAAGGTCAACGAGAAGGAAGAGGCTGTAGGAAGTTGGCCTTATGGGAGCCTTAGCTCTCGCCTCAAGGCTACTTGGGCAGTGTTCTCTCTTTCAGCTTCAGGACAGCATGCCTCTGAATCTAAAGCTATCCCATCAGGCACAAACTCTGCCCCATTAACAGCAGCTACCTGCAAATGGGCATGTCTTTCAGCACCATTGTACTGAGAGAAACCCAAAAGGGCAGTCTAGCTGTCCAAGGCTACAGTTGCTCCAACACTGATGGGCAGTAAAGTGTCATTTAGCAAATGATTTTTTTCTAATAGATCCCTGGACTAGATTTTTTGGTAGAGACACTTGCCAGTCACATGGTAGTTTTTTTTTTTTTGTGTGTGTGTATGTGTTTTGAGTGTGTGTGTAGGATTGAATGCTGGTATGCTTTACCACTGAGGTGCATCACTATCCCTTTTTATTTTTAAATTTTGAGACAGGTTTTTGTTAAGTTGCCTACGCCGACTTTGAACATATAATCCTCTTGTGTCAGCCTCCTGAGTCGTTGGCATTATAGGCATACATGTACCACCTTCCTAGATTTGTGTTTTGAAATGAATAATAAGCAGGGAAGTACTGAAATGATTAATATTTTATTAAGCTACTGGTTGGCTACTTTTAGAAAGATCAAACTAAAAATAGATTCAACAATATAGGAACCTTTTCTCTGATAGGAAAGTCTGGGCTGGAAGACAATCCAGGGTATCAAGGCAGGCCTAATGTACATCTCAATCTGCAGCATCTTTTACCTTACTACTCTGTGAGCCAGGGCATTGACTTTGACTGCATGTTCTAAGCTGGTTTACCATCCACACACCTGAGTTAAAGGCATCAGAAAGGGAGAAGTGGAAGGTGGGTGGCTTAAGTGGCTTTTTTCTTACTTTAGTGCATTGTGCTAGCTGCAGAGGATGCTGAGGAATACAGAACTTAGTCTAACCAATGGTACAAAATAGAAGACACAGAGACAAACCCACATAATATGACTATCTCATACTAGACAAAGGTGCCAAAAACATACATTGGAGAACAGATAGCCTATTTAACAAATGGTGCTGGGAAAACTGGAAATCCATATGCAGCAGTATGAAATACTGTACCAAAAATCAAAGACTTAAAACAGAGACCCTGCGCTTAATAGAAGAAAAAGTAGGCCCAAATCTTCACCACGTCGGCCTAGGATCTGACTTCCTTAACAAGACTCCTAAAGTGAAAGAAGTAAAATCAAGAATCAATACATGGAATGGATTCAAACTAAAAAGCTTCTTCTCAGCAAAGGAAACAATCAATAACATAATGAGAGAGCCTACAGAATGGGGGAAAGTCTTTACCACATGTACCTCAGACAGAGCACTAATCTCCAGGATATATAAATAACTCAAAAAACGTAACACCCCCCAAAAATAACCCAATCAATAAATGGACTAAGAAACTGAATAGACACTTCACAGAAGAAGAAATACAATCAGTCAACAAACTTGAAAAAATATTCATCATCTCTAGGAATTAGAGAAATGCAAATCAAAACTACTCTAAGATTTCATCTCACTCTAGTCAGAATGGCAATTATCAAGAATACAAGCAATAATAAGCGTTGGTGAGGATGCGGGGAAAAAGATACACTCATACATTGTTGGTGGGACTGAAAATTTGCAATCACTATGGAAAGCAGTTTGGAGATACCTCAGAAAACTTGGAATGGATCCACCAGTTGACCCAGCTATCCCACACCTTGGTTTATACCCAAAGGACTTAAAATCAGCATACTACAGTGACACAGCCATATTGATGTTTATAGCAGCTCAATTAACAATAGCTAAACTATGGAATCAACCTAGATGCCCTTTAACAGAGGAATGGATAAAGAAAATGTGGTACATATACACAATGGAATATAATTCAACCTTAAAGAAGAATGAATTATGGCATTTGCAGGTAAATAGATGGAACTAGAGAATATCATATTAAGTGAAATAAACCAAACACCCCTAAAACAAAAGCTGAATGTTTTCTCTGATAAGCCAATGATGATCCATAGTGGGGTGGGGAGATAAGGAAGAATAAAGGAACTTTGGTTTGTTTAGAGGAGAGTCAGGGAGCGGTGGGGTTGTGGGGATGGGAAGGATGGTTGAAAGAGACAGACATTATTACCCTGTATACATGTATGATTACACTACTAGAGTGATTCTGAACCATGTACAGCCAAAGGAATGGGAAGGTGTGCTCCATTTGTGTACTATATGTTGAAATTCATTCTACTGTAAAATAAACAAATAAATAAAATTAAAAAAGAACTTAGTTTACACCTAGCTGCAAGGGGGTTGGGGAATACAAATACCTCGCTGGGAAGCAATAAGACTACCTAAAATTTGGGCAATGTTAATATGAAAAGAATGAGTTAATGGATATAACAGGGAAATTCACAATCTTTATCAAAAAAGAAACTAGAGTTCTTTTCTGGAAGATGAGGACACAAACATCTTGCCCACTGTTCTGAATTTTGAATTTATAGTCTGTATGAGGCAATGATGCACAATATGAAAAAAAAAAACCAGGAGAAAAATAAGAGAAGCAAGGTTTGAATTGTTAAATCTTGATTAGACACAGTATGATTTTTTTCTTTCAAATTCTCAAAAGGCAATGACAATGTCAACATGAATTCCTCATCACCTATCTATAGTGCTGAGAAAAAAAAAAACAAAACACAAAAAACCAGAAAGCCAAACCTCTCTGGAAGTATGCCTTGAAGAGAAATAACTTGTGTTGTTTCACACCACTCATTGTCCCTTATAGTCACTTCCTAGTGAAATTTCATGTCTGTCCTGGTTTCATTGTAGTTGCTCCTTAAGAAGAGAAAACAACTCCTGGGAAAATAAAATTCTTTCAAGTTCTCTAACAGGCTTCTGTTGACCTAGTTACCACTGACTTCAGATCAACCAGATTTCCCTGCTTGTTTGTCCAGATTCTCTATCACGTGGTGACTGAAGCATATCTTCTGACATTTCACATAGATCATTAGAAACACCTTTAGGCAATGGATGACATCAGAATAATTCGTATTAGAAATTCTATTATTTACTGAGATTAATTAACAGTGTGGTGTTCAGGGAATTAGCAGTACAGCTCCTCCTGATGCTAGTTGCAGTTTGTGTCCCCTGCAGGGATGACACTGAATGAAATCTTGCAAGTCATTTCAAAACAAAATAACTCTCTGTGAGAAGTAAATGTGCACTGAGCCAGTCCAAGAAAATGCTTAAAAATTGCTTGCAAAGTTCCCTTGTTTGCATGTGTTCAATTTTGGTTAGCTTTGCTCTAATTATAAGCTAAAACCAACCTGAATGTGAGAGAAACAGCATCTAGAGCTGCATACAAAAAGCATTGTCTCCCAAACTCTCTGAATGCCCTTGGTAAGGGAATGTACATGGTATATTCACTCATATGTCACCGTTTGCCTGTGGCCTTATAATTGTCAATATTGCCCCCTTTTACTCTCTAAAAGTGCCCCTAGTTGAACGATAAATTATATGGTTCTTCTAACTATAGTGAACCTCGAAGTTAAAGGCATTGCTCTTTTTAAAAAATACATGTTCTTAGAGAAGCTTATTTGATGTTATAATAGTAGTTTTAGGAGTTGATGAGGATATGAAATTCGAGCAGTGGGAAATGCCACTTTCTCCCTCCGAATCTTAATGGCAGGGTTCAAGCCTATGATTGTGAAATTAGACTTGCAGCTTTCATACACTTGACATTTGAAGAACCATGGCATGTCATGGTTCACCACTTTGGTGAGACATATATTAGAATTTGTCTACATCGAACTCCTGTACTACAACCACATTTTAGAGGAACTTTATTATTTAACCATCCTGAAATCTCAAAAACCTGGATTTTCATTCAGAGATAATTCTGCATTTCCGTTCAATTCTCATTTTCCTAGGAATAGCGCTTGGAACTTGAGAATCGAGGCAGTGAGTTCTAGATTCTCAGCATTTGCCTAGTTGAAAAGACACTTTTAAGCTATGGTTTATCAAGAACTGTGAATTATTGAGATATTGTATTTCTTATGGGTTAATAGGTTAGTCTGTTATGGTTTCACAGATGCTGACCAAAGGTATGAGACTTCTGAATCAGTAAAAAGAACTATTTCTCAAAGCACAATAGGAATCAACTGGATATATAGAAAAATACTTATTTTGAAGGAATGGTTTATGGGATTATGGACGTCGAGGACGTTCTACAATCTGCTATCTGAAAACTGGAGGCCCAGGAAAAGCCAAGGGTATAGTTTCTGTTCAGGACAAAATATCTAAGGACCAGAGTAAAAAATGATATAGATTCCAGACCATTTCTGAAGGTCTGAAAACCAAGAGCAGCAGTGTCTAAGGACAGAAGAAGAGGGACATTCTAGCTCAGGATGAAAGAATAAATTTGCTCCTTTTTTGTGTTCTATTCAGGTCTTCAATGGTTTGGAAAATGCTCATATCTACATTGATGAGGGACATCTTCTTTACTCATTCTACTGATTCATATGAATCTCTTCCTAAAACGTCTTCACTTAAACACTGAGAAATAATGTTTTATTGGCTATCCAGGCATTTCTTGGCCTAGCCCAGATGACAATAATATCACAGAATCATCAGCAGCTAAGAAACTCTAAAATTAGGTATTTCATTGTTGAATGATGAGTTGCAAACAAAACTGCCTAATCTTTATTTGGAGGGAGACATCATCTTTATTACACTGCAGAGCAAATACATCTGCTCTTTGTTCCACAAAGAGCATCAATATCCATTTTTAAGGCTGTGTGTTAGTCTGCATAACTGAAACTTTGTACCTCTAGATCAACATCTCTCCACTTTTCCCTCTCCTTTTAGTTGCTGATAACTACTATTCTACTGTTTAAAATTTATTTTTATTTGTTCTTTTTTAGATATACATAGAAGTAAAGTGTATAAGGACATGTTATACATACATGGAGTATAACTTTCATATCTTATGATTGTACATGATGTGGAGTTTCAATGGTTGTATACTCAAATACAAACAGAAGAAAGTTATGTCTGATTCGTTCTACTGTCTTTCCTATTCCCATCCCCTCTCCTTTCCCTTCATTCCCCTTTGTCTAATCCAATGAACGTCTATTCTCCCTCCGGCCCATCCCACTGTGTGTTAGCATCAGCACATCAGAGAGAATATTTGGCCTTTGGTTTTTTTGGGATTGGCTTATTTCACTTAACATGATAGTCTCTGGTTCCATCCAATTTACTGATGCCATAATTTCATTCTTGTTTATGGCTAAGTAATATTGCACTGTGTATATATGCCACATTTTCTTTATCCATTCATCTGTTGAAGGTCACTTAGGTTAGTTCCAAAGCTTAGCTATTGCGAGTAGAGCTGCTATAAACATTTTGGGTATATGTTGTGGAGTGGGATAACTGGGTCAAATGGTGGTTCCATTCCAAGTTTTCGGAGGAATCTGCACACTGCTTTCCATAGTGGTCGCACCAATTTGCAATCCCACCAGCAACATATAAGTGTACCCTTTTTGCCACATCTTTGCCCACATTATTGTTCTTGTGTTCTTTATAATTGCCATTCTGACTGGACTGCAATAAAACCTCTATGTAGCTTTAATTTGCATTTCTCTAATTGTTAGAGATGTTGAACATTTTTTTCATGTATTTATTGACCATTCTTTTTTTTTTTTTCCTGTGAAGTGCCTGTTCAGTTCCTTAGCCATTTATTGATTGGAACATTTGTTTTTTTTTTTTTTTTTGGTGTTAAGTTTTTTTTTTTTGAGTTCTTTATACATCCTGGAGATTAATGCTCTATCTGAGGTACAGGTGGCGAAGGCTTTCTCCCATTCTATATGCTCTCTCTTTACATTCTTGATTGTTTCTATTGCTGTGAAGAAGCTTTTTAGTTTGATGCCATCCCATTTATTGACTCTTGATTTTATTTCTTGTGCTTTAGGAGTCTTGTTGAGGAATTTGGTTATTAAGCTGACATAATGAAGATCTGGGCCTACTTTTTCTTGTAGTAGGTGCAGGATCTCTGGTTTAATGCCTAGGTCCTTGATCCACTTTTAGTTGATTTTGTGCAGGGTGAGAGATAGAGGTTTAATTTAATTTTGCTGCATATGGATTTCCAGTTTTCCCAGCACCATTTGTTGAAGAGGCTATTTGTATTGTATTTATGTGGGTGTGTCTCTGTGTCTACTGTTCCACTAGAATTCATGTCTATTTTGGTGCCAATACCATGCTGTTTTTGTTACTATAGCTCTGTAGTATAATTTAAAGTGTGGTATTGTGATACCTTTAGCTTGACTTTTCTCACTGAGGATTACTTTTGGTCTCTTATTTTTCCAAATGAATTTCATGATTGCTTTACTCTTTTTATGAAGAGCATCATTGGAATTTTAATAGGAATTGCATTTAATCAGTATAGCACTTTTTGTAGTATGGCCATTTTGATAATATTAAATCTGCCTATCCAAGAACATAAGAGATCTTTCCATTGTCTAAGGTCTTCTTCAATTTCTTTTTTCAGAGTTCTATAGTTTTCATTGTAGAGGTCTTTTACCTCTTTTGTTAGATTGATTCCTCAATATTTTATTTTTTGAGGCTATTGTGAATGGGATAGTTTTCCTAATTTATCTTTCAATTGATTAATCACTGATGATTTATGGGTATTAATTTTAAATCCTGCTATTTGCTGAATTCATTTATGAGTTCTAGAAGTTTTTTGAGTCTTCTAAATATAGTATCACATGATCAGAACTAGGATTTTTCGAGTTCTTTTTTTCCTGTTAGTATCCATTTAATTTGTTTCTTCTAATTGCTGTGGCTAGCATTTTAAGGACTATATTGAATAGATATGGTGAAAGAAGGCATCCTTGTCTTATCCCAGTTTTTAGAGAGAATGTTTTCGATTTTTCTCCATTTAGAATGATGTTGGCCTTGGGTTTAGTATACATAGCTTTTACAATGTTGAGGTGTGTTCCTACTATCCCTAGTTTTTCTAGTGTTTTGAACAAGAATGGATGCTATGTTTTGTCAAATGCTTTTTCTGCATCTGTTTAGATAAATCATGTGATTCTTATCTTTAAGTCTAGTTATGTGATGAATTACATTTATTGATTTCCATATGTTGAACCACTCTGCATCCCTGGGATGAATCCCATTTGATCATGGTACACTATCTTTTGAATATGTCTTTTAATGTGATTTGCCAGTTTTTTTTTTAAGAATTAAAAAAATTAAATTTGTTTTAATCATTTATACATGTCAGTATAGGCATTTATGCACTTTGATATATCATACATAGATGAGGTATAATTTCTCATTTTTCTGAGTGTGTGTAATTTCTCATTTCCTGATTAGTTGCTGATAACTACTATTCTACTGTTTAAAATTTATTTTTATTTGTTCTTTTTTAGATATGCAGTCACATATAGACATAAAGTAATAATGTCTGTTTCATTCTACTATCCTTCCTATCCCCAACATCCTCTCCCTTCACATCTCTCTATCTAATCTAAGGTAACTCTATTCTTCTCTAGTATTTCCCACCCCCTCATTGTGAATTAGCATCCACATATTAGAGAAAATATTCAGCCTTTGGATTTTTGGGATTGGCTTATTTTTCTTAGCATAATATTTTACAACTCCATCCACTTACTGGCAAATGCAATGGTTTAATTCTTCTTTAAAGATGAATAATATTCCATTGAATATATATATATATATATATATATATATATATATATATATATATATATATATATATAATTTTCTTTATCTGTTCATCTATTGAAGGACACCTAGAGTGGTTCCATAGTTTAGCTATTGTGAATAGAACTTTTGCATCTATGTTCATTAGGCATATTGGTGATATTTCTTTCTTTGATGTGTATTTGTCTGGTTTTGGTGTCAAGGTGATACTATCTTCTTAAAATGATTTTGGAAGAGTTTCCTCATTTTATATTTCATAGACTAATTTGAATAGGATTGGTGTTAGCTTTTCTTTGATCTGGTAGAACTTGGCTGAGAATTCATCTTGGCCTGGGCTTTTGTTTGTTGGTAAACTTTTGATGCCGTCTTCAATTCCATTGCTTGATCTGTTTAAATTTTCTATGTCATCCTGATTCAACTTGGGCAGATCATATGTCTCTAGAAATTTATCAATGTATTCAAGTTTTTCTATTTTATTAGAGTATAAATATTCAAAATAGGTTCTCATTATTATCTGTATTTCAGTAGAGCCAGTCCTGATATTTCCTTTCTCATTATGAATTTTAGCAACTTGAATTTTTTTCTTTCTTTTTCTCTTCATTAACTTGGCTAAAGGTTTATCAATTTTATTTATTTTTTTCAAAGAACCAACTTTTTGTTTGTTAACTTTTTTGTTTAAATTCCATTGATTTCATGCAACAAAATGAAACTGAATCCCTTTCTCTCGCCATGCACAAAAGTTAATTCAAAATGGATCAAGGAGCTTGATATCAAATCAGAGACGCGCCGTCTGATAGAAGAAAAAGTTGGCTACGATCTACAGTCGGTGGGGTCGGGCTCCAAATTCCTCAATAGGACACCCATAGCACAAAAGTTAATAACTAGAATCAACAAATGGGACTTACTCAAACTAAAAAGTTTTTTCTTAGCAAAAGATACAATAAGAGAGGTAAATAGAGAGCCTACAACCTGGGAACAAATCTTTACTCCTCACACTTCAGATAGAGCCCTAATATCCAGAGTATACAAAGAGCTCAAAAAATTAGACAATAAGAGAACAAACAACCCAATCAACAAATGGGCCAAGGACCTGAACAGACACTTCTCAGAGGAGGACATACAGTCAATCAACAAGTACATGAAAAAATGCTCACCATCTCTAGCAGTCAGAGAAATGCAAATCAAAACCACCCTAAGATACCATCTCACTCCAGTTAGATTGGCAGCCATTATGAAGTCAAACAACAACAAGTGCTGGCGAGGATGTGGGGAAAAGGGTACACTTGTACATTGCTGGTGGGACTGCAAATTGGTGCAGCCAATTTGGAAAGCAGTATGGAGATTTCTTGGAAAGCTGGGAATGGAGCCACCATTTGACCCAGCTATTCCCCTTCTCGGTCTATTCCCTAAAGACCTAAAAAGAGCATGCTACAGGGACACTGCTACATCGATGTTCATAGCAGCACAATTCACAATAGCTAGACTGTGGAACCAACCTAGATGCCCTTCAATGGATGAATGGATAAAAAAAATGTGGCATTTATACACAATGGAGTATTACTCTGCATTAAAAAATGACAAAATCATAGAATTTACAGGGAAATGGATGGCATTAGAGCAGATTATGCTAAGTGAAGCTAGCCAATCCCTAAAAAACAAATGCCAAATGTCTTCTTTGATATAAGGAGAGTAGCTAAGAACAGAGTAGGGTCGAAGAGCATGAGAAGAAGATTAACATTAAACAGGGATGAGAGGTGGGAGGGAAAGGGAGAGAGAAGGGAAAATGCATGGAAATGGAAGGAGACCCTCAGAGGTATACAAAAGTACATACAAGAGGAAGTGAGGGGAAGGGGAAAAATAATACAAGGGGGACAAACGAATGTCAGTAAAGGGGGCAGAGAGAGAAGAGGGGAGGGGAGGGGAGGGGAGGGGAGGGTAGGGGGGATAGTAGAGAATAGGAAAGACAGCAGAATACAACAGACACTAGTATGGCAATATGTAAATCAATGGATGTGTAACTGATGTGATTCTGCAATCTGTATATGGGGTAAAAATGGGAGCTCATAACCCACTTGAATCAAATTGTGAAATATGATATATCAAGAACTATGTAATGTTTTGAACAGCCAACAATAAAAAAAAAAAAAAAAAAAAAAAAAAAGAAAGAAAAAACTTTGCTGTAATGAGACAGAAAATAACTTAGCAGGCTTTCTGTCTTATGGTGGTAATTAAAAAAAAAAAATAAATTCCATTGATTTCAGCTCTGATTTTTATTGTTCCCTATCTTCTACTGCTTTTGGATTCATTTATTATTCTTTTTATAGAGCTTTGTTATTTATTTATAGAGCTAAGTTATTTATTTGTTGAATTACTATACTTTTAATGAAGGAGCTTAATGTAATAAACTTTCCTCCTACTACTGTCTTCATAGTATCCCAGAAATTTTGATATGCTGTATTGCTATTCTCATTTACCTCTAAATATTTTTAAATTTCATTCCTGATAGCTTCTGCTATTCATTGGTCATTCAATTGCATATTATTTATTATCTAGGTGTTAGAGTAGCTTCTATTTTTATTTTATCATTGATTTCTAATTTCATTCCATTATGATCTGATAGAATGCAAGGTATTGTCTCCATTTTTTTTTTTTTTTTGGTATTGCTAGGAGTTGCTTTGTGGCCTAAGATATGGTCTATTTTTGAGAAGAATCCATGTGCTACTGAGAAAAAAGTGTATTCAGTCATTGATGGATGAAATATTCTATATATTTTAGTTAAGTCTAAATTACTAATTATATTTTTTAGTTCTCTAGTTTCTTTCTTTATTTTTGGTTTGGAGGATCCATCATGTGATGAGAGAGATGTGTTAAAGTTATCAGTTATTATTGTGTTGTAACTTATTTGATTCTTGAAGTTGAGTAGGGTTCATTTGATGTACATAGTTGCTCCATTGTTTGGGGCATACATATTTATGATTATTATGTCTTATTGATGTACAATTTCCTTAAGGACTATGAAATGACCTTTTTGTCCCTTCTAATTAACTTTGGGTTGAAATTCATTTTATCTGCATGAGGCTAGAAACTCCTGCTTATTTACAAGATCCACATGAATGACATGTTTTTTTTTCCCATCCATTTACCTTCAGTATGTGGATGTCTTTGCTTATGAGGTGAGTCTCTTGGAGATAGCATATTGTTGGGTCTTGTTTTTTTAATCTAATCTATGTCTGTGGATTGATGAATTCAGGCCATTTACATTCAATGTTATTACTGAGATATGATTTTTATTCCTTGTCATTTTGATTTATTTCTGGTTTTTAATTTGAATTAGTTTGTCCTTTGATTGACTATTTTTCTAGTATAGTTCCTTCATTTGATGGTTTTCACTTTTATTTTTCATTTCTTTTGCATAAAATATTTTATTATGTTTTTTAGAGCAGGCTTTCTAGTTGTGAATTTGTTTAACTTGTGTTTATCATGAAAGGTTTTTATTTGCTCATCAATTCTAAAGCTTGATTTTGGTGGATATAGTATTCTTGACTGGCATCCATTTTCTTTCAGAGCTTGATATATGTTGTTCCAAGACTCACTAGCTTTGAGGGTCTGGGTTGGGAAATCAGTTGAGATTTGAATTGGTTTCCCTCTAAATGTGACTTTTGTTTTATATCTGGCAGCCTTTAAAATTCTGTTCTTATTCTGTATGTTAGGCATTTTCATAATAATGTGTCTTGGTGTGGGTCTACTGTAATTTTGTATATTTGGGGTCCTATAAGCCTCATGTATCTGATTTTCCATTTCATTCTTTAGGTTTGGGAAATTTTCTGATATTATTTCATTGAAAAAATTGTGCATCCCTTTAGTTTATATCTTGGAGACTTCATCTAAACCAATAAATCCTAAATATGTTCTTTTCAGGTTATCCCATATTTCTTGGAAGTTTTGTTCATGGTCACTTAACATATTTTCTCAATGTTCAACTTTAATTTTCAAGACTACATATTTATCTTTATTGCCTGAAATTCTGTCTTCCATGTGCTCTAGTCTTTTGCTGATGCTTTCAATTGACTTTTTAAATTTGGTTTATTGATCACTTCATTTTGAGGATTTCTGCTTGATTTTTTTCCAGGGTCTCTATGTCTTTATTGAAGTACTCTTTCACTTCCTATATTTTTTCCCCGATTTCACTCCTTACATTGTCCTTTACCTCTCCTATCATTTTTAACTATGTACATTCTACACTCCTTCTATGACATTTCTTTCACCGTGGTGGGGATGAATTTTGTTATTGAAGTTTCTTGGTTGGTTTGGGGCAATTTGTTCCCTTGCTGTTTCATGTTGTTTTTCATCTAACAGTATGGATGTGAGGCAGTAAACTCATAGTGCCCTATGAGGTTTCTATTACCTCACTGTTTAGGGTGAGAAAAATAATAGCAACCACAAATTCACACAGTATATAGCATTGAACCAAATAGTTCCTGTTATGATGTAAAAATATTAATTGTTACAGTAAACAGAAATGATATGATCAGTATCATACATACAGCCTACAATAAAAACAGAAAGTTTGAAAAGGGTTTACAATTTTTAATGGTGGATATAGAGAGAACAGAAGTGAGGTAAGATTTGCTGATTATGAGGGAGGAAGAGAAACAATAGAAGTAAAAAATGAAAGGAAGAGTGTGAGAGAGAACAATAGAGGTTGGATGCTAGCAGAAGAAAAGATAAAAAGAGAATCAAGAGTAATACATAAGTGAGAGAAAAAATACAAAGTGAAAGTTTAAAAAATTAAAAATGAAATTCAAAATAAAAGAATACAAAACTGAAATATATGAATCAAACATACTAATTCTCAAAATACCAATACATGAAAAATAGCTGGCTTCAAAAATGCTAGAAATGGGAAAAAACAAATATGAATATGTGTAAACGTTCATGAAGGTTGTGATAAAACAGAGAAAAGAAAAAAAGATATTGATGAAAAGTTAAAAAATCATTTCTGTTGGAGTTCAAAAGAGTCTCAGCTTCCCTTCTCAGCAGTGTTAGGTTGGGACCTCTGGAGTGTGATGGTTGTTCCACTCTCAGGGTGGGGTTGCTGCAGTGAGTGAAGTAATCCTATAGGCAGAACCCATGGAAGTGGGGTTTAGGCTTAGGTATGCATGAGGTTCCTTGCTGAATGCCAATTGGTCTGGAGATTTTAAGTCAGCACGTCTCCAGGGCCCAGCAGTTGCCAATCCACACTGGAAGACTGCACTGCAGTCATCTCCCCTGGGTTTTACTTGTGTGGTGGAGGAGACAATTCTTGGTCCACTACATCACCTTCGGACCTTGCATTTCCTGGTCTCAGGTTCAGTCTCCAAACTCAATGTCTCCCACACCTGCTCTTTTGAATTCCTAGCCAGAAGCATCTCTCCCAGCTGATACTGGAAGCAGTTGGATTGGAGGAGGAGGGGGAGAACCAGGTGAGTTTCCACACTCTACATTTGATTTTTTCCTGGTTACTTAGGCACACTGTATGTCATGTAGTGTGGGTTTGCCAGGCCTTTATTTTGGGCCAAATTTGGGTTTGCCAAGAATCGCCTCTCCCAGTTGCTGTGCTTGTGGCTGCAAAATGGTTCTTTCCTTTGTCTTCTGCACACAGCTAGGAGAGATGTGGCTTTTTTTCTGTATAAGGATATTGTGCAGCACACCTTTCAGTTTAGTTGGGCGATGTCTTGTACCCAGACATGCCTCAGGCCTCCTAATATTGCAGGTTTCTTTAATTCCCTTATATCTCCAGTTTGCTCATGGGGAGATGGCTCTGGCTGGTGCCTCTGGCTGTGGCAGTGGCTGTGGTGCTGGGGATTTCTTTCTTATTATATCCAACTTCCTGAGTCCCTGATCTGCTTTGAATGTCCAGTATTAAATTCCAGTAAAAGCGCCCCCCCATCCCATTTTTTTTGTTCACCCACTTTACTGAGAAGCTGCTTATCTGCCTTCTTGGTTTCATGCCGTGGAGCAGCCAGGAAAGTGACCTCCTCTGTTCTGCCATCTTGAAACCCATCTCATTCTACTTTTTACTTCTATGCATTTGATTATTGTAGATTCCACATTTAAGGGTGATCAAGTGATATTTGTCATTCTGGGTCTGGCTTATTTTACTTAGCGAAATGTCTTCAAGATTCATCCACTTTGTCACATATGTCAGGATTTTCATTTCTGTTAAGGCTGAATAATATTCCATTATGTGTAGATGCCATATTTTCTTCATTCACTGAGCCATCAAGGAATATTTAGGTTGTTTGTATGTATTAGTTATTGTGAATAATACTGCAATGCGTGTGAGCATGGAGATATCTCTTTGAGATCTTGACTTCATTACCTTTGCATATAAACCCAGATGTGAGGTTGTCATGAAAAATGAATAAGTTATAGTGACCTAATATAGAACAATGTGAGTATAATTAATAATAATGTATAATATTCTTGAAATCTACAAAGAGGATAGATCTTAAGTTTTTCAATATACCCACATAGAAAGAAAATTGTAACTATATATGGCAGTGGATATATTAATTAACTTGATTGTCATGATAAATTCACAATGTATGCATATATCAAAACATTTAGTTGTATGTCATATATTAATAATTTTTATTTGTCAGTTATACCTCAATAAAGATGAAAAAAATAGAAAGTGCTATAGTATTTTTACAAAAGCTGTTAGTGCTGTTCCTTGCAAGACCTACAGAAACTTGAGACATCTCTCCCAATGTGTCTGTGCAATACATGTTTGAATTTCTAAGTATATATGTAATTTTATATACAACATTAGCTGTCTAATTGCTAAAAATTAACTTCCTAGTCAATTTCAGTCATGGACTAAGGAGAAGTTATCCTTTTCTCTTGACTGTATTCTCATTTTATTTTACAAAAAAAAAAAAAAAAAAAGAATGCACATAAGAGTTTGTAAGAAGGGATTATATTTTCTCTCATTTCTTTGTACTATATTATGTATCTACTGTTTATTGCATAGACTTGTAGCAAACATGGGCACCATTTCTGGGTAATTTATGTACCATGAGGTAAAATAATAACCACCATAAGCATGCATTTAGCTATGGAATAATTTCCTTTGCTTGTATAGTGAAGGAATGTGAAAGATGATGTTGATATTTTATGCCTAGAAGAAGCCTCCGGCAGTAACCATAGTTCAATGAATATTTTGATTCGATGACTGAGGTTGCCAGATGTCTTTGAATCTTTCATTTCCTTATACATTTTCTGCTTTATCATGTTCTGCTTCTCTTTTCATTTCCTCAAAACCTATAAACTCCTATTGATTTTGAATGCAAATCATCAAAAAACCCAGATGCTGAATTTTTTTTTGGGAGGAAAGGGTGTATAAAGTTTATACTACATTATTACAAACAAACAAAAAAAGAAAAATAGTATGTAACAAAGTCCTAACAGGGGCTCAAAAACACAACTTCTATAACTTGTTTTAGGGTAGTTCAGTTAGTTTAATAAAGCAAATACAACTTTACATGATATTTCTAATTCTCAGAACAAGGCTACAAGAGAGACTTTGATCTCCTTTCCAGTTCAAAAGTGAGGCTCAGAGGTAAAGGTCATTTGCCACAGATAACAACTCTAGGCCATTTATGAGCCTGCAATTTTCTTTGAATTATCAAATAAGAGGTCATCATGTTTAGAGTAGCTTTTAAAAATTAATAAGCTGAATTATGCCACGATGTCCTACTTCTGTTCCAAAATATTCAGCTCATTTTCACATATTAGGTAAAAGAAGTCATAAATTATGCAGTTTAAGTAGCAAAATCTAAATATGTATATATACACATATGCATGTGTCTCACTGTATATATTTTATATATGTATGTATATATATGTATATATATAATTTTAGCAACAATTAATGGCATAATTTTTTTCTTCATTGAAGCTTTCTCTGACATATTGTATTCATTATTGCTTATCCTTCTGTTATAAATTAAAGTTCATTTATACTCTACTATAGCATATTGTCCTCTAATTAACTTTTTAGGTGACTACTCTGTTTCTATAAGCTCTTCAGGGATTAGGACTATTTCTTATTTGTTTTTGTATCTGTGGGGTCTCGCCTAGTGCCTGGAATTTTAAAAAAATGATTAATATATGTTTCTGGATTAAAAAATGACTAGTTTACTATGTATACATTTAAGGTACTGCCATGGTCTTTCTTTTTTTTCAAGTATTTCACATAACAGGTGGTTATAATTCACCAGAGTTACTTTACTAGCATTGAAAAATTACTGTGAATCTTAAAATAACTAATATATTCTATAGAAAGTGCTGACTAACCTAGAATATGAGCCATGTTGTTGCTTTTCTGTAGCTTATCTCTCTGTAGCCACTGCTTTATACTAAAGAATGTAAACCATTGGCTGGGAGGAAATAATCTATTGCTTTGTTGTTAGGCAGTTTAAAACCTAAACCAGATTAGATACTCTTTTCTTCTCAAAAGCTGCATGAAAAGACAATTCTATGGTTTTACTTGGCAACACATTGTGTGCTTTTGTGTCACTGAGAAAAATGCTTCTAAATTCATAATGGGTATC
Source organism: Marmota flaviventris (assembly GCF_047511675.1). Classification (NCBI taxonomy): domain Eukaryota; kingdom Metazoa; phylum Chordata; class Mammalia; order Rodentia; family Sciuridae; genus Marmota; species Marmota flaviventris. The sequence continues at coordinate 56,260,977 of NC_092499.1, read as the reverse complement.
TCCCAATTTGAAGTTCAAGCACCATAGTTTAGGCCCCGTGTGCTGGAGAAGTGGAGGTCTTCCTTGGTGCCTTAGGATTCATCCAATAGGATAGTGCATGCTCCCTCAACAAATGAGTCTCTGTGGCTTAAAGTAAAAAAATGTGTATTTTTCACTCACTGTATATGTCCATTAGGGGAAGCTTTAGGGTTTCACATTGTCGTGTTTGGGACCAGATTAAGGGGAAGTAACTGTTTGCAGTATTGCAATGGCAGAGAGTAAAGAGGGGGAGTAGCAAAGCTTGGCCCTTGAAACTTCCACATAGAAATGGCACATGTCACTTCTCACTTCTCACACTTTATTAAACAGAGCATCTGTTACTTCTTACATTCATAAGGTCATGCCTAACTCTCAAGTGAGCAGGAAAGTATAGTCTGGCTACCTGCCTGGAATGACAGAATGCCAGAATATTTGTGACAGTTCTTATGGCTATCACAGATTCTTAAATATTTTCACTAGGCTAGCATGAAATGAATTTAGAGTGAAATATTTTTGGTTGCATGGATACAAAGACTGACTTTAAGAACAAAGATTTTTTACAGCATATTTGATTTTTTTGGGGGTCATACGTCAGTATTGTAAGACATTAAACAATAGAGAGTAATATAGTCACAGTTTTTATACCTTTTCAACTTCAGTGATTTCAAATTTTACTCTGCTGCAGACAGAGTGTAACCTCCAAATAGATCCACAATTTTTCAGAACTTTGCCAACACCATGATTTCAAATGCAGGAACTTCCCATTGGTTATGATCTTCTGTTATTCATTCATCAAATACACCTTGAATGTCTAATTCTCGGGGATGCCATGAACCAAGTCGACTGCCCCCGTGGAAATGCTGGTCTTGGTGTTCTGGCATTTCACTATAATGCATTTAAACGTAGATCTCCACTTATTGGTTCTGTTGGGATTCACTGGACTTCACGAATTTGTGGATTCATGTCTTTTTATCATTTCCCAGCCATTATCACTTAAAAAATGGACTCTGTCCTTCCTACTCTCTCTCTTCTCCTTCTTGAGCTTATTAGACTTTTGTAAAACAGTATCTTCTAGGTCTCCAAATATTCTCTTTTTAAAAAATATATTTTTAGTTGTAGATGGGCACAATATCTTTATTTTATTTTTATGTGGTGCTGAGGATCAAACCCAGTGCCTCACACGTGCTAGGCAAGTGCTCTACCACTGAAGCTACGGCCTCAACCCTCTGAATCTCTTTTATTTATTGTATCTTGTGTCTTTTGACTGAATCCTGTTTTTTTTTTTAAAAAAATCTATTGTACATTTCCTAGTTATTTCTTTGGCTTTTGTCTAACTCATTGGTTAGATTTAGTTTTAAATTTCAATTGTTATTATTTTCACAGCTAGATATTTTATTTGGTTTTGCAAAATTGTCTTCATTATTCCTTATAGTATCCTAGTCCATGCTAATTTTTCTTTTTCTTTTATTTTAGAATATTTCCATTCTCATTTTTCAAAGTTTGGATTTTAGCTCTTTATATATTAATAACCACAATTTTATATTCTGTGTTATTTCTAATATTTGGAAGTCTCCTGATTCTCAGTTTCTGTTATGGTTTGGACATGAGGTATCCCCCCAAAACTCATGGGTGAGACAATGTTAGAATGACCAGATGTGAAATGATTAGATTATAACACATATGACCTAATCAGTGGATTATCCGCTTGAATGGACTAAAGAGGTGGTTAGTATACGTGGGTAGGGTGTGGCTGGAGGAAGTAGATCACTGGAAGTATGATTTAGGGGTTTATATATTTTCCCCCTGGAACCAACTTCTCTCTCTCTCTCTCTCTCTCTCAGAGAGAGCAGGTCCATGACCTGAGCAGCTTTCCTCCATCATGCCCTTCCACTAGCAATGGAGATGACCTACCATGGACTGAGTCCTCAAAACCATGAGCCAAAATAAACTTCTCTTACTCTAATTTGTTCTTGTCAGGTACATTGGTCACAGCAATGCAAAATTGACTAACACAATTTTGGTTCCTTGTTTTATTTCGTGTTCCATGATTCTTGAATGTGAGTCTCTTATTTGTGTTGAAATGCTAGTACTTCTTTGACTAGTAAATCTGCTTGCACTACCAGCCTAGAACCACTATGAACTTTTGTCTTATTTCTTTCCTGCCCTTCAGTTTGAGAAAATAATGAAAACAAGTGATTCCTAATTTTTAGCAGTAGTTTCCTCCTTCATATAGAAGAGTGGCCAACATGTTTTCAAGTATACAAACAAAATACACTCTGTCAAAATTGCAAGAATAACAGTGTTTTCTATAAATGAAATTTTTAGAACTTTATCAAAAGGAGAATAATAAAACCATATATACTTGGTTAATAAAGTTACCCAGGCATATAAAAATGATATAATATTCAAATCATTAACATTACTTTAATGCAATTATAACTTCAAAAATCACTTTTTTTCATTGACAATGGTTGTTTGAGTACAGAGATCAGTTCCCCAGAGGCTAGGAGTTGAAACTGTTACTGTAGACCAGGGTTTCCCCTTCTTTCTATATTGCCACTTTGTGTGTGTGTGTCTTTCCACTGCAATACATTCTCTTTATTAAGCAGTAATAGAGAAGAACAATAATAAAGCTAAGAAAGCTAATTCTCTTTGAGTTATAATGTTTTCCCCTGTGTATGAAGTATTCAATAACAATATAGAAAAAGGAAAAGGGAAAAGAGAAGAAAAATAATAGTTTCTTTTGTGTATTCCCTGTATACACACTGAAATAGAAAGTATGACTTGAGTTTTCAGGGTTAGATTTCTGTGTCTGAGTTTTCATATTCTTTACAAGTGTTTTTCCCAGGGGAGAACAAGATAGATTCTCACCTTTGATAAAGGCATCATTTCCAAAGCTATTTTTTCTTAAGCGATGTCTCCATGTGGAGACATCCTCTGTGTGAAGAAGGCAATTCTTATAATTTCTGGCTATTTCTGCCATGCCATTGCTTTTTAAGAACCTGTGCTTTTTAAAGAGATAGAGATAGAGATGGGGGAGGGCAGGGCTGGACAGAGAGGAGGGGGAGGGGGAGACAGAGAGAGAGAGAGAGAGCGGGGTGGAGAGAATCCTCTCCTGCTTCCTCCACCATGAGGAATCAAGGCCAATATGGCAGCCATCCCACTACCCTGCATCTTCCTTGTTAAAATCCTTTAAACATGCTAGCTTGTCACAGGCTGTTAAGAAGTCTCCAAGGTGGCCATTCTTTTGTTTTCAGGAACTCACTCTCTCTTCCTGTTGATTTGTTAGAGAAGAGCATCTGATCTCAGCTAGAAGAATGGCTGGAGGCCCTCTGTGAAAAGAAGTTACAACAGATCACTAGCCAGTTCCACCCACTTGGTCACAGAGATCAGATGGGTAGGAAGTATCCTGGTTTGACTTCCAATATTTTCATTTTTCATCCCCTGGATTGGGAAGGAAGTGGTAAAGGGTTGGGAAACAGGTCCTTGTAGAACACTGAGGTCATGTTGTTGATTTGCTCTCATTTTTCTATTTGCATGGTGAGGCTTTGGTCAGGTAAATGTGGCAGAGCAGGAGGGAGCAGGATTTTTTTGGAGACTTTTTGGATAGTGTATTAAGTCAGGACTCTTTGAAACACAACCAGTAAATTGTCTACCTACCTACCTACATACATATCAAGACTTTAAGGAATTGGCTCATATGATTGTAGGGGCTGACAAGTCTGAAATCTCTAGGGCAGATCAAGATCAGCAGACTGGAGACACAGTTAAGAATTAAGTGTTACAATCTTCAGTACAAATTCCACAGGGCAGTAGGCTAGTAACTCAGACAAGTTTCTACATTGCAATCTTGAGAATTCCTCCCTTTCTGAAAAATTTCTTTGCTTTTAAGGCTTCAACTGGTTAGATGAGGCCCATCCACATTATGGAGGATCATCTGTTTTACTCAAATTCTATTTATTTAAGTACTAATCACATCTAAAAAGCACCTTCACAGTAACATATAAATGATATTTGGCTAAACAACTGGGCACCATAGCCTGGCCAAGTTCACATAAAAATTATCCATTAACCTCTTGGAAAAGTATTTGGCACTAGGTAGATTTTTCCACACTCTAAAAAGAATACAAACATGTCTGTTTAACTGAGTCTGTTTACTGGTTTTCTCAGACTGTAACATTTCCACCTTTACTTCTTTTTTCCTTCTGCTTTCCACATATATTTTTTTCCCCTAAAAGGCAGAATCTTTTGTAAGGAGTGGATTCAATACTAGTAAAGGGTCCCTAAGTGACCCCTACCATGCTGGCTTATGAAACCATGAGTCTGTAAAGGGTCAATATAACCATACTGAGTCTCTTTGAGTCTAGCAGGTGATCCCCCAAAGACAATGGAGTCCACAGAATTATGGCAGAGCAGGGAGAGCTGGACAGGAATGTCACACTCTTATCCTGTCACTCTGAATTTAACCTCTCCTTAGGATAAGCTGCTCACATTTTCCTAGGGAAGCTGCAGATGACAATATTTACTTAGATCTGGAGAAATAAGTTCGGTAGGAACAAAAGCATGTAGAACTATTTAGGCTTCTTTTTCAGTGAGATGAACTATCCAACCTCATGCTTCTGAGGCCAGAATGTAACTCTGGGGTCCTGACTCTTGAGATCCTTGAGTTATCCAGGTGAATCTTCCATGATGAATTTTCCAGATGAGTTTTTGATGTGGCAAAGCCTAAGAAGTCAGTCTCCTTGAGACTATTCTGTCAGTTCCCTCAATTATTTACTTTAAATTATTATTTCTGACACTTTCTTAAGTAGGGGGAAAAAACAGAAATGGTGTTCAGATTTTAAAAAGAGGAGGAACTGTAACTATGGGTATCCCATTCAACTTCTTCACTGGATGATTCTATGTTGTTGTTTAATTAGATAGTACTTGGCTATTTGCCTGGTGAGTGGAAACTTGACATAATAAGGCCATAAGCAATAGCCACCTGGGTTCATGTTTGGGAAACTGATTTCATCCAACAAGAGAATGCATAAAAAGTATATATTTAAAGCTATATAGAAAATTATAGCCAACTTCAGTTGCAAAACTTTTATATAAGTCCTTAAAATATCTCATCATTTCTAATCCTCAGCTGCTGAATTTAGTGTGCATATATGTACAGAGTTGTTGAAAATTTGAGGATATAGGCATGAGGCTTTTTGTTCCATCCAGGTAGTATGAATTTAGCCTGCAAACCTGCAGGAAAGCCAGCTTGTGGTTGCAAATAGATTGCGGTTTTATTAAACCACTAAGTTTGTGGTAGTTTGTTACAGCAGCCAATTAGAAACTAATACAATGTCTGTGACACTGCCTGCATAAATATTCACCACTTGGGATCTTCTGCCCTCTGTTCAGGCCATTCTGCCAAAATTACTCTCTCAAAGGTCTCTGCAACCTATCAGTCATCAGATCCAGAGACTTCTTTATAATGGTGTCAAATCTGAAGTCTTCCCTATATTCAGGGGAGACTTTTTTTTATTTTTCAAATAAACAAATATACAAAAACCCACTGAAAACTATTCAGAGTAACTATAAGCCTTGATATTTAAAATTTTTATTCAGTTTATCGAAGATTCCAATGAAAAAACAAATGATAGCAAATAATACAACAGTTCTTCTTTCAGCTGTCAGGTTTACCTTATAATCTTATTATATTAATAAGATCAGCAACTTTTTTTTTCTTTTTTTTTATTGGTTGTTCAAAACATTACAAAGCTCATGACATATCATCTTCCATACATTTGATTCAAGTGGGTTATGAACTCCCATTTTTTACCCCAAATACAAGTTGCAGAATCACATCGGTTACTCATCCACATTTTTACATAATACCATATTAATGACTGTTGTATTCTGCTACCTTTCCTATCCCCTACTATCCCCCCTCCCCTTCCCTCTCATCTTCCCTCTCTACCCCATCTGCTGTTGTTTAATTCTCTCCCTTGTTTTTTTTTTCCCCTTTCCCCTCACAAACTCTTATATGCAATTTTGTGTAACAATGAGGGTCTCCTTCCATTTCCATAGTTTCCCTTCTCTCTCCCTTTCTCTCCCCCCCACTCGTCTCTGTTTAATGTTAATCTTTTCCTCATGCTCTTCTTCCCTGTTCTGATCTTAGTTGCTCTCTTTATATCAAAGAAGACATTTGGCATTTGTTTTTTAAGGATTGGCTAGCTTCACTTAGCATAATCTGCTCTAATGCCATCCATTTCCCTGCAAAATCCATGATTTTGTCATTTTTTAGTGCTGCGTAATACTCCATTGTGTATAGATGCCACAGTTTTTTAATCCATTCATCTATTGAAGGGCATCTAGGTTAAGATCAGCAACTTTTACGATCACATTTCAAGGAGACTTTGGTATTTGGGGACATTTACCAATGTAGTTAATTGAATTCACTTAAATATTTTAATTTACCTTTATAAATTAGATATATTCAATTCGTCTCATAAGTACTATAATCATTTTTTTTATAAACAAAATTTTCTCAGGCTCTTGATTTGATCTTATAAATCTAAAAAAATACTTATTCATATGCTAAAATTGCTAGTCTACATTCAATTATACATTTTTAAATGCAAATTGTAAGTCTGAATTGTTATTTGAATAGGTCCAATTCTCTTAAAGATACATGTATATGAAACCAACATCCAAACATTAATATGATGATTTTGATTCTTTTAAACATTTCTGTACTTAATTTTAAATGTTTCTGGGGCTGAAAAATGTTTACTCATTTAGGAAACAGCTATGTTTTTCCAAACAATTTTGAGCAATTACCTCCCAATTGGTTGAAATTGCAAAACAACAAGAGATTCTGGCTAAGATGCAGATAGGATTTTTGTTATTGATACTGATGAGATAGAGGTGTTAAGAGAAGCCAGCTCTTTTCTGCACTCAGACTTATGAATCAATTTTCATTTTGTTTTCATATTGGTACAATCTTTTGCAAAATACTTCAAATTCATCATGTTTATAACACGATGTTTCACAAACTGGATTTTCTGTGAAAATTCACTTTAATAATTATTTCACTAAAAAATTATTCTCTGCTTAACAACCTTTGGATAATACCATTTCTCCTCTCTCCCTCTGGGAGAGTCTTAGCCCATTAGAATATAGTAAAGGCTCTTAGAAATCCTGTCGTGAAGACATTTGTGTATCTTGGTTTAACCAAGCATTTCCAAAATTAAATAAACAAGCACCATTTTCCTCCTTACATCACTTATTAAAACCCCACAGAACCATTGGCCTGAGAAATGCTGCTCAAATTTGTCTGCTGCTTTCCATTCTCATTACTCTCATTTTAGCTCAGGCCCTCGTTATAGCCTATCTAGATTAGTCTATTAGCTCTCCTAAATAGAATCTCTGCTTCTTTTCTTTCTCATTTTCAATCTGTTCTTTAGATGCTGCTAGGGTGATCTTTGCATAACACACTTCTGAATGTGCTTTGGAAAGGAAGGAGCTTTGAATTGGGAGTCTGGAGACTTTTATTCATTTCTTGGCTTTGCCACTAACTAGAATTGTAATCTTAAAAAATTCATGTTATCTGTCTGGGTGTCTGTTTTTGCAACTGAAAAATCAGAGGTTGTTCTAGGGGGCTCTATCGTTTCCTTTCAATCAAAAAATTCTATACTTCTTATGAAAATGCAAATTCTTTCTTTTGCCTCCCATGAAATTACCCTGGCTTATCTCTTTCTAATTTAATTTACTCTTCTTTTTCTCCTGAACTCTATGGTTTAACCAAAACAGACTGCTATGTATTGTTGCCTCTACACCTCGTGCTATTGCAGGGCTTATAGTTTCACTTTACCTCTTAAATCTTAGTTTTTTTTCTGCCTCTATAATTCATTATCAGTCATAAGATACTTCTCAATTATTCTTTCCTTAAAGAAAGTTGTAACTTTCCCTCATCAGTTGAGGGTTTCTTTCAACTTTGACTCTTATGGCTCATTATACTTCCACTCTAGTATCATTGATACACATGTGTCATTCACCCAATAAGTTACAAATGAAGTCAGTGGCTCTTCTCTTATTCATAGGCTCTGAACAGAAGTCATAGATTGTTATTTTATATTTATTCTCCGTAGAGCATCTACTGCTAGTGCTTAAGATAGGTTCTAAAGTGTATAATGTTTAATCAAAGAGTAAATTTGAATCGATTAGAGATGTGCTGTCGTAAAATTTGAACCCCTAGGAAAATATTGGTTTTTAATTTGAAAGTAAGATAAAATGTGAAGAGGGGCATTAAAAAACTTTTAGGGTATATATTAATTAAGAAGTGAGCTTTTATTGTCAACTATATCTAAAAGCACAAGTTTCTGTTACCTCTTGTGTGTATGACAGTTCCTTTTGTAGAAGTTTATAGTTCTTTAATTTTCTCCCATAATGCTTCCTTGAAAATGGCAAGTTAAGTAAACAAAGGTCCCTCTATTGATAGAAAGAATGAGGGCCAGGTAATCTTGTAAATTTGGCTATTTCATTATCTTCCAATTTGTCTTTGTCTAGGATCTCAGTCCTTCATTTGAACTTCATTTTGTAGGTGTTTCTTAGACATTACATTCCAAGTCCCATGGTACCCAAATTAAGCTAGAATTATGGTAATTCAGTGCCTAGTTTCCACACACTGCTTTTGTAATAAAATAAAACAAAAAAGCTACAAGCGACACTTTCTCACGTCTCTTGTATATTATACACATGTATATACATTAGAGAAATAAAATCCTGCCACCTTAAATTTCTCCTCATAGATTAAACATGATTTTTCTTTTTTTCCAAAAGCCTTGGAATAGCTTCTGTTAGAGGATGGCTGCTGTGATTAGAGAAGGGAACAGTGCCGTGCCTGCCATTTGAATAAGGATTTAGTGAGGTCTCTAATGCTGAGCTAGTCAGAGGAGAGGCTTGAAATATACATCAAAGGGAATTTAATCTAGGCAAAGCTAAAAATAAAAAGGCCCATTTCGTGGAGACATGCTAGTAAAAAAAAATTTTTTTTTTTTTGCAAAGTGTGAAAAAGAGTCTTATCATCTGGAAAAAAACTATCTCAAAAGAGGGGACATAACGTTAGCTGGTGACAAATACCATACAAGATTCCACGTGCCTCAAAGGATTAGTGTTCATATTGAATTCACATTGAAGAAATATGTGCTAATTTAATGTTTTGTTAGTTTAGCTCTTTTAGAAGCAATCAGTATTTACTGATGACTAGAATTTGGGAGTTTAATTTTTAAGTGAGAACAGCCATGATCATAATACATATATCTTTGGGATACCCACTGGTATCATTGGGAGCATCTATGATTATGATATTGGTATCACTGTGATAGAAGAGCATCCATATCACATTCGGAATGCTCAATTTGCTTTGAGTTTTGATTAGCACTGATACTGAATGTGTGTCCCCCTCCCCCCAAATTCATGTATTGAAACCTAAGCTTCAGTGTTATATTAGTTGGAGATAAAGACTTATGGGAGATAAGAGCCTATGCTTATGACTTACTAAGAATTGTATGAGTGCTTTTATAAAGGAGACCCCGGAGAGCTACCTCATTCCCTCCCTCTAGGAGGACACAGTGAGAAGACTGCTGTCTGTGAACCAGGAACTGAGATCTAGTACTTTGGATTTCCCAGCCTCCAGAACTGTGAAAAATAAATGCTTATTGTTTGAGCCATGTAGCACATGAAATTTTGGTTATAGTAGTCACAATGGACTAAGATAGTATGTCTGTAAGGCTAGTTACCTTGTTTATAGCCTGCTACTCATATCATCAGTTCAATCCTCTCAAATCCCTGTTTTATTAGGCAGAATAAATCTCTATTATGTGGCTATAGAAAATGCTAGAATTTCAGGTAGGTAACTTGTTACTAACCAAATGTGGGTGGCTAAGATAAAACCTATTTTCTTGCTTGGAAAAGCAGCTCAAAATGCAAGTCACACTGTTGGCAGCTCAATAGCTTCATTTTCATACATAAAATAACAATGTGTACTTTAATATGGAAGGCATTTTAAATCATAATATAGTCAGCTAATTGTGCACAGGGCATACACAATTCATTCAAATAAAGGATTTTTGTATAATATAATATTTATTACTAGAAGTGTTTCTATCACAAGGTCTAGGAAGAACCCTTTTATGATTATTTGGAAAAATATGTATTCAGTATTTCTGAAAATAGGAAATGCTTAGCAAGATAGCAAAAGGAAATTTTTTGATCCTTTTGACCTACATGTTAATGTTATTTAAACAATTGATCACTAGCAAGTTGACCAAGTGATTTTCAACAGATATGTTGTACATACCTAAAAATAGAGATATTTAGCTCAGGAGGACATATAATGAAATATCTATGTGTTTTATAGCCAGAGATTGTTGGCATGATAAATGTGTTCATCACCACATTGCAATTTGACAAAAGAAAGGCATGTTTCATTGTAGTTCCAACTGAATTTGGGGTTGGAGTCCAGCATCCCATCATGCCTTTTGTTTTAAAATTTTTGGAGTGCTTGCTTTGGTGGCAGTTATAGATACCATCCCTCCTTGTGAAATGCATGATATACAACTTGGATTAATTCTGGCAAAGTAATAAATGTTGATACACCAAATGTTCTGGTATTAAGGCTAAAAATCATTATCATTATGTAAGAAATCTTTTCTCTATAATGCAATGGGAGTTGATATTTATGATTATGCCTATGAGCCATTCAAAATATGAAGAAGGTGCCAAATTAATAAAAGTTAAATTATATTTGGTGCAGTTTCAATGTTGGTGTATTTGATTATACTTTTTGATAATTGATTATTCATGTGTGTTGAGTAAAGTAACATTCAGTTTCCCAGAATAGAGCCTATAAAACTTATGAACAGATTGGGTTCACAAAATATATTTGTTTATCAATTTGTTTGGAACTAGAAAAATATGTTTCTATGAAAACAATGTTATATTGTTTATACAGAAAAGTTTATTGTGTATCTATTATGCGTCAGGCAGTATAGGAATAAAGAAAGTTGACTAATACTCTAAGATCTTATAATCTCTGAGGAGTGAGAGAGAAGTGACAGGATGAGTGCAGTAGAGATAAAAGGTGGAGTGCTTTGGGACACAGGCCAACTGCATATCAATCCTTCCAGGCACAAGGGGAGGCTTTCCTCAGAGGGCAATGTCTAAGTTATTATAAGAATAAATAAATGTTAGCATATTGATCATATGGGGAAGAAAAGGGCAATCTATGAACAGGGACAGCTATGTGGCTTCACAGTGACCTAAAACAGTAGGATATATTCAGGAAAATGCCACTTGTTTGTTGTAGCCAATGCATTTGTACTCATAGGAAGAGTAGGAGAGTAAATTCGTGTGTCACTTGAAGGCTACAGATAATTTTTGACATTTTGTTTACAGGGGAATGAAGTCACTACGTTAATGCTTTGGAAAGACCATTTCCAGTAGCTGCTTGGAGGGCCAAATAAAGTGGTGTCACAAGATACCGGAAAGCCAGGTAATAGGCAAATTCATAGGTCCAGGGGTGAAGTGGTGAGATCAGAACAATCACCCTTGTCAAGAGAGCATTGGCCTTTTGGTTTGTCTGCATCTCCTTCTCCACAGAGGGGCAGACCTGGCTCTTTGAACTGGTTGGAATATAGACACCATACTGCTCTCCCTTCCCATACCACTTCATGAGCTTTCCTGAGGACTGGGGCCCATGTCCTGTTTCCTTCACCACCCCAAAAAATCTCCCCAAGTTTAAGAAAAAAAAGACTCCCATTTCTGTAGGGGAAGAGAATGTGGGATGGAATTGAAGAGATCTTTATCTCTTCATACCATGTTTCTGCTGGGCTCTGTGGAGACCATTCTTATATAACAAATCCTCATCATCGGATGTTTGGGAAATGGGAAATGGGGAAAGGTTCAGGATAATTTTTGTTTCTGGCTCAGGTGATAAGAGTGTCATTTATTGAAACAATACTCACAGGGCAGATTTTAAAACATAAAGGCAAGGTGACATGTTCAGTTATGATTTTTGGGGGACATCCAGGGGGAGGCATCCCAGTAGGCAGTTTTATAGTATCAGGATTCAGGAGAGATGGGTTTTGTGGGGTAGACAGAGAACAATCTATATGTAAGATATTATTGAAAATAGATCACCTCAGTTAGAAGACTGATTAAAGTAATAATGGGAGATGAGGAAAGGAAATAAGAGCAACTATGAAATTTAAGAGGGCAAGTTGGAGAAGAGGCTTAATGAAGATGGCTTCTCTCTTTGAAGACAGAGAGATAATTAATCAACTCTAATAAAAAAATTAAAAACATGTTACCTTGAAATGAAGGAATGAAGTTCCCTCTAAAAACACAAGACAGTTTTCTCTCCCTGATAGAAGAGACTGAACATACCCACCAATATTGTGCTTTACATGATCCATAAATTGCAAAGCCAAATTAAGATTTAAGAAAAAGTCATAAGTGGAATGCAATAAATATATAAGTTTTTTCAAAGACTGTACTTGTTTTGAGAGCAATTTTACCCAAAATAGTCAAAACAATTTTAGCTAAACTGTAGATAAATAAGCCAAACAGAAACTTCCAAAGTCCAGAGAATTCTACAGAATAAATTTACTACTTGTTACAATGTTTTGTTCTAACAATCCCAGGATAAAATGAAATATTCTGAAGTCAGCGATTCTTGCTATTCTGAAGGGCAGATTTCTTCCTGTCAACTGCTGCAGAACAAAGTAATACATACAAAAAAGAAACCAAGGATAAGAAAGTTTTCCTTGAGAGAATTGTGGAAATTCTTTTTAGTCTTTTGGTTTTTTTTATACAAAAATATTTTCCCCACACGAACAAATTTGCATGGCTGCATTTATCAAAGAAGTTTGATCCTTTATTTATGTAAACCAAGAAGTATAATCTTACTGAGCTAAGAGTCAACTCAAAGCTCTGTTGCTATAAAACTTGGGCTTTCCAAAATTTCTCAGTTTAAAGGCATCTGCTACATAAGTCTAATTTTAATTGGGGAAAAAAACCCCTACTTTAAAATGAAATCCAGTGAAACCCCAATGGGTTTATGCCCATTTCCCCATATTCAGTACTTAAAGTTTGGAGGTCTATGGTCAAGAACTATTTTCTAAGTTATTTTCACAGAAAGCGAATTATTCATAATTAATTGATAAACTTTGTTAAACCACCTCCCATAATTGAGGGGTATGTGACTGAGACTTGTTCTATGTTGTAAGGGGTAGGGTTCAGTGCTTGATGTGGCATTGCTTGGCATGTCATATTCTCAGCAATTTTCCCTAGCAGGTTGACATCCTCCCTTTGTGAGCTATGACCAGCCCAGGAAAACATCGCTGACATTAGGTTCTATTCTGCTGATGTTACATAAAACTGCAAGATTTCAAACATGGAATTGTTCCAAAAATATATGCTATTTTTCATAAACAGCACAAAATAACACTTTAAAAAAGTCACATCTGGTGTTATTTGTTGTCTTATTTATCAATTTATGCCTTCATCACCATGACATCAACTTTCAAGGTGCTCTTGTAAATCTAGAATTCTAACAGGTGAAATAAGTAGTAAAAATAGTTCCTGAAGTATAGGTTTGTGTTTCAAAAGTAATTATGAATCAATCGCTTGACACTCAGGTCATATTTTCTCATTAAAAAGCTATATTGTGCCAAATGTGACGGCACAGCCCTTTAATCCCAGTGGCTCGGGAGGCTGAGGCAGGAGGGTCGCAAGTTCAAAGCCAGCCTCAGCAAAAGCAAGGCACTAAGCAACTCAGTGAGACCCTGTCTCTAAAAAAAATACAAAATAAGGCTGGGGATGTGGCTCAGTGGTTGAATGCCCCTGAATTCAATCCCCAGCACACTCCAAAACAAAAACAAAAACAAAAACAAACTATATTATAAAACTATATTGCATGATAGTTATATTCCCAAGCCTATTCTTCTTCTTCTTCTTATTTGGTACTGGGGATTGAACCTAGTAGTGCTTCACCACTGAGCAATATTCCCAGCTCTTGCTTGGTTGCTTAGGGCCTCTCTAAGTTGCTGAGGCTGCATTTTAAAAATTTGTTCTTTTTAGTTATACATAACAGTAAAATGTATTTTGGCATAGTATATATACATAGAGTATAACTTATTCTATTTAGGATCCCATTCTTGTGGTTGTACATGATGCAGAGTTACCCTGGTTGTATTTTCAAATACAAGGCTAGAAAAGTTAGGTCTGATTAATTTTACTGTCCTTCTTATTCCTCTCCCCCCTTCCTTACTCTTTATATAATCATATAGATTTCTATTCTTCCCCTCCCCACCCTCCCTTATTTTGGGTTAGCATCCAAATATCAGAGGTAAATTTCACCTTTGGTGTCTTTGGGATTGGCTTATTTTACTTAGCATGATATTTTCCAGTCCCATCCATTTACTGGCAAATGCCAATTTTTCATTCCTTTTTTGTGGATGAGTGACATTCATTCATATCTATCTATCTATCTATCTATCTATCTATCTATCTATCTATCTATCTATCCATCTATCTATCTATTTTCTTTATCCATTCATCTATCGAAGGACACTTAGGTTGTTTCCATAGCTTGGCTATTGTGAGTTGAGCTGCTAGGAACATTGATGTGGCTGCATCATTGTAGTATGCTGCTTTTAAGTTCTTTAGAGAGTGAGATAACTGGGTCAAATGGTGGTGCCATTTCAAGTTTTTTTAAGAAATCTCCATACTGCTTTCCAGAGTGGTTGCGCTAATTTGCAGTCTCACCGACAATGTATGAGAGTACTTCTTTCCCCACATCCTCATCAACATTTATTGTTACTTATATTCTTTTTTTAAAATATCTTTTTAGTTATACATGGACACAATATCTTTATTTTATTTATTTATTTTTATGTGGTGCTGAGGATAGAACCCAGGGTCTCACACTTGTAAGGCGAGCGCTCTACCACTGAGCCACAGCCCCTGCCCCTATTCTTTTTTTAAAAAAAATATTTATTTTTTACTTGTAGTTGGATACAATATCTTTAATTAATTTTTTAAATTTTTATGTGGTGCTGAAGATCGAACCCAGGGCCTTGCCCATGCTAGGCGAGTGCTCTACCACTGAGTCACAACCCCAGCCCCTATTACTTGTATTCTTTATAATTGCCATTCTGACTAGAGGGAGATGGAATCTAAGTGTAGTTTTAATTTGCACTTCTCTAATTGCTAGAGGTGTTGAACATTTTTCATATATTTTGACCATTTGTATTTCTTCTGTGAAGTGTTTGTTCAGTTCCTTTGCCCATTTATTGATTGGGTTATTTATTTTTCTGGTGTTATGTTTTTTGAGTTCTCTATATAACTGGAGATTAGCGCTGTATCTGAGGTACAGGTGGTAAGGATTTTCTCCCATTCTGTAGGATCTCTGTTCATGTTCTTGATTATTTCCTTTTCCGTTTGATGCCATCCCATTTATGATTATTGATTTTACTGCTTGCACTTTAGAATTCTTATTGAGGAAATTAGTTCCTAAGCCAACATGATGGAGAGTTGGGCCTACTTTATTTTCTAGTAAGTGCAGTGTCTCTGGTCTAATGCTTAGGTCCTCAATCCACTTAGGGTTGTGTTTTGTGCAGGGTGAAAGATAGTGGTTCAATTTCTATTACATATAGATTTCCAGTTTTCCCAGCACCATTTGTTGAAGAGGCTATCTTTTCTCCAATGTATTTTATGGCACCTTTGTCTAAATGATATAACTGTATTTACATGGGTGTGTCTCTGTGTCTTCTATTCTGTTTCATTAGTCTTCATTTCTGTTTTGGTGCCAATACCATCCTGTTTTTGTTACTATAGCTCTGTAGGATCTCAAGTTCAAAGTCAACCTCAAGTGCTCGAAAACCCGCCTTGACACTGGCTTTGAACTTAAGATCCTCCTGTGTCAGTTTCCCAAGTTGCTGGACTTATAGGCTGTGCCTGACCCCAAGCCCATTTAACCCATAATGCATCTGAGTTCCAAACTTAATAAACATGAGATAACATTATGACATCACTTTTAAAGTATCATAAAGTGTACATAAATATAAAAAATGTTAAAACATTACGAGGATACCTTTTCTAACATTTCAATATTAATAAAGTTATTTATTTATATGTAGAATGATTTATTAACTATGAGTCCACGTAATTTATTGGTATGTTCCATAGAATATAAGCTATACACCAGAAATGGACAGATCAAATAATAAAATTAAATAACATAGGTAAGAATTTTAAGGTTTTGATCTCTCATCCCAGGAGATATCCAGTTTATGTTAATTCATGTCACTCTGTTAATAACCATCATTTATCAAGAATTATCATCTGGATTATCAAATGGCAAATTTCTCCAGCGTGACTCTTGGCATCAATGCTGAACCTAAACAAGAAAGAATCATAATTACTAATTTCTGGAAAATAGCAGAGTAGAAGAAGCTGGTGTTAAACTTTTCATGTGTGGGCTCATTTCCTTGGCCTCCTCTGTCTGGGAGGTTGTCTGGTCTCAAGAGATTGCTGAGTTATTTCAAAGGATATCTCAAAGAATACAAATGAACAGGCAGACAGTGACACAGAGAGTAAGGAATGTGGGAAAGGACCCAGAGCTTTGGTGCGCTTTGATAGCCACCTTCCCTGAAACTCCACCAGTACAACAAGAAAGCTCTCGGAATCTCTTGTTCAACTTTTATGGAAGTTTAATTAAGTAGCCATGATGATTAAATCACTGGTCACTGGTGATCAGCTCAACTTTCAGCCTCTCTCCTCTCCCCAGATGTACGGGGAGCAGATATTTAAAAGGAAAGAAAGTAACTTAAACATTTTTTTTCTAATTTCATTGCCTATGGAAAGTCAGTTTTGACTAGAATTTGAAGAGATAGATAGAAATCGTTGAAGGGATTCTGAAAGGGACTTTTAGGATTTTAGAGGATTTTGGAGATAAAAGTCACTGTATCATTTCTGTGTACAACACCAATTTTCACTTCTTAATTAAGATATATCATCATCACTTCTCCCATGCATAAGAATCACGAATAGATTAAGTTTTTTTTATGTGTATGAGAGGAGAGGAATTCATAAATGGAATAAATCTACAAGTCTTTAATTTAGAAGCCAACTTGTCCTGTACCCTAAAAAAATTTCTATTAATTTTTCTTTGTTTAAATTTTCAGACTCTCTCCACTAAGTTGGCTGTCACTGTATTTCCTCTTGCAGCTTTCCTTCTCACCCCTCCCTAGCTGTTTCCCAGAGAGAATACAATTATGATTTAACCTTCTTATGTTGATTCCTCACCTTCTTTCATTTTTCTCTAATAGCCAAATCACTTAGTACCTCAAATTTCTTACTTGAACTTATAATTTTCGTAAATATAAATAGTATTTCCTAATACTTATTTTGTAACTATCTTCATTGTACAGCTTTCTTACCTATTATTATCTTAAAAATTTTGCTATCTCTTCTTTTACATTGTCAAAGATGATAATTGGCAAAGGCCAGATATTGTCACCCAATATTCATTCCTCCCTTCTTCTTAGCAATAGAAACTCTATTTACCTGGACACATGACTGCCTAGAATAGGACCTTCCTTTCCCAGTCTCCCTGTGACTAAGTATAGCTGTGTAGTTACCCAGTAGGATGGAAGTAGTTAATGTTGAGTGTGAATTCCAGGAAATGTCCCTGAAGGGAGAGGTCACATTTTTCTTTACATCTTCCTCCTTCCCACTATATAAATGTGAATGTGATAGTTATTGTTTGAGCAGCCATTCATGGGTTCTGAGATAGAAGCCTCTTGTAGATGGAAGAGACTGAATGCCTTCTAATGAGCTGTTCCAGACCAGTCCCAGACGACTGCAGGCTGTGCTCACACGGAAAGATGATAAGCCTCCATCATGTTTAAGTCAAAACTATTTTGGGTTTTCTCACAGTTGAGCCCAATTTGATTTAACAATTATAGCTATATTCTATTTTGCAACCAAAACTAGCTCTTTTATGATTATCTATAGGTTGATTTAGAAAGTTGAAAGCTAGAAGTTGTATTCACATAACTGGGTAAATAGTGTTCACTACAGAATCAAGAAGTTTTTTTTTGTGTGTGAATATTTACAAACTAGCTTATATTTTTTCTTTCAGATTTATTTTCAACTTCTCCAAAATATTTTGTTTTATTGTCCTCTTTTCTTTATCCCTTCTAAAGACCCTCCTTCTACAGAGCTGTGTGGCTTTCTGTTCCAATTTTGGATTTGATGCTTTCTTTTTTTTATTAAAATACTGAGTTTATTTCACATGTATATTTTTGTCTCCCCACCATTTCCATGTCTGACCACCACTACTACTATGTCCTACCATAACATTCCATACATACTTAGAAACCAAGCAAAGGGTGGAGTTCCATCTTTAAAAACTAAACATGCATTTTGGACAACACATTCTTGGCAATAGAACCTGGACAACATTTATCAAACACGGTAGGGAAAGTTCTCACTTTGCATTATAAAAAGGACAGCCAGATATCAACTGCTTCAGAAATGAAATAAGACGGAAATTTTTAACAAACTGTTTAAACTATTTTCTTAAAGAGACTTCCTCCACTGCCTGAGATCTTGTATTGCCTCCTGGTCAGTCATCCGGAAGCAATTCTTCACATAATTGATGAACATGGCTTCCACTTTGGGAAGAGAACCACCTTTTTCTATACTTGCTTGCATTTTTGCTTTAATGTCTTCTACAGAACTAGGTCCTTTTGGTGTTTTAGGAGTTTTTTCCTGTTTTTTGAAGGACTCTTGACCTTTTGATCTTGGTGTTGATGGTTTTGAGTCTTTTCCATTCTGGTTTTTCAGCATTTTTGGCTGGAGTATCTCATATAGATTTCTTCACTGGAGCTTTTTCTTCAGTTTCCTCATCATCAAAATCATCATCATCTTCATCTTCATCATCATCATCATCATCTTCATCATCTTTGACATCTTCATCAACAGCAAGTTTTACTTTTTTTTCTGGAGAACCTTGCTACCCCCTCCAGGGACAGATCACTTTCCAGATACACTTAAGAGTTTCACATCCTCCTCTTCTTCATCTTCTGACTCTGCACCTTCCTCCACAGCTAGAACCGCACTTCAACCTTAAGACCACAGGTGGTGTGATTTCAAAGCCCTCAAGGAAGACTGTTGGCTGTACAGACATTTTCAATGTTGCCAATGTTACTTTAATTGGACTGCCTTCATAATTCATTGCCTCTGCTTCAACAATTTGTAATTCATCCTTTGCTCTAGCCCCTAAACTGACCGTTCTTAACGATAACTGGTGCTCATTTTCATCATTATCTACCTTAAAGTGATAATCTTTGTCAGCCTTTAGCTCACAACTGAAAAGGTAGTTCTGGGGACTCAGGGGGCTCATGTCCATATCCATCGAATCTTCCATGAGGTGGTAGCATGCACTTAGGTGGGAGAGAAGGCGGATGGAAAATGGGTGGCTTGGATTTGATGCTTTCTATCTGCTGAACAACTGTCAAAATGAGACTTCAATTCAGTGCTTTCAGGAGAAGCCTATTAAAAGGCCAAATGTGACAATGACATCACATCTGCCATTCATCATCTCAGTTTAGTAATGGAGGAGAAGCCGATAGATGGGAATTCCTTTCATGTCCATAGAATGCTATAAGGGGCAAACACCACATTATTTTTCTTTGTGCATTAGCAACCATTCTTGGTTTCTAAGTTGTTTCTGATTTCTAGTACAGTTTTAGGTTAATACTATGCATAGATTTTCATTCTGAATTCTTTCTAAGATTCAAGGACTCCTTTTTTTCTTTAAGTTTTTCTCTCTTACCTTCTCTGTATTTCTGAGAACTAGTACAATGAAAAGGCCAAGTGCATAGACCTTAGAGTTAGATGACTTTGGTATTATTTCAACTCCATTACTGATTGGTTTTATAACTAACTCTAAGCAAGTTAATAATTATTTACTGTCTCTCTAACCCTTAATTTGCTCATCTGTTAAATGAGGATAATAATAGCATCTGATTTATAAGTTTGCTGAAGAATTAACCCATGCTTAGTGTTTAGCCCAGTGCTTGGAACAGGGAAGACATTCAGTATTACTTGTGACTACTATTATCATCAATAGTGTTAGGGAACGAGTTGGCCAAGGTCACACATACAAAAGCCTGAGTTTACGCCCAGCCTGACTCCACCATCTGAGCTTTTAACAACCATATTCTTCTTTTTCACATGGAATGTATGTTTTGAATAATTCTATTGAGGAGCAAGCTGCCATGTAGAACAGTGCTTTGTGGTTGTATATGTATGAGATGGGTGGGAGACAGGGGCTTGATGTGGATGCGAAGCAGAATACCCTGGTCATTTGGGAAAGATTTTCAAAGTACACATTTGGCATACTTTTTTAGTGAGTTTGATAAGTCTTGGGGTGGGCTATGGCAGGGATATATATATTTTTGAATCAGCTCCCCTAGTGATCTGATGCCCACTCTTGTTGAGAAAACTGACTTGGAATAAATTGTTGCATTGTTCTCAAGTGGAATGACTCCATGACAGAAATTTTAGGAAGTCATCCAAGAAGGAAGTAATGGGAGAAAAGAAAACAAAAACGGTTCTTAGGCTTAGTGTGTGCCTCATGGAAACGATTCATATTTTCCTTGCTCTGACTCATATTTCTACATGAAAAACATACTCTAGTGGTCACATCAGTATTTTAAAAAATTTATTCAGTTAACTCTTACAGTTCTAAATCTGTATATAAACCCACAATATCTACCACCATGAATCAACTCAAAATATATAATTCAACAAAAGCAAAAGTAAAAGGAAATGAAGATAATTAAGATAATTTCTGGCACTTCTGCAAGACACTGTCATGTTATTCTTTTATCCCAAACTAAAATTCTAAGTCAATTATATGTATTATACATACAAAATTCTTCTCTTATTATGAGAAGTTAGGACACAAATAACTTAAAGTGTGATAGAAATAAAAAAATCAAATGCATATTAAGTTGAAAACACTTACATGGGAGAGTGTATGCTGGAGACTAAGTGTTTTACATAATTGAACATATTTAACCCATGTACTAGTCTAATGAAAGAGACCCAATGATTATATTTCCAATTTTATAGATGAGGGAAATTAAGAGAGGTTAACATGCCCATGTTATACAGCTAGTAAAATAAGGGAACTAGGATTTGAAATCAGAGGTGGCTGGTTCCAAAATCTGACAACATTCTGCTTCTTGCAAAAAGAACCCTGTGACAAATACCTAAAGGATACCAACTGATAATTATAAAATAAATTCAATATTCTTTTCTCTATGGTTTAAAAAATATGTCTCTTTCTGTTTTTAAGAGGGTTATAATGATCAAATTTCAGTTATTCAAGCTGAAGTTTTCCTGTAGGACATGACAGCTCTCTTCCTGAATCCCACTGCCACCCTGGGATACCTCTTTATTCCTGCCCCCTCTCCCAAGAACTGCAAGGATATGCAATTGGGCACGTATGTGTTCAGAAGCTAGGGTTCTCCTAAGCTAGCCCAGAGGTTCTAAATTTTAGCTTGTACCAAATCATCTGGTGCAATTGTTTCTGATTTAGCAGGCTGGAATGGAACCAGAGAATTTGTATTTTTAATATGTTCCTGGGCGTCTCTGAGTTAGCCCATTTAGAGAACTATCAGCCTAAAACCATGGGGATGAGAGAGCAAAAACCATGTATTAGTACCTAATTTCTAAGATAAGGATCATGAGAATTTTGTTAGCAAGTAAAAATATTTAATGATTTGCATATTTTAAGCCTATTCATAAGGAAATTTTTCTGAATACAATATGGGATATTTGACATGAATTGCTTCCCTCCCTCCACCACATTTCAGTCCTGTTCATCTCCTCTTTGCCCATTTCCTGGCCTGGTTCTCCATCCCAAACCAGGTTTCATTAAGTAAGTTTGCATAACTTTTCAATGTGGACACCTTCCTTGGCTTCACTCCAATTGTCAGAGCTCAGAGCCTGGTAATCTGAGAAAATACCACAGGTTAAAACCTGACTCCTGGTCAGAAGTTGTGAGATGTCAAAGCTGCTTGGAGACTAAGTGACATACAACCTTCCTTTTCCTGATACCCATTAAGTTATTACGAAAGGAATGAGAAAAAGTGTAAGTGATAAAAACAAAGAGAAGAAGAGGAGGAGCAATTAATAGTAAGAGATTTCATAAAGCCACCTGGATTGTACTGCCTAATGAGTAGAGATGAGGAAGCATCTCCTTCTTCCCCAGATGAGGTTAAAAAGAGTTACAGTTATGGAGGAAACAAATCTACTTCTTCATGGAACTGAAGAGACCTAGGACCTAGAACACCAAGTTTAATAAAGGGTGACATTGTGATTTGGAGCTTAAAACAAGGAATTTGACTGAAATTCTATGTACACAAGAACAGATGCCCCTGGTATGCAAAACACAGATCTTGAACCAAAGAATGGATACAGAAAATGCGATTCATATATGTAAGCAGGATGAAGTCCTGTTCTTTGCAAAAATATGCATGGAAATGGAGATCATTATGCTAAGTGGAATAAGCCAGGCAGAAAAAGACAAGTCCTGCCTGATCTCACTCATGTAGAATCTAAAAAAAGTTGATCTTGTAGAAGTTGAGAGTACAGTTAGGAAGGAGAAAGAAGTTCTGGTGTGCACAGTAGGGTGACAAAAGTTAACAATGTACTATATATTTCAAAAAATAAGAAGAAAGTGATTTTGAATGTTTTTACCATGAAGAGTTGATAAATGTTTGAGGACATAGATATGGTCACTCTGATTTAAACATTATACAATGCAGACATATATCCAAACACCAAGTGGTATTCCATAAATATATATAATTTTATATATTTATGTTTATCTTAAAAATAAAATTTGGAAGATTAAAAACAAATACAGTTTTTCTTATGTACTAGAATTGAACACATTAGGAAGACTTAGAATAGTTAGAAAGTCTCCCCATATTCCTATTCTGGCCACTCAGGGATTACAATTCAATTTTTCTCTTTGCCCATTCTTAAGGAACTATTGGAATCCAAAACTCACTAGAAATTTGTGGGAAACTGGCAAATCAAAAGATTATAACCAGGGTTTATAAATAGGTGCCCCATCCCTTTACTCTCCCCTGCCTCTAGTAACCAACATTCTCCTACAAGAGACAGGTAGTGCCTGGCAATATCTGCAAAGTCCCCTCCATCCTTGGCTCATTGCTCTATTACATTTCCCAACTTCCACTGCAGGTCTGAGTTATGGGACAAGTGACAGATGCTCTTTCTACAGTGGAACTCTAATGTTTCCTGTGAGATCCCCATACTCTCATATGGTCTAGAGAGTGAAGTAAAATGACTTTGATGCTCTAAGGGCCACTAGATAGAGGAGCCTGGGTCCCTGAGTTACTGGAAAAGGCCCTCTGCTCTCCTGTAGCCCACCATTTGTCTCCTTTGTCAATCCACAGTAGTGAGAACTAATTCCTTGTTGTATTACATTACTAAGATTTTGGAGTTTTTTTTTTTTTTTGTTAGAGCATATAACCTATCCTGCTAATACAACTATTGACAAATAAGAGTTCCAGAAAGAGAGGGCAGACAAAGAAAAAGAGAAAACTGTTAAAGAAGTAATAGGAGAGAATTTCCCAGAGTGTTTAAATTGAGAGGGTCCACAGAGACATCAACCACATAAAAGAAAAATACACTCAATGTCCAGAAATAGGAACATGAAATTTGAGAATATGTGATGTGAGCTGAATTGTCCCTACCCCATCTCATATATTAAAGTCCTAAATTGTTGTGTATCAAAATGTGACTGTATTTGGATAAAGGGCCTTTAAATAGTAATTCAGTTCAAAGGAGCTCACTAGGGTGTGCCCTGATACAGTACAACTGGTGTCCTTAAAAAAAGAGAGCATTACGACAGGAAAAACACGAATGGGAACAAATGTGAGGACAAGTGAGAAGGTGGCCATCTGCTAAGGGGAGAGACCTTAGAAGAAAGGGTAAGCCTTCTCACACCTTGACCCTGAACTTCCAGTATCCAGAACGGTGAAAAAATGAATTTTTATTGTTTCAGTTGCCCAGTCTGTGGTGTTGTATGATGGTGGTCCCAACAAATTAACACAACCAAGACTGAAGGGAAGTTTACAAGTGTTTTCAGAAAACAAAAACAGAACATCTGTGGAAGAATGAGAATCAGAATGACTTGGGATTTTTCATTGATATTGCAAGATGCCAGAATTACAAGAGGGTGATATTTTCAAAGTTCTCAGGGAAAATAACTCTTCATCCAGAATTCCAAACTCTGATTAATTACCAATCAAACCTGATGTCAGAGTAAAGATAGGGTGAAGCATGTAAAGACTGGGAATGTCTTACCCACCACTCGTCATTGCTTATGGAAATTATTTGAAAATATATTTTGTCAGAGAAAGATATCATTTCAAAAAAAGAGGAATAGATAAGCTTCAGGAAAAACAGGTCAACACAGAGGAGAGATGAAGGGAGGACACAGCAGAGGGCAGGTGGTGATGCTCAGCAGATCACCTGCAGATGTTCAAGCACTGATCCTGCAGTGTAGGAACTAAACTCAGTCCCCGAAGTCTAGGTTTGCCAGACTGGGACAAATAAAGACATAGCACGTGAAATAAATGAGACTTACTTATGATAAAATATTATTTATTATTTGTCTGAAATTCACATTTAACTGGGTATCCTACATTTCTATCTCACAACTATATTAGTCTGAAGGAACTAATTTTTGTTCCTTACTGTTTTGCACAATGTCTGACACATAAATGGTAATAAAATATCACTCAGAAAGCTTCTGCACTACAGGTCGAGCATCCCTACACCAAAACCCCGAATCCCAAATGCTCCAAATGCTGAGACTTTGAGAAGGCCTATATAAAAGCACAGTGGGACCCACCTGACCTCTGTGCAAGGCTAGGGTCAAAGCACAGCACACTGAAAATACTCTGTAACATTAACCTTCAGCCTTTGTGTATGAGGTGTGTATGAAACATAACTGAATTTTGTGTTAAGGCTTGGGTCCCAAGCCCATACGATATCTTGTTATATATAAGCAAATGTTCCCAAAATCCAAAAATATGAAAAGTCAAACATTTTTGATCCTAAGCACTTGAGTCAAGGGATACTCAGCCTGCATAAGGATGATGTAGAATTAAGAAAAGTTCCAAAAAGAAACCATAAAGGACTTTTGGCAGATTTAGAATTTCTAGCTATTTAATGCTTCTCTGTAATTTCAGAGAGAGAGCATGAGCTGACAGACACACCTCAGAAAGTTCACATTTGTTTATTCATGAACTTTGTGTCATCAGCAAAGCCTTGACCCATTCTGAGTCCACATGTTTTGTGTTTGTTGTTTGCTCTAAACCTAATGTTCGTGTTCTACAACTTTGCAACATTGACTGGTTTTCAGAATTTCAATTAAAAATAGAATTCTTAAATATCAATTAGTTCTTTCAAAATAATTTAAGAGCATTTGTGCGGTTACATGGTTTTGGAGGTTATGCACGAAATTCTATTCTACTGAAAAAGGCACAAAAAAATAAAATCTATTCATCAGTAGAGGCAAATTTTGGTGTACTGTTTGAAATACTTGCAGTTATACATTTTGAAGATGTGTAATAATAGAAACCTTATTGTGTTTTTCCTTCAGAAATAAATTTCTTGGCTTTTTTTTTTAATTCGGAAGATGTGATGAAGTGATAAATTAAAATTCACAGCTTATCAGTGTGACAGAAGATTAAAAATGAAGGAATTTAAAAACAAACCTTTATATTTCTAAAAATATAAGTGCTTCTTTATGAATTTTTCACAGTTTGTTTTTTTCTTGGGGAAAAAAACAGAGTTAATCTGCATTTGATTGACTGCAAGACAAAGTCAAGTTGGTCTAATTTAAAGTGACTTGCTCTTATCATACAATGTCATCTCTTATTTTCAGCAGAGATAGAAGAAATTGAGTGAGAAAATTGAAAAATCATTTTAATGCTCCCCAAAGAAATTGTAACATGAGCTGGAACATATGGGTAATTTGTGAGGTAAAGTCAGCTATGGAGTCTAATCATTTTCAATATAATTTTTGTGATTGAAATGTTCTAAACCAAGAAAAGCTTTTTTTTTTTCTTTCTTTCTTTTCTTGAGACAAAACTCTGATTGCATGTCTTTAAACTTTTTGTTTCATCTGCAGTTGGGGCATTGAACAAACATGACTCATGAGATACAATAAAACGCAACTTTGATTTTGTCTCCTATTTCTCTTTTAAATTTTATTTAGTGGCATAATCTCTCCTTCCCCCGTGGATGGAGGGCCATTTTTCTATTGATTTTTGCTCACATTTAGGTAACATACTGTACTTAAGTCACTTTAGGTCAAACGAGTCTCTACTTAGAATGTTCACTTCCCAACAATTATCAAAATATTAATCTTAAATGTCTCTGTCCTCAGCAGGACCCATTGTGTTGGGAAGAGGAGGAACTTGTCCTCTCCACCCTGCTGATGATTCTCCTCCTTTCCCAGTTAGCTATTGTGTTTTGCCCCTCCAGTGTTAGGACTAATTGATTTTAAATATTAATTTTAGTTTTTCAAAATGATTTAAGAGCATTTGTGCTATTACATGGTTTTGTAACAGCAAAACCATGTAAACTGCTCTTTCCCCTCTAAATGGCTCTTCCCCCCTTCTCCTAAGGGAGAAGGAATTATGGGGGGGAAAAGCTGTTTTCAGTGGTGGTACAGTCAGAATTGTCTACATAATGTTAAGTACAAAATTAAAGGGAGGGTCTCCCTCGTTCAAAAAGCAAGGGAAAGAGTCTTTAAAAGTGCTAAAACACAAAGCTTTTTCCTCTCAGTTTGTTTCTTGACTTGTCATGGTGTTTTTATTTTCTACTCAATGTCATTTCAAGGAAAAAAGTTAAATTAATATGATTTTTTGTTCGTCTTTGTATTTTGCAATACAAACACCTGGCCCACAGTCAACTCTCATACATGATTTGAATGCAAAGCACACGTAAGAGCATTAAACTTGTATATGCAGTTCCTGAAATGACACAGCTTGTATTCTGTTGCTGGGACATAATTTATATAGAATAGCGGAAATGCTGTACAAAACCAATTCACCTGTTTTCTCTCACTTCTTGATACAGGTACAGTCTACTAACACTACCTTGGGCTTAATATCGAGTAAGGGAAGCTTGGGGGGAAAAGGAACTATGAGTTGCCAGTTTTTCCCTTCACTCTGTGTTATCATTTTTAGAGTAGATGACTTACCAATTGAGAAAAATAAAATGAGTAAAAATGAAATCGATGGGTTCTTGAGTTGTGTTTCTTAGAATGACTTTGGCTTTAAAGTGAGTCTGATTCACACGTGAAGCCTGGCCCCTGTGGGCTCTCAGCAACTTCTGCTTACTAGGTTATGACTTAACACATTTTCTTTGTACTCTCCTCCAGTCTCGCTGCACTCCCATGCACCACGGGTCCATTTCAATTCTGTCACAGCATGTTACAAACACTGTATGAGTGGGGCATCAGGGAATGGCAGATACACATCGTGCACATCATCTTGTTGGACTGACAACAGGCAAGTTCAAAGACAAAATTGAATCTGGAATGTCTCTCCAAGGCCCATATATATCAAATGCTTTGTCCTTAGTTTAGTGCAATTGGGGTTGAAGGAAACTTTAAGAGATGGGGCCTCCACAAGGGAGGTATTAGGTTCTCCCTTGAGTGTGTGGCCTTGTGGGTGTACTCTTAAAGAGGACTGTGGGACCCCAGCTCTTCCTCTCTCTCTTTATATCCCAGCCGTAGCATAAATGGTTTTGATCCACTACAGAAACTTCAAAGCAAAAGGTCCACCAGATCATGGTCTGGAATCTCCCAAATAGTGAGCCGAAATAAACGTTTTCTCTTTTTAAGTTGATCATCTCAAGGTTTTGTGAGAGTAGTAGAAAACTGACTAACACAAATTACTAAGAATTTTAATATACAAAATATTAAACCAAGTCTTGGAGGTGGCTGGGGAAGGCCTCTAACAGCCTAAGAGCAGGGTGCTGTGCATCTGCACAAGTTACAGTGTGAAGCTGAACCTGAGCACAGTGTCCTTTTCAGAACTGCTTTGAAGTTCCATTCACCCATCCAGGTGGCTGGATTAGGCAGGTTTTCAGCTGATTCCTGTGAGGTCCACACCTGGCCCACAGTCAACTCTCAGACATGATTTGAATGCAAAGGAAGTTCCTAACCATATGCAGTGAGAACACACCTTTGCTTCCACACCAAAGCAGCTCCCTTGTTTTCTGGAGGTGAAGGAGCAGAAACCTCTTGATCCTTTTGTCTTGTGAACTGATGGGTTGAAGCTCACAGCGCAGCATCTTCATCTTCTTCACAAAGTCCTCTCCTCAACCTCTCTCCTCTCTTTTATACCTCCCTATGGGTAAAAACTCATTTCAGACTTTGATCTGATCTTGAAATTCTGCATTTTTTTCCCCTCAAAAATCACTTGGTATGTGATATCAATCCTATCTTAGTGCCTCAGCTGAAACTTCCAAATTAAACATTCTGTTTCATGTAAATTATCTCACTGAGGGCTAAGCATGCCACAGGGCACAGGGACTGAGTGTGTTAATTGTTAGTTTTTTTTTTTTTTTGAATTCTTTGAGGTGATACAGAATTTGGATGCCTAGGAGTCCGCTTCATGAGAACAGTATGCTAGTAACTTCCAGTTATCTTGAAATACATAAAATAAGGGTATTGATTAAGAACACCTTCATTTTATGTTGTCTGAGTTCAAGCATTTTCTAATGCTTCACCCAGGCCAAACTGACTTCTATGGAGTTAATATTCTGTGTTTGGGATTTAGCTCAGTGTTAAAGTGCTTACCTAGCATGCAAGAGGCCCCTGTACCACAAGAAGAAAGGGAAAAAAAGGCACATTGAGATGATATTCTGCAGGGAAAAAAGCAGGGCTCTAGTGTCAGGGATACCTGGATATCATTTCTGTGTTTTCTTTTTATTACCTTGTGGAACATGTTTGACTTTCCCTAACAGTGATTTCTCATCTGTAAAGTTCATGTTGTGGGGTTATTTGATGACATCATATATGTGAAAATTCCAAGAACTTAGTGACAGCTGCTTGCCTTGATGAACAATGGTAATTTGGTAGAGGGTTTTAAGTTTATTTGAGAGAGGGGAAAATGGTTATTTAAGTTGCCATCGACAGAACCCCCTTTTAAATTTTTATTATTAGTATTTTTTGCATTACAATTCTCAATACACCTTTTTACCACAATTTATCATATCTCTGATTGTATATAAGGTATGTTGACACCAAATTCACATCTTCGTACATGTATTTTGTATCATGATAGGGTCTCCTTCCACCATCCATGCTATTCCCCTTCTCCCTCCCTTTCCCTCCCATCCCTATTCCCTATCTAGAGGTAATCTTCCTCCCTTGCTTTCCCTCCCAACCCCATTTTGAGTCACACCCCCTCCCCCCCCTTATATCAGAGAAGACATTTGGCATTTGTTTTTTTGGGACTGGCTAACTTCACTTAGCATAATCTTCTCTAATGCCATCCATTTCCCTGAAAATGCCATGATCTTATTCTTTTTTTACTGCTGAGTAATATTCCATTGTGTATAAATGCCTCATTTTTTTAATCCATTCATCCACTGAAGGACATCTAGGTTGGCTCTACAGTTTAGCTATTGTGAATTGTGCTACTATAAACATTGATGAGGCTGTGTCCCTGTAGTATGCTCTTTTTAGGTCCTTTGGGTATAGTCTGAGAAGAGGAATAGCTGGGTCAAATGGTGGTTCCATTCCCAGCTTTCCAAGGAATCTCCATACTGCTTTCCAAATTGGCTGCACCAATTTGCAGTCCCACCAGCAGTGTATGAATGAACATTTTTCCGGTTTCCTTGCCAGCATTTGTTGTTGTTTGTCTTTGTAATGGCTGCCACTCTTACTGGAGTGAGATGGTATCTTAGCATATTTTTAATTTGCATTTCTCTGATTGCTAGAGATGATGAGCATTTTTTTGTATATTTGTTGATTGATTGTATATCCTATTCTGAGAAGTGTCTGTTCAGGTCCTTGGCCCATTTATTGATTGGATTATTTTTTGGTGTTTATCTTGTTGAGCTTTTTATATACCCTAGAGATTAGAGCTCTATCTGATGTATGAGGGGTAAAAATTTGTCCCCAGGATGTAGGCTCCCTATTCACTTTACATATTATTATTTTTTT
Source organism: Marmota flaviventris (assembly GCF_047511675.1). Lineage (NCBI taxonomy): Eukaryota > Metazoa > Chordata > Mammalia > Rodentia > Sciuridae > Marmota > Marmota flaviventris. The sequence goes on along the minus strand of NC_092499.1, from coordinate 56,230,616 downwards.
TTTTGCTGAGAAAAAACTTTTTAGTTTGAATCCATCCCATTTGTTGATTCTTGGTTTTAATTCTTGTGCTATAGGCATCTTATTAAGAAAGTTGGGGCCTAGCCCTACGTGATGGAGATTAGGGCCTAATTTTTCTTCAATTAGATGCAGAGTCTCTGGTTTAATTCCTAGATCCCTGATCCATTTTGAGTTAACTTTTGTGCATGGTGAGAGATAGGGATTCAGTTTCATTTTGTTGCATATGGATTTCCAGTTTTCCAAGCACCATTTGTTGGAGATGCTATCCTTTCTCCAGTGCATGTTCTTGGAATCTTTGTCTAATATAAGGTAATTGTAACTTTGTGGGTTGGTCTCTGTGTCCTCTATTCTGTACCATTGCAGAACCCCCATTTATAGGAATAGCATATATTGCCTTTAATGTAGTAAAAATATCTATGGCGAAGCTATTTGTTTATTGAAATATAAACCTCAGGGTATTGGCAAGAATCAGGAAAGATGAGAGGAAGAGAACTAAAGTACCAGTATAATAAAAGAAGACATTTGGAGTTTAACCCAAACATGGTCACAGTGTTATGTCTGTCCCTATCTTCCAGCAAAGGAGATGTATGTCACTTGATAGCAGTGAGCAGTGTAGTTTTTACTGAAGGTTGTAAAGGAAAGTGTGGGGTATGTTACACCTCAGGGAACAGCATTTCTTTCCAGAGAAGCCAACTGAATGATTTTTATCTGCAAAGCTGCTTTCTTCAGCCTCTAGAAAGCTTCTGACTCCCAACTCCCAATCTTCTCCATATCCCTTTCATTTCTCCTCTATTGTGATTAAAAACTCCACATAACATTAAATTTACCATCTTAACCATTTTTAAGCATATAGTTCCATAGTGTTAAGTATATTTTCGTTGTTATGCAATAGGTCTTTAGAACTTTTGTTTTGTTTTGCTTTGTAACACTGAAGTTTTGTACCCACCAAACACTGCTGATTTGGCCTCTTCTCTTCCCTTGGCCCCTTGGGAAGTTTCTACTTTCTGTTTTTATGATTTTGATTCATTTACATGTTTCAGATGAGTGAAAATCGTATATTACTTGTTATTTTATGATTGGTTTAATTTGCTTAGCACAATGTTCCTCTGTGTTGCAACACATGACAGGATTTTCTTTTTTAAGGATGCATAATATTTCATTGCACACTACATTTCCTTATTTATTCATCTATCCATAAGACATTTGGATTGCTTGCACCTCTTGGCTTTTGGGAATAATTCATAAAAATCTTAGGTATCTAGATATCTCTTTTAGATTTTGCTTTGAATTATTTTGAATATATACCCAGAGGTGAGATTGCTGGATAACATGTGTGGTAGTTAGTATGTATTTTTAAGTTGATTGGATTAAGAGATGTGTAGGATTAAGAAATTTCTGTGTGTGTTGATGTGTTTCCAAGCATGATTGGCATGTGGAACAGCAAACTAAGGAGGGAGACCTGCCCCAAAATATAGATAGCACTGTCTGATGGGCAGAGGGGCCTGAATGAAAAAAATGGAAGAAGCTCAGGTAGATGCAAGCTTGATTCTTTTTTAGTGGGTGTGTCTATCACTGATGCCATTGCTCAAGCACAGGGGACTCCAGCATCTTCATTCTTGCAACATGGACTCTTACCAGAGATTTTCCAGGGAGTTACCAGGCCTTCAGAATTGAACTGGGGCTGCATCATTGGTTCCTCTTGTTCTGAGGCTTCAGCTTCTTGGACTGAGCAGCTACTGGTTCCTCTGGCTTTCTGCTGTGCAGACAGCAATTGTGGGACTACTCAGCTTCTGATTGTGTAAGCCAACCTAATTAATACCCTTTTATAATCATACATATACATAACCTGTTGGTTCTGTTTCTCTAGAGAACACTAATATAATATGGCAATTCTATTTTCAACTTTTTGAGGAATACTATTTTCCATTTTACGTGCCTACCAACAGTATACAGGATTCCAAAACCTCTGCATTCTCATCAAAATTTATATTCTATTCTTTTTATCGTGGTTATCATTTTCATCTTTTTCTTGTAGCCGTCATCTTGATAGGATTTCTCATTGTAGTTTTGATTTGAAGTTTTCCTGATAATTAGTGATGTTGACCATTTTTCCATATGCTTTTTGGCTCTTTATCTATCTTCTCGGGAGAATGCAAATATTTTGTCCATTTATAAATTGGATTTTTAATTGTTGAGTTATAAAATTCCTCATGTATTCTAGATATTAACCCATTGGCAGACATGTGATTTGCAAATATTTTCTCCTATTCTGAAGGTTGACTCTTAACTGTTGATTGTTTCCTTTGATATTCAGACGTTTTAAAATGTGACATGGTCCCATTTATCTACTTTTGCTTTTGTTACCTGTATTTTGGTGTCATATTTAAGAAGTCATTGCCAAATCTAATGTTCTGAAAATTTCTACAATATTTTCTTTTTTTTATTGGTTGTTCAAAACATTACAAAGCTCTTGACATATCATATTTCATACATTTGATTCAAGTGGGTTATGAACTCCCATTTTCACCCTGTATACAGATTGCAGAATCACATCAGTTACACATCCACGTTTTTACATATTGCCATACTAGTGACTGTTGTATTCTGCTATCTTTCCTATCCTCTACTATCCCCTCCTCCCCTCCCCTCCCATCTTCTCTCTCTACCCCATCTACTGTAATTCATTTCTCTCCCTTGATTTTGTTCCCTTTCCCCTCACATCCTCTTATATGTAATTTTGTATAACAATGAGGGTCACCTTCCATTTCCATGCAATTTCCCTTCTCTCTCCCTTTCCCTCCCACCTCTCGTCCCTGTTTAATGTTAATCTTTTTCTCATGCTCTTCCTCCCTGCTCTGTTTTTAGTTGCTCTCCTTATATCAAAGAAGACATTTGGCATTTGTTTTTTAGGGATTGGCTAGCTTCACTTAGCACAATCTGCTCTAATGCCATCCATTTCCCTGCAAATTCCATGATTTTGTCATTTTTTAGTGCTGAGTAATACTCCATTGTGTATAAATGCCACATTTTTTTATCCATTCATCTATTGAAGGGCATCTAAGTTGGTTCCACAGTCTAGCTATTGTGAATTGTGCTGCTATGAACATCAATGTAGCAGTATCCCTATAGTACACTCTTTTTAAGTTCTTCAGGGAATAGTTCGAGAAGGGCAATAGCTGGGTCAAATGGTGGTTCCATTCCCAGCTTTCCCAGGAAATTCCATAATGCTTTCCAAATTGGCCGCACCAATTTGCAGTCCCACCAGCAATGTACAAGTGTACCCTTTTCCCCACATCCTCACCAGCACTTGTTGTTGTTTGCCTTCATAATGGCTGCCAATCTTACTGGAGTGAGATGGTATCTTAGGGTGGTTTTGATTTGCATTTCTCTGACTGCTAGAGATGGTGAGCATTTTTTCATGTACTTGTTGATTGATTGTATGTCCTCCTCTGAGAAGTGTCTGTTCAGGTCCTTGGCCCATTTGTTGATTGGGTTATTTGTTATCTTATTGTCTAATTTTTTGAGTTCTTTGTATACTCTGGATATTAGGGCTCTATCTGAAGTGTGAGGAGTAAAGATTTGTTCCCGGGATGTAGGCTCCTTGTTTACCTCTCTTATTGTTTCTCTCTTTAGGGTTCTGTAGTTTTCATTGTATAAGTCTTTCACCTCTTTTGTTAGGTTGATTCCCAAGTATTTTATTTTTTTTTTTGAGGATATTGTGAATGGGGTGGTTTTCCTCATTTCCAGTTCAGAAGATTTGTCACTGATGTATAGGAATGCTTTTGATTTATGCGTGCTGATTTTATATCCTGCCACTTTGCTGAATTCATTTATTAGCTCTAGTAGTTTCTTTGTAGAACCTTTTGTGTCTTCTAGGTATAGGATCATATCATCTGCAAATAGTGATAATTTAAGTTCTTCTTTTCCTATCTTAATGCCTTTAATTTCTTTTGTCTGTCTAATTGCTCTGGCCAGTATTTCGAGAACTATATTGAGTAGAAGTGGTTAGAGAGGGCATCCCTGTCTTGTTCCAGATTTTAGAGAGAATGCCTTCAGTTTTTCTCCATTTAGAATGATGCTAGCCTGAGGCTTAGCATAGATAGCTTTTACAATGTTGAGGTAAGTTCCTGTTATCCCTAGTTTTTCTAGTGTTTTGAACATAAAGGGATGCTGTACTTTGTCGAATGCTTTTTCTGCGTCTATCGAGATGATCATATGGTTCTTATCTTTAAGTCTATTGATGTGGTGAATAACGTTTATTGATTTCCGTATATTGAACCAGCCTTGCATCCCAGGGATGAATCCTACTTGATCATGGTGCACGATCTTTTTGATATGTTTTTGTATCCGATTTGCCAGAATTTTATTGAGGATTTTTGCATCTAAATTCATTAGGGATATTGGTCTGTAGTTTTCTTTCTTTGAGGTGTCTTTATCTGGTTTGGGAATCAGGGTGATATTGGCCTCATAGAATGAATTTGGAAGTTCTCCCTCTTTTTCTATCTCCTGAAATAGATTGTAGAGTATTGGTATTAGTTCTTCTTTAAAGTTCTTGTAAAACTCTGCTGTATATCCATCCGGTCCTGGGCTTTTCTTTGGTTGGTAGTCTTTTGATGGCTTATTCTATTTCCTCACTTGATATTGGTCTGTTTAGGTTGTTTATATCATCCTGACTCAATCTGGGAAGTTCATATATCTTAAGGAATTTATCGATGCCTTCACTATCTTCTATTTTATTAGAGTATAGGGTTTCAAAATAATTTCTAATTATCTTCTGTATTTCTGAATTGTCTTTTGTGATGTTGCCTTTTTCATCTCGTAAGCTAGTAATTTGGGTTCTCTCTCTTCTTCTCTTTGTTAGCGTGGCTAGTGGTCTATCAATCTTATTTATTTTTTCAAAGAACCAATTTTTAGTTTTGTCAATTTTTTCAATTGTTTCTTTTGTTTCGATTTCATTGATTTCAGCTCTAATTTTAATTATTTCTTGCCTTCTACTATATTTGCTGCTGATTTGTTCTTCTTTTTCTAAGGCTTCGAGGTGTAGTGTGAGGTCATTTATTTGTTGGCTTTTCCTTCTTTTAAGGAATGAACTCCATGAAATGAATTTTCTTCTTAGTACTGCTTTCATAATGTCCCAGAGATTTCGATATGTTGTGTCTGAGTTTTCATTTACCTCTAAGAATTTTTTAATTTCCTCTTTGATGTCTTCTGTAACCCTTTGTTCATTCAGTAGCATATTGTTTAATCTCCATGTGATGTAGGATTTTTCCTTTCTCATTTTGTTATTGATTTCCAATTTCATTCCATTATGATCTGATAAAATGCATGGTAGTATCTCTACTCCTTTGTAATTGCTAAGATTTGCCCTGTGACATAATATATGGTCTATTTTTGAGAAGGATCCATGTGCTGCTGAGAAGAAAGTGTATCCGCTTGATGTTGGGTGGTATATTCTGTGCATATCAATTAAGTCTAAATTATTAATTGTATTATTGAGCTCTATGGTTTCTTTATTCAACTTTTGTTTGGAGGATCTGTCCAGTGGTGAGAGAGGTGTGTTAAAATCTCCCATGATTATTGTGTTGTGGTCTATTTGACTCTTGAACTTGAGAAGAGTTTGTTTGATGAACGTAGCTGCACCATTGTTTGGGGCATATATATTAATGATCGTCAAGTCTTGTTGGTGTATGGTTCCCTTGAGCAGTATGTAGTGTCCTTGTTTATCCCTTTTTATTAACTTTGGCTTGAAGTCTATTTTATTTGATACAAGTATGGACACCCCTGCTTGCTTCCGGGGTCCGTATGAGTGATATGATTTTTTCCCAACCTTTCACCTTCAGTCTGTGTATGTCTTTTCCTATCAGATGAGTCTCCTGTAGGCAGCATATTGTTGGATCTTTTTTTAAAATCCATTCTACTAGCCTATGTCTTTTGATTGGTGCATTTAAGCCATTAACATTTAGGGTTACTATTGAGATATGGTTTGTATTTCCAGCCATATTTGATTATGTATGTTACTTAACATGATTTGTTTTTCCTCTATGATTAGTTTTTCCTTTACTGTACTACCTCCTGCTGTTGGTTTTCATTGTTATTTTTCATTACCTCTTCCTGTAATGTTTTGCCAAGGATGTTTTGAAGAGCTGGTTTTCTAGCTGCAAATTCTTTTAACTTTTGTTTATTGTGGAATATTTTTATTTCATCTTCAATACTGAAGCTTAATTTTGCTGGATACATGATTCTTGGTTGGAACCCATTTTCTTTCAGTGTTTGAAATATGTTGTTCCAGGATCTTCTAGCTTTCAGAGTCTGTGTTGAAAGATCAGCCGTTATCCTGATTGGTTTACCCCTAAATGTAATCTGCTTCCTCTCTCTTGTGGCTTTTAAGATTCTCTCCTTATTCTGTATGGTGGGCATCTTCATTATTATGTGTCTTGGTGTGGATCTCTTATGATTTTGCACATTCGGTGTCCTGTAGGCTTCTAGTATTTGGATTTCTTTTTCATTCTTTAAGTCTGGGAAGTTTTCTAGTATTATTTCATTGAATAGATTGCTCATTCTCTTGGTTTGGACCTCTATACCCTCTTGTATCCCAATAACTCTTAGGTTTGGTTTCTTTATGTTATCCCATAATTCTTGGATGTTCTGCTCATGATTTCTTAACATTCTTGCTGAGCTGTCTATGTTCTTTTCAAGTTGAAAAACTTTGTCTTCGTTGTCTGAAGTTCTATCTTCTAAGTGTTCTACTCTGCTGGTAATACTCTCATTTGAGTTTTTAATTTGGTTTATTGTTTCCTGTGTTTCCAGGATTTCTGTTTGTTTGTTTTTTATATCCTCTATCTCCCTATAGAGTTGATCTTTTGCTTCTTGGATTTGTTTATGTAATTCATTGTCAAAGTTATCTTTCATTGTCTGAATTTGCTGTATAATGTCTTCCTTGAGACTCCAGATCATCTGAAGCATGTATATCCTGAACTCTTTGTCTGACATTCCATCAGGTGCAGATATTACCTCATCTAATGTTGAAATGACCTGTATTGTTTGTGGTCCTTTCTTTCATTGTTTTTTCATACTGCTCATGATTCTTTCTAGCTTTGTGAAACTGTTGTGTTAATGTTTTTCCCCTTATATATTTGTATTGTTCTTGTATAGCTCCAAAATCCCTCTTTTGCGGAGAAAGACAATGTTAACAGTTCCCAATATCAACAGTACATCATCTAAGCACAAGTTTTCATTATTAATACATTTATAGTTAGATTCTAAGTCTATAGATATTGGTTTTAATTATTACTTAAGAATATATTCATTAGTTTCATAAAAGGCATACCATATCTGGTGGCATATAGAAAACTTAATTTCAGACGAAGGTTGTTATACTTAGAGGGAAAGGAGTGAGGGTATGAGGTTAAACTAACTTAGCACCTTTGGAGAACTCTAACCAATAGACTGGTAATTTATGGAAGAATGTATAGACTCAACCTCCTATCTGTATTTAGATAGTTACCCTATGTATAGATAGCAATAGTTAGGAGATTGAAAGTGGGATAGAGAGAATATGAATGAAAAAAAAGGAAAAAAATAACAAGGAAGAAAAGAGAAATAAGAGAAGGAAAAGGAAAGTAAGATAGAAATAAAGAAAAAAAATGGGGGGAAGGTGGAGTATATGCAATTCCTCTATATTATATTACTTTGGTAATTCGGTTGTTCATGCACAGTTCTTGGTTTCACATATTTTGAAGCTGTGGAAGAGAGAGAAGAAAAGAGAGAAAGAAAGAGAAAAAAAAAGTCTCTCAGAACACTGTTTTCCTTGCTTCCAGTAGGTGGCGTTGTCTATTCCTAACTTGAGCCTCTGTATTCAGGGTGGTGGGTATAGCCAGTGTGAAAGGAAATGAGCTTCCACCTGTATCTTCCTTACTCTAGTCTCTGTGTTAGAAACCAGGTGCCTGTACAGTTGTTGTTTTGCGTTGATAGCTACAACCCCCAAAAGCTTGTGGGAAATATTTTGAGTTATCACAGCTAAGGGTGGGGGAGTTGGAAACCGGGTACCTGGATCAGCCACAGAACCGTGCCCGTAGCTACACCCCCTTTGATGGGTTTTAAGGGTTGATGGGCTTCCTCCGGACTAGCACACGGGGTGGGGCCGGGCTTCCTCCTCCGGTCTGGCTTGGCTGGTGCCCGGCTGCTTCCTCCTCCGGTCTCTACAATATTTTCTTATAGGACATTTATCATTTATGGTTTTAGCCTTAAGTACCTAGTGGTTTTTTTTTTTTTTTTAATAAATGTTTTATATGTGGTTATCCAGTTTTTCAAAGACCATTTGTTGAAGAGATTGTCTTTTTTCCCATTGTGTAATTGTGACATCCTCATTAAAAATTATTTGGCCATATGCTTAAGGGCTTATTTGGAGGCTCATTTTCTGACCAATTGGTTTATATGTCTATCTTTATGCCGATACTGCACTATCTTAATTACTGCTGCTTTATAGTATTTTTTGAAATAAGGAAGTATAAAGACTCCAATATTATGATTTTTAGATTTTTTTTTCTATTTTAGGGTCCTCTGAGATACCATATGAATTTTAGCATAGCCTTTTCTATCTCTGAAACATTGGAATTTTGATAGGGATTGTTTTGAGTTTGTGAATTGCTTTGGTTAGCATGGCTAGTTTAACAATATTATTTTCCAATCTATGAACATAGGATGTCTTTTAATTTATATGTGTCTTTTTCAATTTTCTTTCTCAATTTTTTTTAAGTTTTCAGTGCACAAGTCTCCTAGGCTAAGTTTACTTCTAAATGTTTGATCTTTTTTGATGCTAGAATAAGTGGGAGTGTTTTCCAATTTCTCTTTTAGAATGGTTATTAGTATAAAGAAATGAACCTGATTTTTCAATGATTCTGTAGACTATAACTTTGCTGAAATCATGTCATTTTTTAACATTTGTATTATGTGTTAGCTTTTTTTGTAATCTTTAAAATTTGTTACATTTAAGTTTATATAATCTGAAAACAGATTATGGTACTTTTTCTTTCTCAATTTGGAATGTCCCCCACCCCCCTTTTTTTGTCAAATTGTTCTGGTTAGGATTTTCAGTACTATGTTGAATAGTAGTGGTGACAATAGGCATCTTTGTCATGTTCCTGATGCTAGAGGAAAAGCCTTTAGTCTTTCACAACTAGGTATGATGCTACCTGTGGAATTTCCATATATCCCTATTTCTTTTATGTAGATTTCAAGAGGTAAATCTCTAGGTTTAGTCCTTTAAATGTACCAAATTTCCTAGTTTCTTTGTGTGTCTCGTTATCTTCTGTGGAAATTTTAGCATTTGAAAAATCAGCTATATTTCCTAGACGTTGTGGTCTAGTTTTATACATGAAGAACTTTCTCCATTCAAGGTGGCTAGATTCAGTCCCTTTCTGAGGATGCATCGTCTCTGGGCTTATGTGTGTATCTAATTAAATAGGTTTGCCAGTTACTACTCAGGACCTTCCCCTTGGGTCTGTCTGCTATTCTGCAATGGCCCTGGAGCTTAATTAAGGGTGGGGGGATACTGGAGCTCCACCCTAGTGTCTATTTCTGGTACTGCATAGACTTGTGCTTGTCAGGTTCCTTGTTAGAGGCTCTGAAGCTTGTGCTGTGTTCCTATTCTTGTAGAGACCCGAATCTAAGCAAGACTCATCCCTTGGGTGTCCCTCAAAGGTCAAGATGTTGGATATATTTTCTACTCCTTCTTTCCCAGGGAGAAGACAGGGGTTGGGGCCTTTGTAAGAACTCAGGTTTTTTTTTGGATTTTGCAAAAAGGCAGTTGTTATCTGTGTATTGTTAATTCCCTGTCTTTATTGGGGGTAGGAATGTATAGGGCTTCCTATCTGCTATCTTGATGATATCACCTCCTCCCTATCCCTTTTCTTAAGCAAAGCAGTGTAGCTTTACCTATTTTTCTAATCTTACAACTTCATACTCCTCACTGAACTTTATTCAAGTATATAAAATGTCAGTATATTAGAAATGAGATCCTCAAAAAACAAAATGTTCTTTGACTTCTAGGACCCACTTTCTTTAGAATTTTGACTTCTAGGACCCACTTTCTTTAGAATTTGTAAATTATGAATAATAATAGGGTTTTCTTTTTTTTATAGGAGTTTTTAGGGCTAACTTAGAAATAAGAGAGGAGTGCCTAGAGAGCAGCATGAGAAGGGCAAGAAAGTTTGACTACTGTGTATGGCGCACTTGTGCAACTTCAGGTAGATGCAGTCCTGCCCCAGGATATGTAAATGTCTCAGACGGTGGAGTAGAGCAACAGCTGAGTTTTAGCCCCTTACTAACTTCTTTAGCCATGCACCTTTGTGCAGCATACAACCTGCATGGCTATATGGCAGCCTTGATTGGTTGTCCTTTTTGCAGTGCTGGGGTTTGAACCCAGGCCCTTGCACATGCTAGGAAAGCACTCTACCACTGAGCCACATCCCCATTCACTATATAGCAGCCTTGAAAAGAGAGGAATAAAGTTGTAAGTGGGGTCTTTGGGAAAGGTGAACCATGAGAAGTTGGTTATTCCTAAGGAGCTTGAATTTTTTTAATTTTTATTTTTCAGCTTAAACAGCAGAAGAAATGATTTATTGTACACACATTACACTGGCCACAATTGAGAAGCAAACTAGTCCAGAATGCCAAAGTTCCTTGGCCAAGGACCAACAGGGGCTGTTATGAGCAAGGTGGGTCTTTTCTCAATGATGGTCTTGGTGACAGGATGGCAATATAAATTCTAAATCCACTGAGACAAAAATCTGGACAGTAGCAGGCAGTCCAACAACTTGTATCAATGTCCTTGGCCTCTGGCATTCCTTATTTCTACCCCTTTGGCCTCCATGATGTGCAAGCTAGTTTACAGGGACCTCTACCTCATCTCTCTTCTTTTGCACGTAAGCTCATACATATGCTTCTTTCTCCACTTGGCTTTTGCTGTGCAGAGGTTTCCAAGAAAATGGTGCTAAGGCTGAAAGAGCTTGAATAATTTTAAAGACAGGAATGGCTAATGTTCAATTAAAAAATTATCTGCTGAGAGATAATATAATCATTTCATTTACCTTGGAGCTATCTGAAAAGTAGTCTATGAATAAGACCTTGAGTTGGTGGTATTTTGAAAGGTAGTGTGATTGTGTCTCAATATAGCTGATCAAGCAGTGGCTTAAGGTGTAAATATGATTGGGCAGTAGAAGCAGCTGTAACATGGGGGTGACTCAGGGGTGGTCTCTAAGCTAACTGTCCTAATGCTTGGATCATATTTTTAAAAATGGATCCATGACTTAAGGGGGTATGTTCAAAGATAGCTTAGAGTATAATGATTAATGTATTGGCTCAGACTGTGGAATCATATCCCAGTGTACTATATCGTATTCAAAACAGCCCCTGATGATCCCACGTCCTGTTATTCCCACCACTGCACATTGCCTTCTCTGAATATGGGCTGCATTTAGTGACTGACTTCTAGGAAATAGAACATGGTATATTTGATGTAGTGTTACCCTGAGATTAGGTTACAGAAAGCCTATGGCTTTTTTCTGGGACACTCTCCTTTTGCCCTTGCTCACTTGCTCTAAGGGAAGTCAGCTAGCTGCTGTGTTTTGAGCTGCTCTGTGGAAAGGCTCACATGGCAAAGGAACTGAAGGAAATCTTTTAGCCAATAACCAGCAAAGAATTGAATCCTTTCAACAGGCATGTGAGTGACTGAGAATAAGATCCTTCTTCAGACAGGCCTTGAGATGAAACCTCAGCTTTGACCAATTTCTTGACTATAGTCTTAAGAGAACTTAAAGCCAAAGCACCCAACTTTTCGGCTGTATCAGTTATATATTGCTGAGTAATAAACTACCTCAACTCAATGGCTTGAACAAAACAACATTTATTTTCTTATAGTTTCTATGGGTTAGGAATTGGTAGTAGCTTACCTGGATGATTCTGTCTTGGGTCTATCATGAGGTCACAGTAAAGATGCTAGTTGGGGCATCTGTCAGATCAGGAATTGATTGGAGGTATTGTATTCACTTCCAAAATGGTGCACTGATATTGCTGGCAAGTCGATGGTGGCTGTTGTTAGAAGGTCTCAATTATTTGTCTCATGGCCCGCTTCCTGTGACTGAGAGTGTTCTCACAGTATGGACTCTGGCTTCCTCCATAATAAGTGATCCAAGAGAAGCTGAAATGCTTATTATGGTCAAACCATCAATTTTACCATGATGATTGACCCCACAGACTGTTCCTACCCTGTATAATGCAAGAAGAGACTACCCAAAGCCGTGACTACTGGGAAGCAAGCTACTGGACCTTGGAATAGTTGCCTAATGTCCCTACACTTCAGTTTCTGTGGCTTTGAAATGTGGATAATGATGGCAGCTGCCTTTCAGGGTTCTGTAGTATTTTATTAATTAGCACTTAGTAACCAACATAAACAAATTCTCTTTTCCTCAATGTTAGTTTTCTAAAAAGGTTATGTGAAGAGTAGTAGAAAATGATGAGCAATTCTAGTATGGCTATCTTGAGCTATAAGTGAACCTTCTGTGTACTCAGTAAATGTTAGCTATTTTCATAATTATTATTACTAGTTATGAGGGTGTTATTACTTATATTGCTGATGGCCCATCTTTCTTAACACTGGATCCCATAAATGACTTGTTGTATAATCATCTTACATATGAAGTTCATTGGGAACTTATCTAATGGCACCTCTTGATTAAACCACATTTAACACATTATGACTTAATAAAATATTCTGACGATTGAGATTGCCTCATTACGTGTCACAGAAATTAAAAGCACAGCTTCTAATATAAATGTGCTGTCCTTAATGTGCTGGCAGAGAGCTTTTTGCTGATAGGGTCAGCAGAACACAGAACATGCCTGCCATACAGTATCTGCAAGGTCAGCTCAGAAATTCTGACTCTTGATTAGGTTGCAGGGGGGTGCATTATATTTGCTTTCAGTCTCATGAAGGTGGAGTACAGATTCTTCAAGAAGATGGCAGGTAGTTTTAGGAGTAATTTGGTTTTAAGAAGCAGAAATTCAAGCAGGGTTTCTTGAGAGCACGTATTTATTCCAAGTGTTCAGAGAAATCTCAGAGTCTCACAGAATGCAACTATTGTTAAGGAGGTGTCATGAAACAGGAATTTCATCATGTGGTTTTTCTTTCTGTCTTGCCATGTGGTCTTCACCTCTGACCTTTGACTGTGTGCAGAAGGAAGCTTCTAAGATGGTCTGCAATGACCAATCTCCTGGTATTCATGTCCTTGTATGACCTTTTCCTTTTGCATGTTGGATGGATTTGTTGACCCATTTCTAAAGGTGGAAGTAATTGGATGCCACTTTTGAGGTTAGGTGAAAACAGAAGGTGACTTTAATATTGAGTGCTCTCTCTCTCTCTCTCTCTCTCTCTCTCTCTCTCTCTCTCTCTTTCTCAGAACAATGTGCTGCAGGAAGTGCCAGCAACAAAATGGAGAGGTCCACCTGGGGTGGTGAGGAACCAAGGTCCTCAAGCCAACAGTTTCTGAGATTCTGAGTTTCCTCAATCTGAAAGTTCATGAGAAACTAAAGCCTGCTGATAATAATGTGAACTTGGAAGTGAATCCCTTATTCCCAGTTGAGTTGTGGAGTCTTGAGAAACCCCAGCTGATATCCTGACTGCAACCTCCTGAGATACTCTGAGCCAGAATTACCTAGCCAAACAGCTTCTCCTTGCTGAATATAGAAACAGTGGCATAATACTGATTTTTGTCACAGTTTGTTACATAGCAATAGAAAGTAAATGCAGATTGTGATCCCTGGAAGTTGAATCACAAATCTAAAATGTGGAAGTGGCTTCAGAACTGGGCATGGGGTTTTGACCAAAGTGTTAGTGAAATTCTAAGGAGCCTTCAGGAAACTGTCAATGGAAGCCTCTTGGCCTTTTAAAAGGCTGAGGGTGAATGCTGGCAGTAAATTTAAGGAAGGAAGAAATCTTGCTATGTACTAGAGTAACAACATGGTTACACAACCTAATGACATTATCTACTCCAGTAGTGTGGCAAGTAGAAAATGTGCCTAGTGAACTGGATGGTCTAGTTTAGTACAGTCTTAGCAATGTGTTAAAGTTGGAGCTTGGATTCTTCTTGCTGCTTGTAGTAAAACTGAGGAAGGAATTAAATTGAGGTAAGGACTTTTAAAAAAGAAGCCAAGATTTGGCAGTTTTGAAATTTATCAGCCTTTTCAGATGGCAAGTGGTGCTGAAATTAAGAAATCGGCTTTTGTTAAAGATAAAATCCAGAACACTATCAGGAGAATGGAAATCTAAAGATGAATTAAAGAAAGTGACTCTCAAAACTTCTGTTCATATTTCAGAAAGATCAAAGGTTATGTCCCAAGGTACTATTCAGCCACATAAAAGACCCTTTAGAGATGAATGGTGTGTCTCACAGAGTCTCTATATGACATAATACTGCTTCAAGAAAGTTTAAGAGCATTGCCCTTCAGCTGTCTCAGCCAAGGCTCATTGGAGAGGATCTTACTTCTATATTTGTGAGTGTGGCTTTTGTCCGTCAGAGTGAATCTCAGTATGATTTATAAGAGAGCTGTGAAGTTTTTAAAAGAGTTATATATGCAGAAACATCACCAGTTTGGACTCAGACTAACTACAGAAAAATGAGAGACCCTTGGATCTCAGAATTCTGTGAAGGAAGGAGCCTGGGAAGTTGCTCACTATACACACACGTCACCTTTCATGAAAAGGAAGACAGACTCAGAGGCGAACAAGAACTGAGAAGGTGAAGCCAAGTTAGCGAAAACTATTTCCAGGGCCTTGACATCTAAACCAAGGATGTTCCAATATTTCTCAGCTGAATTTCCAAACGCCATGGACGGGTGACTCCTTTGCTTACCCTATTTCATCCCTTTTGGACAGGATTGTATGTAGTTTTCTAATGCCTGTCCTCATTTTGTGTGATGTGTATGTGTGTGTGTGTGTGTGTGTGTGTGTGTGTGTGTAGACCAAGACAAATTGTATCCGAAGAGCTATACTTAAAGAAATACACCTGAGACTTGAGAAGGCTCATCAATGCTGGGACCTAATTTAGATGACAGGATTCTGGACTTTGACATGATGTTATAATGGAATGAAACTTTTAGGGGCCCTGGGATGAGATAAGGGAGATTTTCATGTGAATTATTGGGGCCACAGAGCAGACTATGGTATGCAGCCTTTGAGATGATTCCCATTTATCCTCCCTTCTAGGATTCATGTTCTTGGGTAATCTCAAACCACTGAACATGGGCTGGAGATAATGACTCCCTTCTAATTGGTTTAACATGGAAAAATGGGTAATCTTCAGAGATTACCCATCTATTAGAAAAGACTTTGGCTTCCACCATAGTATGTGCTCTTTCCCTTTCTTGGAAACTGGTACCAGGGGATGCAGACTGTCATTAGTGGGCAGACCTATGGAGAGGTGCATGCTGTGTCATGAGGGTCAAGGCCTCTTAGGAGGTTCAGTCCATGAAGAACTGAAACTTGCCAATGACCATACATGCAAAGTTGGAAGCAGATCCTTTGGCCCCTTGTGAGTCTTGAGATACCTGCAGTTCCATTCATCAGTTTGACTATAAGCCGTTTGAAAGATCCTGAACCAGAATCAAATGCTCTCAAACTCCTGACCTCAGGAACTGTGAGATGATAAATGTTTATTGTTCTAAGCCACTGAGTTTTGGGGTAATTTCATATGTAGAAAGAGATAACTTGGGCTGTCCACTTTCTATTTTTGTGGATTGGCTTCTCTGCCAACTCATCTGCATTTACATGAAATTGCATCACTTGCTCACCATAATGGACTGACTTACTCTTTGGGTCTCAATCTTAAATTTTTTAGAGCAAGAATTTAATGGCCCAGTTTGAGTCAGGTGTCCCCTCTATTTTATTTACCTGGAAATGGTGGGGCAAGAGATATGCAGAGCTTACTCCCTTTGGTGGGGTATTCTTATAAAAACAATTAAGAGGAAACGCTGAGCCTCTCCAGATTGCTACTTTGAGAAAAGCAGCCCAGAACTGTTTTTGTATCTGGAAAAGTGAACTGGATTATTCACAACAGTGCATCTAGGGGCTACATTATATTCAAAAGATTCAGTAAAATTGACATAAGATGCTGTGGCATTAACAGTGATATTTAAAAAAAACACTATGCATACAAAATGGAAATTAACTCTGCTTGTAACTAGTAGTAATAAATAAAGCTATTTCCAAAGTATTTTTACTGAAGGAGTAGAAGTGACCATACTTTTTTTCAAGGTGTAACAACACAGGTAATAACTAGAACTGTCAAGTGAATACACTGGGTGACCCCTCCAGGGAGATAGTCTCATTCATCAGGGCTGATTCAGGAGTCTGTTAGGAAGGAATTGGGCTCATGCCACTGTTGTGGGGCAGGAGGACTGCAATGTGTGCCTAGGGGGACTGTGAGTTACTGTTAACATTTTATGTTTCATTGGTGCTTTCTAGTGGCAAACTGCAGTGATGTTTTTTAGAGCAGGTTGAGTTCAGAATTGTATTACAGTAATAAAGGACTGTCTTGTTGAAGGCCTTTCCCCCCTTCTTTTCTGTTATTTTTTAAAAAAACTACCCTATGTAGCACAGTAACTTGAATGTTCTAAAGGGAATTGTAAACTGTTCCCTGAAGATGAAAACAACAAAACAACAAAACCCCCAAACCCACCTACATTTAGATTTTAGCTTTATGAAAGTTAAAATGTAAGACAACTTGGGTAAAATATTTAGAACACAGAAAACTATGTGCATAATAATATCAAAATGGTATTAAATGGGTGTGTACAAGAATATTCACCTATTTTAACAAACTAGTTTGTATAATTTTGACGCTGAAGCTTATACAGTGAGGTTAAGGTATATATACAGTGGGTTTGCATTTGTGTCTCATCTGTCTGGGATATTGGGTCAGGCACCAGTAGTCTGGGGTCCTTGAGGGCTCCTATTAATCCAAAGAGGTGACTGCGAGGATTTGAAACCTGGTGATTTGGCTTCCAGATTTTAGATTTATAACTTTTTAAAGAGGAAAGAGAAAAAGAGGCTGTTCAAAATATTGATGGAGGGTTCTGGGAAGCAAAGAAATCACTCTGAGATGGGAGAGAGTTGAAAGAATTAGTCTCTTTACAAGTACAGGGAGGCTGAGGGTGTGAAACTGAGAGCATCATGGATGCCAACCCCTGGCCCAGCCTCCTGGGAGCTTGGTGTGAGTTTGCACATGGAGAGTTTTATAAAACTCAAAGTGTAGGACTGTCTTTTAGGACCAAAGGAACTGTAATCATGTAGATCAAAGCCATCTATGATTGGTTGAAAAAAAAAAGGTAATCTTTTCTGTCATCCATGTGAAATAGAAGAGACAGACAGCAAACCCCCACCCATCAGGTGCTACTGGCAGCATTAGAAAAGTGTTTGCCAGACAGCACTGGCTAGGCTTTCCAGGACCGTAGGAAAGGCTGGGCATGGGGGACTAACCAAGCAGATTCCTTCTTATTGACCGTGGTGGTGTGTGTGATTTAACTCCTTTCCCAAAAAGCATTTCTGTCAATTCCAGCTGCATGGTGGTGGAAAGAATGAAGGGGTGAGTAGAATGAAAAACTGAACCAAACCAACAAACAAAAAAATCAAAACTGGGACTGAATAATCATTATCCGACCCTTTAAATTTGTCCCTCTGAGACTTGACATGGTCTGGGAAGAAAATGGTGAGTCTTGACCTATGGAAACTTGCTACTTTTCTAATAAGAAACTACAAATTTTCATCCAAAGTACTGAGATCTTGTTTTAATATGCAGCTTTAAATGGAATGTACCTGCTACATTGAAGTTCATATTTGCAATATGGACATGAAGCGCTAACAGGGGCAATGAGACATGATCTGTGTGGAGAAGGCAGCTCTGGGCTGTGCTAAGTGGGCCACTTTTACAGACTGGGGCAGTTTGGCGTTCTGCATCCAATCCGTTGCCTTTTTTTGTGTGTGTTTCCTCCCATTGCAAGCCACAGTTTTCTCCCAGTGTCAGTAAACTTCTCAGTTCTCATCTTGCCATCATTACAAAGCAATTCCACTTTAGGGAGAAGAGTAAGAGAGGATGGTTAGATTGCGCAGTCCTTTGCAGGGCCATATCAATCTCTCCCATTCTTCCTCTCTTGCTTACTCTCCCAGGACTTCTGCCTGGTGTCAAACTGTCAGCATTTAAGGCACCCCTTGGATTTTTTAGGACCAACTTGGAGTGGGATAGAATTGTTTCTTAGTACATTGTAAAGCAAGTACCCACACCCTTGACACTTCTACTTTTATTGAATGTCTCTGTTGTCTTTTTCACTAGCAAGGATATGGGCATCATTCTTTTGAGTCTCTATGCAGCCCCATATCAATTTCCATTTCAGTTATCTATTATGATAACGCAAGAGTCAATGATTAAAAAAACAGAATATTGGAATGGAAAGGGCAGATACTGGGGAATGACATTGGCAAAATTATATTGCTATATTGTGTGCATAAATGAATATGAACAATGAATCCCACCATTCTGTATAGTTATAATGCACCAATAAAAATATAAAAACAAAACCCAGAAAAGAACCTCTCCCACAAATCCCCCAAAATGTATATATTTATTGAGCTCATAAATTTTCGGGTGAGCTGGGTAGTTCTTTTGGTTTGACTGGGGCAAATTATATACTAACTGACCATTATTGGGTTCTCTCAACTATTTGGGTGTTGGACCCCTATTGTCTTGTCTAAAAAGGCCTTAGCAGGGACAGTTGAGGTCCCTTGGCTGAGTTCCACATCTTGTCCCCCAGAAGGTTAGCCTGGGGGAGTTCTCATGGCAAAGGTAGAGGAGGAAATGGCCAAATGGAAATGTGCAAGGTGCAAGAGCTTTTTTTTCATGCTTTTGATTTCTAACATCTCAATGGCTAAAGCAAGTTGCTTGGTTGAGCCCCAAAACCAGGGTGGGATGGAGTGCTCGGAATGGGAGAGCACTTCAAAATTAAAGGAGAAAGTCACACAGAGAAGAAAGGGTTGAGAAATTAATGCAATCCATCCTTTGCAGTCTCTTATTTCCTCAAGTGTGGGGTTACCTTAAGTGTAGGGATCGCCTTCAGGGCTTGTTCACAACCAGTCCTCACAAAACAACCCCAGGGAAGATTGTGTTAAATCAAGATTTGATTTCTACATTGATTGTTGATTAGGATATTTTAGCCTAAATTTCTAATTACTTAATAATAACATAATAAATCTGACAATCATAATGACAATTATTAAACTCAATGTACAGACATCATTCAGATTTCTTTACTGGCAATATGGCATATGGTAGTCCTTGTCACTCTTTTACGAATTGCTGTCCCTATGTAAGAGCTTGGAAACTAAAGATAAAGGAATATAACATTTAAAAAAAACTGATATGTGAAAAATTAGTTTTGTTGATAATACCACTTGCATAAGAAGGATAACAGCCTGAGTTAACAGACTGCATTTATATGTAGCCCAAAGCAAAAAGATGCTCATAGCTCTGCCCCAAACTGCAACCCTATCTAGTACTATATAATTTGCCTATTATAGACTTAACTTTCATATTATTTTCTTATTTTTATGAAAAGTTTTAAATTTATTATTATATACAGAACTTATCAGGATGTAAAAACTCATAGACGGAGACAGTCACAATTTGAAAATTATGCAATTTGTTCCTCTATCATCTTGCAAAAATGTGTACAAGTTAATAAAAATAAGTCCAGCTTCAGAAACATATAATATACAAGCACAGAAAATGATCAGTAGTATCCTGACACTTTTGAACTCAGCATCTATTAGAATTAGAAATAAGAGGAGAATTCATATAAAAATATTTTATAACTGCAATTCTCCAGATTTTCTTCCTATGTGGGATTTTCTTTCTATGGGGTCTTGATGCAGTTTAGTTCAAATACCCAGTGCATACTAATGGGAGTTCTCTGAGAACCACCCTGATGATGACGAAATGTCAAAAGACTCAGGTGTGCACTTACAGTGAATGTGCACAGACTTAAATTTTATCACTTCCATTTTTATATTTTTAGTTTTATTATTTTAAAAGCTGAATTAATCATTTATATTATAACCATTTTTGAAAGAAACTGAACACAAATATACAAATATACCTAGTTCTCGTCTTGGATTAAGAATACCACACCTTTTATTCATTTTTTGATTAGTATGGCTCAGGTTAGCGTTATTAATATTTTTGTTTTATATGTTAATACAGATTTCCTTCAGGGGCAGTTGAGTTATGTAGGTCTGTTTGATTAATTACCTCAGATTTTTAAATAAGTTCTGATGATTCTCTTCCCTGTATTGTCTCTTCCTAACTCTAGGCTGTTTTGAATATGACAATTCCTTTCCTTGATGATTTTAATCTATTTTGTTTTTGTTCTGTAACCCTTATTTCAGCATAAATCAGATAAACATTCAAAGTAAGTAGATTAAATTATATATTAAATTATAATTCAGTAGCCTTTTGTCCAAGAACCTGAGCCCCATACTTCTTTCAAAAATACAATAAAGGGAGCTTATTTATTAATTCAAAGTGTTTTGAATGCCAAATAGCGTATTTCATTGAATCTAAAATGTCAATTAAGATACAGACCTCTGTTTTATGGGCTACATAGAAGGCAAAATGTTACATGTTACAAGATAATGCCCCAAATGAGAGTTATTAAAATACAAGTTTTGGAAGAGCTGATAAATGATGTATGTGTGAGATAATATTTTGGGTGAAGGAGGTATACAAGTGATCAAAGCAGATATACGTTCCTGGAGCTCACATTCTAATGGCTAAGGGCAAATGGTTATGTCAGGTGATCATTAGTGCTGTGAAGAAGAAAGCAAGCGAGGTGAAGGGAAGAAGAATGACAAGTGAGATGGGGAATGTTCTTTTTATACAGAGTAGTCAGGGCATCAGGGCAGCATCTTTGCTAATGGGATGTTTGAACAGAGACCAGAAAGAAGGGAAAGAGTGAATGGAGATGGGAGAAAAGAAACGAATCGATTCAAGCTCAGATGAGGGTAGCAGTGATTGAGGTGGGAGAAGTGATCAGATTTGGCATATATTTTGAAAGTCAGTCTTACAGAATTTGTTAATGGATTTATAAGGGAGTATGAGAAAGAGGGGAACCAAGGATTTTGCCCACCAAAGAATTTGGAGTTGGCATTTATTGAGATAGAGAAAATGGAGGGAAACGGAACAGGGTCAAGTAAGAAGAAATGAAGTCCTTCATATTTTGTACATGTTAAGTTGGAAATACTTTAGTTATTAAGTGGAAGAAGGGAATTAGGCACATAAACATATGGAATTCAGGGGAAAGGTTCAGACAAGAAAAGTTTAAAGAGTAAAAATAAAAGAAGGAAGGAACACAGGTATTGATTGTAATACCTGTGTTCAGCAGGTATTACAATTCTGTAAGACTGACTTTTTGCTAATAGGTTGAGTAAAATAAGGACTAAGAATGACACTGAGTTTTTCAAAATAGAATTTGTGAGATAAAACAGATTGGAGTGGATTCAGGAAAGAATGAAAGGAGAAAAAGTAGAGGGACCTCTTTCTGCCTTGCTGTTGTAAAAGGGGGCAGAAAAATGGGATGATGGCTACCTCTCCTATGCATGAATCCTTTCCCAATTACTTTAAACGCATACAGTTGGAAGACATAGTAAGAAAATATTTGGGGTGCAGGGTCATTAATTCTCTGATATTACATCCCAAAAGTCTATGTCAAGAAATGAAGTAAGATCAAATATACTTTCTATTCAAAGAAAACCATGAGTTCTTTATGCTTTACATTGCCTTTTGAAAATTTAGGGTAGCACTGAAGATAAAAAGACAAAATTTGCAAATATGAGTCCAAAAATGTTGACCATCTTGTGCATTGGGTATCTTTACATTACCAGGAGCAGATGTTTGTGTTAATAGGCAGATATCACCTTGGGCTTCAGGTACTGTTTGTATGTGTTGATACGTCTGTCAAAACTTGCCTGAAAGGAAGGCTGTGGATTCTATAAGAGCTCAGGACAGTGATCAGGAAGGCTCCCATGTGAAATTCATACTGGGAATTCAAGAAGCTCTTACACTTCTAGAGTGGAACAGCTATAACCTTTTAAAAAACTATCTGAGAATTGATAGTTGTGACTCGGTAACTGCAACATCCAGAAGGTATAAATATAATCTATTAAAAGGCAGTTCCAGATTTTTGCTGGCTGGATAACCCCTAATAAGGTTCAAGGCAGGATGACAACCTTGTTCCTCTGTTTCCTCAGACTCTAGCCCTCTGTATGTCTCTGGGAGTGTTTCACAAATATTCATGGTTCAGTGACTACTGTCACTGCTCTACTGGGCATGACATCATCCACTCTGCCCAGGATGGCTGTGATACATCCAGGCTGCACCTCCAGGCTGCTGAGTCCCACCTCTCTTCTGGGTAGGGGCAGGGTCAAGTAGCCACCTTCAATATCATGATTGACTGTTTCCTCTAAGCTTTAGGCTCTTGTGATGGTCTTGTTGATCCTGTCAGATCCCTTAAAATGACTTATTTCCCAGGAACTCTGCATTGTTCCCAGGGAATTTACTTCATCCTTCTCTTCACCCTTTTATTATTATTCCTTCTCCTCTGCCGCTTCCCCCTCCTCCTCCTCCACCCCCCTCCTTCTCTTTATTTTTGGTACCTGGGATTGAACCCAGTGACACTTAACCACTGAGCCACAAACCCAGGCCTTTACATTTTTTTAAAAAAATGTTTTTTATTTTGAGACAGGTTCTCACTAAGTTGCTCAGGGCCTCACTAAATTGCTGAGTCTGGCTTTGAACTTGTGATCCTCCTGTCTCAGATTCCTGAGCTGATGGGATTATAGGTACATGCCACCATGCCCAGCTAGCTTACCTCACCCTTTTGTTGTGAGACACACCATCTGAGTTTGAACTCTAATCCTTGGCACATTTTAGTTCTTTGCCCTTGGGATTCCTTACCCCTCATGTAAATCATTAGATGTAAAGAGAGAAGAAGGGCTGTGGCCCAGTTCCATATGTCAGATGGACTCACATCTCATCTGTTTCCAGGATAGCTGGAAATCCGTCAGTATGCAGATTTTGCAGAAGAGGAGAAATGCTGTGTGTACAAGGTCTCCGTTTTCTCCCCTTTATCTATGCTAGATTGGCTCAGGTTTTGGAGAAGCAGAGACAGAAATGCTATTCTCTTTGTCTACTTGCCATAAAAACCTATTTTAGGGGCTTAAGTTGATGACTGGGTATTGCTAAAAAAAATCATTGTGTGTGTGTGTGTGTGTGTGTGTGTGTATTCATGCATGCACATGTATGTGACTGCCTGAATCTGGAAGTTTCGTTTTCCTCTGCTGAGTGTAGGACATGCCTTCAAAATAAATCTCCTGACTTATTTCGCTCCTGGAACTTCAGGAGTTCAGAAGAGTGGGATGTGCGGGATTTTCATTTGCAATTGCTATCTAAACGGCTTTGTGTATAGATGACGATGCTTCTGACACGTACTGTTGGCAGAGTGTTTAGTGGCTGTTTTTGTTCTTTCCAGCAGGGGGGATGAGTTTGAGCTGAGACGTCCCTGCTGCTCTCTAGGTCCCCACTTGTGAAATGGTTGGCTGTTTCCAGGGGGAAAGGAGGTGGCTGGGAACGTTTCTTCCATGCAGTGGTAAGTGCTCTCTGAGGACAGAGCTGCCAAAGGAATGATGAAAACCTGGCAAACTATTGTTTATCTCAGGCAGCTCCTGATGTGCTTTCCTACTGAGGGGAAGTCAACAAGAAAAGGAGGTTGCAGCAGGCAGGTGTCCATGCCTTCCTCTCTTTGGCCAGTCTCCAGCTGCTGGGTCTTGCTCTGTGAGCAGTGTCCATGTGGGCAGTGCAATCCATGGTTGCAGGACAGCTGCTCACAGAGCAGCAGAGGTGGCAGGCAGGTAAAACGCCAAAATGTTATGCTATAAAATATTTAGAGAAAACTGTGAATTTAGTTTTCTTTTGATTAGCTCTCCC
Source organism: Marmota flaviventris (assembly GCF_047511675.1). NCBI lineage: Eukaryota > Metazoa > Chordata > Mammalia > Rodentia > Sciuridae > Marmota > Marmota flaviventris. The sequence continues at coordinate 56,206,515 of NC_092499.1, read as the reverse complement.
AACCTACACTTGAGTAGCTTTGCTGAAGGGCCAGAATCAAACCAGAGATAGCCCTAGAGCCCATTTAAGTACTTTGCAGTGTTTACTTAATATTTTAAAGATAAGAAACACTTTGGAACACAGAGAGAACCAAAAGAACAAAACCTATTTATGGACCCTGAGGGCATTTCACCTTTAAGACAGCAAAGCAGTCAGGAAACCAAAGAAGTCTTTCATTTTTATAGCACCAGATAGATTATGGGATAAGTCGGCTTCAGCAGTGTCTTTTAACTCTTTCTGCTCTGCTTTCTTGTATGTGAAGTGTGACCGTGAGAGAAAATGCCTCCTTTTTATGATGATGTCTTTCAACACTTTTTATTTGAAACGTTTGAACAAAAGAAGACAATGAAATGTGTTTTGTCACAATACGGGACTTGAAGTAGAAGTGAAAGAACTGTAATAGATTTGCCCCTGATTCAGAATCAGAAAACCTGGGTTCTAGCGCCTGGTTCTCACGTTGGGGAGTTATATAATTGCAGCAGAATCTTGGATGCCGATTACCAGCAGCTGAGTAAATGTGGGCAAGTTATTTAAACACCCTAGAGCTTGTGTTTTGCTTCTGAAACACAGGGAAAATTCATAATGCTTCACTGGGCTGCAGAGAATGAAGAGACAACACAGATATAGTACCAAACACATTATCACCCATTATGTGCTCAATAAATGTTGGATGTTGCTAGGACCGAAGAGGCATCACTTAGTTTTATTTTAACCCCATTTACTTTCTTTCTTTCTTTTCTTTTTTAAAAATACTTTTTAGTTGTCAATGGGCCTTTTTTTTTAAAAAAATTATTTATATGTGGTGCTGAGAATCGAACCCAGTGCCTCACACATGCTAGGCAAGCACTCCAGCCCTTCTTTTCTTTTTTTAAAAATATTTTTAGTTTTAGATGAACACAATACCTTTATTTTGTTTATTTATTTTTACATGGTGCTGAGAATCAAACCCAGTGCTTCACACATTCCACGTAAGCATTCTACCACTGAGCCACAACCCCAACCCCTATTCTAACCCCATTTTTTAAATTTGAAAAGTGGTGACATGAATATGTATTGTGTAGAATTATTATAAGATTTAAGTGAATATAACTTGTGTGAGTACTTGGTGTATAAATGTAAGGTATACATGAGCTGGCTAAAGAGGATAGGGAAATAAAAAGGAAGAAAAAAATAGCAAGAGAGTTGGGAGCAAACTTGTGGAATGGTTGGTCCATTATTAGAAGTGGAAGAACTGAATTAAAACTGATGCCCAAACCAAATCAAAACCCCCAATAACACCCAGCCCAATTATGTTAGCTGGTCCTCTCCATCTTGAAAAGACATTCACATAGATTTCTTCTTGGGAGAAACTTCTGATCAGTATTTCTGGTTCCAGTATAATCATGAAAAAATGTCATGAATATGGAATGAACTTAGTCACTGGAGAACATCCCACAGACCTTCCTATTTTAGTCCCAGAGCCCCTTCTCTGGCCTCGTGTAGCTTTTCCTGTTCTGGGAAGGTTCCAGGTATTCCTAGTAACAGTGATATAGTATTTAATATAGTATTTATACTATATTATGAAGAAGGAATGGATTTAGGGAGTGAAATTTGAGTCAGATTCACTAAAGTCATTCAAGAAAGTGAATATCCTCCCTTGTATGCTGCGTACCTTAGCATTTCAGACCGCACGTGTATGTGTGCACATTTAAGCATCTTTTCCCTGGCCCCATCAAGACTGAGCAGGTGTTACCTTGATCTGTCTTGAGATCATTTCTCTTTCCTCTGCTCGTGCACACAAATGTATAAAGAAATCCAAAAGAATGCTTGTGCAAATAGAGAAGTTCATGTGAGCTGGTGTGGAGTAAACTATCAGGAGGCAGGGCTAGGTTTTTGAAATCAATGAGGAGATGAATGATGAATTAATCACTATAACTTAGCCCAGGCTTACAGACTCCAATAAATCAAGCTGATGCAAGTCAAAAATTTAATAACATGTAAGATATGGCCCACAATGGTAGTTCATGTGGTATTCATCCAGCCTTCTTATTTTCACTGCTTTGAGATGAAAAGACGTGGAAGTGCTGGGTTAAGGAATTTCATATCTGTGTGAATTTTTGAAGAGTGGAAGTTTCTGGACTAATTTATGATGGCTTTAAACTATGACCTTCTTTCTTGACTATAAACAATGTTTGCAGATAGGTACTGTTTCTCTTTTCCTATGTGTGGATGTTGGTGAGCCTGACAAGTGGATTTTTTTTCACAATAACTTTATTTTATTTATTTTTATGTGGTGCTGAGGATTGGACCCAGTGCCTCACACATGCCAGGCAAGTGCTCTACCACTGAGCCACAACCCCAGTCCTCTGACAGGTGGATTTCTTATTTAGGTGCCTATCACAGTATATGAATTGTCATTCCAGAAATCCTGGGAGCTCTGTGAAAGCTTCTATCTTTCAGAGCGTCAGGTGACTCTGTGAGGGCTTAACTGAACCAAACATGAGAACTGAAGACAGATACTGGATACTAAAATTAAAAAATAAATATTAAGGACTACTTTCTCCTTTATTAATTCTCACCAATAAATTCCTTGTGCTCCCAGGGAAGTCAAACAGGTCACTCACAGGACCTTGTACCTTTCTGAAAGGTGAGCATGGAGGGAAAAATCTCTACAGCCTGGAGAATACAGTCCGGTGAATACAAGTGGGATGTGGGTAGAGGTGGTGCACCTTTATTTTTTTTTGTGTGTGTTTTGTTAGCAACAAGTAGTCAGTGGGTGCTTTCAAGATACATTAGTTTGAAAAAGAACAAATTAGACAAAAAGATCTTTTGTTGAATGGAAATTAAAAGCTATTTCTGTGAATTGCAAGTCTCTCTCACACACACAGGGAGGATTGTAGATTATTTTTTAAAAGCCAAAATCTGAGGTTTTGGCATTTGTGTCTCCCAATTCTCAGATCATTTATTATAAGTTTTCTTTTTTTTTTTTTGAGGTGTTAGAATAATGCTCTGAAGGATGGTGATAATACAGATGCTTTCTAAGCATCCGGAGACTGAGCAGAGTGTGGAGTGATTTAGGGGCATCCAGACAATGCTTCATTACCCAGGAAACTGACCCTTCTCCGATCTGCTGTAAATGAGATCTGAAAACTTTCTCCATCCTATTATCTTGTCAATTCCTAGCATCAGTTTCTAACAAGAGAGTTGAAATGCAATATTGCTTTGGCTGGAAAAAAAAAAAGTACTTAGGATTTAGTGGGCTGTGACTTGGTTTCAAATCCAAATGGGTAATATTTAGCTTGTAATATGATTTTCTTCATGCAGATAGCAATGTTTACATCTTGTAATAAAGCCCACGTTTCTTTGTGTCAGTGGTTCTCAATTGGAAAACACTGGAGAATGGCAAGATGGACCTAAAAAGGGGTATCTTCTTCACAGTGATATATGAACACTGACCCTTTCCAGAGTAAAAGTTGAATATTTTCTTCCATGAAAATCACATCCGTTGGATGTACCATGCTCTTATAAAGCTTGTGCTAACAAACTTTGGCTTTTCTCAAAATTCATTCATGCATTCAAAGAAGCAACCCTCCACCCCTGTGTCCTTGGGAGTTGGGTAAGTGGGTGGTGGATGGGATAGTTCTATGTAGAAAGAAAGAAAAAAAAAGGCTGCATACATATGTCTCATAAACTGATCTGGCTAGACTTTGATTGTAAAAAACTCAGACTGGGGTTTATTGTAGGATTTTATATGGGATTGAAAGATGGGGAAGAACTAGAAGATACTTTTATAAATGTGGCTGGTATGGGGTGGTCATGTTGCCCCACTCCTTTAGACTTCAGCTCTCACTCAGTCTCCCTGTGCTTCTTCATTCTTCAGATTCCTGAGTAAGGATGGATTGCTTGGCTTGTCTTGGTATTCCATATCATGCCCTAAGGCATTGGCTATCCAACAGATTGGGTGGTAGATAGCAAAAAGAACCCTAATGCCCCATCCCTTCCTGTAGCCACATCCTTGCAATATGATTTTGTAGTTCTTCCCTTGAAGAGAGGCCGGGTCTGTTTCTCTGTCTCTGAATCTGGCCGGCCTTTATGATTTACTTTGGTTGGTAGAATAAAATAGAAATATTGTGCAGTTATATGTGCTGGGTCCTCTAGAGGCTTTGGGTACTTTCTGTATCAAGCTTGGAAAGTTGCCATGTAAATCTGCCTGTGCTAAGCTTTTGGAGGTTGAGAGACCAGGTGAGCAGAGAGAGATCTGCAGTCCCTGCTGAGCCTTCTTAGACCAGCTAGCCCCAGCCACCTGACAGCCGAGTGTAAATGAGTGAGCTCAACCAAGATCAGCCAACCCTGGACAAATCAGCCAGATTGACCAGCTAGTCCAGCACAAATTGCTGCCCCACACAATCATGAGCTCGATTAATGACCGTTTTTCTAAAGTATTAAGTTTTAAACCACTAATCTATTACTTTTGGTTTAATAAGTCAATCTAGTTATTATGCTGGCATTATGGTGGAAAGTGTGGTTGCCTACCCTTTCACAGCAGCTGCGGGAAAGGCAGTTTTATTTAGAAAGGGACATAGTCATTCATTTGTCCAAATACTAAGTGCCTAAAATGTGCCAGGCACTATGGTAGGCGAAAGAAATCAAGGAGAAAAAACATACATAGTCTCTGCTGTCAAGGAATTAATAGTGATGAATAAATGGATTTTTCGCTATACAAGAGACAGATATTAATCACATAATCACACAGAAGAATATTTAATTACAAAGTTGAGATGGGGCTTTTAAGTGAGGGTACATCTATTTTTCATAAGAGCCACTGCAAAGACCCTCAGACTAGATCTTGAGGGTTTACCAAGTACATGGTGTTTGAGCTAAGATCCAAAAAATGAGTAGGGTGGGTCAGTCTGCAACATTTCATTATGGCAGCCGTAGCACACAAATATAGCCCCTGAACAGCATAGCAGGTGAACATGCATAGTGGTGGGGAGGAAGTCGTTGTCAGAGCTTACTTGGAGACATTTGAGTCAATTGTGGAAGTAGTGCAATTCCCTGTGATGACAAGACCCAGGGTGCAACTGTGAGTTGCGTTGGTTTTATTAATATCCTTAAGTTTAGTAGAATAAAATATTGTGGCTCTTATGATTAAAGACTTTCCCTCTCTATTTAGCTTCATGTCTTGGTTATGTCTTCTTTGGCTCTGGTCTGAGGCAGTAGTTCACAAACCTGTTTGTTTATCAGAATCACTTAAACAAAGATAAACTTCTCATGTCTCAGGTCTGGAAAGTCTGATTCATTAGATCTGTGTTTGAATATAGGAATTCATATTTAATTGCAGTATATGAGACCAACTTGGGTCCACAGTGATTGCTCTTTTTCATTATGATATTAATGGAGTTTGGTGAGCATAGATTGTATTTAGCGTGTCTTTACTGAGGAAGTCTAAGGAAGCTTTCACCTGTAGATCATCTGCAATATGCCTCTTAACCATCTCTCCAATCTTGGCCTGCATTTCCCTATTAGACCATGACAGTTAATATTTATTGAGAACTTACTTTATATAAGGCATCCATTAAACTTTGAGATGGGCACACATTCGGAAACTGAGGATCACTGAGGATAGAAATTGCCTAAGTGGCAAAGGTAGGAAATGATTGAGCTGAACCCAAATCAGTGAGACCATGCTCTTAAACATTGTTCTATGAACTTTCAGCTCTAAGGGTATTAAGTATTGCCTTTTCTGGAAAGGTCAAATGCTGTTTTTCCTTGGCTTATACTATTCATGCAGTTTAGAATTCATTATCCAATTTTCTCTACTTTTTAAAGTCTCAAACTCCTAGGATCCTCTTTCACAAAGTACCCCAACTGCCCCAGGTCATAATGATCTATTCTTCCACTGAAATCTTATGATAGCTAATTTATATACTGTGAATCAGAGCTTTCTGGGCAGTAATAGTATTATCTCGTCAGTGAGATAATTAATATTTTTTAATTCCCAAAGCCTGGACAGCCTTTTGCACAGAGATGCTCTGGACATGTAAGGAGCAAGTGATGAGGATCATAAGAATGGAGGTTTATGAGAGAAAGTGAGACCTGGAGTATCTGATCAACTATTCATCTTCATCTTCTATTTTCTTTTTCCTTTATGTGTGTGCAAAAAACCACATAAATTCTGTGGAATTGATAACAATAGCGTGTAGATTTTTTTTTCATTTTAATACTTTAATTGATGAATTCGTATACATCTCATATAAGATTTAGAATTACCATTCTGGATATCATATAAACAGTTTAAATCTCAACAAGTCTACTGGTATATAGGTTTATAACAGGTACAGTTTTAAAATCAGTCTTCTTTTTTTAGCATGTGGATCTTAAGTCAGTAGAACTTATTTAGGGGTATGACAAGTTTCTTCTTAATATACTGCTCACATTACCTTCTGGTCTTCAAGGATATGCTTGGGATGGAAACGATAAAGCTGGAAAAGACCCATGTTAATTCAATGAAAATATTGGTAAGTTGAAGGGTCTATTTCAAAAGAAATGAATCAAAATCCATTGCATATTAAGGAAAAGTGGTTTGTTTTTTTATTTTGTGGCATAAAAGTCATTGAATTTGTGACCTCTGTATTCTTGTCACCTATGTTTGGCTGTCATGGAAATCTCTTGGCTTATTTAGTCTACTGTAGTTTTGCTTCCAAGCTTGTATTGATTTTTTTCAAAGCATTTTTTTTCAGTTGGCACATCTTGACATGAACCAGAGATGGTATTTGAATTCTCAGTGCCTTTTATTAGATCTTTAAATCAATTACTACTAATATGATGAGAAATTTGGATTTTTCAACCACAGGCACTACACTCAGAACTTCAACTTGACAGCATATGAGATTAGAAAATAGATGAATTGAACTGAACCCAAGTTTTCTGACTCCTAAATCAGGTTTCTTTCCAGTTAACTGCTCTACTTAATAGATGATAATTTACTTTGATCCCTACAAGTTAAGTGAATTGGAGATTATAGCATGACCACTTTACCTTAAACTCACATCCTTATGTGAGAAGGAAACCTGAGCTGAGAAAATGGCTGATGTGGTTAAGGTTAGGGTTAGGGTTAGGGTTAGGGTCAGGGTACAGTAGCGAAGAGAGAAGATTCCAGCAGGTTTGAGACATGAATCACATAATCAGCCCTGGGGGCCAAGGGATTGTTTCTATCATTCATTTCCCATACTTTGGCAGGATAGCTATCCACGGGCCAGTGCGTTCAGGTGGAGCCTCTAGACCTGCCCTGGCACCAGGCAGAGGCCCAAAGCCCAGGGGAGCAGACTAGTGCTTCAGACTGCATCAATGCCAGCTGTGACACGGGCCTCAGCACACCTCTGTGGCTGTGCAGGTCTATGCAGCTGTGAGGTTCAGGCATAACCCAGCTTAGCATCAGACTATAGTGCAGTGACTAAGAGAAATTGCCTTAGAGTTAGCTTTCTAACTCACTTCTTCCATTTGAGCATTTAAGACTCACTTCTTCCATTTACATGCTTGTAACTTTGGGCAAAATACTCAATCTCTATAAACCTCAGTTATCTCTTGTATATTATGGGAATTATAATGGTATGTGACTCAGATTGGTTATGAGGATTAAGTGAACTAATGGACATAAAGTGTTTAGCAGAGTGTCTAATGTTACTGCAGTGACATTAAATAAATGTAACCTGTTATTATTGCTATTATCCAACTGCTAACAGGATACTGTTAACACTATATCTATCTATATTTTCCTGAGTTATCTTCTTTTCAATTCTGTCCTGGGGAATTCTGTTTATTTATTTCTATCATTATTAATATTCTTCTTTGGCTATCCTGTTCTTCATCTGTTTTAGTCAGTTTTTTTTTGCTGCTGTGACTAAAAGGTCTGACCAGAACAATTGTTGAGGAGGAAAGGTTTATTTAGGGGCCTATGGTTTCAGAGGTCTCAGTCAGTCCCTAAGAGCCTGGCTCTATTCCTGGGGGCTCAAGTTTAGGCAGGATATCATGGTGGAAGAGTGTGGCGGAGGAAAGCAGCTCACATGATGATCAGTAAGGAGAGAGAGACACTCCAGTCTCTAGATACAAAATATATATACCCCATAGCTATGCCCCCAATGAACCACTTCCTCCAACCATACCCCACCCGCCTCCAGCCACCTCATAACAAATCTGAGTTAATCCAATCAGGGATTAATTCACTGATTAGGTTAAGGCTTTAACCCAATCATTTCTCCTCTAAACCTTCTTGCATTGCATCACACGTGAACTTTTGGGGAACAACTCACATCCAAACTATAACACCACCCTTCATTTAAGCAAGAAATGAATTAAAAAACAAAGTGGCTTGTGCCAGTAGCATTGCATATATTCCTACTTAATTTGCCATTGTTTTAGAAAAGTAAGAATATTAATTATTAGATACATTCTATTTGAATTGTTTTGATATTTTAAATGAAGTTAAAGAAGATTATCTAATATTTTATTTGTTGTTTCCATACTCTTCCTATTTAATTTTATTCACCAATGTGATTATAAGTACCATCTATTTGACAAGGTTTTATAATCTTTATTTCTAACCAAACTCCTTCCACCGTCCTAGCCATGTACTTCTTTCTTCTGAACTTATAATTCCCTTTATGAACACCATGATGTTTTCTCAACTACATCAGTAAATTTCATCTCTCAAAATGTACTTCTTCTTAAATTTTGCTTATCCTTACCTCAGAGGTAGTTAATTCACTTAGTCATTTAAGTCAGAAATTAAAGTACTTTAATTTTCTCTTTTTTTAAAAAAATTTCACTTTTTCTCTCACCGTTTGCTTTGGTTTGGATAAGTGTCCCCCAGAGGTCCATGTGTAAAAGGCTTGGTCTGCAGGGTGGTAGAACCCTGGAGGGGAGGTGGTAGAACCTTTAGGAGGCAGGGCCTACCGGCAAGTCCTTAGGTCACTGGAAGCATGACTTCAAAGAGGATCATGAAACCCCTTTTGCTTCCTGGCTTATGATGTGAGCAGTTTTATTTTGTCTTTTTCTCTTTTTTTTCACCAATTCTTCTCTACCATGGCTACCTAGAATTCCTACTGGAGACCCAAAGCAATAGGTCAATTCAATGTTGGACTGAAACCTCCAAAACTGTGAGCTAAAATAAACATTTTTTTCTTTATAAATTAATTATCTCAGGCAGTGAGATAATTATTAGTTACAGTGCCTAGTTACTCACTCACTAACTCATCTATGCCTAGTTACTCACTAACTCATTACTGCTGTATTTTGATGTCTATACCCTAAGTATGTTTTAATTTGTACATACCCGTTCTCCTTTGCTGCCTTGGCAACAACTACTGTTTTTATTCAAGTCTTTTGATAATCTTTTATTCAAGCTTTTCTAAACAGTCCAAGTAGTCTTTTATTCAAACTAATTCAATAGTCTCCTAATCAATCTCTTCACCTCGTTTCTTCTCGTACAATCAATTCTCCACAGTAGTCACAATACTCATCTTTCTATAACACATGTTTTCACTGCTTAGAAGCTTTGAGTGATTTCCCATATCACCCGAGTAAAGCCCAAACCTCCAAACCCTTCTCATTGCATGTAAAACCTTACAAAATCTGAGCCGGATCAGCTTTTCTCCCCTTCCTCCACAAGTCTCTGAGTAAGTTTTATCTTTGCCATTACTTTAGAAGAAAGAGGGATGAAGTGTTAGATAGCATGTCAGGTGCTTCACCTGAATTGCTTGTTATTTTCTGAACATACCATAATTTTTCATGCCTCCGAATCTAGCATGCTACTTTCTCCATTTGGAGTCTTTTGTATTTTGTGTGCAGAAGTGTTTTCCTGACTCTCTTCTTCTAAGACATCTAACTCTATCCATATATCTTAGAGCTCAATACAGCAACTTTTTTTTTTAAATAAAGCTGACTTATTCCCTAGATTTCGAGAGTCATCAGAACAAGGATTTAGTCTTATTTCTGTTTCTCTAGACTCCAGCAGTGTAGTGCCTGACACACTGATATATTAATAAATATTTATTGAATAAATGAATAAATGAGTGAACATAAACCACAGGGTCCAGCTAACAATTTACATTCTGCTGATTACATTGTGATAATACTTTGTATGGATTTAAGTGAAATGTGACTAGGGGTTTTTAAGCTTCAAAAGACTGTTACATGTATTCTTGTGATAGTTGACATGTTAATCTTATGGAAATGGATTAATTACAAGTGCTATTTCAAAGGGCTTAATTTCTTATCATAAGGTCATTGCTAAAGGATAAGTTTGATAAGATTGTGCTGAATAATAATGTGTAAGTAACATTTCTCTGGATGATCAAGCTGTGAATTACAATGAAAAGAAGAAAGATTTGATGTTATGGATTTAGATTCTGCTTATTGGAAGTGCCAGCTCTAATAGCACATGGATGTACCTATTCAGTACTGCAGATTAGATTTTTTAAGCATTTCATGCTTTAAGGTTGTTCATGTTGATCATTACTTAAAAAACACGGTACATTTCAAGATTACTTCAAATGTTTGATATGTACCAAAAACTAAGACATATATGTGCACACAAACCATATTTCTATTTGATATTAGTGAATAATGTTGCATAGATAAAACATACTTTATAAATGTAGTCACTATTTTATATTACATGGAAGACAACATTATATCATGTTCAGTTCATAGCATATTCATAATCATGAAATAAACCAAAGATAAATAATGTTGGGTGACATTGTATTGGAATGACCAATTTTGTGCGAAGAACAGAACATAACTACTGAAATATTGTGAACTCCAAAATTTTAAATTACATCTAGACAAAAAAGAAAAAGAAATTTAGCATAAATTTAAGTAACAACAATGAAAGAAGATTGTTTTCTCTTGAAGATAGAAATTATTCTGATGGTGTTCATTTTGGAAACTTACAGAAAGTATGTGTCCTCAAGTTTATTTCAAGTTCTTCATGTTTTGATTCCTACCAGACTTCCCCCTTCCTTTGTCTGAGAAAGAGAAGAAACAGTAATACTCATAAACTCTCCTGAAAACTTGTAGAGAAGGTCCATAATGATGGAGAGAGAGAACTAAATTAGAAGTCAGAAGATATCAACTAACATTGGCTCTGACAGGAACTTTCTATCTCTGGGCTACTTTCTTTATTTCTGAGTTTTCTCTGCATGTGAAATAGGCATGGTTATAATACATTCCCTCCATCCCTCTTTCTCTCCTTCCCTTCAAGTTCTATTGTTGAAATAAATTGAGATAATGAAAATGTACTTTATCCCTTCCTATACCTTTTCTCTATGGTGTTCAATAGGCATAGCAAAGAGGCTGTGCCAAGACAACCAATGTCTTCAGATCTTGTGGAGAAGAAGTGAATCGGAGCAAGTAGTGAAGGGCACATGATGAAGAAAACAGGAAGATAGCTGAGAGAGGAGGGATGGGATCTCCCTGAAAAATTCAACACCACAAAATTAAAAACCACTTTTCTCCCAAGGCTTTGTGAGCTATTGTGTCTTTTAATTATAAGTAAAATTTCAAAATAGTCTCTGTTTTTCAGTTACACTCTTAAGAGCAATTAAATTTTTTAAATGATAGGAGGATTTCTTACAGAACAGACACAGAATTACAAATGGGAATCAATTCTATTATAATTTTCATTGATTTAGGAACTGTGAGAGAACAGCTCAAGCAGAAGATGAGAAATGGGGAGAATACATTGACAACATCTTTTAAGAGTCAATGATGTGAAATATTTCTTCTTCCCTGAGCAAAACTTTGCCTTTTAAAGCATTCTGTCATAGAACATTAATGCCCAAATTAAGCACTTGTATCTCCTGAGTTACTAACTGGGGGCAAATTAGGGTTCCATAGAATAAACACTGAAAAATTTCAAAAGGAAATTATTATGTAAATAAAATGGGTAAAAGTTAAGAACTCTATTTTTTAACAAAATGTGTTGGTGACCCATGAGGTTCCAGTCCAGAATGGCTATTCTGATCTGGTTTAGTGTCTTCAAATCTTATCATTGGAAGAGTCAAGGCATACTCTCCATGGAAAATATGATTGTAATATTACCTTTACTCTTGAGAAACTGTGAAACTGGGAAATTGGGTAACACCAAATTATACAGGCATTAATACCTACTCATTATCAAAGAATTGGAAAATTTATTTTCACTAAGTGCTTCTGTTTATCAGCATATAATTGAATATTAATATTAAGAAAAAGAGTTTTATATTAAAAAAGAGGGCCATGGATATCTGATTGCTTTGTAAATGTCAAGGATCAAAGACACTTAGATTCAGCTCTGCTCCTTGACAATTTAAATAGTTTCTAATTTTCTCCCTGGTAGCATTCAAATTGATTTCTCTTTGAATTATTTTATAATATCCTTTTTTCATATTTCGGAGAGAATTAAATAAGGATATTATAAACTTCAGTGACTTACTAAGAGAAAGGTAAAGGGAAGGAGAGTACCAGGGTCAAAGGACAGTCTTAAATCTGTGATCCCTGAATTGTATGCTCAAAATCTAAAGGGTGGAAGGGCCTGTGAACATCTGGTTGTCAGGCTGCCTCCTCTTTCAGCACTAAAAGCCAGAGGTTGGAAGATAAATAATAAATAAATGTACCTAGGTACATTTTGGATTTTTCTTTTCTTTTCCTTTTTCTTTGTTTGTGGTACTGGGAATTGAACCCATGGGTGCTCTGCCATTGAGCTATGTCCCCAGCCCCTTTTACATTTTATTTTGAGACTGTGCCTTGCTAAGTTTTCCAGACTGGCTTTGAATTTAAGATCCTCCTGCCTCAGCCTCCAAGTTACAGGGATTACAAGTGTGAGCCAGTGCACAGGGTCTTTTTGGAATATTTTGATGGTTCATTTTCTTTTTTCTTTAGCTTTTCCTTGTACATAGTGTTATTAGAAAATGTAATTGAAGAATAGAAATAAACCTGATTTCTTGGATTTGTTTTGGGAGTGATATATGTAACTAAACACAGTGATTTATGTAAATAAAAATTTAAGGTTCTGGCTTAGTTAACATTTTCCTTTCCGATGAGGGAAACTTATTTTTGTTCAAAGACTACCTTTTCTTTATTGGAACAAATACATTTTTGAAAGTAAAATTCAACAATAGTTTAGCTATTCTTCATCCACTAAAATATGGATGCAAATTCAGAAAAGACCTTATATAAAAGCTTTGCCCCTTTATTCTAAAAAACTTTATCTTTTATTAGTGCACATTAATTATACAAAACAGTGAGTTTCATTGTGACAGTTCCATATATACATATAGGCTATTTGATTATATCCACCTCCCCTATTTCCCTCTTTCCCCCTCTTCCTCTCTGCAGTACCCTTTCCCTGCCCTAAGAGTCTCCCTTCTACTAGTCAATTACTACTACTTGCCAGAAAATATATAAATAACTAGATCCTGTTATTATGCACTTTAGCAGGCAGCCAAGCCTACCTACTCTAGACCCAAGAAGCAGCCAAGCATCCTAACTTATGTGACTCAGACCACTGAGGCCCTGGAAAGCAGCCAAGAGGCCCACCTTGAACAGCTCAGCCTGACAAAGCCCTGGGATGCATCAGGTGGCCCTTCCTGATAAACTAAGTCCCTGAGGCCCTGTGAAATGATCTGTATAGCACTTGAACACAGAAGAGGATCTAACCCTGGTCCACTAATGTAGCTGGACTCGTGAATGGCCCTTAGAAGCTGAGAGGTGCCCTGCCTCTGCTTCCATGCCATTTGTGCCTCACCAGCTTGAATCTGACCCAGTGGTCCCACTTTCAAGTGATCCACAGAAACTGAGAGATATTCTTGCACCTGCAGCCAGCAATACAATCCCCCAAACAACTAGCAAATCTGTCCAGCCTAAGAGAGCTGCATCTCAGATGGAGGAATAATCCTACAAATTCCTGAAACAGAGGCCACTGAGACATCCACAGACAAAACTGACACTGGTTACAGATGATGAAGTCATATGGATACTCACTGCTGTGTCCAGCTCAAATCAATGTCAACTGACACCCTAGGACAAATTACCAGGAGGAACCCTTACTATGAATGCCACCCTGTAATGTTATTATAAGTGATTGAGGGGCTGGGGTTGTGGTAGAGCGCTCGCCTAGCATACACGAGGCACCGGGTTCGATCCTCAGCACCACATAAATGTAAAATAAAGATATTGTGTCCACCTAAAAATTAAGAATAAATATTAACAAAAAGAAGTGATTGATCTTCCCAATACAAAAATCAATGTGGGGATACAAGAATCATGAAAAAAACTAGGTAATATGGTACCTCCAAAGGAACATAGTAAGGCTGGAAAAATAAAAATAAAAGGAACATCCCAAACCATTAACTAAAAATTAAAAAGAAATAAAATGAGGTTAAAAAATATGAGGCATGACATATCATTCATGAGTGGTTCATTAAATTTATGAATAGCATTTTCAAAGAAAAAGAACAAGATAACTTTAAAAAATGAGTTGGGGCTTCTGAAAGATGATATAAACCTCCAGATTGAAAAAAATGGGATTGACTGAGATCTGGTGAGCTATATCCTATTGAAATTCTGGACACCAAAGAAAATACTAAGAGTCTAAGAAAGTATAATTTACCTACAAAGGAACAGCAATCCGAGGGGCATCACACTGCCCATCAAGCACACTGGAAGTTAGATGACAACAGAACAATCTTGTGTTGTTCAGAGAGGAAATGATTGGAAGCTGTAATACTGTATTATCATGTGTGAGGCATGCTAGAAATATTTCTAAGGGTATATAGCCTTAAAGGACTTTAAGAAGACATCTCAAACATCCATCACCTCTTTATGATGAAAACATTCAAATCTTCCAGTTTTAAAAAATATATTGTACCTTATTATTATCTGTAGTCATCCTACTATGCATTAACATACCAGAACTTCTTGTTCTTAACTGTTCCTTAGTATCCATCGATCTCTCCTCCCCACGTTTTATCAGCTTTTTCATTGTTTTGACCAAAATACCTGAAAAATTCAATTTATAGAAGGAAAAGTTGTATTTGATTCATGGTTTTGGAAGTTCAGGCCATGGCGGGCGAATTCCATACCTCTGGGTGCAAGGGGAGGTTTAACATCAGGGTGGAAGGGCATGGTGAAGGGAAGCAGCTTAGACACTTTGGTGCTTTAACAGATATACACAGATATAACTGAATTAGTTCATTCAAAAGACATTTGCTTTATGATTATATATATATATATAATCATATATATCATATTAATATATATATATATAATCATACATATCATATTAATATATATATATATATATAATATATATATATAATCTCCAGGCATCAGGGACAAAATATTACCCCCAAATTTATGTCTTCAGTGACCAACCTCCTCCAGTCACACCCTACCTGTCCAGTTACCTCCCATTTAATCCACATCAGTGGATTAATCTATGGATTGGATTAAAACTCTCAAAATCCTACTATTTTACCCTCAAACTTGACTGCATTGTTTCACACATGAACTTTGTGGGGATACCTCATATTTAAACTCTACTACCACTACTCTCAATTTATATGAGATCATATATATATATATTTTTAATATTCCACATGTGAGGAAGGTCATGCAGAGCTTGTCTTTTAAGACTGAGTTTTAGCTAAGTAAAAACAGCACAGCACAAGAAAGAGAAAATTATAAAGCTAAGAGGGAGTAACCTAATCCAGGATGTCAATGAAAAGAAATGTCTATTTGCTAGTAGGGTTAGAAAGCAATTGCTCCAAATTGGAGCAGGAAATTGGGAAGAAAGTTTGTCTTCTAAAAGGGGATAGATGTTGTTTAACAGAGAATGGTGAAAGCTAAGTCATATTCTGCTGCTTCACTTGGAGGAAATGTCCCTGGCAATGTCCAAAGCTTCTTTACAGCCTCAAAGTCCTTGGTTTCTTGGTGATGTTCATCCACTGCTAGTTAGGACTGATTCTTACTTTTGTGTTATTTCTTGCTACCTATGAAGTAAATGGTAAATTAACTATCATTATACATTCTCTTACGTTGTAAAACTTGCTTATCTTTTGGTTTCAGAACAATTGTATTTGGCAATTGTTTAATTGTATTACATTTTTAATTCAAATTTACTCTCCCAAGACATGAAGGTATTTATTCCTTTTTAAAACTTTTTCATATTTTTTTATTAGTTCATTATAATTATTTATAATGGTTGGCTTTATTCTTTTTTTAAATTTTTATTATTGGTTGTTCAAAACATTACATAGTTCTTGACATATCATGTTTCACACATTTGATTCAAGTGGGTTATGAACTCCCATTTTTACCCCGTATACAGATTGCAGAATCACATCGGTTACACATCCACTGTTTTACATATTGCCATACTAGTGTATGTTGTATTCTGCTGCCTTTCCTATCCTCTACTATCCCCCCTCGTATTTATTCCTTTTTGAGATTGTTTATATAAAGCAAATGTCTTTTGAATGAACTAATTCAGTTATATCTGTGTATATCTGTTAAAGCACCAAAGTGACATTTTTTTCTGTTATACTTTTTTGTTCAAATTGGTTTTGTGAATGTTCCTTTAAATCCAGCAACCATTTCATTAATGAGCTAACCAAATCTTATGTAGTCCATTATATAAAAGGGAGGCATAAGAAGCACTGTTAGGTCCAGGAAAGCATCACAACTAACTTAAAACACTCAAGAAAATTAGTTTATAAATAATGTTTTTAAAGTATTTTAAGAGAGAACAATTAAGCAATCCCAAAATAAATTTATTATGGGTGGGGTCAAACATAAAAAATACTAAGCATTCTCCTAGTCCAGAATTAGTTTTTTAAAATATGTATGCTTTTTTTTTTCATTTGTTCTTTTTAGATATACATCACAGTCGAGTATATTTTGACATATATACATGGAGTATATCTTATTCTAGTTAGGATCCCATTCTTATATTTGTCCATGATATGGAGTTTCTCTAGTTCATATTCATATATGAATATAGGAAAGTTATGTCTGACTCATTCTACAACTTTGTTATTCCAAACCCCCTCCCTTCCCTTCATTCCCTTTTGTCCAATCTACTAAACTTCTATTCTTCCCTTTCCCTAATCCTTGTTGTGTGTTAGCATCCACATATCAGAGAGAACATCCAACCTTTGGTTTTTTGGGATTGGCTTATTTTACTTAGCATGATAGTCTCCAGTTCCACCCATTTGCCTTCAAATGTCATAAAGTCATTCTTATTTATGGTGGAGTAATATTCCATTGTGTATATGTACAAAATTATCTCTATGGGCTGGGGTTGTGGCTCAGTGGTAGAGCGCTCACCTGGCATGCATGAGGTACTGGGTTTGATCCTCAGCACCACATAAAAATAAAATAAAGGTATTGTGTTCACGTACAACCAAAAAATAAATGTTTAAAAAATTATCTTTATGCATTCATCTGTTGATGTAGCTATGTCACTGAGGTACACTAATTTTAACTCATTTGGAGATACACCAAGCAGTGGGATAACTAGGTCAAATGGTGTTTCCATTCCTAGTTTTTCAAGGACTCTCTAGACTGATTTCCAGGGCAGTTGCACCAATTTGCAGTCCCACCAACAGTGTATGAGCATACCCCTTTCCTCACATTCTCTCCAACATTTACTGTTGCTTGTATTCTTGATTGTTGCCATTCTGACTGGAGTGAGATGAAATCTCAGTGTAGTTTTAATTTTCATTTCTCTAATTGCTAAAAATGTTGAACATTTTTTCATATATTTGTTGACCATTCATATTTCTTATTCTGTGAAGTGCCTGTTCAGTTCCTTTACCCATTTTTTTTTTTTGGGGGGGTAGGATGTCCTGAATTTCTTTTTTTTTTTTTAATTTTTTATTGTTGGCTGTTCAAAACATTACATAGTTCTTGATATATCATATTTCACAATTTGATTCAAGTGGGTTATGAGCTCCCATTTTTACCCCATATACAGATTGCAGAACCACATCAGTTACACATCCATTGATTTACATATTGCCATACTAGTGTCTGTTGTATTCTGCTGCCTTTCCTATCCTCTACTATCACCCCTCCCCTCCCCTCCCCTCCCCTCTTCTCTCTCTGCCCCCTCTACTGACATTCGTTTGTCCCCCTTGTATTATTTTTCCCCTTCCCCTCACTTCCTCTTGTATGTACTTTTGTATAACTCTGAGGGTCTCCTTCCGTTTCCATGCATTTTCCTTTCTCTCTCCCTTTCCCTCCCACCTCTCATCCCTGTTTAATGTTAATCTTCTTCTCATGCTCTTCGACCCTACTCTGTTCTTAGTTACTCTCCTTATATCAAAGAAGACATTTGGCATTTGTTTTTTAGGGATTGGCTAGCTTCACTTAGCATAATCTGCTCTAATGCCATCCATTTCCCTATAAATTCTATGATTTTGTCATTTTTTAATGCAGATCCTTTACCCATTTATTGATTGGGGTTTTTTTTTTTGCTGTTACATTTTTTTTTGTTCTTTAAATATGCTGGAGATTAATGCTTTACCTTAGGTGAAGGTGGCAAAGATTTTCTTCAATTCTGTAGGCTCTTTCATTGGTGTATAAGAATACAATTGATTTATGAGTGTTAATTTTATACTGTGCTACTTTGCTGTATTTGTTTATGAGTTCTAGAAATATTTTGGATGTTCTAAATATAGGATTATGTCATCAGCAAATAGTGATATGTTGAGCTCTTCTTTTCCTATTCATATCCCTTTAATTTCTATTTCCTATTGCTTTGGCTAGAGTTTCAAGGACTATGTTGAATAGAAGTCGTGAAAGAGGGCATCCCTGTCTTATTTTAGTTTTTATAGGGAATGATTTCAATTTTTCTTCATTTAGAGGGATGCTGGCCTTGGGCTTAGCAGAGATAGCTTTTAAAATGTTGAGCTATGTTCCAACTATCCCTAGTTTTTTCTGGTGTTTTGAACATGAATTGATGCTATATTTCATCAAATACTTTTTCTAAATATAGTGAGATAATTGCATGATTCTTGTCTTTAAGTCTATTTATGTGATTAGTTACATTTATTGATTTCTGTATGTTGAACTAGTCCAGAATTTGGTTCCACTTAAATACTTTCCTAGCAGTATCATGATTTCAACCAATATTTTTATCTTGACTTGAATAGGAAAGGTTTCAGAGGGAAATGAGATATAAATATTGTGTATTTGACCCTCTGTTCTTGTGAAAAATGGCAGAAAAGAGTTATCATTAAAAATTATTTTTATAATAAAGGGAGAGGGATATTTTCAGAATTAAAATTGGAATTTGATAGGACTGCAAACATTGTAACAGTATTATATACCATAAAATTGTTCATTTTAAGTGTACAATTTAATAATCTTTATTTAATTTAAAGAGTTGTACAACCATTATTATGATCTAATTTTACAACATATATATTGTCTAAAAAGAAATCATGTGTTGCTGAGCATAATAGCCCATCCTTATAATCCCAGTGGCTCTGAAGGCTGAGGCAGGAAGATCACAAGTTTGATGCTAGCCTCAGCAACTTAGCAAGGATCTTAGCTACTTAGTGAGAACGTGTTTCAAAATAAAAAATAAACAGGGCTGGGGATGTGGCACCCCTGATTTCAATTCCTGATCCCTGGTACCAAAAAATTCAAAAAAAATAAAAAAATAAAGAAATAAAGAAACCTTTGTCCATTACAGTCACTTTCTCTCCCACCTTTACCCAGGAGAACACTAATCTTTCTGTTTCTATAGTCATGTTTTTTATGGACATTTAATGCAATTAAAATTGAAATTGTACAATACATGGTCTTGTTTTAGTTAGCTTTCCTTTGCTGTGACCAAAATACCCAACTTGAACAACTTAGAGGAGGAAAAGTTTATTTGGGGCTCATGGTTTCAGAGGTCTCAGTCCATTGATGGCCAACTCCATTACTTTGGGTCCAAGATGAGGCAGCATATTACGGAGGAAGAGCCCAGAGAAGGAAAGCTTCTCTGTTTATAGTGAGGTCAGGAGAGAGAGCAAGAGAGCGAGTGAGAGAAAGAACATGAATGGACAGACCACAGTTAAGATGAACTCTTCCAGGACATGCTTCCAGTGACCCACCTCTTCCAGCCATGCCCCACCTGCCTACAGTTACCACCCTGAAGTCAGCCCATTCAAACTTGGATAAACTTATTAGGTTACATCTCTCCTAATTCAATCATTTCACCTCCAAATAGTCCTGCATTCACAGGAATTTTGGGAGGACACCTCATATTCAAATTATAACAGGTCTTTTGGATTTAGCATCTCTTAGAGCAATATAATTGGGGTTTATCCTTCTTGTGTCAGTACTTCAGTTTTTCTGAAATCAGAAGAAAAATTTGGACTGATTTCCATATTCATCTTTATATGTGTAGAGTTCAGACTAACTACAAAGAGATGTTGTGTACCTAATATAAACCTGTTATTGAAATATCATATATAAATTATCTGAATGTTCAAAAATAGAGTTTTTGGTTTCTGCTTTTTTCTTTTTTCAGATTTCTATCTCATTTCTTCACTTTTTTTTTAATATGTGGATATCACATGACTAACCTCCATGGAAAATGTTACTTGCTTGGCTGTTAAAAAAAATTTATGATATTTTCCTGTCTCATAATGTAAACATATTTTTCAATTTTTTCATTGATTAAATTTAATGCTTCTAGCACTTGTCTTACAATGAAACATTTTCAGTTTTCAAAAATATTTTTATTTCTTTCTCTGACTGCTTCCTCACTTTGCCAAAGTGATGAGCTGAGGTGAGGTGGAAAGAAAGTGATGCAAAAGCAAGGCACTGTAGACAGCAAGAACAGCAACAAAACAGCAACTCTTTTCTGCTCCAGTTTCTTTAGATTACTTCCTTGTTTCCCCTTAAAATGTCAAAAATTTTTTTGAAGTATGAACATACTTTTGTTGAGATCTTAGAAACGAGAAATGTTTTAGATAGGGATTACTAGCGTCAGTAATAAAAATATATATTTTTTCTTCATTCAGTTATATGTTTGCACTTGTTCATGTTGAGCTGGGCTATGTCAACCCTTGTGTTAATGATTACTTATCACTTATTTTATTCTTTCATTGTTTGAGACATCAGTAGCTCTTAGTGATCATCTTTCCTTGCTTTATAGAAAATGTTTACTAAAAGTACTAAATGACCACCACTCTAAACTTTTCTTTATATAAAAATGTTTTTATTTGTCCTTTTTAGGTACACATGACAGTAGAATGTATTTTGACATATTATACAAACACGGAGTATAACTTCTAATTCTCATGGTAGAACATGATGTGGAATTACACTAGTTGTGTATTCATATATGAACATAGAAAAGTTATGTTATTCATTCTACTGTCTTTCCTATTCTAATTCCCGCTCCCTTTCCTTCATTCACCTTTGTCTAATCCAAACTTCTACTATTATTCCCTACCTCACATCCCCATTATAGTGTGTTAGCATCCACATATCAGAGAGAACATCTGGCCTTTGATTTTTTGGGATTGGCTTATTTTTTTTTCACATGATACTCTCCAATTTTATCCATTTATCAGCAAATGCCATCATTTCACTCTTCTTTATAGCTGAATAATATTCCATTGTGTACATATACCACATTTCTTTATCCATTCATCTGTTTAAGGGCACCTAGGTTGGTTTCATAGTTTAGCTATTGTGAATTGAGCTACTATAAACATTGATGTGGCTGTGTCCCTGTAGTATGCTGTTTTTAAGTCCTTTGGGTATTAACCAAGGAGTGGTATAACTGGGTCAAATGGTGTTCCTTTCCATGTTTTCTGAGAAATCTCCATAGTACTTTCCAGAGTGGTTGCACCAATTTATATTCCCACCAGCATTGTATGAATGTACATTTTGCCCACATCTTCACCAACATTTATTGTTACTTGTCTCCTTGATAATTGCCATTCTGACTGGAGTGAGATAAAATCTCAGTGTAGTTTTAATTTGCATTTCTCTAATTGCTAGAGATGTTGAAATTTTTTCATATATTTGTTGACTGCTTATATTTCTTCTTCTGTGAAATGTCTGTTCAGTTCCTTTGTACACTTATTGATTGAGTTATTTAACCTTTTCTTTATCCTTAATATAATCACATTACTCATTTTCCCAATTACTTCCAGAAAGACCAATTAAGCATTCGCTACAAATAATTTCTAGCTTCTGTGGTTTTGGGCATCTTGTGCTATAATTGTTTAACCAATTGTTCCATAATAAATAGAATAAGAAACATTTTACATTAGAAGAAAGTTATTTTATTGAAAGAATTTTGGATATAGAGTCAATTTGAGTACTTACTATCTAAATCTCTGCTGTGTAGCCATTAAAAGTGTTTTTGAGCCTCAGTTTCTTCTTCTTCAAGGTAGGGCTAATATACTCTTACAGTATGGAGAAGAATAACCATACTTAAAATACCACACTTAAAAAGTCAGCATGCAACTTTAGGATATAAGAAGTATTTAACAAATATCATCACTGATTACTTTTGGGTCAAAGAAATTATTTTTTTTCCTGTTGTACTTTATCTTTCTTCTTCTCGACACTTTATTTTGTATTGCTTTTGAATTTATACTGTACCATGTAAACTTGGAGCTATATTTAAGTTTCACTATAATTATTGACTAAAGCAATAGTGATTGTTAGGATTTGTGTCCATTATTAGTCAAAAAGATGTTCTATTGATCTACATTTGAAAGGAAATAAAAATCATTTGGAAGCCATGATCAATATTCTTGATCAATGCTGTGCCACAGAACAAATTTAGTGACTCTTTGCCCAATTTAATAGTCCCTGTTCCTGGAGGAAGTGGTGGGGATTCAGAAGGTTTTGGTCTTATTCTTTGAAGGTCTCTTTTGTCTTTTTGTTTCATCATATAAGCTATTTTCCAGAACACATTCCTTAGTATCTTTAATAACTCTACTGGAAATATGAGAACAATATGCAAATCTGTGACAAGTGCCAGTGCTGCTTGTTGCCTGTTTTCACGGGACTCTTCGATGTAGTGCATCCCTGTGTTGAATGCATGGTTAACAGTGCCTCTGACTAGGAAGATTAGTTTACAGATTATTTTATCTTCTACCTGCTTCCTTCAATATCAATGACTCTTTATAAACTCTCTCAAAATTCATTTTTCTTTCACATAGATCTTAGGTGCTCAGAGATTCAGTTAAAGATGTGCAGATAGAAGAAAGAGGAAAAAAGAAACTAGCGAAACCCCAAAGAAATCTCTATACCGGCAGCACCAGATAGGCTGAGAAATCAGAAAAGGTGGCATCCTTCTTTCCCATTCTTCTTCTTCATATTGTTCCCAAAGGAAGAAAAGAAAGGAATGAGAATGGCAGAGAAGGCATTATGCATTTATTCAAGGAAATATTTGGGTCATAAAGACTCTCAGAGATTCACATTTCAACAGCCAAACATGCATTCAGAAAAAGTCACCTTATTTATTGTTAAAAACAAAAAGAATCTGATAAAAATGCAATGTATTTTACCTTTCTTTGTATAATATTAATTCGAAATGCTTTCACTTTCCTTTTTCCTATTTCCTCTTAGTTAAGCTCAAGGTATATTTCCAACATCTGCTATGTAAGGAAGCCGAGGCTCAGAGATGCAGGGTGACCCTTTCTAATACCTTTTCTTGTCTTCTCACAGTGGATACAACTCGAGAAATAGAATCCATTACGGCCCAGGTTCCCAAAGATCCATCTCATCCCCTGTGCCATTTCTCCTTCTCTGCCACCACTGTGGTCAAAGGAGCACATGGGTGACAGGATACATCTGAGGGCTGGGCACCAAGCCCCCTTGAGAAGTGGGGGAGCTCTTTTCACTGCTCTAGTTGTCATTTGTTTGCTCACGCTCTCTCTCTCATCACGGTCTCTTTGCTTTCAGGCCATGGTGCTTCAAATCCCAGCAGGAGAATTCTGTTCTGCTAAATAATGATCATTTTTGTATGGGACAGTAAAATACGTAAACTTTGAGGGAATATTTCCCATTTACAAATGGGCTAGAGAATGAATTCTCAGATGTCAAATTTCGGAGACTGAGTCTATAAGTCCTTTATGATACAAAAGTGTTGGGGACCGCAAATCAAGTCAAGATGGCGCCTGGCAGTTTGCCTGTTTCTGTAAAACTGTATTCTGTACCTCCAGTTCTGTGTGGCAGTATTGGATTACAGTCATGCTAAAAGAAAAACTGAGACCGGTTAAATTTGGCAAAGTTTACTGAGGAACAAAAGGTCCTGGAACTGGGAAGCATTCCAGATCAAAGATAATTCAGGATGATCCACCCCACATGTTCAGGTTATATTTATAACCCAAGAAAAAGCAATGACATACACAAATAACTCAGTTGGCTATGTCAGCTCTTGGATTCTGTGAACATGGTCTGATCAGCTGGCAGCCTGTGACTTGCCAAAACTTGACCATCTTGTTTGGTTGAGACTCTCTGATTTGTTTACTCATCAAACTAGGGTACAGTTCACTATGCTCAGAGTTCACTTTGGGCCAAACATGTCTGGCAAGTATAGAGGCTGGTTTAGGCTAAATTTATTCTAGTTCAATAGTCATATCTAAAATCTTCAAAACTTTGATGAATCATAATTAAAATGTCTTAGATAATAGAACTGAGATTTTTATCTTGAAAATTTGGTGATTATATTTTCTCTTCCATTGTGGGATTTTCTACTTTATCATAGGTGTTGGTCAGAGGGACCTATCATAGAAGTCCAGGAGATATTCTTCTAATACACTTCCAATGCACTTTCTCTCTAGGATAAAGTTTCATAGCAGCAGGGAATTGCCCTGGTATAATGATACAGCAATATGTGGCTGGCAGACTTTCTCACATAATATAAAGTGATGGCCAACTAAAACAGATAAGATTGGAGAGCTATAACACCAGGCCCCACAGACTCTTCAAAGCCCACTTTGACAAGCCTACTGATGCCCGTGTTTCTTGGCCAAGTATATCACTCCATGGGACCTGAGAGACGCTGAGGAATCAGTGCAGGTGTTACATATGCTCATTTATTGTCCAGATGAACACAGTTTGTAATATTTGTTGGAGCAGTACAGGAGCATGAGAGGAGTAAATACTCGTTTCTCTGTGCTTTTAAAAAAATAAATAAAATTGTGTGTGTGTGTGTGTGTGTGTGTTATAATGCAATCCTAACCTTATAAGAGTCAATTCTATAGCATAATTGGGAAGAGAAAAGTCGTATTTCTTTTTTATCTATAAAAAAGAAGTTTTTCAAGAATTTAAACCAGTTTTTGGTTGTGAGCCCTGAAGTTTTACACCTTAAAGCATTAAAGATAAATTACTTCAACCTGAAGATATTCAAGGCCAAGTATTATTTTGCTATAACAGAACTCTAGGTTGATCTTTGTAGAAGACTGATTTTTTTTATAAAAATCTATATTATCAGCAGTAGCAGTTATTAGTTAGCCACAGAAGATACTCTTGTAAGAGTAGGTTTATGAAATGGAATTATTTTGATGATTTATCTGGTTAGAGGATAATATATGACAGTCATAATAGATTTAAATTTAACATTATTTATTTTTTGTGACAATAATTAGGCAAGATATTGCTTCTTCTTTCTCCATCTAAATACTTTTATGGGAACTTTTAGCTTGTGATCCTAAGGATGTACCTCAGTTGAGAAGAGGGTATATTGTATATTCCTAAGACACACATGGGCTGGACTGATAGGAAGAGGGGAGGGAAGCACCGGGGGTGGAACCTGCTCCTTTCTGTCACTGGTGCCTGAAGCCTACTAGATTCCCAGAACAAGTTACACCTGCTATTCTAGCACCTTTCTCCTCTTTTAAAATGGCTCCTAAGTTAATTATGAGAATATGTCAGAAATATTTTTTTTTTGCATTCCTTATCCAGTCCTTCTAATTATTTCATGGCCCTCAATTAAAAAAATACGAAGAAAAGAAACTCTGACTTCTTTTGATCTGTCCTCTGGCACTTGGATATATCTGTTGGGCTTCCTTGCCTCCCACTGATATTCTGAAGTCTTTCAGGGGCCAGAATCATATGTGGGTTCTCCGTTGTCCTCAGAATTGCAGAATCCATTCTCTATTCTGATAAGAGCAAGGAAGAAAACATGTTCTTGCTTTTAACTTCACACTTCCACCTGAATACAAAAGCAGAGTTGTTCGTGCTCCTGTACTGCTCCAACTACTAAGGCCTTGTCTTGCTTGACCACTTCATTCCATCAGGCTAGTTGACCCCAGGAAGTACCCCACTTTTTCATCCTAATAGATTTCTTGTGGGGTGTCTTGCTTTGTATAGATTTGTAACTCTCACCTATGAACTCAAGTTAATTCCACTACCAGGCTCTCCTGGTTTACTTCCTTCCCACATATAAATCGTTGTAAGTCAGATTTCAGAGAGGAGGAAGATCCACTGTGTGAAATCAAGATTTCTTTCTTTCTTTCTTTCTTTTGTTTTGTACCAGGGATTGAACCCAGAGGCACTTAACCACTGAGCCACATCCCCAGCACATTTTATTTTTTTATTTTGAGACAGGGTCTCACTAAGTTGCTCAGAGCCTCATTAAATTGCTGAGGCTGCCTTTCAATTTGCAATCCTCCTGCCTCATTCCCTAGAGCTGCTGGGATTATAGGCATGTGCCACAGCACCTGGTGAAATCAGCTTCTTAATGTCAAGGCCAGAGCTGTTTCAGTTAGTTGGGGACAGCAGTGTCCATTTTGTTTCAAAGATTCTGGGCGCTCACTAGGAAGACAGGTTAATGTCACTGTGGTGCACAAAGGCAGATGAATCAGGGTAGGTATGGAGCAGGGGATGAGATGGCAATGGTAGGATTGGGAGGGGCCCAAGAAGTAGGCAAACTAGAGCATTAACTAGCTTTCTTGTGTAGTGATAGTGGACAGATCTTTTTCATCGAATATTAGCAGAAACCTAAAATAAACTTTCCAAAGAGGGAGGCAAAAAAATTGAGAGTTATAGGAAAAAAAATCATCATACCATGTATTAAGTTGTTTACTTTATATTCTACAAATACTAAGCAAAGTAAATGCAAAATTTCCAAGTATATACTAATTTTACTTAAAACATTTCATATTTAGGCTACATTAGTGGAAAATATTAATCATGGGAATGAACAAACTAGGTGATATTTGACTCATGGTAAAGATATTTTTGGTTCAAGGCAAAACATTTCAGGCTAAATGGGGCAAGTATGAAATGAAAATAAACTGTGGTTATTTCCCTTATCATCTTCAAAGGAATGTTTTTCTTGACCAAGAGAGCATTTTCATCCCATTTGTGTTGAATGGTCAAGAGAACAAAGCAGTGTGGCAAAGCTCAACATGTCAAGAGGGCTTTTTCTTGTGGATTAAGCCTCTGTTGAGCTCAGGCACTGGGGTCTTCAAACCCTGGGCTCACAGATTCTCAGGGTTTTCCTTGCACATTTGGGGGATTATAACTCTTCTGAGCCTATTTCTCCTTCTAAAAGAAAAAAATAAAAAAGAAAAATGAGGGAATAGGACTTAGCCAATACCCTTAACTCTAGCCCTGGATTAGGAGTTTCTGTGAACTAAAAAGAATTCTGTTGGCCAAGGACCCATTTGGGAGGTTCGGACTGTTAGTTTTGAGGTGTGGTCTTGGAGTTGGCATCATACTTGGTGATTCTGATGTTGTTGCCAAGGTTTGGGACCAGTTGACTAAATCATCTCTTATCCTTTTGAAGGATGGAAGTGAATTTGGCCTGGGGAGAACAAGCTCTTGCTTCTTGTAGAGACTTCTCTGAATTTTTTGGAATAATTTATGACTGAGAATAAGATTAGAAGCGTTTGTTTTTCTGACCTGGCAAATGTTATCAATTTAAAGCTTGTCACTTACTCCACCTCAATGACCCGGTCAGCATCATCATTTCATGGCCCGAAGCCTTTGATTTATACTTCTTTAGTGAACAAAACAAGTGTCCTCTACTTACAAGTAAAGGAGATAGGGTTGCAAAGAGAGGATTACCTTTGCTTATGTTGAGATATGGATTCTCATCTCTCTTTTGATGCTCTCACCGATCACTGATTAGAAATGGAGTTCTGATTAGGGTAAGGGATCCAAGTCAGGAGAACATGTGTCTTCCTTCATCTTTCTTTCCCAGAACTAGTTTGTAAAAAACCTACTTGCATTGGGTGAATGTGTTCAATTGGTGGCAGCAAAGTTCTTTTACAGAAAATTCTAGGAGGGCTTGGTCTTAGACAATTTGAAGAGAAACAGAGGGAACAAAGCAGCATGTATAATAACATCCATGTTTTCCGTTAACCTGCAGCGCTATAAATTTATTGCATGTGCTCAGGAAAAAGAAAAATGTGTAAAACGAAGATTTCTTGCTGTCTCTGTCTAAATCTAATCCCCTAAATAGGTTCTTTGTTTCAAAATACAGAAGTAATATATGCATCAGCTTCAGATGGGGGATTTAGACAGGATGTGATCCAAAAAGGTGGGCATATGAGGATTTATTGTTGGTTGTCATGTAAATTTATTAAAATGGGAGCTTTGATCTTGAAATACATCCAGACAAGATTAATGATTTAGCATCTGGGGAAATCAAGCATCTGATACAATGAATGGATAAGGAAGGCTTTACAATTTCATATTGGCAAAGAGAAAAAATTCAGTATTTAAAGGCTAGTTTAGAATTTTAGTTTAAGAGTAACTGTAATAAATGCCAAAAAACATTAGATGGTATCTGACTAATATATAGACTATAAGGATTTGTAAGCAATAAACAGATGGAAATAAATGAACAAAAATGAAAATGATATTTGGAAATTTAGCACTGTGGATAGAGACATTTTATGGTTTATATCCACTGTTTTCTGCCTATGCCCTGGCGAATTAACCGCTATGCCTGTAAAATTGGTTGTTAATTTAGGGGCAAATGGATAATTGAACCCTAAACTGGCCCACTGATTGTCTTACAGTCCTGCTACTAACTTAATCTAAGTGATTATCATCCAAAATGATTCATTCTCTTGGAGACACTATCATCAATACTGATACCATTATAGTGAGATGTGGAGGCAGAAGAGAAGAGATATGTAATTGATATGTAATAGATGTTCAAAGAGGCATTATGGAAGAACTTTTAGATGTTAGGGGAATACTGATCTCCTAATGAAGACCACCACCTAGAAAAATGGTTAAAATGTACAAACATCCAAAATTAGCAATTTAAGAAGTGAATATAATGGCCAGATACATGCCTTTATTATAATGCTAAGCATTAGGATATTTCTCAATTAAAATTCAGATTGTAATCCTTTTAAATCTCTTTTCTACATTGTTTTGATTACATAAAGGTTTTTCAGAAACATTTTTCTATTAAAGTGATTTTTACTTAGATTGCTAATTAACTTATGGTAAGTTGATTAAAAGCTTACAAATATTAAATGGTTATTTCTTAACTTCAAAATACTTGAGTGTTGAAATAGCAACTTTTAAGTTATCCAGCAGCTTAAGTCAGATAGACACCATCAAAGTTGAACATTCTAGGTTAAATTTTCAAAGTAGTTTGGAATATAGCCATGTAAATCCCTTTTAAAGTAATGGGATTTTCCAAACCTGAAATGTCATTTTGAGATATTGTGGAATTTTGAGAATATGTCCTAAAAATACTGTCTGTTTCTGTCATCATATTGTTAGTCAGATCAAAGTTTGTTTCTTATTTATCTTTCAATTTTGAAAATATACCAGGGCAATGTATTGAAAATTGTGAACATGGACTCTTTGTTCATGGAGAACTTATGACTGGAGATTAGAAAAAATTGGGAGAAATTGTGTAAACAAGATGTCTCTTTTTATTATAGTTGATTTCAGAAAGAATATGCTACCTATGATTATCAATTTAAATACAGAAATGAATTATTCCAAATACTTATTAAAACTAATATGGTAGTTACCTAGATTTAAGATAAACTTTTAGAAATTGACTCCCTCCAATGTGAATTTAAACCAAGTAGATGCCATTAAAATGTTGAGCATTGTAGGTTAAACTTTCAAAGTAGTTTGGAAGTAGAATTAACAAAGGAGATTTTGGTTTAGGTGACCCTGAGATCTGTATTTTAAAAAAGTAATCATGGGTGATTCTGATGGGTACCAGGAGTGAAAACCAGTGGCCCATTGCTTAAAGGAAAGGTGCTATGGACAGAGACCAATGTCTGTTATCAATTAGTTGATTTCCACCCAACTAATAGTTGGTCAATTGGTTGTTGAGGGGCCTGTGAGTGAGTTGCTATTATTTAACTAAAAAATGGTAATGTCTGAGAGTGAAGGTTGTAGGTAGGTAAGGACATTTCTTTCTACCTTTTTCTTCTGTACAGTCTTTTCCCTCTCCTAACCTTCCCTCCTAGCATGGCTATCTAAATTGTCTATTTTGCTTTGTATATTTTCATGTGTACATTTGTAAGCAAATATATAACTATAGCTCTAACTGGTTTGAGAGAGTCAATAGTTAGATTTTTCAATTCAACAACTTAATAGTTGTGAACCAGGTATTATGTACATCATTATTAAAAATTAAAATTATAACATATTAAAATAAAAATACTCAATACTAAAAGCTCATTACTTCTTAATTCCTTTAATACTTTTAACTATTATTTCTGCTGTTGAGGTTATATATACCAATTGACTGATAAAAGAGATACTACTTTGAATCTCTTTCAAACTTGATCCTTAGTGATTTCATGTTGGTAGTTTGAAATCAGCAAGGTAGAAGCCTTTATACTACAGTAATCAGCAAATGGTACAAATCAGGGCTGCATTTAATTTCTTATTGATTGTATAAATTTGAGAAGTTATGGAGATAATGTGAAACCCTGAATATACTTAAAGTGTGTCTTGTCTGTAGCTACTAATTTGTGACTAGAATAAAACACAGGAAAATTTCTTCCAGCATTTCCAAACTATTCCATAAGTTAACAAAGAAGTCACTCACATTGTTGATGAATGAATGCAATTCTGGCACATGACTTCCTTACTTAATTTTCATTTTCCTCATTAATATAAACAAAATTACCAGGCAACATTTATGTCACAACTACATTTATTTGTTAATAATCAAAGGACTTCTTTGCTAAATTGTGTAGTAACCAAGTACATATTCATAGTTTGTCTTCTGACACTGTTGGTGTTAGGATTATAAAATATGATAGTAGATTTTCAAAAAATAGAAAATCATATTGAAATTATAGGTATATGGAATCTACAATAAGAATATTGCATATTTTATGATTTGTGAATTGTATGCTTTTATATACAATTTTATATATCTTTTATGTCAGCAAAATTTCTAATAAACGTGGAAGTATGTTTATTGGGAACACCAAATAAATTATAGTTTTCTGGCCACATTGTCCTCTGAAACCTGCTAAATCACAATCATATGTAGTGGGGGTCCAAAGAATCTGCATTTTTTTTTTACAATGCTAGGGATAAAACCAAGGGCCTCATGTATTCTAGGTAAGCACTCTATCACTGACTTACACTTCCAGCCCCTTAAGAATCTGTCTTCTTAATGTTTTCCAAAACATAATGTGGGAGCTGTCTTAGTCAGTTTTCTATTAGTGTAACAGAATACCAGAGACTGGGTAATTTATAAAGAAAATAAATATATTTCTCATAGTTCTGGAGTCTAGAAAGTGCCGTATCACGGTGTCAGGGACTTCTTGCTGCACCATCTCATAGCAGAAGACATCATGTGATAAAGAGGGAGGGTATAAGCTTTGGTCTTTCCTTTTAATATAAAGTAACTAATGCCATTATGGAAACCCCACCCTCATGACCTCATTTACCCCTAATGACCTCCCAAAGGATCCACTTCCAAATATTATCAACATATAAATTTGGGTACTAAGTTTCTGTACAAGAACATCTGGGGGACATATCAAACAATAGTAGAAATCAATGATTGAATCTTGTATCAAATATAATTTGTCTCAGAGGAGCAATAATGCAACTCAGCCCCTGCACCAGTTAGACATGATTGACAGATGGCAGAGACCAAGACCATTACGGACACAAAACCCTTCTCCTCCTCCTCCCCCAGAAACCTAAACTGAGCAGAATAATAAATCCTGGTAAGAGGCATGTCAAACAGAGCTAAACTAACTGTAAAAGGAAATTCTCTACACACATTTAACTATCTGAAAAAATATTAGAGCAGAGTCTTTCCCCTTCCTTTGGCTTCATTGCCCAGGCAGGAAATATGCTGTGTCTTCAAGTGCAGTGTTATGAAAATCAGGGATTGTTCATCCGTTTTGTGTGGGCCAGCTATATGGCTTCCCAGCATGCATGCCCATCTGTCCTGCAATAAACCCTTAATTTTCGATGTCTGCAGTTTTTATAAAACTACTGGCAAAAAATTAAATGTCCATGATCCTGTACATTGGGTTGGCCATTTTGAGCCCATATTTTTCTTTTATGAAACTGTTACAGGGTCCTCTAAAGGACTTACCAGGTATCTAAACTAAATCTATGTGAACAATCATTCTCTTTCCAACCTGACACACCCAGTTTGCCTGGAAATCAGCAAGTTTTCCTTCCAACCATCTCATTAACATCTAATTATCTTTCTTCCAAGGATGAGGTGAAGGTTGCTAAGAAGACCAGGTAGGAAGTTTATCCAACTTTTACTTTCTAGACATAAGCTTGGATTTGTAAAGAAAGGTTGTATACTCCTAAACCTACTAAGTAATGGGTAAATGGTGTAAATCCATATTTCTATTTTCTTGAGTAGCTGGGCCAATGTAATTATTTCAAGGATATAAACTAAGACAAAACTCTGGACTGTGAATATCTCCTCTCTTAAGAAGAGAAAGAAAAAACTAGATGTATTTGCTGATACATACATCTTATTTTCAAAGTTTTAGTTGTGTTTAGTTTGATGTAAGTTATTTTATAACTCTTATTTTCTGAGATAAGCAGAATTTCCTGGAGGAATTGCCTTTTTGATGCCACTGGTCAGGAAAGCACAAGATTTCTGAGAGAAATAAATTGTTCCTTCATGTTGAGCCAAAGTAGGACAGGAGGATTTGTGGAGAGAATAAAGAATTCCAGGGTCTGGTGGGGTATTAGGAGTATACAATGCAGGGATTGAGACAAGACAATGGGCTTTTTGTTTTGAAAAAATAGAGATTTAGAAAAAGAAAGCGACAAAGACAAAGAAAAGCATGGAGTTTAAGTGAGCACATCAGAAATTACTGTCAGTATAGATAGAATCATGGTTATTCCATTGCTATGTATGAACACTTGGTACGATGGTGTGGGCCTCTGTGAATCTGCAACTGTTTTGAGGTTAAGATCCATAACCAACTCAGGAGGAGAGCTCCTTTGAGACACTATGAGACAGGCAATGAAGGCAGAACAGAGATGAACTGACCTGTTGATCTATAGACTGGTGACTAATGTAATTTGGCCAGAGAAAATGGGAGTATAAACAAACTTGGACTTGTTTAGGCTACTTATAAATAGAGATGTTTTTATTTTTATACTTAGTGTGGAATGTTTTATTCAAGTGCTTAATAAACTTTATAGTCTTACCTATGCTATAAAATTTTTAATTCCTGTCTTTATTTCTTAGTGTTTGTATTCTTTACAAACACTTTTTACAAAAGTAAAAAGGAATGGAGGAGAGATTACGCGGGTATGTAGCATAGTGTAGTCACAATGGATGGCCACCAATTAAGTGACCGTATGATGAGGACATTTACCCTAATTTAGATATACTAAGTATAATAAGCAAAAGGAATCACATGAAGTCATGGAAGAATTTTAAGTAGGAGAGCAACATCTTTTGATTTACATTTTGAAGTTCACTCTTCCTGCTATGTGAAGAATAGAGTGCAGAAGCAGGAAAAGCAGCCAGGCACTGAGACTATGCAGGGCAGAGATGATGTGGCAGAGATCAAGGTGGAGACAGAAGTAGACAAATTAGAATGTTCTTCAGAGGTAGAATGAACTTCATAATATCAAAATTATACCTTTTATTTAAAATTTAGTTTCAATTATAAAAATATACTTTTAAAATTATAAAAACAAATCTCTCAAAGTCTTACCATTTGTTCACCAAGGCCTGCATTTATTCATTTTCTACTTTTCATATCACCCCCAAATTTAGCAGCTTAAGCAACAAATATTTATTTTCTCGCACAGTTTCTAAGACTAAACTATTTAGGATCGGCTAAGGTAGGTGGCTCTGGCTCAGATCTCTCATGAGGTTGCTCTCAAAATATTGACCAGGCTACCTGAAGGTGTGACTGGAGCTGGAAAAGCTGCTTCCAAGCTGGGCTAACTCACACGGCAGTTGTCAGGGGCTTTAGTTCCTTGCCACAATTTTTCAACCAGGCTGTGTTATAAATTGTGTTATAAATGTTTAATGCCCTTCAACCTAGTTCATGTGTTGAAGCTCCAATGTGGAGCTATAAGGAGGTAAAAAGATTAAAGAATATCATAATGGTGGGGCTCTAATCTGATAGGTCTGGTGTTCTTGTAAGAGGAAGAGACACCAGAATTGGTTCTCTCTGCCATGTGAGGACATGGTAGGCAGGCAACCAATCTAGAAGCCAGAAAAGAATTCTTATTCATGAGCTGGCCTCTTGATTCTGGATTTCCCATCCTCCAGAACTATGAGAAATCAATTTCTGTTGCTTAAGCCACCCAGTCTCTGGTATTTTGTTATGGAAGACTGGGCACACAAATATAAACTGCATGAGACTCAAGACATGGCAGCTAGTGTGTTCCAAATGAACCATCCAAGAGAGAGCCAGGAGGAAGTCTCAATGTCTGTTATCTAGTTTCAGAAGTCACAATTGACACTGTGCAGAAGAACATTACACTGTACCTTGGCCACAGATTTGTGAACATATTTCAAAACCACCACTAGGACTTTATCCATGTTTCTTTTTTTCCTTTATGAAATGGAAAGTAATAACAAAGTGCATTGAAAAGATTAAATTAGATGAAGTATATACAACTGGCTAGTTGACTGTTCAATAAATATTAGTTTACTTCCTTGATAACTTAGAGATAATCTGGAAGCAAAGAAATGAAAAATAGGACAGTGAAGTTCTTTTGGGTGGCCTCTAAGTATGTCTGTCTTTCCTATGTTCATGATAACAATTTTTGGTTTACATGAGCATATCTTAAACTCTACTTACTTAATTAAGCATATGAATTTAATAATGACTATATATTCTTTTTGAGATAAAAATAGAGCTCTTAGGAATTTTCTGAATGTAGGAACGACTACATATGTCAGTGATATATTTTCTTAATTTTATATACATGGAAATGTTAAAGAATGAACATTTAAATTAAAATGTATCTCTAATACAAGGAAGTCAAGATTAGTAGTATCTAAAAATATAAATGAAATTCATAATTAAAATAGCACCTTAAAATATTGCCTTATTATTTTAGCATGTTTCCAGCTGTGGGTGACTTTACATATCTTCAGGCATAATCACATATTGGTATGCGTGGAGTGACTTCCTTCACATCCATTAATTCTCATATGAGCTCTTTGCATAAATCTGTGCCAATCATGATGTGATTAGAACATTATTGTGCTGCAAAATCTAACAATATTGAAGTGAGTGAGGTTCAGGAATAAGTTTTGACTTCTACCAAAAAAAGTTTTGTTCTTGTTTTTTTAAAAAATTCATTCTCTGAACTAAGGATTTGAGTGAGATGATGATATATACCTTAAGAAGTGGGAAACTGACCACAACATGATTAATTTTTGTTTGAAGGAAATATTTAGAAAGATGGAATGACTGTAATATTTGGATACCATTTCTCTTAAAGCTCAACATAATTACTTCAACTTTAATATATAATTTTTAAAAGATTAGAGTAGAACAACACGTTAAACTAAAAGAAACTTGCTCTAGATAAGGTCTCTCTTGCCTAGTGATGTCAGAAGTAAGATCAGGGCTAAACATATAAGGCCATTGATACTTGGATTATATCAACTAGCAAATATATAATAAATTTAATATATAAATGAATAGAATCCAAAAGACGAGAGAGAATTTGGTTTTGATAAATGGCCAGGTTAAGGATGAAAAACACTGCTTTACTTGGAGGAATTATATTGATTAGTTTTAGAAGACAGAGCCAACTACTCTAGTGACTATTCAGTCACTAATGTTAATCTTAATGTTAATCTTCATTGGGCAGAGTTTCTACATATCAATTTCTAAGTTTATACTTTTGTGTGTGGTTTCCATTTCAAATGATGATTTCAAGGGAAATTCTATTTAAAGTAGCACTGTACCTGTGTAAGTTTGACTATAGTAATTATTTCACTGTGTATACCTATATCAAAACATGATGTCACACTGAAGTTCAAAATGGGGAAATATATAGAGGCAGAAGGTAGAGTAGTGACCTTTATGTGGGAAAAGGGAGTGTGAATGGAAGATTGGGGAGGGGCAAAAGTTAAGTGGTATAGTCTCCCTTCAAAGTATTAAATTGTTCTAAAGTCAAAAAAGAAAAAAGAAAAACAAACAAACAACAACAACAAATTGGTGTCATGTGTCTTAAATTTATACAAGAAAAATGAAAACAAATTAATAAAAACTTAAAAAGCTACTACCCTTATGTCTTAGTTGGTCTTTTTCTTGAGATCTTGATTCACATGACAACCTTCTATTAATCTCCCAGAACATATTCCACACACTATTCGAATTCAACTTTTCTCAAAACAAACTCTTCATCTTGAGCTCCAAACCTTTTCCTGTCCCCAAATCTTTTAATTTACTGAAGCCAAAGCCATCATCTGGCTTCTTATGCTGAAAACCTGTGTATCATGCTTGACTCCTCTGTTAATTTCCTCTCTGCCCTTCCTTTTCCCTCCACATAGAAATTAATCACTTGATTCCTTTTATTTAACCTAAATGTCTCTTTAGTCTGTCCCTTCTACCACCAACCACCCCCCTGGCCACTGCTAGGATTAGGCTTTTATTACTTCTCCCAGCTTGTCATACAGTTTCTCATTCTACCTTTCTCTAGTTTTCAGAGTGATTTTGTAAAGTGCTCATGCTATTCTCATCATATAGTCCTTCAGTGTCTCTCTATTGAGATCTCAGTGTAAATGTCGGTTTTTAGCATGGTACACAATGCCATTCTAGGTTGTGATCTTGCATTTTTCCTGAGCCTTATTTCCTCCACTCAGTTATATGTACCTTGTGATCCAGATTATATTGTTCTAAAGTTCTTTCACACTGTGGTGCATGTAGTTTCTTTACTTTCCAAGTCTTAGGTTTTCTCTCTGGCAAGCGTCTACTCATCCTTCAAGATGTGCTCAGATGTTACATTTCATCTGAGGAATTATTGGATCCCACCAGGCAGAGTTCCCATTGTGGTTTTGTTTGTTTGTGCTATGGTACTGACCAAATCACATAAAAATTAGTTACATACTTGCTTCTTTCCTCCATAGACTGTGGGTTTTTTGATAAGATGGATTGCAAGTCTAGTTACTCAATAAACAGTTTGGAACAATTTTGCTAAATATGTTAGGTGGTCTCTAAAATCCAAAGAGATATAGGAAGTGCTGTGCCTCTTTTTTAGTGATAGGAAGGAAAGACGCAATAGCTTATCTTTTGTTGTTGTTGTTATTATCCTTATTTATTGTTTCTCCTTTTCTATTTTATATACTTTTTATCCACTTGCTCAGGAATCTTCCTCTAAGATTCTTTCACCTTATTCCTTCAATTTCACTTTCCTATTTAGGCCTAAAAATGTGGATATTTTTACCGTCTCGCAGGCAAACAATATAATTCTAGAATCCCATCTGAAAGATTGCTTCTTAGGACCACTTCTTTGGACCATTTCTTGATTGGGTTCTATTAGAAGCAGATGCACAAGGATCCATACTCTGGTGATTTGCTTGGAAGATTAAGGAAATACTGATAGAGGATTGAGGGGACTGATATGGGGAAGGGAAGGCAGCCAGTGAAATGTAAATTAGCAAGCAGTTGCCATATGGGCTTAACACTGGGGACACCCTAGGGCTAGTTAGCTTTATCTCACTGGAGAAGCCATACCTCCTCCCTTAGATTATTGGTTAAGAGTTTCTGGGGCCCAATGATTATTAATTTTCTAGTACTACTTAATTCCTGTATGGGTGGAGAAAATAGAGACAGTGTCCAGTGAAGATCCTCTTCAGTTGGAAACTGAATTACTGTGTGCTTAGGAAGGGCAAGGCAATACGTGCAGGATGCTGATAATACCTCACATATCGTCTAATTAAAACTTCTGCAGAATGCTTTAGGACCTGTGTATTAAAATTTGGAATGTGAAATAAATCATATTCATAAAATCATAGCATTTTAACATATGATTCAATAGGTAGAGAATTATCTATTTTTAAGTTGATGTAAAAATAGGGATACTACTACTGAATCATTCATAGACTATCAGGCCACTGCAGTTTTTGTTTTAGAGTATGAGAAACATTCAGCACTTGGTATAGTAATTGCCCAGATCAAAGAACTATGCAACACAGAAGGTCAACAGAGAAGATCATTGTAATACTATGCTAAATAAATGAACAGTTAAGAAGGATGAAATTGATACGATCATAGAAAAATTCATGTTTTCACTATTTCCCCTGAAATAAAAATCTAGGAAAATTAATGTCAAGTCTGTGAAAATTTTCATATGTTAAGCCATTCCTTCATATAGTAGTTGATTCTATTAAAAATTTCCAAATTTTCTTTCACTTTGTTATTTCTTAATCTCTCAAAAGTACAACTTTAAATTTAGTCTTATAAATGTAAACAATTGCCATTGCCTCTCAATACTTAAATAATAGTGTTTTTTCATAAGTACAACTATTACATTCTATTTTCTAAATTGCCAGGAACTTTTTAGAGAATGAGAGTTTATATTTTCCTCCAAGAAGGCATTTAAAAAACCAGAAATATTTATATATATGTATATATATATATATATATATATATATATATATATATATATATTTTTTTTTTTTTTTTTTTTTTTTGCTTAAATCCTCCATTCTTTCCCAGTCTAATAAAAACTAATTGTTTCAATGGTAAATATAAATATATTATGTTGGTTCTACACTATTAAGACAAAGAAAATGTTGAATAGTTTCAGTTTTAAGGTTTCTAGAAAGATTTCTTTGAACAATTAGTATGTGATAGAGTACTTTTAAATAAAAGATAAATCCAAATTACTGAAACAGTAGGAAATAAAAATAAAGGCACTTAAAATAAAAGGTAAATTCAAATTCGGAAAACAAGGCTAGCAAGTGTCTAGGTTTACCAGCTGCCTAAACTACCTGAGTATTTAAGCATCATTTGCTAAAAAAGTATTTGTTTCCTTAATCATCAGAACTTTTAAAATCAGTCAATAATGCACAAGGTATGGTCCAAAATCTAGAAATTCAATCAATGTAACTTCCTGGATAGAGTAGCTTTGCTTCTGTTTAGAAGATTTTAAAGGTTTGTCTGTGATTATATCATCTTCAGAAAAAGGAAAGGAGAATAAGTATCAGGATATTGCAATGACTTGCTCTCTTTTAATATGAGAGTCATATTCCAAATGTTTAGCTTTAACAACTATTTCCTGGTTCAGAACATACAGTAAATGAGTGGTAGTTTGGTACAGGTTAGTGTGACCTTGTCTCAATTCTGTCATAAAAATTTTTCTAAGCAAAACAAAAACAATTCTCTGAATTGGTCTGAAGATTAAATAAGCTGAAGAGGAACAAACTCTGTCTTGGAATGCAATAACAGCCCTGGGGAGCTGGAGAGAGGCCCTGATTGAGGACTTAGCCCTCACCAAGAGATGGGATCTCTTTGATTTCCATTTGAACTCTTTCAAATGATGGTTTGAGAATGACACTGGACTCCACTCTTAGGACCTTTTCCTTCTTCTTCCTCTTCTCCTTCTCTGCCTCTTTCCTCACCTTCATCACCTCTTCTGTCTCCTACTCTAAAATCATGGTTATTCTGAAACTTTCACAAGCACACATTTTCCCCTGAGTTCTTACTATTAAAAACGTGCGCTGTGGAACAGCGTCAAAAGCATCACTTGGGAGCGTGTTAGAAATGCAGAGTCTCACATCTGTGGAATCAGAATTTGCATTTTAACATGATCTCTAGGTAATTTGTATGCACACTGATATCTGAGTAGCGCTTGCCTTTTTCTTCCATATTTTTCCTCATTTTTTTAATCTCATTTTTTCAATTTTACCTTCTAGCTCTTCTCTTGGATTTTTCTTTTTTTTTAATTTCAGCAAATACATGTTTCCTTTCCAATGTGATTTTAAATTCTCTGTTGCTTCATCGGCAAAGAATTATAATCTTGTGAACCTTAATTTAGATAAATTTTTTTTGTTAATTTTTATGAATTATCAGTTTCTTTGGGTCAGTTATTCTTTTGCATTAGTTTTTGCTTTTATGTGTCTTTCCCTGAAATATTGGAATTTTTTTTTTTTTTTTTTTTTTTTTACTGTCTATTCATATTCACTGAGAAAGTGTAAGTCAAGTCTGTAAGTGCTATGTGCTCTTGGTATTAGGCAGAGAGGAGCAGCCTGCAGGAACCATTTCCAAAAGGATATGAGGCATATTCTCATGGGTTATGTAGAAGATCCATTTCTTAGAGCCCCTGTCATGGCTTGTGATGGAAATAAGAACAGTCTTTCTCTGTGATGGCCAAATGTTTGGGAGGGAGAGGAGGGGAAGCTGGAGAGACAGAATTCCATAGGCAGAAGTTTTTATCAACCTTGCAGGTTTCTTTTTTTCTCTTCATTGTCGCCTTCTTTAATCTCTGGCTTTACTCTTGAACTTGTCTGCTCATTTAGATGGACCAGTGATCACCTCCATAGCAGGCTTTG
The DNA here is from genome assembly GCF_047511675.1 of Marmota flaviventris. Classification (NCBI taxonomy): domain Eukaryota; kingdom Metazoa; phylum Chordata; class Mammalia; order Rodentia; family Sciuridae; genus Marmota; species Marmota flaviventris. Next base: position 56,165,510 of record NC_092499.1, on the reverse strand, counting down.
CTGCCACTTTTATGGACTGCTGCTTTTTCTTTCCACTTTCCAGAAAAAAAAAAATGAAGATCTCTGTTCAATGAAAGTTTTCCTTCCGATTTTTACCACTCTTAGGATTTTTTTTTGTCATTTGTATTTTTTTTTGCAATTATTTTACTGGTAATTTTGGATATTCAGAGAGACAGAGATAAGTACATATGGTTACAGAAGATTGTGTTTTTTGATAGTGACAATATTTTTAATGCAAACTCTGTCCTTAACTCATAGAGTAATCTGGTAGAATTTTTTCTACAAATGGTAGGTTCTGAACTGAGATAATTTTTGGAAAATCACACATACCAAGTCAGGAACTACCACTGTTCCTGACCAGAATATTAAGTGACTGAAATAATAAGTCAAATGATTTTGTGCACACATCACACATGCATATGTGTGCACACACATTTCTGTGATCAGGTATGAACTAATGCATGCTGGATGATGATTGGCACTTGAGTGATCATGTTTTGAACTTTTAAATAAAGTGTAATTTTATCATGTCTCAGGATGGATCTATGACTTCTATTTTACAACTTAGTGGAACCCTAGTGATATGACAGAATGTATTCACTAGGGTTCTGCTAGTTTCTCTATTTACCCAAGTTTCCTTTAAGTATCCTGTGACAACAGTATCCACATCTATTGTTATCTACTTTACTTTTTTTCCTTTTTCTCCCCAGTTCTCAATTTTTTGTTGTTGTCAGGGTCTAACATAACTTTATTTTCTGCAGAATAATAAGGTATAGAGCACAGTCTTCTTCCCAAACTGGTTGATGTGACTTCATCTGGAAAAGCAATTTTTTTCCCCCAAATGTAGTTAAGAATCTTGGGATGAAATCTTCCTAGATTACCTGAGCAGGCCCCAATTGTAGTGACAAATGTCCTCATAAGAGAAATGGCAGAGTCACAGACAGAAAAGAGAAGTTGTGTGAAGATGGAGGCAGAGATTGGGCTGAGATGGCTACACCAGAACCTGGAAGAAGCAAGGAAGGATTACCCTCAATGTCCTTTGGAGGGAGTGCAGTTCTGTCAACACTTGCTTTTGGAATTCTGGCCTCTCAACCTATGAGAAAATAAATTGCTAGTATTTTAAGCCACTATGTTTGTAGTACTTTTTAAGGTGGCCTCAAGAAATCAATGCAGCAGGTGAGAATCTGATCAAGATTAGTAGATGAGAGAGTGATGCATTTTGCTGCTAAAAATTTTTTGTTATTCAACAAAAAAATTTGTGAGTTGATTTGGAGAGCTTAAAATACATTTTCCTGGGATTACATAAGTATGATATGGACAGAAAGCTAAGATTTATGCCTATTTTCAGAGCATAGGGAAATCCAGTGGGCTGGGAATATGAGGGTTATGGTATTTCCAAGAGGTATTTTAATTTTATTCTTCCAAATTGGCAAAAAAATTCAATATGACAAAAAGAAAATATTGCTTGCACTATATGCAAGCTTGCACTACATGATTACACACTATGAAACTAAATATTGATAACATTGTGGTATGTTTTGACATTTAAATATTAACATACATTCAGGCTGGATTACTGAGAATTATGCAGATAAACATAATAATGAAAGCTTGTCCAGAGTAAAGGGACAAAAAGCAAGCTGAAATAACCGCAAGAAAGAAGTACACCGTAGAATAAATTACTTGTAGCAGGTTGGCAAATTTAACACGTTTATCCAAATGTGCATGGAAAATGGCAGCTCTTTTTCTAGTCTTTTTAATTGTAGACTATAAATACAGAAAAATTGTACATTTTATACTATGGCTGTAGTATAATTCATACTAAGTTGAACTTTTTTAACAAGCACATGTGTCTACACTATGGGCAGCACAGTTCTAGAAGGTATCATATTTTGAAACTTGAAATTGACATTTGCATACAGAGCAATATGGGAGTCAAGTTATATTTTCTCCCTACATGGTAATCTAATTGTTCCAGCTACATAAACTAAAAAGAATATCCTTTCCCATTGTTCTGCAGTACCATCTTTGCCTTAATTCATATTGTTCATAAATGAGTAGTCATATTCAGGGCTTAATAAATATTTATTTTCCACAATGATCCGTTTTTTTCTCATGGATTGCACTGTCTTGGCTAAAGGGAATTAAAAAAGGAACAAACAATAACCTTCTGATCAGTGGAATCTGAGTCTCTGTCAGTTTAAATGGTATATTTTAGGGAACACTCTCTTTTGTGTCAATGTGCAGTCTCACGTTTCTTCCCATTCCTCTTTTTTCTCCTCCAAATGGTTCAAGGGCAAGACATGACTTTGTAGTCCTGGGGAAGAAGGACCTTGAATCTCCCAGTAGGTCCTTTGGTAGTTTTTGTGCCTTTTGGTCCCTACTACAGTATGTACATCATGGTATATTTCTTGGCATCTTGAAATGGGCTCTGCTGATGTATGGCAGACAAACTTGCATCTTGTTTTCTTGCATCCAGTAGAACATGGTCACCTTTGCTTTCTGCTTTCTTTGCTGTCCCTGGATAAGTAAAGAGTTTAAATTATATTGTAGTTAAATTTATCAATCTGTTGTGGCATGTACCTCTTCTGTTCTTTCTATGGCATCACCGTGATTCTCACTAAAACTGCAAACCTTTTTTGAGAATGAGGCATACTCTCCATCCCGTTGTGGTTATCAAGTTCATCGCCTCTGGGAAGGGCATATTGCTCATATGGACAGTGTGGTTCCATAGACTTCCACAGACCCTCATCTCAGCTCCCATCCCTGGACTTGTGCTCTTTCTATATTACCCAACAGCCAAGGAAGGCTGAAAAATACTTATTCCAGTCCTTACTGCCAGTTTATTTCATATCACTAATTAATATTGCTTTTGTGCAGCATCTTGTAATGGTGTGGGGCTATTCTGTATTCTAGTATCCTCTCAGAGTTCCAAATGGAATAAATCATACAAAATCCCTGAACTTTTCTTGTATACTTCCTCCCTGGAATTTTGTGCCAGATGTAGCTGTCTGATGCTTTCTTTTATATCTGTCTCCCTTCTCTTTTCTGCAGACCACAGGCCTTGCCAGGCAGGGGTTCCCACTTTTAGTGTGGCAAGGGTAGTTTTTATATCACAGCCTGAGCTACCTCTACCCTGGTTCTTGATATGTTAATTAGTGCTTTAAGAATTTATGAAAATGTTTCTCTTTTAACCAAGGCTGGCTTTCAAGACCATTCTCTTGTTAGAGAGTTTTAAAAAATCTAATCTGACAGTCAATGCTGAGCGGTGACTATTGTTCTACTTGGAGTCAGCACTTTGTCAGAGAATGGGCAGTATAGAGAAACATGACTTACAGGATACGTAAATGCATGTGAAAATATGTCAAAAAGTACTATCCCCACTATACTTACTGAATAAAGAAAAAGAAGGAAAAAAGCCTCTTTATTGAGCACATATGGATACCAAGAAGTAAAAGTGAAAGTTAAACGGGAAGCCTGGAATCAGAATTGTCTGTTCTTTAAGCAGGGACACCTGTGTGGGAATTCATTAATACAGAAAAGCAGCTGTAAAAAGTCCTGAGGGAACAGGAAAATCACCTGTGTAAATAGACCAGGCTGACTCAAATTAGCAGGGATGAATATCAAATTATACATAGTTATTGTAATAGTTAATTTGAATTGCCAACTTGATTGAATTAAGACATGTCGATGATTAAGAGGCTTCTGGGTATGTCAGTGAGGGTATGTCTAGGAATGACTGGCATGTGGGATATCAAACTGAAGTGGAGACCCTCCCTAAGCACGGGCAGCACCGCCCAATAGGATGGTGGCTTGTTTGGAATAAAAGTTGAAAGAACAAGGAAGCAGCAGTGGAAGTAAGCTGGATTTTTCTTGGGTTCTTGATTGTTGCTGTGATTGCCTGAGGCTATCCAACTCTCACTTCTTCACTCTTTCAAAGCAGACTGTGCCAGTGATTCTCCAGGAAGTTTCCAGAAGCCTTCAGTCTCTGACTCCTCTTGTTCTGGGGCTTTAGCCTCTTGATCCACACAGCTACTAGTTCTTCCTGCTCTCCAGCCTGCAGATGGCCATGGTGGGCTATCCAGCTTCTGGTTGTGTAAGTCAATCTAATAAATCTCCTTTTTATTATCGTACTTCCTGTAGATTCTGTTCCTCTATAGAATCCTGCCTAATACAGGTATGAGATAATAATAGCTCATGGTCTTAGATCTATGAAGAAACATTGCAACCTTAGACATAAACTTTAAAAAGTCATGTTTGTTACAGAAACTTTAGAAAACACAGATAAAAATAAATAAAAAATACCCATAATCTTATCAGGAAGAGAGTCAGCTTTCAACCCCTATTTAAAAACAATTAAAAAAAAATGAGGGCAGGGTGATGGTTGAGAGGGAGAACTGAAGGAAATAGACTTGCTCCTTCAAACAAGCAGAGAATTGTTGGTAGGGAAACGTAAGAGACATGGAAAGAGGGAAAACTAGCCTATTTCCAGAGGAACTTGGAGATATTTTGCTGTAATATTTACAGGGTAGATGGACAAGAGATTTTTTCGGGGGGTGGGGCAGAGGTCAGGTGGGGACTGAATCTAGGGCCTCAAATCTTGAGATGTTTCTCCCCAGATGTAAGGAGAACAGAAACAGATGAGGTTTTGCAAGGACTGCAGCTCATATTTGAATCATCTTGTCTCTGAATTATATTAAGGTGATCCTGGATTGCTAGTTTCTTCAACTATCTTCTATAAGTAAATGTAAATCTTTTTTGGAGAAAAAATATAACATTTTGTGTCATTTTTTCTATAGCTTTTCATTTAAGGTATATAAAATTTTTATTGGTTAATAACCTTGCCGACTTTCCATATTGTCAGACTCAATTTTTGCTAATTGAGTAAGTGTAAAAATTTTATCTCATCCATATTTTAATTTACATTTTTTAGAGTCAGGATGGGTGTCTTCTTGCCTATATATTCCATTTGTACTTCCTCTTTTGTAATATGCTTGCTTTTGTATTTTGCCCACTTATTTTTCCTACTGGACTTTCTTTTTTTAAAAATATTTATTTGTAAAGGTTCTTTATTTTTGTATACTAATATACAAAAATCAGTTATACCTGTTGCAAATATCTTTTTCACTTGAAATTTGCTTTCTGCTTTCTTTGCTGTCCCTGGATAAGTAAAAAGTTTAAATTATATTGTAGTTAAATTTATCAATCTGTTGTGGCATGTACCTTTTCTGTTCTTTCCAAGAACACTTCCTGTATCTGAGGATAAGGACTGGGAAAGTCTCCTTATTTTCTCCCAAGAGTCTTAAAAAAAAGCAGTGAAAAGGGAATTCATTTTTCCTTTTCAAAAATTATTTTAAGTCCTTTGAATATAAATCAAAGAGTAGGATGACTGGGTCAAATGGTGGTTCTATTCCAAGTTTTCTGAGGAATCTCCAGAGTGGTTGAACCAATTTTCAGTTGCACCAGCAATGTATGAATGTGCCTTTTCCCCTACATCTTTCTCAACATTGTTGTTGTCTGTATTCTTGATCATTGTCATTCTGAATAGAACAAAATAAAATCTCAGGTAGTTTTGATTTGCATTTCTCTAATTGCTAGAGATGTTGAACATTTTTTTTCATACATTTGTTGACCGCTCATATTTCTTCTTCTGTGAAGTTTCTTTGCCCATTTATTAATTAGGTTATGATGAACCACATCAGTGTTTATTGCAATTCAAGTCACTGTAGCTAAGCTATGGAACCATCCTAGTTGCCCTTCAACAGATGAATGGATAAAGAAAATGTGGTATATATACACAATGGAATACTACTCAGCCTGTAGAAGCTAATGAGAAGTTAAATTTGGCATTTGCTGGTAAATGGATGGAACTGGAGACTATTATGCTAAGTGAAATAAACCAATCCCCAAAAAGCAAAGGCTGAAAGTTCTCTCTGATACGCAGATGCTAATTCACAATAAGGGAGTGGAGAGTAGGGAAGAATAGAAGTACTTTGGATTAGACAAAGGGGAATGAAGGGGGAAGAGAGGGGATGAATAGAGTGAATAGAATGAATCAGACATTACTTTCCTATGTGCATATATGATTACATCACCAACATAATTTTACATTATGTACAATCAGAATAACGAGAAGTTATACTGCATATATGTATAATATGTCAAAATACATTCTATTATGTATAACTAAATGAGCAAATAGAATAAATTGGAAAAAATGCTTCTAAAGGGAATGGCTTAGACTTTTGTAACTGATTATTATGACGAAGATTTTTTTCTAAATTGCCACGAGTTTTCTTTTTATTGATGAATGGTTATTGAATTTTATTAAACATCTCTTCTATGGCTGCTTAAGATTACCTTAACTTTTTTTTTTGCCTTAATCTTTCTTCTTTTACATTTAGTCTTCTCTATGCATTGAATTTCTAGTTTTAATACATTTTTTATTGCTAAAAGTTTCATCTGGATGCTTCTATAAATCTACCAGATTATTTTTGGCAATCTCTTGTTGATTGTTCATTTTCACGATTTTATATTTTATTTCTTCACTGTATACAGTTATTTTGATTTGACATCTTGTAATCTCCATATAGTTTATTTTCAGATCTAAATATAAAGTTAAGAATTTCTTTCTTCCCTCTTGATGGCTTAGTGCTTTGTGTAGTTGCCCACTGTTGACTGTGAGTTCATATTTATTTGATATTCATCCATGGAAATCCTGAAGGCTTGAGAAGTGGTGATCTTTTCCTCTGACAAATATTTATATTGCTTCTACAGGGAGTTGGAGGCTGCTATACTCACAGTACTTTAGACAATTTAGAGGGTCTCAGAATTAAACTTTGGAGTTTCATGTTTATTTTTCCACTGTACCACAGATTTATTCTCCTATTTGCTGTTAGGTATTGCTTTTTGGACAACCTTGTCTTCCCTTTCTCCTTAAACTTACTTGTTCTCAGCTCTGAATTGTGTGTGTGTGTGTGTGTGTGTGTGTAAGGAAAAACAAGGTAATTCATCCTTAATGATCATTAAAGAGTAATAAAGGCATCATGAAGTACAAAATGCATTATGAAGGACATAGTTATTATGTAATCAAAGGGCAGTTTAAAGTAACTACCTAGAATGCTGCCAGAAGTAGGTGTCTCCCTGTCTTTTTTTCTACATGAGTTTTTTTTTTCTCTACCCAATTGACCTCTATATTTTCCCTTGAATGTATTTGTGGCTTTCTTTCTTCATATATTAATTCACACTCATCCAATTCCCCAACATCTCCCTTAGTCATTTAGGATTTACTTTTAGGTCCTTCTTTTCCATAAAGACTTCCCTGGCAAATCTGGGATAGTGTTGTTGTTGTTGTTATTGTTGTTGTTGTTTGTGTGTTTTCCAATCCCTTAAAGAGACTGTTTTTATCTTTAGAGTTCTGTGTCATGCATTTTGTTTCCTACAAGCTATTTTGTGTAATTTTTTTTGTGTTTTATTTTTATAAGTAGCTAGTAAGATCTTGAAGTGTTAGGTTTCCCTGTTGGGTATATGAGTTCTCATCATTCCTGGAAATGGTCAGAGATATTCCTTTTTCTCTGGCTATTTGACATGACTTAATTTTCACCAAGAATGAAGGGTAAAGAGTATCTTAACAGGCTGTATATTTTTTGAGGGCTTGTCACTTGGAAAGTACTTTGCTAGGGGGTGCTAGGTGGGCAAAAAAAAAAGGTAAATAAACGTGGTCAAGCTTCAGAGAAACAACAAAAAGAGAGGAGATCATATTTATCAAGAATGGAAAACTGTTTTCAGTTGCAGCAGCAGGACAATAATTTGCCTGGGGCTATGTAGAAATCAGAGGAAAAACTCATGGGTGCTACTTCCAAAGGCCTGGTATTGCTATAACTCTGTAAGGGTATAATTGGAAATATGTGCAAACATTTGTTTTTATGTGTCTTCCTGGACGGGTTACTTCTAAAACGATGAGTAGAAGCATTAAAATAACAAATAGAATGAATCACATTTTATATAACGCTTTATACATAGTTTTGAATTTACTTTATGCCTTTTTATAGTGGCTTATTCAGAGCTTGGACTTTGTACCATCAGATTTATTGCAGTGATTATTTTCTATTTCAGGAAGTATTTAATACAAATTTAAGAAGAAAAAAGTTCTATAAGAAATTTTCAGATCTAGCATCTTCTTGAGGCAAAGAGAGGAGCTGTCTGACTTCTCTGGATTTGTTACTTGAGAAGAAGACTGTAATTATGTGACATCAAGAAGGCTTCCTTTGATGATTACTTCAGGGGATACCTATTAATAGTCTCTTGGCAATGGGCAGATGGAGATGAAAGGAAGGGTTAGGGACCTGCATAAAAGAATAAGATTAAGAGCTCTTGCAAATAATTTCATTTTAATTTAAATTAAAAGAGGATATTTATTGTTATTTAAGGAAATAAAAGCTGACACTTTGCTGGAATAATAGGACAAAACATCTAAAATATTGTCATCTGAGGACATCTCACCAGGCAGCCTTTTAATTAAGCACAGAATGGTAAAATAAAGCAGTCACCACAAGAATCTGGTTCAATGCAGATTCACCCACAGAACAAACTAAATTTTTGTATGTTGTCTGTGATTAAGTAAAACAATGGCAGCAACACTGTGTAGAAATTATGAGTACATGTAAACAAAATTGAGAAACAAGATTTGAGTACTGTTTTTGGATGAACAGTATTCAATAATTCCAGGTGTGAGTTAAAAATGTTCATTCAAGGAAACTGACACTCCTTCAGGTTTCCCATTCTCCTTGTTTGAGGAATCAGCTAGAAGTGATGCTACTGTCATAACTCAGTTGTGGTCCATTAGACCATCAGCTCTGTAGGGGTGAGAATAAATTTTGTTTTTGCTTTCTCTTGTGTCTCCAGTGCCCAGTGGAGTGCTTGGCAAATAGGGTAAATATTCTTACAATGTTTTTGAAAAAATAAATGTTTAGCCATCTGTGATTTGGCTGGAAGCATGAAATTAGACCAATGAATTTTCCAAGTCTTCAAAACATTGCCATGAAATTACTGCCGTAATACACATTTTACTCATGGAGAAATGGGAACAGCGTGTATTTAAAATGGATTTATCTACAAATTCAATAGCCTATCATTTCAATGTCCACATCAGAGTAGAATCGGCAAACTAGAATTGTTAAAAAGGGAGCATTTAGTAAACATTCAATAGCCATTCCCTTCCCACTTCTTTGTTAACTGAGCTTCAGTGTTTTCACTCTTACTTTGCTAAATCACCCCAGGTAGATAAACATTGATTTGTCTTCATTTGTTCATGGTGGTTTGACAGCTTAGTCCTGGGTAGGAATTATGGACCATGACATAAGTAGATCTCTCTTCTTGAGGGGTTCTTTGGAAAAGTTTCTTGCTTTTAAAATGGGACCTCGACAGGGAAATTGCAAATTAAACCCGTGTGTGATGTTATTTGTCTGTGATAATGTATCTGATGGGCTCCTAGGAACTGCAAGGGAAAAGCCAAGAAGGTTATAGAGAAATCAAACTGGAGTCTGACTCTGCCAGACCAATGAATTCATGAGCCCTAGATATCACTTCAATTGGTGAAATAATGTGTCTTTATTCTTGAAGTCACCTTTACTGAGGTCTTGTTATTTGTAGCTGAGAGCATCTCCACTGACTTGGTTAGTAAATGACACCAGAAAGAACAGAATTATGACTAGTAATGGCCCTGAGAAACAATTTATGCCACCTGTTTCTCTTATGTTATGAATCCTCTGCATAATAGTTGATATCTGATAGTGAGGAGAACTCATTTAGAGTAGAGGCAAGTATCCATAACTAGGTCAGTGGACCTAGAGCATCTTGTTCTCAAAAAGCTTCTGTTGATATAGGAAGAATTATTTCTGTCTACTTGGGTAGAGAAGGCAAGAAGTAGCTCAAAAAGAGTTCCATCCTAGATGACAAAAATAAAAATAATTTGTTTTTAAAGTTATAAACCCTTTAAATGACCATTTTCAGAGTTTTAGTTACATGAAATTAACTGAATTACATGTGTCTATGAATAAAATTAAAATCTATATGCAAGGTATTGGAAATTTCTAGCTTTTGGAAGTCTGTGTTCACAGAAAAATTTTGTGGTAGTTGTTTGACACTTGAATGGACATGACTGCAGGTATCAAGGTACACACACAGATATTCATAATAAAGCAATGTTGATAATCCTTGCTATTTTATATTATACAGGTGTCCATTCTGTATCCCTTTTACCTGACCATTTTCTTTTCTTTTTTTCTTCCTCTTTATTCTTTTCTTTCTTTTTTTTTGTCTCAGATACTTTTTAACTTAAATTTTAGAATTCAACTCATTTTGGTCTTATTTGCTATGTTATGTACTGGTGTACTGTTCCATCCTGCAGGAGAGACACAAAGGGAATGTGACATATGCAGAATGACTGTTTGGCCAATTTAATTCTTCTTTAATTATTGAAATCACAAAGATATTGTTGTATCTTTCTTCAAAAATAATAAGTTACTGAATTAGAGAAAGATATTCTATAATATAGGTGGTTTAAAAGTATTTGCAGCAACTGTATGTATATTTTCAATTTAGCAACAACCAGTTACAAGAAAACATTTTGGAAGAAGCACTTCATTAGGAGGCATGGAAACTGGGGTGTACTATTGTTTCTTCAGTTACTCTCTGGCCTTGGGTAAGCCACTTAATTTTTTAGTTCTCAGTTTCTCATCTTCAAATTGGGATAATATCTTATTTCTAAATGTCAACAAACTGTGTGAATCGATTTCTTCTCTATTAGCTACATGATCTATGACCCCCTCAATGTTCTATGTCTTCAAATGTTATGAAAAAGTCAGCAAATACAGTTAGATGTCTATGTATTTTCTAAACATTTTTTCAGAAATGCCAATATTCTGTAAGTCCATATGCACTTTTCATAAAAATTTCTTTGTGATGAAATATGCATTTTTAGATTTTTGTTGCATCTCAAAAGGAAACGATTTAAAAAAGCTGGTTCATATTTCAAAGAGAATGTGATCATCAGGCTTAAATATGTTTTTAAAGCTGTTTGAAAATCTAAAGAAAGCAATTGACTTTATAAATACTATGATATATATATTTTATATAAAATTAAATTAAATATATATACTTAAATATATAACTATATAACTATATAACTATATATATATATATATATAAAAGAAATAATGATTAACTAATTATTCTGTTATTTACCTACTTGGTGCAACAGAGAAAAACTGGGTCAATCTAAAAGGGTGGATTCATTTTTCCTTGAGTCCATAGGGAAACCATGAAGGATGAACTGTCTCTGTCCAGTTAGCTTTTGAGTGTGGAAGTTTGAAGAGCCTAATTCATGGAGTATCCTCAAACTCTAACAATGGATTCTGCGGCTTGGTTAGGGGACATTGTTTTTGTCACTTAACTGTAGTGGTTGATGTGTGGATTGGTAACGGTTATTTTTAAACCATTTTCCTGGACAATTCATAAGAGGAGTAAGGATTGGTGTGAAGATTTTCAGTCTAATGCTTTATCTCCCACAGAAGGGCTATTCAAACATACATCCCATGTGCCTATAAGTGCCTTTCAGTGGCCCTTGTGCTTAGGGCTCAATGAAATGTACACATGGTTTACACAATGGCCTTGGGATGCATTGACTGTCTCCACAAATTTTGGCACTAAAACTGTAAGTTGAGAGAATGGACCTAGGACTATCACTGGAACCCTACTTGCAAATTTGAAATAGGTACCCTCAGTGTGGGGGTCTCATAAGAAAAATCTGGATTGGCCGCTTTTGTTCCTTTAGGAGAGAAAGAAGTTTTTCATAATCTCACAAGGAAGCCTTGAGGAAGTTCCATTTTCTCCCATTAGGACATTAGAGAAAAATATAAATATGACCATCAAACCTTAGTCTTCAGGGAAAGTAATAGATAATTTTCAGAAGTATATTTATCTCTTTTCTGTGAAAACAGAATTGCCTTAGGCATGGATTTATAAGATAAAAGAAAAAATTAAAGTGAGCAGAGACTTCTGTGAGCTACTCATGTATGTCTGAGGCAGCTTGGCACCCTAAATAGATCCTCCTCACCCACTGCTGGAAGTTGCGGGTGCTTATAGAAGAGCAGCCTGGTATGCAGAGGCTTAGAGGACCATTCCATTCCAAACTTGTGATGTCTCCTCTTTCTGTACAAACCTCCTATTCCTGTTTAACATTTCCAACTCTCACTGAACCCTGCTCTGTTTCATCCTCATGTTCTGGTGCCTAAACTAGACTTCCTGGATACCATCTCTTGGTAAATTTTGGGTATTCCTCTGGCCCTCTAGATAGTATTCTTCCTGGCAGGCCTGGGTCTCCAGACTCCAACTCAGAGAAGCAACCAGGTTCCCTGAAATATTACTCATTATTTATGGTAATTGGAAAACATCTTCAGTTCTCAAGATGTTTACCATAATGATAATAGTAATACACTTATTAATAAAGAGTTATAATCACTTCAATGAACTATTGCTGTTTCCTATCACAACTAGAAGATGAGTTTACTGAAACTGTGATCTTTCTTTGTAATATTCAACAAAATGCATTTTTGGAAAGCATGTTTTCACTTGAAAAATATAGATTTTTTTTTTTTAAGAAAAAAAGAAAAAGTTTGCCTAATGGCGATAATATACTAAAACTTCCTAAGCTGTCGTTTCTGTTTTCTATTTTTCTTTGTTCTTTGTCAGGGAAAATACTAAGGAAAAATATTGAGAGTGAAAATAGTTTTTTCTGAAGGGACACAAGTTTATTAGTATAAGGTGTAAGTGAAAGTAGTGAAGACTCCACAATTCTATCCAGTAATAATAGCTATGTGAGAAATTTTGCAACTTGGAACACAGAGCCAGGATTCTTACATTTTCCTGTGATTTGTTTATTGTGTGCTAAATAAGGAAAAAAGAGACTGCATTCAACTGTTTCAGCATGTTAGTAAATTCTTCTACTAGATCAATAGTAGAGGTAATCAAGGTGGCATTTAAATTAATTAAGCTTTCTTTGAGTTTAAATTAGATGATGTGTTTTGTTTACTTGGCAAACAAACCATGTTTAGATAAGATTTAAAAAGCTTTACTTTTCTGACTGATGCATTCTATGAAACTTTGCTACTACGTATTTCATCTCTAATTCAGGTTTCAGAACACAGAGGTCCATTTGAGAATAATAACAAGAGTTGTCACATAAACAAAGAAATCTCCTTGAATGTCTATCATGGATTGTGTGCCGATGAATGCTTATCTTGATTATGATTTTCTCTTTTCAAAACGGATTGCTCAAACTAAGCTATATTCTGCTCTTACATAGGAGTTTGCTTTATTTTCTTCCTCTATTGGTCTTTTGTTTCGAGAGCAGAGTTTTCATGTAGTTCGTTTTAGCTGGCAAAATACATTTTAGATACATAATGCTATTAACTTGTGATTTTCTGGGGAAAAGAATCCCTCTGAGGAACTGAGCCAAAGCATTTAGTTGTATTAATTAATGTTAAAAATCATTAGAGTCACGGTCCCCCATGGAGCACATTTTCTGGGCAGTTTGGTATCACACCGATGAATGTTGCTACTAGTTTTTATTAATAGATAGTAAAATTGTCTCCTGGTGCCCAGGCACCTGCCGTGAAGGAAAGTGTGCCCAGTGGAGAGGCTGCCATGCTCAGAAATGTGGAGCCTCTCATTTTCCCTCTCTCAGGGCATGAGTGTCCCTTATGGAAGGCCTGTATGATAGCATGCTGAGGGAGGAGTCTAGGAATCTATGTCTGATAAGCCATGGAGTATGAGGAAGGACTATGGATCTGCTTATGTTCATGGACTGTGCAGGAAGAAGCTGAGAGGGTGGCTGTCCAGAAGAAAGATCCTGCTATGCTATAGAAAACCAGAACTGAGCCTTCCTCTATGAGTTTTGGTGTCTTTTTCTAGCTTCTTTCTGTCCTCCCTCCTTCTGTTCTTCCTAGTCTTTAGTAACCACTATTCCACTGTGTTCTTCTATGAGACCAACATTTGGTTTCCACAAATGAGTGAGAACATGTTCCTGGCTTGTTTCACTTCACATAATGACCTCCAGTTCCATCTGTGTTGCTACAAATGACAAGATTTCATTCTTTTTATGGCTGAATGATATTCCATTGTGTATATGTACTGCATTTTCCTTTTACATGGACCTGTTAGATGGGCTTCTTGGTTGATTCCATATGATGTTTGGAGAGATGGAAGAGCTTATTACCCTGATTTTATCATTACACATCGTATGTGCCCCCATAAAGATGTACAAATGTGTTGTCTCAAAAATTCACCTCTGTGGTATTTTTCTATAGTTCATAATCCAAGCTGAATAATGAGAATACATGAAAATAATCAATAAATTTGGAGACTGGCTACAAAATTCTTGAGCAGCCCACTTCACTTTCCAATTTGTGGATAATAAGGAAAGACCTAGAAACCATCACAGATCTAAGGTATCTAAGAACTCATAAAAACTACAATGTAGGCTTCTGTATTGAAGATTGGAATGGGGAGAAAAAAAGTTATTAATGGAAAAATTGGTGAAATCCAAACAAATTGTGTAGTTGTGTTAACAACATTGTACCAGTGTTAATCTCTTAGTTTTGACAAATATGCCTTTGTTACATAAAATGTTAATATTAGGGAAATCTGAATGAAAAGTAGACAGAATTCTCTCTACCATCTTTGTCCCTCTTTGGTAAATATAAAATCATTTTAAAATTAAAAGTGAAGAAAAGTTACTTTAAGAGGAATAAAAAAATATCCTTGAACATCTCTGGGGTTAAGGAATGATGTAGATTACAGCAATTTGTTGAAATGTGGGAAAGGACTGTGTGGCCCGAGAGTTAGGACTGTACAGCTGTGTCCTCACCGTCCCTTCTTTCTTGTTCTCATTTTGTAACTGTCATGCACTTTGGGGTGGGGAATGACTGTCCCCACAGTTTTAGGTGAAGGAGTTTCCCAATTCTTTTAACCTTAACAGGCAAATCCTATTCTTTTGCTGGTGTATCCAGAGAGCCAGTAAGCCAGCACTCTCTACAGTGGATTAGATAAGAATCATAACTTAATTTAGGAGATGGAATGTGAAGGGATTCTGGTATGTGTAGGTATGGTAATTTTGGATCAGGAAAGGGAAAAGATGGCACTGCTAGTAAGTGGAAGAATTGAACTAAAACTTTCATTCTCTCTCTATGATCCATTTACTCTCTCTGTAAAAATGACATTGAAGTCACCTATTCGTGACTGTTCTTAATGATTTATCTTCATGAATACAGAAACTAATACTGCAAACTCTTAGAGTAGCCTTAACTTCCTAAGGAGGAAGGTAGTGGAGGATGTGGAAAAAAAAACAGGGAGGAGAGCCTTTTAAAAAGCTTTTTGAGAAATAAATAGTTTTTCAGAGGCAAAAACAAATGGTCCAGGTTTTCACTGATGATGTATAAATCTAAATTTCTGAAGATTTTCAGAAGAATATTAATTGTTGCTTTTTAAACCTTCTTTGCTTTTTAGCAACAACCATTTTTTTTTTTTTTTTGGAGACAATTGATTTTCTGCTGATATTTATCTTGTGAGAAACTAAAAGGGGAAAACAAAACACTCAATCACTCCAGGACAGAACTGAAACAAAGGGAGAGAAAAAAAGGTTCTTTTTTTTTTTTTTTTTAGCTCCAGACAATGTTTTCGGATGACCGTAAACAAGCTGATTACTGCCCAACTGGCAGCGCATCAGCAGAATGCAGAAATGATATTTCTGCATTAAGGCCTCTATATTCTGAAAAGTAGAAGAGGCCACTGAAATAATCTCTCAAAAAGTAATTGTAGCGATGCTAAAAATAGCACCCTGTATAGTTCAACACTTGATATAAATCCCTGAGTATGCAAGTTATTACCAAAAGGGCATTTTACTGTCCTGTCTTTTTAACAATATTGAAGATGTGGTCAGCACTAATCATATAACCCATCCGTGCAGAGTTATTTTAAAACTGTGATTCAGAAGGAGGCCAGCGTAAGAGTTTAGCAATAAATAGGATGGTAAAAAAGAAATAGCCTTAATTTGATTTCAGTGAGGTAAATACAAAATTGGATTTTATTCAGGACTTTACAGAGTGGTCAAGGCATATTTTAATTAGTCAACTATTTAATAGTACCTACTTTGACCATTTGGAACATAAAATGACAATGGATTTTATAGGCTTGGGGTGGGGCGTTGAGAGGAGAGTACATGAAACATTAAAATCAGTGAGAAAAATTTCAGAAATAACTATTAATTCCATAGTAGTTCAGTGATAGGAGACAGCACTAAAGACAAGAGATATCTGAGAAGGCTTCAGTGAAGAGTGGGTCTTGTGTTGACTCATGGTTAATCAAGAAAGTGAAGGCCACTGGAGGCAGGAAGGATAGATTGTGCAAAGGTACTGTGGTGGAACAGACATACTTGCAGCAAACACAGAGGACAGTGCCCATTTTAGCCACCTTGATCTTCCTTCCCTATGAGTTTTCATATACTTCCTGATTCCCATTACTAATTTGACACTAATCATATGTTATAATGCTAGATTTTTATTGTAGTGTAACAAATCCACAACAGCTTTAAAATAGCACCTCTTTTTTGTTTAATGGTTTTTTAGATCACAAGTCCAGGTGGGCTCAATTATGGTCTTTACTTAGGGTTTCACAGGGCTGAAATCAAGAGATGATCCAGTGTGGGCTCTTACGTGGACCCTGGTGAAGAATCTACTTTTGAGCTTAATTTTGGTTGTTGGCAGAATTTAGTTCCTTGCAGTTGTAGGACTGAGATTCCTGTTTTCTTATCGGCTATCAGCCAGAGGCCTCTCTCAGCTTCTGGAGACTTCTTCCATTCCTGTCTGCATTTCCCCATCTATTTCTAAGACAGCAACAGAACTTCAAATCCTTCTGAGTCTGTTTGACATACTCTGGAATTAGTCAGGGAAAGCTCTCTTCTGCTTTTAAAGGACTATATAATTATATTAGGTCCATCTAGAAATAATCTACATATAACCTCTCTTTAAATTTTCTTATTGTAGATAGACACAATACCTTTATTTTTATGTGGTGCTGAGGATTGAACCCAGTGCCTCACATGCGCTAGTAGGCTCTTTGTGCTCTACCACTGAGCTACAACCCAGCCCCTATATACTCTATCTTAATGCTAACCTTAACTACATCTTAACGACATCTTTAAAATCCCTTTTGTCCTATAATGTAACTACTCATAGAAGTAGTTTTGCCAGGGGTTAGAGATCATGGGGACCATCTTAGAATTTACCCTACCACAATTATATTACTGTTATTTAGTTATTTCATGAATAGGTATGTTTTCTCCAGACAATTTGATTGTAAGCTGACTGAAGATAGGTCACAATCTTCTACTTGGCCAAAGTTCTCCTCCACAGTATTTATAACAGTACATTCTTGTTATATACTTTGTGAATGATATTGCTTTTTGCTGAAAGAGAAGAATGAAATGTGCCTATTGTATCAAAAGCTTTTTATTTATTTAATTTGGGTCCTTGGTTCTAAAGCTAAGTGAAATGTCACTCAGTTGTCTAGATGCATTCAGACTGATCCAGCTAACCTGTCCAGTTATTTCAGGCAATCTGCTTTTGTACTTGGATAGTGATTGCTGTGGGACATTGGGTTTTTGAGCACAAATTTCTGAAATACAGATAAAAAGTCATGCATGTTCAGGATAATGTCTTATACTGTTAAGGCTCAATAACTAAAGCTGAATTAAGGGTAAAATAACATGTTCGTGAGTTTTGTTTTATCAGTGCCTCTGTCCTTTATCTTACTAGTTTAGACTATGAGATTCAAAAAGTCAAGCCTATCTTTCCAATTTTTGAATAAGTTAAATGTTTAGAAAATTTAAAAATTCTACTACTAATAAAGATGGATTAAATGTATTTTAAAGAAATAGAGTTGATGTTTTCCTTCTACAGGAAGAAGCATGTTCATGCCGACTTCTGGTATCAGCAGAGTTTTTAGCTATGTGGTAAAAGCTTTGAATTCCAAAAAGGGAAAGGGTAATTTTCTTTAAGAAACATATTTTTTTCAGGAAAAGAAAGGCAATTTACGATCTATGGACAGAGCATCTGAAGGGTTAAGGAGTTAATTCAGTTGGTAATTGCAAATAGCATTTGAAAATTGACTCTGTAAGATCAGAAAGGTAACACTCTCCTACTACATCACTGGTATACATTGTTTAGAAGAGATTTCAGCTTTGAATGTCTTCACTGGGACATCAATATTTTATATGGTCTTTATTTGCAAGACAGAGAATCCCCTGCCCAAAGGAATTTATATCATCACATAACTGTATGTTTTCTATCTCAACCCCAAATTTAAGACTATTGCTACTTTAACCTTCCATAAACAACTCCACATGAAGGCAGCAGAATGTGTTTTAAACTTCTCAAAGGACTGTGCAAATAGTATGGTATTCTCTCTTTCTCATAGTCTAGAAAATTGATAGCCAGATATCTGAAATCCCGTAGCAAATTTATGCTGGAGTTAGCAGGGTCTGTAGAATCCCTGTCGCCTGGATGCCATTCATTGAATCATTAACTTCCTTTAGGATTAGCCCTAATTATTAGCTTTCTCTAAGGAACAAAGAATGGAATAATCACCTTTCATATTTGAAGGTAAGGCTGCCAGCATGTATTGTCTAAGCTTTATTTATGATCACTGAAAGACTCATCCTTGACTTGTTTATAGAGATGAGAGTTTGAATCATGTCTTCCTTGATTGCCTTTTTTTTTTTGGCCAGTGACAAGAAAGAAAGACAGCAGGTTATAGCTGTGACTATGGGTAGAGAGTAGTGAGCTGGTGCCTTCAAGGAGGAAGTGTTCAGTGAATCTTGTGATAACAAAGCCTATATTATGTACAAATGCAATATTTTGCAATAATATTTGTTTCCCACATGGCACTTAGGTCTCTGTAAAGATCTCTTCACTACAGAACATGCCATTAACATCAACTTGTTCACTTGTTATGTTGTATAACCGCCTTTCCACATTTTTAATGAAAATTTTCAATAAATCTATCTTTCTGAAAAGGAGTGCATTGAAACTCAGCAGAGGCACTTAATGACATAAGAACAGTTCTTTTTCTTCCCTCTAGTGCCACTGTCTAGAACAGAATAAGAACAAATTGTAATACCAAGAAGTTAAGTTCTTAGAGGAGTTTTCATTAGAATTGTAGAAATGGGCAAGCTGGTGTGTTTGCTAAGCTGAATTTCAAATAGCTGACTAGGGATAACATGGTTAGACTGCTGTTTTCTTGCAAACTTACTATAGAATAGGCTATAGAAATGTCACTGATTACTTGTGGCATCATTAATATTTTAAACTGTGGCATTATAAAATATTTAAATGTAAATATTTTGATGTGTCTTAATACAGTTGCAGCACAATAAGATTAGAAAGGTCTCTTATGCAGCATTTTAATTAAATCCATAAAGAACACTCCTTTAACTTCTATGCAAGATCTTGTTTAAATCCAATATAGAGCTTGCATTTCATTGATTGCTTCTACAAATTATGTGTCTCATGGTCATACTTTTTTTTTCTATTTCAGAAACAAATGATAATTCTCCTTGGAGTTTTCCCTAAGCAATCTATTTAGAGTGCAAAGTTTGCAAGGCCTGATTACATAAACCTTACCAGTTGAATAACTCAGACTGAATGAATGAAAAGGTTCAGAATGAAAAGTTTCCTATTTGTGTCCTGTTTGATGGACAAGTGTTTGTGTTTTGATGGAGTCAATGAAAAACTTACCTATTTTTAACATATGTACTATATTTTGATGTCAGTGTCATGATTTTCTGTGAAGTGTCTTGTAAAGACTTTCACTATATCAGTAGCAACTGCAGCATTTACTGAGTGGCTAAAGTGGGAGCAATCTCAGAATGCAGGTATATTCAGCATGTGCATATTGATCTGATCTCCTTATATAAGAGCTATGGTGATGGACAGCTACGAAGTTAATATTCATTTAATTTTTTTGTTCATTCCTTCTTTGCTTCATTACTCACTATTCGCTGTGAACTAGACATTGTGTCATAATTTGGGGACTAAACTCGTGAAACAGTTATAATCTCTATTCTCAAGAATTTTATATCTAATTCAGAAAATAAATAAATATGATAAATCTCTTAGTTCCAAATCCAATATCTATTTTGCATTTTTCTGGTGTGTCTATCTCAAGTGGTAAAATCTGATATAAGCCATTCATGGTCAGGCTGTCTCCTTTTCTCTGAGCCTGCCTTGAAGGTAGGGTTGGGCACACGACTCAGTTCTGTCCATTGAGATGTCAGATGACATAATTTTTCTGGGAGGATTCCTGGAAACACTTCTGTTGTCCTGGTAAAAGAAACAGACACAGAAGGCACTGTCTCTTCTCTTTTACCCTTTTCCTCCTGTCTTCAACATGCATGTGAAGCATTGGCAGGCACCAGGTGACTGAGGGAAATGCTAAGAAATTCACAGATGCCATTGAGTTACTGAACCACAGCCAGCAGCCTCTTATCTGCAGACTTACTTTAGTATGAGAAAAATAAATTATTACATGAATCACTATTCATTAGATTCTTTTTCGTGAAGTTGAATGCCTTCTGACACAAGGAGTAAATGGACATTATATAGTGTGCCGTGATAGTCCACTCACGGGGGCTGTTTGGATGTGTAAAGGTAGTCCTGTCATTGAGTCTAGAGAAGTCTTCTGGAAGACCCGAAGCTAAGATGGTGCTCAACTTAATTAGTTGGTATCTTCATTGTAGTGAGTCATAGATATTGTAGTCCTGATGCTCACCAAGAAGTTTTATATGAAATGTTCAAGGGTTTTGAATTTTTATAGATAGGTAACAATGGTCCTTTTAATTTATGTGTCTGTATTTCTAAAAGCATCTTGTTTTCTCCCAGCTTAGAAATGAAGATGGTAGTTTAATTTTGTCCTAGTATTAAGTTGGTCATGATACCCTCTAATGCTCCTGGTTTGAAACGAAGGTAGTTTTAAGCAGCATTTCCCAGGGAGGGCACTTAGCCTCTCCTTTGGCCACATCTGTGCACAAGTGTCATTGCTTTTGAATTGAGACCTCTTAGGGCACGTGAGTTTCATAAGAGGATGGCTCCTTACCTCTGGCTGGCTGTGAAAGCATGGACAGCTGTACTTAGGTTGCGACCTAAAATAATAACAACCTAAGTGCTAGAAAGGGGCATTATTTGGAACTCACTATTGCTCAACACTTATAGAAAGCTTGGTCAGAAAAAAGTATATATGAAGGTTTGCCCAAAGGATTTGTCATCTATTCCAGAAAATCAGTCATTAGTTCATGCCAGGTAAGCAGAGACGTGGGAACCTGATTCCATCTCTGGTCTCCCACATAGAAATGCTTTTGCTAAGTTGCTTTCGATATTATATCGCTTGACTGCACTGAAAGTGTTAAGAGTCCTGTGAGACACAGTGACACATTTATTATTAGCCTGCTACATGGGTGTTGTTTACTACCTCCTACCATTTACTACCTTGTGGATTCATGTGATAAATATGGTCTTGATCTTCCATGGAATTAGTAGGTTTTACTTTATGGACACTGAGAAACATAATTATTCATATTTTCCTTGCTGATGTGACTGGTTGAATTTCCAGTTTGGGACTTGACTACCTCTGGCAAAGGGACAGACTTTCAATATGCCCTTTGGTTGTTGTTTTCTTTTAAAGATAATCTCATTTGTGGATTCATCTTGTGTTTCCCACTTGCATCCTTCCCCATGCCCCCTCAAATTATTCCTATTTTTTAGTTTTATCTGATGTATTTTGTGGTACTGAATGAGTGTTTGCTAATCATCTGATATCTTTCCTGGTTTAAGGCAGTGTATAGATTTACACACACCAACAAGAGCCCAGGAGAAGATGTATTTTGCCTGTAGCACTTAAAAGTCGACTTTTTTTTTTTTCTGTTCATATAAGTGAGTTTGGGTAGGAGTTGCTTTTGAAAGTATGTCCTCAGCATTATTAGTATTAGAGGAAATGTTTTTAACTCTTTCTCCCTTCCTTTACTTTACTTTGGCTTAAAAGTGTTTTTTTTTTTTTTTCCAAAAAACACTTTTGATTAAAAAGGATAGCCTGCAATTGATAGTTCTCACAGCAGTATTTGCAATTAAAGTACAAAGCTTGGGGAGAGAAGGTTGGGATATGTTTGAGGAAGATTTTCCCTTTTTTATTTTCTTCCCATTTTTTAGGTTTAGTTCTAAATCAGATTTCTCTGACTTTAAAGAGTTGCTTTAAAATTATCTGGCAGTCGGAAGGCTATTACAAATACGTGTCCTGTATAATCATAAGGATTATTAATACCAAACATCTAAGTGACCACATTTAGTATTCTGATGTCTAGCATTTTTGAACTTAGTAGTGGATTAATATAACGTTAACTATGCGTTCAGTATCTTGGAATTCGTTATAAGAGATCCTGGAGAAGGTAATTTTTTTTTTCCCTGAAGTTTTTAGTGATTTGTTGCAAGATTTTTGGTGTGTTTTAGACAATTTAAAAATATATAGCTAGTCAGGAATATGATCCCTGGCATTCAGTGAAATATTAAAAGAACCACTACAAAGGAGACCCCTGGCTCCTTTAAACTGTGGTGATCAAATAGGGGAGGGTTTTCTTTGTTCACTCAATGCCATTCTGCTTCATCATAGTGACAAAGTTAAAGCTGGGGAAGATGGCCACTCTGAGCAGGAAGAGGAGACTTGGGTTGGAATCCCTTCCTTCCCTGACCAGCCTGTCTAGACTTTTTGTCAAAGACAGCTGCTTAGACTATTTTACTAGATCCATGAGAAGGTTATGCACACACGGGATTGGGGCTTCCTGTACCTGTGGCCCTATTCTCTGTCTCATGAAATCAGTGCAGGCAGGGAGAAAGATCTCCAAAGTGGGGGTCACAGAGTTCCCTCCACCCCAACATGTGAGTGGTTGGGAAGAGGTGGGCAGGAGGACAGAGAAGTTTGACACACTGGGCTTCTTACTAGAACTTTAAGGAGCCTAGAGAAGACATTCTTCCTCCACAGATGCCAAGGATGTAGGAAGTGGAGGCTACGGGAAGTAGAGCTGGCAGAGGTTGCACTTATGAAAAGCACATTTTATTTGTAAGGACATAAGACATTTATTTAGGGAAGAACATGGCTAATATACAGAGAAATTTATATTTATCCTTCCTGTATTTTCCATTTTTCCTTCCAAGGAGTAAAATGGATGATATATATATATTTTTTCTGCTTATTGTCTTAGGGGATGGATATAGGAGCTTAACAGTTAGAAAGATACTAGAAAGATGCATGCTGAATTTCCCTCCACTCATTTCCTCAAGACTCAACCTGTGAGTTCAGAGAGGATTTGTAGGTATAGACAAAGTCTTAATGGGGTGAGAGGAGTAGGTCTTCATCTCAGGCTAGAGAGAGAGAGTCCTTCAGTGTCTGCCTAGTTCCAACCAAGTCACAGAAGGTGGGGAGGAATGAATTTCTGGGATCCATATCCTTTTCGGCCTGACACAGTTTGTCAATGAGATATCTGTCATCTCTGTCCACAGGGCTTTGCAATCCAAGAGGCTTACTTGAGCCTCTGGGATCTTTTGCAAAGCTGACTGTGGTCCCATCTGCTCTTCTATCACGAACAGCTGAGTTCTCTGCTGCCTACTCTGGTGCTTCTGCTGGGAAGCAGAGCAAAGCTATTCTGTGTTCTACAGTCCCACAGAATTCTATTGTTCTGTCTGTCTGTGTCTCTCTGCCTGTCTCACTTTTCTCCCCCCACCGCCCCCAAGTGGAATTTTGTGCTTGACCACCCCTGTGTTTACCACCCAGTGAAAATCTCTTTCCCTTCATGTTACTGGTTAGTACATTATCATGTTTGAGAATCCCCATCTTTTCATCTCCTCTATGGAATTCCAAGGCTTAGGCTTATGGAAAGTAATAGGAAGATTTAGGCTACTCTCCTTATGTTTTGTGTTTATCTTGAGCAAGGAGCACAGTCTGGTTGCTTACTTGAATTAAGTGACTTTTTTCTTTCCTTAAAGGAAAAAGTACAGGAAGAAAAAGTAATCACAGATCAGTATTTCAAAATATTAACCTAGTTAAATGAGCATTATTGGGTATATGCAAGAGATCAAAAGAAAACAAAAAACAACAACCAACACAACAGATCACAGTGAATTTGGTAAATTTACTGAGATCCACCTGTCCAGGGATGGTTGGAATTACAGTTTATACAGTCTACCTTCTCTACCCACCAAGGCCTTATACAGCTCTAACATTTTTCACGTTGAGTGGTGTAGGGTTACTTTTAAAGCTTAGGAAGTGAGTATACAAGGTCCTAACCCTTTCAAAAATGTGCAATTAAAACATGGTTTCCTGGCTGCAATCTGGAGGTCTTCCAGTTTAGAAATGATGTGTGAAATGAGGAAGGGAAAGGAACAGGACAGAGAACAGAGGTGGAGGAGGAATACCATTCCCTCCACACTCCAAGAAGATGCAAAATCTAATCTCTTTGTAAAGTGAGGGATCTACGGAGCCATGCCTCATATTCATGATCACTACTTACGAGTGCCTTCATAGCCCCTCATTATTCCTCACCTGTCTTCTCTGTGTTTAACTTTTGATTTTTTTCTGGTTTGTTTTCCCAATTTTGCACTTCTATTAAATCCAAGCTTCACATGTTCGCTTTACTTGAAAGCCTTTGATTTAGCCCTTTACCTGAGGACGAAGCTTTGATGTAAAGCCTGGCTTTGTGTGAAGTCTCTCCCTCCTCATACATTTGCTCCTTTTGTTTATACCTGGGCTTGAAATGTGCCTGATGACCCACTGAGCCATAGAAAAGATCTTTGAAAAGTAGAGAAAATGCTTAGGCTGGCAGGCTCCTGAAGTGCTCCCCCAGACTGGGGCTGAGCAGTTCCAAACCTCCCTACCACCCTGTCCATGGCTGATGTGTCCCCAGGGGGGTTTCGTTCCCATGAGCTGCTACTGGGGCAGCTGTGATTTGGGTTAATGTGGTCTTGGCGAGGACGCACTGCAGTTCTTTAGTGTCCTCGTTCCTGTTGTATTCTGAGAGAAGGTGAGGGATACCTATTGATCAGAGGGCTGTCGGAGGGGGTCTTGTCAAAATGACTCTACAGGGTGCTCTCAGCAGAGCTCTTTATGTCTGCCTTCCACAGTGGCCGGCAAGTACCAATCCCAGGGTGTTTTTTAATTGGAGTGGCTGTTCAAACAGTAAGAGTGATTTCACAGTTTTCATTCTCCTCTGACTATACTCTAGAGTTTTGCTCTTAAGTAGGAGAAAGAATGGTTTATTTTTCAATATTGCATCCTCTTTTCTGTTGAATACAACCGATAGGATATTATAGAGGAATTTAGGCAAAGGAGAAAAGCCAACTCAATTATCTGCAATGGAGTGAATTAGCAGATTATTAAAAACAAAGGAAACTCTTCTGCTCCCTATTACTGTAGAGTAACTGTCAACCCTACCTTCTCCTCTTGTACAAAGCTTGCCAGATAAGCAGATTATTTGCCTTTGAAGCACCCAGGGGTATTTTAAGACAAGGGGGGAATGGAAAGGTTGCTCTGAAAAGAAAGGATAGTATTTATTTCCCTACCCATGCTTACCTTAGGCCTACCTCTACTCACTGTAGAAGCAATTTCTTGTGGGATCTTGGACTGCAAATCATGGCAGCCTGATTCTTACTATCCTGGTTATTTTTACCAAGTGGCTCAGTGTGAGGCATGATTTAATCCATTATCATTTTTTCCCATTTTAGAGATGAGAACACAGAGTCTTTTTCCTATTTTATAGATGAAACACAGACAGACTGATCCTGGGTTAATTATGACCACTATTGATCCCAACTTTTTCTATAGACTTTCTCACAGTGCTGATAGCCTGTCCCTATATGATCTCATCCTTGCACATTGATACCAAGTGTGGACATATGTGCTTTAACAAATGGTCCTACTTCTTCCAAGAGTATTTATACCTGTTATTACTAATTAACATTTATATATGCCCAACTGTTTATAAATACTTTTTACCTTTTTTATGGGGTTTTATCTGAACAATTCTGTGTAGGTAAGAATCCATATATATGTCCTTAAGATACTCGAGCTCTGACACTCTTTCTAATAAAATTGCATAACAGCATTAATGACAAATAAAAGAATGATACCAAACAGAAAATCTCAGATCAAAAGGGAGATAGATATTTGTAAAGACCAGACATAGAGCAGATGTAGTCGTTAATCATCTGTTATCCACAGTTTTTATTTCCATGATTTCAATTATTTATCATAAATCAAGGTCCATAAATATTAAATGAAAGATTCCAAAAATAAACAATTAATAAGTTTTAAAATTGTGCACTGTTCTGAATAGTGTGATGAAATCTCTTGCCAGTCTGCTTGCTCCCCTTTGTCAAGAGTATCCACATATCCACATTGTATGTGCTGTGCCCATTAGTTACTTAGCAGCTGTCTTGGTATGGATGGTCTGTCATGAAATCACAGTGCTTCTGTTCAACTTACCCTTAATTGTACTTCTTAATGGCCCTAAAGCACAAGAGTAGTGATACTGGAAATTTGAATATGCAAAGGAGAAACTGTAAAGTACTTCTTTTAAATGAAAAGATGAAAGTTCTTGACAATAAGAAGAAAAAAAATTGTATGCTGAGATTGGTAAGATCCACTGTAAGAACAAAATTTCTATTTGTAGAACTGTGAAGAAGGAAAAGGAATCTTGTGCTAGCTTTTGCTGTCACACCTCAAACTGCAAAATGCTCATAGTGCATGATAAACCTTAGTTAAGATGAAAAAGGCATTAAAGTTGTATATGTATGTATAGGAAAAAACAGTTGCTATAGGATTTGGTACTATCCCCAGTAGCAGGCAACCATTGGGGTCTTAGATGATACCCTCTGCCAATAAGGGGGGGGGGTTATTGTATATAGCATGGGGTTAATGTCAGAGGGTGCTTGGGCTCTAGACTCACAATCAGAGAGGTATAGCAGGAACTTGACTTCTGTGGAGAATGAGGTCTTACATAATTTCATGTGAGATAAGGAACTGAAGCTAGGCTATACAATAAATCTGGGGATGAGAGTAGGGCACCTTGCCCATGGAAAAAGGATATAAAACACAAATGGCCACAATTATGGTTACATACAAGCAGAATGCCAAAGGAAAAATGGTCTAGGTTCCAGCCTCATAGTCAGGAGCTAAACCAAATCCCTCACATTTCTGACTGTTTGGGTGATATGCCTAATGTCATACTAGGCTGTTGGAAGACCTGTTTTGGAGCAAGGTCCTAATGGGTGGAAAGAGTGAGGAAGCATTAGAAGGAGAATGACTAGAGGAGGAATAAATTTCCATTGGCTTTAACAACAAGCAGGCTATTGGTGAATCTAAACTTGGTAGTCTCATGGACTGACAGATACAACTATCAGAATAGGATAAGCAGGTTAATTGAGGGTAAAATGAGGTATGAGTGAGGATAGGTATCTCTTTCAAGAAATATAGATTACACCTCTGCTATGGAGAATTGGGTATGGTGAATAACTGTTTTAGTCAACTTTTTCGCCACTGTTGCTAAATGACCAAACCAGAACAACTGTAAAGGAGGAAAAGTTTATTTAAGGGGTCAGGGTTTCAGAGGTCTCCATCCATAGACAGCAGGCTCCATTCTTGGGGCTCAAGGTGAGGCTGAACATCATGACAGAAGAGTATGGCAGAGGGAAGCAGCTCACATGATGGTCAGGAAGCAGAGAGGGAGACTCCATTCTCCAGATAGAAAATATACACCCTATAGCCACACCCCCAATGAACAACTTCCTCCATCCATATCTCACTCAGTTAATCCCATCAGGGATTAATTCACAGATGATGATAAGGCTTTAACCCAATTATTCCTCCTCCAAACCTTCTTGCATTGTCTCACACATGAACTTTCGAGGAACACCACACCAAAACCATAACAATAACAAATATAGCATGCTTATATTCAAAGAAAGGACAAAGGTCCTAAGGGTGGGCTGACATTGGATATGTTGAGGGATGATAGTATAAGACCTCTGAGAAGAAGCCTGTGAAGTTTTGGCTAAAGGGACTTTTAAGTTGAAATTTTTATTGAGAATAAGTGCAAAGTAAATATATAGTAACAGAGGTTGCACACCACTCTCCTCCTTCATATAAGATTGCCAAGGTGTTGGGATACATGGACACTGGAATGAATCTAGATAAATTTGTTCCTTAGTGGAGATAAGGCCTATGAAGAATGAGAGTTCTGAGTGATGGCAGGTAAAACCCAGAAGGTTGAAGGATTCAAGTGGAAGCATAGAATTTTTAACATGTAAGACCCACCGAGGTGGAATGATTAAGGGCAGCAGTGTCCTGTGATAGGGAGAACCCACACATGTTCATGAGTACATGTAGCAATTTTGTTGTTGGTGAGGATGGAGGAAGAGATTCTCAATGGAAGATATTTTCTGTGTGAACAAGTGGGACTTAGAACTAGCAAGATTTATATATTTATTCTACTGTGGTATTCTTCAAATCTTTGTTCATGTGTAGGGGCATTTTAGGCATATTTACTTATTATCTGTCTCTTTCTGTTCAATTGTACAGTCCTAAATACAAAGACTGTATTTTGCCTGCCATGGTTGGTGATACTTGTTGATTAAAAGAATAGTATGAAGGATCTTAGAAAGTATTTCTTAATTAAGTTTGTCAAGACTGGAAACAATTACTATAAAAGACAATGTGAAAATATGCAGATAAACCTTAGAAGTTAAGGATAAATCTTTGAAAGCTTTAGGAATAAATCTTTGAAAGCTTTATTTAGGCTTTTGAACAATTGCTTATTCTTACAAATTTTCTATGATCATATTTTTCATGTGAATAGGCATTAAAATAATAGAATCTGTTTTATGCTATCCTGTTATTATTTTTAGGTCTTAGTTTTATGACCATTACCAGATATGAATAAGAAAGAATAAATTGAAATTTGAGGAAAGGAAATTTACATGATGATAATACCTTTTTGATAGCTATTTTTGGCACTAATTAAATCATACCACAAGAAAAATAAAAAACTTAAGTATACCCAATAAATTATAATGGGTATTCTAATACATGCCATTTAGAGGTGAGATTAAATAAATGATTTATATTTGATTTAACAGATGTTGCTATAGAAATTTTATTGGTCAGAATTTTATATGAAAGGAAGGAAGATGGCGGCGAGGGGAGTGCATTGCCCCCGTGTGCTGCTTCACTGTGTGGGAGTATGACAAGTCAGGACGGCTAAAGGATATCTTGTTAGGAATTTCCAGCAATAGTGGGGTGCTCCGGAACCTGGAGGAAGGATTTCCATCGCACGAGGATCAGCTACGGGGACTCAAACGCGAGAGGTTTGTCGCACGGAGGGTAACACTGCTTATTCAGCAAATCGCCCCGCGGCTAGAGTCTGCAGCGCACGCTGGGATAGAGACGCAGGGTTACAGCGCTGCAGTTTCTGCCAGCCGCGCAAGCACCGTACTCAGGGCTGAATTCTGGGTTCGAGACGGGGGAAGGAAGCGGTCCATCTCGGTTCTCCACACCGGTCAGACCACAGAGGAGGCCAGCAGCCACCATGTTGGTAAACTGACGTCACCACCCCTGTTTTCGACTGACCGCAGCTCATTCAGCCATAGAACAGGTAATTTCAGGCTGCAATTCGCCTGCGGCTTGCAGACAGATTGCTAGGGTTCAGCGCCTGGGTGCTTCTTAGAACCTGATCTTATCAGAGTGAACAC
The DNA here is from genome assembly GCF_047511675.1 of Marmota flaviventris. Lineage (NCBI taxonomy): Eukaryota > Metazoa > Chordata > Mammalia > Rodentia > Sciuridae > Marmota > Marmota flaviventris. The sequence continues at coordinate 56,135,613 of NC_092499.1, read as the reverse complement.
CGAGCGCAGGGCGGCCGAGTTCCGGCTCCCGGAACAGTCCCGGAACCGCCCTGGCCCAGGGCTGCTGAGCCTGCGGAGGCTGCTTCTTGGACCCTGCTCCTATCAGAGCATACACCAAGCACTAAGTAGCCGAATTCCGGCTCCCGGAACTGAGCCTGCGGGGACTGCTTCTTGGAGCTTACACTTATAGGAGCTTACACCGAGCACGGAGCGGCCGAGTTCCGGCTCCCGGAACTTCCCTGGCCCGGGACTAGGAGCCCGCGGAAACTGCTTCTCGGTCCGGGTCCTGCTGAGGGCCGGTCAGGACTCACCCGGTGCTTTGGTTGCCCGGCAAGGGGAACGAAATGCTGCCATTCGCATAGGATACCAACATGGCAGAGATCTGATGTCTGCAGAAAGCGGCGGAGGAGGGAACTTCATCAATACCAGCGGTGACATAAGCAGTTGGTCTCCTGGTAGGGGGGGTGAGGCACAGTCACCCGAGTCTCCTCAATTTGTCGTCGAGCCAGAGGGAAGGAGCCGGGCCGCCGCCAGCGCCCGGAGCAGGCCCAGCGGCTCGCCAGCGTGGTGACCGCATGACCCCAATTGGAGAGGGGGCGGAGCGGAGCCGCCACCCGCACCCGCAAGGTGGGCAGACCCGTGACCCAGTGGTACATGGGTGTGGTAGGAGGGGCAGGGCAGAGCCGCCGTTCGCGCTTGCAAGGTAAACAGACCTGTGACAGCCTGGCGGGTCAGGCCCAGTGGCCTGCCAGTGTGGTACACACGTCACCCCAACTGGAGTAGGGGCAGAGCAGATCCTTCTCCCACGCCCGGATCAGGCCCTGCCGGTGTGGTGGTCACGTGACCCCAATTGGAGTGGGGGCGGAGCGGAACCGCCACCCGTGCCCGCAGGGTGAGCAGACCAGTGATCAACCTGCAGATCAGGCCCAGGGGTCCGCAGGCGTGGTAGGAGGGGCAGGGCAGATCCGCCGCCCGCGCCTCCAAGGTAGGCAGACCTACAACAGACCGGCGGATCAGGCCCAGGAGCCTGCCGGCGTGGTACAAACACCACCCTAATTGGAGTAGTGGCAGAGCAGAGTCGCCGCCCGTGCCAGGAACAGGCCCAGCATCCTGCAGGCGGGGTAGTCACGACACCCCAATTGGAGTAGGGGCAGAGCAGAGCCTCCACCCGTGCCCGAAAGGTGGGCAGATCTGCGACCGACCAGCGGGACAGGCCCAGTGGCCTGCCGGTACGACAGACACATCACCCCATTTGGAGTAGGGGCAGAGTAGAGCCGCCGCCCGCGCCTGCAGGGTAGGCAATCCTGCAACCGACCGGCGGATCAGGCCCGGTGGCCTGCCGGCGTGGTACACTCGTCACCCCAATTGGAGTAGGGGCAGAACAGAGCCGCCGCCAGCTCCCAGAACAGGCCCAGTGACCTGCCGGCGTGGTAGCCACGACACCCCAATTGGAATAAGGAGAGAGCAGAGCCGCCGCCCGCACCTGCAGGAAAGATACGCAAGCAGTATGAAAAGACAAGGAAAGAAAGGACCACAAGCAATGCAGGTCAACGCAACTTTAGAAGAGGTAACAGCTGCAGCAGATGGAATGTCAGATAAAGAATTCAGGATATACATGCTTCAGATGATCTGGAGTATCAAGGAAGACATTAAACAGCAAAATCAGACAATGAAAGATCACTTCGACAACGAATTACGCAAACAAATCCAGGAAGCAAAGGATCAACTATACAGGGAGATAGAGGTTATAAAAAACAAACAAACAGAAATCCTAGAAATGCAGGAAGCAATAAACCAACTTAAAAACTCAATGGAGAATACTACCAGCAGAGTAGAACACTTAGAAGATAGAACATCAGACAATGAAGACAAAGTATTTCAACTGGAAAAGAACATAGACAGCTCAGCAAGACTGTTAAGAAACCATGAGCAGAACATCCAAGAAATATGGGATAACATTAAGAGACCAAACTTAAGAGTCATTGGGATACAGGAAGGTACAGAGCTCCAAACCAAAGGAATAAGAAGTCTATTCAATGAAATAATACAAGAAAACTTCCCAGACTTGAAGAATGAGACAGAATCCCAAATCCTAGAAGCCTACAGGACGCCGAATGTGCAAAATCATAAGAGATCCACACCTAGACACATTATAATGAAGATGCCCAACATACAGAATAAGGAGAGAATTTTAAAAGCTACAAGAGAAAGGAAGCAGATTACATTTAGGGGTAAGCCAATCAGGATAACAGCTGATCTTTCAACACAGACTCTGAAAGCTAGAAGATCCTGGAATAACATATTTCAAACACTGAAAGAAAATGGGTTCCAACCAAGAATTGTGTATCCAGCGAAATTAAGCTTCAGGATGGAGGATGAAATTAAAACCTTCCACGATAAACAAAAGTTTAAAGAATTCGCAGCTAGAAAACCATCTCTTCAAAACATCCTCGCCAAAGCATTACAGGAAGAGGAAATGGAAAATAACAATGAAAACCAACAGTGGGAGGTAGGACAGTAAAGGGGGGGGAATAATCAAAGAGGAAAACAAACCATGTTTAGTAACAGAAATAAACAAATATGGCTGGAAGAACAACCCATATCTCAATAATAACCCTAAATGTTAATGGCTTAAACTCACCAATTAAGAGACACAGGCTAGTAGAATGGATCACAAAACAAGACCCAACAATATGCTGCCTACAGGAGACGCATTTGATAGGAAAAGACATACATAGGCTGAAGGTGAAAGGTTGGGAAAAATCATATCACTCATATGGACTTCGGAAACAAGCAGGAGTGTCCATACTCATATCAAATAAAATAGATTTCAAGCCAAAGTTAATCAAAAGAGATAAAGAGGGACACTACATACTGCTTAAGGGAACCATACACCAACAAGACATAACAATCATAAATATTTATGCCCCAAACAATGGTGCAGCTATGTTCGTCAAACAAACTCTTCTCAAGTTCAAGAGTCTAATAGACCACCATACCATAATCATGGGAGACTTCAACACACCTCTCTCGCCACTGGACAGATCTTCCAAACAAAAGTTGAATAAGGAAACTATAGAACTCAATAACACTATTAATAACCTAGACCTAATTGACATATATAGAGTATACCACCCAACATCAAGCAGTTACACTTTTTTCTCAGCAGCACATGGATCCTTCTCAAAAATAGATCATATATTATGTCACAGGGCAACTCTTAGACAATATAAAGGAGTAGAGATAATACCATGCATCTTATCTGATCATAATGGAATGAAACTGAAAATCAACGATAAAAGAAGGAAGGAAAAAGCATACATCACTTGGAGAATGAACAATAGGTTACTGAATGATCAATGGGTTATAGAAGACATCAAGAAGGAAATTAAAAAATTCTTAGAGATAAATGAAAACACAGACACAACATATCGGAATCTATGGGACACATTGAAAGCAGCTCTAAGAGGAAAATTCATTGCTTGGAGTTCATTCCTTAAAAAAAGAAAAAACCAACAAATAAATGATCTCATACTTCATCTCAAAATCCTTGAAAAAGAAGAGCAAAACAACAGCAAAAGAAGTAGAAGGCAAGAAATAATTAAAATCAGAGCTGAAATTAATGAAATCGAAACAAAAGAAACAATTGAAAAAATTGACAAACTAAAAGTTGGTTCTTTGAAAAAATAAACAAAATCGACAGACCCTTAGCGATGCTAGCGAAGAGAAGAAGAGAGAGAACTCAAATTACTAACATACGGGATGAAAAAGGCAATATCACAACAGACACTTCAGAAATACAGAAGATAATCAAAAACTATTTTGAATCCTTATACTCCAACAAATTAGAAGATAGTGAAGGCATAGATAAATTTCTTAAGTCATATGATCTGCCCAGATTGAGTCAGGAGGATATAGAAAACCTAAACAGACCAATATCAATTGAGGAAATAGAAGAAACCATAAAAAGACTACCAACTAAGAAAAGCCCAGGTCCGGATGGGTATACAGCAGAATTTTACAAAACCTTTAAAGAAGAACTAATACCAATACTTTTCAAGCTACTTCAGGAAATAGAAAAAGAGGGAGAACTTCCAAATTCATTCTATGAGGCCAACATCACCCTGATACCTAAACCAGACAAAGACACTTCAAAGAAAGAAAACTACAGACCAATATCTCTAATGAACCTAGATGCAAAAATCCTCAATAAAATTCTGGCGAATCGGATACAAAAACATATCAAAAAAATTGTACACCATGATCAAGTAGGATTCATCCCTGGGATGCAAGGCTGGTTCAATATACGGAAATCAATAAATGTTATTCACCACATCAATAGACTTAAAAATAAGAACCATATGATCATCTCGATAGATGCGGAAAAAGCATTCGACAAAGTACAGCATCCCTTTATGTTCAAAACTCTAGAAAAACTAGGGATAACAGGAACATACCTCAATATTGTAAAAGCAATCTATGCTAAGCCTCAGGCTAGCATCATTCTGAATGGAGAAAAACTGAAGGCATTCCCTCTAAAATCTGGAACAAGACAGGGATGCCCTCTCTCTCCACTTCTGTTCAACATAGTTCTCGAAACACTGGCCAGAGCAATTAGACAGACGAAAGAAATTAAAGGCATCAAAATAGGAAAAGAAGAACTTAAATTATCACTATTTGCAGATGATATGATTCTATACCTAGCAGACCCAAAAGGCTCTACAAAGAAACTATTAGAGCTAATAAATGAATTCAGCAAAGTGGCAGGATATAAAATCAACACGCATAAATCAAAGGCATTCCTGTATATCAGCGACAAATCCTCTGAAATGGAAATGAGGACAACCACTCCATTCAAAATATCTTCAAAAAAAATAAAATACTTGGGAATCAACCTAACAAAAGAGGTGAAAGACTTATACAATGAAAACTACAGAACCCTAAAGAGAGAAATAGAAGAAGATCTTAGAAGATGGAAAAATATACCCTGTTCATGGATAGGCAGAACTAACATCATCAAAATGGCGATATTACCAAAAGTTCTCTATAGGTTTAATGCAATGCCAATCAAAATCCCAACGGCATTTCTTGTAGAAATAGAGAAAGCAATCATGAAATTCATATGGAAAAATAAAAGACCCAGAATAGCAAAAACAATGCTAAGCAGGAAGTGTGAATCAGGCAGTATAGCGATACCAGACTTCAAACTATACTACAGAGCAATAGTAACAAAAACAGCATGGTACTGGTACCAAAACAGGCGGGTGGACCAATGGTACAGAATAGAGGACACAGAAACCAATCCACAAAACTACAACTATCTTATATTTGATAAAGGGGCTAAAAGCATGCAATGGGGGAAGGATAGCATCTTCAACAAATGGTGCTGGGAAAACTGGAAATCCATATGCAACAAAATGAAACTGAATCCCTTTCTCTCGCCATGCACAAAAGTGAATTCAAAATGGATCAAGGAGCTTGATATCAAATCAGAGACGCGCCGTCTGATAGAAGAAAAAGTTGGCTACGATCTACAGTCGGTGGGGTAGGGCTCCAAATTCCTCAATAGGACACCCATAGCACAAAAGTTAATAACTAGAATCAACAAATGGGACTTACTCAAACTAAAAAGTTTTTTCTCAGCAAAAGAAACAATAAGAGAGGTAAATAGGGAGCCTACACCCTGGGAACAAATCTTTACTCCTCACACTTCAGATAGAGCCCTAATATCCAGAGTATACAAAGAACTCAAAAAATTAGACAATAAGAGAACAAACAACCCAATCAACAAATGGGCCAAGGACCTGAACAGACACTTCTCAGAGGAGGACATACAGTCAATCAACAAGTACATGAAAAAATGCTCAACATCTCTAGCTGTCAGAGAAATGCAAATCAAAACCACCCTAAGATACCATCTCACTCCAGTAAGATTGGCAGCCATTAGGAAGTCAAACAACAACAAGTGCTGGCGAGGATGTGGGGAAAAGGGTACACTTGTACATTGCTGGTGGGACTGCAGATTGGTGCAGCCAATTTGGAAAGCAGTATGGAGATTTCTTGGAAAGCTGGGAATGGAGCCACCATTTGACCCAGCTATTCCCCTTCTTGGTCTATTCCCTAAAGACCTAAAAATAGCATGCTACAGGGACACTGCTACATCGATGTTCATAGCAGCACAGTTCACAATAGCAAGACTGTGGAACCAACCTAGATGCCCTTCAATAGACGAATGGATAAAAAAATGTGGCATTTATACACAATGGAGTATTACTCTGCATTAAAAAATGACAAAATCATAGAATTTACAGGGAAATGGATGGCATTAGAGCAGATTATGCTAAGTGAAGCTAGCCAATCCCTAAAAAACAAATGCCAAATGTCTTCTTTGATATAAGGAGAGTAACTAAGAACAGTGTAGGGACGAAGAGCAGGAGAAGAAGATTAACATTTAACAGGGATGAGAGGTGGGAGGGAAAGGGAGAGAGAAGGGAAATTGCATGGTAATGGAAGGAGACTCTCAGTGTTATACAGTGGAGGAGGTAGAGAGAGAGGAGGGGAGGGGAGGGGAGAGGAGGGGAGGGGGGAGGGTGGAGGATGGGAAAGGCAGTGGAGCACAACAGACACTAGTATGGCAATTTGTAAATCAATGGATGTGTAACTGATGTGATTCTGCAATCTGTGTATGGGGTGAAGGTGGGAGTTCATAACCCACTTGAATCAAAGTGTGGAATATGATATGTCAAGAAATTTGTAATATTTTGAACAACCCACAATAAAAAAAAAGAAAAAAAAAGAATTTTATATGAGCTAAACTTATAAACTCCTTGAATTTAAACAATGAAATACACTAGTGACCAGGATATTCCATATGTTGTGGTAAAAGTATGAATATAGTGGCTACCCTGCAAGATGGATTCCCATAACCTCTGCATCTTGATGTTCCCAGATTGTGTCGTGGGACTTAGAACTTGCAAGATTTATATATTTATACTAGTGTGGTATTGAATGAGGATAATTTGTGTAATTAATAATGTAATGTGGAAATGACAGTGTGAGAGCTCTGAGGCAAAGTTATAAAAAACATAGCTTGATCTGTCTTGTATCTCTTGCTTTAGGGGAAAGCCAGATACTCCAGCCAGTTTGAGTAAGGACACTCTAGCATCACTACAAAGAGGCCCATGTGGCAAAGAACAAAGGGCCAATGAATCAGCACTTGCTTGTCAGGCACAGGAATGAACCACCTGGTAGCAGATCCCAGCCTCAGTCAGTCTCTTGTATGACCAAAACCTCAGGAAAGAGCAGAATCAGAACCACCCAGATTAAATAGATTATTGACTCCCAGAAACTGTATGATCTAATACATGCTTATACCTTTTAAACTGTTAAGTTTTGGGGTGATTTATTGTAAAGGAATAGATAACTAACGTGGTATTACCAGAGAAACTTTATATTCCTCCATGCTTTCCAATTAAATTGTCACAGCCCCTGACACTGTTAGAATCCTTGAAACCTCTGACACTCCCATGATCAGTGAGGGTTTATACAGAGGAAATACTGGCTCTCGTTTCAGGGTTAGAAAATACAAGAAAATACAAAAATGAAACAAACAGCAAACAAAAATGCTCTTCTTGGTACTCTCATTTTTGACAGACGTGTTTTTCATGTTCTGGCTCTCAAATTGTAATTTTTAGTTCATCTTCTCAAGAAACAAGCTTACAAATTGTGATGGTAATTTTGTTTGTCGACTTGACTGGGCCATGGGGTACCCAGATATTTGGTTAAACATAATTTATGGGTTGTTTCTGAGCATATTTCTGAATGAGATTAACATTTAAATTGATAGACTGAGTAAAGCAGATAGGATTCCCCAGTATGGGTCCCATGCTATCTGTTAAAAGGTTTGGATAGACTTAAAAGACTGAATAAGAAAGAATTCTTTCTTTCCGCTGTCTTTGAGCCGGGACATAGGTCTTCTCCTGCCTTCAATCTTGAACTCAGACTTGGACTAAAACTTGTGCCATCGGCTCTCCAGGGTTTCCAGCTGATTGACTGTATGTCTTGGACTTCTTAACCTCCATAGTCATGCAAGGCCAGTCCTTATACTATACTTCCTTATACTATATCTATTTATATGTATGTATAAATATATGTGTGTGCATATATACATATTTATGCATAGGTATATATGTATATTCTATTGGTTTGCTTCTCTGGAGAACCCAGACTAATACACAAATTGTTCACCTCTATCTTTTTAACATATAAGTAACTAAAATAATATTTATTTTTCAAGACTAAGTATTAAAGGACTAGCATTGGGATTCTAACTTCTATTTATAAAATTGTTCCTTTGTGAGAAGCATTATGACCTAAAATCATCCTTTGGAATACTACTTGTTTTTAAGTAGAGGGTTACTTTTAATTTAATGGATGTCAGTTTTAGTTTTAGGAATTGCACCATTTTTAGAAACAAAGTACATATCACTTTGTTCTTAATGAGTCCATTTCCTGATGGCACTGCCACCCACATGGCAGGAGAGGATTATAAAGCTACACACCAAGAAGTCTGTCCTTTGGTCTGCATATAGAAATGGCATCTCTATTAGTCAGTATGACTAGGTTATGCAGTAGTTATAACCATTCAAATCTTGGCATCCCAAAGGAGAACAAACAAACAAACAAACAACAACAACAAAAAAAATCCACTATTTTTACTCATGCTGCATATGCATCATGAGTTGGTTGCATCTCTGTTCCATGTCATCTTTACTCCAGGATCTAGCTAATGGAGAAACTTTTCAGTTGAAAATAGCTAGTTGTTCTGGAGTCAGGCAAGATAGAATGGCAGAGCATGCATTGCTCTTAGAGATTCTGCTTGAAGTAATTCATGTCCCTTTCCACATTTCATTGCCCACAGCAAGTCATAGGCTGCCCCACATTTAACAGGGTGAGGATGTTTAATTTCTCCATAGGACGGGGAGTACATTTTTTTGAATAGTTGTACAATCTACTGCAGCCTCAAAGCTGTTACATTTTTCATAAGCATTCTTGGGAGGAATATTTTGAAGCTGAGAGTCAGGCATTTTACTCACGTAAAGTTATATCAAAACAATGGTAGGAAAGAAACCCTTGCTCTGAGAAATATATTTGTACTCTATTGTAAAGCAATTTCCCTCCAGTGTGGTTATGGGAGTGGTGCAATTCCTCACTTGCTAGGTCAACTCCTCTCAATGACTCCCCTTTGGCCCTGGTGTCAGGGTTAACCTTCCTGCTCCCTCCCTGAACACTGTGGGGCATCAGTGCCAATATATCTCTGCCAGAGAGGTCACTGGGTCTTTCTCGTCTCAGTCCCTTTGTCCTGACCCAGCTCTCACCATGAGCAATGAAGGCAAAAAACACCAGTTTAACATAAAATAGTCTATTTTTCATGTAGTGTATTCTTCCTGTAAGAAATTTCTTTTTACAAATGGAAGGAACTTTTTTATTTTAAGATATATATTTTGGTAAGGGCAGTGAAAGAGCACCTGACAGGTTAGTTTTCCTGAAGACTTGGTGAATTTCTTAGCTTTTAATTTGGTGTGTGATGGGTTTACTAGCTTTGAGCTATTCACACTACATATGAGAAGTAATAGCCTGGAAAATCCAAAATGTAATTTATATTTATAACATTCAAATTATTTTTGTTTTTTAGTACATTTACTTTCTTAACAAAAATTGATGTTCCTAGTGTTAAAATTAGTTCATCTTCCCAAAGGAGGCTGTGTGCTGTTGTGAGTGCAGGTCTGGTTCATAGCATATTGTTGACTGGGTGGTTTTTCTTCAGCCTTCCCCACTTATCTTTTCTGCTTTTATGATTAATCAGATATAACCTACCGAAAACTACCAACTGATTGTCCACTTTAATTTATCCCCCTCCCTTAGAAGCAGTGGATGTGCCGCAGTCCGGCTGCAGCAAAATAACCTGGGGGGGGGGGGTGACGAGCAACTTGTGTAGATTGATACAGCAGGAGTGGGAGCCGTTTATTGTAGGACAGGAGGGAGGAGGGATATATATATATATATATATATATATACATTCCACACAGCTTATCTTAATTAACATAAACTAGATACAGCAGTCAACCAATAAGGAATCTCCACACTTAATGGCTCACTGGTGTTACTTCACAAACCACTCCCTCTGGCAAAATGCCAGGCGCCATCTTGACTTGTTTACAGACCCTAACATGGAAGGAATCTGGATGTTTAGATTCTTTCTATGGAAACATCTGCCCCATAAACAGATTTCTTCTAAACTCTGAGAACCCTGTTCTAAGATTTGCCAATCAGTTACATTGTTATTTTGGGAGGTGTCTCCCAAAAGCTCCTGTTTGAGACAATGCAAGAAGGTTTAAAGGAGAAATGATGGGTTATGAGATCCTTAACTCAATTGGTGAAGTAATCCTCTAACAGGATTAACTGAGTGGTAACTGAAAGATAGGGTGTGGCTTAAGGAGGTGGGTCATTGGATTGTGCCTTTGGGATATATATTTTGTATCTAACAAGTGAAATCTCTCTCTGCTTCCTGATAGCATGTGAGCTGCTTTCCTCGCCACACCCTTCTACCATGATGTTCTGCCTTACCTAGAGCCCTAAGAAATGGAGCTGGCTGGCTGTGAACCAAGACTTCTGAAACCGTGAGTCCCCAAATAAACTTGTTCTAAAATTGTTCTTCTCAGTTCTTTTAGTCACAGCAGTGAAAAAGCTGCTTAAAACACAAATTGATATAAATATGCTAATGGATCAATGCATTTCTCCTCCAATGTAATGGAGTGCATTTGCATTTGAATGGAGATTTCCTGGAAAATGTGCCCTAATCCATGCCAGGACAAGAGTGAAAACTTCTTTGGGCACTAATGTCTCTGAGGGTACCATCATCACTTACGGGTTCATTGGTTCATGTATCCAATAAAATCCAATACTTCCATCCATCCATTTTCTCATTTGTTGAATACCAAATATGGGTCAGATACTTGGGAAACAATGAATCAATAGCTTTTTGTGCATCAAAAGATTCCCAAGTGTGTGAGTAGACATATGAAAAAATAAAGCAACTAGACAGACTTTTTAATGGTTGCTTTAGTAGCATTGATGTCTGGAGAGGTCCTGGGAGACTTTCTAAGGTAGGGTCATTGAACGGAAGCCTGAGAGATGAGTAAGAGTTGGTCGAGTGGAAAAGAAAAAGGGAAAGGGAGGCAGTCTGGTCTGGGGTGAAACTGTGAGGGTGTGGAGGAGAAAAAGATGAGGCTTTTTTTAGGGAATTAGTCATAGCCTCCAATCTGGGATAGTCTGAGCCTAGTATGAGTGTGGGAGTGGGAGCTGGGATATGGGGTTAGAAAGGCAGGGACTAGATGGAGATAGAAAGCAGTTAAAGGAAATTACTGAATGTGGTAATGATTTCTGCTTTAGAAAGATCACCTTTGCAATGGCATATAATTTGCATATCAGAGAAAACTTTACCTCAGATTAAGAAAAACAAAAAACAAACTTATAATATCCTTAAACAGACCAAATATAGGCAATAATGACGAATGAAACTGACTAAAATTTTAATTCATAGCTATTTTGAAAAAGCCTCATAACTTGCATTTTCTAATTTAATTTTCAGAGGAATTTTGTGGGGTAGATAAAGTTATTATCCCCATTTTATGGTTGAGATGTTTTGCCCAGAGAAATTTTAAAAATTTGCTATTTGCTATGTAAGTTAGAAAGTAATAGTGGCAAATGTTTGAATGAAATTCTGGTTGACGACAAACCAATAATTTTGTCACAAATTTTCTTCTTTTTCAAATTTTTTTATTGTGGTAAACTATACATAACATAACATTTGTCATCTTAACTAGTACATAGTTCAGTGGTATTAAATATATTAATAATGTGTAGCCATCCCTATCATTCTCCTGCCTCAATCTTTTTGATTTCAAAATACATACTCAGGACATAGGAGAAAATTGTATCTGTAGATATAATACTTTAAAGAAGGATTTGCTGGTTCAATGTTCTTTGCTGGGTCCTGGGTTAAGTATCAAATTTTGGGATTTAAATTGGATTGAAAAGGTAATTTATGAGGATAGAAAAGAATTAGTTTGAGAAATAAGCCTGATTTTTGTGCTTATGATAGTGTCAGCTAAGAATATCTCATTGATAAGTAGAAGAGTAATGGTAATCGTGTTAGTTTTTCCTTACAGTGAGAAAATATCTGACATACACAACTTAACGGAGGAAAGATTTATTTTGGCTTACAGTTTCAGAAGTCTCAGTCCATGGTTGGCCAGCTCCATTACTTTGGGCCGGAGGCAAGGCAGAACATCATGGTGGAAGGGGATGGGGGAGGAAATCCGCTTACTAAGTGGCATCTGGAAAGCAAAGAAAGAGGGATAAGCTACACCCTTGCAGGGCACACCCACAGTGACCTATTTCCTCCAACTAGGCTCCATTGCCTACAGTTTCCAGCACTTCCCACTAATGTCATCCAATTATTAATCCGTTAAATGGATTCATCTATAGATGAAGTCAGAGCCCCCATGATCCATTCATTTCCCCCAACCCCATCTCTGAACACTGCCACATTGGGACAAGTTAATGTTATATGTAATTGTAATGGCATGTTATTTATTTTCATATTCCAAAGGAAGTAAAATAAAATAAACTATGAAGATAATATGAACTATGAAAATAATATCATTACATTGGAAAACCCCCAAAGAGAAAAAGAATCTTCCTTTAACAGAAATAGAAGGACCAAGCTTTCAATGAATGAGCCTTGGGGACAAGTAATAAAGATGACAGAAGAATGTATTGTGCAGGTAGATGCAGAAGAATGTATTCTGCAGGCAGATGCAGAAGATGTTGATAGTGTAGAGTAAGTAATGGCAGACATAGTAGTAAGAAGTTTGGAAATACCCCTATTCTTCAATTAACATGTACGGCTCTTAATTGAGTAAGATATAGAAAAAGAAGAAAGGTGAAGAAGAAAAATGTGATAAGGAAGGGGCTCAAATCCTAGAGGGTCATGGGCAGATATTGGTCATTTTCTATTATTTTCTCTGATAGCTACCTGATTACATATTACTAGTTTTCAAGCATGGAAATTTCATTAAATTTTCTACAGCATTTTTATGCTGCTCAAACATTTTCTTGAGAGTGATATTTGCCTAATATATTGAAAAATTACTTTAATTTCAGAAAATCTTTCAGTTTCTCCTATCAAACTGTCATTGCTTAAGATAGCAAAACAATGAACATTTATCATTTATTTCCTGCATTTCTAAACCTCTTTCAGGCATTGTGTGAAATGTACTAATATTTCTTTTATGATGCATTTATGTGGTATATTTCTAGATGAAGTAAGGTCCAAGTTCCTAAATATATCTTTGGCTTTTAGAATGTACTAAAAAAATGAGAATACAATATTTTGAAATTATCTAGTTTTAAAAGTCCAAATATCAACAAAATATTAGCCCTGTTGTAAAATGAATGTAAAAATAGCTTTTGTTGTGCAGTTTACATCTTCAAAGCAGATATAGGATGTTGATATTACCAAATTAATGGGCATGCTCTTTATTATTCTGTAGTTTTTATTCTACCAATTTCCATTGGTTCACTGAACTTACAATATCTCTATATTGCAATTGAAGTTTTCTTTCACATCAGCATTTATTCCAAGGACCATTTCAAGTAAAATTCCAGTCCAAATAATTCTTAGGCATCCATATTATAAAGCGTGATATATACTTTACAGTGAATGAGGCAAGGTATGTATAGCCCATTAGTTCTTCACTACTTAAGAAAAGTGATAATTTATGATATGATAAATCATGTACATAAAAATTTTATTTTGTTTAACTATGGTTTCATACTAGGTTAATGTGATATGTAATTGTAATGGCTTATGTTATTTATTTTCATATTCCAAAGGAAGTAAAATAAAATAAACTATGAAGATAATATGAACTATGAAAATAATATCATTACATTGGAAAACCCCCAAAGAGAAAAAGAATCTTTCTTTAACAGAAATAGAATATATTTCTTTATAAGATGAAAAGAATATTTAAACTATTCTCACATGCCTCCAAAAGAAAATGATGGAAACACTTCTCTTTTTTTAGGAATCAATTCTAAAGAGAAAAAGTAGGCAGGAAACTTCTTGAAAGAAAATCAAGGCATTATATTCCAACAGTTTCCTAAATATTGCAGGAAGATTGTGTTTGATGGATAAATTCAAAATGAAAATCTCCAGTGACTAAAGTGAAACTTATTAACAATTCTAAATGTCTTATCCACATGACATTGAGAATAATGATGGAAAACTTTCTTAATTTCTTTTAGTGCCACCATAAGCACATACTTATACCCACAGAGCATCACTTATCATTCTTTGTCTGGTAAAAATGTAATTTCTACCACAAAGGATAAATTGGTCATTCAACTAATTTCATTTGCTATGGAAAAAAGTTATCTGATATTTAATAAAAAGAGAAATTAACAACAACAACAAAAAGGACACAAGGAAACTTCTGAGGGTGATAGCTATGTTCATTAATTTGATCACACTCCTGATTTCGTGGATATATACATACATCAGAATGGAGCAAAATATCTACCCCAAAATGTGCAGTTTATTCATTGTAAATTTTATCTCAATAAATGTGTTAAAAACAGATGTATCAGTATAAAAATAACAAGCTCTAATAGAGATTTACCTTTCCAAATCACTAATTGTTTACATGATCGGGAGACAATTCATGGGTCTTTCACATTTCTGCACATCTTATGAGCAAAGGTCGTGGCTGCCTTTGTTCCAGGCTGTCTTTTCAGTGTTTAGATAATGAACAGCCTTGGAAGATAGAAATAATTTTTACCTCTAAATAAAAAGATAGCTTTGTTTACTGTCTAGGGTGGTAAAGATGATGTCTCACTCTGAGGCAAAGTAGATTTATGTTTATCACCTATTATAAAAAAATATGGATGTCTCAAGCATGAGGTTTCTCTCCTATCATGCAACCTGTAGCATGTGCCTTCTTGACATCACTCTTGGGGACCAAAGTGGTACAAATTCTCTAGATTCTCCTATTGGGCGAATAATAAGCTAATCTCTGTCTCTGCAGAAGAGTTGTGTGTGTGTCGCACGGAAGCCTACGCGTGTGTGCGCATGTGTGCCACCTTCCATAAAACTACAACTGCCTGCCTTCTTGTATGTATGGTAAAATTTCAGACCCTTCAAAGTTCTTCATGTTTTTGATGATGATAATGGGATGGTGAAAGAGACAGGACTTCATAGAGGAGGGAGAATGAGGACCTCATTTCAGGGAACTCTGTAAGTAAGTGCTAATGGACATGTTGAGCAAACTATATGGTAAAGGATCTTCCACTTCACTGCTAGTTTATGACAAGGGTTTGAGAGGTCCCTGCAGGCTGAGAACCAGGAAGTAATTTAAAGACAGCTGTCTGGATGGTGCTCTGGTTGTTTTCAACTCTCCTCTGGCCATAAGGTTCTCTTGTCAATTTGGTGGTCAGCTGCAAGTTCACCCCATTATAACAACTATTATTAAGATTCACCTTAGGGTGACTAGAAGATTCTGATGGGAGGTTATGAATATTTACTAATAGAATGTCAAGTAGGGAAATTTCCAAATCCCATGGGCAGAAAATAGGCAAACAGCTAGTGCTTCAGTAGGTTTACTTGAGAGATGAAGGAGCAGGGTATGTAATACTTGTTAAGAGTGAACTGCAACAGCAGGGCCGGGACTTAGTGCTTCCTGCAATCTATCATGAAATCTTATACCAACTCAGAGAAGAAAAGAAAAATTCTGAGTTTCCTATCTAAACTCTTCACCCTGGCTCATGGTGGTTATGAGGGCTTCTTGGGTTTTTCTGGGGGGTTTCCTTGATCATACTTTTGGAAAATCATAGATGAGACATTAAAGCATTTGAGGTTTTACTAATCCAAACTCAGGTTAAAATGATGATAAAGGTGACCCACAAAGAATGAGAAACTGAAGCAAATTCTTACATAAATACCATGATTAGTCCTATGCACTGGAAAACACTGCTGTCCCTTATCTTGACACAGAGAAAGAACTTGAGAGACATTCTCTTGCTAATGGAGCTACAGATGTTGTAGGTTAAGGTGGATTTCTTTAAAAAGTTGCTGCTGAGTGTCAGTCTTCAGTTAGGCGAAGGCAATAACCCTGCTGGCCCTAAGTGGAATGCCACATTGCTGAGGCTGCTAAATCAAGAGGTTCCCAATACTGAAGTTGATGGTGTCAGTCATTAGGAACCTGCCACTTGATATAGAGTGTTGGGAAGATAGAAAATATTAGAAGTTTATTTGTTGAGCCACGAACTGTGCCACTCAAAATTGAAAGCAAATGAGTCTTGTTTACTAGTACACAGCCACTTTTTCCTTTTTTCCTTTCTTATAATGGCCTCTCCCACACTTTTCTTCCCCCCGCCTCTTTGTCAAATTCAGCATTCTATTCAACCTAGTCCTGAGCAGGAGAGAATGCCCAAATTCAATTCATCAGATGGGGCCAAGTTTATAATGGGGAAGAGAAACTAATACAACCACGGGCCCATTCAGTGCACTATTTTTTGTTATTTCTACATTTTAATGTATTGTAGGAATTGGTGTGAATATGCTTGTACTTCCTATCCCTATACCAAAGGGAATTCTGATTAGGAGGAGTTATATGTTAAGAAGTGATAGTGCTTTGGGGGTCTACAATCCCCTTGAACTATAAGTTGCAACACCTGATTTTTTTTTTCCCAACAGGAGTTTCTGGCAGAGGGAGGCAATTTTCACCTGGAGGCAGCTTTGGGGCTTTAGACACATCATGTCCTTAGAGCGACCAATCAATGAATGGGCCTTGGAGCAAGTGCAGGGACTGCAGCACATGGCCTCACACCCAGGGCTGTGCCTATGGGGTAAGTGGCTTGCTGCTCTTGCGCCTAGCACAAGGGGAGTGGCCTGCCACTTAATGTATGCCATGTATGAAGTACTTCATGCACTTGTCCCCACAGATAGGAACAGCCAGAATGAAGCTATGGCTAAAGTCTTTTTTGATCAGGTAGCCATCATTGCATTCTGGATCCACCATTGTCCTGGGCATAGAAACACATCCACCATCCTAGACTGAGTACAAATGGAAGGACTCTTGTGTTTCTGATACAGAGCTGCCTTCTGTATAGAAGACTTATATTAATAAAAATTAACCCAGTTGTCTTGCAATAAAGGAATTCATGTCACATGGGGCTGGAACCCTTACCCACTTCTGGCAGGCTGACTTTATCCTGGGGTTAACGTTGCTTCTCTGCTGTGGACACTCTTTTTCAGGTTATGAAATTGCCATTCCTGTCTAGTTAGCCGACTATGGCCGTACCATAGTGGTTTTTGAAAGTTACTTGTAACTTATGTTCAGATTCTTGGACCATTTGATGGGCTGATAGTCAAAGTACTTGTGGAGCTTCTATGCCTCTTTCTATCAATAGGAATTGTTCATCACTGGAATTATGTCCTCAAAAATTGGCTGAAAAAAACTGTCTCATCTCCTTCTGGCCCATGTACCTCAGTGAGGTAGTTCATAATGTGGCTGATTCTAGAAAAGGATCATCTTATAGAGATCCCATCTTATAGGTTACAGAAACCTTTTTTGAAAGTTCAGGATTATACCATGACTATTCCTGAACATAATACTCCTTTCTATCTCTAAATGGTAATCCCAGAACAGCCTTTTTGATACCCTTTCTTGTGGCCAGACAGCCAAAGACTTAAGGGATTCAAACTAAATTCTGATTCAGCCACTTGGATTCTCTTGTTTGATCAATGTGACTTTAAGTCCTAAGGACAATGACCACTTTGTTGAATATGCTGCTTGCTAATTCTCCCACTGTGGTCCATGTGGAACCACTGCCAGTTTTATAAAAATGTCCCAGTCTCTTATTCTTTACAACAGAAGATCTGGGGGCAAATAGTGAATTATTAGAGAAAAAGGGACAATGGGACATGTAAATTCTGTGACAGTGGAAGGGGCACAGTCCTACTCCTGGGAATGGAATGTGTTAGGTTTTATGAGATACTAGGAAGGTCACATTAGTGATCTTTGATATCGAGAACCACTCCTGGAACCTTCCTCACAAAGGAAAATTACATGGGGTGGCCCTCTTAAGCTCTTGAAATAGTCTTAATTCAACTGATTTATGGGTCTGCCCACCAGAAGGCTGCCCACGGTTTGATCACCATTCTTCTTAACTTGGAAGTCTATTAGAAAAGCATCAGGGTATGGTTCTTGAAACTCCTACAACCCCTTGTCAACACCTTCAGATGTCTTTTCTTCACCTGTTCCTGGAGCTGTCACTCAGTAATTCTGTGAAATAGATGAATGCCACTTACCTGTTAGTGTAAACAAACAAGACAAGTTGGACTTACAGTAGCCCCTCTAAAAATAAGGACTAGACTCATTTATTCTAATTGAACTGGGAAACTTAAGGTTACCAGCTGACTGCAAGGCAATACTGAAGGCAGCTCCTCTCAACCTATGTCTTCCGACTGATGTAGGTGCTTCTTGGAGGTTCCCCCAAATTGTAAACCATGCTTTCTTTCCAGGGGTACCATGTGTGTATAGTAACATACATCTTGTGGAAAAGCTAGGCATTAACTTAATATCCTAAGAGAAATGCAGTGATTCTACATCTTAGGGGTGATCATAAGAGTCATTCAAGTGATCAATAATACCATCTTGACTCAGGAGGACATTCAAATCAACCTCAGTTCATTAGCTAGAGTTGTTCTAGGTGTAAAAGTAGCTTGCTCTTCCTCTTCACAGACCGAGACAGGACTTGTGCATTTGTTAATGCATCAAATTACTATTATATTCATCTTTTGGATCAAATAAAAAAATACATAAACTTAAGAAAGCTGTATGGTTTTCTAAAGTAGAATCAAATTTTTGTGTTGGGAATTGATAAGCTTTTTCTATAAAAGTTCCAATATCAAATATTTTCACATTTGATAGCCCAAAGTGACTCAAATCATATCACTGTGACCATTGAAACTAATTTGTCATGTATTTGGCTCTTTATACCTCTTGCAGTGTAAGAGTAACATGCTTTTCATTACAAAAGTCACTTAGCAATGGGCTGATAGCCGAGGTATAGTGAACACTGTCTATGAAGTATAAAACCAGCCACAGATAATACATAAACGCATGGCTGTGTTCCAATGAAACTTTATTAACACAAACTAAAGGCAGGTGGGATTTGGCCTCTATTTTTCAGATTAATCATCATGACTGATGAAGTGTTATATTTATGGGAAATTTTTCTAGACGCTAAGAATAGCAATGAGAGGTGGTTATTGTTTTAAGTCAGTTCTCTAAAGGCCTCTTATACTTCTCCATAAGCAGAGATATTTGCTGACTTTGTTCTGGACTATTTATTGAAGGATATTTGTATGGCAAACAGGCTTGGAAGACAGTCACAATATTGATAATACTGGCCTCTGGAGCAAAGGAAAGGTTTTCTTAATGTCTGGTATAATAAAAATAAAGTATCCCTCCTAGGCAAAGATTAGGTAGGTTCACAGTCCATTCAAAGAGATTTGGTTTTTCTGTTTGGAGTTCTTTTTCTGTAACAACTTACTGTGTGGGTAAACATCACTGGCTCTCTTCATGTTTCCTTTGGGAACTGAGGTTTGGGGGCATAGTACAAATGTTGATACTCTAGTTATTGCTATTGTTGTGAGGAATAAACTTCCCTTTGTTTCTGGTTCAGAAGTCTGTGTCTTCTTATCAAACTCCATGAAACTGGTAACTTAACCTGTTAGCTTAAAAGTAGGCTAAAATCTCAGACCCTTCATGATTCCTGATATTTTCCATATATAAAGAAGACCACATCCAAACCATACATGTTTTTATACTATAAATTTGTCACGTCTTTGATGGATACTACAGTTTTTAAACGAACTTTTAAAGAAATTAAATGTGTTCTGACCAGAATCAAAGAACTCTCATTTAAGTACTGAAGATGACAAATTGTAGAAGTGTAATATCTGAAATGTGATTGTATGAATAAAGCAGAGGACTGGGAGGCAACTGCCCTTGGGTGGAGACTGGGTTCTTTCATGAACTGGTTGTGTGATCCTGAAGAGCTCAGACCACCTGTTAGATTTCAGGGACCTCTTCTGCAAAATCAGCAGGCTAGATATGATTATTTTTTTCCCTTGGCCCTCTTTCTATGGTGAGATTGAATCATTCTTTGTGAGAAGATACCCCTGCTCCCTACTCCCCACAATCTTGAAAGGCCAGAATCTTTATATATAAGAAGGGATTGCTTTTGTCCATCTTGTTTCCTGAATTCCTTTCCTTCCCAAATATGTGTCAACCCAAATTTTGATCTGAAAAACATGGAAAGTATAAGATCTTTCTCTTCTGTGTATATTTTTCATGCATGTGTCATAAATTAGGTTTTGTGAAAGTGCTCAGTTACCATGGTGATAACTAAATAAATGTAAAGGAAATGAATTCTCTCTTTTAAATATGAATTGTGCATTCATAACATATCAACTATGCAATAGATTCATTGGCTTTTTTAGCATCAAAAATACCTGACAATAATTCCATATTTTTTAATGTATTTCTTCCTTAAAAAGAGTGAGAATCAATGATAAAAATGGTCTGAGATATGTAATAGAATATGTGCAGATTTTTTTAAAAAGGTATTTGTGAATTTAAGCAATCTAAACTATATAGCATGTTATATACTATCTGAAGTGTATTATTTCAATTCTTAGCTTATGTTTCTGGCCCAAAACACATCTAAAGAAAATATTTCTTTTGGTTCTTCCTTTATAATAGTCTGCCTTATCAGAATAGATTCAATTTCCTCTTTGAAAAGAACTGAATAGAAACAAGACAGTTTTAAAAGTATATAAGAAGTTAGGATGCTGTTCAACATTTCCTATAAAGTGTGTTCTATCTGACGTAGCCTACAGTAGCATTAGAAGTGACAAATTACAGACCTGGTAGTTGCCTCATATTATTTTATAGGAATAATACAGTGACTTAGCAAGGAACCGGAGGAGTAGTAATAGTAGCCTGAGCTGGTTTTCATATTTTAGTAAGAAGAGAAAAAAAATTTAATAATAAGCTATAAGATATGTAAGGCACAAAGAACATGATTTAGAAGTGAGAAAATTGTAAAATGTGTTCAAATAAAGTTAGCTACTTTAAAAGTCATAATTCAAGAGGGGCAGTATGATGTTTTAAGTTGGCAGAATGGATGTGGTAAATGGTGTGTTCAAGTTTTACTATGCTTTCATCAGTGCTGGGGTCGAATGGGAAACTTCTTTGCTCCTGCTGCTTTCTTCCCTGTGGAGAGAGGTCCAGGAGGTTAACATTCTTCTCTTCTCCCTTACTTCTCTTCCATAAAAAAGAGGAGTGACTTAATTTGGTGCATCTGGAAGGGAAAACTGAACATATGAAGGTTCAACCTTCTTTTTCTCCCATTTCTCTCTGGGAGCTGGCTGCCCACAGAAGGCAGGCCCACACTCTGGCCTTCTGCTCTGTGCTGTTTTATAGTTGTGGTTTCCCATGTCAAAGTCTAATGAATCCAGTGCTATCAGTGACTGGGTAAGTCTTTCCAATTCTGTGAATTGGCTTTTAAGGAGCCCGAGAGATTTCAGATTTGAATCATATTCTATGATATCAGCTTTGTATTAGTAATGAAATTACTATTTTCATTATCAGTGTTTGTTACTGCAACAGAGCTTAGCCTAACATACTAATATAATACATTTGCTCAAATCATCTTTCTTCATTATCAGTAATTAAAATACCTATACTTAGTGACATTCAACATAGTTCATCTGTGCAAGTCCACTCTTTAATATTTTCTTTTCATTTCTGATTCATGTTTTTTGTTCATTCTTTCCTGTAGACACTCATTCTAATGTGTGTTTTGTATGCACCCTATTTAGAAAATATGATTCATTGTATTTTTGATATTTTTAAATTTACTGAAATGTTATGAAGAGCTATGTATCTTTCCCCCAATTTTTGTACTTTTTACTCAAATTAATGTTTCTACATACATAGATCCAGAGAATTGTTTCTACATACATAGATCCAGAGAATTGTTTTTTTTTTTTTTTTTTTTTTTTTTTTTTTTTTTTGCAGAACATTCAAACTTTTTTGATACACTCACTGTAGCAGAGCAGGGAAATGTTCAAGTTTGGATTTGTGTAAAAACAACAAACGCTGTCTGGTGTCTCATGTGAGGTTTTATCTCTGTAAGATGGTTTTGCTGATTATGTGTTTTTGGTGGGGAGAGGTACCAGGGATTGAACTCGGACACTTGATCACTGAGCCACATCCCCAGCCCTAGTTTGTATTTTATTTAGAGACAGGGTCTCACTGAATTATTTAGTACATCACTTTTGCTGAGGCTGGCTTTGAACTTGTGATCCTCCTGCCTCAGCCTCCTAGGCTGCTGGGATTACAGGTGTGCACTGCTGCACCTGGCCTGATTATGTATTTTTTATATGGTGGTTTTACAAAACCAATCTGCAGGTGTGCTGGTTGGATAAGTCTAAACTCAGTTCCAGATGAAGGTATTTTCTTTTTCTGAAATGTTTATTTTTGGTAAATTAGATTGGGAAAAGGGGAAGAAAAATACAAATATTGAAGTGCAGTACAGGAAATACATGCAATGTATAAACTGTTGGGGGCACTGAGAAAGAACCAGGAACTATGCTTTAGATACATTAATTTTTTTTCCTACTTAAACACCATTGATTGACACATGAAGAGAACTACATACAGAATATGGACATTTTACAGTACCCGTGGAATATAGACTGTAGCAATGACTATTCTATGAGAGTTGGGAATAAAATCCTAGAAACTTGATAGAGAATGTTTATATTGGAAAAAAAATAACCTGTTTATTGAGTGCTTACTCTATGTATTTTACACATATCACATTTAATCCTTATGAGAATTCTAGGAGGAGGGTGTAATTCTTATTCTCATTTTTTTCACCTGAAGAAATTGAGGATAAACCATTAGTAGAATCTAATCCAAGATTTAAAAATCATTCCTTTTTTTTTTTTTTTGTCTAAAATCTGCATTCTTTTTAGTAAGCCATAATACTGCTCCAGGTAAGGAGGGAACTTTCAGGAGGTTCTCTCTGAACTTTATATTCAGAAGTGAAGGAGACTTGGAGGCAATGATAATGAAAATGGAGAGGTGGATCAGATCATAAACTTTGTAACAGCTGACACAGAGTGGGGATTCCACAAGTGTTGAGTGAACATTTAGGTGACCCACAACCATCAACATTTGTAATATAGTGTCTATTTATATGGACTACCTGCTCTTTAGTTAATCAAGGGTAGTTCTTCCCATTCTACACCTTTAGTTTTCCCCAACTAACAGTTTTGTTAATGATTTATAGTACCAAGGTAAAGAAGCAGACAAACAATCTCCTCAGGCATAGTTAAGGAGCAATACCTGAACCAAGTGTACTCAGCTGACAATTAGAGCCAGTGAACAATGGCTTCTGCTAAGCAACCATTCATAAAATGGAGCCAAAAAAAAAAAAAAAAAAAAAGGGCTTATTTATTCCCTTGGATGGTTAGGCTTTCTAGTTTCTAGGTCAGCATGTTCCCCAAATATCTAATAGCTGCATTACTTGTTTTTCATTTGTTTCTTGTTTATTTTTCCTTCTCTTATAATACTGATTGCTGTTCCTCCCATTTCTCCCTTATTATTACAGTCATTAATAAGAAGTTAATGATAAATTTTACTAAATGCATTACCCAGACATTATGAGAGGGATTTAAAACATATTCCTAGTCTACAAAAGGAGAGTATAGTCATTAGACATGCAAATGGAATATTTAATTGAATTAAAAGCTGAATACGACTAGAAACATGTACATATAGCATTTAGGGAGGAGACAGAATTTAGGTTAGGATATTCTGGATTTTTCTCCTTTGTTGAAAATGTAATGATTTTCTTTTTCTAAATCTTTTTTCTCCTCTGGAAGGCTTTTAGCAGACCATTTTCTTATATCAAGAGAGAGGAAAAAAAAATTCTGTCTGAAAGCAAATTGTTTGTCCTGTTCTTTCCAAATGGAATAGGGAACCTAGGAAGACTAACTGAAAAATTAAACTTGATGTGAGTCAGAGTAATGGCTCGTATTAGTCCAAATGGAAGAGATGTGGTGCATCGGGGGGGACTGTTCAGGTTTTGGTTTAGGCAACTATATGGAGAAATTAGAGACAAAACTCAGCAGGAACAAGGCTTGGGGCTAGGGAATGGAGTCAGTGTTGAGCAGGGCGATCCAGTTAGGTGTCCCACCTATACCTTTCTTATTTTCCTTCACACTTATTTGAGGATCATTTTGGCTGAACTTTAATAATAATTTGGATTAATATAGACGTTGCTTTGTCAGTTGCTCTTAATATATTTTGTTAATATATTTGTCTTTCTAATTGTATTATAAATGACTAGAGCAAGTTCCTGTTATTTTTTTTCCCTTTTGCTATTTTTGAGGCCTCTAGCAAATCCTCATAGAGTAGAAACTAATGTTTATAGCCAAATTAATATTAACCCAAATTCATATTAATTTCTCCGTGGCTAATGTGAACCTTTAAGGGCAGACATGGTTCAACAAGCTCTTCCTCTCTGTAAGGAAAAAATGGAATATTTTAAAAACATGGAGAAAATGTAGATTTTTAGGGATGTTATTAGAAGATAAAAAACTGAATTAAGAATGTTGATATGTTTTAATACTATTTATATGTATCTTAAAATATTGATATTAACAAAATGTTCACTTTGTTTTTCAAATTTGTTGATAAAGGAAAAAGTAAAAATTGTAGATTAATCAGTCTCTGTAAAGTATATTTTGATTTTAATATCTCTATATCTCTTTTATAAGAATTCTCCCACTTTTGTTATCAAACAAGCAGCAATTAAAAGTAATGATTTTCAGTGTTGGTGACTATGATGGGAATTCTTACACTGTTTTTAAAAAAATTATATATAATCTTCATAGAAAGCAATTTGACTCTATGTACTAGGACTATTAAAATGTTTATGTTTGACCTAGCAACTCTATTTAGGAATCTGTCTAAATGAAATAATCAAAGTTTTTATTAACAAATTATTCTGAAAGATGTGCATAACTTTATATAATAATCATCAAATCTTTTAAGTAACTTAAATGTTTAATCACATAGATTCATTAAATTACCACATTGATTCTACCTTCACTTCTTGTCCTGGCCGTAGTCAGCCTCAAGTCTGTTTTTTCTTATAGTCACTCAACTGCAAACCCTTTGTAACTTTATTTTTCTTGCTTCACTTTAGGTAAAATTCCACCTCTGGAAAATTCAATTACCAGCTTTCTCCATGCCCCTATCATGCAACTTAGCATTACTGAAGAAAGTCACACATCATTTAAGTTAACTTTCATGTAATCTGAGCCCTCAACATTGGCAATTCCATTATCTTGTGCTCAACAAAATTATTTCATATTTGCATACCTTCTCCAATCTTTTCAAGTCTCTGTCCTCTTTATCTTTTACTTTCCCTTTTCCCTCTTAGAGTTTCAGATGACGACATCGCCCCACATAGAAAAAGGTTGAACCATTGCATAGTATCTCTGAATACACCCTGAACATTAGTCTAAGCTACCCTCCCTTTTTTCTTTGAGATAGTACAGGAATCTCTTGTGGAAGAGGAAATCTTTCTTGATACTATTGTTGGTCATCTTCCTTAAAGCCTTGTTCAAGCAGTTATCTTATATTGCTTCCTTTCACCTCTGATAGCTACTGGATGAGTTTTAACATTCTAAAGTACTTCCGAGTCTCTAGTTTCTTAAAAGAAAAACAGATCAAACACACACACTTTTCCTTGGACTCACCTATCTATTTCTTTAATACCCTTTATAGCCAAGGATCTTAAACAATTTTCTCTATGTTGTCTCCATTCCATCTTTCCTTATTCATTACACACGATCTCATTTGACTTGTTTCCCCCCACCCCTTACCTAAAAGCTCTCATTGAGATTATTGTGGATTATATACTGTCAAATGCAATGAATCATTTTTAGTCTTCATCATACTGAACTCTCATTGACATGTTGGCTAATTTCCTGTCTTTGGAACATTCTCATTTCTTTGTTTCCTTGGTTGCACTACACTACACTACCCTGGTTTTACTCTTTCTAGTCTGGCCATTCCATCTTATAATCTTTTCACCTAGATTATCTCTTTTTGAACATCCTAACCACTTGAAGTCCCTCTGTACTACTTTGCTTACTGACATTTATTAAAATACCTGACTGATTCTGAAGACATTAAATGCCAGCTATTTGTTAATGACTTCAATATCTAATCTCCTACCCAGGTGCTTTTCTGAGGACCAAATTTCTCTGCACAGCCAGATGTTATTTTGACATTTTCACTTTGGTGTCTCATGGGCAGCTCAAATTTATTGTCTTCCCACATGAACTCTTGAGCATCTCCTTCACTTGTTTTTCTTAGCTTCTACTTTACTATCATATAATTCATTCTCTATCTAGAAGCAAAAGAGACCTTTTTTATTTTTTAAAAATTATTTATTTATTATTTGTGTTTCTGGGAATCAAGCCCAGGACCTTGCCCATCCTAAGCAAATGCTCAGCTGCTGAGCTACATCCCAGCCCTTCTTATTTCATTTTGAGACAGGGCCTTGGTCAGTTCCTGGGGATGGCTTTGAAATTGTGATCTTCCTTTCAGCCTTGGGACTAGCTGGGTTTATAGGTGTGTACCATCACACCTGGCTCAAAGAGTTCTTTTTACACAAAACCCTCATTGTTACACAAAATTACATATAAGAGGTTGTGAGGGGAATGGGAAAAAAACAAGGAGAGAAATGAATTACAGTAGATGGGGTAGAGAGAGAAGATGGGAGGGGAGGGGAGGGGGGATAGTAGAGGATAGGAAAGGTAGCAGAATACAACAGTTACTAATATGGCATCATGGGAAAATGTGGATGTGTAACTGATGCGATTCTGCAATCTGTATTTGGGGTAAAAAATGGGAGTTCATAACCCACTTGAATCTAATGTATGAAATATGATATGTCAAGAGCTTTATAATGTTTTGAACAACCAATTAAAAAAAAGAGTTCTTTTTAAAATGCAGATCTGATCATATTACTTCTGGGCATAAATCCCCTAGTTAAGTTTCTCATTGCTTTCAAGGTTAAAACCCACCATTTTTAATATGTCTTCGAAGACCTTGGGAGCCATGCTGCTGACTGCCCTGGTGGCTTCCTCTTCTGCTGAACTCCATCCTCTGCCAGCTTCATACCCTGCCTCCACTCTGATCTTCCTGTTCCTCAACACTAAGGAGCTCCTTCTCAACTCAAGGACTTCAAGCATCTTGTTTTGTTTGCCCACTTTCCTTTTTTCTCTTTATTGGGCTTAACTCCTTCTCCTTCATCAGGCATCATTTAGACCTCAGAAGGAACCAAGGAAGCCTTTCCTGATTTCCCAGACAATACAGGCTAAGCTTCTCTATTGTTGTTCTTTCAGGAACTTTTGAAAACAAAAGTTCCTGAAAGTGTCTGTTTTGAAAACAGCCATCAGAGTATTCATGCATATAATTAAAAGTTCAGTGCTTATTCTTCCATGAGGATCTATTCAGAGCTGTGTACTGAGAGTTTAGGATGGTGCCTGGCAGACATTAGGTCCTCAATAAAAGATACTTTAAGGGGCTGTGGTTGTGGCTCAGCAGTAGAGCACTTGCCTAGCATGTGAGAGGCACTGGGTTCAAGCCTCAGCACCACATAAAAATAAATAAATTAAAAAAATAAAGTTATTGTGTCCAACTGCAACTTTAAAAAAAAAGATACTTTTAGGTGGATGAGTCATTATTATATGTTGTAAGTGACCATATTTTGTAATTAACGATGCAAGGAAATGTTCATGATGCATAAAATTTTAAAAAAAACAGAACGATCTCAATTTTGAAAGAGTTATCTATTTCCATATTAAAAAAACTAGAAGGATCTCCCCACAACCCCTTTTCCCCACCCCAGCCACACTTAGATTTTAACATTTTTGGAAGAAATCTGAATTCTTAGAATTTTAATATTTTTGGATATAGAAGTATAAGAGTTTTAGGTGATTTTTATTCTTTATATTTTTCTATATTTTCTACATTTTCCACTAAAACTTCATTACTTTTATCATCAGAAAAAGTAAAAGTAATTTAAGAAGAAAAATCAGTTATTTTTACTACATTTGAATACAAGCTTCATTTAGATCTTTAAGCCTTCTTTAAGCCTTCTTTAAGCCTTTGCGAGTCTCAATTTTTAAAAATAAGATGCATCTCACACTAACACAAAACATCTTTGTGCTCAATGATCATGGAGAGGATATGCCAACTAAAACTATGATACTTATGAATCATAGGGCATTGAGGTTTGTAACCTTGATCCAACTAAGTAGAATAATTGGGCAGGGTCATTGCACAAAGATAATTTGTTCAAATATATTCAGTAAATTGCTCACTGGAATATGAACAAAAATTCCTTATCTTTGGGAAGTGTATGGCTTATTTATTAGTGTAGGTTCTTTGAAAAAAGATACAGGTAACAAGCTGTGAAAGTCTTCAGCTGCTTCATTCTTTACAGTACAGTGCTTAAACATTTAAAAAGAAAACCCTAATTTGCAAAGTTACATTGACTTTGTAATTTCTGCATATTTAATAAACCCTGGCTGCTTTAACTGAAAAGTGGGATTTTTTTTTTTATGGAATGCCATCCTTTTCATTATTGCATACTTCTTAGATTTAATTTGCCATGGGATGCATCGACCTTGGCTCTTGAAGACAAGGTTAGAATCTGTAGTGCATGAAAACGAGCTCTTCTAAACACTTTTTTCCCCCCATTTGCTACTCATTTTGTGCCAGCTTAAAGAGAACACAAGGAATGAGAATGATCCTTTTTTTAGCTTGACAGAAAATTATTAGAGTAGATGCAAATATTTTCCTTTTTGGAATAGAGAGGATTGCATTCTTCACACCCCTGTTTTCTTTAGAATGCCAACAAGGTAGGACTTGCTATACAATAAGACAAAGCAGCTGTTTTGGAGGTCTTATGTGTTTAGAATAATGCTGTTGGTGGTTACTGTATAGTCTTCTGATTTTTTTCTTTTTGGTAGAAATTCAGACTGGCCTCATTATTATAAAAAGATACTATTTAGCTTGACATCCAAAAATGCTAATGCAATTTTGAAATTTTTCAGGTAAATTCAGTTTTTTGAGTTGAATTTAAGGTATGAAAAATATCATTCTCTAATAGATATTCATATTATTTCTCTATTGGGGGGCATACAGATAAATTATTTGCACTTAGGGTGATATATATCCTGTGTTTCTATTTGCAAGAGACTCATTAATAATTAGCTTTCTTTGAAAGGTTTGCATTATGATTCAGCTGAAAATTATGACTTGAATGAAACTGGAAAAATGTCATAAAATTATGTGATGAGGACTCTTTTTTGTATGGAGTATAATCTGGCTAAAAGGGAAAATGAGTTTATTAACTCATGCAACTAAGAATTCTAGGTATAGGTCAGGCTTGTGGCAGAACTATATCTGAGTGCCAAAATAAGAACCTCAAGAAATAGTTCCTCATATCAGGTAGATCAGCCAGTTAGACTGTAGTTCATGACCCAAACCCCTATCATTTAGTCAAATTTATTCTTTCCTAAACTTATAGCTAAATGTCCTTATGACTGAGTTTTTTTTTTTTTTTTTTTGGTCCTAAAGTTTGGGTTGTTTGCTGACAACCTGTAGCTTGATTATCTTGAACATCAAGTATGATGCTTTTGTGGGCAGGGCCTAAGGCACATGCAAGTCTAGAGCCAGTGGTGGGATTCACTTATTAGGAATGAGGATGGGGTGAGGAAAGGTATCCTCATTTGCTATTATGTAGATAAGAGGGGTTCTATGTGGGGCATGAAAAGTGATAAATATCTAATACAACTCCAAAGAAGTTTGTATATATGTATGTGTGTGTGTGTGTGTGTGTGTGTGTGTGTATACACATACATACGTATATATAATCTCAGATTAGAGGAGAAGTATTTGGAAGACATCAAACTTTGACACCATTGAGGTCTAGGAGACTACTTGCCTGAAGTCCTGCAAAAATTCCTATAATCATGGAGGATGAAGAGGTTTATATCCCCTAGGTGATTACTACTAGCTGGGAGATTGAGGAGCTATTGTAAAAATATCTTTTGATCAGATAGGGATTCTGTGGAATTTCAGTTTGCTAATGTCTAGCTAGTTCTTTTTAATTAAACACATTAATTGTAGTAGTAATCTTAGGCATTAAAAATAGTTAATAATGAAATGGCAGTCCATCTTGGTGTCCCAAAGATTTGAAGTTTATATTACTTTTTGCTAAAGTAGGGCAGCTCATAGAACCTGAAGATAATGCTATATTGAAGCCACATGGGATTTGGGTTATCTGTGGCAGATTGTTCTGGTTTTGGAATTGACCCAAGATCTAGAGAGTCTTCAGACACTTTAGGTTTCATTGTGAATGAAATACATGTTAATCACCTCTGGGTCAATGTGACCAAAACACCTGAAGAGAAGAACTTAGAGGAGGAATAGTTTATTTTGGCTTACTGTTTCAGAGGTCTCAGTCCATGGTTGGCCAACTCTGCTTCTCTGGGCCTATAATCCCCAAAGATGCCCCCAGTGATTTACTAACTCCTGCCATACCCCTTGCCTGCAGTTAGCACCCAGTAATTCATTCAATTAATCCACTGATAAGGATACAACCGTATTCAATGCCTAAAAGCCCTACTCCCAAGCCTTGCTGCATTTAGGGATCATACTTCTGAAACATGAGTTCTTTGGGGGACATTCCAGATCCAAATCCCCCCAAAATACATTTATAAATTAATTTGACATAGTCCTTACATTAAGCATTGCATTGGGAAATATAGGGAAGGAAATAGTTGTAAGATAATTATTGGATGATATGTGAAGTAAGTAGATATATTTTTATAAATTATACAGGCAGTTTTATGTTTTTCTGCCTCTTCGTTCATGTATCTATTTGGATGCACCTTAAATTTATATAGGAAGATGGGAAAGATAGTTTCTTGGAACTTTCACTGAAGTCAGGCTTCCAGAGATCTTTCAGAGCCTCTTGAAATCCTGTGGAAAGTCCAGAATATGTCCTAGAAATTATTTGAATCTAGATAGAATCTCCTCAAGTCTGACCAAAGGTGTTTTCCTTTATCCAAATTCTTCCCTTTTTTCCTTTCTTCTTTTTGTCAAATTTGTTGTATAGAAGAGGGTATAGGCATTCTGTTTGTCTTGGAATTTAGTCCTTTGATTAGTGTGTACCTTCATCTTTGTCATGACAGGAGGGCCAATTGAGGATCAAGATGGCACCCTCATCTGGTGATTGTAGGAACCACACTATTAGCATTGTAATGGACTGAAAATGTGGTTCTTTTCTCAATACTTGTTTAATAATAATAAAAGAAGCATCATCTCTGTTAGAAAAAAAATATATGATTCTAAACAAAACATTACATTTACAGTTTTCTTCCCCTTTCTTATATCTTGGATAAAATGCAATTTGTATATTAGGCATTTTGGTTATTTTATAAAGTAATCATAATAAAAGGTGTATGTTTGTTTCAGAAACAACTTTTAGAAAGATGTGTACTTTAGTAAGGTTTTAAATTTTGCCCTATTAGGAAATTATGTTTCTCAGATACAAAACCGAACATTTTCCTCCAGCAAATTGGAATGAGGAAACTTGTGGAGGGCTTAGAATCTGGGAAGGAAAATAAAATATGAACTAAAGATATGATCGGTCCTCCCCTCCATCTGGTGGTAGTGTTAGTGTAAATAAGAAATTGTTGAGCTGGATAATTTAATTGAAAAGCAGATGATGCTGTCTTTCCCACTGACTAGGGTCTATTTGAAGTTCTCATTACCATAGGCACAAAATATATTGAAGAAAGTAAATAGGTCAACGAACCTTTAGTGCAATTAAGTTCTCATGTATAGGGCAATAACTTTAGCCCATGTCTTCCAAACTTTTAAAATTACCCCAGTGAACTAGCAGCAACTTTTAATGAGACATGAGCAAGGAACATACAGATTGTGTAAGATGGAAAGTCAGATGGCCATTGCAGAATCATTGCTCTGCTGCACATAGGTTTACTCCATTTGCTCTTAATGAAGCATGGCCACTTTCTGTGTTCCTGCATTTAATTCCACTTTCTGTATGTGCTCGTTTCACCTTCCTAGGGATAAAGAGATGCGTGCATTACAAAGAAATGAATCAATAAAAGAGGAGAAACGTTTTTCTGGTACAAGATTAAATAAGAGGCAGAGAGAAGAGAAGCAAGCAACATATATAGATAAAAGATTAGTGAATTTGAAATCAGAAATCTGGATAATTTTAGTTCTGTTATTTATTAGTCATGTGACTTTGGGTAAATTTATTCAATATCTCCTGTTCTCAGTTATATCACTGATAAGATTAAAGAAGTGATTTAGCTAATCTAACTCAATTTTACACTATGGTAGCCAAATAATTTTTTTTAAATGAACAGATAACTTTAAAAGCTATTTTTAAGAACCAGGACCTTTGTGTTGAATTGTCATTGAGATTCACAATTGCTTTTTGGTTTGTTTTGGTGCAGAGTGACAAGCAGGCAATTTTGAATCTTGGAACAGGAAAAGAGCTTGAATTTAATTAGAAGAGTTTAGGGAGAAGAGTCTGGGATTTTGAAAACAACAGTATTGTACTTTATTAGCTTCTATTTCTCTCATTCTTGCACATCCCTATCTGGATTTTTAGGTGTAATTCTAGTTCAAACAATATCAACATTAAAAGTTGCTTTGGTTTCTTCAGTTTTTAAATGTAGATGTGATTGTTTTATTTTAGCACTCTTTTCCCCTATACCCTGGGAGAGCTTCAATACTAATAATAGCTGGTAGTTTTTGAGGAGTATACCATCATTGGTTTTTTTTTTTTTCACTTAATCTTTATCAAAATGTTATAAGCTAGCAATCATTTTCATTATCATCATGTAACTTGGGAAGGCCACATATGACTATGTCTGTCAGCAAAAGGCAGGGTCAGGATTCAAATCCCAATCTGGTTTCCAGATCCCATCTTCTCTACCTGAGGAGGCGTCATAACACAGTGACTGTCAGCAATAGTAATAAAAGCTAATGTGTACATGGGCTTTTTCTGTATCCGGGATTATTTTAAGTGCTTTAGTTATGCTGAGACCCATGGTCCTCCATCCTCCATCCTCATAACAAATCTATGATGCAACTCCTAATGCATCACGATGTCCATTAGGAGGTAGCCACAGGGAAGTTAGGTAATTTCCTTAAGTTCACCCAGGTAGTGAGTGCCAGAGCTGGGGTTGGATCCATGAGTGTGGTCCCATAGTCCTTTTTTCACACAGACACTTCATGGCCTTTCTCTCTATTCAGCTACCACTTTTTCTGGAGAACTTGGAAGATAAATCTTGTTCTTTGTGACAGCTATATTCCTGGGATATTTCCTGAATTAATTTATTATCCTTTAAATACAATGAAGACTGGGTTCTGTTAATGCAAGAGCCAAAGTTCTTGATGTGGGAGATCTGAGTTTGCAATGAAGAGAACAGCTGTGGTGACAGTGTTGCACAATGGGCTGGCTTATCTTTTAATGATGGCATGATGAGAACAAAAACAAACTATCTGTACTTGCCTAAATGGAACGAGAAATTTTACCTCATACTGTGTGTGTGTATGTAACAATAGACAGGGATTTAAAGTGAGATATATAGATAAACTGTTACTTATCTATATATATGTGGACCACCTGATTTTAGGGAATGGCAGATGCTATCCTGGGTGTGATAACCAATGGTGTCATCTGGGGCTCTGACATGTTTTCATGTTTCTTGTCCTGGTTAATCTCTAGTGTGTAGTGCCAGCCTGAGAATGGGAGAATGCCCTCACTGACTTGAAATGTGCTCTGGGCTCAATTACCTTCCCATCAGTGAGGTACTGGAGTCAGCTTTAGTGAGGCAGAGTGTGCAGAATGGTCCAGTTCTCACACTCTTGTCATTCATTAGCAAGAAAGTGGGCATATTGTGCTGTGATGTTGTCAGGTTTGGCAAGGAAAACAATGGAAGAGAGAAAAGACTTGGGGCATATGGTAAAGATAGCATTTTATAATCCTTCAGATTTTATGGATGTTTGTACTGAGGCATAGGAATTGGTTATTCTTTTGGGAGATTGAATGGAATGTAGATATTTATTTAATAATAAGCTTTCCCCTTCTTGATATTGAAAACTCCTCAAAGTCCTTGCTTTGGGGTTAATCTTTGTGGTCTTTTGTCTAACTAAAGGAGTGCTTCTTAAAGTTTCCCAAAAATATTCATTGCGGAAGAAGTTATGGGAGATGGGAACCTTAATTAGAAATGCCTTGATTAGAAACCTTAGTTTGAGTGGAAAGAGGTGTTGGCTTAAATCAAATACGGTAATTCAGTGTAGAGAAAATGCACATTATATAGGACCATCAGTAGTGTTCCATGGTACAATGTGTGTGTTTGGAATTGGGAAAAATGTAGAAATAAATATACTTTTTCCCCCCAGTTTTTAAAATTTGTTCTAATTAGTTATACCTGACAGTAGAATGCATTTTGACACATCATGCATAAATGGAGTATAATTTCTCATACTTCTGGTTGTACCTGATGTACAGTTACACAGGTCATGCAATTATATATGCACATAGGGTCACAATGTCCAATTCATTCTAAATCATTCCTACCCCCATGCCCCCTCCCTTCCCTTCACTCCCCTCTGTCCAATCCAGAATACCTCTATTTTTCCCTAGCCATTCCCCTGCCTTGGGAATTAGCATTTTCATATCAGAGAGAACATTTGGTCTTTGGTTCTTGGGATTGGCTTATTTTGCTTAGCATGATGATATTCTCCAGTTCCATTCATTTACCAGCAAAACTCTTCTTTAAATATGAGTAATATTCCATTGAAAATAAATGTACTTTTACTGAAAGAAAACAATGAAGAGTCTTTTCAAAACAGAACGAAAATAAAAGTGAATGCCATGAAGTCATCTGGGTATGAAGCTGTGGAGGTAGCAGATGCCCAGAGTGAACACACAAGCAAAGTTATCAGAGAGGTCTAAGATTTGGGCAAATTTTAAGGGCATGCCAATGACCATGGGGATAGAATTGTCCCTGAATTTCAGGGAACTCTTAGATACATTTATTGTGACAGAGGCCTATACCGGCTCCAAATTCAGAGGCAGCAGAGGAGCCCTTTATGTTTCCTTGTTTAAGTTTTGGTTCATTCCCATACCTGACACATTGCTATATGATGCTTCATGTTCTTGACATATCTGAAAGTTTCAGGTTTTAGAATTTATAATTTTAAACATGCCAAAAGAGCAGTGTGGGAGTTGTAAGAGTAACTGATCTTGGCTAGAATATGGGGGATAAAAGCCTCTAACTAGGTAATGTTTTTTGTTGGGAAATTATTTGGCTTAGTGAAAGACTGCTGCATGCCTTAGGACAGCTGTACTGCTATTGCTGATTGCAGACAAAGGAAGCTAGATCCTGCTGGGGCATGTGGACAAGGCAGGTCTTCAGGATGGACTCTGAGGGGAAGAGCTTTCCAGGTCCCAGATCTTTTTCCTGATATATAGGGTTGTATCACTAATATTTCAATAGCCTTCACTGTGTACCTGGTGTACACTGAAAACCTTCTGCTTTACAAATTTGAACTTATTTAACCCATAAGTCCTTGAGGCTAGTGTGTTATCATATGCCCATTTTTTTTTAAAGATTAGGAAGGGGATCCCCAAAGAATCTATGGAATTTGCTCAAGTCATAGAAATGGAATTTGGACTCAGGTCATCTGGATCGAAGTTAGTTTTCTTAATTAATATACTTTGGTGCTTCCTGTGGAATAATTTTAGGGCTCTGGCAAACTCAGACACCCAGTTAAAAAAAAAAGTGATGCAAAATTTCTGCACTCAATAAGCTGGGGGACTGTGCTTCTGTTTTGTTTTGTGCTTATAAATATTGTAGGCAACTTTCCCATAGGCATCACTGCTAGACTGCGGGCAAGCCTAGACTCTGATCAAGACTGGACACTGGTCAAGAAGGCCTAGACATCCATCAGACTCAAGATTTTCCATCCATCTCCACCCACCCACAGGGATTCCTACTGGGAGTGTTGCCATAATTTTAATTCTGATGGCAGTGGTTATACTCACAACACAAGTTCCATGCAGGAAACAAGGTAAATACAGAAGTTTATTGTTGACAGAGAGTATCATGGAAATCAGCACCTTTTTCTAATAGCAAATGGGAAGAAAATATTGGCTGTTTTCTCCTGTCAAAGAGTAGTTCTTGATTTTCACCACCCTTTCTTCACTGGGAGGTCCTTGACATGGAATTTTCATGCTTTCCCTTTCTGTTTGAATTCTGTCGCATACCTCCTTTGGTTCTGCTCCTCCTGATACCTTGGATTTGGAGACTCCCACATGGGGAGATAGTTTCTAGTGAAGAAACGATCCCATATTCTGACAGTGACTGTCCAATGAATCTGCTGCCTGCTGCCAGATGCCTCTGTTTCTTCCACTAATGTGTAGCCCTTGATTTTAAGCCTAGGGCCCTCCAAAGTGTGGAAGGGGTGCATCAGATCCTCTTTATTTACATTTAGAGCACTGGTACTTTGTGCCAAGAAGAAACTGCCTCTATCCTGTTGTTAGACGCATCAGCTTTGGTTGGTAATTAACCAAAAGCTCTACTCAATCCCTTAAGCCTGCCTCTCTAGAGTCCTTTCTATCTGAGTGAGTGGCCCCACCATCCTGTCAGCTGTATGTGCTAGGACATCTTGGCTATCATTAACCCTTGAGCCATGTTCACTAAATTTTGTAATCTGTCTTTTTATTCTCTCTCTCTCTCTCTCTCTCTCTCTCTCTCTCTCTCTTTCATGTGTTTGATACCAGGGATTGAGCTCAGGGGTACTCGATTACTGAGCCACATCCCCAGCCCTATTTTGTATCTTATTTAGAGACAGGGTCTCACTGAGTTGCTTAGCACTCGCTTTTGCTGGGGCTGTCTTTGAACTCACGATCGTCCTGTAAGCTGTCTTTGAACTCACGATTGTCCTTCCTCAGTCTCCCAAGTCTCTGGGATTATAGGTGTGTGCCACCATGCCTGGCTGTTATCTCTTAAATAAGATCTCTTTCTTCCATTTCCATTGTCCTGTTTAGTTTCAGCCATGCCCTGTGTTTCTCCAAGTTAACATAGTAGCCTCCTAACTTGTTTCCCTGACTCCATTTTGAATCCTGTTGCTGCCATTATATTCATAACATTTACTTCAAGGAGACTGCTGTGGTTTAGATATGTGGTATCCTCCAAAAGTTCATGTGTAAGAAATGCAAGAAAGTTTAGAGATGAAATGATAGAGTTATAAAAGCCTTAACCCAACTGGTGCATTAATATGCTGATAGTGATTAACTGGGTGGTAAATGTAGGTGGGTAGAGTATGGCTAGAGGAGGTGGGTTGCTGTGGGTGTGCCTATAGGGTATATATATTGTCCCTGGTGAGCTGAACCTAGCTCTCTCTGCTTCCTGTTTGCCATGTCCTGAGTTGCTTTCCTCCTTCATGTCCTTTCACCAAGATGATCTGCCTCACCTCAGACCCAAAGCAATGGACCTGGCCACCTATGGACAGAGATTTCTGAAACTGTGAGCACCAAATAAACTCTTCCTCCTCTAAAATTGTTCTTGTCAGGTCTTTTGGTTGCAGCAATGAAAATGTTAACTAAAAGAGATAGTGATATAAATTTCCTACTTAAAATTCCAAGTGTTCCTCATAATACTCATGATGAAGTTAAAATGCTATGGCATAATCTGTAATAAACTCTAATATCTGCTCCTTACTGCTTCTGTTCTATATCCTTTTATGCTCCCTTGTGAGTGGTTTGGCAGTCATTGCAACCATTTGTAGTCTTCTGAACTTGTTTGTCTGTTTTGTGATTTTACATATGCTTTCTTTGTCCCTGGAATGACTTTATCTAACTCTCTCCTGATCTTTATTCAAGGCTCAGCCCAGGTGTCATCATCTCTGAAAAAAATCTGCTTTGATTTTTTTTTTTTTGGTTTGATATCTTACTCTTAAGCCTCATTCCCAAAGGACATTGCAAACCAACACCAGTCATTATTGGACTGTACTATAACTGAGAATATATATTTTTTAACGTGGCTGTCTTCTTCACAATGCAGTAAGCTATTTGAGAGGAGTATGGCTTCATTATTCAACTCCCAATACTTAGCACAATAGCTGTCTGGTTTGGATTTGGTTTATCCCCCCCTGAATTCATGTGCTGGAAGCTTGTCACCCAATCTAACAGTATTAGAAGGTGGTGGGACCTTTAAAAGGTGAAGCCTACTGGGAGGCGATTGGGTTATGACTGCCTTTGTGATGGGTTAATGCTGGCTTGCAGAGTGGGCTAGGTCTCACAGGATTGGCATAGTTCCTGTGAGAATGGGTTGTTATAAAAGAGTGAGTTTGGCTTCTCTCTACTCTCTCTTTCTTGTGATATGTCTTGTTGCTTTCTTTTACACTCCTGTTATGTGATGCTGTCCATTGTATTATGATGCAGCCAATGGCTTACCGGATGAGGCTATCTGAGCTTGGACTTTCAGCTTCCAAAACTATGAGCTCAGTAAACCTCTTTTCTTTAAAAGGCATCAAGCTTCAGGTATTTTCTTATAGCAACACAAAATAGACCAAGACAACTAGCATATAGTAGATATCAACAAATATCTGTTGGATGGAAGAATAAAGAAAGTATAGATCCTGTCTGCATGGCTCAGAGATGGCACGGAAACTGATATTTTGGTAGTATTCAGTTTACCCTAGAGATTTGGAACTGAAGCATCTCTGCTGCCACAGAGCGGGATTGAATGAAGGTCTTTGGTCTCTGAAAGATGGGTTGTATAGCTTGGCTGTTGTTGCAACTGTCTTGGTGGATGCCAAGGATTTGGCTCCCTATGCATCTGAGAAATTCATCACGGACATAGGAACTGAGACCCTCCTTACAGTGATCATCAAGGGTTCCTTTCTCACTCACTTTGGGTCTAAGAAGAAGGAAGCCTGGGGTTGTATTTTCAAGGTAAGGAAGAATTCTCCATGTCTGTCCTGGTTCAACTATGGTAATAATTGGAATTGAGACAGACCCCTATAATGGGACTAGATAGAAGCTGAATTGCTAAAACACCCAGAGTCCCTATGATGAGTTGATTGGAATTGAATGAACAGTTTCAGAGTCAGGTCAAAAATTTTGACTTAGGCTCCATGTTAATTAGCATACAGCTTCAATTGTTAGAAAAAAGAGACCCCGAAATAGGGCTTCTCATGTGACAGCCTAGAAAAAACTAGTGAACAATTAGGCTGGAGAGGGGATCTGCTCACTGAGGTCATCTACAGAGCTTGACTCTTTTTGTCTTATAACTCTTCTCTTTGTAGGTTTGGAAAAATTTATTATGCATAAGGCAACACCTGCAAGATACATAGTTAGCTCTGGGTACTGAGAGTTTGTATTTCTAACAGTTTTCCAGAGGATGCTGATGTTTCTCATCTGTAAACCACACTTTACAGGAAGGGGGAAAGAAAAAGAGCAAGAAGAGAACTCCATCTATTTTTAAGGCAAGTCCCAGAAGTTGTGTATGCCCCTTTTGCTCATACTACATTGGCAAGAACTTTGTAACACGAGGATTAGAAAGGAAGCCTAGGAAATGTAGTTTCTAGATGGCAGGTCATGTTCCCAGCAGAAACATCTGGATTTTATTTCAGAAAGGAGAATAAGAAAAAAAGTGATCTTTGCCCAGGTCTGCCAATAATATAAGGATGTGCATTTCTGTCCTCTTTTGCCCTGGGACATGGAAGCAGGACTCCTTTTTCAGGCTCAGAGTGGTTCTCCCAGGACTTAAGGAATGCCCTGAGCCTAGCCAGGTCCCTGGGGGACGGGAAGTCCTCGGATCCATGAATTTGGCTTGTGGGCCATAGCAGTAGTGGGCTGAAAACACTGATTTTTCTTTATCCTCCTACTTTTTCTTTTCCTCTCTCTGCCTCAGACCTCTCCATTAAGTGCCCCCTTCTTTTTTGTTCACAGCTAATATTACAACAATTGTATCCTCTTCCTACTGCTGCTGTTGATAGTTTCTATAGAAGCTGACTGCTTGAGTAGGAATGAAATTCTTTATATTCTTCTTGTGGGTAACTGAACTCTTAAACCTATTGCTCCAACCACAAGCATGACCTTCAAAACCATGAAATTGTTTTAACCTGCCAAATTGCCTAGCACAGAGAGTGAAAGAACTACGTTGTATCTGATAAAAGGATTTCTGGATACGCAACAAAAGTGGTCCCTAATGTGGGTTTTACTGACCTAATGGTAAAAGCTAGTATATTTTCTTTCATTAAAATTCTCAGCAGCAGAGTCTACATTTTGTCAACAAAAAGCCAGTGAACTCAAAGGTTTTTACTATCTCTGGGTATTGTTAAAATAGCATTTCCCCTACTTAATTCTCACTTGCTAAGTTTTCATGGCACTAAATTCTGTTTCCATTGAAGTTCATGTACTACCATTCCCTTTAAAAGAGGTTGTCTGAGAAAGATTAACTTAGTTTCTTTCTCTGCTTCTAACCTACACCTTCATAAGCCATAAAAGCCTAGTCTAACATCACCCGGATTGAACTCTTTCTGTGGCTAAAACACATTTTGAAGCTGAATAGCATTTTCCTGTAGAGACTGATGGTAAGAGCAGGCTCTGAAGTCATGGTGTCTGGCTTCAAATCCTGGCTGTTATCCTGCATACCTGAATGTTTTATTTGAATTCTCTAAATCTCAGTTTTCTCTTTCATGGAATGGGAATGCAAATGCTACAAACCTCGTAGAATTTCTGTGTTGGCTATTCTAACACTTGCTGAAACCATAAGGAAGACTTGACTTTAGACTAGAGTTATGGAGGCCATGGGTGTCACATTGTGGAACTGAGTCACTCTGAATGCAGCAAAGACAGAGCATTTATAGGTAAAGAGCAGAGTGCAGGGGATCAATGAAGAAAAAATGAATAAGAAGCAATATCAAGGGCATTATTGTTAAACTGTTCTAAAAGGTTTTGCTAAAGCAGGCCAAGAATTTATAAATCAAGGATGGAAGATGATGGATTTGATCAGATATCAAGGGTGATTGTATAATAAGGGTGAAGAATTCTCATTAAAGTGACTTAGGATTCTTACTACAACTGTGCTAGGCTAAGGCAGAATGGGGGCTGGGGTCTAGGCTAGTCAAGAAGAGGACTCAGGGGAGTATGAATAAAATTCGGTCAAAAAAAATATTTGTCAATCATGAGACTTAAATTAGATAATTCATATAACAACAGTAGGCCAGTCCCTATCACATAGTAAAGGCTAATTAAATGTTAATATTATTATTCTTAAAATTAACCATAATTACTTACCTCTGACATTTTATGAGTATATATGTTACAAAATTATCTCATATCAAAATCTAGAGCAAATGCTTTTCAAGTGTCCTTCTGAATTTACCAGGACTCCTATTTCCTTTAAGGCTTTTCTGTCCAATCTTACTCCCCTGATAGGATGGTAGAAGACAGGCTTGGTAACTGCTTGTTGTGTTTGGGAGATATGTCAGCAAAACAGGGTGGAAACAGGGCCTTCATCTGCCAACAGAAGAGAACAGAAGATCATCCTGGAGGGGAGTGCTGAGGTCAAGAAAGCATCAGGTCCCAACATGGTCACATCCTAAGAAGCTGAGATGGAAGAAGAGGAGCCCATGCACGGGGTCCTATTTGGGTTAGAGGACAACCAGACCAGATAAAGTGAGGCAGCAAACTTGAGGCAATATCTAAATTCCATAGCCAGTGGAGCCTGGGGATGTGGTTTCTACATATTCAGGGTGAACAAACATTGTTCAGGCTCTTTAACTGGGATTTGGAAGGAGAGATGCTATTAAATTCCCTGGGAGCTGAAAAAGAAATAACAAAGTGTGGTACCTGAAAATCAAGGGACATGCTGAGTTTTCTTTTTTCTGCTTCTCTTTTTTCTTTTTTGATGCCACATTTCTTGTGGCTCTACCTCTTTTCACAAAAACCTGAGAAATATGCCTTCTAGAAAAGTCAATACTTTATTCATTTGCAAGCATTCTATTCTTTAACTATCAGAAAGAAAAACTTTAATAAGAGGCAGAAGTCATTATCTAATTTTATTCATGACAACCATCCACTGCTCCTCTTCCAGTTGGCCTGATGCTTCTCTGCTGCAAGGGCTGCCTTCAGAAGGCACGGGTCTATCCATTGCTGTACCCTCTGCTCATGTATCTTCTTTCTGTACTGTCTGTTGTCCTCTGCTGTGGGATGTCTGTATTCCAGTCCTTCACCCAGATTGTCTGTTAATCGGAAGGGATCTAGAAGATTCATTTTGCATCTGCAGGATTTCTTTTTAACATTTTATTGTGGTATAACACACACAGAGAAATCCTAAGTGTAGAGCTTGCTGAATTTTCACAGTCATCATATCCATGCAACCAGCTCATGAGACAGATTAGTACCAGCATCCCAGAACCTTTGCTTATGTTCTTTTCTAATCATTAATCATCCCCCATCACTGTTGTTCCACCAAAGGCAACCACATCCTCACTTCTAACTGCAGTTTATGTAAGTGTGACCATATGGCTTGCACTCTTTTGGGTCTTGCTTCTTTCTTTTGCTTAGCACATGTGTGAAATTCATCTGTATTGTTGAGTTGCAAAGTATTCATCCTTATTTCTCTATGCACTCCATTGTGTGAGCATACCTGTTTATCATTCAACTGCCATAGGAACATTGGAATTTCTGTGTTAGCAGTATGTTTAATATCACTGCATTTAAAAAACAGAATTTAAAGATGTTGCTGTTAAAGTTGAGAAGAATATTCAGGAAGGGGAAGATTTAATAGTATAAGTTGTCTGATTGGCAAACTCAAGAAACAAAAGATTGTTCACCACTCTACCTTTAAAGTATAATCAATCTACCTTTGGTATTTCACTACCAAGGAAAATGATTATTTGAATACACCCTTGACAAGGGTTCCTTTGGATTGTCTCCCATTCAATATTATTGAGGACTGCTTACCAGTGTTCATCAAAAGATGTTGCTTGATATGACAGCAGTTATTTGTTACAAGTTCTTACCAGGAACAGAGTGGACTATGATTTCAAAAGGGAGTAGGAGCTTTAACTGGTCATATAGATGTCTTGCCAAATTTCCTTTGAATAATCATGAGAGAAAAAGGGGAGTGAGGAGAATATTCAACAACTTCAAAATCTGTTTTCTAATATGTAAAGCTTTATTATTTAATTAATCTCCTTTCCCAGCTCTTCTTGTGTGCTCTGCCAAGTGTACTGTGATAAATCATACACAAAAGTTGCATATACTGTGGTTTTTGTGGGGAAGTTTCTGCCTGTTTCTCCATGTTAGCAGTCATGTGTGCCTACATGTGGAGCAGAGGTTACAGTGATTAATGGACAACATGCTTGACAATGCTTTCCTGCTCAAGCTAATGAGCTAAATAGTTTATTTCATGCTCCATTTCCACAAATAAATGGCCATAAAATATAATGTGATAATTCCTAATGTCTTTGGAGTGCATTTTCTTGTATATAATGAGCACAAAAATTTTTAAACATCAAATTTAGACATTGCATTAATATGATTTTACATGTTGGTAGATTATGAAATGCTGCTAGAATTAAAATGTTTACACTGGAGGAAATAAAGTTGCAAGAATTAAGTAATAACTGAAAAAGTTACCACAAAGAGATTTTAAAAAGTGCTAATAATAGACTTTTGCTTATTTTCATTTCACTTACCCTCATGAGTAAAACTATAGTTATTCTACAGTTTATATAAGCTTGTAAATAAACTATTCATTCTTTAATCATTCTGGTATATTTCTATAAAGCAGAATTATAATTCAGCTTTGTATATCTAATATTCATCTTTTCACTTGTGGTTTTGTGTATCTTTCATAGGTTCTTATTTAACATTTATATTAGACAAGAACAATCTGGCATTTAATCACCAGATCACATTTTTTTGACTTCTCTTTTTTGTACTACCTTTTAAATCTAAACTACTGAGTTCATTCTTCTCTTGCCCCTAGATGGAAAATCAGGCAGACCCCATGACCGATCTGGTTTCTCTTAGATAATATAAAAATCTCAACAGTCACTAGAGGTTACAAATGGAGTCTCAATATAGCAGCAACAACATATATTTCTTCTTCATAATAATCAAATATCAAAACTTGCTTTAAAGTTAAGGCTTTTCCTTGTTAGCATTTTATCTCATTCCTCATTCTACAAATCGTTTATGTGACCCTTCAGGGAAGAAGAAGGAAAGAGGCAAGTTCCCTTTTAACTGGTGTTGTCTTCTTGATCTAGCAACTGTGCAATCTTCTGTGCTCAAAAGATGTTTACAAGTCAGTCTATT
Organism: Marmota flaviventris; assembly: GCF_047511675.1. Lineage (NCBI taxonomy): Eukaryota > Metazoa > Chordata > Mammalia > Rodentia > Sciuridae > Marmota > Marmota flaviventris. The sequence continues at coordinate 56,090,928 of NC_092499.1, read as the reverse complement.
TCTTGTAGGAACTAGGGATATTTCACTTAAGACATGTTTTCGTACAGAGGACAATGAATCTGATAGCTCGTCATTTACTTTTTTTTCAGCTTCACGTAACACAGCAGTACCTTCAGGCTTGCTGAGATCTATTTTGCCCCTCTAGATGGTTTTCTGGACAAGGACTGAAATCACTGAAGGCCAGCTCTTTCCCCCTAGTTCTTCAAGGGAAACAGTTGTGTATTCTCTGGGAAGGTAATCTGTGTGCAGTTTAGAAATGCCTCCCTTACCCTGCCACTAGAACAGCTCACCAGAGTAAATCATGCTGTGCATTGCACAGGTCTGAGTAAACACCAGACAACCAGGTCCTCCAATTGCAAAGGACATATATTAAGTATGCTGAAGTAGCTGATTGAAATCCTTTTCCCTGAGATGAAAGGCCATTTCCCCCTGGCAGCAGGTAGAATTCACAACACAGCTTCAGTCCTCTTTAGAAAAATGCTTTCTTCTCTATCTTTCAACTCCAAATCCTTTATAGCCTCAATATGAGTGAGGGGTTTGAGAGCTCTAAATTCTTTGTAAATTTTGTGTATGTTCTGTTATATCCTTTGGGATGTGTTATCTATGGTCTCTTGTTGACTCAGCCCCAAATTATTTTCTTAACATCCGGTTACATTTATTTTTATAACATTCTTAGTAGAGCATAAAGGTACTAATAAACACAGAGATGAAAACAATTAATATATTCCATGACATAGGTTTCACTGAAAGTTGGTGAAGCTATATCAAGCTAAAACATTTCTATACAGCAAAAGCATCAATAAAGTGAGAAGGAAACCTATAGAATGGGAGAAAATATTTGTAAACCATATATCTGATAAAAGGTTAGTCAAAATATTGATTGAAATGTTTCAAAATATTTAAGAAATATGTACAGTTTAATAGCAGAAGCAAAACACAACAAATAGCCCAAATAAAATTGGGCAACAAATCTAAATAGACTTTTTTTTCCAAAAAAGTACATACAAATACCAAAAGGTATATGAAAAAATGCTGAACATCATTAATCATCAGGTGAAGTGCAAATCAAAACTACAATGAGATGTCATCTTACACCTATTAAGTGGCAAAGAAATAACAAGTGTCGCTCAGAATATGGAAAAATGGGAAACCTTGTATAGTATTGGTGGGAATGACACGTAAATCAGGATAACCATTATGGAAAACAGTATGGAGTTTACCCCTGGCCTTTCCAAAATAATTGCCACATGATTCAGCAATCTTACTTCTAGGTAATATTCCAAGGAAATGAAATCAATTTCTCAAGAAGATATCTGTATCCCTATGTTCATTGTAGCACCATTTCCAATAATGTAAATATGGAAACAATCTACATGTCCATTGATGGATGAATGGATCAATTGTGGTCTACATATACAATGGGATGTTATTCAGAATCCATAAAAAGAAGGAATTACTGCCATTTGATAAATTGGTTAAGCTGAAAGGATTCATTGGAGCACATGAGCATTATAACATTGATAAACCTAGAGAAAGAACATTATGTAAAGTGAAATAAATGAGATACAGAGAGACATATACTCTGTTATTTCACCTATATGTGTAATCTAAAAAAGTTGAGTTTTATTAAAAACAAAAAGTAGACTGGTGGTTTCCCCAGACCGAGGGAAATGAGAATATATTAACCAAAGTGAACAAACTTCCAGTTATAAGTAAGTTCTGGGGATACAATATAAAGCATTATTACAGTTAACACTATTGTATTTTTCACATAAAATTTAAGTGTCCTCACCCACTCCCTGGTAAATGCATGATGATGGATGTGTTAATTTGACTGAGGTAATCATGTCACAATGAGAACATATATCATAACATCACATTGTACATCTTAAATATATGTATTTTTGTCTGTTTACTTTAATAAACCTGGAAAAAAAGAAACTTAGACACATTTTTTTTTTTTTTACTTAGAAAGGAGTAAGACTTCTGTTTCTGGCCATGATGAAATAACAGAAACCGGATTTACCCTCCTGCCTTAAACAACAACAATGACAACACCAAACAAAAATACATAAAACAGCTGTTTCTAGACATTGCATAATAGGCAACACAGGGCAGAGATTCTCGAGAAAAGGGAATGAACAAAGTAAACTCTATAATTGCTTTAAATATTGTCTTCAGAGAGTTTCCATGTTGTAGCAAAAGCTGAAAGAATTCATTGGAGCACATGAGCATTATAAGAAATGTTAAAAAGGAAGCACTCAGGCAGAAGTACAGTGATAACAGATGAAAATGTGAATCTAAAGAGAGGAATGAAGAACACTAGAAATTGTAAATATGTGGGTAAGCAGAGCAGAGTTGAAAACTTTCTCCAATTTTCCACAGTACATAGGAATGTATTGATTAACAAAGAAGGAAAGAACTACATTAACAACTCTATAGGAAAACCAACAGGTTGTATAGTGACAGAGTGGCCACAATTTCCAAACCAAACTTAATGTCACAAAGTCTTTTAATGCTATATCCATGCCCTTGTGAAGACAAGATCAGTAAAAATGGAGGCTTAGAATTGAGGAAGTTGGTAAAATTAAAACATTAAAATCTGCTTGTTGCACAATTGAATATGTTTCTCAAGCATGGTGAATATTGGAAAAGACTTTAAACATTTCATGCTACCCGGCTTTAGGCAAGATGTTTTTACTGTTCATGTCTGGGAAACAATTTCAGTCTCCTGGTTTGCTTAGAAGACAGATTGGGAGAGATGCTCTTAGTTGTTTGTCTGAGGGTCAGTGTTATATAGAGGGAAAAGGATTAATGTAGGTAGACTTTCTAGGTGCTGAGTGTGGATAGGGATTCGTGTGCCTCCTAGAAACATCCGTACTTTGCCATAACACAATATAGCAACTAAGTCAACTTAGAATCACTGAAATGTTAGATGATCATGTAAGTCTAGAAATTTTTTTCTCATTATGCTATACTGTATTTGTTGAAAAAAGTATGACTTTCCATATCTTGATGTGTTAATAAATACCGTTTTTATTATTTTATGTAAATAAATTACAACATAATTTAAGAGTATACTCTTGTAAAGGCAGATGAGTCTCAGCCAATCATAGCTGCTGAACTTCTGCCAAATGCAGCCCACCAGTTGGAGAGACCATGTCCATCTAAGGCAAATGCCTCATCACACCATGCCCAAATAAGGCAAACACTGGGTTGTAACAAATCAAGTGGTTTTGTGAGTCACCTCCTTTTTTTTTTGTATAAATACTCCGTGCTCATGTTGCTCAGTGGAACTTTCTGAATCTCTCCTGATTCATGGCACACATCAACTCTTGAATTGCTTTTACTCCAATAAACTCTGCTAAATTTAATTTATCTGTATTTTTTCTTTTAACAGTCTTGAACAAAGCTCAAGTTAAATTTTCAAAGCATCAGTCATAATTTCCCCAAAATACTGCATCTGGAAAATTAAGAATTTCAAATCTGTAAATGTTTTAAGACAAAGCAATAAGGCACTAAAGATAAAGTTTGAAACCTTGTTTGAATTTGGGCTTTTCTCTTAATTTATCTACTGAATTTTTAGGTAACCACAGAACTTTGATGGTCACTATTTGCTTCTATAACCTTGTAACATTCCTGACAGCAGGGAATTTTACTCATGCTTGCATTTCCAGCATATCTGATGGTATTTTTGAATGAATAATAGAAAATGAAAAGGATTTTTGGAAAGACCAATTATAACCTTAGTAGTCTGCATCATATGGCTCAATCAGCAACATTGGTTTAGAATAAGGTGAATGATTGACAATTGCATATTTGGAAACTGATTACATCAGAAATGTTATTGACTGACAAGTATAAAAAACCGAGGCCCTATGGATGATGTAAGAACAGCATTTCACAACCTGAGGCTGAGAAAACAGCAACAGCAGTTCATCAACTGGGGTAATGTACATTCCCTTTTCATTTCAATACAGTTACTTCCTTTCAAAGCAATGGAATATACAACGGAGTAAGAGAAATAGCATGTTGAAATTCAAACTCAATAGGCTAAAAGACACTAATTTTTAGTGTCTTCTAATGATATAAGTATTAAATATATTTCCCAATGTACACTGAAATTTTCTGCAATTCATGACATTTTATGTAAAATATTGAAACCATTTGTTCATCTCTCTTCATCATTATATCTTATGTGATTATAAGATGATTCTTTGGATAAAGGTCTTTGGATAAAGTGAATAAATTTCTTGGATAAAGTGAATAGATTTCTGCCACAATTTATTCACTTTGGGAATAAGATGATATATATTTACATGTGTGTAATTGCATAGTCTTTGACCATTTTTGTTACATTGAGTGGTTAGGCATACACCAGTCAGAAGAGCAGCAGGGCACCTGGGCATTGGTTTTTACTTTGTTCTTGGAAATAACTTTAGTCCTTTCTCTCCAACACCTATAAGACTGAATACATTTATTTAGTATAGTCTTAATAACAAAGGGGATTTATTTAATTGCATGGCTAAGATAAAGCAGATGATATATTTGTCTCTGATTCTTTTTTTTGGTTTCATTATTAATATTTTAATTATTAGAGACTCATGATCTCATTGGTTTCACAAGAATAAACAATTCAGTAAGCAATAAAAATTATTTATAATTATTAATAAATGGTTATGTAGTAGACAAACATCTGAAAGGTGGGATAGTGAATTAAAAAATTTTTTTTTTGGTACAGGTTTGTATCAATAGGGTTCCCCCACCCCCAGGTGGAAAAACCCACAGGGAAAAACTGTGGACTTTTTACTGTATCATAGGATTGGATTGGGTCTTTGGTTTTTGTGTTCATAAATTTACATTTCACTGACTTTGCTAGTTTATTTTCAAAAAAGGTATTCATTTATGTTGGTTACCATAGAAACTAGAAGTGCTCCATTCGCATGTAGTTCTTTGCACATGTTCCCTCCCCTTCATTGCTTTTCAAGTCTGCTAAATTGCTATGTGGCATTTTATGTAGAATAACCTTTGTTTGATTAGGTCTTTTGTGGAATAAAGCTTCATAACTTTAAATGTGTTACATTATACTAATCCAAATCCTAATCTTGATGTAATTTTTGCTAAAAAAATCAACTGATGGAATAAAACAAATGTTTTCTAAATAAACCAGTGCAATCTTTAGAATTGAAATTGATTATAAAAAATCAAGACATCAGTAGACTGCTTTAGAGAATCTCTAAAGATTGCTTTGCTAAACCAAGAAAAAAAAACTTAAAAATAATTTTCATATTCAAGAGCAAATATATTGGCAAGTATTACAATCAGTCACACAGGAAGTTATTGAGTAACAACCGTGTGCCCAGCTTTTTCCTGGTTTTGAGGAAATACCCAGCCTTGGGAGGTAGAGTCACTATATTCAAGCTATTTACAAACTAGTTTGAATGTAAAGACTGTAGGCATAATAGATATTGAGGAAATTAAATACTTTTAAGCCATACCATTGAGAAATATGCAAATATGTTTGCAATTTACAAATGATTAAATGCATTGACAAATAGCTTTTCTCTCTCACACATCTGAAAAGATGCCATCCCCACCACTATGTAAGTTTGGATTCCAGGTTGTTTCTCTTTCTTGTACAATTCTCCCAAATCTCTTTAGGTAGCATGTAGAGCTGAATGAAAATATTGGATCCAGCATACAGGAAACCAGAATTAATCCTGCCTCTGTCACTAGCTAACTGTAAGTCTTTGTGCCTTTGAGTGGGTCACTCCATGCTACTTCAGTGTTTCCCTCAGTAAAGTGAAGGTTCTTTAACATCCTGTGTCACTCTAGGCAACTAATTCTAATTCTATTATCCTAAAAAGCTATTTAAAAAAACTTTTGTGATGGTTTGGAATTCCAAGTAGTAGAGTGTGAGTGACAGCTGAATAGGAGGGCAATGGGTAGGTCCCTGTGGCCTGAGTCAGCCTGTGGCTTCAGTGTGTTGAGGGTTGTATAGAACAGTCATATTTTATGAACTGGTTTCCTATATTACAGGACCTCTGTAAAGTGGCCCTGTGACTGAACCATTAATGATCCATACTACCTGCCCAGGTAATTAGTGATTTAACTAGGATACTGCTCTATCAATGAGCCTTCTTAATTTAGATATGCCATCAGCTAAAACCCATTTAAAGTTTCACACATATGACAGAAACACATCTTAGTGTCTACAACATTCTTTTCCAAGGACTTATTTTAGGTTTTTTTGTAGATATGTTCACTCTCCTAGCAATTGTCAAATATTTGGGAGTTATGGGACTAATTCTAGGTTTGCCCATGTCATCATTTTCACTGTGACTGTGTATTTATTGTCTATTAGTTTCACAGTTTTATTATGAGCAACAAATAAGAGAGTGGATGTGAAAACATTTTGTAAACTGAACGGTGTTATGGAAATACATGTTATTGTACATAATAACTGTTTTGGGGGTTCTTATCATCAGGCACTATTATCATTCTAACATGCTGTTTTACTTTTGGTCACAGTAAGGTAGCAAGTGGTAAATATGTCTTTTCCACTTCTGTGTTCCCTTTCTCTAAGATGCTCCCATTACCATCTATAGCACAGCAATTTCAGTCCCTTTCCTGAATGTGGCTTTCATAATTTTAATCTAACTTAAACTTTATTCTCCCTTGAAGACTTGGCCTCCCTTGTAGACCTCTCAAGGGTGGCTGTTTTCTAAATCCTGCATACCCCTGGTCCGAGGAGAGGTGCTTTGCTCCTCATTACAGTTTGTACACCTTTTGTCTCCTCCTTTACATAACCACATCATCCCCACTCAGCCTAGGTCCTTTAGAGCTTTTGTTACTAAACTATACCACTCTTTAACAATATGGCACTTAACTATGTGCCATATGTTATTCTAAGCACTTTATAGATATCCCCTTCTCTAATCTTAACAGCAATTTCATGAAGTTGATATTTTTACTACCATCATTATCTCTCTCTGACATACAGCAACTGAGATAACAGTGAGTTTAAGGAACTTGCCTGAGATCACGGTGTTAGTAAGTATTGGATCTAGGATTCAGATCCTGTAATGTGGCTCCCTTGTCCATGTTTCATCTATACCGTCTCTATCTATACTGCTCTCACTCTGTTTCTCTCCACTCCTTTATCCTGGTTTATTTGTCTTCAAAGGATGTTTTATCACCTGGAATATTAATATTGGTCGTTTTTATTTTATTCTCTATCTCTCCCTACCGAGCTATCAGCTCCATAAAATAGGAACTTTGTTCTTTTGTTCAGTGGTTATAAGTACCCAGAATATACTAGACATTTAAAAAATATCTGGTGAATGAATGAATGAATGAACAAACATTATATCATGGTTCTTTAGCAACAGCCTCTCAGCTGCAGCTGGGACACTGCAAAGTGCCCTTCTGCTTTGCAGGCAGGCTGGCTCACCGCTGGGATGTGCAAGGATAGATGGGGAGGTGGGAGACTCACCCCTCTTCCTTTTCCTGTTCTATTCAGCTTTTCCCCAGCAAAACTTCCTCACCTCAGCAGTAGTGGCACTTCCTTTGTGCAGCTGCGATTGATACCTGCTTGCAGATTGTCTGACATCTGTAGAACTAGCACCTTTATGACCACTCAGCAGTACCAGCATCAGCTCAGCAGTGTCCAGTCCTCGGGACCAAGGTCCATGGGCCTTTACCCATCAGGTCTATGGTTCCCTTCTCCAAGCATCTAACTTTTAATCATTAACTCCACTCTCTTTCTACCCCTAGCTACTGCCAGTGGTAGCTATTCTTTGCAATGGCTATCTCTATAATTCCTTAATATTCCCATTTGCCTCTTCAGTTTTCTAATGCCTGGTTAATAAGTTTTCATGTTAGATTCTCTTTGTTTCAAAATGGGTGTGGTTGTCTCCTGACTGCATTTTGGGGATCGGCTGTTGGGTACTTGAGCATGAACGTAGTGCTAAGTTCTATGCAAATGTGCAAGAGGATATTAGTAACTCATAGTATGAAGTGTTCATCTGCTGTTAATTGTGCTGAAGTGCCTAATAATCAAATGTATTAGTTGCAGGATTATGACATACGTTGCAATCTTGCCAAGTCTCTTATGTGAAAGACAATGGATTGAGAAGAGTGAAATCTCGAGACTTGAAGTAGGGACATCAGAGTGCACTCATACTGAATATGAGGCATTATTCAATGCCTTCTTTCATGAGAACCAATAAAGATCAGAAGGGAAAAAAACACACTTTACATGATTAATAGTAAAAGTACAGTATACATTAATGTTAGTAGAGGAATCTTCGTCCAATAGGCTTCAGTCTGTATGTCAGTTTGCCTCTGTCCAACAAGTCAGTGGAAATGGCAATGTTTATTTGAGTCTGTCAACACTGAAAAATGGTGCCAGTGGGCTGTACTGGTAGGAACTATCACTGAAAGTTCTGTTGTCACTTATGGAGTCTGATGTGCTGCAGCAGCCGCTTTGCTTGTCATTAGTAGCTGTCAGAATGACTCCCTGCTTCACTGCTCACACTGCATGTGTAAAACTTCTAGTTTTTAGTCACTGTCCTACTGCTTTATACCACGTTCTCATTCATCCTGAGTTGGAAGGGCCACAATCTGCACCAGCTGCTTCATGTCTAGACACAGAATAAGACCCTAGTGCTGAAACCTTTTAAAATTTATTTTTAATTGAAATTATTTTATGTCTTCTTTAAAATTTTTTTTGGAGTATTGGGGATTGAACTCAGGGATACTCAACCACTGAACAACATCCCCAGTCTTATTTTGTATTTTATTTAGAGACAGGGTCTCACAGAATTGCCTAGCACCTTGTTTTTGCTGAGGTTGACTTTGAACTTGTGATCCTCCTGTCTCAGCCTTGTGAGCCATTGGGATTACAGGTATGCATCACTGCACCCAGCTGAAGTTTATTTTTGACATACATAAAAACATGAAAATGGTCGGTATTAATCACAAGGAATAACTTGTGATGTTATTGTATACATGTATACATTGTGTGGTGTTTAAATTGGATTTATCATATCTATCCCTCAAACATTGATCATTTTTTATGGTAAAAATACTTAAAAGTTTTCTTTTTAAATAGTACATTGTTTTTATCTGTAGTCACCCTAGTAAACAACTCTCTTCTGCCTCTGTTAACCACCAAGCTACCAACAACTTCTATGAGATCAACTCTTTCAGATTTGATGGTACTTTTTATTGGAATAAACACATGTGAGGAGTAGAAATACTGAGTTTATGGTAACAGCAACCCATGAGAGTGGAATATACTATATGCTATAGTAATAAGTGGGTGGACTTTAGAATAGTTCTGAATCCTTGTTCAGGTACCCACTACCTGGGAAAATTTGGGCAAGTTAGCTAAACCCTCTAAAACTCAGTTCCTTTCCTTCCTTCATTAGTAAAATACCATTAGTATTCATAAAACTTTGTAAGGATTAAATGAAATAATGGAACACTCAATGTTATAGTTTCCTATTGATGCTATAATAGATTAACATAAATCTAGTGATTTAAGAACAACACAGATAAATTATCTCACAGAGAGATCAGATGTCTGACATGGGTCATCCTGACATAAAATCAAAGTGTCAACAGAACTGTGTTGTTTCTGCAGGGAAAAATCCATTTCCTTTCCTTTTCTAGATTTTGGAGGCCACTCATATTCCTGGTTCATGGCTCCTTTTTCCACCTTCAAAGCTAACAACATAGTGTCTTTAAATCTCTTACGCTGAACCCTCCTTACTCACTTATAAAACTTTTTTTTTTTTTCATACCGGTGATTGAACTCAGGGGCACTTAACCACTGAGCCACGTCCCTAGCCCTTTTTTGTATTTTATTTAGAGACAGGATCTCACTGAGTTGTTTAGCATCTCGCTAAGTTGCTGAGGCTGGCTTTGAACTTATGATCTTCTTGTCTGAGCTTCCAGAGCCCCTGGGATTTCTGGTGTGGGCCACCATGCCCCACACTTATGGGATTCTTGTGATTACATCTAGGTCCACCCAGAAAATCCAGGATAATCCCCTCATCTCAAAGTCAGCTGATTAGCAATCTTAATTCTGTATACAACTTTAATCCTCTTTTGACATAGAAGCTGACATATTCATAAGGTCTGCATATCAGAACATGGACATTTGTATTTGGTGTTTATCCTGTCTAGTGTGTTTAATAAATATTTATTAAATAAATTCATATGAAGTGCTTAGCACTATGCCTACGGATATATAGTACGTCATTGATAAAGATGATATTTTTCAGCATTGCCCCAAATACATCTTTAGATTGTTGAAAAAAGAACATATGCAGTCTGGGGGAGTTGGGCAAATGGTGATTAGCATGTGGATGAATCCATTCTTCATTAGAGGAGGAGAGCTTTAGCCACTTTTGGATTATTGCTGTGGCTCTTTTTTCCTTCTCCTTCCCCATGCTTTATCTGAATTATCCCAGAGATAATTGGAGATAATCTCTATCCTTTTGACCTTCCTTTTGTCAATCATTAAGTAGGTTGGCATTCATCAGGTTTTTCCAGGTGTTCTGACGTCCTTGATATTTACCTGGTTGGACAAAAATGTGAATCATTTATTTCATGAACATTTATAACCACTCAGAAAAATTGGTTATGTGGCTCAATATCCTTGAATATACTTTTTTTTTCCTTCTGAAACACGGAAATTGCTTCCTAACAAAAACTTAAATTGGCTAGCAATTACTTTCTTCCCTATTATCTTTGTTTTTATTGTCACATATTAAAAACTCATATTTTGGCTGAATATTTTTAATGATATGCTTAAACACTAGGAAGATTAGAGGTCTCAATGTGTTAGTCTATTTTTGGATGCTTTTCTATGGTGTAATCAACCTTGACAAATTTGTGAAATAGTGTATGCTTATGTTTGGCATCTTCCATCCCTTTTTACCTTGGATCAACTATTTCACCCTGTTACAGATACTGAGAGCCTACATGTTTTCTTCCTTCTCTCTATCAAAGTCTGCTCTGACAAAAGGAAAACCACAGAAATGCCATTTATAAACTACTATAAAATGAAATCAATGTTTTCTTCTCTGAGGTATATTTGCATATTAGATTATACCTGTTGTCATTATGTATTGCCTATCATTAAAGAAATGTTCAGCATCAGAATTAGGGGAAGGCCTTTATGGTTATAATCACATGAGTATGTGCTCAGAACTCACGCACTGTACAGACCTGTGTATTCTCTAGGAGTTGTATAACCTGGACCAATATCATTTTTAGAAATTTAGAAATCTATTATATCTTATTTGGTGCCATATCAGTATTCAGTTTGTATCAATATACTTTATTTCAATTAATGCCTGCTTGAAATATCTACTATATATGACAGCAGAATGCAAAAGAGAAGGGTGGTGATACAGATATTTGTGTGACAGAACGGAAACTTGAGGTGAGGATATTTTCCAGTTTTTCTAAATGCATATATATATATATTTTTTTTCCTCTTGAGCTTGTGGGTTTCAGGCTTAGTTAAAAGTTCTAGCCATGCTCTGAGTTCAGCGTAGTGTAATATCATGTCAAAATTTGGGAGAGTAGGGATCTCATTTCCTCAGTCTGCTTTTTATTGCTGTCAGTGGTTTCCAGTGCGACTCCTGGTGCCAAGTAGTTGGGAACAATGTTATCATCAGAGAACAGTGCTGGGGTTCAGTGCTTTGTAATGCTAGAGCTGACATGTCATACTTTTAGGACGAATCTACAATCATGCGCTTTGCTCTATTTGTGTGTTCAGTAGACTCTATTGCTCACAGAGAGCTTTGACCTTTCATCAAGAGCAGAGCTTGTCCAGTATAAGGACTTATATTGCTCAACAGAGTTAGGACTTTAGTTCTTTATGCATTCAGTCCCCTAAACAAAAGATCATTTCACATGTCTTCATTTGACAGGGCTTTATTTTTTTTCTCAACTTCTGAAATGCTACTTTTGTTATGTGTCTGTTATACTCTACACTTTCAGGAACAGCAGATGTGGAGAATTTTTTTTTTTAACTTACTTGATACTATTGGATGTTTGAGGCAAACAAATATTGGATGTTAGTTGAGAGTGCTATCCCTGTGGGCAAATAGTCAAGGTCCATGCAAGTTTTGGGGATCACATATCGTTTAGATAAAATGCAGTTACACCTCTGATCCTACCATCCTATTGCAAAAACTCTTGTCCAAATTGGGGTATTTTTCAGTTTCTCTTTAAGTAAAGAGACATATGAAGGGCAGAGATGGAAAAAGGTAGGTTTATTGTGGTCAGGGCAGAAAATTTCTCCTAGGTATAACTTTTTTCCTGATATTCCTTTTACAGAAACTTCTGATGTGTATATCTATGGGAAATATCTGCAATTCATCCATGATCCAAAGTCAGAATGAACAGGAGAGAGAGTTATATCCTTTTAAAGTTCTATCTCATCAAGTTCATAATTTGTCCCAGGAGGATTTTTCTAAGGAATTTTTTTCTTGGCATGTTTAAAAAGTTTGGTCTTCTTTTTCTAACAAATAATTTTTATAGCCTTTTAAATAGCTGGATTTGCATTTTCAATAGTTTCTTTCCTGCTTGAGCATTTCAGGCTCTTCGTAATTAAAAAAATTCAAAGTAGAGCTTATACATTTTGATATTTCTATGTTCTCTATTTTAATTATATAATATTAAATAAAAGGCTTTAAAAAGTAGTAATAGACCAAACAGAAATTTTTAGTCAAGTAATTCATGCAAATTACTGTACATGAGCTTTATAGTTCATTCTGTGAGCAGAACCATTTATCATTGTGTAAAGAGAAATGGAAGTTAACAGGAATTAATAAATGACCACACAAGTGTGACCATGTTCATTAATAGGATTTGCCTCCTATAGTCTCCAGATTGGGAGAGGTGATACCTTGGGTTTAGAGATGGTCTGGAGGGATATATTAATGTTTTATTATGTGTACAATTTGTCATGTTGTTTATATATATTGGGTTTTAAATCTACATATGGGATTTTGTTAAACTCTTTGAAGTTAATTTTCTCAGGAGATGAGGAAAGGGGAACAAATGTTAAATCTGTATAGGAATTTTAAGTCCTTAGAGAAGGAAAGGAATGTTTATCCCTTATATTGGTCAGTAATTGTTGCCCACAAGAATGTTTTAGTCCCTTCCATTATAATTTTTTTTTTCTCTAAATAAGATAAAACAGTTGAATGGTTAATATTCTGATGTAGATATTTGGTCAGGTAGAGAGGAGCCAGGACCACTTCTGGGAAAAAAATTGTTCTGTAAGAGGTTGGGTTCTGGGGCTGGGGTTGTGGCTCAGTGGTAGAGCACTTGCCTAGCACATGTGAAGCACTGGACTCGATCCTCAGTACCCCATAAAAATAAATACAATAAAGGTATTGTGTCCATCTTACAAAAAAAAGGAAGAGGAGGAGGAGTGGTGGTGCTGGTGGTTCTGGAGGAGGAGGGGGAGGGGGAGGGGGAGGGGGAGGGGTGGTGGTGGTTCTAGTCTCAGGCTGGGACTATGAGGGTATGCATCCTACTTTTTTGCACGTAGGTCATATCCTTTGTCAAAGAGTCTGAGGGCCTGGGAACAGCTATGCTGTGACCCCAAAAAGAATGACTACTTTTGTTTCCATTGCTAAGCTATACATATCCTGAAGGAGAATACCTAGATCATTGTAGAACAACTTGTGTAGAAGAAAAGGGAGATGACTTTTTTGTCTTCCTCCTTCCGACTCCTAGAAGGTAACATACTTATCAACATGTGATGTATGTAGAGCCCTTGCATAGCATGTGTATAGCCCTGGGTTTGATCTCCAGCACTGTATATAAATTAAGTAAAAATAGTCTATTATAATCAATAATTAATTTAAATTTCTCATGTGTGCATAGTAAAAAGAATTTGGTATAAACCACTTTTTTAACTCCTTTATTTCACTAGGCTAAAATTCAGTTATAATCTGAAACAAAGAGTGACACTTATCTCAAATGTTTAGAGGAAGAAGTGTTTTGATTTCTTATCAACTGGAAGTTATCATTTAAGCTGTATACCATATAAGATTTCAAAATTTATGACATAATAGCATCCTGAAGTGCCTAAATTCCTATGGCTATGGTAGGTATGTCATTCACTGGTTTCATAGGGAAAAGCTACATTTGGCTAATTTAACAAGAATTTAATAAGGGGACAAGTTATGCAAGTCTGGCAGTGTTTGGAAATCACAAGGGGTAGCATGGTACTCTTGGGGTAGTAACCACTATCCCTAGATGGGAAGGAAAAATCCACTTAGTGGGGGGAGAGAGGGTCAGGATAGAGGAAGGGAAGGGGAGGGAGAGGAAGAATGAGAGCTTACGGGCACTGTGGGCAAGAGCTGTATGCAAAGGATATTAAAGAAACTGATTTGTAGCTGAGAGTTGAAGCAATGGTGGAGCAGGAGGTGGGAAACCTCACTATTCAACCTTCTTCAGATCTCCTGCCAAATGCACTCCATTTGTTGACTCCAACCAAAGTCAAAACTCTAGTTCAAAAAGGCAGGAGGGTTTTTGAGAGCAGAGTAGAGAGGTCTTAGGCTATCTGTTTGCTAGTTGATTTACCCAAGTGAAGAGTAAACTTTCTTGTGTGTTCATGATAAGATGTAGTTTTAGAATTTGGAGCAAAGCTCCCTCTGAAACTAGGCTCATTCTCCCCTCACTTGGTCTTTCCCCAGCTATAGCTGGTTTCTTACAGATCCTAGAATGTGGGATTTGTTTCCCATTGTGTCTCCTTTTATGTTTTTTAATGTCTTTTTTAAAAAAATTGCTTTTATTAGTTATACTTGACAGAATGCACTTTGACACATCATATATAAATGCAGTATAAGTTCTAATTCTTTTGGTTCTACATGATTTGTAGAAACACACTGGTTGTGTAGTCATATATGTACATAGGGTAATATGTCTTATTCATTCTATTATCCTTCCTACACCCATACACCTTCACTCCCCTTACTTAATCCAAAGTAACTCTATTCTTTCCTAGTGCCCCCTTATGAATTAACATCCACATATCAGAGAAAACATTTCGCCTTTGGTTTTCTGGGATTGGCTTATTTTGCTTAGCTTGATATTCCCCAGCTCCATTCATTTACCAGTAAATGCCATAATTTTATTCTTCTTTAAGGCTGAGTAATATTCCATTTTGTATATATACCACAGTTTCTTTATCCATTCATCTGTTGAAGGACATCTAGTTTGGTTCCATAGTTTAGCTATTATGAGTTGAGCTTCTATAAACATTGATGTGGCTGTGTCACTGTAGTATGCTGATTTTAAGTCCTTTGGGAATAAATTGAGGAGTGGAATAGTTGGGTCAAACGGTGGTTCCATTCCAAGTTTTCTGAGGAATCTCCATATTTCTTTCCATGATGTTTGCACCAATTTGCCATCTTACCAGCAATGTGTAAGGTTACATTTTTTTCCACATCCTCACCAACATTTATTATTGCTTGTATTCTTGATAATTGTCATTCTGACTGGAGTGAGATGAACTCTTAGAGTGGTTTTGATTTGCATTTCTCTAATTGCTTAAGATGTTGAATGTTTTTTTTATATATTTGTTAATCAATTGTATTTCTTCTTCTGTGAGGTGTCTGTTCAGTTCCTTTGCCCATTTATTGATTGGGTGATTTGGGTTTTTTTTTTTGTGTGTGTGTGTGTGTGTTAAGTTTTTTGAGTTCTTTATATATCCTGGAGATTAATGCTCTATCTGAGGTACACGTGATAAAAATTTTCTCCCAGTCTGTAGGCTCTCTCTTCATGTTATTGATTATTTCCTTTGCTGTGAAGAAGTGTTTTAGTTTGAATCCATCCCATTTATTGAATCTTGATTTTACTTCTTGAGCTTTAGGAGTGTGATTAAAGAAGTCAGTTTCTAAGCCAACATGGTGGATGGGGCCTACCTTTTCTTCTCTTAGATGCAGGGTCTCTGTCCTAGTGCCTAAGTCTTTGATCTACTTTGAGGTGAGTTTTGTGCAGGGTGAGAGATAGGGGCTTAATTTTGTTTTGTTACATGTGGATCTCCAATGTGTTAAATAGGCTGTCTTTTCTCCAGTGAATGTTTTGGCGCCTTTGTCTAGTATGAGATAACTATATTTATGTGGGTTTGTTTCTGTGTCTTCTGTTCTGTACCATTGGTCTACATGTCTGTCTTGGTGCCAATACCATGCTATTTTTGTTACCATGGCTTTGTAGTGTTGTTTAAGGTCCAGTGTTATGATGCCTCCTGCTTCACTCTTCTTGCTAAAGATTTCTTTGGCTATTCTGGGCCTCCTATTTTTACAAATTAATTTCATAATTGCTTTTTCTATTTCTATGAAGAATGTCATTGGGATTTTAATAGGAATTGCATTAAGTCTGTGTAACACTTTTGGTAGTATGGCCATTTTGACAATATTAATTCTGCCTCTCCAGGAGCATGAGAGGTCTTTCCATCTTCTAAGGTGATCTTCAATTTCTTTCTTTAGTGTTCTATGTTTTCACTGTAGAGCTCTTTCCCTCTTTTTTTTTAGATTGATTTCCAGTTTCTTAATTTTTTTGATAATGGGGTAGTTTTACTAATTTCTCCTTCAGTAAATTCATCACTGATGTATAGGAGCATGTTTGATTTATGGGTGTTGATTTTATATCCTGCTCCTTTGCTGAATTCATTTATTAATCCTAGAGGTTTTCTGGTGGAATTTTTGGATCTTCTCAATATAGAATCATGACATCACATTTCAAATCCCTAGAAATAGAGGAATAAATCAACACCAAAAGCAGTAGAAAAAAGAAAATAATTAAAATCAGATCTGAAATCAATGAAATTGAAACAAAAGAAACAATTCAAAAAATTGACAAAACAAAAGTTTGTTCTTTGAAAAAAATAAGTAAAATTGATAAACCCCTAGCCATGCTAATGAAGAGAAAAAGAAAACTTAAATTACTAAAATATGTGATATAAAAGAAATATCAAAACAGACACTACTGAAGTACAGAAGATAATTAGAAATTATTTTGAAAATTTATGCTCTAATAAAATAGAAAATCTTTAAGACATCAACAAATTTCTAGAGACATATGAACTACCCCACCTAAATCAGAAGGATCTACATGATTTAAACAGAATAAATTCCAAGCAATGAAATAGAAGATGCCATCAAAAGCCTACCAATTAAGAAAAGCCCAGGACCACATGGATTCTCAGATGAGTTCTGCAAGACCTTCAAAGAAGAATTAACACCAATACTCCTCAAATTATTCCATGAAATAGAAAAAGAGGGAACCCTTACAAACTCATTCTATGAGGCTAATATTGGTTTGATACCAAAACGAGACACAGACACATCATGGAAAAAAAATTCAGACCAATATCCCTGATGAACATAGATGCAAAAATTATGAATAAAATTCTGGAAAGTCTCAGACAAAAGCATATTAAAAAGATAATGCACCATGATCAAGTGGGGCTCATCACAGAGACAAGAATCATATGATCATCTCAATAGATGTAAAAAAAGCATTTGACAAAATATAAGCACCCCTTCATGTTCAAAACACTAGAAAAACTAGGGATAGTAAGACCATAACTCAATATTGTAAAAGTTACCTATGTTAAACCTAAGGCCAATATCATTTTAAATGGAGAAAAATTGAAAGCACTCCCTCTAAAAATGGGAACAAGACAGGGATGCCCTCTTAAACCAATTCTATTTAACATAGTCCTTGAAACTCTAGCCAGAGCAATTAGAAGAAAGAAATTAAAGGGATACAAATAGAAAAAGAAGAATTCAAACTATCACTATTTTCTGAATAATAATTCTTCAATTAGGTACTCTCTCCTACAAACCCCTTCTACTCCTCTTACCCTACTTAGTAAAGTACACTCTTCTCTTCATTACCTAATAATACTTACCACAAGTTTTAAACTTGTTTTTGTTTTTAGTTTTTCTCACCAGACTGTAAGATCCATGAAGGCAGAACACAATATTTTTCTTTTCTTTTCTGTGGTTTAATCAACACCAGGTAAGTCACTGGAATATATAAATGCTCAAAAAGTTTTTTTTTGTCCTGGGGATTGAACCCCCAGGGGCACTTTATCACTGAGCCACATTCTCAGCTCTTTTTATTTATTTATTTGTATTTTGAAATAGGGGTCTTACTAAGTTGCTGAGGCTAGCTTTGAACTTGTAATCCTTTTGCCTCAGCCTCCCAAGTCACTGGGATTACAGGCATGCACCACTGGCCTGGATTAAAAAGTATTTCTTGAGGAAATAATTATTTCCAAAAATTAATTTACTTGTAAGTAGAATTGTTGGTAAATAGTGTGTACATTTTAGAAAGTTATTGGCACATAAATATTATATATATTTAAGGCATGCAATGTGACATTTTGATACATGTATACGTTATAATCTGATTACCATAATTAACACATTCATCACCTCATAGTTGCCATTTTTGTGTGTATAAGAATGGTCAAGAGCCACTCCCTTAGGAATATTATAGTATATAATACATTATTGTTAACTACAGTTACTATATTATACATGAAATCTCTGGAATTTAGAAACTTTGATATGTACTTTAAAATTATCTAGAGTAAATGGTATATCAGTTCAAATGCAAATTTAAAATTCACAACCATTCATTAGTAACATTCTCATTTATTTTGGGGGTATGATCTTTAAAATAAATCATTGCTAATTTTATATTGATATTATTTTGATTTCTATTTTAGAAGTGAATTTGATCTTCCTCATGTACTTATTGGTGGTCATTTATTTTTCTTCTATATATTTTTCATTCATGCCCTTTGTTTTTCTATGGCATTATTTTTATATTTATTTCTTAGGGTTTTTTTTTTTTATTAATGATAGCTCTTCATGTGATATTTTGGACTTGTTCTTTTTCTACTTTCTAATTGCATTTTAATTTTATATATTTTTAATGTACAGAGATTTAAAAATTTTAGCCTTCTGTTCTCATCCATCCACTGAAATTGCTCTTACTAATATTACCAACAGTTACTTGGTTGTTATATCCAATGCATATTTTTTAGGCTTTATCCTACCTGATCTATTCAGTTAAGAACAAAGCAATATGGGTCCCAGTTTTGACATTTGGTCCAAATTAATTTGAAGCATCTCTGCCATATCTAAATTAATTGCCTCTCAGCAAATTTGTTCTTTGGTAAAAATGTGATTCATCAGCAAAATCACTGAAAGGAGACTGTCCTCAGCAGATGCCTCTGGTTTTATGAGTATAGAGATATATCAAATATGGTATAAAAATACATGCCAGACCTGAGACAGAAGTAAAGAAACTAGCTCCAAAGATTGAAAGTCAGAAATAGAGCATGCCAGGCAGGAGTCAGAAACATGGGACTGTGAAAGGATGTTGTATTAGTTTCCTAGGGAGGCCATAGGAAGATCCCACAAACCGGGTTAAAATAAGAGAAATTTATTTCCGCACAGTTCTGTAGGCTGCAAATCCCAAATCAAGGTGGTGACAGGGCCATGCTTCCTCTGAAGTATCTAGGGGAGATCCTCTTATAGTCTCTTCCAGCTTCTGGGTGCTCCAGGTACTCCTTGCTGTGTGGCAGTATGTATCCAGTTTCTGCTGTCTTCACATGGCCTTGTTCTCTCTGTGTCCTTGTGTTCAAATTCTCCTTTCTATAAGAACACTATTGTAACTTGATGACATCTGCAAAGACCCTACTTCTAATCTGTCGTACCCACAGGTAGTGGGGATTAGGACTTCAACATATCACATAGGGGGACACGATTCAACTCTTAACAGATGTGAACAAAGTAAGGGGTGGGGGTGGGGGGAGAGCTGAATTATATGAGATTTAGGGGGAAAAAAAAGTCAAAATTTCAAGCCCTAGTCTGACAAGAGAGACTAGGCAATGATTAGTGAATTTGGGTATATCATCCTGGCAAAGAGAGTGTTTCTCTTTCTTGGGAAGCTAGAAGGAAAAAATTTTAAAAAACCAAATGAACAAAATAGCAATTCAATGAAATTAGAAGGGACACAGTAGGGCAGAAAAAGGGGATGCAGGGAGGAAGTGAAGGTGGGGTAGGTATTAGGGAGTAAAACTGATTAAAAGATGTTTTAGATTTTTTAAAAAAATATTTATTTTTAGGTATCGGCAGACACATCTTTGTATGTGGTGCTGAGGATCAAATCTGGGCCGCACACATGCCAGGCGAGTATGCTACCACTTGAGCCACATCCCGGGGCTGGGGATGCGGCTCAAGCGGTAGGCCCGGGTTCGATCCTCAGCACCACATACAAACAAAGATGTTGTGTCTGCTGAAAACTAAAAAAAAAAATATATATATATATATATATATATATATATATATATAAATAAAGATGTTTTAGGTTTCCACAATATACCACAATGAAACCCACACCATTCTGTATAATTAACACAGACCAATAAACTATTCCAGAAATGAAGGGGGGAAAAAGAAATAGGATGAGAAACTGCTCCATTAAATTCCTCATAATTGCATTTGAAATTTTAGGTGCATTTTTGAATTGATTGATTATGTATGTGTGACAATTTGTTTCTATGAATAAGTTATTACTAGTAGCAAAAATCAGTTTTTTTATGAAATTTTGGTTCATGATTAAGAAAGATCAAGTTCTGATTTGTTTAATGTTTTATTTTTAATTAGCACAAAGTACTTGTACATATTTGTGGATTTAAATGATATTTTAATACATGTGTACAATGTATAATGATTAGATTTTAGTTATTGGCATATCTATCACTGAAGATATTTATTCCTTCGTGTTGAGAACATTTAAAATCCTCTCTACTCGCTATTTTGAAATACTTAATTGTCACCAACCATAATTATCTTACTATTCTATGAAACACTAGAATTTATTCATCCTATCCAACTACACAGATATACCCATCAGCCATTTTCTCTTGAACCCTTCCTTCCCTACACCCTTGCCAAGCTTTGGTAATCACCAAAGTTCTTAATTATTTTTTTTGGAGGGGAAAATATAAATATCTAAGGATTGGAAATTGAGGATTTCATTTAGTTTAACTGAAAATTCAGTTTATGTTTAAGGAAATTGGATAAAATCTTATTGATGTTGAGGAAGCAAAATTAATTAAATTCATGTGATGTTACATTAACTCAATTAATGCATTATTGAAACTTATTTCTTATTACCAAAAGATCCAAAATAGATTTTGAAGATATTACATCAAATGTCAGAAACCTGATTGCAAAACACACAAGTAATGTTTGAAATGTATAATTGAGACACCAGACACAAAGAAGCTGATAATCCAGTTTCCAAATGATAGCAGATCTGATTAAAACCTATGCCAATGCTTCTTTGAAATGACTATTGCTTCACTTCATTAAGTCTTAGGAACATAGGAGACTGTGGAGCAAAACAGACAAAAATGAAAAGAGCATGTGAGATGCTTTAACAAGCAGTATGTTTTCTAAATCACATTTTCTCCAGTTGTACTTAACAAGAATTCACTGATCAATGCAAGAGTCGGGACTGTTTTAGAGGCTGGGATAAAAGAATGTGAAAAGCACCCATTTGTTTGGCTAAAATCAATTATCTTAGTTTAAACTGCTAACAAATACATAAGAGTCTAGGTAGTATAAGCAACAATTAAATTTTCAAAGTTCTGGAGACTGGGTAGTCCATATCAAGGTGCTAACAGATCTGTTTGTTAAAGGTCCACTTCCTTTGCAGATGCAAATGCAGATGGTTATCATCTATAAAGTCCCACTCCCTAATTCCATAACTTGGGCATTTTACTTAAACACATGAATGGCATGAATGGTAGGGGGATACAAACATTCAGTTCCTAACACTAATGCACGAAACAGGATTATTTGATTCAATTTTATGTTTTTTGCGGGGAGCAATACAGCATAAGAAATTTTAAAATATTTCCAGATTAATGAAGTTATAATTATTATTTAGCAGATTTTTTTGGGGGGATACTGAGAATTGAACTTAGGGGCACTGAGCCATGTCCCTAGTCCTATTTTGTATTTTTAAAATTTAGGGACAGGGTTCCACTGAGTTGCTTAGCAGCTTGCCCTTGCTGAGGCTAACTTTGAACTCATGATTCTCCTGTCTCTGGGATTACAGGCGTGTGCCACTGTGCCCAGGCAGATGTTTTATTTTTAACGTCTGTGATTATATTTTTAAAGTCCACTTTTTCTTCTTTTATTTCCCCAGACTAACAATATTTTAATATATTTTTTGTGACCAATTTACATCTTTCTAGTAAAATTCTTGAGATATAGGAGTTAAATTTTCAAATCTATTATGTTAGAAATTTCAAATCTAATACAATGGCAGCAACAACCTACTTAACTTTTCCAAAGACTCAATTTAAACTTTTCATCTTTACCGGGGCATTCATTCCTATGTGGTTATTCAGCAGAGTTATAGTGACTGCCTCGAATAATGCATTTTATTTAACTTGGCATATATTTAGACACAACAATCATTTATTTGAAAAAAAATTCGAGTGGATCCACTTTCTGAAATAATTCAGAAATAAAAATATCTGAAGCTGTTTGAGAAGGACAGCATGGCTTATATTTGGGTGGGATGCTATTGTGATCACTGAAGTCATGGATGCAGGAAAGGAGCCTATGTATAGATGGATTTAAGAATCCTAGTTTTTTCAAACAGTACTGACTTCATATATATATATATATATATATATACATATATATATATATATATATATATATATATATATATATATATATATATTAGTTTTAGGTGGACACAGTATCTTTATTTTTATGTAGTGTTGAGGATCGAACCCAGTGCCCTGCACATGCCAGGTGAGTGCGCTACTGCTTGAGCCACATCCCCAGCCCAGAACTGACTTCTTTTAAAGTCATATAAACAGATATTCATAGAACACTCTCACATATATTATCAGTTGTTTTCTCCAACAATTACAAATGTGCTGCAGCATTCTGAGTTCTGTATCATAACCATCTTTGATAGTAGGATGGAAAGGATTGAATTGAAAGTTCAAAAAATCAACAGTTAGAAAGTGGTATTACTGGAGCTTACTTAATGTTCCTTTGATAGACAAATGCTTCTTTCAACTTGATTTATTTCACAAAGTAATAAGATGTCACACTTGCAGTCATTGATGATGAATTTGTGCCCCAGTGAAAAAGTGCTGGGACCAGAACTGCCGGAACCTTGCAGGGAGAAGTGCTGTGATGTCACAGACCCTTGAGAGGAACTTCTAAAAATGAGATTTCGTTCTAACAGAGACTAAACAAGAAAGATAATAACTGAACAAGGTGGGATCCAACAAGAATGTAGTATAGAATGTAATGATTTAGGAATTGCTTTTTTTCTAAGCAACTCAGTAGAACAAGTCTTAATGAAGGAAGGCAAAGATTTACAGCTGGCACATTTGTGATTCTTAATGATTAATTACTTGATTAATAAATTTGAATTCATCATCTTATAAATGGAAGAAAATGATGTGCCTCGTCAGTCTATCTCAGTCGGGAGGCAAGAAATTCGAAAGAGAAGGCGAACTGTCCAACCAATGGTAGACAAATCCCAGCAGACTGAAGGGACAGAGAAAAAGAAACACCAGGCTGTATCACAATCGACTGTCCCCAAGGCTATCTTAAGTATTGGTAATATTCCTGGAAGCAATGGCCACTACTCTGCCAAAGAATATGAGCGTTTTCAAGTATCTTCTCAACTTCAGCAAACTTGGGCAAAGAAAAAGCATGGACAGAAAATGACTGATGAATCTCTCCAGACAGAAACCTCTGTGGAAAAGAAAAAAGTCAAGTCATCTGATAGACCAGTGGGGCCTAAAAAGAAGCCAGCTTGTGTTGGAAAAGCAGGTCCCGAATTGCCTGAGGGTGTCCAGGGAGTAGAAATTATACCAAGCCAATACTCAATTCAATTTAAAATAGACAGATCTCAGCAGACCATTTATACTGGGGACCTGTCTGTGATGAGCTTGCCCCAAGTAGAAAAAGTGGACAAGGAACAGCAGACATACTTTGCTGAATCAAAAATGCTGATTATTTCTGAGGCAGGTAGCTCTCTTACAAATTCAAAGGAAAGTATCCACATATATAAATCCTTAAAAAAGATTTTTGTTAGTGACAGTCCTGAATTTCAACCAGCAATAAGTAGCCATGGAAAAAAAAGGCAAAAAAATATCAACAGAGATTCATTTACTCAGGAAACCCCAAAAGATACTCCATTATTTTTAGCAGATGAGTCTAGGCAAGAGGGTTCAGTTGTTAAAAAAGATGCTTCTGTTGAAACAGAGTATCTACCAACAGAAGAATTTCCTACTGAAGGACATTTTTTACCAGCTGAAGAGGCCATAGCTGAAGTAGAGCCCAGACTTGCTGAAGAGACCTCTACTGAAGTACAACCTACAATTGAAAAGACCCTTGTATCTGATAAAGCTACTTCAACTACAGAGATTACAGTACCCCCTTCTCCAGATGAAGGATCTCCTTCCCTAGAGCCTGAAGGCCCTGCAGAAGGACAGTTTTTACCAGCTGAAGGGGACATAGCTGAAGTAGAGCCCAGGATTGCTGACGAGACCCCTACTGAAGTACAACCTATAATTGAAAAGACCCTTGTATCTGATAAAGCTACTTCAACTACAGAGATTACAGTACCCCCTTCTCTAGATGAAGGATCTCCTTCCCTAGAGTCTCTGGCTAAAATTCAGCCTCCACTGGTGCAGGAGGCTCTTTCAGAAGATCATTTTGGTCAAGCAGAGTCCTCACTAGCTGAAGTAGATCCTTCAGAAGAGCTTCCTCCTGAAATTCAGCTTCCACTAGTAGAAGAGACTCCTGTTGAAGTTCGACCTACAGTATCTGAAGATGAGTTTGGTGAAGCTCCAGCTGAAGTACAGTCTGCAGAAAAGGCCCCTGCTCAAGTTCAGCCTCCATCAGTTGTAGAGGCTCTTACAGAAGTGATCCTAGAACCTGAACTTCCAACAAGTAAGGAAGCCCCTAAACAAAAGCCCTCTGCTAAAGTGCATTCTCGAACAGATAAGAAGTCTCCTATAGAAAAGCACTCTCCCAAAGTTCAGCCTCTCATTGATGAGGGAGGCATTGTAGAAGAGTTCCCGGCTGCAGTTCAGCCCCCACCAAATGAAGAAGCTCCTGTTGAAATTCAGTCTCCATCATTTGAGGAGTATCCTATAGAAGAGGCTCCTGCGGAAGCTCAGCCTCCACCAGCTGAGGAGTCCCCTCTAAAAGAAGACTTGTCTCTAGATCAGTCTCCACCAGCTAAGGAGACCATTTCAAAAGAGGTCCAGACTGATATTCAGTCTCCATCAGATGGGGAGGCCTTTCCAGAAGAGGTCCTGGCTCAAGTTCAGTCTCTACTAGCTGAAGAGGCCATGCTTCAATTTCAGAGTCCACCAGTTGAGGAGTTCTTTCCAGAAGAAGTCCAGGTTCAAATTCAGCCTTTATTAGCTGAGGAAGTCCCTGCAGAAGATGACCCCGGTGACGAAGATCTTTCAGTAACTGATGTGGTTCCCACTGAAGAGTTTCCTGTGCAAGAGATGATTGCTGAAGTTCCACCTCCACCATCTGAACCAACTCCTGCAAATGGGGATGTGTACTAGAGAATGTGTTTCCTGAACTTCAGTCTCCCTAGATAGCAGGTGTCTCAGTGTCAGTTGTTTTAGAAGACAATAAAAAATTTGAAGAAAGTGTTCCTGTTCCTGAAGATTTGTCTATTGTCAAAGAGGAACAGGTTCCCAGTATTGAAATAAAAGATACCATTAATATAGAATTAAAAGACTTCTCTCGAGTTGTAGACAGGTCCTAGTCATCTGAAAGAAATTTGTGAATCCGATAAAAAAAAGGGAACCCCAAGACTGAGGATGCAGTTTGGAAAACAATAAAAATGGTAGCAATTTAAAATGATTTGTGTTTTATTCAAATCTATAGCATGTAAAATAACTATTTTGAAAAATAAGTAAGTTTATGATTGAACTCATTACTTACAATCTCCTTTCTATAGGGGTTGTCTACTGTTGACAGGGTTGTCTACTCTAAAGCCATATTTTCTTTTCTCTGCTTTCTCTTAATAAGTACATGTAGCTTCTAGTGGAAATGTCATCAACTTTAAATTGCTTGGGTTTATTTACATATCCAAACCTACATGCCGTTCTCTTCCTCTTTGTTACAATTCGTCATACCTCTTGTAATCTTTCATTCCATTTCTTCTGAGACTAGCTTCTCGCTCCTTGTTTTTTTTCAGTCTAAGTGTTCTTCCTTAGGGAGGGTTAGGGTTAGGGTTAGGGTTAGGGTTAGGGTTTTTACATTTCAGTGTTTAGAGAGGAAAACTTATTTCCTTTGTAAAGAGCTTCATTTCTGCGAATTGAAGATGGTCACAGAGGAAGTATTTTTTTTAATGTATGTAAATATAAAGAAAATATACTTACATTGCCTTGAGCTCACATTCCTATTTAGTTTTAATTTCACTTCGTTTTTTAAAAATATTCTGAACTTGTGAGGAAGAGAAAATTAGAATACAATTGACTTCTGATAGTATAACTTATTGAAGTTTTTTAAAAAGACAATCAAAGTTGAGTAATACTCTAAGTATTCTAAGATGCCTGTTATTAAAGAACTTCTAGGTTTCTGTGATTACTATAACTTTTGGGAAAATAGTTTGTATGGCTACAAGTCAGCTGCGATGTGCTGAAATGTTAAGATGATTCTCTTATTGTTTTTTTTAAACTGTCAGTGTATTTACCCTCTAGCGAAAACTCTAGATGGGGAATTCCAAACATGATGAGGCTTTGATGTCCTATAATTGTTGTATTTTTGTCACATTCTGAATTATCAAGAATGCATGATATTTTAAAGTGAAAATTTGAGAATTTTGTAAAAATTATTGCAAGGACACTACTTGTACCATGTTTGAGATGGAAAAAAAAATACTTGTACTATATTTACAACGAGGGTCACTTTTTTGACATTTCCAGGTTTTTTTTTTTTTTTCCATTTTGTGTTTTCCAAGATACTTATATTCAGTTAAAGTTGTTTTTCTAAATTAGAAAGATTTTTCTGTTTTAGGATTTCTCTTTTGTTTTCTTTTATGTTGAAAATTCTCACCTGGCTTCTGAATTTAGAAGCCAGGTGAGAATTCAGAACTACATTAGAAAGAGACTAAATATATTCAATTAAAGATGGACTTTTTCAATTGCTGGTAGAGAACTCCCCCTCCCACCAAGAAAGTTGTTTTTTTTTTTTTATTTTTACAATAAATATGTATACATGTGAAGGTAAGACAAACATCCCCACTTTATTATTTTCACAGTTTTTATTGATACATAATGATTATACAGAACATTGGACTTCATTGTGCATATTCATATATGTACATAACTATTTGTTCAGGTTCATTCCTGAGCATTTCCCCTTACTTTTCCCTCCTCCATCCTTCTGATCCCCTTCTACCATCTTGGTCTTCCATTCATTTTCAAGAGACCCCCTTTTCTTCTTTTTGTCTCTAGCTTCCACATATTAGAGAAATAGACAACCCTTGACTCTCTGAGTCTGGCTTATTTAATTTAACATGTTCTCTAGGTCCATCCATTGGACATAATTTTATTCTTTGTGGCTGACTAAAATGACATTCATATATATATATATATATATATATATATATATATATATATATATATATATACATATATACATATACATATACATACACATCTCCACATTTTATTTATCCATTTGTCTGTTGACCCACACTTGGCTATTTTGATGTTAGCTGGAGTTGAGGTAGAGTTTATGACATAGGCTAATTGGGTACAAATTAGTACATAAATAGTAAACATGCATACTTCGGGAATTCTGGATGCCAAATTAAAAGTGCTGAAAATTTAAGTTACCTCAGGGTATTAGTGAAAATTTAAGGAAGGAGACATTCTACTGTTTTTCCCTTCTACTCTCCCTTAGTCTCCTTTATTAGTCCACCAATGTTTCTTCTATTTTAATGGAATCTCTCACTATCCAAGCCCCCACCCCCCGGCTTTTCTTTCCCTTATTTTTAAAACTTTAAACAGGTATAAGTAAGAGAATCTCCTGTCAAATAGAACATAGAGTAATAAGGACAGATTTTGATTTTTAAAATCAGATACTGGCAAAGATTCAGGATGAGTGGTAGAAAAGACATACTATAACATTGGTAATAGTCTACAAAATTCAAGAATGACACAAGGCTACAAATAAATTTCTTTTAAAAATATGAAATTTAGAGGCTGGGGATATGGCTCAAGCGGTAGCGCGCTCGCCTGGCATGCGTGCGGCCCGGGTTCGATCCTCAGCACCACATACAAACAGAGATGTTGTGTTCGCCGAAAACTAAAAAATAAATATTAAAAAAATTCTCTCTCTAAAAAAAAAAAAGGTATCTTACCTTTAAAAAAATGAAATTTAAAAAATAAAGAATAATATATTTTTAAACAACTTTATTGGGTTATATAACATATATAAAAGTTGTATTTATGTACAAAGTGATGAGTTTTGACATACAAATACACCTTTGAAACCATCATAATCAAGATAATAAACATGACCGTCCCTCATGACCTCTGTAACTTCTCTGTGCCCACCCCTACCCCATACATAGGTCTGCAGGCTATTATTGATTTGCTTTCTGTTAATATATTTTGTGTTTTTCTAGACCTTTTTTTTTTTTTTTTTTTAGAATCTGTGGATATACATGATGGTGAGATTCACTGTAGTTTATTCACAGGTGTACATAGGAAAGTTAGGTCAGATTCATTCTACTGTTTTTACCTTCGATTCCCCCCTAGTCTCCTTTATTAGTCAACCAATGTTTCTTCTATTTTAATGGAATCCTGCACTACCCAAGCCCCCAACCCACGGCTCTCTTTCTTTTCTCTCCCTTATTTTCGACTAGCTTCCACATATCAGAGAAAACATTTGATTTTTGACTTAGTGAGTCTGGCTTATTTCACATGGTATTGTAGTCTCTAGTTCCACCCATTCACCAATAAATGTCATAATTTTGTTCTTTTTTTTTTTAATTTATTTATTTATTTTTAATTTTTTATTGTGGGTTTTGTTCTTTATGGCACACACACGCGCCATAAAATCACATTTAAAAAAATCTTTTTTAGTTGTAGACGGACACAACATCTTTATATTATTTATTTATTTTTATGCAGTGCTGAGGATTGAACCCAGTGTCTCACACATAGTAGGTGAGCACTCCATCACTGAGCCACAGCTCTGGCCCCTATATCATATTTTTAAATACATTTTTAAATAAACTTTTTTTAATACACATTTTTTTAAAATTGGTGATAGATCTTTATTTTATTTATTTGTTTATATGTGGTGCTGAGGATGGAACCCAGCGCCTCACACATGCCAGGGAAATGCGCTATTGCTGAGCCCCAGCCCCAGCCCCTTAAATAAACTTTTTAAAATTATTTTTTATATATGACAGTGGAATACATTATAATTCTTATTGCACATACAGAGCACAATTTTTCACAAATAACCCAATCAATAAATGGGCCAAGGTCCTGAACAGACACTTCTCAGAAGATGATATACAATCAATAAACAAATATATGAAAAAATGTTCATCATCACTAGCAATTAGAGAAATACAAATTAAAACTACTCTAAGATTTCATCTCACTCCAGTCAGAATGGCAGCTATTATGAAGACAAACAACAATATATGTTGGCGAGGATGTGAGGAAAAAGGTATACTCATACACTGCTGGTGGGACAGCAAATTGGTGTAGCTGATATGGAAAGCAGTAAAAATATTTCTTGGAAAACTGGGAATGGAACCACCATTTGACCCAGCTATCCCTCTCCTTGGTCTATACCCAAAGGACTTAAAAACAACATACTACAGGGACACAGCCAAATCATTGTTATAGCAGCACAATTCACAATAGCTAAACTGTGGAACTAACATAGATGCCCTTCAATAGATGAATGGATAAAAAAAAATGTGGCATATATACACAATGGAATATTACTCAGCAATAAAAGAGAATAAAATCATGGCATTTGTAGGTAAATGGATGGAGTTAGAGAAGATAATGCTAAGTGAAGTTAGCCAATCCCCAAAAAACAAATGCTGAATGTTTTCTCTGATATAAGGAGTCTGATTCATAGTAGGGTTGTAGCATGGGATGAATAGGTGAACTCTAGATAGGCAGAGGGGTTGGAGGGTAAGGGAGGGGGCATGGGGTTAGCAATATGGTGGAATGTGATGGACATTATTATCCAAAGTACATGTATGAATACATGAATTGGTGTGAATATACTTTTAATACATTTTTTATTCATTCATCAGTTGAATGGCTCCTAAGTTGGTTCCATAGCTTGGCTATTGTAAATTGTGCTGCTATAAACATTGATGTGGTTGCATCCTTATAGTATGCTGATTTAAAATCTTTTGGATAAGTATGAGTGGGATGGCTGAATCATATAGTGGTTTTATTCCTATTTTTTGAGGAATATATGCAGCTTTTCAGAATGGTTGTACTAATTTGCATTTCCACCAACAATGTATGAGTATACCTTTGCCCCACATCCTTGCCAACACTTATAATTATTTGTATTATTGAAAATTGCCATTCTGACTGGAGTGAAATGAAATCTCAATGTAGTTTTGAATTGTATTACCCTAATTCTAGAGATAGTGAATATTTCTTCATATATTTGTTGGCCATTTGTATAATGTAAATAAAATCCCACAGTACATATAAGTCTAAACTTTTTTTTTGAGGGGAATGTCTGCCTTCTTTAACTCAACATGATTATTTTGATATTCATTTCTGATGTACATATCAGTATTTTTTTCCTTTTTATTGCCAAATTCATTTCCTCATATACATCAGCCATATTACTTTTCACATTTTAAAAATTCACTCACTTGTTGACATCTGAGTTGTTCATATAGTTTTTGGATATTATGAATAAAGCATCTGTGAACACTAACATTTGAGTCTTTGTATGGACATGTTTTCATTTCTCTCAAGGAAATACCTAGGCTAGATTTTGTGGTAGAATGTTTGACTTTTTAAAAAACTGCCAGATGATTCTCTAAAGTGAGATACCATTTTACATTCACACTGAGAGCTGTTGGAGTTGAAATTTTTATACATCATCCTTGTCAGCACTTGTTATGTTCAGTCTTTTTTATTTTAGCCAATTTAGTGGGAATATAGTAATATCATTTTGTAAATTTAATATTTATTTCCCTAATGACTAATGATCCCTGCATCTTTTCATGTACTTATTTTCTACCTGAATATCTTTGGTGAAGCACATTCTTTTACTTTCTTTGTATTCTATTTAACATTTTTTCCCCAAACAGTATCACTAAAATTTCTTCTGACATTTTCTTCTATAAATTTCATTGTTTCATATGTTATAGTTAAATCTAAGATACATTGTCGGTAAATTTTGTGTGTGGTGGGAGGAAAGGTAAAATTAATTGTTTTGGAACATAATGGGGTAGTCCTTCATTCTAGCACCATTTATTTAAATAAATATTTTGTCTTTAATGAACTCCCATGAAGCTTTTGTTAAAAATTGACCATAATATATGTAGAGGTTACCCTCTATTTTCTTCCATTGATATATATTTATGTTTACATCAACTCAACATTGTTTTGACAATAGTTTTTATAATAAATCTTAAAATCAGGTTTTGTCTAATATTTTCTCTTTTAAAAAGTTGTATTAGTAATTCTATGTCTTTTTGGTTTCCACACAAATTTTTGAATCAGGTGATTAATTTTCAATGGAATTCACTGAATCTAAAGACAAACTTGGGAAGAAGTGATATCTTAATAATAATAAATCTTCTGATCCTTGAACACACTTATGAATATACAACTGCTTTCATTAGGCTTTCTTTAATTTCCTGAGGAACAATTTATAGTTTTTAGTTTACTGAATTTATCCTTATTTTATTCTTGGATGTTATTAATTGTTTTTTCATTTTACCTCCCAAAGTTTTGGTTACTGTCATATAGAAATACAATTGACCTTTTGTGTTGGCCTTGAATACTACATTTTGCTTATCTCATTTATTAGCTTTGACAACTTTTTTGTAGATGACTCAATTTTCTGCAGGGATCTCATCATGTATATATTCACAAATATAGTTTTAACTTTTTTGCTTTCAATTTGTTTCTTTTGTCCTATTTCACCATGAGAACAAATATCCTTGCTTCATTACTGATATTGTGGGAAAAGCTTACAGACTTTTGCCATTAAATATGACATTGATTATAAGTTTTTCACTGATGACATTTATCTGGTTGAGGAAATGTCCTCTTATAGCTGAGAGTTTTTTTTTTTTCATTAGAAATGGTTTTTGAATTTCAGCAAATGCTTTTTATAAATCTCATGAGATCACTGTGTATTTTTCAGTTTTCATTTGTTAATGTGGTGAGTTTTATTGATTTTCAAATATTAGACCAACTTTTCATATGCAGATAACCCTTCATTGGTCATGGTGTACTACTATCATTTTCATGCATGTTTGGGTTCAATGTGCTAAACAAAAGCAAAATCAACTCAGAATATTTAGATCTTTAGTTTTTTTCTTGTAGTGCCTTTATCTGGTTTTAGTATCCGTATAATGCTGGCCTCTTACAATGAATTGAGAAGTATTTTCTCATCTTTGTTTTTCTGGAAGATATTGTGCAAAATTGGTAGTAGTTATTGCCTAAATGTTTCATAGAATTCACCAGTGTGAAGCCATTTGGGCCTATTACTTCTGGGATTTTTCTTATTGGAAATTCTATTTCTTTAATAGAAATAGAGCTATTTATGTTATCTGTTGTAACATTTTTTTCTTTTCCTTTTTATGACTATATGATCTGTAATGATGTTTTATCTCTAATTATTCATACATTATAAAGATAGATCTTGGTAGCTTGTGCCTTCTCTGAAGACATCTTTTTCTTCCCAATGGAATCTGGCTTAAGATTTATTTAGTTTTGCTGATTTCTTAAGGAACTAGCCTTTGGTTTCATTGATTTTCTCCTCTTTAACTGATTTCTGCTCCTTATCATTTCTTTCCTTCTATTTCTACTTATGAAGTATTTTTCTTATTTCTTCTGATGGAATCTGAAGTTATTGCTATAATCTTTGCTTTTCTAATTCAGGCCTTAGTGCTATATATCATTCTTGGAGCACTTTTTGGGCTTTATTTCATACATTCTAATGCCTTGTAATTTCATTCTCATTCAGCTAGAATACTTTGTAATTTTATTTTTGATTTATTCTAGGACAGCTTCAATACTTAGAAGGGTCCATTTGCTTTCCAAATATTTTGGAATGGGGGCTCCAGATTCCTTATTGTTCTTGATTTTTCATTTACTTACTTTTTTGTAATAAAATATGATTTTCAGCTTTGACTTTTTAATTCAGATTTGCTTTATAGGGTATCTTGGTAAGTGCTCTGTGTTTTAATATTCTGCTCTTTGGGTTAGAGGATTCTATAAATGTCAATTTTAGAATCAAAAGTTGGTTACTGGTGTTCAGTTCATCTATGTCATTACTGGCTTTCTAGCTCCCTGTTCTTTAGATCATTGAAAGAGGTGTGTTGCAACCTCTGGCTATAATTATGGATTCATTTGTTTCTTCTTAAAATTCTATCGTTTTTTTTTTTCCTTCATGTATCTTTAATTTTTGAAATTAACTGCACAAACACTTATATTATTATGTCTTCTTGCTAGGGAACCCTTTTATCTCTGTAATGGTTTCCTACCAATAACATTGACACTAGGGTAGTTTAGATTTCTGATTTTTGCTTTCTCTGTTTTTCCTTTTGTGTTCTTTTCTTCCTCTTAATTATTTTATTTCCAAAGTTATTTTTTTGAAACACAGATATGCTCATGTAGTCATTTGCCTATAGAATAAAAATCTAGATATCTTAGAAAGATAGCTATGGCCTTTCACTGTCCCTTCTCAGATTCTTTATATCACCCTAAGTACAGGTGGTATGAAGTGGAGATTAAGAGCATAACTGGCCATTTGTAAACCCCCGACTCTCACTTATGAACTGTGTGGCTATTTCAAATTAATCAACCTGCTGGTGCCTCAGTTTACCTATCTGAAATATAGACACAGTAAGGACAGTGCCTAATTATAGAATTGTTGTAACAAAAGAACTAAACCATTTTAAGTTCTTAGAATAGTATCTAGTACATAGTCAGCAGCAGATGCTGACTCTGGCTCTCATAATTACTACTTGGATACTTCCTCTCTGGTGACATCCCTTTTCTGTTGCCTAAATGTTTCATAGAATTCACCAGTGTGAAGCCATTTGGGCCATGAAGTTCTTGCTGTACCTGACAATGATTGTCATACTTCCATGTCTCTTCTTTGTTCCCTGTGTTTTAGTGATCTGTATCTTGGACACTTTGCTATTATGTTAGCCAATCTGTATTGCATCCCATTTAATTCTTTTATTTTAGTAGGCAGCCTCCTTATTAGGCTTAGCATGCAGGTTCTGGCCTACTTTGTTTTTAATAATTTTTTTAAATTGTAGATGGACACAATACATTAATTTTATTTATTTATTTTTATGTGGTGCTGAGGATTGAACTGAGTGCCTCACATGTACAAGGCAAGCACTCTGCTGCTGAGCTTTGACAGCCCCAGCCCTCTGGCCTACTTTTATGAATGATGGTGCCAATGAAAATTTAATTTTCAGAGTATTTGTGGTGCTATTTCAGTCTGCTTAATTTACCCTGGACTCCCACTGGTTCCTGCTAGTGCCACCTGAGGGAGCAGAAGGAATTTCCTCTGGCCTGAAGCCTCTAGGTGGGAAAGGGAGCTTTATTTCATTGGAAGAAAAAGATTCCCTGGCAGATGCTTATGTGATTGGAATCACTCTTTCGGTGCTTCCAATTACATGTCTCTTATTGTGGAAGTCAGAGTCTCAGATCCTAGGGACAAAGAGACTCCTGAGCTAGTCGTTTCGAGATTTCCCCTTTCAGTACCACTAACATTTTAGGGGAGGAAATGTGTGGGCAGAAGAGTGGTAAAGGATGCTTCCTCTGGCTCTTTATTACCAATGGGACTCCTCACCTATCTCCACTGCCGGGGCTGGTGCCTGCAAGTTTTGCTGGGTCTTGTTGAAGAACTTATTTTCAATTCAAGGGAGAAATAAGCCTACCTGGGCTGTCTTCTGTTGTGAGATTGTAAATCTGGAAACAATGGAGTCACTGTTTTGGGTTGGTTAGGGATTGTAAAAATGCACTGCCACCTTGCTTTTTCTCTAATCCTGGAGTCTCTAACCAGTTTGCCTTCCATTTTCTTCCTTTCAGAGTTCCCCGCTGGTTGCCTCTTTCATTATCTCCAATGTTTAAATTTATCAGGGTGAAGCAGGGAGAAATGGGTATATGTCATCTTGTCAGGATTGAAAATTTTTCCTATTTGGAATGCTCTTCATCGCCATTAACTCTCTCCAATTTAGGAGAGCCTATTTGTCCTTCAAGTCTTAGTTCAGTTAGTATTTCTCTATGAGAAGTTTCTTGAATCTAGCACCCGTGCTTTTTCATATTTTTTCTTTGATAAACACCTGTCCTCATGGAATGTACCTTATTTACTGCTTTTATAGCAAATAGAACAAATCCATTCTTCCCAATCCTCTCAAAGACCATCCCCTTCATCAGACTCCATCTCTTCCTGCCTCCATAAGGACACAAATTTATCAAATCTCCTCTTTCCTTCTGCATCATCCCTTTTCCCCATTAGATTTCATCAAAGTTTCTCTCTCTACTTATTCTCATGAACTTTCAAACATGCTTCTTATTTTTATTCATCATATGCAATCAAATAAATATTCCCTTCATATTTTCTCTTCCAGCCACAGCTCCATTTCTTGGCTTTCCTTGACAGTAAAAGTTGAAGTAATCTACTTACTATGTCTAATTCCTCTCTTCCTATTCTCTCTGGGACCTGTTTCAATCAGGATTTCATTCCTACTACTCAAGTGGAACTTTAATCATAAAGGTCACCAGTGACCACTACCAAATTTATTAATAGTCAATGCCCATCCTCATCTTACTTAGCCCGATGGTATCTTTTAACACAGTAGATCATTTACATTTGATACTGTCTCTTCCTTGAGATACTTTTCCTCCTACATAGTCAGTGGATTATTCTTAACCTTTGCTAGTTTCCCATTATCTCTCAGCTTCTTAATGCTGGAGGACCCCAAGGTTCAGTTCTTGTGTCCCATCCTTTTTCTACCTATGTTTACTTCTTTGGTAAGTTTATTTAAAAACCTGTAAAAACTATCTGTTTGATATGATAGCTTATATCTCTCCAACCTTAGCTCTCAGGCAGCCTACTTGAAACTTCTTTATGACTACTAAGCATCCTTCCACTGTAAAGATAGGCTGTGATTTTGAAGTAGCCAGAATGTTTCTCATCTCCATTAGTATATTTTTATTTACACTTGAGACAGCAAGACTAATTTTTGGAAAATGACAAGGTATGAAAGAATGAAAAGAATAGTGGTGGAGGTACATTACATTCAGAGAGGGAAAGGTTTTACAAGAAAAGGCAGAACAAAAGAGTGAGGAGGAGCAGTTGGAAGAGGTATTGCTTTGAGGATATTTTGATATTATAATTTTTATGTATTCCATTATTTTAGAGTATCAGATAGCTAAGTATGAGAAAGGGGTGGGTAGATGATTTCATCTCCTTTAGAGAATTTGAGAACAGTCTTGAAAAAGAGAAGTTGAAGATATATTTCAGGCCATGAGAGATACTTGTAAGGCCATCAACGAGGCATAATTCCCAGATCAGCCCAAGAGCTCTCTGTGAGGCTAACTACAAATAATTGAATTGGTGTGGCTGAACACATCTCTGAGAATATGAAGGCACTGGTGCCTCCTTTATCAAGAACATATGGATGCAATTATTAAAAAATGTTTATAAACTCTTTTTTCAGATTTTAAAATTTATTATTAGTGGTCTATTACAATTATATTTAATAGTGGGATTCATTATGCCATATTCATACATGCACAAATTCCTTCCTTAGTACCTTTACTTTCTTTCCCCTCTTCCCTTCTCCAAATCTGTTTGATCTACTCTACTGATCTCCCTTCGATTATTATTATAAACTCTTGACTATTCAACTCTTTAAAGAATTTCCTTCATGTTATATTTTATAACAGCTTTCATATGTTTAATCCTACTTATACCTGGAGAAAAAGACTAGAAGAAATTGTTATGTGGTGGTGATGGTTAATTTTATGTGTTTATTTAATTGTTAAAAACTAATCTAGGTGTTGCTATAATGGTATTTTGTAGATGTGGTTAATAGCTACAATATATTGGTTTAAGTGTTACCCTTGGTAAAGTGAATGAGTTTCATCCAATCACTTGAAGAGCTTAAAAGAAAAACCATTGAAGAAATGTTACCTCAAGATTATAATATTGATCATACTGAGTTGCCTGCCTATAAGCCACCCCTAAAAATTTTGGACCTAAGACTGAAACATTAATGCCTGCCTGAGTTTCTAGTCTGCCAGCCTCTTCTGTGAATTTCAGATGTACCAAACCTCACAACTGTCACAACTGTGTAAGTCAATTGACTTAAAATAAATATCTATTATATAGTAGAAGATATGTACTTATGTACACATATATGCATATATAATATACATTTATTATAAGTATATATATATATTTAAGTATAAAAACATTTACCAGATGTTATAGATCTTTAACCATTTAGGAATTTGTTATGGTTTAGATATGATTTATCCCTCAAAAGCTCATGAAAGAAAGTTTAGAGGTGAAATGACTACATTAAGAGAGCTTTAACTAGTCTAGTTGTTAATCCCCCCAACAGGGATTAACTGGGTTGTACTTTAGGCAGGGAGGGTGTGGGCTGGAGGAGGGGAGTCACTGGGGTCCTGCCTTTGGGTTTCTGTTTTGTTCCTGGTGAGAGAGGAGCTCTCACTCTCTGCTTCTTGTTCGCCATTGTCTGAACTACTTTCCTCCTACATACCCTTCTGCCATAATTTATTTTTTGTATTTGGCATATTTTATTTTTGTATTCTGCCTCACCTTGGGCCCAGAGGACTAGAGTTGACCATTTATGGACTGAGCTCTCTGAAACTATGAGCCCCAAATAAACTTTTCCTCCTCTAAAATTTTTCTTGACAGATCTTTTGGTCACAGCGATGAAAAAGCTGACTAAAACAGAGTTGTTAGGGAATTCTGAAAATTAGACTCGAAAATGATTTCTGTGATGGAAAATTATAATTTTTGGCTCTGCTTGAGAGATTTTTCCATCCAAATTTGCACCAGGCCAAATTATAACTGGAGATTTAAGCCAATTTTGATATTTTCCCCCCTAAATCTTGTTTAAAAATGTCACCATGGCAACTGAGGATCAAAAAGACTCTGTGGTTGCAAGAACTGACAGAAAGACAAAAACTAAAGCTAAAACAACAATAGCAGCAACAAAGGCAAAAAGCAAATGAAAAGAAATCATACAGTGTACAAGTAATGTCACATGCTAAATCATATTACCACATTATTATCTCATTTCCTTAATTAAAGAGGTTTCTGAACTAGCAGATTAGAAAAATATGTTAGATTTAGTGCATCCTGACTTCAGGATTTGGTGAGATTTCTTACAATGATTAGAAAATATGGAGAAATGTGGTCTGGCATGACTCAGTTTGGATAATGAGTTATTGAACTCACAGGGTAAACACTTTAATGCATGCACTATTGTTGGTGGAGAAAAGAAAATGGATTTGAGAATTATTGTGGAGGTACAAAAAATAGCACTTACTAACTGTATGTCACTCTCATTGGGGAAAGGAACATTTTGCATAATTTTCCTGTTTGGACATCTAGGTGTATGTGGGTTCTACTCACTAAAATTGGGAAAAAGACATGGAAACGTGCTGGAGAACAGAAGTTAGAGATGACAATTTTAGTTTTGGATATTTTGAGTTTTAGGCACTTGTGGGACACACAGATGGAAATATTCAGTAAGCAACTAAAAATGTCTTATGTGACCCAGGAAACACTCAAACGCTCCATATGAGAGGGTAACATACAGTCACATTTAGGTTTAAACAAATGTCAAGAATTTTAGTTGTACTAATTAAGACAAAGGAGATATTAGATATTTCTGGCATAACTTACTGAGGAATGGTTTTTAAAAGGGAAATGAATATTATATATTATATATGACAAATATAAAATATATATGTATTAAGGAGAAGATGCTGGTAGGTGTAGGTATGAATATATTAAAACCATCTTTCTCCCTCTCCCTCTCTCTGCTTTCCTGGCTGCCATGAGGTCAGCAGCTCTGGCTCTGCACACATCTTCACTGTGATGCCTCACTATAGGCTCATAGCAAATGAGCCAGCTGACCATGGACTAAAACCTCCAAGACTGTGAGCCCAAATAAGTCTTTCCTTCTCTAAGTTGTTTTGATGAGGCATTTTTGTCACAGGAATAAAAATCTAACTAACACAGAGAGCTTGATAAAAGAAAAGAGAGGACAGAATAAAAAAATCAGAAGGTATAATGAAAAGAATACCTGAGGGAATCATATTTGGAGTACTTGATTGGTATAAAGCAAGGGCTCTTTCTCTAGGAGAACAATAAGTAATGATAAGAATAGATATTGAGGAGGAAGGAGTTAAAAGATCAGGCCTGTGATTCATTTCTGTCTTGAATACCAGGATGGTGCTTCTGAGGGAAAGAAAAGAAGGCAGTTTACCTAGACTAATCACCTTGTGAGCATGGTAACTGGTCCTTCAGGTAAAGAGACTCATGATATTCATTATAAGAAGAGGCCTTATTTATGGAATGTCCTTTATAGGTTGTCCCTGGCTAAGAGTTACTTTTGATAAATACATATTGAATGTTCAGAGTTCTAAGGCATGGGAAGTGTCACAGCAACTACACAACTCTCTGTGAGTATAAAATAGAGTTATTTCATAACTAAACCCTCCTTCCTGTGTAAATAGACCCACAAGCCCTCAATTAGAAATCTCGTGTATTATTCTGGTCCAGATGGCTTCTCTACAATGTAGGAAGGGAGGACTTCAGCCACACAGGATATTTCAGACAACTTTCCAGGATAATTCATCATATACCTCTTGGTTGCTTATGTACTTTAAATAATTTGTGAAACTAGCTACTTAGGTAAGATCTATAGTATGTGTGGTTCTGATTTGGTAATTTTTTAATTTGGTGGGTTGGGATACAGTAGACCTGTTTTTTTTTTTTTTTTTTTCTCCATGGTTTATAAAGATGGTGCCATCAGCTAAGAGTAAGGATTTGGAGATGGGAATTAAATGGACACTTAAATGAAGATTTTGACTAGGCTCTGTGGGAGAATTGGAAAGGAATCTGATCAGAGAAATGTAAAATGATTGCAAAGGGGTATTCATAGCTAGCTACGGTAAGGTCAATGTGATAAGTAAATGGAACAATTGAGTTCACTAATAGAAGCAGAGTGTGGGGGAGTGCAGGAGATGCCTACCCTGCTTCACTGTGCACTAGAAAGTTATCCTTGTGGGCTATGATACTCTAACAAAAAACATTTAAGGGATACTGAGCAGATGTTAGGTACTTGATTGATTATTATGTCCCATGGTGGGCAATGGAAAGATTGGCAAAATTTAGCCAAGAGAAAATAAGGCAGGTCTTAGGTGACTGAATTAGAACCAATAGTTGGAAGCTATGAGGAACCATTTTGTGATAATAGAATGAGGCATTTGAAAAAGCTGCCTGAAGACAGAAAGTACAGCTTTGTTTTAGAAATTCTAATACTCCTAGAGATTTTAGTGTAGCAGAGCTGAGGTGAGGTCCAATAAAACATAACAAAAACAAAAACAAAACTCCCCAGGATAATTCGTTATGTACCCAGATTTTGGACAACCAAGCTGGTTGATATAGTGAATACAGGAAACTCCAGTAGATTGATTGAAATGATACCTAATGTTCTCTCCAAACTGAGGAAGTGTGCTAATATACTGAAGACTAGCAGCAGTTGTTTTCAATGAATTCTCTCCCCCTCTTTCCTTATAGTTTTGTGGAACAGCTGGCCTCTGGATGAGTCATTTATTTTCTATGGCTATCCAACATAGCCTTTCCATAGCTTATGAAATATGACTCATTTGTGGTCCCTTAGTCAGATGGCAGGAAGCCTGACATAAGTGAGCCATCTAGACACTCATCAGTACTGAGCTGTCTCTGAAGAGCTTGAGTCAGAAATATTAACAGGAGTGTACTCTGAGGCTGAGATCTTACACTCATGTACAATAAGCTCACCTGAGAAACTGACAAAGGGTTGAGCCTATCATAGGCCCTGGTCTGACATTTTATATTGCCTTTATCAACCATTATGGAAATGTTCACAAATCTCAGCATAGAATACAAAGCAGTGGCTGAGAAAATTCTCTCTACAGTATCTATTGAGAGGGACAATTATTGATGACACTTCTCTCCATATAGTGCTTTTTACAAGAGAACCAGTGACGATACCTTCACAGCAGAGAGATGTTAAACATTTTGATCCCATGGTATCCTATTTGACTTCAATCTTTATTTTATTTTCTGTAATCAAAAATTTAATGGTCCTATCTCTTCTGTGGGCTGATGGGTCCAATTTGGTTTTAAACATTTTTTCCCCCTCAATCATTCCATTCTCATTAAAGGATGCTGTTTTTTCTATAAACCATCATCACAGATCTTGGTTTTTAAGATATCCTCTTGGCCATTGTTTCTCAAACATACCTATAATAATAGAAATGAGGGGACAGTTGTTAAAAATACAAGTTTTTAGGCTTCAACTCTGGAAATTCTCAGTGGCCTAGGGTGGGTTTAATTATTTGTAGTTTAAACAAGAACTCCAGATGTTTCTCCAATTATCAGTTTGCAAAGATGCTTTCTTATGATAGTCACTAGAAGAGCTGGTCACATATAGAGAGTCTTAGGTCCCAACATATCAACATATTGATTGAGAATCTCTAAAAGAGGAACTTGAGAAATTTGTAGTTGTAATTTCCCCAAAGGATTCTTGTATATAACCCCTATGAACCTTAAAAGCTGCAGGATTTTACTCAGATGGGTGAGAATCTCTGCTTTGCATCTGTAGGTATAGTTTCCCCTTTATGAGAAGAACAGTGATGTTTACAAAAAGATCCACCATGGACTCCTGATATAATCTCAGAAACATTCAGTTTGGAACTGAAACTTATCTCTGCAGCAGGATTTCTCAGCCATGGCACTGCTGATATTTGGGAATGGGCAGTTCTCTGCTATGGGAGGGCTGTTCAGCACATTGTAGAACATACAGTAGCACCTCTGGCCTCTGCCTGGTAGTAGTTTCCCCCTGCTTATCACAATGAAATATGTCTCTAGACATTGCTGCATGTCCCTGGGGGTGAAATCACAGTCAGCTGAGTACTACTGCTAGTAGGACTGATTACAAGTTAATCAAACTTTTGAAATCTTTTTCTACAAATGAAACAAGCTGTAGCAATTACTTGTTCTTTTATCCTGTGATATCAGCAGATGATCCAGGACATGATTTTTAAGGGATTTAAATGCTGTCCAAAACCAGAAAAGAGTGGATGGTCTATCATTTCCTGAACATAAGGTATCTGTAAGGTGTCTCAGGATTCTGGTATCAATGTAACAACTTTGACCAAGCCATCATGATTCTATAGAAAGACAAAACCTTAATGATTGCTTTTTTTCAGTATGCAAGCAATAATGATAATGACAAGAAACATGAAAACAACCTTGGTAATTTGGATGAATGTAGGAATGGTCTTAACAAAAAATTAGGGAAACATCTTCAACTAAACAAGGATTAAATTCTTAGAGGTACATCTTTTTGTTTGGTAACTTCAAATTTATAATAAAGATAAATAATGAGTTTAAGAAGTGTTCAGTACATTTCTTATTTTATATCTTTTTGTTTGTTTGAGGACTTTAACACAAACCATAAATTCTGCATTGGGAATTGTCATTTATATGAAATTAAATGATATGATATCCTTTTTCTCAGAGTTAGAAAACTGAGTTTTGAGGATACAGTTTACAACACTTTCCTTACTTCTGACATCAATCATAAGTTTGAGGGGATCCCCAAACCACTCTTAGCTTTGATAATTTACTAGAAGAACTTAAAATTCCCAGAAAGTTGTTAAACTTGTGGTTGTAGCTTATTATAAGAAAAGAACACAGATCAAACTCAAAGGGAGAGACTCAAAAAACATTGTCTGGGAAGGTACCACATGTGAAATCTCACCTGTGCTTAGGATGTGTTACTTCTTACAACTGACGTGACCATACACAGAGAGTTTTGCTACCCAGATAAGGTTACCAAAGCCTCAGTGTTCAGAGGTTTTATTGAATCCCCATTACATAGGTATGATTGACGGCCTCATTGCCCATGTGTTTGATGTCAGATGCCAGGCTGACAGTGTGTGAAGCAAATCCCATACCCTTAAACATGATTGGATTTTCTGGTACAACTAATCATCACCCTAAGGTGGTCAAGTGTGGCCAGCTTCACCTCAAGATCCAGAGTGGGTAGCCCCTTGTCCTAAGCAGACACTCCTATTATATGACATACTGCATCTCAATGGTCAGATGTTTTTGTTTTTATTATTCCTTTAAAGTCTGTATGAATGTATAAGATAAGCAATAGTGTGAGATACATAAGCACAACTATTTGATTTCATATATTGTACTATTATTACTATTTTAATTGCTTAAAAATTAAAATTA
Source organism: Marmota flaviventris (assembly GCF_047511675.1). Taxonomy (NCBI): domain Eukaryota; kingdom Metazoa; phylum Chordata; class Mammalia; order Rodentia; family Sciuridae; genus Marmota; species Marmota flaviventris. The sequence goes on along the minus strand of NC_092499.1, from coordinate 56,047,018 downwards.
AATTTAAGGTGAAGTCCTTCTGCTTGAATAATGGTAGGATTTGCCTGTTGTTATATAAGATGTAACTTATCAGACCAAAGTCTCCCATTTCTCAAGGCAAATGTTTCTCTTTTATCCCTCACATAAATTACATTCACCATAGTTCTTAAAATTTAAATATAACTTATATTTGAAATTATCCCAAGTAACTTCAATAGAATTCATATAGCTAGTAACTGATGAGCCAGAGCATGAACCTAGCTCTTTATTACCTAAAAGCTCTGTAATGTCACAGAAGACATTATTCATAGGATCCTAGAATTGGGCTAGAACATATGAATAGCCTTTGGAGAATGTTGCCAATGATATGAAGGTCCTCAATAGGTACTTAAAAGGCTTCTGGTAGCTTGGCATAATAAAGGAAGTTGAATATCATTTTATTTTTGTGCCTAAAATGAAAGTCCACGTGACAAACCAGAAAATTTATTTCTGTCAATTCCCAGGTCTATATGATTTTGTTCATGATTTTATTGATCATTGAATAGGCTGCTTTTGTCTTCCAAGAGACTGAATAAAATTTGGTCTCCTTTAAAACACAGCACGATCTTCCTGACTCCTTAGTTTCCAGGGATGTATTTTTGTACCTCCACTGATCCTTTGGCATATTAGCATTGATGGGACTATCTTATTTTACATATTATTATTTTATATATTTTTGCATATTCAGTATTATATTTTCTAAACCTAAACATTTACTACAACTTGTAGAATCACTTGTGACTATCTTTTTAAAAAACTTGGTCCTACTACTTAAATAGTTATAAAATTTGTCTATTCTCAGACCAAAATCTATTAAATTTTCTAACTCCATTGTCTTCCTTTCCTATTCTCCTTCTAAATTATGAAATTTTAAACAACTGTCTTCAGGTGATTCTCATGTGCACTAAAATTTCAGAACCACTGTCTTAGAGAGTGAGATATCATGAGAGCTTTCTTTAGGGAGCAAGTATGCACAGATAGTGAGGGTCTTAAATTAAGGGGCAGCCATTACAGGGCTTGAGAATAATTGATGTTAAGATTTAAAAATATAAAGCACGGAGGTTACAGTGTGTAAAGCAGATCCCACACCCTAAAACATGATTGGATTTTCTGGTACAACTAACCCTCACCCTAAGGTGGTCAAGTGTGGCCAGCTTCACCTTAAGTTCCAGAGTGGGTAACCCCTTGTCCTAAGCAGACATTCCTATCATATGATGTATATCCCCAAAGAGCTCTGTGCTTCCTACATAAGAGGCATAGGCTGGAAAAAGAAACTGGTATTGTCAGAAGTTAGCTTGTTGCCTGTCTGGGTTTAGAGCATGATGCAGGAGCTCCAGTCTTTTGGGGCCCATGATTGACTAGGGGTCTTGAGAAACTGTCCTGTGAAATATTGGCAAACTATGGGATACCATGAAGTTCCAGGGACTGTAAAGTGTTATTTAAACATTGGGTAACATTATGTGCTTGTTGCAGATCGTGTTAGTTTTTTGATGCTTTCCTGCCCTCTAGCTTTTAATTTAAACTTGCACCATTAAATTATATAGTTTATATGTGACTGGTGTTGTCCAATAGGCTAGGTTTATCTAAGTTTCTGAGGGGTGAGGGCACTCACACTAAGATGTTTGACAATTTCTCTTTGTTATCATATAACCCCTCATCATTCACTGGGCAATCTGATTGAGGTTTATATACATTTATAACTTTATAATTTGATTCTCATAGCTGTAAAATTTTACCTGATTTCAAGGGCACATGAACTTAACTTACAATGGGAATAGAGATAAGAGATCAGTGCTCACCTACTGATCAGGGAAGACAGGGAATAAATGAACTATTGCTATACAATATAATGAGAATTGTGAACGAGGTAAGTGTAGCTTCCAGGAGCTCACAGAGCAGAGAGTTTTTCAGGTTATCCTGGGACCAGCACAGGGAAGGATTTCATGAGGACACGAGTCTTAGAAAAATCAGTATGCTGGGAAAATGAAGCAGTAGTGATGAGCAGGTGACTTTACAGCCAGAAACCCACCATGGGATGAAAGCATGCCAAGGGGCAATGTCACACTTCTGCATCTATAAATAGTTTAGTTTGGCAGAAACATGGGTTTTGAGGGAAAGTGAGAGATGCTACTGCTAGAGAAGCAGGCAGAGGGTTGTGAAGGATCTTATTCACCCTCATGAGGAGGTTGGATTTTTATCATAAGGGCACTGGATATCTGTTGAAAATTTTGACATCAGAAGCTAACAATGATGAGATGTACAGCTCCGAAAGAATTTGATGGTAAGGTAAGGTGGGTATTTCAGTCAGGGGATTTGGGATATAAGGATACTTGTTAGATGGCTACTGAAATAATCCAGATAAGAAATGATGAAGATAGACGTAAAACATTGACAGTAATGAGAAAGCTGTGAAAGAATGACTAGCTGGTCAGGAGAGGAAATAGACAGGATTTGGTGATGGATTGGTGACAGAAAAGAGAAGAGTCGATGAGTACGGTGGATGGAAATGTCATAAGATGGGCGATCATAGTGGGATTAGCTGGTGTGGGGTAAGATTACAAATTGAGTTTGAGGCCTGTTGAGTTGTCAATGCTTGTGACATTCAGGTGGAGCTGAGCAGTAGACGAGATCTCATGGGAGCCATAAGCACAGCATAACTAGAATAGTGACTGTGACAGTGCTAACAGAAATCCAAACCACAGCAATGGGAGGTTTTAGGGAAAGGGTACAATTTTTCTCCCATTTTTTATTGTGGCAGCAAAAATTGCAATTTTAGTGTCACAGGACAAGCAGAGCAATTGCTTCGGCTTTACAAATTTTGTCCCTTCACACTAGTGAAGCCAGATTTAAAGTTAGGTAGTCAGTGTAGTTAGGTAAATCGGGTCTAATATTGAGTGAAATCTAAAATGGAGGCCGTGCGGAGAATGACTCAGGGAAAACACAGGACAACTCATGGAATGTTAATGAAGTCCCGAAAAGGCCCTAGGCCAAAGTCCACCTCAAAGAAAGGTTAATGAACAGCCCCCAGCAAAAAGGTGCTGACTCAGAAGTCCTTCCTGACCAGATTACTTCTTTGGCCCACCTGTGTCCCACCCCTAGGTCCTTCCCACCTACATTCCATCACTGAAAGAACTATAAAAAGGGGAGACAACATCCCTTCCACGGATTCCACCTCTTGGGTCCCCTTCTTCCTCCGGGAGAAGTCTTTTCTGCTGTCCTTTAATAAACTTCTAATTTCTACTCTGACCTTGCCTCGGCGTGCTTCTTTGGTGTTATTCTTCAACATTGGGGAAGCAAGAACTCGTCACCGGTCAACAGTGGTAACACTAGTACATGGCTATGTTTCTGTTTTGTCTAGTGAACACAAAACATTTTGTCTTCTGAGAAGATATATGCCTTGGGATGATGGAAGAAATGTTTGGTGAAAGAAAAACGGTTGTATAACTGAATGTAGCCGTTAAAAGAAAGAGAGAAGGGAGATGAGAGAAGGAGCCAGGGGGTCAAATTAAAAACAAACAAGCAAATAAACAGACTTCCAACTGCTTCAAGCAATATCTGAAGAGGGGGAGAACTAGGACAGCACATTATAATCGAATGTAAAGTAGGACATATTTGGGTGATATTAGTTAATGATATTAAGTGTTACAGATAAACCAAGGAAAATGCAAGTTTGTGACACCTACATTAGATAAGCATATGAGGTTTAAGGAAAAGCAGATTGAATGAGTGGTAAAAGAGATCAAATTGCATGGGTAAAGGAGAAAATTTAGGAAGAGGTGACCAAAATGACTTTAACAATTCCCTCAGCCTGGTTAAATTTCAGATAGGTTTCTTCCTGTGACCTCTCTTTTCTTAGAGCATTTACGAAAGCATGTGCAATTTCAAACCCTTTCTCTGGCCCTTTGAGATGTAAATATTCTTCTCACAGCCTCTTGCCAGTTTCACAGTTTAGAAACATTTTTCTCAAGGACTTGAGAACCATCCCTTTGAAATGTAAAAAGGAAGATAGGTCCCCATTTCCTGAGGTCTTAGGTGGATAAGAACCTAATTTTCATTAGTGCCCTGTGGACTACCACAGGTGACCTAATCCCACTGATAAACCCCCACCTCCCCAGGGTTTCCCATTCCTATCCCATTAGCTCACATCTGGGTTCAAAACACGTCTGCCTTTTGTTTCAGCAGAGCTCTGTCTTGTTTTCCTATTGCAATATTCTTTGCACTTACAGTGGTCTTGAATAGTCTTGTATGTCTGTTTAACTCCTCTGGGTGGAATTTTTCTTTGACAGAAGTGACAGATAAGGTAGACTTTTCTTTTTTAAGAAGCATAGTGGTGAATGAGAGAGTGTAGCATTAGAGGACTTAGGTTCAAAGGTTTCTGTTTCCCAGACAGTTCATGATTCTAAAGCTCTACCTTCTAACTTCCATGTGGATCTTATGTTTGACCAATAAGATCTTGGACCTCTTGACATTCCTCTGGCTTGGTATCTGGACTATAACTATTGGCTAATGGATGGTGGTTCCTTGATGGTGTTTTTATCCATCTCTTTCTTTCACACCTGAACTGATTACTCTTAAAATATATTTGTATTTTTGTTTCTAAACCCATGACAGTTCCCTTTCTCTGAACACAGTTGAAAATGTGGTCATTCTGCAAACTCTTCCCTTCTCTCTGAGTTACTTATATTCCACTGATATAGTATGCAGAATAATACTTTTAATACATAATATTAAAAGCAATATAATCAAAATGAAAAACATACATGAACTTTAAAAAATGACTGCTATATTTTGCCTATTATATATTTTGTTATCCTCTTGAGTAAGAATACACAATGGTCAGTCAATGGGCCCCAATGAGATCTTTTTCATAAACAGAGACCACACCAGGAGGCTAACAGGTAAAAATATTAATGGGCATCCTGAAGGTCTTTTTCAAATGTAGAAGACCATAAGGCTCGCCTATGGGAACACTCCAGCCAACTCCTGTGTCCCAGAGAAGTAGAAAAATTGAAGATTGGAGTGAACTGAGTGGGTGTTATAGGAAGGATTTAAAACTCTGTCTAAAGGACACAATCAATAGCCTTGGTAACCTTTCAAATGCCTGTTTAAGAGATTTTGGTCAATGCTCATACTCCAAAACCATATAAGCTCCTAAGCTAACACAACAAACTGGGTTTTCCTGCTATCAGACTCACAGGAGTTCTCTCTCTTCTCACTTAAACAAATCCTACTCCATTTTCTCTTCTCTTCTATTAATGCTCATGGATTTTGTTCTTCAAATTTGTGAGATAAGAACCTAGAAGAAAATTGGTGAAGTGGGGAATCTAGTCTCATCTCAAAACTCCAATTTCACTCTCATCCATTCAGATAACAAACACTTATTACACCACATGCTGTTGGTCCTGGAAATATAGACAAGGCTAAAAAAAATGTAGACATGGCTATAAAAAATCTATATACTATATACCAGTGTGCTAAATATTTTATATACATAATTGATTCAGTCCCCAAAGCTCTTATAATAAAAATTACATTTATTAAGTTTTTCCAATGTGCCAGATATTTTGTTGCTTTTAATAATAGATAATCAATTTATTAAAATAGTCAATTTAGGCATCTGTGATGGTGACTTCTTCTCTGTGGCTCAACACATTGCTTAGCAATCTCAGAAGAACTGTGTAAGTCAGTGAGTGGCTTGTGAATTTTCATCTGATCTCATATCTTAGAACTGTTGGAGGACAGACAGAACTCTGAGTGTGGTGGGAACATGAGGTTAAGAATATAATTCTATAAAATGGGCCTGCTGTGCTGACCCCTACATGCTTCCTTTTCCAAGAAGCAATTTACCTGAAGGCCCTGCCTGGCCTAAGTGGACAGGATATGTTACATTGCTCAGCAGACTGCCTGTTAACGACAATAGAAATGCATGCTGAAGATAATGTCCATGGGAGGAACCCAGTATGTTTTATGACCAGATCCTGATACTCTGGGATGTTTTATGATAGTTCCTTCTAACCCTGAAATCTGTAAGAACGTATGGTTAAGAATCCAATTAGAACCCGTCAGCGTGGGCCAAGGTGACCTAGAGGTGCCATGGCAGTGGGGACTTGAAAGTCTGATGTCATCTTGCTGTCAGTCAAAATTCAAGGGTAGAACCTGGATGGGACTCTCTGGAAACTTCTCTGGGATCTCCAATGAAACTGGAATGCAGGAGAGGGATGTTGTCCCTCTCTTCTCTCAGAGGACCCACTCTCTGCCTTGAGAATGTCCCTTTCCTCTTTCCTATCCCTTCAATAAATTCATTCTTATTACTATGAGTGATTGACAGGTCTGAAATCTGGGTTGATTGCAAGAATTGAGGTTTGTAAAGGGGGTCATCATGATGCCTCAGTTTCTTAGAAAGCTCCAGCTCCACAACAGTACCTACACTATAAGGCATTTTTCTTGGCCTGATTCTCAAAATCTTGGTAGGCATCTGAACTGGTTCTTTCTCTTTTAGATTCTTTTCTTTTGTGCTTCTGATCAAGTCAGCACCCACCCTTTCCCAGGGGTTTTATGTAGTGACTGTAGGGTAATTCTAGATCATTAATTACCATTTCTGATTCCACAGGTATCTAATATATTGAAAAACAATGGCTGAGGCATGGCTTCCTGACTGAGAGGATAGCAAATAGCAGTGAGTCAAGAACAGATGAAATAGGCTCCACAATACCCAAGACTGTGTCTTTCTCAGAAAGCTGTGCCAAATTGTGCTTGTATTCGATAGGATTCTCCAGAAAAACACTACCAATAGGATATGTGTGTGTATGTACAGACATGTGTGTGTATCTATCTATGGAGAGAGAAAAAGAAAGAGGGAGGGAGAGTTTTTGAGACCTTGAGATATTGGCTCATGATCATGGTGGCTGGTTAGTCTGAAATCTGCAGGGTAAATGACAAGCTGGAGACCCAGGGAAGAGCTGATGTTGCAGCTTAAGTCCCCAAACAGTCAGTCTGGAGGTAGAGTTTCTTCTTCCTTAGTGGGGTGGGTGTGCCTTCAACTTTGTTTTTTTTCTCTCAAAGTTTTCAACTGATTGGGTGATACACAATCACATCATGAAGGGTAATTTTCTTTACTGATTTGAATGTTAATCTCACCTAAAAATTAATGTTACAGTAACATCTAGACTGGCATTTGGCAAAATGTCTGTGTGCTATGGGCTAGCCGAGCTGACAAATAAGATTAATCATCACATTGCTTTATATATATTATATGTCTATATCTCTCAGCAATCCTATGAAGTATAATTATCAACTCTGTTTTATAGATGAGGAAACTGAGAAAAAGAGGATAAGTGGTTTATCCTGGACAGCAGGGTTACTAATGGTAGAACAGAGATTCAAGCATAGTCTAATTTAAACTAGAACTCCAAACAGTAATGCTTTCACTTGGGTGAAGAAACCAAGGCATAGAGATAGTAAGCATTTGAAGTCAATAAAGAAAGAGGGGATAGTTGATGAAGCTTCAAGTTAGTACATAGGGCTTAGGATCCAAGTAGAGATATCAACTTTCAAAAGAAGGAAGGGCAGGTTGTACCCTGAGGTTCGTGGGAAAGAAGAATGTCTAGAAGAGCACCGGCAGCTTTTCAGGTTGCAGAAGAGCAAGGGAAGAGATTTTACTCTTGACTATCAAAATCATGTACTCAGTGAAGGAGTGGAATTCAGGGGCAAAGGCAAATATGGCTCATCTCTGAGTTGAATGGGACTGGAAGCTGATAAAAGGCAGCACTTTGTGATAATATCTATCTGGCAAAAATGGCTTTGGTCCTGATGTACTACTTTTTCCAAGGTTTTGTTGTAAAGGTGTGGAACAATTAGGACATGCCTCACTGCTAAGAGATTCCTATGGTATGAATTATCTTTTTTTTTAAATTTTTTATTTTTGGTTGTTCAAAACATTACAAATTTCTTGACATATCATATTCCACACTTTGATTCAAGTGGGTTATGAACTCCCACCTTCACCCCTGAATTATCTTTTCCCCATCCTGTGCTTTTCACCATTATGTTTTTTTGGGGGCATTAGAAAACTACAGGACAAGGGTTGGTCCCTGAAAACCTGAGGTAGACCTATGTGCCTTGTAACAGTCCCTCTAAAACAACAGCAGTCCACCATCTTGGACTCACTACTAGAAACAATGGGTCTTGAGATGATGTGATGAACAGTAGATAATTTTCAGTGAAATAAACTTATAACAACAAGCTTTGCAGTCAGGTGAGAACAAAAATAGTATTTAGGCCAGGAAGGAGAATCTTTCCACCAAGAGTGGAAGATGTCAAACAGGATATCTGGATAATGTAAAGGATGGAATTTGCCCACAATTTTGCCTGGAAACATTCCAGGATGTGGATAATGGTATTACTTACCTCTACCAGTACAGTATCCACAGGTCAGGATCTAGTCACTTGACAATGATTCTATGTGATGAGTTTTCCCAATCATTGCTCCAACTACTTACTTGTGTTAAATAGTTTAACCCTCATAACCACACAATCATAGTTAGATTATTCTTATTCTTATTTTACAAATGCAGAAATGAAGTTATTGGTTTAAAAAACTTATAATTCACATAGCAATAGTGAAGATTCAAACTCAATTGTGTTGCTGTAATTGTGGAGGGTAACCCACCTCATTTTTCCTGGATGCCTGCATGGACTGCAGTAACTTTTTTACTTTCTTGTGTGCTATGTATTGTCTGTCACACCAGTCCCCCGCAGTGGGAGTCAGACTTTTATTCATCTGTCTTCTTGTGCTAAGATTCTCAAACTTCAATGCATCTAGTAATCAACAGAATGAAGAAATATGATTCCAGATTCCCAACCCCAGAAATTCTAATTCTGGAAGTTGGAGTGGGTCCCATGAATTTACCGTAGACAGGCTTCCCAGGTAACTTTGAAACAGGTGTTCTGCAGACTACACCGAAGAACTATTTTAGGTGAGTAGGATTAGTTTTAGTTTATGGTTCTTTCTGGTATGTTCTTATAAATAACTAGGACCTGATATGTCAAATTCCACAGTTGACATTGTGTAAGTATATTTTATGGCTAAAAATGAAATGTTGGGCAATTTTTATTAGTTAGTATTATCTTTAAGAATCACTTCTATTTTCATTAGACATTTTAACCACATAAATATGTTGGCTGAACCTGACTCTTTGTTATAAAATCTTAAAAGTTTTCTATATAATTGACAGTTCTGGCCTGAATCATGTCATTATAGCTTACTGGACAATTATCTTTGAAAATACAATAATAGCAAATATTAGGAGTTTGCTTATTCTTTCTCCTTATTATTGAGAGTGAAGTGTTATTTAAAAATTATAACTATACATATACATATATGTTTGTAACTATATGTATTGTATATATTTCTACTTCATCACTTTTCAGTTTTCATGTCCAGTTTTCTAATAAAGGTGCATCTTTCAAATTTATCAATCCAATCTCTGTCTAGTGTTAAAATAAGGGAACTACTACAGGTTATTTCTTAATGTCAGTTACTCTCTATGATCTATTATGGTCTAGTTAATGTTCTCAAATTTCAGTGGTGGCAGTGGTGCTTGAGTGCCAGGTGTTTGGGAACTTTATTCCATTGTAGAAAGACAATGCTGAGGAAATTATTTAGCCTTCATGAGGTGTTTCATATGAGGTATTCAGACAGCCCAGTCACAGTGTAGATAGGGTATGTGGCAAGGCCAGATGTGCATATAGTCATCAACACTACTATCCTGACAACTAATCAGGAATCACGCGGGTACTGGATCAGCAACAGAAAGTGCTCAGGTGGTTGAAATCAGGTGTGTAATGACATTGTTGATTTAGGTAATCATCCAGTCAAGGTGGAACTCCAGTAGCACCCTGATAGGAAGGGGGATGTAAAGAATAGTCAAAAAAAAAAAAAAGTCTGTTGATGCCGTAAGGGAACATAAACCTCATTCTTTGTATAATTTCAGATGGAAAAATGACATATTTAGTTTGATAAGAATTGATTTAGGAGTTGGGGTTGGTGGTTCTGCACAGCTGTAAAAGATTCATTGGCAGAATATATATGAGAAACCAGGAAACAGAAATGAATATGATGACAAAATTTTTCTCTTTGATACTAGTAAGATAATGACATTTCCCTGGCTAGCTTTAAAAAAAAAATAAAAGAAAGCATCTATTATATGCCTCAAAATACCTCTTTCATATTCTAAGCAGACAAGAAAAACTATAGTATGTATAGTAAGATGACTTAAAAATATGAGACAAAGTGAAAGAAAAATAAGGAAGAATAATAAAACAAGGCTACAAGAAAAGTAACTAGCATACATGCTATAAATTTCTCACCGACTCTAAAGGTGGGACATCATATTGATACTGAGTTTCCTAATGAGACAAAACAAAGACAGAATTAAAATAGTGATGAAATTCATGTTGTCTATATAATAAACCATACCAGCTTGAGGTGAAGACCTGCATTTGAAATCTATGAAAATTTTCTCCCTCGGTTTTTATGAGTGGTACATAGAATGAAAGAATGGAGAGTAAGATTTTCTTATACCAGCTTCTCATAGCATTTTCAGTGTAGGCTAAATCATCCATGTAATGCACAACATAATAGAAGTGATTCTAAGAACATCCCAGACAAGAATCTGGATTTATCCTTGGAGAAGCACAGGACTAGAAAGGCCCATGCTCTACAAGAGCTTCAGAAAACCTGGCAAAGTGCAAAGAGGCAAGTTTCATATGTCTTCCATGTCAACTGGTGCAGGCTGAAGTTCTTATACTTTTATTAAAATTTAAGAGTTTAAGGAGGAAAAAAAAAGAGGGCAGAGTAGAAGAAAGGTGTGCTTTCCGCTTGCTCTATGGCTCGGGTTTCAAGCAGTGGCAGTACTCTCTCCAGCTAGGTGGGTGACAGGGAATTTACCAGAATTCAATGTCCGAATCAAGCATAGAGACACAGAAATTTGGGTGCTTTGAACATACAATGGAAAAGAATACCTTGGGAACCCAGCCAGTACCGCCAGCAATACAGGTTCACTACAGGTGACATGGGTAAAAGTTGGTCATGGGGGAACCAGTGCAACGGACAGGCAACCTGATCTCAACTGATCCAAAGGCAGCTCAGCAAGCTGGTGTGTAAAAAGTGCTGCCTTGGTAAGTAGAGTAGAGGCTGGCTTTGAACTCACGATCCTCCTGCCTCAGCCTCCTGAGTCACTGGGATTACAGGTGTGCACCATTTTGCCTGGCTCCATTTTCTTTTCTTTTAATGAACTGTCATTTTACTCTTTTATAGACTACTCATTTTATGTAACTCATGCCACTACTATTTGTGTTGTTGTGATTGTTAGTACTGTTGAGGGCGTAGTTGACACCAGTAGTATATTTTAATGCCATATCTAGTTCATTTATTTATTATTACTATTGTTGAAGGCTGATCCTGTCATTATTCACTTTGTATTCATTAGTATTGTACATATCCTAGTAGGCACTGGACAATTATATTAATTCTGTATGCTCATTTCTACAGTTGTTGCTGTTGCTTGTCTCCTCTTTCTCTGAGAGTGGCTGGGAAGCAACTAGAATAGTACAGGTTCACAGGATAGACTTTTCTACTGAGCTGCACCCATGACTCAGACAAGTGACAGTGTACTTTGTTCCACACACAAACTAATGCTGCTCAAACTTTGATAATACTGTAACACATAGAACAAGGGAGACAAAAACCCTGAATTAAGATAAGGCCCCAAGTAGGAACAACTAGAGATGGATGTCTGATTCCACTCTTAGACATCTACTCCTACAGCAAATCAGAAAAGATTCTGTAAAGATCAATCAGAAGAACTCTCAAGGTTATAGCAGCTCTCCAGGAGTGAATTAAGTCAGCAGTTCTGCAGCAGAAAACTGAGGGGCATTGACAGTGGAAACTAACACTTGAATTACATTGAGATTTTCTTAAAGCTAAGAGATAACTTAGGACTTATTATAAAAGAGAGAAGTAAACATCAAAGAACAGCCTCACAAAAGAGAAAGAAGACTCTATCTCAACAGATGCACAAGTCCAAGACCTCTGAAAATATGAAGAAACAAATAAGCTTCCCATCAAAATTTAAAATCCCCCAAGAAAGGAACACACAGACATGGAAGAGGATGAAATTCCACAGAGAGAATTTTAAAGGTTTCTTATTAAAATGATTTAAAAGAAGATCTAAGAACAAATTAAGAGAGCAAATACATGGAGTAAGAAATAGTTTCAATAGAGAGAGAGATTCTGAAAAGAATTTACTCTTTCTTCTTTATAGCCATCACTTGCTACCTCTCTCCTGCTTTACCTCTGTTCACTTTCTGAATATTTTAAGCCTTCTTTTGCCTTCTTACCTCATTTACTCTTCTTTTTCTTTTCTTTTTTTGGTACCAGGGATTAAACTCAGGTGTAAATGAATTAAATAAACAATTCTAAGTATTACCAACAGATTAGACTACATAGAAAACAGAACCCAAAGCCTTGAAGACAAGGTGTTTGAACTGTAATATTCACACACAGTAAAGAGAATTAGAAAAGACCATGATCAGTATCTACAAGAACTCAGGGACAACATTATGAGATCAAACTTGAGTCATTGGAATATAAGTGGGCATAGTAATACAGGCCAATGTCATTAAGAAACTTTTCAATAAAATAATTGCAGAAAAATTCCAAATGTTAGGAATAAGATCAACATCCACATAGAGAATTATAGAAAATCCCAAATAGACAAGGTCAAAAAAGAAACCCTACAAGATATATCATAATTAAAATGCCTGATATAGAGAGTAAGGATAGAATATTAAGAGCTGCAAAAAAAAAAAAAAAGATATCAGGTAACATTTAGATGCAAATATCCTTAATAAAATATTAGCAAAGTGCATTAAGAAGATTCTATACTATGATCAAGTTGTATTTATCTCAGGGAGGCAAAGTTGGTTCAATATGTATAAATCAATAAATGTAATTTATCACATAATTACCAAGACAAAAATTACATAGTAATTTCAACAGATGCAGAGAAAGCCTTCAACAAAATTTGTCACCTATTCCTGCTAAAAACACTGAAGAAACTAGGGAATGAAGGAAGTTATCTTAGCATCAGGAGCATCATATATGACAAGCCCAAAGCTAACATTCTTAGAGAGGGACTACTGAAAGCATTTCTTTTAAAAATCAGGAATAAGTCAAGGATTTCTTTTTCACTACTCCATTTCAATACAGTTCTTGAAACTCTAGCCAGAACAAGTAGGCAAAAGAAGAAAATCAAAGGGATACAAATGGGGGCGGGGGGAGAAGTCGTAACTAATGACATAACTCTATCACTAGAGGACCCAGAAAACTCCACCAGAGGACTTCTAGATCAGATAAATTCATAAACATAGCAGAATACAAGATCAACATATAAAAATCAGTATTTTTCTTATGTTCCAATAATGAATCTAACTACAAAAAAATCAGTATCTTTTTATGTTCTAATAATGAATATGCTGAGAAAGAAACCAAGAACATGACTATATAGTAGTGTAAAAAAATACTTTGGAATGAATCTAACTAAGGAGATGAAAGATGTCCTAAAAAAATTAAAATACTGAAGAAAGAAACTGGAGAAAATCTTAGAAGATGGAAAGATGTTCATGGATAATCTGAATTAATGTCAGAATGGCCATATTACAAAAAGCAATATACATATTCAATGCAATGTACTCATCAAAATGCCAATTGCATTCTTCACAGAATGAAAAATAAATGGTTCTAAAATTTTATGGAAGAATAAAAGACCCAGAATAGCCCAAATAATTCTTAGCAGAGCATCACAATACTTTATCTGAAATTACATTATAGAGCTATAATTAAAAGAACAGCTTGGTGTTGGCATAAAAACAGTCATGAAGACCAATGGAATATACTAAAAGACACAGAGATAAATACAGTCATCTTTAAGAGATTTACCAAAAGCATATGTTCAAGAAAAAAAGCTTTTAAATAAATGGTGCTAGGAAAACTTGGTATCTATATATAGAAGAATGAAGCTAGATCCCCATCCCAAACCTTGCACAAAAATCAACCTAAGGTGGATCAAAAACTTGGGAATTAGACAAGAAATAGTGCAACTGCTAGAAGAAAACGGGAAACACTCCAACAAAAGTTGCAAGCACCGACTTCCTTAATAAAACTCCTAACGGTCAATAAATGAAACCAGGAATCATAAAGTAGAATGGCACTAAATTAAATAGCTTCTGTACACTTAAAGAAATACTTAAGAGCATGAAGAGACAGCCCACAAAATGAGAAAATCTTTACCAGCTACTCTTCCAACAAAGAATGAATATCCAAAATATATCCAGAATATATCTAGAAGTAAAAAAAAAGCACTAATAACTTAGTAAATGGGCTAAACATCTGAATAGATATTTCTTGAAAGAAATGCAAAAATGGTCAACAAATATGTGAAAAAGGTCTCAGCATTCTTAGCACTCTGGGAGATGCAAATCAAACTGCCCTGAGATATCATCTCACCCCAGTTACATTGGGAATTATTGAAAATACAAATAACAATGACTGAGAAGGATGGGGGAAATGTCCACTCATACACTGTTGGTAGGAGTGCAAATTAGCACAACCACTCTGGAAAGCATCATCAGATTCCCCCCAAAACTAGGAACAGAACCACCATATGACCCAACTATCCTACTCCTCAATATTTATCCAAAAGAACTAAAGTCAGCCAACTCTAGCAGTACATGCATACTCACATTTATAGTAACACAATCCATAATATCCAATTTATGGAACCAGCTTAGGTACCTATCAATAGATGAATGAATAACGAAAATATGCTATGTATACAAAATGGAATTCTACTCAGCCATTAAGAAAAATGAAATTATGTCATTGGCTGACAAATGGACATAATTGGAAAACATCATGCTGAGTGAAATTATTTGGACTCATAAAGTCAAGGGTTGAATGTTTTCACTCATATACAAAAGGTAGAAATAAGGAATGAAAAAAAAGGGATCGCATGAAAATAGAATAGACATCAGTAGAGTAGAGGTAGGGAACAATGGAGAAGGAGTAGGGGAGGCAAAGAGGAAGAAAAGAGGAATGAAGGTGAACAAATTATGCTATGCATGTATGAATATATCACAATGTTTCCCCATTTTATTTATAATGCAGCAATTAAAAATAAAAGGAAGACCAATAGAGGAAGGGAATTAAGTGGAAGGATGAGAGAAGGAAAGGGTTTTGTTTTAGCTGGCTTTTTCATTGCCATGACCAAAAAACCTGACAAGAACAATCACAGGAGAAGAAATTTATTTTGGGGCTCATGGTTTCAGAGGTCTCAGTCCATAGAAGGCCGGCTCCATTTCTTGGAGCTTGACGTGAGGCAGAAAAGTTAGTGGTGGAGGGGCTGGGGATGTGGCTCAAGTGGTAACACGCTTGTCTGGCATGCGTGGGGCGCTGGGTTTGATCCTCAGTACCACATAAAATAAAACCGAAAAATAAATATTAAAAAACTCTGTCTCTGTCTCTTCTCTCTCTCTCTTAAAAAAAAAAAAAGTTAGTGGTGGAGCAAAGTGGCTCAGGACATTGCACCAAGAAGCAGAAAGAAGGTGGTGGTGGTGGTGGTGGTGGTGGTGGTGGTGGTGAGTGCTCTTTTCACCATAACAAAGTATAATCCCCAAAGGCAGGGCCCCGTGACTTACCTCCTTCAGCCATACCATACCTGCCTTCAGTTACCATTCAGTTTATCCCTTCAGGGGATTTATTCACTGATTGGATTTAGGCTCTCAAATACCAATTATTTTACCTGGGAACCTTCTTGCATTGTCTCACACATGAGCTTTTGGGGGGCACCTCATATATAAATGATAACAGGGTTAGTACTAGGATTAGAATGGAGCAAATTATGCTATGTGCATTTATTTATATGACAAATAGCTACAGCATTAATAAATAAAAACATTAAAAGTTGAAGAGTTTAAGACATTGTATTTAAATAAATAGCCACTCTATAGACACAGCTATTGGCAAATTAAAACATGTCTGAAACTGGACTATTTGCCTTGGATCCATTGTTCAAACAAATTAAAGACAAAGTACTCAAAGCTCTACTCCTTAGAGAATTCTTGAAACTGTTGTAGTTTGGAAAATGTTTATGCCAGGAAAATTAATTGATCATTAAGGCTTAGATAGATCTTACCGAGGATATTTACCTTAAGTATGGTGACTGGTCAGTGATACCACAGTAACTAGGGTGATTTTATGCCAGTTTATATGACAGATGTCTGTTAAAATTTATGGCAGTCAGCATTCCTTCTGCTATGAGCCAGCTCATGAGCTCTTTGTGAAAATCCATCTGGCTATATGTTATTATCTTATATTGCTAGAATTGAGGAGAGCACTTAATTGTTCTCCTATTTGTGGTGGGGATGGATTTCATATTTTAGGTTAGCTACAGTGTTCAAGTGGGTGAATATGTGCTATGTGATGAGAATATCATAATATGATAATAATGGTGCTTCTTGCATATTTATTATATACTTGGTACCTGTGCTTTGTTTCATTTGATCTTCAGCAACTATTCAGTTATTTTTAAGGAGATTGTCCCCAATTTGCAACTATGAAAACTGGAGTTTAGAGTTTAATTATCTTACCTACATTCACATAGCTACAAGATAAAATGTTCACTCAGGTATGTAGACTTATTCCAAAATCTGTGTTCTTTTTTCTTTACCAGAAAGACTCAGTTTTGGGTCTTTGATTTTCAGCTTCTTCATTTACAGGTCACAGGTCTTGGAATGGATCCTTGCTTAAGGGCCTTCTGTTATGCTGTATGCATGAATGTGTTGTCACACCCAGAGGCTTATCTGTCATTCTCAGATAGGGGCTGTCCCAACAATTTTTGGAAAAATAAATCTAAATGTTATTATGTATGGCATAGTAGTAGATTCAAATTAAAAAAAAATTTCATTTTCATTCAGAATCCTTGACAATTATTATATGATTTAAATTATTAAAAACATTTATAGGCTTCTTGTTCTGCTTAAGATTTCCTTTGCTGTGTGAAAGCTATTTGGTTTGATTAATACTATTTGTCTATTTTGCTTTCATTGCTATGCTTTTAGGCTCTTATCCAAAAAATCCTTGCCCAGTTTAATATCACGATGCATTTTCCCTATCTAATTATAGTAGTTTTTTTTTTTTTTTTAGTTTTGGGCCTCACATTTAAGTTTTTATTCAATTTGAGTTGATTTTTATATATGGTGTGAGAGATGGGGTAAGTTCATTCTGTATAGAGATATCACTATTGGTATTTATTTTTAGTTGATACAAAAGGACATAAAATTGTTCATTTTAATGGGGTACCATGTCATATTTGATACATGTATATATTGTATAATGTTTAAATCAGGTTAAACATGTATCTCCTCAAACATTTATTACTTTTTAAAGGCAAGCACCATTTATTGAAGATAGTATCCTTTCCACAATGTGTGTTCTTGTCAACTTTGTCAAAAATTACTTGGTTATAGTTGTGTAGATTTATTTCTGAGCTCTTATTTTTGTTCATTGGTCGATACATCTTTTTGTTTTTGTTGTTGTTGTTTGTTTTTGTTTTTTGCCAGTACCATACTGTTTTGGTATGTTGTTTAATTTAACTTTGAAGTATATTTTAAAGTTGAGGGGTGGCGTGATATTCCAACTTTGTTCTTTTTGCTGAAGATTGTGTTAGCTATTCAGGATCTTTTATTGTTCCTTACAAAATTTTCTTCATTTTATTTTTTGGTTAACATAATGCTTGTACATATTTATGAGGTGCAATATGCTGTTTTGATTCCTGTATACATTGGGTAACTATCAACTAGGGGTAATCCCCTAGATTTTGAACTTTTTTATAGTGAGTATATTTAAATCCTCTATTTTGAGACATACAGTGCATTATTGTTGATTATATTCACCATACTGTACCACAGGACTACTATCCAGCTGTAACAAAGTACTTGATCAAACTCTCTTCATCCCCTCTCCCTCCTACTCTCCCCAGTGTCTGTTGACCATTATTCTATTTTTACTTCTATATGATCATCTTCTTTAGATTATACCTATGAGTGATATCATAAAGTGTTTGTCTTCTGAGTCTGACATGTTTCACTTGATATAATGTTCTCTAGGCCCATCCAAAGTGCTTGAAAATGACAGTTTAATTTTTTAAAATGGCTTAATAACATTTCACTGTGTATATGTATATGTATGTGGACATTTATGTTCCTTCCATATCCTGGATATTAAGAATAGTGATGCAATGATCATGGGTGTGCAGGTATCTCTTTGATGTGTTTACTTATTTAATTACCTTTGGAAATTGCCCTGTAGGAGGATTATTGGATTGTATGGTGTTTCTATTTTTAGTTTAGTTGTTTTTTTTTTCAAAACCACTGTACTGTTTTCCATAATGGTTAGTTTACATCCTGGCCAACGGTGTTTAGAGTTCACTTTTCTATGCATCCTTATGAACCCAGCATTTTTTTTTAAGTCTTTTTGATAATATTCATTCTAACTGGGATGAGATGAAGTCATTATAATTTTAATTCTTTTTTTTTCTCTTTTTTTTTTTTGGGGGGGGGGAGGTATTGGAAATTGAACCCAGGGGTGCTTTACCACCAAACTCCTTTCTCAGACTTTTTAAAAAAGTACTTTGTTTTGAGACAGGATATTGCTGTGTTACTTAGGACCTTGCTGAGTTGCTGAGGCTGGCCTCAAACTTGCAATTCTCCTGTTTCTGCCTTCTAAGTCACTGGGATTATAGGCATGACCACTGTGCCTGGCTGTAGTTTTGATTTCTTAAAAAACTAAAAAAATAGAACTACGCTATGACACAATAATTCTAATGCTGATGAATAAAATCAGTTTGCCAAAGAAATATCTGCACTCCTTTTTTTATTGCAGCAATAAACAACAAGTTTGTTTTAAACAACAAACTAATGAACAAAGAAAATGAGGTATGTTCCTATATGAATACATGACCCCTTATTATGTGTTAGCATGCACATATCAGAGATCTCATTGAAATAGAAGAGTACTGGTTACCTAAGGCTGGAGAATGTTGAAGAGAGGAGGGGATAGGGAAAGAATGAACTGTGGGTATAGTCTTATAATTAGACAGAAAGTATACATTCTGGTGTTTTATTTCACAGTAAAGTGACAAAAGTCAACTATAATGTACATATCAAAATAACTGAGATTGGTTCCATAGCTCAGCTGTTGTGAATTGAGCTGCTATAGATACTGATGTGACTGCATTAGTGTAGTATGTTGATTTTAAATCCTTTGGGTATTTAGCAAGGAGTGGTATAACTGTGTCAAATGGTAGTTCCATTCCAAGTTTTCTGAGGAATCTTCATACTGCTTTCCAGAGTCGTTGCACCAATTTGCAGTCTCACCAGCATTGTATGAGTGAACATTTTCCCCATATCCTTGCCAACATTTATTGTTACTTGTGAAGAAAATGTGGTATATATACACAATGGAATATTACTCAGTAACAAAGAAGAATAAAATTATGAAATTTGCCATTAAATGGATGGAATTGGAGACTATCATGCTAAGTGATATAAGCCAACACCCCCCAAAAAACAAAGGCCAAATGTTTTCTCTGATATGTGCATGCTAACACACAATAAGGGGGGCAGAGAGAAAAATAGAAGTTCATTGGATTAGACAAAGGGGAATGAAGGGAAGGGATGGGGTATGGGAATAGGAAATACAGTAGAATGAATTGAACATAATTCTATGTTCCTATATGAATACATGACCTGTGAAACTCCACATCATGTACAATCACAAGAATAGGATCCTGAGTTATACTCTATGTATGTATAATATATCAAAATACACTCTACCATCATGCATATCTAAACAGAGCAAATTTTAAAAAGTGTAAAAAACCTAGCTAGATGAGAAGATTTTGATGTTTTACTACAAAGAAACAATAAATGTTTTAGGTGATGAATATGCTATTTATACTGATTACAATGTACATGAAAAACCTCACATCACATTACATCACATAAGTCTTTACAATTATATCTCTTTAAATTAAAATATTATAGAACATGAATTATATTTTCTTATTATGTTATTTTTTGAATTGTTAAAGAGTTTAAAAATTTTTTATAATGTTTAAATAATTCTAGGTATATCTATTACTTATTTGATGCTGAGTTCTTTGTCAGGATTCATTACTGTTATGATAGTCTTTCAATAACTAATTTTGACTCACCATATGACAATCTAATTCATAAAATGATTTCTGAAAGACATTGTGATGAACAAACAGGAGTTTCTTTTACATTTTGTCTTCATAGTATAAACCTTGACATAGTTCAAATACTCTGCTCTCATGGGAGGAATAGATGAACTCTAGATAGGGCAGAGGGGTGGGAGGGGAAGGGAAGGGGCAAGGGGTTAGCAAGGATGGTGGGATGTGATGGAAATCATTATCCAAAGTACATGTATGAAGACCCGAATTAGTGAGAACATACTTTATTATAACCAGAGATATGAAGAATTGTGCTGTATATGTGTAATAAGAATTGTAATGCATTCCTCTGTCATTTATTTTTAAAAATCAATAAAAAATTAAAAAAAACCACAAAATACTCTGCTCTCAAGAAATACTATTTATTCACACAAAAATGTAAGGATGAAATGTGTGTGTATATGTACTTTTAAAAATTTACTCTCTGAAGTTATTAATTTTATTTTGTGGTAACAAACTCTGAAGAGTACTGATAAATTGGCTTAAAGCAATTTTGCTTTTAGATTGTATATCATAATGTATTTCTTGTAAGGAGTCATAAACTTCATTATATAAGGGTGCTCTCCTGGAGTCAGAGCTTAGGGTCTATAAAAGAACTACATTGAAGGGCTAATCATCTGAGGTCTCTTGGAAGAAGAGCTCACTTTTATTCTAGATTTTGAAATGATTGATGAAGAAGACTATTACATGAAATCAAAAGATATAGGAAGTTAGAGATTGGAATTTAAAGCATCCTCAAAGATGCTAAGAATAAGTTATAGATAGAGAGTTCAGAAACAGGAGGGTACAGTGGATAAAAATGTAGTCTTGAGTTTAGGACTGAAGTATTCAAATTAGATCCATAGGTTCTATTTTTACTGATATATGTGTGTGTGTGTGTGTGTGTGTGTGTGTGTGTGTGTGTGTGTGTTTTAAGTGGATCAAGACAGATTAAAGACTGATTCCATACTTTTGTATGAGACAGAAGAATCAGAGTAACAGATTTGTTTAGTAAATTTCATGTTTAACTTTACTTAGCACTAACATACAGCAAAGCATAATAGATTCTTCCTGTGACTAGGTTTGGTCATAGTCTTGGGAGGAGTCTAGAATACAAGTAATACAAATAGGGCCTATCAGAAAAAAAATTAATTAACAAAATAACTTTTAATTTGGGAACTGAGGAAGATTTAAAGGGAATAGGTAACTCCTGCTGGAATTCTAAGGATTAGTAGGATTCTAGTAGATATGAAAAAAGGGAAAGATATTTGAGGTGAAAGGACCAGGGCTAATCAAGGGCAGAGACAGAATTGTTGGTCAATGAGTTGCAGAGAATATGCAAAAGATTTAAAGAGTTTTAAGTTCCTTGTAAAATCATATCTTAAAATCTACACTTAAATCAGGGCTCCATGAATGGGAAGGCCTCATAATAATGTGCCAATGATTTTTATCCCACTTGTTTCTTGTGTGAGAAATTGCAATGTGATCAAAGGATAGACTTATGGGATAGAATGTCAATAATGCTAGACAGGCTTATATTTTGTCTCATACATATAAGAAATTGGAAATTTATGTAGTGTCTTCACATATTTTTTTTAAATTTTGGTACCAGAGATGGAACCCAAGGGTGCTTAACCACCGAGCCACATCCCCAGTCCTTTTAAAAAAATTATTTAGAGGCAGGGTCTCACTAAGTTGATTTAGGGCCTTGCTAAGTTGCTGAGGCTGGCTTTGAACTTGTGATTCTCCTGCCTCAGCCTCCTAGCCTCTGGGATTACAGGTGTGTGCTACTGTACCCAGCGTCGCATATATTTTCTAATTCCATTTTCTCAAAAACTTCATGAGTTATTGAGGAAAAATATTCTCTTATCCCATACTAAGCAATTTAGATTTTGAAACACTTGCTCAAGGTTACATAATTGGTAAGTGGTGGAAAAGGGCTTTGACTTAGGATTCTTAATATCAGATTTAGTCTACTACCACACATACAGAACAATAGAAAAATAACCATTGGAGCTGATTAATTAATAGTATGAGGGAAGACTCCACAGAAAGAAGAGTAAGGAATTTACCTACAAACCTTAAATTTCCTGGCAAGAGAGCTTTATAATCCTTAATTTTAAGAAAGAGTGTTTTCTTCATTGGTTGTTGGGCTAGCTATGAAAAAGTCAACTGCTGCAATGTACTGTTAAACTGCTGTATCTTAATTTGAAATCAGTTGGTCTTGTCATGGCCCATTTAGTTGTTATTTAAGTGGATAATGGTGAACCTGACTTCTGTAACAAATAGAAATGAGTGAGCTCTTAGTAAATGGAATCTATATTCAAGTTCATGTTTACTCATAATTTTATTACAAGGACAAATGGAAGAGTAGGATTCTTTAAGGAGTTACTGAGGATGTTCAGAAAAACAAATACAACAGTACTATTTTCCATTTACAGTAATTTCTTTTTAATTTTTTAAACAACAAGAAGGAATTTCAAGTGTTTCTTTGATGGCCCCATCAATCTTCACAATGTTCCTGTAATTCAGGTAGGTGGTAAGAATTGCTATTTAAAGAAAGAAGTTGTTTAATGTTTATTTGTTATAAAACAGAGACTCATAGGAAGAGAAAACTTCCAATAAGAACACTTTAGTTTGAAATATTACATATAATAACAAGAAATAAAGAATTATCCAAGGTAGGAAAACACTAAATGTAACTAATCTATTGGAATATGGAAATTTTTCATAGTAAATTTAAAGAGAAAATAAATCATAATAAAGATTAAAAATAGAAAAATGCATGATGCTTCAACTAAGCTCAATAAACATTTATTGAGTGCCTGATGACTTTAAACTTTAATCATTTTTTTGTTTCCAGTTATATTGAAGAGTGTTGGTGCTTATGTGCTGAGGATTAAAGATATTTTTAAAATGCTGAAGAAGTCTCTGTAAATCACAAGCGGTACATGAAAATGAACTTTAATAATGAGTTTGGTTGAAGGTGGTAATAAGGAAAGAAAAATAATAAAAGTCCTTAGTAGGGCCTCTGCTGAAGGCTTGCATAAATTGGAATGGAGTAAAAACAAAGCTCTCTCTTCAAGTACAAATTATGGAAAAGTGATAAAGGATCATGATCAAGTATTCATTTACACTATGGACAAAATAAAAGGGAAAAAATAGCCACAGTATGAGAATTTTTTAAGTGAAAGTTGGAGGGATTTCTGAATAATGACATTGCCTAAGAGAATGCTCGACTGCACTGGTAAGGCAGGTTGTGCAATATTTTTGGATGAGAAAAGAGATGGAGATATAGCAATATGTGTCTTCTGTGTCCTAAGCCTCAATGTGTGCATCTGTATGTGTGTATGTGCATGCATGTATGTATGTTAAGACTGTACTGTTGAGAAATTGCTGAATTCTTTTTGGGAAATAGAGCAGGGAGGAAATTCAAGGATAGATTTCTGTTCTCTTCAGCTTATTTCTTCAATTTTTCTGAGTCTACAAGTCTAGGAAAGTGTTTTCATGTTAAAATTTGCTGTTCCTAGCAATTAAAAGTGTGTCCAAAACAATTAAGAAAAGATGGAAAAATCAATTGCTCAATGTGTATTGTGTATATATTGTGAGATGCCTTCAAATTTTAAAGTAGGCCATGAATTCCTTTCATCTATGTCTGTTAGAATCTCAAAGCTGTTCAAGGCTGCTAGTTCCTGCCTGTCAGCAAAAAAGGGTCTCCAGCTGATAGTGACTTGATCTTCCAGAAGTATATATTTTTTTCCCAAAGTTTATCAATTTTAAAAGAGAAGTTGTATCAGGCAATACTTATCCTGAAAAAAAAAATGAAGCTCTAGAATTTCAGAGGTGGGGCCAGAGGGATTGGGGAAGACCTAATATTGGCCAAGGCTCTTTTAATCACACTATAGAGGAGATTACATATATAGTTCATTTTTGGCTGCTGTTATAGAATATCATATGCTAGGTAAATTATAAATGACAAAGCTTATTTGGCTCATGGTTCTGGAAGCTTGGAACTCCCAGGTTAAAGGGCCACATTTGATGAGGGTCTATGTTCTGTCATAACATGGCAAAGGGCATTGTGTGGCAAGAGACTAAGCAAGAAAAGTGAGGAAAGGAGGTGGGACTCATCCTTTTTATCATCAGCCCACTCCTGCAGTGTGATATTAATCTGTTCATGGGGGTGGGAGGGTGGAGCCCCTATGACATAAATTCCTCTATTAAAGGTCCCACCTCCCAATACGATCATAGTAGCAATTAAATTTCAACCTGAGTTTTGAAAGGCACCACCTACGCTAAAGGTGCACAGAGGAACAAAGGATAATAAAATAGTAAATTGATAGCATGATCAAGAGGAAATAACTGGAAAGAGTAAAAAAAAAATTGAAAAGGAGAAGACATCCTAGGAGAAGCCCGACCCATGATGCATCCTGACACAGGAGAGGAACACTGCGTTATGGTCCCCTATTCACCATCGTGTGGCTGCTCCCAAACTGCCTCCATTTTGGGTCATTGCAGCCACCACCATAACCCTCCCCACATGGTATTCTCCACCACTGGACATCAGACAGAGCCAGAAGGCATCTGCCCCTTGTAGCACTGCATGCCACACTGTGGCATCACTGAATGGGCCACCCAATGTCATTGTGTATCCCGTCCTTCCAGCCCCATCTCTGAAAGCAGTTGCTGTCATCTTGGAACACCTCCACTGCCATCGTGGGTCACCTCCGCTGCTGCCTCCACCATCTTTAGCTGGAGCAGCTTCCACCTTGGGACATTGACTGGGGCCTGGAAGCCCAACATCAAGGTAATTATAGGCTTGACGCTACTGCCACCACCAACCAGGGACATGGCGGCTTCCATCTAGAAACAACAACCAGGACCTGGTAAAATGTTACCAAGGTCCCTGTGGGCCAGAGGTATCTGTACTAGGTGTGCTAACAGACCATTATCCTGTTGCAGAGGCAACAGGGATCCTTGCATGGGTTTACCTCTCTTTTTTCTCCTGATAATAGCCAACTTCTTTTGATTATCCTTTCACTAATCCTGTAATCTAATACCTCTTTATTCTCACATCCTACCTCATAAACATTACAGCCTACACTCCCCCAACCATTAGGAACTGTAAACTGTTATGTAAACCTACTGGCTATATGGTAGATGATAATGGAACTCATCATTTCTACTTATAGAGACAAAACTCTAAATGTCAAAATAGAAGCTAATTGATTTATGGCTGCATATTGGTTGCATTGGGTGCTGTAAACAGTGATATCCCCCTTAAAAGTGAGGTACTGGTAACCTGCAGGAACACTACAAGACTATAGGGTAGAGCTGAAAAACCTCTGCATAGATCTGTACTGCAAGAGAGGAAGACACATAGACAACATGAAAAAGCAAGAGAGGAAAGTGTCCTAAACAAAACAAGATACTACAACAATAGAATCCATTGATAGTGCAGTAGATGAAATGTCAGAGAAGGAGTTAAGATGTATATAATTAAAATGATCTGCAAATTAAAGAATGACTTAAGTGAGCAATTACAGGCAAAAATTGATCACAACAATAAAGAGATAAAAAAGAAAATCAGCCAATCATTGATCACACCACCAAAGAGATAAGAGAGAAAATACAGCTAACAAAAGATTACTTCAAGAAAAAGAGATTCTGAAAAAAAAAACACCAAACAAACAGAAATTTTTGAAATGAAGGAAACAATAAACCAAATAAAAACTCAATAGAAAGCATGACCAACAGACTAGATCACTTGGAAGACAGAACCTCACACAATGAACACAAAATATACAAATCATAAAAATAAAGTTGATCACACAGTAAGGATAGTAAGAAACCATGAACAGAACATCCAAGAATTATGGGGCAATATCCCAAGACCAAATTTAAGATTTATTGTGATGGAGGAAGCCACAGAGATTCAAACCAAAGAAATGAACAATCTCTTCAATGAAATAATATCAGAAAATTTCCCAAAATGCAGAATGAATTGAAAAATTAAATACAAGGAGCCTATAGGACACCAAATGTACAAAATTACAAGAGATCTACACCAAAACACATTATAATGAAAATGCCTCACATACAAAATAAGGATAGAATTTTAAAGGCCACAACAGAGAGGAATCAGATTACATATAGGGAGAGACCAATTCATATGTCAGCAGATTTTTCAACCCAGACCCTCAAAGCCAGGAGATCCTGGAACAACATATACCAACTTCTGAAAGAAAATGTATGCCAACTGAGAATATTTTTTTTAAAAAATATTTTATTTTTTAGTTGTAGATGGACACAAAATCTTTATTTTATTTTTATGTGGTGCTGAGGATCGAATCCAGGGCCCTGCACGTGCTAGGCAAGCACTCTACCGCTGAGCCACAACCCCAGCCCCCAACCGAGAATCTTATATCCAGCAAAATTAAGCTTTAGATTTGATGATGAAATAAAAACCTTCCTTGATCAACAAAAGTGAAAAGAATTTACAACAAGAAAGCCTGCACTACAGAACATATTGGCAAAATATTCCATGAGGAGGAAATGAAAAGCAACAATGAAATCTGCAAAGGGAGGAACTACACTAAAAAAAAAAAAAAAAAGCCAATCAAAGGAGAAACCAAGTTAAGGTTAAAAACCAAAAATAAACTAAAGTGACCGGGAATGCAAACCATTTCTCAATTAACCCTGAATGTCAGGGCCTAAATTCATCAATTAAAAGACACATACCGCAGATTGGATTAAAAAACAACAACAGTATGCTGCCTTCAATATGAGACACTCATCTCACAGGAATAGACATCCACAGACTGAAGGTAAAAAGACAGTAAAAAAGGTATCACTCACATGGATCGCATAAACAAGCAAGGGTTTCCATCCTTGTATCAGATAAAGTAGACTTCAAACCAAAAGTTAGTGAAAAGGGATAAAGAAGGTCATTTCATACTGCTTAAGAGAATCATACATCAAGAAGACATAACAATCATAAACATCTATGCCCCAAACAATGGGGCATCTACATATATCAAACAAACCCTTCTCAAATTCAAGAATCAAATAGACTATAACACAATAATACTGGGTGACTTTAACACACCTCTCTCACCATTGGATAGGTCTTGCAAACAAAAACTAAACAAAGAAACAATAGAACTCAATAAAACAATCAATAATTTGGACTTAACAGACAAATAGAATATTCCATCCATCTACAAGTGAATACACTATTTTTTTTTTAGCAACACATGGAACCTTCTGCAAAATAGACCGTATGTTATGCCACAAAGCAAGTCTTAGCAAATACAAAAAAATAGAGAAACAACCCTGCATTCTATCTAACCATATGGAATGGAATTAGCAGTCAATGATAAAATAAAAAATTGAAATTGTTCCAACTCCTGGAGACTAAATAATATGCTATTGAATGATGCATGGATAACAGAAGACATCAGGGAAGAAATTTTAAAAATATTTTTAGAGGTAAATGAGAACTCTGATGCAGCAAATCAAAATCTCTGGGACACTATGAAGGCAGTACTAAGGGGAAAGTTCATTGCAGTGAACAATGCTCCATTGTTCATTCATTAAGCACGGAAAAAGTCAACAAGTAAACAACCTGACATTACATCCCAAAGTCCTAGAAAAAGAGAAACAAACCAACAACAAAAGAAGCAGAAGACAGAAAATAACTAAAATTAGGACTGACATTAATGAAATTGAAACAAAAGAAACAATTGAAAAAAATGGACAGAACAGCTTACTCCTTGAAAAAATAAATAAAATTGAAAAACCCTTAGCCACCCTAATGAAGGAGAGAGAAAACTCAAATTACTAAAATTTATGATGAAAAAGGAAATGTCATGATACAACAAACACTACTGAAATACAGAAGACAACTAGAAACTATTTTGAAAATTTATACTCCAGTAAAATAGAAAACTTTGAATACACTGACAATTTTCTAGAGGCATACAATCTACCCAAACTGAACCAGAAGGACATACACAACTTAAACAGATCAATTTCAAGCAAGAAAATAGAAGACTCCATCAATAGCCTACCAACCAAGGAATGCCCAGGACCAGACAGATTCTCAGCTGAGTACTACAAGACCTACAATACCAATACTCCTCAAATTATTCCATGAAATAGAAAAGGAGGGAACCATTTCAAATTCATTCTACAAGGCTAGTATCACCTTGATACCAAGACTAGATAGAGGCACATCAAAGAAAGAAAAGTTCAGACCAAAATCCCCAATGAACATAGATGCAAAAATTCTCAATGGATTTTGTCAAATTGCATACAAAAGCATATTTAAAAAGGAGTGCAGCATGATCAAGTGGGATTCATTCCAGGGATGCAAGGTTGGTTCAACATATGGAAATCAATAAACGTAATCCATCACATCAATAGACTTAAATATAAGAATCATATGATTGTATCAATTGATGCAGAGAAAGCATTGGACAAAATACAGCACATTTTAATGTTCAAAACACTAGAAAAAAGGGATAGTAGGACCATACCTCAACATTGTAAAAACAATCTATACTAAATGCAAGGCCAACTTCATCCTAAATGGAGGAAAAAATTGGAAACATTCCCTCTAAAAATAGGAACAAGACAGGGATGCCCTCTTAAACCACTTCTATTCAACATAGTCCTTGAAATTCTGATGAAAGCAATTTAGACAGATAAAAGAAATTAAAGGGATACAAGTAGAAAAAGAAAAACTCAAACTATAATTATTTGCCAATGACATGATTCTATATTTGGAGGATCCAAAAAATTCCACCAGAAAACTTCTAGAATTAATAAATGAATTCAGCAAAGTCATAAAATATAAAATCAATACCAATAAATCAAATTAATTTCTATACATTACAGATCAATCCTGTGAAAGAGAAATTAGGAAACTACCCTCTTGGGAATCAATATAACAAAAGAGGTGAAAGACCTCACAATGTAAACTATAGAACACTAAAGGAAGAAATTGAAAAAGACGTTAGAAGATGGAAAGCTCTCCCATGCTCTTGGATAGGCAGAATCACTATTGTCAAAATGGCCATACTACCCAAGTGCTATACAGATTCAAGGGGATTCCAATTAAAATCCCAACATCATTCTTAAAGAAATAGAAAAAGCAATCATGAAAAAATATCACCAAAAAAATAAGAGACCCAGAATAGCAAAAGCAATCCTTAGCAAGAAGAGTGAAGCAGGAGGCATCACAGTACCAGACTTTAATCTATACCACAAAGCTATAGTGATAAAAAATGGCATGGTGCTGAGAGCCACGGCCGAGTCTGTATGGCCCCTGGCATTTTGCCAACAGTATTGATTGACAGGCGAGGCATTAATATCCGCCTCTGCTGCAACTTTTGAGTTCTCACACTATTTTGGAGTTCTCGTGGGGATTTCCGGGGATTCCCCGAGAGTTCCCATTGGTTGGGGAAGTGCAGGAAGAGGGATTTCCGGGAGAGAATTTTCCGGCTGGGGGTTCCTGGACGAGCCACGTGGCGTTCGGGAGGATTCCCCGGGAGCTGTGTGAAGTGTTTTCCTGCAGTTCAAAAATAAAGTTTGTTCCTGCTTCAGTGGCTCGTGATTTGTGCCCAGCCAGACTGCGGCAATTGGCGGCCCATGCGGGGAACGTCTGAAGCTTCTGGGTAAGTGAAATTGCTTGCCCCTAAGGGAAGGCGAGAGAATGGGTGACCATTTTAAAAAACAATGTGTTCTTGTTTTGATTTGTTTTGTGTTTGTTTCAAGCTGCCTATCCCTAGAATTTTCTCAGGCAGATTGGGAAAAATGGTTGGCTCAAGGTTTGAAGTTGTTCGCCCCTGAGGAAGAGATAGAAATAGACCACAAATGCACATATCAAGAAAATAGGAAAATTGATACAACAATTTTTTGTTCCGTTTTTGTTTCATTCTGTTTCGGTTTTGTTTTGTGTTATCTTATTGGGTTGCATTATCTTTATAACAGATTAGAAATTAGTAAAAAACAAACTGAAAGAGTGTTAAGTAAATTGTTAGAGGTTCAGACCATGGAGAAAGACATTTTAGATCAAGCAAAAGAGAAGGTCTCTCAAGCTAGTCAGACAGAGGAAGAAAATTTAAAGGAAGAAAGCTTAGAGGAGAAACAGCTATTAGGGAAAAAGCTACAACAGGAGGCTGCTACTAACACTGTTCTATCACCAGAGGGCATAATTCAACCAACAGCTCCCCCTATGGAGATAGCTGAGTGGCCCTCAAACCCCGTAGTTGATAGATGGGATCCTGAGACAGGACCTCAAAGATTAGCATGCCCTGTACTTGAGCAGGCAGGAGGGCAGCGAATTCACCGTGCTTTAGATTTCAAAACAGTGAAGCAGTTAAAGGAGGCTGTAACAACCTATGGTCCTCAAGCACCGTTCACTGTAAGCATGGTCGAATCCATTACCAACTTGGACATGACGCCAGCAGATTGGGCTAGTATGTGTAAATCTGTGCTAAATGGAGGACAATATTTGTTATGGAAGGTTGCCAATGAGGAATTTTGCAGGGAGACAGCTAGGCGAAATGCAGCAGCCGGTTACCCTCAAAGAAATCTAGATATGTTGTTAGGAAAAGGACCTTATGAGGGTCAACGGCAACAAATTGAATATGATCCTGGCGTATACGCACAAATTGCTGTAGATGCAGTTAGGGCATGGAAAACTTTACAGGGGCATGGAGATTTACAAGGTCAATTATCTAAGGTAATACAAGGAACTAATGAACCTTACGCTGAATTTGTAGATAGGCTTATTCAAGCAGCTTCCAGAATTTTTGGGGATACAGAACAGGCAATGCCATTTATAAAACAACTGGCTTATGACCAAGCAAATCGTTGTTGCAGAGAGGTCATTAGACCATGGAGACATGAAGATTTAAACACATATATTAAATTATGTAGAGACATTAATGAACAAGGGCAAGTCTTAGCAGCAGTACAACAGGCTTTAGATGCCAGGCCAAAATCATGCTATAATTGTGATCAAACAGGACATTTTAAAAGGAGTTGCCCCATAGGAGGAGGGTTTAACAAAGCTAGGTATCAAAGGAATAGAATACCGGGTATTTGCCCACGATGCCGTAGAGGGAAACATTGGGCTAATGAATGCCATTCTCAAAACACCATAGAGGGTATTCCGTTATCAAAAAACAGACAAGGACCAAGTGTTTACCCATGATATCGTGGAGAAAGGCATCGGGCTCCATTGCCAAAAAACGGACAGGGGGGCCCAATGCTCCGGGGCCCACGACCACAAATGTATGGGGCACTGGAGGAACCCAGAAACACCATGGAGGAACCCAGCAACACCATCAGGGTAGTGCCCAGGACACATTATCCATCAGATCTCTCATCAGACGAACCAGAGGGAGCGCAGGGTTGGACATCTGCGCCTCCGCCAGAGCAGTACTAACTCCAGAGATGGGAGTTCAAATCATTCCCACAGGAGTAAAAGGACCTCTTCCCCAAGGAACAGTAGGCTTATTGTTAGGACGCAGTTCTTCTACGCTAAAAGGACTTATGATAAGTCCCGGGGTAATTGATCCCTATTATGAAGGTGAAATAAAAATTATAGCTAGTTCTCCAAAGGGTATATCAGCAATTTCACCAGGAGATAGAATAGCACAGTTATTAATAATACCCAGGCTACATGATAAATTTTCCAGTAGTACTATAGAAAGAGGTTCCAGGGGATTAGGCTCCACAGGTGTAGATTGGGCTATGCTGTCTTTAAATTTAGATTCTCGCCCCATGCTAAAACTAAATATTCAAGGACATGAATTTAATGGGATACTGGATACAGGTGCAGACCTTAGCATCATATCTCGTCAAGAATGGCCAAAACATTGGCCGTTACAACAAGCCACTCAAATGCTTCGAGGCCTAGGAGTGGCAACTAATCCCCATAGAAGTGCAATGGTATTAGATTGGAAGGATCCTGAAGGATGTGAAGGAACTATACAGCCATATGTATTGGATCATCTTCCTATAAATTTATGGGGACAAGATGTCCTAGATCAATTAGGTTTGACATTAACAAATAACATCAATCCAAATGTGCCCACTATTAGGGCTAGACAAGGTTTCAGGAAAGAAAAAAGATTAGGAGAACAAGGCATAGCAGCACCAATTCAAATAAATCAGGGAATAAATAGACATGGACTGGGTTTTCAGAAGGGGTCACTGAGGCAATAAAAATTACTTGGAAATCAGATAGACCAGTATGGGTTCCTCAGTGGCCCCTGACTAAAGAAAAGATACAAGCAGCCCATGACCTGGTCAAACAACAATTAGCGGAGGGACATATACAACCTTCCGTATCTCCTTACAATACTCCCATTTTTGTCATTAAAAAGAAATCTGGTAAATGGAGATTATTGCAAGATTTAAGAGCCATTAATAATGAGATGGTTATTATGGGACCTGCTCAATCAGGGATTCCTCAATTGTCTGCTTTGCCAAAAACCTGGTACGTTTTAGCTATAGATATTAAAGATTGTTTTTTTTTTCAATTCCAATTCATCCTGAGGATAGTCCACATTTTGCATTTACTATCCCTGCACTGAATCATGAAGGTCCTGATCAGAGATATGAATGGAAAGTACTCCCTCAAGGGATGGCTAACAGCCCAACTATGTGTCAAATTTATGTTAACAACGCAATCCAGCCACTTAGAAATCAAAATCCTAAACTACAAATATTTCACTATATGGATGATGTATTGTTAGCACACAAAGATAAAAACACATTGCTAGAATGTTATGCCACACTTACAAATTTATTAAAAAATTATAATCTAGAGATAGCAATAGATAAAGTACAATTAAATTTTCCAATTAATTATTTAGGAGTTCTATTATCCTCAACCATGGTCTGTCCACCCAAAATTCAAATACAAGTATATCAACTCAAATCACTTAACAACTTTCAAAAGTTATTAGGAGACATAAATTGGATAAGGCCTTATCTAGGCATACCAACAGGAGAGTTGGGACCTTTATTTGATATCCTAAAAGGTCCATCAGATCCAAATTCGCCCCGCATGTTAATGCCTGAAGCAAGAAAGGCATTAAAAATTATTGAAACATATATGGAAAATATGCGTTTGGATAGAATTGATATAACTTTGCCTTTATTATTTATTGTAATACCAACAAAAAATATTCCTACAGGAGTATATTGGCAAGAAGGTCCATTATTGTGGATACATTTATCTTATTCTCCTAACACTATTCTTACTAGGTATCCTGAGGCTGTAGGACAATTAATACTCAAAGGAATAAAAGCAGCAAAGGGAGTGTTTGGAATTTCTCCCAATAAAATTATTTCTCCATATACTATGGATCAAATTGATGAGTTAGCTAATGAGTTAAATACTTGGGCAATAATCATGTGTAAATCTAATGTTTCATTTGATAATCACTTACCATCTAATCCTTTGTTGTCTTTTTGGTCTTCGCATCCTGTAGTTTTTCCAAAAATGACAAGAAAAACCCCTATCATGAATGCTCCAAATGTATTCACTGATGGGTCAAATAATGGTACAGCAGCAGTAGTTACCCCTGATCAAACTTTTACATTTTTAGTACCCAAACAATCAGCTCAAAAGGTAGAGCTTAATGCAGTTTTACAAGCTTTTGTGATGTTTAAAGATTCTGTATTTAATTTATTTTCTGATAGTCAGTATATAGTTAATGCTATAGTATCCCTTGAAGATTCTGGCAGGATTTCCCCTTCCTCTACTGTTTTCTCTTTGTTTTCTGCTATACAAAGTCTAATCTGGGACAGAAAAGATCCATTCTTTATAGGACATATCAGAGCACATACAGGATTGCCTGGAGCCCTTAGTTTGGGCAACTATTTAGCAGATAAAACTACACATGACATACATATTTTCTCTACACTAGAAGAAGCTACACATTTTCATAAAAGGTTCCATGTCAATGCTAGTACTTTACAAAAGCGTTTTAAAATAACTAAGGAACAAGCTAGACAAATAATAAAACAATGTCAAAATTGTGTGACCTTTTTACCACAAGTTAATCTTGGAGTCAATCCTAGAGGACTGATACCTAACCATATTTGGCAGATGGATGTCACACACTTGCCAGAATTTGAAAAATTAAAATATTTGCATGTTACAGTTGATACTTCTTCCGGATTTTTGATGGGCTCCCTTCATTCCAGAGAAAAAAACTAAAGATGTTATAGCTCATTGCTTACAAAATTTTGCCACTGTGGGCATTCCAAAACAGTTAAAAACAGATAATGGTCCTGGTTATACTTCTATCTCTTTTAAACAATTTTGCTCATCATTTGGCATTACTCATATAACAGGAATCCCATACAATCCTCAGGGACAAGGCATAGTTGAAAGAGCTCATCAAACTATTAAAATGTACTTATTAAAGCAAAAAGAGGGAATTGGAAAGAGGAATATATCACCCAAAGATAAACTTAAAATAACCCTTTTTACTCTAAACTTTTAAAATTTGGATTCCTCAGGGCTTAGTGCTGCGGAAAGGCATATGTGTCTCCAAAAAATGTACATAAGCCTAAGGTACTTTGGAAGGATATTCTAACAGGACAATGGAAAGGTCCTGACCCAGTGATTGTCTGGAGTCGGGGTTCTGTTTGTGTTTTTCCACAGGGAGAACAGCAGCCGATTTGGATTCCGGAGAGATTAACTAAAACACTTTCTACAGACCAAAAGGAAGATGATTTGACTCAAATCCATAACAGCTGATATCCAGAACTCCAGTTTGGCTATTCTTACATCTGCGACAGTGATTAACCAGGATGCTTTTTTCAATATTTATTTTATTATTTGCCTTTTCTCACATCATAAAGTTCTATTTTATTTTTGAGCTCATACAGACCTAGGTTAATGTTTTTCTGATCAGTTTTATTTTTTGACTGTGGAGTTTTTAAGCATTGCAATGGAGATTTCACCTAGGTAAAGCTACAAGGCCTTTACTATTGTCTTATGTGTTGTATGTTATGTGTGCACACTTCTGTAAAGTGATTGGGTAAACAGCTGTTGAAAATTGTTTTAATATGTGAACAAATAAGGAGGTTAACAGATCTGTTTGTTTACTTTCACCTTTCCTTCTCATTATATTTAATAATTCTGTTCAGGATAATGTAAATTGTTCAAAAAATTGTTTTCTTAGTGCCTGTTGGAATGTTACCTAATTTTTTTCTTAGCATCATTGCCAGAATTCCTATCTTCATCCCAGTGCCGGTGAAGATAAAGATAAAACCAAACCACAGCTTCTTCGATAGTTATCACAACAAACTGTATAAACTGATGCATCAATGAATAATAACTCAACAAGTAATGCTCAATCAAGGAGTCAATTTACTTTGGGAGGAAATGGACATATTGACAGATTCCTCTGCTTTGAACTGTTTGCAGAACTTGCCTGGATTATGTATCACTTGTATGCATTGTGAACTATCTGTTGGTGCAGCGAATTGTGGTAGTGCTGGAGTATTTTTGCTGATGGTGTCACCGGTGGTACAATTTTTCAAAGGAGCCCTCAATTGGATTAGTGTCATGGCATTTTGCATCCTCCTCCCTTCTACTAGTGATGGTCTAAAATTTGGGGGCCAACAGAGGTGAGGCAAAGAACCTCACCCCCCCACTGGCACCAAGGCCAAATTTGGGGGCCAACAGAGGTGAGGCAAAGAACCTCAACCCCCCACTGGTGCAAAGGCCTATCCACAAGTATGGCTGTATGCTGGACCGGTAGTCAGTGACGGGTATGATCCAATTGTAGTGGTACCAACCTAAGACAGGAGGCTGACGCCTAGAGGTCAGTTCATCCGATGACGGGTAAGGACCATATGTTGAATTGGACTGCCTAACAGGCACAGTCCCTAAGCCACATTGCTTGTTGTTTAATTAAACAAAAAGGGGAAGATGCTGAGAGCCACGGCCGAGTCTGTATGGCCCCTGGCATTTTGCCAACAGTATTGATTGACAGGCGAGGCATTACTATCCGCCTCTGCTGCAACTTTTGAGTCCTCACACTATTTTGGAGTTCTCGTGGGGATTTCCGGGGATTCCCTGAGAGTTCCCATTGGTTGGGGAAGTGCAGGAGGAGGGATTTCCGGGATAGAATTTTCCGGCTGGGGGTTCCTGGACGAGCCACGTAGCGTTCAGGAGGATTCCCCGGGAGCTGTGTGAAGTGTTTTCCTGCAGTTCAAAAATAAAGTTTGTTCCTGCTTCAGTGGCTCGTGATTTGTGCCCAGCCAGACTGCGGCAGCATGGTATTTTCACAAAAATAGTCTTGTAGTCCAATGGTACAGAATAGAAGACACAGAGACAAACTTACATAATTACATTTATCTTCTATTAGACAAAGATGCCAAAAACATATATGGGAGAAAAGATAGCCTCTTCAACAAATGGTGCTGGGAAAACTAGATATCCATAGTAGCAAAATGAAATTAAACCCCTATCTCTCACCATACACAAAACTTAACTCAAAGTTGATCAAGAACCTAGGAATTAGACTAGAGATCCTATGCCTAATAGAAGAAGAAAAAGTAGGCCCAAGTCTCCATCATTTTGAATTAGACCCTGACTTTCTTAAAAAGCAAGAAATAAAATCAAGAATCAATAAATAGGATGGATTCAAACTAAAAAGCTTCTTCTCAGCAAAATAAACAATCAGGGAGGTGATGAAAGAGCCTACAGAATGGAAGCAAATTTTTATCACACACATCAGATAGAGCACTAATCTCCAGGATATATAAAGAACTCAAAAAACTTAACAACAACACCCAAATAACCCAATCAATAAATGGGCTCAGTGGCTGAATAGACAGTTCTCAGAAGAAGGAATATAATTGATCAACAAATATATAAAAAAAATGTTCAGCATTTCTAGTAATTAGAGAAATGCAAATCACAACTACTCTAAGATTTCATCTCACTCTAGT
Source organism: Marmota flaviventris (assembly GCF_047511675.1). NCBI lineage: Eukaryota > Metazoa > Chordata > Mammalia > Rodentia > Sciuridae > Marmota > Marmota flaviventris. Next base: position 56,009,657 of record NC_092499.1, on the reverse strand, counting down.
CATAATGGCAGCTATCAAGAATACAAACAACATTAAGTGTTATTGAGGATGTGGGGGAAAAGGCACATTCATACACTGCTGGTGGGACTGCAAATTGGTGCAACCAATCTGGAAAGCATTATGAAAATCTCTTAGAAAACTTGGAATAGACCCACCATTTGACCCAGCTCTCACACTCCTGGGTATGTACCCTAAAGACTTAGAAATGGTGTACTACAGTAATGCAGTCACTTCAATATTTATAGCAGCACAATTCATAATTTCTAAACTATGGAAGCAAACTAGATGTCCTTCATTAGATTAATGGATAAAGAAACTGTGGTACATATACACACTGGAATATCACTCAGCATTAAAAGAGAATAAAATTATGGCATTTGCAGGTAAATGGATGGAGTTGGAGAATATCATGCTAAGCATAGTAAGCCAATCCCCCAAAATCGAAGTCCGAATGTTCTCTCTGATAAGTGGATGCTGATCCATAATGGGGTGAGGTGTGGGGAGAATGGAGGAACTTTGATTGGGCAAAAGGCAGAGAGTGTAGGGGAGGAGGTAAGCAGGTAGAAAAGATGGTAGATGAGATGTACAGAATTACCCTAGGTACATGTATGAGTGCACATGTGGTGTGACTCTACATGGTATACAACCAGAGAAATGGAATGTTGTGCTCCATTTGTGTACAACAAATCAAATTGCACTCTGCTTTATTGGGTAACTAATTAGAACAATGTAAATTTTTTTTAAAGGGAGAAGACATTATAGGGAGAATAAAAAGGAGACAGAACTCAAAGGACTATTTCCTGGTACTAAAGTAGCCAAAGGGCAGTGTCTACCTGTTCATAACAACCAAACCATTTAGTATAAAACTTAATTAAAATTGTTCCACATAGGTAGACTTAATCTTGGTTGCCATAATTTAAAAAAGAAAATCATTTTTTATCACTTCTTCTTTTTCCCTCCTCATACCTTCCCACCGGATCTCTTATCTATCACCTGGCTACCTGTTTCTGTGTATTTATTTTAATTCTTTTATCAACACCTTCAGGTTTTTGCAGGCTAAAATTGATTATAGTCTTTATGCTATTAACATCTTTTCAGTACCTTGAACATGAGCCCCCAAACCACAGCAGTGTTTTTCCAGCATGTTTCAAACCTTGGATAAGTTAAACATTCTTACAATGCAGATCTGTTGATTAAGAAGCTCTTATGAGGGCTGGGGATGTGGCTCAAGAGGTAACATACTCGCCTGGTATGCGCTGGGCGCTGGGTTCGATCCTCAGCACCACATAAAATAAAGATGTTGTATCTGCCAAAAACTGAAAAATAAATATTAAAAAAATTCTCTCTTTCTCCTCTCTCTCTCTTAAAAAAATATTTAAAAAGAAGCTCTTCTGATGATGGCTATGGTGATAATCCATGTTCTAGACTCTGCATTTTTGACAAGTTTACATGATGACTTTTATGCACTTTGACTTTTGAGAATAATTATTACAAAGTGAAAATATTGGAAAGCGATACATTTTTCTGCTTTGAGATATGCAGCCTTATTGGAATACTGATGTGAGTAGTGAGGCCAGAGGATTGGAGCAGGATGTGCTAGAGTGGGACTTCTGAGAACTGCTTACAGTAGGTTAACAAAAGGTTAAGGTGAATGTATAACTATTTTTTTTACTGCTATAAAAATGTTGAATCTTTACTTCTTTCAGCTACAAGTATTGTAACAATGTCAATACAAATTTAAGAAATCTTTTCCTTTCCTTTTATTTTTCTAGTCTGCCTGAGTGTCTCATACCCGACCTAACCCTTTCCCCACAACATTTTTCTTCTTCAAATATGAGCTCTGCTTTTATTACTTTTTCCATTATGCAAAAGGTGACTTAAAAATCTCTTGCAAAAGTTTTATACGTTTATGTTACAGTTCTGACAATGGTGAAGAAAAATGGAATTGGTTACTGCTACCTTGATAAAATTATAATTTTATATATTCAAATTTCTATGTTATTCATACTGGAGACAAGTGTGATTGCTTATAGATTTCTGGAGTATAAATGAACATTATTTTTTTTAGAGGGGAGGAGGTAGATATTTGAATTTGCTTTAAAGTAGGTAGTCCCTCCTCCCCCATCTTTAAAATGGCTGGAATTAATCAGAATTTTAAAGCTCATCATCCAGTCAGGTGATAAAAGGGTGGCCAACCATTTCATCCATAAGTTTACTACTAATAATAAGGGTATTGTTAATGAGCATAATCTTGCAATAGATTGAATAGTTACATTTTTTTCCTTTAATTCCTTTAAAGTGGAGAGGATAAAGAAAGACCACAGAGGATTAAGTTACTTTTATACAAAATGATTCTATTTGTTTTATGAACTATTCTAGATGAAAGTGAAAACCTTTTCAAGCACATTAGGGAGTTTGTTGGAATATGACAAGTATGTGTGGTACTTTAGCTTTCTAGTATAATACTAAAAGATCATTACTTTGGAAGAAAAATTTCATACCCTTATAAGTTCCCATGATAGTGTTTTCCACCAAAGAAAGAACATAAAACATTAGCTTAGCCTCTTGGTTTATAAACTGTGCAGCTTTGAGTATATTGCTAGGGTTTTTAAAATAAGGAAATGCAAATTATTAAGAAACTATGAGTTGTGGTTGAATGCAAAAAAAAATAGTTAATTTGAGGGAAGTATATTGACTCAATCCTATAAGCTAATTATCCAAATCTTGTTAAGATTGGATGTATTTCCATTGCAGATGTCTTTCTTGCTAGTTCGTCAGGATAGTTCCATCCTAGTAGAGGGAAATAATTAAAATAATTACCTGAATATTTCAAGTGAGAAAGTGATTCTCCTAAATATTAAGTTTAATGAGGTGAAAAAAGGTTGTTTTATGTGACCTCTGAGCCAGTCTTCTATAAACCACTCACAATGGTCAAATTTAATACCTACACAAATACTTTTTTGAAGAAGAAGAAGAAAAAGGAAGAAAGGAAGGAAGCCTCTTTATAGATTATTGTGGACAATAATCACAGATGGGAAGAAGCTGAGAGGGATTCAGGGGTTTCCTAGGATCATGTTGTGACTGTCCCTTTAACCAGAGTTTACTCCTGTGCTTCTCCTATTTTCCCTGCTTTAGTTTATTAAAATAGGGGTATTCTCGCTATTGCAACTTCACAAAGCCATTACATAAGATGCAGGACTTATTTTTTTCATTGTCTTTTAAATGCAAAATATTGCTAAACTGGAGGTCTTAACAGAAATACCAATATATCAAATACCAGTATTAGTCATGGCACAGAAGTCTTTGTGTCAATTTCAAAGTGTATTTGAGAAAACGATGGAGTGCTTCTTTTTCCACGGAACACATTACTTTTCCATCAAGGAATGGAGGAGTCAAGGAAGTTATTTAGAAAACTTGACTTGGGTGGTTGCTGGCAGATGAACTGAAGGGAACATGAATTCAGACTCACTGCTACAGGCTGTGGAGACAAAGGTCAAGGAGGTACTTTCCCAGACTGTGGGAGTCATAGGGTCATGAGAATGAGCAGGAGTCTTCTCAATGCTGTCTAGTAGGCTGACCTAGAGGTATTCAAGAGAAACTGGAAGTGACTGCCAGAGTAATAGTGGCTGGTATGGGAATAAAAACCACTGGGAGAATGTGCATCCTCTTGGGCTGAGGAATCACGTGTGGGATCCCCTCTGATGCAAAATATTTCTGAAAAACCTCACCTCATTGGAGAAAGTCAGTTGTCAATATCCACTGGATCAAACTGAAGTTAGTTTACGGCTATGCACTCAGTAAGTGCCCAGCAGCGTGTGGGGCCTGAGAGTGTTTTGTCAAAGCCAGAGGAATAAACTGTCCTTATAGGCTACATTTAGAGGTCACTGGAGGCAAAAGCCTAATAGTGTGTTCTGATTATATTCTGAGCCCTACTTGATGACATGTGCATAATTCCTATGACTTGCTTAAATAATCAGAGGCTCATTCCTATTGACACATTGGGTTAATCCTAGTAAAAGAAACAATGTTTAGTAAAATTGGAAATCAAAAGTTTTAATTTTTGAGTCATACAAATTTTTATTTACTTCAGATAACAAAGCAATACATTCTAAACAAAAATATGGTGTGATATTTTTTCAAGATGGGATCATCATAAATCAATAGCATACTGTCAAATAGTATATTCTTATTTAATTATGCACAATCAAGTTCCCCTTGTATTGTAGCATAGTGGGCTTTAGCATATCATTTGTAGATGACTTATGGGATGGGTTTTGTTTTGTTCCTGCTTTTTGTCTCCTAAAGCCCTGCAATGACAGCATTCAAGCAAGCCAGTAAGCCCAGAAGCCACTGCCAAGTTCATCTCCCCTCCCATGGAATTTGTTAAATTCCAGGTGGGAGGCATAATTTGGGGGCCATACATTCTGAAATGGTATCTTACATCTTAGTGCCTGCCCTTTGGGCCTAGTATAGACCTTGTTTTGTTTTATGCCAAATATTTTAGATAATAAATAAAAAAGTGCAGAATTTGCATAATCTTAAAAATCCTATTTAGTGTAGATATCTGATAATGAGTTGTAATTACTCCACTCTGCTCTGTTTCCAGTCTTTAGTTTCTGTTGTAAAATTCAGACGCACCTATTATGTCTACTGATACCATTCTCTTATATTATTGTCTTCCTTCTTAGACTTCCCCACCTATGCATCCTTCAAAGGTTTTCTTCCTCCATATGAATTCCCCAAAGTTCATTTTGTATTTTGTGTGGTGCACACAGTGGGTGCCCCCACCCAGATCCTCTTTATCTGCCAGTGTACCCAGTTCAACAGTTGCAGACAATGTTTGCTGCTAATAACTCACAGCTGACCCCTTCTTTAAAGGCACAGCTGAACAAAGAACTACCTCACCTGAAAGTGACACCTTGCTCATTTCCCAGTGCAACCAGAAGCTAACAATTCTGGGATGGAAGAGGCTGGCCTCTTTGCCTCAAGTGGGACCAACTCTGGTACACTGCTAATTCAGAGACCCCATGGGATTAAGCAAAAGGTAGGCCCCACTTGAGACCTCTCCCTTGCTTAGCATTTTTTTTTCTTTTGCCCTGTCTTGGTTCCCTCACTCTCTTTCAGTGAGAGCACACTCCAAAGAATTACTTTTAAAAGAATTCCCTTCTCAGACTCTGCTTCCAGAGAACACAACTTAAAATAGTTATTTTGTTCTCTCCTTACATCTCCTCTTTAAGATAACCCTAATGGCTTCAACAAAAGCTCATATGCTGATGTTTAAATTGATATCCTACAGCTCATATTTCTGGTCTAAACTCCAGACCATTTCTAGATTTTACTGAATTTGGAGATGTTTCCTATTTCTGAACAAAGCTATATTTTGATTCTCTTTAATTGCACTGAATTAGAAATTTCAAGATTATAAAGCCTGAGACCTGTCAAAAGCTTCATATGGCATATATTACATCAAAAGTGCAATAGTTTTGTGCACATAACATATTCCTATAGGCATATCAGTGTTGTGGACAGCAACATGAATAACAGACTTGCCTTGCATACAGCTCCTATATGGTCACTTTGATTCTGAGAATTGTTTACCCTCTCAAGAAAGCCTATCAATATTCAAGAAAATAAAGTGATGCTATTATGGTGACACCTTAATTCCACTCTGATTCATTAAAAAACAGATCATGCAAATCTCCATACTTTGATCAGTTTCTGTTTTATTAATGCTAGTTACTTGCTAGAAGCCTCACAATGATGCTAGCTGCAACACAATGAAGATAACCTCTCTGAATTTGGTCTTGAATTCCCCAGCAAAAAAATGGACAGTTTAATTCTGGCATTATGGTACTTATGCATTGGTTTTCAGTTATTTGCTTTCTTGTTTGCATGCCCTCTACCTTTTAGGAATTTGAATTGCATTATTTTTTTCATCTTTTCTCAGTGAATAGTGGTTACCTATTGGGAAAAAAAAAATCAGTTTTGGGAGGGGAGGAGTTGTGGCCCAGAAGTTTAAGTGTAAACTTTTCTAGATTAAAATCCAGTAGAAGTGGTGGTATTCCTTTCTGGGAACTCATAATTGATTCCTGGCTCTCACTCTGACTAGAATATCTTGTGTTACATGTTAACCTTGAACCAAAGGAAAATTAGGGCATGAATTCCATGCCCCATTTTTGAGGTTTGATCATCACTGCACTAGATAGATAGAGAACCAGATAGGGGTGATTTTTTTTTTAAGTAAATCAGGACATGGAACCCTGAAGAAGGCCAGATAAATGCTTGGTGGGCAAAATAACAAATGTGCATTGAACCAAGCTCCTCCTGAATAAATCCTCCTCATTTTCAGTGACCCCCACAGCAGTCAGTCTATATTGAATGAGTCTGGCTACCTTGAATTCAACTATCAGCCTTCCCAGCATAGGCACCTGTGTGCCCACTGAGCTGGTCTGACCCTAACCCTTGCCAGTAACGTTCTCTTAGAAATTGTCCTTTAATGTAGTACTGGGAGAAATATAGATGTTTCCATGCAAGTTCTTATGATATTAAATATTTCCTGTTTAATTTGGGGGGAATTTAACCTTCTGAGATAAGCATGTATATAGAGGCCTTATATTTTCATTTCATGGGTAGAATATATTTGGTGAGGAAATGGAATTTCTTCCTTTGAGTTGTAAATGACTCATTAGCCTTGTGTTTCTCTGTGTAAATAGCATGGACTCCGCTCTGGGTTTCCCTGAGGGTCTTCAAGCAAACAACAAAATATTTCTAGTGAATTCAAATCCACCCATGATAGGGCTTGGTTTCTTTGACAATAGGAATAATTAATAGCGCCTTCCTCAGAACATATGCTAAAGGGTTTGATGAGAGAATGCATGCTCAGCAAACACAAATACATAAACCTTTCATTAGCTGTAGTTACTCTTAGATTGGTGGATGCCGGAGACCAACCTTGTGTTTCTCCTAACACATTCTCAACACCTTCCACCCCTTCCTCAGCTGATTGGAACTCGGCTTGTCTCCTTTCTGCACAAGTGCCAGAAACATAGATGATACAAAGGAGTGGTTGAAACCCTACCCAAAGCTTGGTGTCCTTTTCACACCTCAGCAGGATTTGTGTTCAATGTTAATGTCCTACCAATGTGTCTTGCTAGGGTCTGTTCCCTAATGCCTACTTCAGTGCAGCAAGAGTTCTGAACTCTCTGTCTCTAGCCTAAGTATGGCAGGATCCCCTGGCAGCTCCCAAATCTTGTAAACTAGAAAGACTAATTTCAGTTTTCCAAAACTGTCCTGGTGGCTTCAGCTCATAGATCCTCTTCTGCTAAGCAGGATGGAGTGCTTGTGATTATTTCTAGCTTCTTAGAGGCAGAAGCCCCTGAAGCCATAGTTTCATACTCATTTCTGTATTACTCAGGTTTAGTACAGAGCCTAAAATTGAGGTTTTTTTAGTACACAGCTCCATAAATGTGTAGAATAAACGAATCCCTGAAAGATCCATAATGCAAAACAAGTAAGAGATATATACAACAACAACAACCAAAAGATCACATAGATGCAAACACAAGTGTAGTTTTCTCATATTTAAAAAGAAGCTAGTTTTTAGAATTGGGGTGTTTAACAAAGATTTCTGTTTTACCTGTGGTGTTTTGTTCTCAGTTATTAATGGATCAAAATCTCCTTCCAGAGCACCTAGCTGTTCTTTATATAACCTTGAACTTTTACTTGATTTTTCTGAGCTAGTTGCTCTGACAAATGCACTGCAGTTTCCAAAAACATACGGGTGCAACTCACGCCCTCCTATTGTGTATGAAACAGGATTTTGTGATGTGACCGTTGTCAGCAGCAGGGAATCAGCAATCACTGGGAAATTGAAGTCCAGGCTTACTACTGTTGTTTTTTTTGTATGGATACTTCCTGAAGTGAAAGGAGATATTAGATAGGAGATAAGGACAGTTTACCTCTTTTAGACCAACTTAAATTCAGGGCATAAATGTCTGTTTTCTATTTTTAATTTTTTTCCTACATTTTGACTCACTCTGTTCTTCCTTGGATTTTATAAAGTCCTCAAATTTCTGTTAACTCAAGGTTTATTTTCTCTACTCTCACCTGATTTTATTTCCTTCTGTTACCACATTTGTTAATGCTTCAAAAATTCCCATGAAGAATTCATTCATAATTTATAACCATAATTTGATACAACCTAGAAAGGATGTTTTTGGTTACTTTAGATACATGCATTGTTCTTGAACTAAGCTTTCCCAAAAGTCAAGTTTTATCATGGAATTTATATGTTAAATTTCTTACTGGCATTTGGAAAATTCTTGATTGTTTTGGACAACCCAATATTATGATATGTAAGTTACTTTACAAATTCCCTTGATGCGGATCTCCAGTCACTATTATCTAATTTTTAGGTCCCTTTATTCATTATTATTACTTTCTTGGATCCTGTTGTATGTCTCAGATCACCAGATTGGAGCTCTCTGAGGTGAGTTGTGGGTCAGATTCATATTAGCTTTTCAGTATTCTTTTTATGAGAGCAAGACTAATTACTCCTGTCTTGCAGTTTAGTTTCTTTGAAAAGCACAAAATGCAACCATGATAAATGCCATAGACTAACAATTAGCATGGGAAGAATGTAAGAAGAATTGGGGATTATTATTAGGGTTGCTTTACATAATACCATGAGAGGATATTTTAAAAAATTGAAACTTTTCTGAGATTGAGTATATTTAGTAATCATGGATTCCTATAATAGTGAGATTACCTCTCTTATCCTTTTAAAATCAACTTTAATAGTATGATAAACATAAGCAAATGAATATTTTTAAGCATGCAGTTAGGTAAATTTTAACAAAAGTATGTTCTCTTAAAACCACCACCCTGATCAAGATATGGAACATTTCTAACACTCCCCAAAAGTTCTCTTATACTCCTTTGTTTTGATTCACCCCTCCCCAGCCCTGGGCAACTACTAATCTACTTTCCCTTGCCATAAATTGGCCTCTATTTTCTAGATTTTCATATGAATGGAGTCATACAATATGTAATCTCTTGTGTCTGGTAAGTATGGCTTTCTCATTTACCATATTTTGAGATTCTTTCATATTTTTGCATGCATCAGTAGTTAGTAGTTAATTTATGGTGTGACATTCCATTATATGAATATACTGTAACTTGTCTCTTCACTTGCTGATGATCATTTGAGTTGTTTCTAGTTTTAGGATTTTATGAATAAAGCTGCTATAAACATTAAAGTACAATTATTTTTGTGAACATATTTTTTTCATTTCTCTTGGGTAAATAGGATGAAATTAATAGGTCATATGACTATCACATATTTAATGTCACAAGAAATCATTTTACACAGTGGTTGTACTATTTTGTACTCTTACCAGTGGTGTGTTAGAATCCCATTTCCATCAACTGAGATTCAACTGGTATTGTTAGGCTTTTAAAATGAGGGTACAGTGATGTCTCATTGTGGTTTTAAGTTGTGTTTTCCTCATGACTAATTGATTTTTAGTGTCTTTCATGTGCCTATTGTCCAATTGTGTATCATAGTTTGTGAAGCTAGTGTTCAATTTTTTTAAAAAAGATAACATATAGTTGGTTGGTCTTGCTTTTTTACTCTGATAGTCTAGCTTTTTAACTGAAGTTTTAGACTATTTGTATTTAATAAGATGATCAAAATAGTTGGCATAAAGTCTGTCATTTTGCTATTGCTTTAGATTTGTCCAATATTTAGCTTATTAGCCCCTCCTATCGTGCTTTCTCTTAGATTGAATATATTCTAGCATTTCATTTTATCGCATCCATTGGTCTATTGACTATACTTGCTTGTTGTAATTTTTAGCAGTTACTCTAGGGTTTATAATACATACTTTTAACTTGATATAATATCACTTTTTCACATAATATTTTAGCACTTCAATATATAACAATAGCACATTTTAATGTCCTGCTTACTGTCTTTCATGCCATTATTGTTAAGTATTTTACATAATACATAAGCACAGTTCATGGATTTTACAAAAGTTTGCATTTAAATTATAAAATGAGAAAAATCCTCTATATTTACCATTGTATTTATTACTTTCAGCATTAAATCCTTGTGTAAATCTGAATTTCCACATGGCATAATATTTTATCATCTTGAATAACTTCCTTTAACATTCATAATAATGCAGATTTATAGGCTATGGATTCTTAAAGTTCTTGTTTTATGAAATCATTTTATTTGACTTTATTTTTTGTAGGATAGTTTTTCTAGTTTACAGTCCTTTTTATCCTAATATAGAAATCTTTTCTTTCATTATGTGCAAGATATCATTCTATTTGCTTCCGGCTTTCATTATTTTTATCGTGAGGTCAGTATCATTCTTATAATTATCTCTTATATTTTAAGTATTTTTTCCTCTGGTTTCTGAAGTAATTGCTTTAATTCAGCTTAGGGTTTGTTGATATTTATGGATCTATGGATTTTTAGTTTTTATCAAATTTGGAGTACTATTAGCAATTATTTCTTCAAATATTTTTCCTGCTCCTTTTATTACACTGTGATTTTATATTGCTAAGTGTCTTGATTTTATTTTCCTCCTTTAAGGAAACATGAGAACTGTTTTTAAAATTAACTTCCTTTTAGATAAGTTTGGACTTGTTGAACTTCATTTATGGGCTATGCTACTGTCACATATCCTTTTTTTTTTTTTAACAATTCTATATAATGTAATGATGACTCTTCAATCATAGTAATAAACCACACAAAATTAGGCACTGGCTTGAAGTGACCTGTGGGCTGAGGTACACTGCCCCCTATTCTAGAGTACTCTTTATTTTAGAACTAAGTTTGCCTTACAAGTAAGCCAATATCTTTGTGGAGTCTTTACCAGATATTTTCTGGGGCTTCTCTAGCTGATTGGAATGAAATTATTTCCTAGTGTTGGGTGAGCACTGAGAATTATCGAACTTATAGCTTGTTCTTTCACCATTTATAGTTCTTTGGTTGAAATCATGAAGTTTCATCCTATACATTTACAGATGATACTGAGTCAAAAAAGTAAGACTTCGGGATCTCTGTATCAATTTCCCTCTTTGTATCCTCAACTTGGCAAGACTGCTGAACTCTGCCTTTTCTCTCTCTATGCCATCATTCAGAAAGGGCCTTGAAGAAGAAATTCAGGGAGGTTTTAAGGCTTACCTCACTTATTTATTCTCTCTCAAAAATCATTTCTCTGTTGCCTATTTTACTGTCTAAAATTATTTGTTACATCCATTGTGCCCAGTTTTGTAGTTGTTTACAAAATTATTGCTTATGCATTTGCAGGGAGGCTATGATGATTACTATAAAATGAAAGGACAAGTGAAAGATGGCTTGCTGAATAATTCAATGCCTTCTACTGCTCTTTCTGCTTTTATTACTGCATTTATGATTTGAAACTTTTTAGTAAGCTAATATTCTTTGTTAGGCCCCTTTGGAGAGTGAGTGTCCTTCCTATTTTGCCTTATTCAGTAGGTGAAGAAAACCTGACTGGTTATAGTAACAACTCCCCATTATGCTAACCTGTTGTTTTATTATGGAGTAACTTACTTAGCAGGTAAGACCTCCTGAAATGGTCAGAAGTCCATAAATGTAATTAACTTTGTATAACTTAATTTTCTTCTTATACATTGGAGAATTAAATTTTTTTGCCTGTTGTTTGTGGAACATTCATATGTATGGATGTCAGAATAATCTCAGTTGTAGCCACTCAATAACTATGTATTGGGTAACGTAACCTAAAGCTTGTATTTCCATATCTCTTGAAGAGGAATTATAATGACTATTTTATAGTTATAATTGGGGATTAGAAGTAATTCTGTAAAATGATCAAAAATAATTCCCAATAATCAGTAAAAAAAAAATGCTGTTACTGAGAGCTAGTTTTCATCATCTTTAAGAGCAGCAGCAGCAGAATCACTGTGATTGGTTGCTTTATTACAAGGAATGTGTGTGAGTATGCATGTACATACACACATACTTGGTTTATTTGTGTTACTCAGAAGTCAGGTGGGACTGTATTAAATATATTTTATCTCATATAACAGAATTGGATTTTTATAATGAATAAATTGCTTTTTGAAAGCAAAGCTAACAGATAAACTTGTAAATATGAAGAGATTCCTCCCAAGTTCTCCTTCCTTCAAAAAATTTTAAGTGGATGACATTATATGTGAATACTCCATCCACTGACTTTTTCTTATGGTAAAGTTTCTTTATATAAATAACTTACTTTGACCTTTAATAAATTGTCTAACTGTTGCCTTTCTGGATAGCAACAAGAAAAACCTAATAAATGTTCCAAGAATCACCCTTCTATTGGCTGTTATTTAGAAACTCTTTCCATTTATCATTTCATTTGATCCCGGGATTATCTTCTCTTTTGCCACCTAAGGAGACATCTTTGTCCAATTTCTTTCAGCTATCTTCATGCCTTAAGACAGATCTGTAAACAGTGATCTATGGACCAAAGTTGTTCTGCCATCTCTTTTGTAAATATATACACACTCGTTTGTTTATGTATTATCTATGGCTGCTTTCATGCTTTAAGGACAGAGATGAATAGTAAGTTACAACAGACTGTATGGCTTATAAATGCTAAGATATTTACTATTTGGACCGTTACCTTCTTCCAAGGCCCTTCCTAAAATTGATAAGACCTGAATTTTGGACCTCTTCTGCCTCTGGTGAGTGCATGCTGGTCAGCCCTGTTTTAACCACTCGTAATCTGGAGCAATCACTTTTTCAGGATGAACAATAAAACCGTTTCAAATCTCTCTCTCTCTCTTTTTAAAATGTAAACATTGGTATCACAATATGTTTTGATAATTAAAATATTATTACACATTATAATGTGAATGATTGTTATTTAACTTGCCAAAGGTATACATTTAGCAAATGCTAACAACGATTTTAAGAAGAAAGGAAATGAGCCTATATTTTGTGTTATAAGGATGTGGATAATTCACATTTTCTTGTAATTATTTCTCATATCCTAAGAATTTTAAAAGGAAAGTTCACTGTTTTCTAGAAAAGGCTTGGTTCCCTCCACATTATAGTCTGTGCTTGTTGTGGAATGATAAGGAGCTTATTTTGCAAAGTAGGCTCCTAGAGATAGAGGTGATTGTCATGTGATGATGGAACAAAAGCTAGCCAAGTATTGCCAACTTATAGGACTAATGCAAGGTTTCTTTACAGAGAACAGAATGCTAACACTGTAAAATGCTAGTTTTACTGACTGCCTTTGAAAGTGTAAAAGCAATCATCATTGGTGGTGGGCAGGGGATGAAGTGAGGTGTGTCCCTTTTCCCTCTCTATTTTTCTCTTTCTCTCTCACTCTCTCAAGTTTGTTTAGAGTAGGGGAGACTAAATTGAGGGAGGCAGCTAGAAAATATACACAAACTCTTGATTGTAGTAAGTCACCCAAGAGCAGACAGGTACATTATACAACAGGTGGCTCTAAGGCTGTGACAATACAACACATCGATGCCAAGAGAAATCCTCTACCAATAGTCAGGCTCCTGTTTGATTTTGTACCATGGATTAGAGTTTAAAAGCTTTACAAAAAGTCATCTTGTTTCCAGTGCAACTTTGCATTTTTACATGCATGGATACATCTAATTCGTATCCATCTGAAATGAATTTTGTATTCTCTGATTCATTTTCTACTCCATAGCAACACTTTCTAAATATTAAAACTTTCTTCACCTTGATCTTTTCAGAATTATTAATATTTTCCACTTTTTTTGCTGAATGTCATCTCGGTGAGCTGATTAAAATAAACTTTTCCATTTCCTCTTTAATCTAATTTCTTTCAGAAGCTTTTTGGGGAAATATTTCCCCCATGAAAGGAATATAAATTTTTAATAGCAGATATAATTCTAGCATGTACTTATTAAATGCTTATTATTGCCAAAATGCTGCTCTAGGATTTTTTTGAGATACAAGAAAAAGAGAAAACATGGATTCTTTTCTCAATTTTCTTCCAACTTGGTGCTATACAGATTTTTACTAGTTATAAAACTTCGGAAGAAAAATAGGTGGAATGAATAATGAAGTAAAATACCATCAGTGTTACAATATGGGAGTAGGTCATGATAATGGTGTATGCAAAATATACCTCTGTGGAAACACTTGGTATAATCTTGAAAGGTGGCAACCCTTCACACATGGTGGATTTTGCTCTCTTTCTTTGCCGTATCTCTACATCAAAAAGGGGCCACATGGAATCTGCTTAGTTGTTACTCTTCATTAGGCTTTTTTTGGTTTATAATTCTTTTATTTAGCACCAAAGTAACCTATGTGAGGTGCTTTTAATCCTCCATCCAAGTCCATGCCTAGACTGGCCTAGCTCCTAATCTGTGGGGTGGTTATTGAAAGCAAAATGAAAGAGAAAGAAAAAGAAATGCAGACGGACCTCAGCGGATCAGCAATGCTTTATTAAGGACCAGAGTGGCACGTTTTCAGGAGAGAGAATGGCAACTGGATAAAATGGGTTCTGAGTTTTATAGGACTTAGTGAGACTGAATCACAGCAGAAGGTGTTGGTTGGGCAGTCGGGGGAACAGTTGTAGATATGGGAAGTTGTGAAAGTCCACAGCCCATTGCTTTCCTTCTCTCCCTGGGACCCACTCTTCTCTTGTCTCCCTGGAGGTGGTCTTTTTCCCTTTCTCCCTGGGGGTGGTGATTTTCCATATCTCCCTGAGGGTTCTTGTTTTTCCCTATTCTTCAGTTATCCTTGCTGATTCAGCAAGTAGCTTTTCCTCTTCTCCATTATCTCTGGCTCATTTATTATAAACACAGCTAGTTAACAAACAGTTACCTTGTTTAAACACTCACTTGAGACTTAACTTTCATTACTAGAAGGGAAGAGTAGAATAAAGGTAAGTGGACAGTCTCTGAGTCCACGTTGCCTGCGAAGACGGGCTTGGAAAAAGATCTTTCTTTTCTACTTTTTGTTTTTGAGGGGAAAAAAAGAAAACTTTTCTTACATACATTATTAGGATTTTGTATCTCTGGTCAGTGTTTGCTGTGGGAAGTCATGAATAAATGGGATAAATGGAGATGAGTTTCTGAAGAACAGAGATGCAGGTTCTGGTTAAAGAAAGGATGATGGCAATTATGGTCTTTAGGAACAGTTAGGTCATAAGAGGGAAGGCCACCCTCACTTCCACGGTGGAGCTACCTGAGTGTATGTGTTGATCGGGGTCCAGCTGTTCTGGCAGAGACTGTTCTAGGAAGAAAGCTTCAAGACCTTTGTGGGCACATTGGATTCCAGAATTGGAAATGCTAGATTAGGTCCAGTTGGAAACTGTTGTTACTGAGTTTCATCTCTGAATTTTTCTAAAATATGTTGAAAACTGCCCTCTACCTTAACATTCCCTGTGCTCTGACAGATCCCTACAATAGCAGGATTACCCATTCCCTTCTTACAGTTCTATTTTCAGCAAGTGATTTTAACATTAAGCTGCCAACAATCTCCTAATTACTTCTCCTCCTTGTTGTCTAGAGTCCCTGGATCCTTTGGCCCTGTTGTGGACTGTTTGTCTCCAAAGCGCTTGTGTTGAAAATCTGAAGGCCCAAAGTGATAGTTGTTAAGAGGTGGGGTCTTCAGGAGGTGATAAGGTCATGAATGTGGTGCCTTCACAAATGGGATCGATGCTTTATAATAAAGGCCCAACAGAGCTAATTAGCCCCTTCCATCCTGTTGGGACACAGTGAGAACATGAAAGTGGGCTCCTACTGGACACGATATGTATCAGTACCTTGACTTTAGACATCCAAATCTCCTGAACTATGAGGAACAAAATTCTGTTGTTATGAGCCACCTAGTTTATAAGTCACCTAGTTTACAGTATTTTCTGATAGTGTGACTAAGCTGAATGGACTCAGAGAGGCTCCTATAGCAGCTTGTTTATATATCTACCCTGGCAATTACATATGATGTACTGTAATCAATTTTTCACTTGCCTCTCCATCCCACTGGACTCTGAGCTCCTTGGTGATAAGCAATGTGTCCTTCTGCTTTGTTTGCCTACCTCCTAGCATAATGCCAATCAGATGTAGGTTTCCAGTACATGCTAATATACTACTGATACTTTCACCAAGACTAATCCCTGCCAAGCCATCAGAATTTGGAGGACCACTATGATTGTAAACAAGTCTCAAGCCCTCGGTATACATTTTTTAAAAATTCAATTTTCCTGTCCTCACAAGTGTTTATATTGTATGCTCATTCTAGTTTGTGCACATCCTGAGGGAGCTATAACATTGCTGGCTGTGAGTGCTGGTTACCTCCTGACATCACTGTTTTGCAGCTTTCTGGTTTCTGTCGCTCACCACAGGGGGTTTGGTTTTCACTCTAACCAGATTACAACTTTATTTAACCCTAGAGATGTACCTTTCTTATTAGGAGTTCTTGTCCCTAACATGTTGCCTGGCATTCAGTATAATTTCAGTATGTACCCATGGTTACATCATGAAGTAAACATTTCACTAAATAATTTAATCAATACGTTTTCTTGGAAAAAAGGAAAATCTATGTCACTTTCACTTTTCTCAAAATATATAGAAAACTCCCTGATTACTCTGAGAATTTAATGTTAGTCAAAATAACAAGGCCTTTAGAATTTTTGCTTATGATTTTTTTTCATCTCTTGAGTGCACATTTTGAATTAGTTTCAGAAACCGAGTTTTGGAACCTCTGAGCCATGCCATTAACCAAGTCATTTAGCAGTATGAAAATGCTCTCAAAGAGCGAGATTCAGGGTTTCCAGAGAAAATAATTTCCCTTCTCACCACTGACTATAAAACTTTGGAAACTGCCTTTCTACCTCCTGAAGTTAGTGAGAGCAGTGAGTGGCTTCTGTATCTATTCTAAATGCAGCCTTCCACAGCAGCTTTAGAAAGCTTGCCCTGGCATCCCTGAACATCCTGTTAATTAAGAATTCACAGCCCTGGGTCTCCTTCATTCTCCTCCATGGCCTGTGCTGTCAGGATTTCTCCTCTTCCTTAGTAACGGAAACTGAAATTAGAATTCCAAGTGGAGGCGTCACTCCCTGAGGAGACTGAGAATACCACACTCCTCTGAACTTGTTCTCTTTCAGAGCACCTGTCAGTGGTGGCTCACTTGTTAAAATCTGGGTATTTTGCCATTCTGTCATTCACTTAGAAAGAGTGTATACCTCTAAGTAGTTTCTTTGTAGAAGGAGGTGTGATAGAAATCCTCATAGTTAATGCACCATCACTATAACCATGTTTTCATGAACATTAAACATTTTTCTCAAGTAGCCTGTAGTTGGATAATTCCAACTTAATACCCTTTAAAAAATGAATTGGGGTACTAATGTCTAACAAATACTGTTCTAGTAACTAATAACATGGTTATTATAACTACTAAATTAACTAATGTATTTTAGTTGGTTTGCATTAACTAACAGACAACAAGCAGTCAAAAACGTTTAACTCTTATTATCAATATTTTTGTAATAATAAATATATACGTAGTCTTAATAAAATAAACTGCTAATTATTGGACCAAGTTTCTAGAGAGATAAGGGAGGGAGCAATAATATTATTATTACAAATCAGCCCAAAAGTTTATAGATGTAAAGTGGAAGTTCAACATGCTTTTTTTTTTTTTTTTTGGTACCCATGGTGCTTAACCCTGTGCTTAACCACTGAGCCACATCCCCAGCCACTTTTATTTTTTATTTTGAGACAGTGTCTAAATAAATTGCTTGGGGTCTCGCTAAATTGCTGAGGCTGGCCTCAAACCTGCAATCATCCTGCCTCAGCCTTCTAAGCCTCTGGGATTGTAGACATGAGCCACACACCTGACTTAACATACTTTTATTATTTTTATATATTTCTCTTATATTAAATTGGATACATTTTGAATAGAAAACAGATAATTGACAAGAAAAAAGAAGCCATTGTTAAATAATGCATGAATGCAAATGGAGTTTTAGGTATCAAGATGAAGAAGCAAGTTGATATAACCCTGCATCTTTCTTTCTTTTTTTTTTTTAAGAGAGAGAGAGAATTTTTTAATATTTATTTTTTAGTTTTCGGTGGACACAACATCTTTGTTTGTATGTGGTGCTGAGGATCGAACCCGGGGCACACGCATGCCAGGAGAGCACGCCACCGCTTGAGCCACATCCCCAGCCCCAACCCTGCATCTTTCTTGGATGTATGTTTAGTTTCTGCTTTGAAGCCTATGAAGAACTGATCCTGGTAGCTGAATTTTAAAGGGCATTTTCTTTCTTGACCTCAGTCTCAGTTTTAGTTTAAGTTTAAAAGCCTAATAAGCATATATGAAGCTGATAATTCTATATTTAATGTGATACTCCCAATACATCTAGGCTACTGTTCATTTTTTCTGAATAATATTAATGTTGCCTTTATTTATATACCTCCAATTTAATTTGCAGTTGGAGTGATAATTGTTTCTTATGAAGACATTATCTGATTATTTCACTTAATTTTGTGTTGAATGAGCTACAGTAATTTGATTTCCAAGAATAGATAAGGTGGGAAAGACTTTGTTAAGCTTATGGTATTGTGTTAGGAAAGACAGCACAATAGCACAACCTGGTTTGTAAACTTGCTAATTATATTGGCATTTGTTGGCACTGGAACAGTTTCAAAACACAGTCACATATTTTTACTGTTGTACTCAGAATGTCTTTGCCCAAACTGATTTAAACGAGCAAAGCTTAGCATGGTTTATAAAAGAGGATTATTTAAATTTATTTTTAGTAATCTGCCTCCAATTCTTCACTTACCATTACAGATGTGCAATTTCTATGGACCTTTCAAATCTCTGTAAAATGGTTGGTATATAATTGATGGCAGTTCTGAATCATTCACCTGTATTAGCACTGTGTATTTGATTTTTCTTTAAAGAAAAAGGTGGCATATAAGAACAGGAATATCATGCAAAGGCAGAGTTGCAAATAATTATTACCGTAAGTATCAAAACTAGGGATCATATTCACATTTCTTCACAGATGAATTTTCAGGGTATCTCAGAAAAGTTGCCACAAAAATAATGGTTATACTATTTCTATGTTGTTGTAGTCAAGAATTAGTGGTTTTACAAAGATGCTGGATATTGATTTGATGCTGTATATATACATATTGAACATGGAGACCAAATGCTTTCTTGATAAATTGGATATAGATATGTGAAAATAAAGGAATCAAGAATGACCCTAAGGATTTAGACCTCAGCAACTGGAAGGATGGAGTGACCATCCTTTGAGAGAGGAGGGCTGAAGATGGAACAGTATTTGGGGCAGGGGGCAGTGAGTGTTCAGAATGTTAATTTTGAGTTGTCTATTACATATCAATGTAGAATGTCTTCCCTTTGTTTACAAGAATATTTTTCTACTCCTCTCTACCTTGCTGTCTGTCCCCCTCAAAACCAAACCAAAACAAAACAAAAAAAAAACCCCACATGTTCATTTCATCAGTATGAGTCTTCCTTTGCCCTGGGACTTTTGGTTATGCTCAGTTAACCTGGAGCTCACATACTGCAGGGAGGAAGGAGAGTGAGATCCATGATCTCATGCATGTGTTCTCTGGGCTTCCTCACAGTGAGGTTTTTCTCAGTTCTCTGTTCCTGACCAAATGTTACGATTGCTGTCCTGGTGGCTTCATCTGCAAAATTATCTCCTAATTTCCAGTAGCTGCCTCATTATTTTGAGCCTTGTTTAATGTTTCTATGGATATGAATGGCCTTGTTTGTTCTAATTCATCTATCAGTTCTCAACCCTGCCCACACCTTAATAAATGGTCACTTTGTAAATAATTGTACTCAAATATTTTAATTTTAGTGTGCTTTCTGGTTTTTTTTATGTTTATTTTATTTATTTATATGTGGTGCTGAGAATCGAACCCAGGGTCTCACACGTGCTAGGTGAGTGCTCTACCACTGAGCTACAACCCCAGCACCCCCTTCTGGTTCTTATCAGGACTATGAATATAACAGTCAAATGGAACTGAAAATTAAGTTATTGATTATACAATGCTGGAGGTCAGGAGAGAAATCTGGTTTGGCAATATAATTTGGGAGTCATTAGTATATAGATGGTATTTAAAGTAAAGGGTCTGAAAGAGATTACCAAGGAAGTAGTATAGATGGAGAAGGAGAGAATACTGTGATTGGTCTGGGGAAAAAAATGGGAATCTTTAAAGAAATCAGAGAAGGAGCAACCGGTGAAGTCAAAGGAAAACTATGATTATAGTACTCTGACTTCTTTGTGAAGAAAATTCAGCAAAGAGAAAAAGCAATCAGCTGTGTTAATCCTGCAAACATTTAAGGTTTATCAGAACAGAGGGCTGATCATTTGATTGAGAAACATGATAGAGACAAAAACCTGACTGAAATAAATTTCACGAGATGAAGGTTGGTGAAGGGTTGAGAACAGAGTACAAATAATTTTTCGAAGGTTTTTCTTTTTCTTTTCTATTTTTTTTTCTGCAATAGGATGTAAGACAATAGAGTGTTAAAAATGAGATCAAGACCAAAAGAATGGAAGACATTTGTATACTTACTCTCCCAGTAATCTTTTCTAGACCCATGACTTTAAATATTATGTAACACATACACCATATTGTAATGTTCCAAGAGGTGAAAACAGAATGTGTCAAGTCTGGATAAGAGATAAATCATTGTGCATTTGTGGAACTGAATAACTTCAAGTAGCTTAACCTGTTAGTGAGAATGGAGATGAGGTCCTTATTCCAAGAACCTGCTGAACTCTCTTAACAACCACATAACTGAGCTTAGAGAATCCTCCCCTAGTTAAGTACTGATGTTTCTTCGGGTCCTGGATGATGCTTTGATTGTAGACTTGATGGACTCTGAGTCAGATGACATAGCTAAGTCATGCCCAGATTCATGATGTACAGAAACTGGGAAGAAATAAAATTTAAATCACTGGGTTTTGGAGTAGTTTATTATGTAGCATATTGAGAAACCATGATAGAGACAAAATGCAGTGTTTCAGAAATACCATTTCAAATGACTTTACAGTGTCAAGATGAGATTAGAAAGGGTCAGGATTGGAAACAATCACTACAATAAGTCTGCTTAAAGAAACAATAAGAGAGGTAAATAGGGAGCCTACACCCTGGGAACAAATCTTTACTCCTCACACTTCAGATAGAGCCCTAATATCCAGAGTATACAAAGAACTCAAAAAATTAGACAATAAGAGAACAAACAACCCAATCAACAAATGGGCCAAGGACCTGAACAGACACTTCTCAGAGGAGGACATACAGTCAATCAACAAGTACATGAAAAAATGTTCAACATCTCTAGCTGTCAGAGAAATGCAAATCAAAACTACCCTAAGATACCATCTCACTCCAGTAAGATTGGCAGCCATTAAGAAGTCAAACAACAACAAGTGCTGGCGAGGATGTGGGGAAAAGGGTACACTTGTACATTGCTGGTGGGACTGCAGATCGGTGCAGCCAATTTGGAAAGCAGTATGGAGATTTCTTGGAAAGTTGGGAATGGAGCCACCATTTGACCCAGCTATTCCCCTTCTTGGTCTATTCCCTAAAGACCTAAAAAGGGCATGCTACAGGGACACTGCTACATCGATGTTCATAGCAGCACAGTTCACAATAGCAAGACTGTGGAACCAACCTAGATGCCCTTCAATAGACGAATGGATAAAAAAAATGTGGCATTTATACACAATGGAGTATTACTCTGCATTAAAAAATGACAAAATCATAGAATTTACAGGGAAATGGATGGCATTAGAGCAGATTATGCTAAGTGAAGCTAGCCAATTCCTAAAAAATAAATGCCAAATGTCTTCTTTGATATAAGGAGAGTAACTAAGAACAGAGTAGGGACGAAGAGCAGGAGAAGAAGATTAACATTTAACAGGGATGAGAGGTGGGAGGGAAAGGGAGAGAGAAGGGAAATTGCATGGTAATAGAAGGAGACCCTCAGGGTTATACAGTGGAGGAGGTAGAGAGAGAGGAGGGGAGGGGAGGGGAGAGGTGGGGAGGGGGGAGGGTGGAGGACGGGAAAGGCAGCAGAGCACAACAGACACTAGTATGGCAATTTGTAAATCAATGGATGTGTAACCGATGTGATTCTGCAATCTGGGTATGGGGTAATGGTGGGAGTTCATAACCCACTTGAATCAAAGTGTGGAATATGATATGTCAAGAAATTTGTAATGTTTTGAACAACCCACAATAAAAAATTAAAAAAAAAAAAAATAAAAAAAATAAATGAAGCTGAGAAGTGACAGTAGCAGGCCACTGTACTCTTCTGTGAGCTTCTAGCATGATCTTTCTTCCTTCTACTTTTCCCTGCAACTGAGCTAGTCCTTAGAGTATTTACCTCACCTCTATAGGCCACATAATTTCTGTCCTTGTGCCTCCTAAACTGATCCATTTCGCTAAAGTTAAATCTTCTGCTTGCACCTCCATAATAAGAAACATGTCATGGCCTGAAACTTTTTGTGAAAGAAGATTTCAACATAATCACTTAATTGTTTAAAATTGAGTAGTCCTATTTTAAGTACTGTCTGTAATTTAAAAATAAGCACAATGTAGGATTTCCACCCAATATCTTAGCAAGGACAACTTTATTGAAATAATAGGAGCAGGACCATGAACGAGTACAGAATGAAAGGCTATTTCCATGGATGAATAAGGCAAGGGAAAAGCATATCGAACGTGTGTCTAGTACCTAGAACAGAAGGGGTGCTCAATATATATTGAATGAATTCATAACGTGGGATATAAAAGCTGAGACAAGAACATACATTCAAGGAAGAATATGAGGACATGGGAGTTTGGAGGAGTCTGCAATAGCAATGGAAAGAGAAAGGAGGCTTACAAAAGAGAAGTTTAAGTGGTGGTACTATAAATAAAATATCACTGTTTTATTTAGACCTATCTATGCGTAACTGTTAGGAAAAAAAATGAAACAAAAGACATCGTGATAAAGCGAAGAGTAGCACATTGTTTATAGGATTGGAGGCAAGGGCAACCCATGGCATGAGGGGAAATAGATTATTTTGTTTCTTAAATGTTTAGACAGTAGCTAGAGATATAATATCTGGAGATATATCACCCAATTTACTACACCAGTATCAGGAAAAGTTCAACTGGGAGAGGATTCCAGCCTGCCTGTGGTTATTTATGAACTTTCATAAAATTTCAAGTCTGTGGAACAGAAAGAAATCTTAATTATTCCTACCAGATTCTTAGGTTTGGAGAATTTGGGTGGTTGGGGTTTTATTAGCTGTATCTACTGTTGTATGGGGTTTGCTGTGTTTATGAAGACCAGAAGAGATTGTAGGATTATTGTAAGTGAAAAATGACAGCTTATAACAATACATTAAGCAACAACTCCAAGAAGGATTTAAATATCTGTTTCCCATTTCTAATTATACAGTTGTTTTTCTGCATAATTTTGGAATGCTCATGGCATGATTTAACTATGAATTTAATTTTACTACTATTATAGTCTGAGGATAAAGATTAAGGATTTCTGTTTACATTTGCTCCAAAATTTATTATTTTCAGTGGGTTTTCACTGAAATGTGCAAAATGGTGATATCATTTATTTTAACCTTAAGATTAAGCAAATGAATTGAGCATCACATTGATGATATTAGAAGTTAATGTGCATCTTGTCCTATTTTTGAACAAATTGGAGAATTTGAATGTGGTGGGATCATATTTTCTGGTGTAAAAAGTTTTTATACCATCTACTCTGTTTGGAATGTAGCTTTTAGTAACTTAGGCTTTGGGGAAAACTGAATATGTTAAAATTCTACCCTTTCCACCACATGCAGTAGTTGTTAGTGAAGTCAACATATTGCTTGGCCATCTTCATTATTACTATATGACTACTTGTGTTTAACTAATGGCTTTTTTTTTTCCTTATCCTTTCAATGTACTGAAACTTTCAGAATACTCAATACAGCTGTTCCGTATAATGACACTGCCTCATTAGTTTGATGCATTTGACCATACATACTAATAAGGACAGTCACAAGGAAAAAAAATTGCTTTATTTTGTTCTTCCCTAGTGTTCCTTTCGGAAATAGGAACATTTGCTACAAGTGGGTGTAGCAGCTCAAATGTAACCAAAGGAAAAGCTCAGGAAAAGGCACAGATGGTCTCATTGGACACTAGAGGAATGGCTTGTCTGTATCAATGGCACTTTCTCCCTGGTTTATCTGCCTAACTGTTTCATGGCATAAAAATTAATTTTTCAGGTAATACTTCCATAGCCATAATTAATGTCAAGGCTGTAATTTCCTAGTGTTGGCAGATGAACAGTTACTCAGCTAAAAATAGAACTACTTAATAGTCTCTACATAACCCTGTGGTCCCTTTCAATTAAGAGATTTTCCTGCAATATGTGGCATTATGCAGGTACATTATTTATATGCATCCCTACTTTAGTTATTGTTACACAACAATAACTTGTTTTTCTGCATAATTTTGGAATGCTCATGGCATGATTTAACTATGAATTTAATTTTACTACTATTATAGTCTGAGGATAAAGATTAAGGATTTCTGTTTACATTTGCTCCAAAATTTATTATTTTCAGTGGGTTTTCACTGAAATGTGCAAAATGGTGGCACACAACACAAATGACACCAAGGGGTTTGGGGTCTGCTCTTTTCCGAGGGGGAGAAGTATGTTCTTCTCAGACAAATCCTAAATTGAATTTTCTGGACCATAACTGACATTGATGGTTTTGTCTGTAATGGTTTGAAAACAGTTTTCTTTCTCCACTGCAGAATCTTTCATTTGTTAGAAAACTATGTCAATAGAAGAGTCGAGATTCATTCTAGCATATTTGAAATTTAATGTACATTCAATTTCACTGAAAATGTCTTTTGAAAGAAAGTTTCCTATATAGATTTAGAAAGAGGAAAATTTTAAGCAACTGAACGTAAGCTGCAACCCAACTCATCTTTTTGAAAAGAGTTTCAATTGCTCAGAAGGACATGAAACCTGACTGAGGATTTGTTTTCAGTGTTTTGTCTTGATTCATATCTAGACTTTGCTAATTTTTTTTCTCTCATTATTTTACTATAATTCTAAAGGACAATGAACACTCAAAACTTTTAGATGTAACAATTACAGAGAGAGAAGTACAAGACTTAGATGACAACTGTGTACCAAGAGACTACAAATCAACAATATTTAATTCACTTATACCCTTGCTTGGTCCTAAAAGGACTTAATGCAGTTTTTAAAGAAGTACAAAATAGAATAAACTTAATAGGGGAGAAGCACCTAGCATAAAACATAATAATTTTATTTTTAGGGTCTTTCAGAAGTTCAATATAATTTTTCAATCTTAAAGAGGAAGGAACATAAAGGAGGGGAAAGAGACCAGATTAATGGTGTATTTGTGTCAGTCAGTAGCTTGCTATGGACAAATAGCAAATAAATCCTACATTTATATATATTTATTTGAATCTGATAGTTCTTAGTCTAACCAGTTAGAAAGATCACTATTCCTGCTGACTTTACCTAAAACCCACTTGAAAGTGACAACGGTTCACTCACTGACCTGACCGACTCCATTTTATTCCTCTCAAACTCCATTTGCCTTCGTAACTTTTGGTTTTTGTCTCTGAGCCGCTTTCCTCTACAGGTAGCTTGGATTGCAGGCACAATAGGGTTACCAGGGACTGAAACTGCCCCAAAGCATTGGCAAATCTTGAGTCTAGCAGAACAGAACACCCCTGATGAGATCACCTCCTAAGCCGGATCAGTAACTGCATGACTGAACCAGTATTTCCCTCCAAGTGGGAGAAATCCTCTCATGATGGGAACCAAATCACCCCCTCAAGCAATGATGACCTTCTCAGAGCTTCACAGAACAGTGCTAAGTAAATGATCAACCAGACCCAGGCCTGAACAGGATAACTTGCTCTACCAGTTATGAAAATCCCCAGCCAGGCAAACCACCATCCCTTGCCTTTGTTCTGTTTCTGTATAAAACCTCAACATTTCTGTTAGTGCCTTAGAGACAGACATTTTTGTCACTGCAGATATCTGTTCTTCCTGGTGTGGATACACCAAGTAAAACCTCCATTCCTGCCCCTCACCACTGCTTGTCTCTTCAATTGGCATATCGGGACTAGTGGTCAATTAAAATAATCTTCAAAAATGTTTTGTAAATTATCAAAATTCTTTTAAAAGGTACTACCTCTGAATCTGATCAATGAAGAGTTTAGAAATAATATTCAGCAACAGGATTTAAAGCATTTAAACAAAGGAAACAATCATTTGTTCTTTAAACCAGAGGGTACTGGTCCTAACTCCCATAGACACATTGAATTTAGACGTCAGTTAAAAGGCAACTCTAAAACCATGAGATTGCAATTCAATTCATATTACACAAATAGAGCACATTTTTTATAACATAATTCTTAAAGAAAACAAATATTATGATTAATACTATATTAACCATTTATATTTATAAAATATAAGATAAACTTTGACCAAATTTAATTTCATCCATTCTGTTAAGAGTTTTTTTTTTTTGAGAAAATCATTATTGGATACCTATTTTTGTGTGATTTGGAAGTACTTTAATTTTTATGGTTACTTTTTAATATTTACAATGTGTAACTGAATGAATAATTGACAGGAAGGCGGCTGCAGCGAGCAAGATTCCTTCTGAAACCGTGGGGGTGGGATGTGAGTGCTAAGCATTACAGTTGGTAGTGGGTGCATGCTATCTTGCAATTTTCTCATCACATTTCAATTTCTTGGAGATGCTTCTATCAAAATCATTATGCTTTTCCCAATCAAATAAGTTACATTTGGAACATAGACATGACTCTCCCTCCTTCTTGGCAAATAAGTAGCATCTTCTGTGATAGAACTTATTTGTACGTACTGTTGTCAATGAACAGAGCTTTCTCCAAATATTTCATTTAGTATGGACCACCAATCTGAACTAACTTCATATCCCCAAAGAGCCATTAGAAAAATCTCCAGTGAAGACTGGAGGTGATTACTGAGAGGATTGGAGGGTTCCTGAGAGTTGGAAATCAGGAAGGACTCTGTGAAATGCCTTGGGTGCTGAGAAAGAAATACTTAGATTTTCTTCTTTGACAGGTTGTCTGAACTGACTTTTTTTTTTTTTTTAATACTGTAGCCTAGAGAATTTGAAGTTTTGCTTCCTAAATCTCTGGGTTCATAAAGATTGTGTATGAAAAGAAAATAACAGCCACAAACAATAACAATAATGCACAAAAAACCTCCTAGACTCTGGGTTGATTTAGTGTGGTGATATATGAAATTAAAATTAGAGGAGGGAATCAAAGTTATTTTTAACCCCAAATTTGAATCCCATGATAAAATCTTTAAAAATACTGGGTGTGATAGGTACATATTATAAATTATAAATATCATTTAAAATTAAACATCAGCCTGCAGTCACATAGTTTCCCTCTGTGGCTCAATTTTTCTTTGCATCTTCCTAGACATGTTTAAGAATAGTTTTATCATGATATAATTGAAATGCACAGAACTGCACACATTTAATGTGATGTGTGCAGTTTGATGAATTTGGACATATGCAAACACTCCTGATACAACCAGCAAAATGAAGGTAATAGACATACATAGTTTTGGTGAAGTTCTTATTTTGTGTGTGGTAAGAACACTTAACATAATTTTTATTGGTTCTTTTTAGTTATAAATTACAGTAGAGTTCATTTTGATATAATTATACAAGCATGGAATATAACTTATTCTAATTAGGACCCCATTCTTGCAGTTTTACATGCTAGTGGGATTCGTATATGTACATAGGAAAATTATGTCAGGTTCATTCCCTGTCTTTCCCTTTGCTATTTCTCCTCTCTTTCTGTCATTCCCTTTTTTCTCATCTACTGAACTTCTCTTCTTCCTGCTCCTCAAATCCCCATACTGGGGATTAGCTTGCACACATCAGTGAAAACATTCAACCTTTGGTTTTTTGGTACTGGCTTATTTCCCTTAGCATGATAGTCTCCAGATCCATCCATTCATTAGCAAATGCCATTAAGTCATTCTTAGTGGCCAAGTAATACTCCATTGTGTATGTATACAACATTTTCTTTATCCATTCATCTGTTGTAGGGCACCCAGGTTGGTTCCATGGTTTGGCTATAATGAATTGTGCTGCTATAAACATTGATGTGCCTGTGTGACTGCACATCAATGTTTTTAACTCCTTTGACTATATTCTGAGGAGTGGAATAAAGTGAGATGAAATCTCAGTGTAGTTTTAATTTGCATTTCTAAAATTGCTAGTGTGTTGAACATTTTTTTCATATATTTGTTGACTGTATTTCTTCTTTAGGAGTGTCTGTTTAGTTCCTTTGCTAATTTATTAATTGGATTATTATTTTTTTTTTTGGTGTTAAATTTTTCAAGTTCTTTGTATAGCCTGGAAATTAACACCCTATATGAGATACAGGTGGCAAAGATTTTTCTCTCATTCTGTAGTCTGTGTTTTCAAATTCTTGATTGTTTCCTTTGCTGTGATGAATCTTTTGAGTTTGATGCCATCCCATTTATTGATTTTTTGATTTTACTTCTTGTGCTTTAGGGGTCTTGTTAAGGAAGTCAATTTCTGATCCCATGTGTTGGGAGTGATGGGCCTATATTTTCTTCTAGTATGGGCAGGGTTTCTGATTTAATACCTAGATCTTTGATCCACTTTGAGTTGATTTTTGTGCAAGGTGAAAGATAGGGATTAAATTTTATTCTACTACATATGGATTTCCAGTTTAACTAGCACCATTTGTTGAAGAGGCTATCTTTAATCTATGTTTTTGGTGCCTTTGTCTAGTATAAGATAACTGTATTTATGTGGGTTTGTCTCTGTTCCACTGGTCATTTGCCTGTTTTGGTCTCAGTACCATGCCATTTTTCTTGCTATATCTCTATACTATAATTTAATGATTCCTGCTTCACTTATTTGCTAAGGACTGCTGTAGCTGTAATGGGCCTCTTATTTTCCTAAATGAATTTCATGACTACTTTTTCTATTTCTATGAAGAACATCATTGGAATTTTGTATAGAATTACATTGAATCAGTATAGTGCTTTTGGTAGTATGGCCATTTTGACAATATTAGCTCTGCCTATCCAAGAAGATGGAGATCTTTCCATGTTTGTCTATTGTGAGTGGGATGTTTTTTCTACTTTCAGCTGATTCATCATTGGTGAATAGGAATGTAATTGATTTATAAACCTTAATTTTGTATCCTGCTACTTTATTGAATTAATTTATTAGTTCTAGAAGTTTTCTAGTAGAGTTTTTTGGATCTTCTAGTATAGGATTATGTCACTGGCAAACAGTTACTTTGAGCTGGTCTTTCCCCATTTTTATCCCTTTAATTTCTTTCTATTGCCTAGTTGTTCTGGCTAGAGTTTCAAGGCCTATCTTGAATACACATGGTGAAAAAGGGCATCCCTGTCTTGTTTGTTTTTAGGGGGAATGCTTTTCAGTTT
The DNA here is from genome assembly GCF_047511675.1 of Marmota flaviventris. Lineage (NCBI taxonomy): Eukaryota > Metazoa > Chordata > Mammalia > Rodentia > Sciuridae > Marmota > Marmota flaviventris. The sequence continues at coordinate 55,980,082 of NC_092499.1, read as the reverse complement.
TTCTCTGTTTAGAATGATATTGGCCTTGGGTTTAGCATATATAGCTTTTATAATGTTGAGATATGTTCATTCTATCCCTATTTTTCCTAGTGTTTTGAACATAAAACGATGCTGTACTTTGTCAAATGCTTTTTCTGCATCTATTGAAATGATCATGAGGTTTGCATCTTTAAGTCTATTGATGTGATGAATTATGTTTATCGATTTCTGTATGTTGAACCAATCTTGTGTTCCTAAGATGAAACCTACTTGATCATGGAACTATCTTTTAAATGTGTTTTTGTATACAGTTTGTCAATATTTTATTAAAAATTTTTTTGCATCTATATTTATCAAGGATATTGGTCTGATGTTTTCTTTCTTTGATGTGTCTTTGGTTTTGGTATCAGGGTGATGCTAGTTTCATAGAATGTGTTTGGAAGAATTTCCTTCTTTTCTATTTCATGGAATCATTTGAGGAAAATTGGTATTAATTCTTTTTTAAAAGTCTGGAATGACTCTGCTGAGAGTCCATAGAGTCTTGGATATTTTTGTTGTTAGGTTTTTAATGGTGTCTTCAATTTCAATTTTCTATATCCTCCTGTTTCAATTTGGGTAGGTCATATGTCTCTAAGAATTTGTTGATTTCTTCAAGGTTTTCTAATTTATTGGAGTATAAATGTTCAAAATATTTTCTAATTATCCTCTGTATTTCTGTAATGTCTGTGTTGATATTTCCTTTTTCATCACGAATTTTATATAATTTGAGTTTTTTTTTTTCTTTTGGTTAGCTTGGCTAAAGCTTTGTCAACATTTTTTGCTTTTTCAAAGAACCAAGGTTTTGTTTTGTTGAGTTTTTGAAATTTTTTTACCTCAATTTCATTGAATTTGTCTCTAATTTTAATTATTTCCTATCTTCTATTGATTTTGATATTGATTTGTTCTTCTTTTTCTAGGGCCTTGAGGTGTTAGGTTATTTATTGAGTATCTTTCTATTTTTTTAATGTATGAGCTCCATGCTATGAACTTTCTACTTAGAGGTACCTTCATAGTGTCCCAGAGATTTTGATATGTTGTATCTCTATTCTCATTTACTTCTAAGTATTTTTAAATTTTACCTCTGATTTCTTCTGCTATCTATTCATCATTCAGTAGTGAATTATTTAGCCTCTGAGTGTTAGAGTAGTTTCTATTTTTACCTTATCCTTGATTTCTAATTTCAATGATGATCTGACAGAATGCGGAGTATTATCTCTATTTTTTAATAGTTGCTGAAAGTTGTTATGTGGCATAAGGTATGGTCTATTTTAAAGAAGGATACATGTGCTGCTGAGAAGAAAGTGTATTCAGTCATTTATGGGTGAAATATTATAAATATATCTGTTAAGTTTAAATTATTAATTGTAATTTTTAGTTCTGTTGCTTTTTTATTAAGTTTTGGTTTGGCAGATCTATCCAGTGATGATGGAGGTGTGTTAATGTCACCTATTATTACTGTGTTGTGATTTATTTGATTCTTAATATTGAGAAGACTTGTTTAGTGTACATAGATGCTCCCTTGTTTGTGGCATAAATATTTATAATTGGTATTTCTTGTTTTTATATGATTCCTTCAAGCAGTATGAAATGACCTTTTCTCTTCTGATTAACTTTGGCTTGATGTCCACTTTATTTGATATGAGAATAGAAACTTCTGCTTTTTACAAGATCACTTGAATGATATGTTTTTTTCCCTCACTATTTTACCTTCTATCTGTGAATATCTTTGCCTCTAAGATAAGTCTCTTGGGGAAAGCACATTGCTGAGTCTTGTTCTTAATCCATTCTGCCAGCCTATGTCCTTTGATTGATGAGTTTAGGCCATTTACATTCAATGTTATTATTGAGAGATAATTTTTATTTCCTGTCATTTTGATTTATTTCTAGTTTTCAAGTTGAATTAGATTCTCCTTTGATTGACTGTTCTACTAGTATAGTTCCTCTTTCTGCAGTTTTTTTTCTATATTTCTTCTTCATAAAATATTTTATTGAGTATGTTTTGTAGTACAGGGTTTCTCATTGAATTCTTTTAATTTTTGTTTATCATGGAAGGTTTTTACTTCATCTTCAATTCTGAAGTTAATTTTGCTGGATATAGTATTCTTGGTTAGCATCCATTTTCTTTCAGAGTTTGGTATATATTATTCCAAGATCTCTTAGCTTTTAAATACGGCTTCCATATAATCCTTAGGATTATTTTTCCTATTTCTGAGAAGAAAAATGCCACTGGATTTTTGTAGGAGTAGCATTGAATTTGTAGATTTCTTTTTCATATTATGGACATTTTAATACTATTAAGTTTTCTAACCCATGACCATGGGGTGTCCCTCCATTTATTTGTTTCCTTTTAATTTTTTTTCAGTAACTTTTTTGTTGTCTGTTTTGTTTTCACTGTACAAGTCATTCACCTGCTTGGTTAAGTATATTCCTAAGTAAGTTATTTTTATTTTAATTCTTTTGTAGTGCAAGGGATCAAACCCAGGACCTGGCACAGGCTACACAAGTGCTCTACCCATGAGCTACAAGCCTAGTCCAAATATATTATTTTTTTTTCAAATGGGATTTTTGTTTTACCTTTCTTTTTAAGTAGTTCTTTGCTTTGTATCGAAATGCAACTGATTTTTGCATGCTGATTGTAAACTGTACCCTACAGCTTACTGAATTCATTTATTATTTTTAACTTTTTTTTGTATGTGTGCGTGCATATCCTGTATGCAGACATAGATGATGTATTCTATGAATAGAAATAATTTTACTTTTTTCTCTTTGATTTAGAATCCACTTATTTCTTTTCCTTCCTTAATTGTTTTGGGTAGGAATCCTGGTACTGTAATGAATAAAAGTGGCAAGAGTGGGAACCCTTCTCTTATTTCTGATCTGAGAATAAAGATTTCAGTTTCCTCTCTTTGAGTAAAATGTTAGCTATGGGCTTTTCACATATGGCCTTTAAGTTGCATACCCCTTCTATACCTAGTTTTGATCATTTTTATTGAATTTTAAATTGGACTAAGTGCTTTTCCTGCCTTTATTGAGATGCCTCTGTGGTTTTCAATTCTCATTCTGCTTATGTATTATGTCACATTTCTTGATTTGCCCATGTTGAACAATGCTTGCATCCCAGGTGTATAAATCCCACTTTGTCATGACATAATTTTTTTTAATGTGTTGTTGAATTCTGTTTGCTGATATTTCATGGAATATTTTTGTTTCTATGTTTATGAAGGATATTGCCCTGTAACTTTCTTTTCTTTTAGTATGTCTTTGGCTTTGGTACCAGGGTAATGAAGGCCTTCAAAAATGAATTTCACAGTGTTCTTTCCTCTTTCATTCTTAGAAGGATTAAAGGAGTGATGTAAATTCTTTAAATATTTAGTAGAATTCAACAGTGCAGCCATTAGGTTCTGGGCTTTCCTCTATTTGGAAGTTTTTGATTACTGACTTAATCTCTTTCTTTGTTATTAGTTTATTTGATCACTTCATGATTAAGTATTGGTAGATATTATGTATCTAGGAATTGTTCCATTTCTTCTAAGTTGTCTAATTTGTTGAGGTATGATTATTCATAGCTTGTCTCATGATTCTTTTTATTTCTGTGGAATCAATTGTAATGTTTTTTATTTCTGATTTTATTAATTTGAGTTTTCTCTCTTTTTCTCTTAGTCTACCTAATGGTTTGCTATTTCATCTTTTTCAAAAACCTAATTTTTAGTTTTGCTAATTTTTTTTCCTATTCTCTGTTTCATTATTTCTGTCCTTATCCTTATTATTTCTTCCCTTCTGATAACCATGAGCTTAATTTGTTTTTCCTTCTCTAGTTGTTTGAGGTGTAATGTTATTTTGCTTATATGAAAACCTTTATTCCCTTTTAATGTAGGCCTTAGTGCAACTTTTGCTGCATCTCAGAGGTGCTGGTATGTTGTTTCCATTTCCATTTGCCTCAAGATATTTTCTGATTTACCTTTTTTTCTTAGATTCCTTGTTTTATTTAGGAGTCTGTGTTTTATTTTTCATTTGCAAATTTAAAATTTTTCCTTTCCTGTTTAAATCTAGTTGTACACTATTTTAGTCAGAAAAGATACCCGATATGATTTCAGTCTCTTTAATTTATAGAACTTGTTTTATGGCATAACTTGTGACCTGTCCTGAAGGACATTCCATGATGTTGGAGAACAGTGCTGTGCTCATGCTGAATAAAATGCTTTGTGCATGTCTCTGAGGTCCATTTAGTCTGCAGTGTTGTTCCAGTCCACTGTTCCCTATGGATTACCTTGTTTGGATCTTGTATACATTGTTGAAACTGGGGTATCGAACTCTTCTTTTATTAAGAACAACTCTTTCCTCAAATTATAGATAATTACATTATCTCTTAGGTTATCCATTTGCAATATTAATTTGTTCATTACATTAATTGCAAGTTTGCCTTTTCCTAAGGGATTACAAGCTTGTAGCACTGTTATTTCATTATTCACCACTGTCACACATGTTTTGCCATAAATATTTATATGCAACATATTGTCTTTGGGCAACATATTGTCTTTGGTCAGTATCCCCTCAGGTCTCTCTGGGCAATATGTATGTAGAGGACCAGATCATAGCTAAGGCTTTTGCTCTAAATCACCAGTTAGAACTTTGGTGACTTAAGATGGACCAATAGATAGCATCTATTTTTGTTCCTTTTAGTAGTAGCAAGATGAGTGAAATGTTTCCTTGTTAAACGAGAGAACCTCCTTAATCTACCTTTTCCAGAATTTTTATGGATGCAGTGTTTCCAATCAGCTCTGTCTCAGACCCTGTCATCTCAGGTGAATGAGAGAAGTGTCAGGAAGGAGCAAAAGGAAGAGGAATTACCAGCATTTCTTTCAGAACTGTAACATCACCTCATTTCTATTTTGCATTCATTTGCAATCAATCTTGCATAAGAAAAAAAAAGTCAGACATTTTTCTGGCTTTTCATTTTCTTACCACAATGATTGCCTCACTCATTAGAAGAATGGATATAAAATATTTTTTGTTTGAGTAGCATTCTTTTCTCTTTGGAAAAGATTGAAGTGAGACATCCTTGGAGGCAGGTGGTAGTAGCAGGGCTGAGTAAATCTTGGTTCCTGCAAGTGGGCATGTATTTTGTTAAAATCACTCTAGCTTAAAATTATTATGCTTTTATCATACGACACTGATCTTTAGCACTTTGATCATCCTTTTATTTGTGAACAGGAGAGTAATTGCTTTTTGAAAAGAATATGGGCCCTGCCCATAGCTATTCCCTTGTTTATCTCCATGTGCAGATGAAGTGGCTTTCCCTTCAAGCATTTGTTCTTGTCAGACTTGTCAACTCTCATAAGAAAATGTCAGTCTGTCCTCTGGGTTGAGGAACTGTTAAAACATATGGCTTTGCACTTAACTGGAAAAACAGAATAGCTGTACTTGTCAGAGAATATAATCTTCAACTCACTGCCAATCAGCATTTCTTTGAAGCTCTGATAGGAGAAATGGTATTTATGGAGGATTGTCTGAAGGACACACAGTGTGTCCATCCACCTGGACTGGGTAAACCTACCCCATCTAATCTAGATAATCAAAAATTCTGGAGCACTGTTTTGGTCCTCTTGGGAGGGTGATTACAAAATCGGGAGGTGGAATTTTGCCATAAGCTTATGCTGAATGATATTAGAAGGAGCACATCTTTGGAACCCACTGTGTTTACCATGAGGCAGCTGTTCATGATTCTTCATTATATTGCACAGTTTTCTCTTTATGAGGACTCACAGGACAAATTTCTCTCTCCTGTCAGTAGCAGCATAGATATGTTCTTCTCTGCAACTGGCTTGTTTATAAGCACATAGACAATGAATCCTAGCTGAGGGTGCCTCTGCCTTTGAGTTATTTGCTAGCAAGTTCAAAGCTTAGGTTGTAACCCACTTCTGGAAAGCACACAGGAATTCACAACATATATTTTGAGACCTAATTATATGTCTACCCTTACCTTATTTGACTTAACCCAATTTATGCTTTGTGAAGGGTAAAATGGAAAAAAAAAACAAGAAAAAGTCTTCAAAAATAAAGCTGGTTAGTTGAGTCTGGAAGGGCAGTAGTTCCTGGACAAAGAAGAGGATCTCACTTGATTTACAGAGCATAATGCTTTGGTGCTTTGGATCTAGATCTAAATCCATCCTGAAATGACATTTTTTTAGGCACATAGGCTGTGTTATTATGTCTTACTGCTGTGTTCCTTTTCTTTCTGGGACTTAGTCCTTCTACCTCCAGTGGCTTGTATTTTTTCTTCTGATCTTCCTCTATGAAATCTTTCCGGAGAAGCAGTTGATAATGGAGCAGGTGAGGTGAAGGTGGAATCTAGAGTTGATAAGGAGATAGAATATGTAGGAATTACTTTTTTTTTTCAGAGTCTCATTCAGGAATTGCTAAGAAAAAACATCTGTGTCTGAATTCAACCATCCAGATAAAATGTTGGCACTCAGCCACCAAATGAATGTAAAGCTAGCCCCATAGTCACACAGGTGCCTCTTTCACAGCTTGTGTCAAAATCTGTCACTGATTTTGGCAATAGCAGGCAAGTTAGTTTTTCAGGGGTGCAACTACATGCAACAGAAATAATAAACCTTCATTTTCACCAAGTGTTATAAGACCTTTCTCCTCTTCATGAAATAATATTTTCCAAACTGGAGTCTGTGGAAGACAACAAGTATTTTCTTTTACCAGTTTGTAATGCACTGATTATGTGCTGTAAGAATAATACAGGGAGGGCTGGGGATGTGGCTCAAGTGGTAGTGCGCTGGCCTGGCATGAGTGCAGCCCGGGTTCTATCCTCAGCACCACCTACAAACAAAGATGTTGTGTCCGCCGAAAACTAAAAAATAAATATTAAAAATTCTCTCTCTCTCTCTCTCTCTCTCTCATCAATTTAGTATAAAAGTACATGTTTTCTTCTGAGATGATGTACTTCTTACTTTTGGATATTTATACATTCTTTCCTTTATGAAAATGTGATAATAGATCTTTTAGAATTACCTCTTATTGTTAAATGATAATAATAACAATAACAACCTAAATGAGTCTCTAGAGCTTGCATGTATGGTTGTTCAGGTTGTTTCCTGCATAACGCAGTAAAATTACATGTGAGTTATATGTTTGTTGGTTATCCAAATTCTGGAAACCATTAACTGAAAAGATGTCAACTTTTATGGACCTGGTGTATATCCCTACTTAGAAAGAAGCTTTTTTTTTCTCACTAAAATAATACCATTACATAAATGATTCTGATAAAACATTGTGGAAATGAGAAGATAATTACCCACAGTTTTGCCAAGCAATATGGGATAGATTAATATGCTTCACTGAAGTGATGGAGGACAATTAGAACCCTCTGAAATACAATTTCTTCTACTCAAGACCTCAAGGTTTGCAGTTGTCAATAGCAGTGCTTCTTCCTCAGGTTGTTGATTGCCACTGATAAGAACTTGCCAACTCCTCAAATTTATTCAATAATGTCCAACAAAGTAAAAGAAAGGAGGGAGTTTATGCATTGTCTGCTGCCCTAGGGTGCATTCAGGAAGTAAGTCTGACTGGTTACTGGGCCTCTACTCTTCCCTGAAGGTGCGTCTTGTAGGTGACCTCCATGTACATGTATGCTAATGCAGTATTTGCCTTATCCCAGGTCAACTGTATGATGAAAGGAAAGGTGATCAGAATTTTTGAAAAGTGAGAGCAGCCTGTTGTTATGCAGGAGGCACACTGAACACAATTCAATGTGTTTCAACGCAGTTCACCAGTTTTAGAAATTAGGCTTACAAGGTCATACAGCTAACATCACTACATGTCACTGCATGATTGCTACAAGGATAAGGAAACATGTTTTTTTGTATTACCGAAGTTTCTGTGGAACTCTTAATCCCAACTCAATGTACTACATCTCATCCAAGAAGGGGTTTTACAAGGTTGAATGACTGCAGGTGATATTTTAAGCAAAAGGGTTTTTTATTCCCTCTCTCCTGGAAAGGCAAAATTTTACCCAGTATAGGTAAACTATGCTACTAGAATTTGTCTTCCTAATAGAATGGACTCTCACTTTCATATTTCTATAAGAGGTAATTCTTAGAATATAGAATAATTCTTTTTTTAAAATTTTTATTCTAATTTTTTATATATGACAGCAGAATGCATTACAATTATTATTACAGATATAAAGCACAATTTTCATATCTCTGGTTATACAAAGTATATTCACACCATTCGTGTCTTCATAATGTACTTTGGATAATAATGTCCATCTCATTCCACCATTGTTTTTTTACTTCTTTGCTGCCTCCATTCTCCTCAGTTCCCTTTGCCCTATCTAGTGTTCATCTAATCCTCCCATGCTCCTCCTCCCAACCCCACTATGAATCAGCCTCCTTATATCAGAGAAAAGTTTTGGCATTTGTTTTTTGGGGGATTGGCTAACTTAGCATTATATTCTCCAACTCCATCCATTTACTTGCAAATGCCATGATTTTATTCTTATTGATAGATTCCTGTATTACTGTATTCTAACACACAAGATTGAAAAGTTACCTTGTTGCAACTTAAGAAAATCAACTTAAGACATTAAAGTTTGGTTCATCCTTCTCCAGGAAGGTCATGCGATAAGCCACGTCTTCATTAATGTGCAGTCGGGTTCTAAAACATCACAGACATTTTATCAAGGTGCACCTTACAATGATTTTGAAAACAGATTAGATATTAATGAAATTTATGTGGTTTTATTTGAAAAGTCAGTGATGATCCCAATAAGTGATTTTTCCCCCTGAAATTTTAAGCATTTAATAATATCAGATACTCTGGCTTTATTAAATCTTTTAGAGAAAAGGTAAGATACAGAATACATACTAATATTAAGTTCACTTAGTTTTTAGGACAATGGCTTGCCTCTTTCCACATTCTCCCTGCTTCTCTCTCGTCTTCAGCTTTTCTGCTTTCACTCCCACCTCCTACCACTCCTTTCACATTTCTTTCCTCTTTGAACATTTCTTCCTTCCAGTCACTTAGATCTCCCAGCTTATGAAGCCTGTGTTCTTTCCCTGTGCAGTGGGGATTGCGAGGGAGTTTGTTGCTAAGGTGAAAAATGTATTTCTGGAAACAGTTGAGCCTAACTTTTAAGGAAATCTAAAAAAAAAAAAAAGATGAATGTTACTTGAGAGTAAAGAAGCAACTGTGATTTCCTCATGGAAACTTCGATCACAATGACTTCACCTTCCATCCAGAAAAGTATCAGTCATGACAGCATGTCCCAATCCCAAATAATTCCAAACAGACGAGCTGTGTACCGATAGGAAGCCAAGTAAAAAGCAAATGAATCATAAACCTTTCCTCCTTCCAAGAATAGAAACGAGATTATCCTAATTGTTTTTTTACTACTTTTATGACAAAATTTAGGTAGAATTTTCTCTAGAGTATTTTAAAATCTTAAAGACCAGTAAAAATCAGCAGTCATCTGAGTTTTGTCATTAGGCTGAGAAATTGAAATTTACAGTTTTATTTCGCCGGCAATTCAGTCTAACCTTATGTAATGTTTATTTCCTCATTTCACTTTGAGCTTATTGTTTTATTCTTTTTACTTATTTAACAGGCTTCTATAAAAGAATGGTCTGCTCTGGCAAGGTTAAGTGAGGGACTTTTAGAGTTGAACTGTTCAAAATTAAAAGAAAATGAAAACCAGTACCTCAACATGACAAAATAACTTTTCATATAACTACAATATGTTAAATGTAAACTACAGTGGTAAACATTGCTTTAGATCACAGCCACTGAAATGTCTTGCTTTAAACAAGTTGCCAAAAGGCAAAGTTAGTGCAGCCTGATCAATAATGCTGTTTTAAAATAAGAGAGGTTGAAAGAAGCTTTATAGGTGGGTAAATATATTTTCTCCTCAATACTTTTCAAAATAATAATTTTTCCCTCTATTTTTTGCTATCTTTGAGTAAAATAGCCAATAGCAAATCCATTTTTTTTCCTGCTTTAAAACTTGCTTACATGTGTTAGTATACTTACATCAATCAAGGTAATGCTGAGAAGGAAATAAATAGCTATAAACTCTCCCACATGTTTTCTCCTTATTGCAGCATAAAAATGTGAGCCTGGGGCTCCAGTTGTGGCTCAGCAGTAGAGCACTTGCCTAACATGTGTGGGGCACTGGGTTCGATCCTCAACAACCACATATAAATAAATAAAATAAAAGGTATTGTGTTCACCTACAACTAAAACAAATATTTTTTTAAAATGTGAGCCTGTTTTCCTATTGTGTTTTTAACTGTTTTGACCTGGCTTAAAAAGGCATCTGAGGGTGAAGATGTTTGTATATCCATATCCCTGTATGTTCTCAGTTTCTGATGCAGGTCGTCACTGTTTAGTATCATTCTATCACATGAAGTTACCAGTCAAGATGGGCAGAGATGAGATGAGAACTGGGGGAAAGGTGATAGTTTTTGATCTCATGCAATCTGTGGATCACCCTAATTTCCCGTACCTCATATCTTTTCTTTCACATTGCCTATCCTTCTCTTCATTGTGGAGAGTGGTGACTTGGACCATGTCTTTGACTGGCTTGGAGCTGTGGCTATGCTTTCCTCTGGGAACTTTGTGTGCAAAGGTGCAGGACAAGATTAACTAGGAGCTATGGTAATGCCCTTCCTGAGGAAGTTTTGTGCAAAGGCAAAGAACAAAATGAGTCTTGACCTTGAGCTCAAATACCAGCTGTTGGGGATAGAGTATTCTGAGCATAACAAGATAACAACAAGAGCTTGCAAGTGCCGTGACCTCCAAGCCTGCCTGCATTGCAGAAACTTTCCTACAAATAACCTTTTGATGATAAGACCTATATAATAAATGTGCTATGCTAACTCAGGGGCACTGCTGCTCTGGTAGGTATTCCACCTGGTCCTAGTTTCTCTTTGAAAATATTTGTGTCTTAATCCCTCATAGCCCATTGCTGATCTTTAGGGTTTGTGGTACTTAATCCTTCTCCATAAAATGCAAATTACAAGAAGGAGAATATTCTGCTATCTTGAAGAGCTGGTTTCTTGGTGGCAAATGGAGCTTTTTGAAGGATCAACTCTGTAAGAACTGCAAATCTAGGGAAAATGAAGAAATTTGGATGCTAAAAATGGCATCTACTGATGTGATAACTCAGGTTGGACTCAAAGTTATGTGGGAGTATATTGTGAGCATAAAGTGTTTTTACATGGGAAGGTATTAGTTATTTACCTAACACTAGAATAATTCAATTAATAAACATTATATACAACCATCAGTTGCTTACTTGGAAATCAGGTTGGCTGGTTGGTTCAATTTATGCAGTTGAAATAAAGTAATCTTTGTGTGTTTTCACACAGTTCCTTGAGCAGAGCCCAATTTTCTTTTTTTATATATTTTCTGAAAATCTTTAATAGAACCACATTCTTCTCTTCTTTAAATGAAGCATGAAACTCTCAGTTTCATAAGGAGAGTGGTAGTAATTTAAGTATCTATAATTCAAAGGTACTATGTATTTCTAGTAAATATTAAATATGATGCTAACAATATAAACTGGTAAATTAGATATGAAAAGCAAACTTATTTAAATAACTACTTGCTTAAGTGATTGTTTTTCTTTCCTGGTAATAAAAAATAATAGCATAGGGGGCTGGGGCTGGGGCTCAGCAGTAGTGCACTTGCCTGGCATGTGTGAGGCACTGGGTTCGATTCTGAGCACCACATATAAATAAATAAAATAAAGGTCTATAAGCAATTAAAAATTAAAAATTTTTTTAAAAAAAGATAATAGCATAGGCTATAAAGAGTATGGTTTCCAGCCTGGTGAGGACTGGGGGGTGAGAGTGGAGACCAGGTATAAACAGGGAGGTAAATGGAGAGCACAGGCAGCAGAGATTGCCTTTATTCCCTAATCTGGTATATTCTAATGTTTGAATTAAAGAAGCAATTCAGATAATAAATTTACAAACGGTGACATTTTGGACCCATTTTATTAATCAATTTATGTGATATTTGTTGTTCTTGAATTATTTTATACTTATGAGTTATATCTCTAATATAGTAAATATGTATGCAAAACATCAAATACAATTTTAATTAATTTTATATTTAGTTTCATAACATGTTTAGGTGAGTTTTATTTTAGCTGTGATGTTGTGTTTTCAATGATTTTCTCTTGCCTGCCTTCTCCCTGTTGTGAAGTTTTACTCAACAACCCCATTGGGGTAACTGTGGAATCTTTCACTCACTCATTTAACACAGATTTGTTGAGAAGCTACTGTGTTCCAGGCGCTATTCTAAACATTGGTCATATAGCTGTGAAAATAACAGATAAATTTCTGATTCTTGCATGGTTTATATTCTAGCATAATAGAAAATACATACAAGAAATCCCAAATATACATTTATAGTTGATCCTCAAATGGTAATTGTTATAAAGAAAATAAGAGGAGGGGATAGGAAGTGATATATATTGTCAATGGGCCTTTATTTTATTTATATGCATTGCTGAGAATTGAACCCAGTGCCTCACACGTGCTAGCAAGCATTCTACCACTGAGCCACAATTCCAGTCCCATTTATTTATTTATTAAGTACCTTTTAAGTTATACATGGATGCAATATCTTTATTTTGTTTATTATTTTCATGTGGTGCTGAGGATCAAACCCAGTGCCTCACTGTGCAAGGCAAGCGCTCTGCCACTGAGCCACAAGTTTGGCCCTACTTATTTATTTTTTAGAGAGGGACACAACACATTTTGCACAAAGTCCTAGAAGGAGTTGAGAGAGTGAGCCAGGTTACTATCTAAGGAAAAGATCTAAGTGAGGGATTAAAAGATCAATCTGGATAAAGTACTCTAAATACCTGCAAAGAAAGCAGTTGTGAGGGTCCAAGTCCCTTATTCATTTCTGCAATAAATCATGTTTTATTTTTTTTCAAAAGTATGTTTGGTAGCTTCTGTTTACATGAGTGAAACACCTGCCATACTCTAAGCAAGAAATATTTTTTTTTCATAGAAAAGTACATTCCTTTTTATTCCCCCTTTAGGCAATTGCAAGTTGACTTTCTAAAATGAACTAAGATTTAATTTTATCATGATTAGATTGAAATGTTAAACTTTGCAGCTCATTTAGATTTATGAAGAAAAAAACCACATAATGAATTCTGATATGATTTCGGCTAAATTTGGAAATCAATTTCTTAAGAAATGAAGAAGTGCATTATATTATTTAGCAGGAATCACTAAGAGTGAGCCTGGTTTCTCCAAGAACAAGTGATGCTGAACTAGCTCAATTTCCTTATTTTAACAGAATTGTTAGACTGCTAGATCAGGGAAATTCCAGTGGAGATAGAGCTTATCTGGATTTTATTAAAGTAATTGAAAGCATCTTAAACTTATGAAGATACATGGACTTGATACTAGTATAACTATTTTTTGGTAATGGCTTGATAAAATATATCCTAGATGTTTACTTAATAAAGAAACATTGGCTTGGAGAATGTTTGTGGCAGTGTGTCTTAGGGATCCCTCTACATTTCAACAACTTTATTAGTGACTTGAATGAATTAGGTTCTGATCCAAAATAGGTGTGCTAGAATGATGTAGCAGAACAACAAAATGAAGTTCCACAGGAATAAACATATAAGATTTAGCCTTGGACCACCTTCCCTATCCCCTGCCCCTGCCAAAAATTGTTGCAACAAAGGACAGAAAATAGAAGACATGGTTCAGGAGAAACAAGTGTAGAAGCTAAATAAGATTTTTATTCAATGTGGGTGAACAGTTTAATGTGGCTACAAAAATTGCCACTTTGAGCTAGAAAGAATCGTGTCTGGAACTCATTTTTTTGCTCTATTTGCATTAGCCAGCCCACGTGCCATTTTCCATTTTGGGTACATCATTATATTTAGGAATATATTAGAAGACAAACCAGGGTAGTGAAAAAGCCTGAAAGAATATCATATTATAAAACATTCTCAAGACAAAAAAGGAGAAGACATGACAAATATGTAAGAAGCTCCGGAAAATAGCAAATGAAAACTAGATGAAGTTGAGTTTAAGCCTGACAAGAGTGACTGTGCTAGTTTCCTAGGGCTGTTGTTACCAAGTGCCGTACTGGGAGGCTTAACAAAAGTCTTTGATTGTTTCATAGTTCTGAAGACTGGAGGTCTGAGATCAAGGGGTTGAAAAGGTCTGTCCCTTCTCAGAGCTCTGTGGAAGAATTCGTTCTGTGCTACCTTTCTTCCAGTAGTTTGAAGGAAATCTTTGGCATGCCTTGCTTTGTAGATGCATTACCTCCCTATCTACTCTCATGTTCACTTGGTGTTCTCCTTGTGTGTGTGTGTCCAAATTTTCCTTCTTCATAAGGACACCAGTTATTTTGGATGAAGGCATCAACCTACCCTAGTATGACTTCCCTAACCAATTCCACATATACTGACACTAATTCCAAATTAGGTCATGTTTTGAGGTATTGGAGGCTGGGAATACAATTTTAGGGAACACAATTCAACCTATCACTGTAACTAATAACTTATTGTCTTCCTAGGGATAAAGACCAGTCAATGAGTCTGAAGGGCATTTTTTTATTCTATAAATCCTAGGATCAAAGAGAATAATAATATATATATATATATATATATATATATATATATATATATATATATATTATATATATATATAATATATATATATATAATATACATATATATATACATACATACAAACAATATATATATATATATACTTAATATTATATAAGTTACATACAATTACTATGATTATGAAGAAGATGGTGACTATTTTAAAGAATCTGCAAGGTATCTTTAATGGCAAAATCTTTCATATCTAACTCCTACTTAATCACATTCTCTCAATAAACCTGCACTCTTCATTAGCTCCTACTTAATCACATTCTCTCAATAAATCTACACTCTTTATTATCTCTATCAAATATTCTGATGATGAATAGGTGTGCTGAGTCCTGATGTTTTAGAGATTTTCTCAAATATGCCTGGCCATATTTATTCCCCCATTTCACATTTTTTTCCCCACTGACAAGATTTGATTATATTTCTTCCAAACTATGTATGCCAGACATTTCAATATAATTATGTGATTTCAAGAAATACTACCTAAACTTACAATATTTAAATGGGGAAAGTAAAGTTGCTGTTCTATTAAAATCAAATTCATGCTTTAGAAATACATCATGAAGGCAAATTTTATTTTAAAAACTTTGCCAAATTAGATGTAAGGAGACAATTATGAAAGTCTAGAAAAAAATGTAAATCTGTGAAAAATATGCATTCATTGCCACCCAAATGTCTTCTTTTCTCCTTAACGAAATCTAAGCTGAAAATTTCAGAAGATGAATTTTAAGAGTCACTTATTGAGGAAAGATAATAGAGAATTTTAATTGATGGAGACATTCAAAAAAAAGACTGGCACTACATAAAAATTCAGGAGAATAAGTGTAAACATGCACATTTTAAATTAAAATAAAATGTTTACAATACATAGTTGGTACTTTTAGAACTGGGATTCAGTTACTAAGGGAAAAAGGGAGATTTAATGTTGGATAAAGTACTAGCAAGTCTGTCCTTGTTGGTAGTATTTTTCTTTTGTGATTGTTGGGCTTCTTAGCTTCAATAGTTATAGCAGCAAGAAGCACTGAATCATGAAGCATAAACTACACATACAGCATTCATCTCATGTTCCCTTATAGTACTGAAAAAAAAAAAAAAAACAACCTAGCAAACTGTCTTCTGCTGCTTGCATTTGAGACTGATGGGCATGGGATCCGAGTCTTAATTGCCTTCAGCTTTTATGATGACTTCTTACTGCATCAAATGTTTGATCAGGCAAAGTACATTTCAATGGATGGCTTGACTTCTTTTTAAAAAGAAACTGAAAGTCCAACTGAAACTCCACTGGAATCAATGTGCTGGAATCATGTTCACTTCAGATGAGGCAGGGTTACTCATTCACTAGGTCAGCTCAATTTGAATTTCTGGGTTAGAATATCTACCTTAAAATCACACAATGAGTTAGAAATAAACTATCCTGCTTGCTTTTGATAAGACGGATCAAAAGAGTGATAAGAGTAATCACTACCTAGAATCCTATTAACAAATACTTTCTATTCATCTAATCTCTGAGGAGAATTTGGGCTATTTGTCTAGTGAAATCCATTTGATACCAGGATTTGTTACAGCTATTCTGCTGCCAATTGCGTGCTGCTAATATAACATATTAGATTTAAAATAAATAAATATAACACTTATATGAAGCCTGATACTTTCAGAAGCTTAGAGTGCCATATTAACTCCCTTAATCCTCATTACCACATCAGGAGGTAGGTACCGTTATCATTCCTACTCTTGCAGATTAGGAAACTGAGGCACAAGTAGATTACTTTCCCAAGATTATACATGTGGCAAAGGGTAGAATTGGGATTATTAATACCATGATTTCACAATACCATGAATCTAGTAAAAAGTCTCAAATTAGAAGTGATTCCATATAAGTGAATATACATGCCTGGTGTGCTTCCTTCTACCAAAAGGAAAACAAAGATAAATAGAACCTGAAAGAAAAAAAGAAAGAAAGAGAAAGAACACCCAGCAGTCATTCTACTTGAGTATTTGAAGCAGAGCCCCAGGGGTGTGGCAGAGATATTGTAGGGCAAAACTATACAAATACAATACCTACTATCCCATCTCTACAATCGAGATCAAGATCTAAACCAAGAGGGACTTCACTGAGTGAGGAGAGGGTAGGCAAGATAAATAAACAAATAAACAAATACATATAAAAAAACAAAGCCAGCCTATGAGAAATATGGGATGAATTAAATAAACATGTGCATTATGGCTGTTCTAGGAGGACAGAAGAAGGGAAAAGCATAGAAAACCTATTGAATGAAATAACAGTTGAAAACTTCCCAAATCTGGGGCATGCAGTGAAATCAGCCCAGCTATTCTTCAGACATGATGAATAAATTAAATCCAAGTCAAGCCAAAATGGAGGTAACTTATCACCACCAACCAACCTTAATAAAAGTGTTTAAACCACTTAAAGTGTTTAAGGGATCCTACACTAGAAATGAAAGGATCATAACCACCATTATAAATATACACAGAAGCACAAAATTCACTAATAAAGCAGGTACCCAAAAGAGAAAACAAACCATATTAATACAAAAAAAAAAAAAAACCAGTAAATTTCAAAGATGAACAGAGAGGAGTAAAAGATATACAGCCCCCAAAATGGGAATATATCTTTATTTGTAAAAACACTTGAATATAACAGATTATATTTCCCAATTGAAATATTTAGACTGGCTGAAATAATTAAAAAATAGGTTAAGTGGTTTAATAATATGCTTCCTACAAGAAATTCATTCACCAGTAAAGATGCAGAGACTGTATGTAGGTAAAAAAAAAGTGAGCAAACAGGACCCCAAACCAGCAGAAGTACTCATATTTATATAAAATAGATTTGAAGCTGGGAATGGTGGTATATGCTTGTAATTCCAGCAACTCCAGAGGCCAAGGCAGAAGTATTATAAGTTTGAGGCAAGTCTGAACAAGTTCAAGACCTTGGCTCAAATTAAAAAATAAAAAGGATTAGGATGTAGCTCAGTAGTAGAGTACTCCTGGGTTCCATCCCCAGCATACCCCTCACACACACACACACACACACACACACACACACACACAATTGATTTGAGTTGAAAATGTAGAGACAAAGAAGTTTACTATATCATAATAAAAGGAATAATAAGAGTAAATCACAATTGTAAATATGTACCCAATGATGGAATACATGATTACAAACAGCAAATATTATTAGATCTAACTATATACCAATATAATAATGATTGGGGACTTTCACACTCCATTTTCATCAATGGATAAATCATTCAGGTAAAAATTCAAATTAAGAATCATCATCATTAAACTATAATACAGAGCAAATGGACATTTACAGAATGTTCGTGTAACAGTTGCAGATACATATTCTTTTTTATCAACTCATGTAACACTCTCCAGGATAGGACATAAGTTAGGCCACAAAACAAATCTCAACAAAGTTAAAAATATAATATATCTTCTCTGACTATAATAGAATTAAACTAGAAATCAATAAGAGGAACTTTAAAAGTTATACAAATTCCTGGAATTAAGCAATGTTTTCTTGAATGACCAATGAATGGGTCAATGCAGAAGTCAAAAGGGAAATTAGAAATTTTCTTGAAACAAAATAAAATGAAACACAGTACACCAAAACTTATGGTATATAGCAAAATCTCTAGAAAAGGGGAAATTTATAACAGTAAGCACATATATTTTTAAAAAATGATTTAGCTCAAAGACTAGAGAAACAAGAACACACTAAACCCCAAATTAATAGAAGGAAAGAAATAACAAACACAGAGTAGAAATAAACAAAACAGAAACTAAAAATTCTTGAAGAATCAAAGAATTGGTTTTTCAAAGACATAAACAAAATCCATAAGGCTAAACTAGTCAAGAAAAAGATAAAATACACAAAATTAGAGATTAAAAAAAGGAGATATTACACTGTATACTACAGAGGTACAAAGGATCTCTAGGGACTATTATGAACAAATATATACCAACCAATCTGAAAACCTATAAGAAATGGATAAATTTCTGGATATATGCAACTAACCAAAGTCAAGCCATGAAAACATAGAAAACCAGAACATGCCAATAATTGACAATGAGATTAACTCAGTAATAAATCATCTCCAAGCAAAGAAAAGTCCAGAACCAGATGGCTTCACTGATGAATTTTAACAAACTTTTAAGGAAGAACTGATGTAAATTTTTCTCAAGTTAGTCCCAAAGTATTGAAAGGGAGGTAATTCTTCTAAATTCATTCTACAAAGCCAGAACTACCTGATTCCAAAACCAGACAAGGACATAAAAACAACAAAACAAAACAAAAAAAAATAAATACCCACCCCCACAGCCTACAATCCAGTTTCTCGTATGAATAGAGATGCAAAAATTCTCAACAAAATTTTAGCAAACTGGACTCAACAATACATAAAAAATTATGCACCACAATCATGGATTTATCTCAGGGGTACAAGGATGGTTCAACATGCACAAATCAACAAAATGAAAAACAAAAAATATAATCAACAAAATGAAGAACAAAAAAATATAATCATCTCAATACCACAGAAAAGAATTTGATAGAATTAAATATCCCTTCACAATATAAACCTTCAATAAATTGAGATAATCCAATAAAGGCAACATATGACAAATCTACAACCAATATCACACTGGGAAAAACTGAAGTCATTTAAGATCAAGAATAAGACAAGATGTACACTTTTACTACTCTTATTCAACGTAGTATTTGATGTCTTAGCCAGAACAATTTCGCATGATAAAGAAATAAAGGGCTTATAAATAGAAAAAAAAGAGATCAAAGTATATCTCTTTTTAAAGGACATGATTCATATGTATAAAAACCTAAAGACTCTTGAAAAAAAGAAAAAGGAAGAAAAAGAATTGATAAACAAATTAAATAAAATTTTAGAATACAAAACATAAAAATCAGTAGCATTCGTCTACAGCAATAATTATCTTGCTGAGAAAGAGATCAAGAGATCAATCACATTCACAATATTTTCAAAAAAATACCTAGACATAAATTTAACCAAGGTAGAGAATATTTTCTTCATGAAATTTACAAAATTCTCATTAATGAAATTGTTATGGTTTAGATATTTTGTGTCTCCTCCAAGGCTTATGTGTAAAACAATGTAAGAAATGAGAGGGTTATAAGAACCTTAACCTAATAAGTGCATTATCCACTAATAATGATTAATTGGGTGGTAACTTTAGGTAGGTAGGGTATGGCTAGAGGAGGTAGCCAGCTGCTTTCCTCTGACATACTCTTCTGCCATGTTGTTTGCCTCAATTTCAGCCCCAAGGAATGGAGCTAGGTGTCTATGGAGTTAGATCTCTGAACTGTGAGTCCCAGAATAAAATTTTCCTACTCAAAAATTTTTTTTGTCAGGTCTTTTGGTTACAGCAGCTAAAAAGCTGACCAAAACAAATTGAAGAGAATACACACACACACACACACACATACACACACATCCCATGTTCATGGTTTATATTAAATAATATTGAGAGAATATCCATAATACTACCCAATGCAATTTGTGGATTTAATGTAATCCCTATCCAATGACATTTTCCACAGAAATAGAAAAAATATTAAAATTCATATGGAACCACAAAATACCCAGAATAACCAAAGCAATTTTGAACAAAAGGGGAAAAAGCAGGAGGCATCAAAATACCAGATATTCAAACAGACTACAAAGCAGCAGTAACCAAAATAGCATCGGACTGGCACAAAAATGGATGCATAGCCCAATGGAAGACAGTAGGGACCCATATATAAACCTGTGCATCTACAGCTAACGGATCTTCAAAAAGGCACCAAGAACATTAACAAAAGGACAGTATCTTCAGTAAATCATTCTGGGTCAACTAAATATTGCAGAAGAACGAAACTAGACACCTTTTACTGTATGCAACAATTCACTCAAAAATGGATCAAAAACCTAAATGTAAGGCACCTAGTTATAAAACTACTAGAAGAAAACACAGAGAATACATTAAAAGATACCAGTATAGTCAATGGTATTTTGGATATGACCCCAAAAGCATAGGCAGTAAGAGGAAAAAAAGACAAATGGGATTATTTCAAAGTAGAAAGCTTCTGCACAGCAAAGGAAACAATCAACAGACAGTAGAGATAACATACAAAACGTTAACATTACAGACTACTCATCTAACAGGATTAACATACAGAATATATAAAAAACTTAAAAGTTTAACAGCAAAAAATCCTAAATAATGCAACTAAAATCTGAACAAATGATCAGAATAGACATTTCTTTAAAGAAGATACACAATTGATGAATAAATGTTAGCAATAAAATAAAATGTTATATATCACTGATTATCAGGGAAATGCAAATTAAATCCACAACAAGATATTATCTTACTCTGGTTAGAACAGCTATAATCAAAATGACAAAAATAAAATATGCTTGTGGGGATGTAGACAAAATGTACTTCCATACACTCACTATTGGTGGGAATTTAAACTAGGAGAGCCATAATGAAAAACGGTATGGAGACTCATTAGGAAGCTAACAATAAAACTACCATACAATCTAGCTACTATTCTCCTAATAAATATATATCCAAAAGAAATCAAACCAAATCAGTATACCAAAAAGAAACCTGTACTCCCATGTTGTTTGTAGCACTATTTGTAGTAGCCAGGAATGTATGGCCATCAATGAATAAGCAGCTAAATAAAATAAGATATATTTACATGAATGGAATACCATTAAACCATTAGAAAGAATGGGATCTTGCCATTCACAACAACATGGATGAGCCTGAATGGTACCGTGTTTAGTAAAATAAGTCAAATAAGGAAAGACAAATACTCCACTCAAACTGAGAGACTAAAATTTTACTTCCTGGAAGTAGTGGGTAGAAGTGTAATCACTAAAGTTAGGAAGGGTAGGAGGGTAAGGACATAGAGGGAGGTTGGATAATGGATACCCAATACAGTTAAATAAGAATAATCAGTTTTAATATTCAATAGATTAGTAGGGTATTTATAGTTCATTATAATTTATGATACATTTTGTAAAGAGAAGAGAATATTTAAAGAGATAAAAATGAGAAATACCCTTATTTTATCATTATGCATTGTATGCATACACCAAATATTCACACATATGTATAATTATTATATGTTAATAAAAAGTATTAAGATTTCATTTAAAGTTATCACCTGATTAAGCAATCATATAAATGAGTATTACTGATAAGTTTCTCTTCAAACTCTCTAAGCACTATTCACTATGGACAAAGAAACATAAATATATTTCAATTTTAATTAACTACTTCAATTATGACTAACTGAAGGAGTTGATATCAATAGCCTGGAGTATTTTATTTTCAAGCTAAAAGACTGTTAATGTTCCCTCAATCCACATTCCATATGTTTCTTTCCTCATGTGTGGTTTTTTTTTATCAGAGTAATGAGTCAAATGCAATTGATGGTCATGTGTTGAATCCTTCAGGTGAATTTCAGCTGAAGAAGGTTGAAAGTCACTGAAATTTATTGTTATTTTTCCAAGGAATGTTTTGATGACCATCCATTTACATGTTGGGTAGGTGGCATTATATTTAGAGCATTGTTTGGGAAGTTGCATTTTTAAATTTCTCAATTCATGCGTATTTAGTGAAAGTTTGGCATTAGAGAAAAAGATTTTATAACATTTGAAATCCACGAATACCACTATTTTGGTTATCTATGTAACAAATCACCTCCAAAATAGTGACTCAAACCAATAATTTTTCACTGTTTCTGTGGATTGTCCCAGGTTGAGATGGAAGGTTTTTATGTAATGTGTTCCATGTGATCACATCTAGATAACAGACTAGGACTGGAATCATCTTAAAATGCTTCTGGCTGGACTATCCAAAATTGGCTTGTTCATGCACATGTCTTATGCTTTGGTGTTCTTTGGACTTTTTCCACACTGTATCTCATGTACATGGCCTCTCCACATGACTTGGGTTTCTTATTGTATGGTGGCCCAAAGTACTTGCACTAATAGATAACTTTCAACATGCACAAATTGAACATTTTTAGGCCAACTAAAGACTATGATGAGACTAGCACAGTATCATTTCTACTGTATTCCACTGGTCAGAGTAGTAGATGGTCAGATTCAAAGAGGTGGAGAAATAAATTCCACTTCTTAAGGAGAAAGTACCAAGCTCATATTGTATGCGAGTATGTGGACTAGGAGATAGTCTTGCCATCATTTGTAAGTACACTGCCACAAAGCACTATGACACCTAACCAGACTTGGCTTGCACATGATGACAGGAAGGGAACAATACAAATATATTGGAATGTGTCTGATACATAGTTACCCGAACTTTACTTGCCAGACTAGTGACTTGCTTCCATTTAAGGTCATAGATCTTTAGGAGCTGTTATAGTTTGGATCCCAAAGAGCTAATGGGTTAGGCCTTAGAGTAATGTTCAGATATGAAAGACTGGATTATGAGAGCTATAATCTCATTAATATTTTGAATGAATTACTGGGAAGGTGGGAGTGTGGCTGAGCATATAGGTCACAGGAGGAATGCCCCTGGCTCCTTGCTTCTTCTCTCTGCTTCCCAGTTGCCATGAGCTGAGAAGCTTTCCTCCAACCTGCCCTTCTGCCATGATCTTCTGTCTCACCTCAAACCCAGAGTAATGGAATCAGCTTATCAAGACTGAACCTCTGAAACTGCAATCTTCAAATAAACTTTTCTTCCTCTAAGTTGTTCTTGTCAGGCATTTTGGTGATAGCAGGAAAGCTGACTAACACAGGAGTCTAACATATTACCAAACTTCTGCTCAGAGAAGCCTGGGCCAAGAAATCCTTATTCTGCTTAAGATCAAAACTGGTTTAAGATATTGAGGTGGGGTTGAACTAGAAGGTAAAGGATTGGTAGTCCCAGCTTAGAGGAGAGACCAAGGAAGATGCTAGGGAGGAATTGATAAATTTCAATGTTGATTTTTCAATGTTTGATTTGTTAAATGTGAAAGAGAGACTCAAAACAACTATAAATAATTTTGCTAAAGTAATTAAAAATAATGGGGCTGTGGATATGGCTCAGTGGTAAAGTGCTTGCCTAGCATGCATTGAGGCCCTTGAGTTCAATCCCCAGCACCACCAGGGTTGGGGGGCAGGGGGAAGAATGTTAAAAAATTGTTACTCATTGGATGCTTTTTATAGATTATTTGATATAATTTGATAGGAAACCAGATTGGCATAAAACAATAAAGTTTATTTTTTGTTTTAAACATCATTTAATTTCTAGTAACTTGGATTTTCTGAGAATGTAGTTTTGCATGTGAAGATAATGTAACATACACATTTGTGAATATTCTTGATTGCATTTTTCCCCACTTTTGCTTATA
The DNA here is from genome assembly GCF_047511675.1 of Marmota flaviventris. Classification (NCBI taxonomy): domain Eukaryota; kingdom Metazoa; phylum Chordata; class Mammalia; order Rodentia; family Sciuridae; genus Marmota; species Marmota flaviventris. Next base: position 55,955,972 of record NC_092499.1, on the reverse strand, counting down.
TCAACATGAATCTACATTAACTACAAAATTGAACTTGGGTATAGTTGATTTTGTTCTGATGATTTCATCATCTTGATAAATGATGAAATCATATCACTGTATAATCTGGTTGATTTTTATGCAGTTGTTTATGAGACTAATCAGAAGAAATACTGGGTTGATTACTACAAGGATGATTCAGGTTTTGAATTTAAATACAAACCAGGGTTTCAAATCCTACACAGGAAGTGCTTTCTTAGCCTGCCTGAAAAGGACTGGAATTGTTTTAGCCAAAGACAAGTGTTGAATAATGATGAGTTTTTCTTAAGCTCAGCAAATCTATTTTTAGATATAACACAGTGAATAAAAACCAAATCTTGTCTTCTGAGGAAAATGGCTATAGTAATAAATCACTATAAACCTTTAAAGAATATATACTTTTTCCCATCATGTGAAACATTATCTAATATTTTACTCAATTAATTAAAAAATTGGGAGTAAAATGCTCTCTAAAAACCAGAGGACAGAAACACAAATCCAGTCAGTAAGGAGGCTAATAAGGGTGCTAATAACAAAGAAATAAATTTTAGTTAAACATCATGTTAAAAACAGACCCTTAGAAATGAAGTGTGTGTGTGTGTGTGTGTGTGTGTGTGTGAGAGAGAGAGAGAGAGAGAGAGAGAGAGAGAGAGAATAATAAATTTAATAAATTTTAGCTAATTTATTTTTTAAAAAAATAATAAATGTGTAGACTATTTGTATTGTGATTTTGAAAAAGTATTTGAAATCACTGCCCTAACTTTGTCTTTTACTTATTTGTAATCTTTTTACTGGTGATTATATAATTACAAGCCAGTACCACCACTATTTTTCATTTTGTGGCTTTCATATAAAATTCCTCTATTTTATAAATTTATAATAAGGATACATTTAGGTCACCAGAGAGTTTCTTAAAAGTTTCTAAAGTTTTATAACTTTTAAATAGTTTTTACTTAGAATTTACATCCTGCCTATTTCTGAAAAAAATTGGAGTAGTTTATGAGATTACGCATGATTCAAAATAAGGCAATTAGAAGTAGAATGAAAAGATATCATCAAAATATAGCAGAGGGAATGAGGTGAGAAGACACCCAAGATGCTATGCTTGTTAGAATTGTGGCATTGATCTTGGTTCTATCATTCTGTCAGTCAAGACACAGGAGAAAAATTCAGAAAAGCCCAGGATTTTAATATCTGACCAGAGAAAGCATTTGGAGGTTAGAATATTTTAAGTTGAACTAATCTCAAATTATATTTTGGTACTTTGTTTTCGGGACATTAAATAAAGTATTGAGCAGTATTCTGCTTCATTTGAGACACATTCAGTTCAAATATAATCATAAATTGCAAGTTTTGGTTTAATGCATTTTTATTTTATTTGAAAGTCATACATGCATAAAGATATAAACATTTAAACTTTAAAAGTGGCAAGCTATTTAAAAGTTAAAAATTCAGAACACTAAAGAATGAAATTGAAGAAGACCTTAGAAGATGGAAAGACTGTTCATGGATAGGCAGAATTAATTTTGTCAAAATGGCCATACTACCAAAAGTGTTATACAGACTTAACTCAATTTCTATTAAAATTCCAATAACATTCCTCATATAAACAGAAAAAGCAATCATTAAATTCATTTGGAAAAATAAGAAAAACCTACAAGTTTCCAAAGCAGTCCTTAACAACAAAAATGAAGCAGGAGGCTTCACAATACCAGACCTTAAACTATACTACAAAGCCATAGTAACAAAAATGGTATGGTATTGGCACCAAAACAGACACATAGACCAATGGTACAGAATAGGAGACACAGAGACAAACCCACATAAATACAGTTATCTCATACTAGACAAAGGTGCCGAAAACATTCACTGGAGAAAAGATAGCCTATTCAACAAATGGTGCTGGAAAAATTGGAAATTCATATATATTAAAATGAAATTAAACTCTTATCTTTCTCCATTCATGAAACTCAATTCAAAGTAGATTAAAGACATAGGCATTAGAACAGACACCCTGCATCTAAAAGAAGAAAAAGTAGGCTCAAATCTTCACCATGTCAGCCTAGGATCTGCCTTCCTTAACAAGATTCCTAAAAAACAAGAAATAAAATCAAGAATCAATAAACTGGATGGATCCAAATTAAAAAGCTTCTTCTCAGCAAAGGAAACAATCAATAATGTGAAAATCTTTACCAGAAGCACCTCATTAATCTCCAGGATATGTAAAGAACTCAAAAATCTTAATACAAAAAAACCCAAAATAACTAAATCAATAAATGGGCAAAAGAACTGAACAGACGTTTCACAGAGGAAGAAATATGATTGATCAACAAATATATGAAAAAATATTCAGCATCTCTAGCAATTAGAGAAATGCAGATAAAAACTAAGATTTCATCTCATTCCATTCAGAATGACAATTATCAAGAATACAAACATCAATAAATGTTGGCCAGAATGTGTGGGAAAAAGTACACTCATACATCGTTGGTGGAATGGCAAATTGGTGCAACCACTCTGGAAACCAGTATGGAGATTCCTTAGACAACTTGGAATAGATCTCCCATTTGACCCAGCTATCCCATTCCTTGGTTTATACCCAAAAGACTTAAAATTGGCTTACTATAGTGATGAAGCCACATCAATATTTATAACAGCTCAACTCACAATAGCTCAACTATGGAATCAACCTAGATCCCCTTCAACAGATTAATGGATAAAGAAATTGTGGTATATATACACAGTGGAATATTCCTCAGCCTTAAAGAAGAATAAAATCATGGCATTTGCAGGTAAATGGATGGAGCTGGATAATATCATGCTAAGTGAAATAAGCCAATTCCAAAAAAACCCCACAAAAACCCAGGCCAAATATTTTCTCTGATATGCAGATTCTGATCCATAATGGGCATGGGGAGGGGTTCCAGGGAAGAATGGTTTGGGCAGAGGGGAGTGAATGGGGAGGAGGGGTTATGGGGTTGGGAAGATTGGTGGAATGAGATGGACATTATTACTTTGTGCAAATGTATGATTGCCTGAATGGCGTGACTTTGCATCTTGTACAGCCAGAGAAATGAGAAATTGTGCTCTATTTATGTACAATGAGTTGAAATTCATTCTAATTAGAAAAAAATTTTTAAAAAAGAAATAAGCCAGTCCCTCAAAACCAAAGCCAAATGTTTTCTTTGATATGTTGATGGTAATTCCCATGGGAGGTGGCTAGGAAGGAATAGAGTGACTGTGTATTAGGCAGAGGGGTGTGAAGGAAGGGGAGGGAGCACGGAAGTAGGAAGAATAGTAGAATAAATCAGACATAATTAACCTATGTGCATATATGACTACAAGACTGTGTGATTCTATATCATGTACAACCAGAAGAATGAGAAGTTATACTCTGTTTATGTATGATGTGTCAAAATGCATTCTACTTTCATGCCTAACTAATTAGAACAAATAAAAATATATTTCTATTATCTTTACTTTCTCAAAACTCCAGTTCATTCCTCAGAAGGAGTAACATTGGACTCCTTCTGTTTTAAGCTGTTTTTCTGGAACTAAATCATAGGATATACTTTATTTCTTGACATATTAAGTGTCTGGATAGACTTTCTATTATTGATCAAGAATGGAGTTCATTTACCAGGCTAACATTTTATGCATACACATGTGCTCTATTAGTCATTTATTATTTTTAATTCTTTTATTGAGCAAACTGAAAATTCAGTATCAAAGTGATTAGAATTTTATTATTGGCATTAAAGTGTCTATTAAACAAAATAGTAGTTTCATTCATTTTTAAAGAACTCATTGAATTATCTCAGTTAATGGAATAATTGATATTTATAGATTCCTGAGACACTTTTGAAAGTCAGTAATTTCTCTGTGAGGCACATTCCTGGGAATGATTTTTTTCTTTGATTGTTTTCTTCTGATATATATTTTTTAATCTAAAATTTTGAATTTGTTTGAAACAGGGCTGGAATTTTATAGCACACAATTCAGTCTCTACCATCCTTCCCACCACTAATTAAGTTCATTGTTTTCCGAGTTTGTAACTATTCTTCATAAGCTTAGTTTAGTGGAGCTTGCCAAAGCTTGAGAAAATGACATTTCTTCCATTCATGCAGAATTTCTTGCTGTTTTTCTTGCATACTTTCTTTTTCTTGTGAGTTGTATGTACTGTATCCATCTATTTCCTCATATTTAAGACGTTCAGAAATAAAATTATTTAGTTTAAAATTCACATAATTTTAAATTGGACCCAAAGCTAATCATCTGCTCTGGCAGTGATTCAAGCGCAAGTGATGTGGGGCATGTTTTGGTAAAGGCAGATGCAGTTTTCTTGAGCAAGTCAATGAAGCTCTGCAAGAGGGAGGCATTGTTTCCTGCCTGCTTTATTTTTAGTTCAAACATCTCAGTTTGTGTGTGTGTGTGTGTGTGTGTGTGTGTGTGTGTGTGTGTTTAAATGCTGCTGCTTTCTTCTCTTTGAAATTGACAAGTTCTCACTTTGGTCCTCCTCCTGCTGCTGCAGCAACTGTCAATTGTGGTCATGGTGACACTGGTCTAGCACAGGGGCTGCCTGGCCTTGCTCCTCACCACAAGAGCCACCAACACTCTCCCTGGGAGGCAAGTCTTCACCCTTTAATTTGTTTGGTTTTTAGTTATTTATTTATTTTTGTCCTTACTGTTCCTACTGATGTTTTGCTTTTTTTTCTAAGGCTATATTTCTTTTTCTATATTAAGTAATTTCCTCCCCAACCCAACAAACTTGTTTGATTTCAAAAGGTATTGACTTCCTAGTCTTTGGGTTTTATATTGGCCTCAAAACTTTTGCTTTTGAGACATTTATTTCTCTCTACCTTTTACATGTGAGCCAATATAGTATGCCAAAGTCTTGGAAAATAAAATTTAAAATGGTGCACCAGTTTTTGGCCAGATTTCTTGCTCTTTTCTCTGGTATATCTAAGAGAGGGGCTACTCCTGCTTTGGTACTAGAATAACAAATCCCATTTCGCTAAGGCATAGCTGATTTACTATTTATGTGCATAAATTTACTATATACGTGCAATATGGTGTTCTAAATCACAGATTTGGCGGGTGTTTGTTACTTCAACAAAGCTGACTAACACATGGCTCATAGGCTTCAAAATTTGAAAGTATTTACTCAAGGAGGAGATTGGTAGAACTTTACTTTGAAGAAGGCTGTTCAATTATTATACAAGTTTCTTAGCATGGCATTTTGAATACCCGAGTAAGAAGGAAAAAGCTGAAATGATTTCTTCCCACAATAATTCATCATATTAAATCTCTCTCATGTAAATTGTAAAACTTATTCATAAATAACTTTTATTTTGCATGGTGACCTTATATTCCTCATTGTAATGTATAATTCTGTATTGTGGTTTGTGGTTTTTTTTTTTTTTTAATGTAGGAGGCAAGACCTTCCAGTTTCACTTTTTGATTTAGTGATCTAAAACCAAATCTAACAAACAATATAATAGACTCTTATTCCATCCATAGGAATTTGTGAGAGCAAAAATTCACAGCAAAATTAGCATGCTGATGAAATATCAAAATTAAATTTCTCCATATTAAAAAATACTTACAGCAGTGTTGACGGAGTTTTATAATCTCAGGTTTACTGGATAAATCTTTATATTTTATGAGGCAAACATTGTCTTTACATTTCCGTAAAACAAAATTTTAAATAAGAATCCTATCTTTCATTTAAACTTAGTTTTAAATTATGATTCTAATAACTTTGAAGCTGATCTTTTGAATCTGTGGCTATATGTATATTATATAAAGAAAAAAAATTGTCAGGCTGGGGATGTAGCTCAGTTGGTAGCTCGCATGCACAAGGCCTTGGGTTCAATCCCCAGCACCAAAAAAAAAAAGTACTGGCAAAGTAATATTTGAGATGATATTCAAAAGATTTCCACTGTGGAAAAGTTAATGTGCTTTTCTTCTGTTGATTTCTTAGTTTCTTTGTCCATATCAAGTCTGAAATTTTGGGGCCTTGATGAATTTGTGGATAGAATATATTTTGTTTTCTATTTTAAAATATATATTATGTAAAATTATAGATAGAATATATTTATAGTGGCTTACTACCAATAACAAGGAATTTTACATTTAATTTTAATAGACATAGAATAAAATTTAAACCACTTGTGGTATACTTTGCCAATATTGTACCATGAATAACATCAAACATAATAGGAAACTTGAAAAAAATGTTATTTCGAACATCTGTCCACTCACTACAAGTATTCTTTCATCAGTACTTTAGTAATACTTGCTTCATCATATATGTTCATCTATCACTGTAAATATTTGCTAATCTATTGTATTTTTTGGCAAGTACATTGCAAACCTTGGTATACTTCTCCCTAAATACTTCATCATGTTTATAGTTTTTGTTTTGATGCAAAAGATACACAAAATATAATGCATGAGTCTTAATAGTCCCTCATCAATGTTGTGAAAAATGCATATAACAATGTAAACCAAACCTCTAACAAGATACAGAACAGTACTTTTGCTTACGATGATCCCTGTGCCCTTTCCCAGTAAGTTCCACATCTACCATCTAGAGACTTAGTAATTTCTCCCCCCTTTTTTTAACTGTAAAATATTTTTGCCTTTTCTAGGATGTAGTATAAATGAGATCATACATCTATACAGTGTGTAGACTTTTATAGAAGGCTTCATTATAGAAGCATAGTATTTTGAGATTTACCCATTGTGTGTGGACATTAGGAGTTTTTTTTTTTTTTCATTAACTAGTATTCCATTGTATGAATATGTAGGAATTTGTTTATTCTTTTTTATGTTCTAGACTGAGGAATGGAGTTGGCCATTTAGGGACTGAGACCTCTGAAACCATGAGTCCCCAAATAAACTTTTTCTCCTCTAATTGTTCTTTTCAGGTCTTTTTGTCACCACAACAAAAAAGGGGACTAAAACACACCCCTTTAGTTATTTATTTTTGATTGGTATTTTCTACATATACGTACAGGAGGAATTCCCTTTGGTGTGTGTGTGTATATATATATATATATCATAATTCTTAGATTCATTCTACATTTTATTATCTTTCTGTTTCTTCTTCCCTCCCTCTCATTCTCCTACTTCTACTCCACTGATCTTCCCTATGTCTTCATGATATCTGATCCCCTCCTCCACTGCCTTCATTCCCTTATTTTACTTGAGCTTTCACATGTGAAAGAAAACATTCTACCCTTGATTTTCTGAGTTTGGCTTATTTCACTTAGCATGATTTCCCCCCATTTTCATCCATTTACCAACAGATACCATTATTTTATTCTTCTTTATGTCTGAGTAAAACTCTATTGTGAAAATATACCATATTTTCTCAATCTAGTCATCTATTGCTGGCCTCTGTGTTGATTCCATCATTTGACTAGTGTGAATTGTGCTGCTATAAACACTGTAGTGGCTCTGTCACAAAAGTATGCTGATTCTAGTTTATTTGGATTAACACTAAGGAGTGGCATAGCTGAGTCATATGGAGGTTCCAGTCCTAGCTTTCTGAGGAATCTCCACACTGCTTTCCAAAGTGATTGTACTAATTTGAAGTCCCACCAATAAAATATGAGTGTACCTTTTTAACCCATAACTTTTACAGCATTTTTTATCATTCATATTCTTGGTAATTGCCTTTCTTTCTGGAGTGAGATAAAATCTTGGTGTATTTTTGATTTGCATTTCCCTGATTCCTAGAGATGCTGAACAGTTTTTTCATATATTTATTGGCCATTTATGTTTCTTTTTGAGAAATTTGTTTCTTTGCACTTTAAGTAATTGGGTTATTGTGGTGTGTTTTGTTTTTGCTTTGAGTTTTTTGAGTTATTTTTATATCCTTGATATTAATCCCTTTCAGAGGAGTAGTTGGCAAAGATTTTTTTCCCATTTCTTCAGCTCTCTGTTCACTCTCTTAATTATTTCCTTTGCTATGAAGAAGCTTTTTAATTTGACGGCATCCTACTTAGTTATTCTTTGTTTGATTTCTTGAGCTTTAGGGGTCTTGTTGAGGAATTCAGTACCTGAACCTGTATGATGGGATGTTGACCATTGTTTTCTTCTAGCAGTTGCATGGTTTCTGGTCTAATTCATGTATTTGATCCATTTTGATTTGACTTCTGTGTAGGATGAAAGATAGGGATCAAGGATCTAATTTCATTATTCTACATATAGATATACAATTTTTTTTACAATCATTGGTTTAAAAGGCTATCTTTTTCTCCAACATATATTTTTTACACCTTTGTCAAGTATCAGGTGGCTATGTTTTCTACTCTGTTCCATCTTCCTGTCTACCTTGATTCCAATACCATGCTGTTTTTTCTACTATAGCTCTGAACTATAGTTTGAGATTGATTATCATGATTCCTCCTTCATCACTTTTCTTATTTAGAATTGCTTTAGCTATTCTGGATCTCTTATTCTTCCAATTGAATTTAAGGATTATATTTTTCTAGTTCTGTGAAGAATATCATTGGCATTTTGATGGGGATTGCACTGAATCTGTATATTGCTTTTGGTAGTGTGGTCATTTAGACATTATTAATTCTGTCTATCCAGGAACATGGGAGGTCTTTTCATTTTCTGAGGTCTTCTTCAATTTCTTTCTTCAGTCTTCTATGGTTTCCATTGTAGAGGTTTTTTCACTTCCTTGTTGAAATTATTTCCAAGGTATTTTATTTGTGTTTGAGGATGTTGTCAAGGGGGTGGTTTTTCTGATTTATTTCTCAGCTGAATCACTGTTAGAGTATAGAAAAGGTATTGATTTGTGAGTGTTGATCTCGAATCCTTCTACCTTGACTAAATTTCTTTATCAGCTCTAGGAGTCTTCTGGTGAATTTTTTTGGGTTTTCTAGGGATAGTATCATGTCATCAGCAAATAGTGATAGTTTGACTTCTTCTTTTCCTGTTTGTAATCCTTTAATTTCCTTTTCTTGCCTGATTTCTCTGGCTAATGTTTCAAGAACTATATTCATAGAAATGGTGAAAGTGAATAATTTGTCTTGTCCCTGATCTTAGAGAAAATGCTTTAAGTTAATATTTATTTAATATTTGTTGGCTTTGGAGTTAATGTAGCCTTTATAATGTTGAGATAAGTTCCCTTTGTCCCTATTTTCTCCAGCATGAATCATTGTTGTATTTTATCAAAGATCTTTTCTGCATCTATTGAGATAATCATATGATTCTTATTCTTAATTCTATTTATGTGGTGAATTACATCTATTGATTTGTATATGTTAAATCATGTCCAAGGGATGAAATCCCCTTGGTCATGTTGAATATTTTATTCTTAATATATTGTTGTATATGGTTTGATATTTTCTTAAGAATTTTTGCATGAGTGCTCATCAGGAATATTGGTCTGAATTCTTTCCTAGATGTGACTTTGTGGGGTTTGGTATCAAAGTTATACTGCCTTCAGAAAATGTATTTGAGAGTTTTCCTTCTTTTTAAATTTCATGGAATAATTTGAGTTCTTTAAAGGTTTGGTAGAATTCAGCTGAGAATCCACCTGGTCATGGACTTTTCTTTGTTGGTAGACTTTTAGTTGCTGTTTCAATCTTATGAGTTCAGAGTGGTCTGTTTAGGTTTTCTATATCTTCCTGGTTCAGTTTGGGCAGGTGGTATGTGTCTAGAAACTTGTCAAATGTTTTCTAAACTTTCCAGTTTATTGTAGTATAAATTTTCAAAATAGTTTCCAATGATTCCTTATATGTTTGTGCTGATATCTCCTTTTTCATCTCTAATTTTGTAGATTTGGGTTTTCTCTCTTTTCTTTTGATTAGTTTGGCTAGGGGTTCATCAGTCTTATTTATCTGTTTTGAAGAACCAAGTCTTTGTTGCATTGATTCTGTGTACTTTCTTTAAATTCTCAATTTCATAAATTTTGGCAATGATCTTTATTATTTCCTGTCTTCTACTGATTTGGAGTTTGTTCTTATTTTACTAAGGTCTTGAGAAGAATAAGCTTATTTATTTGGGATCTCTCTCTCTCTCTCTCTCTCTCTCCCCCGCCCCTATGTCTCGCCCCCCTCTCCCTCCCTCCCTCCCTCCCTTCCTCTCTGATTTAGGCATTCAATGCAATAACTTTTTTTCTTAGTATTTCTTTCATACTGTCCTGGATATTTTTATATGTTATTTCTTTGTTTTCATTTGTTTCTAAGAATTTCTTGATTTATTCTCTCATTTATTCTTTGCTCCATTTTTCATTGAAAAGAATATTGTTTAATCTCCATGTGATTATGTGATCTCTATTATTTTTATTGCTATTGACTTCTAGTTTCATCCTATTGTAGTCCAATAGGATACATGGGGTTATATATATATTTTTTTGTATTTGCTAACATATTATGGCCTAGTATATGGTCTGTTTTGGAAAGGTTCCATACACTGTTGAGAAGAAGGTAAAATAAACTGTTTGGGGATGAAATATTCTGTAAACACATATTAGGTCCATTCGATTTATAGTATTATTTAGGTTGGATATATTTTAATTGGTTTTATGCTTTGAAGACCTGTCTAATGGTGATAGGAATTATTATATTGGGGGTTTATCTGGAATTGAATATCAAGGAGTCTTTTAAAATGTATTTGGGTGTGCTGACTTTGGAGGTATATAGATTAACTATCCTGATACCTTCTTGGATTGTTCCCTTTACCAGGGGATAATGGCCTTCTTCATCTCTTTTGATTAATTTTTTCTTGAAATCAACTTTGTAGGATGACAATAGCTACTCTGGCTTGTATACAGACTCCATTTTTATGAAATATATTTTTTCCCATCCTTTAACCTTCAGCCTGGGTGTGTCTTTGCCTATGAGACAAGTCTCTTGCAGACAGCTGATAGTTGGATCTTGGTTTTTGCTCATCTACTAATCCAAATTTCACTTGGAGGTTGAGACCAACTATATTCACTTTTATTATGACTATGTCTTTGTGGTTCACTGCCATTTTGATTCCTTGTTATACTTAACTTTTTGCTTGATTCTCATTTAGATAATTAATCTTCTATTATATTTCATCTATTTGGGATTGGGAGGGTTCCTCTGTGTGCCATATACCTTTGAGAACTCTTTGTAGTATTGGCTTGGTTGTCATGAGTTCTTTTAGTTTATAATTGTCATGGAAAGTTTTTATTTCCCCATAAAATATAAAAGAGAACTTTGCTGTGCAATCTTACTTGGCAATTATTTTCTTTTAGAGCTTGGAATCTCTCATTCCAGGTCCTCCTTGCTTTTAGTGTCTGAGTTAAGAAATCAGAAGTGAGCTTTATTGCTTTGTCGTTAAATGTAACTTAATGTTTCTCTCTTGCAACTTTTAATGTTCTTTTTATTTTCTGTTAGCTATTGTGATTATAATTAATCTTTTTTTAAAATTTTTATTGATGGTTGTTCAAAACATTACATAGTTCTTGATATATCATATTTCACACTTTGATTCAAGTGGGTTATGAACTCCCATTTTTACCCCATATACAGATTGCAGAATCACATCAGTTACACATCCATTGATTTACATATTGCCATACTAGTGTCTGTTGTATTCTGCTGCCTTTCCTATCCTCTACTATCCCCCCTCCCCTCCCCTCCCCTCTTCTCTCTCTACCCCCTCTACTGTCATTCATTTCTCCCCCTTGTATTATTTTTCCCTTTCCCCTAATTTCCTCTTGTATGTAATTTTGTATAACCCTGAGGGTCTCCTTCCATTTCCATGCAATTTCCCTTATCTCTCCCTTTCCCTCCCACCTCTCATCCCTGTTTAATGTTAATCTTCTTCTCATGCTCTTCGTCCCTACTCTGTTCTTAGTCACTCTCCTTATATCAAAGAAGACATTTGGCATTTGTTTTTTAGGGATTGGCTAGCTTCACTTAGCATAATCTGCTCTAATGCCATCCATTTCCCTGAAAATTCTATGATTTTGTCATTTTTTAATGCAGAGTAATACTCCATTGTGTATAAATGCCACATTTTTTTTTATCCATTCGTCTATTGAAGGGCATCTAGGTTGGTTCCACAGTCTTGCTATTGTGAATTGTGCTGCTATGAACATCGATGTAGCAGTGTCCCTGTAGCATGCTCTTTTTAGGTCTTTAGGGAATAGACTGAGAAGGGGAATAGCTGGGTCAAATGGTGGTTCCATTCCCAGCTTTCCAAGAAATCTCCATACTGCTTTCCAAATTGGCTGCACCAATTTGCAGTCCCACCAGCAATGTACAAGTGTACCCTTTTCCTGTCTTTGAGGCCTGGGGTTTTATTTTCAGGTGCTGGAGCTCTATTTTCTATGCAATGTAATCTATTGGTGATACTTTGAAATGGAGTTTTTTTTTTTTTTTTTTTTTTTTTGTGGGGTGGGGGGTGAGGGTGAGGGTCCCTGAACTCAGGGAACCACTTAGCCACATCCCCAGCCCTATTATTTATTTTATTTAGAGATAGGGTTTCACTGAGTTGCTTAGTGCCTCCCTTTTGTGAGGCTGGCTTTAAATTCATGATTCTCCTGCCTCAGCCTCCTGAGCCACTGGTCAAATAAATTTTTAATTTGATTGATTGCATCTTACATTTATAGGAGTTCTGATTAGTTTATTTTCAACATTTCTATTTATTTATTGAAATGGTCTTTCATCTTCTGTGTTGGGTCTCTTACATAATTCTTTAGATCTCTTAGTTCATTGAACATTTTAATAATTAGTTTCTTGTAATCTTTCTCTGGAGTTTAATCCTCTTTCATATCTATGGATTTTTGTTGGGGGGTGGTGAATTTTGATTTGCGATTTATTTGCTGTCTCCTCATATTTTCAGACATCCTGAATTTGCACATCAATTGAGATGAAGTCCCTTTCTCCTTTATATTTACATGTATAGTTCTTTTTTATTCCAGGATTGTCTCTTTTTTGATATATAACTAGATGTCAATGGTGGTACTTGAATTTTCCCTCTAGTTGTTCCTTCTTGGAACGATTCTTTGAGTAAAGTTTAGGCTCAGGTGGGACTAGTGCATGCATGGGGTGAGAGTCACTATTGCATGGCTGCATTGTGAGTATTTCACAGCAGCAGAATCTCTACTCTAGTTTTGAAGTTTCTTAATCACTTTCTATCTGTTCTTGGAGCAGGGAAATCAGGAGTAGCACTAATGTCAGTGTCAGATGTAGAGTTTTGAGATAAATGTTCAGTGTCTACTTTGACATTCAAAGTACTAATTTCCACCTATATAAAAATGGTGGGGTCAGCACTCAACATCAGTATCAGCAATGCAAAACTGTTGATTACAGCAAGCATTCAATATCAGGTGACTACTATATTTAGACCTATTAATAATCACAACATGAAATACTGTTATGGTTTTGATGTGAGGTGTTCCCCAGAAGCTCATGTGTGAGACAATGCAATAAAATTCAAAGGAGAAATGATCGGGTTTACAACAGTCTTAATCCAATCAATTAATTAATTTCCTGATGGCTTTAACTGAATGGTAAGAAGGTGGGTAAGGTGTGGCTGGAGGAGGTGGGTAATCGGGGATGTGCCTTTGGTGTATATATTCTTTATCTGATGAGTGGAGTCTCTCTCTCTGTCTGCTTTCTGACCATCATATGAGCTGTTTTCCTTCATCATACCCTCTGCCATGATGTTCTGTGTCACCTTGAGCCCTGAGAAATGGAGCCAGTTGTCTACTGATTGAGATCTTTGGGACAGTGAGCCCCCAAATAAATTTTTCCTCCTCTACAATTGTTCTTGTCAGGGCTTTTAGACACTATAACAAAAAAGCTGACTAAAACAAATATATAAACTATATAATTCTATTATTTAGTTTCTGAAGCAAAGAGAAAACAGGATGGGAAGGTGAGGAAAGTTTGAAATATCTTAATAAAGTAATCAAAGGATGAGCAGGTAGTATGTTACAGATATTGGCTGTAAAGAAGAAGCAATAAAAATTTGCAAAATGTAATAAAGAAAGGACATGGGAACAGGAAAATTTGGCCATTAGTTGGGGAAGAGAGTGATGAAGGGGAGATAGGAAGAATGAGACCAAACCAGCAACTGTAAGATCAAAACTGCTTAAACCCATGTATAATTGAGCTCTGCCTAAGATACATCAAGGCTAAATAATAAACAGGTGCAACAGGAAGCAGTAATTAATGTGAAAATAAAATTATATGAATATACATATATATTTCTTAATTTATCCATGAAGTGATTACAAATAGCCCCCCACCCATATACATACACACAAAATCATACATTAAAACAGAAAAAGTAATACAATATAATGCAAAGATTTTAAAATATTTAAAAAGTTAAAATAAAAAAGATTAAAAAGGACATATTGAAAATGGGAGTATAAAGAAAAGAAACAAGAAATGAGGAAAGAAAAATTTTAAAAAAGTTTTTACTTGTAGATAGACACAATACCTTTATCTTATTTATTTATATTTATGTGGGCTGAGGATCAAACCCAGTGCCTCACATGTGCTAGGCAAGCACACTATCACTGAGTCACAACTGCAGCCCTCAAATTAAAAAAAAAAAAAATTAAAAAACAAAATAAAATATAAATAAACCCCCCAAAACAAAGAGCTTATTTCTGCTGAGGTGGTCAAAAACATTGGCAGAGATGAGTTTTCATTCTTGGTATTTGTTTTGGTTGAGGAACCCTACGGTCTAGGAATGGGGGTTGTTAAGACTAGTGTCTTTTTTATGGTTTAGATCTTAGGTATCCCCTAAAAACTCATGTGTAATATAATGTAAGAAGGTTTAGAGGTGAAGTGGTTGGGTCATGAGAACCTTAACCTAATCAGAGCATTAATCCCCTCATTGGGTGATTACTGTAGGCTGGGAGAGTGTGGGTGGGGAGATGATTCATTGAGGGTGTGCTTTGGAGTATATATTTTGTGCCTGGCAAGTGGAGCCCCTCTCTGCTTCCTGATGCCATGTTCTGAGCTGCAGTCCTCCTTCATGTACTTCCACCATTATGTTTTACCTCACCTTGGGCCCAGAGCAAAGGAGTTGGCTGTCTATGAACTAAGTCCCCTAAAATCTTGAGCCTCCAAATAAAATTTTCCTCCCCTAAAGTTGTTCATGTTAGGTCTTTTGGTCACAGTGAAAAAAAAAAAAAATCTGACTAAAGCATGCTTTGTGTTCCTCTCCTAGCTTCCAGCCTGTAGGAGGCAAAGAAGCTGGTTGATCTCAGCTTCCAGTCTCTGAGTATTTGCCTGGCACAATTTGTGTATCGACAAATTGTGTTTCTGTAGTGGGGTGTTGCAGTAGACTAAATTGGAGGTTCCAGTATAGGGGGCTTAGTGTAGATCAAGCTTTGAACTCTGTGGAAGGGTGTTTCAGAATTGCTCTACACTCCCTATTGTGGGATGAGGGTGGGGGATGCCAGTCTTTGCAGAATGTCTGGGTCTCTAGGGTGTAGGTACACAACCCCCTCAGGTTTCACCTTCACCTGAAATACCAGGTTATCTCTCCTGGAGTGCAGACACTTCTGTGCCTCACTTTAGTGCAGGCAACAGTGAGAATTTTCTCCCTTGGGATCTAGAGCCTGAATAGTACAGGCAAACTTTTCTTTGTGCCTATTTTTTTTTTTGGGGGGGGTTCATGGTGACTTTATTTTTTTTTTAATTTTTTATTGTTGGCTGTTCAAAACATTACATAGTTCTTGATATATCATATTTCACACTTTGATTCAAGTGGGTTATGAGCTCCCATTTTTACCCCATATACAGATTGCAGAATCACATCAGTTACACATCCATTGATTTACAAATTGCCATACTAGTGTCTGTTGTGTTCTTTGTGCCTATTTTGGTCTCTTTTGTTTAGGTGCCTTCTGGGAATTTTTGGATCTGCTGTTGGGGTTCCCTGTGTCTTTTCTCCTAAGAGGGGAATGGGGCCTTTGCAGGCTTTGGGAGTGTGGTGGCAGGGGCCATGCAAGCCTGCCCGCTCTGAGCTGAAGCAGTGCTGTGACTGGTAACTTTCTCTGGCAGTGTGAGCATGCGCTTTTCTGGCTGGAAGGCCCTGGCCACAGGAACTCAGCGGTTGGTTGCCTTTTGAGATAGTATGAGCACCTGCTTTCCCTGGTGGTAGAACCCAGCTGGTGGTTGCTTTCTCTGGTAGCTGTAGTGTATGTTCCCAGGCACTGGGACGTGGCCGCGCAGCCGGAAGTCTCTTTCTCAGGCAATGCTAGTGCAATGGGCAGCCACCTTCTCTAGGAGGGCGATTGTGAGCTTTTATCAGCGGTGGGGAGCCCTGCTGCAGCGGCTTTCCCTGGGGGCCCAACAGCGGTTTTCAAAGACCCTCCCCCCCCCCCCCCATGTGAGTTAATTTTTGGAATTGCTTTCACTGATTTCCTTCTCCTAACGTCTCTCTGTCTGTTAAAAGCAGCCATCCTCTCTGATCCACGGGTTACTCCCAGTCAATTCTTTATTTTTTATTAATTTGTTAGGCTGGCGTGGAACTTGCCATCCTCCATCTTTTGTCCCCTGAGTCGATGGGATTGCAGGCATGTGTCACGACACCCTGTGATGAGAGCTCAGATCTTACATGTGATTATCAAAATGATTGGACTACCTACCCCTCTGACTACTGTGGTAACTTGTATACAAATGTTCTACCGGTTCACTTTTTGGAGACATGTTTTTAGACTTCAGAAAAGGCTTACCTTAATTAGGTGAGACCTATTTGTATGTTATTTAGGGGGGAAAACTCTATAATCAGTAAGTGAGCTGATTCTAAAAAGGAAGACATCGATAATTTTTCTTGTATTTTTAAAAAAATATTATTTTAGTTGTCAATGGACCTTTATTTATTTATTTATATGTGGTGGGGAGAATCAAACCCAGTGCCTCACCTATGCTGGGCAAGCACTCCACCACTGAGCCACAACTCCAGCCCCAAATTCATGTATTTTGATAACCACAATT
Organism: Marmota flaviventris; assembly: GCF_047511675.1. Lineage (NCBI taxonomy): Eukaryota > Metazoa > Chordata > Mammalia > Rodentia > Sciuridae > Marmota > Marmota flaviventris. The sequence goes on along the minus strand of NC_092499.1, from coordinate 55,938,990 downwards.
TTTTTTTCTAATTGATTGTCAACAGAAATCTTCTGTAGTATTACCAAAGACATATCCTATTTTTAAAAGAAACCGCTTATCATACCTCAAAATGTAATGGGCATTTTTCTTCTCTGTTTTCTCTTTCTTTTTCTCTTCTAATGGTAATAGCAGCAGTAGAAACTGTTAGTTTCAGTTGCTCAACATGCATAATAACTTTATTTCATTATATGAGCCAAACTTTAATAAGAAATGATTTTATAAATGAGGAAATTGAAACAAGGTCAGGTTGTTTGCATAAGGTCAGAGCGCTGAGAAGGGATGGGACTGGTACTCCATTAGAATTTTCTGCCTTTTTTCAACTGTGATATGCTGCTTTGGAGCTCACAGATTCATTAGCTTTGGAATACGAAGCATGGTTAGTAGTTGCTGTATTTTGTATGTGGTTTTTCCCTGAGCAGTTCATGTTTTGGAGGCTTGGTCTTTAGTTGACAATATTAGGAAGCAGTACCTTTAAGCGGTAGAGCCTAGTATGAAATAAGTAGGCCTTTGGGGTGCTTTCCATGGACAGATTGATGTTGTTCTTGTGGGATCCTGGTTAGTTTTTGTGAAAATGTGTTTTAAAAAACAAAAACAAAAACAAAACAAAACAAAACAACAACAACAAAAACGAGCCTGGCCTCTAAATTAATCTCTGGCTTTCTGTCTCACCATGTGCTCCTGACCTTGTGATGTCAACTGTCACAGGGTCCTCAACAGAGGGAAGCAGAGGCTGGCACTATGCTCTTGGACTTCCAGAACTGTGAGCTAAATGAGCTTCTTTTCTTTACATGCATACAAGTATTTCATTATAGTAACAGAAAATGGATTAATATGGCAGTGCCATTATATTTGTATTAGTCAATCTGATAAGTATAAGAAATGATCTGTTTTGTGGCATATTCTGTAGGAGATTTGGTTTGTCTTCTGTGGACATTAGAATATTAACTCACTTGTCAATTGTGTACCACCAGGTTCAAGCAGTTATTTATATCTGCAAGAATTGTTTAAAGACTTCAAAGTACAGAGAATGGATTACATAAGTATACTATATAGCATATGGAGTATAAGAATGTGTGGGATGGACACAGCTGATTAAATTATGCTAAAAAACACTTATAGTCTAGTGGAAGTTGCTAAGATGTACATCAGGAATTTATTATATGTTCAAGACCTAGTGATGAAGATATGCAATAAGTCCTATACCCTCCATGTTTCTGAGAGTATCTTTTAGTTCCTGCTTGCTAAGACTGGTGAAATTTGTGGTTCAGAATATCCTCAGAGATATTGCTCATTGATTTTGGTTTTGTGCTTTATGCTTTTTGCCTACCTTTATTTAGGACTGGGATGACTAATACTAATTAGAGACTTTTTTTTTTAGATACTATTTAAAATTCACAATTTGTTAAGTACTGAATCTCAAATACTAAATTCATCTCATAAAGAAAAGTGCACAATATCCTGATTCTAGTTCTCCACAGCTTTTCAAGCTCCATCCTTACTAAGGATTGTCTTTTTTGTTTACTGTAGGCTGTTAAGAAATTTAAATCATTATATAAGCAGAGAATAAGGCTGAGAATAATCCTGGGAAGTAAGGGACACAGAAAAGATGCAACATTTGGGTTTATTATTGTATTTCACTGGGAGAAACTGTAATGAAATATCCTTCATATGTGAAAATGAGAAGCTAAAGGTCTTTATTTTGCTTGTGACTTATCAGGGTTATATGCCAAATGCTGGTCAAAGTTTGGTTGCTTCAATATTTACTATGATAGAATAGTTTAAAGGGATGAATGATGAGGGTGAGTGGTTATTTTTGGAGGATTGGGTAAATGACAATATGAAAAGGACAAATTTAGTTCCAAAATATTTGGTTCAGAGAAAAAAGGAAACATGTGACCATGTTGCAGGGATTCCCTTCTGCCTCAGTTGGTATACTGAGACTGCTGAAAGATTCAGAAATTGACTTATAAGTAGTATATTTAACATTATGTTTTAGGACACACATATGTATGGTGTGTGTTTCTTGTATAAACAACAAAAGTTTCCCAAAATAATACAGATCCTCACACTATTTCATTCACTGGGATATTGATCTATTCTATTCAGTAGGAAGTGTCTTGATATTTATGGTGTGATTATCAGATCACATTGGACACTTGAAAGAAGATATATTTGAAAGGCAAGCATAGGGTATTTAATATACTAGACAAGCAGATCACAGTAGTCTCATTTTTTCTCTTCTAATCAATTAACTCTTATCCACTTCTAATTTTCCTCCCCTGCCTTTGTTTTCCTATTTATACCACATATGCCAATCACTGGTCACAGTTGAGTGGATGATGGGTAGAGGCATGGCTCCAAAGAAATCAATTCTAGACAGAGCTGTTTCAGTCAGATGCATCGATTATTTAGATTATTATTATTATTATTTTAGGATTCTGATAGATCTATTTCTGTTTAAAAGTACCTTTTCTAGTTGATTTAAGATTTTTTCTTCCTTATGTTCAGCTATGACTTAATAGATGTGTAGATATTTCCAGTTCTCTAATTTAAAGCTTAATCAATCCAGCAATGGACTTGCCATCTTAATACTCTTGATAGCATTGGCCAACAAGTTTATTATGAATTAAATAAATTTTATTTTTCTGAGCAATTCATTACCTCTTTAGACAGTCTGGCTAATGAGGTTACATTTTTCACAGTCATACTCTAGTTTTTGCTGCCTAACAGGTCAGTAGTTTCTATGGAGTGACTGACAGGTTATAGCCTCTCTTTCTTCAGAATGTTTTGTCTTTTTTCATTTCTTTTGGTTTTGTTGGGTAGACTTGGTATGTTCAATGTAAGGACTTTTCCCTCAGGGTTGTTAGGTAGAATCTTGATGTCCTGGCATGCTAGGTGGCTTAACCATGCGAAGGGTGCTTAACTTGCCATTTTTCTCTTCATGAAACATAAATGTTGGGCCACTCCAGAATCCTAAAGTTTCGTTAATATTTGGAAAAATGACTTGTTTTGAGAAAAGAATGTTAAGCACCTCAGGTAACTTTTGAACATTTTAAAAGTCATCTATTTTCAACCTAAAGTTATTTTTTCAGTTTCCAAGGCCTCAGAGCTGTTCCATTTTGGCCTGAAGCCAAATATTTGGACACACTGCAAAGGAATCCCATTATGAATCTCTCATTCAATTAGCTATTTTTCAAAAGGCAGAAAAAACCAGAAATTTATTCTCCTTTGTGAGACGAGCAGATAAGAATTTTATTTACTAAGTGGTTTTTGAAAGAGAATTTTGGATAACTTTTGCCAATGAGTTTAATAGTGAATACACATTCTATATTAAAATTCCTAAGATGCAATTTCATTTTCCTTCTTTTTAAAAATAAACAAGAATTGAGTAAATATATGAATTGGTTAGTTTAGAAGATATCTTTGTATCTACATTTCTATAAAACTATTATAACTTGTGATTTCATTCTAGGGATATTTGATATGTTTTTGTGGAGAATTTTGCTTAGGGACTTATATCAAAGTACTATTTTTTTTTTTTCCTGATGAGGGGATTGAACCTGGGACCTTGTGCATGAAAATACTATAATTAATAATATTTTATACTTCATGATTTTTCTCTTACCTTATTCCATGAGATTAAGATGAGAGTTAATTTCCAAATAAATACTGATATAGTTTCATTCTACTACAGGGAGACTAATATATGTGCCCTCATACTTTATCTTTGGGATATGAAGCCAAAAGATAAATTTTATTTCCAGATGATTTATAATCAGCATCTAAAACTTCTGAAGAATTTTCCTGATGCCTGGGAGAGTGACCTTATAACTAGGAAAATTTGGACTATATATTCTGTTTATTAAGATTCTGGATAATATTCATATTGTCCTTTTTAAACTTTCTGTATTATCTTATTTTTAAATAATAAATATGTATTAGTGTGTAATCAGAGAAAATTTTAAAACAATTTTCAACATAGCTTTTAACTTGGAAGACAAAGGAAGCAGTCATAGGAACATCATGTGTTCATTGTTATTCTGTTCATTTTGTCTTTGAATCTGAGAAGTACTACATTCCCAATTCCCCCCATGCACACAAACATTTCATGAATGAAAAATACATCAGTAGATGGAAGAAGTTTGGTCTTGTTTGTATGTATATATGGAAAATCTTTTAAGAATCCAAAAACTAAGATTATAAACCAATCTTTGCTTGTAAATTTGACATGAAAGTGTTATTTTAGTAAAATATAGCTTATTTACCCCCCCACACACACACTATTAAAGTTCTAGAGTTAGTTGTTCTCTAACTTAAAATGCAAGAGTTTAGAAGATAAATGTGCAATTTCTCCTAAGCTTTATGTTATTAATATGGCACAAAGACTTTTACTATCAATAGATTTTTAAATCTTAGACTACAAATGCTTCGGTAATATTTTACTCACATTTAATGCCTCAAGTTTATTCTGTAAGATACTTTGGAATTCATTTCTGTTTTCATTATTCTACTTAAAGCAACTTTGTTTCTAAACTGAAATGAAGGGAATCACCCATTTTTTTTTTTAAATTTTATACAGTACTGATGGAATTATTAATCAAAGTGTCCTATGGGTCCTATGGATGGTCACTCCACCTAAGAGAACCCAAAATCTCTTTCAGAAGTATAAATCTCATAAGCCCTTAGAATAGAAAATAATTGGAAATGATTAATCATTGGGTGAACAGTGAAGGAAATGCCATGAGTTTTTCTGCCATCATTCCTCACATTGCTATGGTTCTTCTACTTTTTGAACTCTGATCTTTTAGATGTTTCTATAATTAAAAGAACATTCTTTGTATGGTATTATTTTCTTTTAATTGAACTTTTTGTTTAAAAATAGAACACGAATACAGAAAATCACATAAAAGAAATGGAGAGCAAAATCAAGCTATTATAAAGTAAACATGCTTATAATACCACCTTAGGCAAGAAATAGAGCTTGATAGAAGAAAGGAATAGCAGCAAACCCCATTTACCTCCTGCCACCGTTTGCCCCATTGTAATCTCAGCTCTGTACTTCATGGCTAATTAACCACTTTCTCCTCTTCTTCCTCCTCCTCCTCCTCCTCCTCCTCCTCCTCCCCCCTCCCTCCCCCTCCCCCTCCCTCCCCCTCCTTCTCCTCCCCCTCCTTCTCCTCCCCCCTCCCCCTCCCCCTCCTCCTCCTCCTCCTCTTTGGTACTGGGGATTGAACTCAGGGACACTTAACCACTGAGCTACATCGCCAGACCTATTTTGTATTTTATTTAGAGACAGGGTCTCACTGAGTTGCTTAGTGCCTTGCTGTTGTTGATGCTGACTTTGAGCCCACGATCCTCCTGTCTCAGCCTCCTGAGCCACTAGAATTCCAGATGCTGTACCACCATGCCCAGCCCACTATCTTGACATTTGACATTTATGAAATTTCTTTATAACTTTATCAAAAACACTAAATTTTAGTGTTGCTCAATTAAAAACCAAAGTCCATGTAAACTTTCAATTTCTTTTATCAGTAGTTCATTTATTTTTATTGCTCCTATTTTTATATGTATAAATATACTGTTTAAAATTATAGTTTGTGGGGCTGGGGTTGGGGCTGAGCGATAGAGCGTTCACCTCACATGTGGGAGGCCCTGGGTTCGATCCTTAGCACCACATAAAAATAAATAAATAAAATAAAGGGACTGTGTTCAACTACAACTAAAAAATAAATATTAAAAAAATATAGTTTGTGTATTTTCAGTTTCTTTATACCTATTCAAAACATTCATATTGTTTCAATAAAGCCTACATAATTCTCTTAAATTTTGAGTTAATAAAGTTAAAATATTTTCACACCCTTTGTTATTTTCATTTCTTCTTTCCCCAATTTCATTTAAGTTTTTAAACTTTCCTTTTTTGTTTATACAAATAGCATTTTTGCATTATGCTTATTCTGTGTAAATCAAATAATTCCTTTGCTAGTTTTCAAGTAGTTCTTCAGATACTTAATATGAATTCTTCTACTGAAAATAAACAGGGCTGTGAGGCCCTAAGCAATTTAGTGAGGCCCTGTCTCAAAATAAAACATAAAAAAGGCTGGTGATGTGACTCAGTGCTTAAGCTCCCCTGAGTTTAATTCTTGTATCAAAACCAACCAACCAACCAACCAACCAAACAAACAAACAGGGCTTTGTTGAGAGCCACAGCCGAAGGGGTCCCAGCAAACTTCCAGCTGCCAGCTGATGATTGGCTCACAGCGGCCCCAGCAACATCTAGCTGATTGGCTCCTCTGCCGTGATGCTCACTGGGCTGTTTCCCTGCCCTTTCAGACCACGGAGCTGCTCATTGGGGGACTTTTTTGGCTCCGCCCACGTGACCCAGCCAATCAGCCTCAAGAGCAGGAGGATTGTGGGAGGTGGAGAGAGGCTTGTGTTGGAGAGAGAGGCTTGTGGGAAGCCGGTGGTGGCAGTTGGGGCTCTGAGGGTTTTTCCTGAGAGGCTGTTTTGTTTGGCGTGTGTGGTTCTAAAAATAAAGTTAGTTTCTTTTGACAAGTAGTTTCTTTTGACAAGTGGCTCCTGATTGTGCCCAGCCAGACTGCGGCAGGGCTTGGGGTATAGTTTAGTGGTAGAGTGCTTGACTAGCATGTATGAGGCCCTGGGTTTAATTCCTAGCACTACTAAAACAAACCAACCAGCAAAGAAGGAATAAATGTATCGAGTTCACTACCAGGCCTGCTTGAAAACCCAAATTCAAGTTGCCCATTGCCAGCTCTGTGGATCACACAGAGAGAAAAAACATCTTCTGAGACCCTGGGTATTCCCACCCTCCTCTCTGAGTATGCCTTTCTCATATGGTTCAAGGACAGTGTCTTCTGTTTTATAACAATGTCTCTATAGAGAAATAAGCACAGGCTACAGCCTAGATGTAATGATTATAAATATTCAAAATGAAAGAGCGGAGAAAGCATAAGATTTTTAGAATTGCTTCTAAGAGTAAAGACAACACCAGACATAGGGGGGATATATCTAATTCACTGAAGAAAATAAGTAACTGCAGATAATAAGCAGGAATAGACAATAAGTAGGAATAGGAAAGTGTTGAAAAATACTATCCTAATATAAATTTCAAAGCATTCCATTTATCATCAACTATCTTAATTAGTAAATATTTTTAAAATTAGTATCAGAAACATTTATTCTTAAATGTTGGGAGCCATCTCATCACAAAGTCATGAAGAGTTAATTTCTGTTTTGCTATAAACACCTTGATATGTGGCTTATTTCTCTTCTTTCTACCCCCTCCGCACCTTTTGTTAGTCTATTTATTTATTTATTTATTGGTTCTTTTTAGTTATACATAACAGCAGAATCAATTTCAATATAATTACACAAGCATGGAATATATCTTATTCTAGTTAGAGTCTCATTCTTATGGATATACATGGTGGTGGGATTCACTGTGTTGTTTTCATATATTACATGTCTCCCCTTGTCTTCTTTTTGCTATAATTTCCTGCTCTAAGAGGCAAATATATATGAAAATGTGTGTTCTTTTAAAAAAATTGTTATTTTTATGCAATACCTTTATTTTATTTTCTATTTATTTTTATGTGGTGCTGAGGATCAAACCCAGGGCCCCGTATGTCCTAGGTGAGTGCACTGCCAGTGAGCCACACCCCAGCCTGGAAAATGTGTTCTTATTTTAAAAATGTGTACATATTTAACGGGTTACCATGTGATTTTTCATACATTTATATGTTATGTAATGTTTTAAATCAGGGTGAACATATTACTTCTCATATGAACCCAGCCTAATTCCATCTTAAGATTGGGAGCCATCTCATCACAAAGTCTTGAAGAGTTAATTTCTGTTTTGCTATAAATTACTGAGATTTCTAGACTTGTTTGGAATTTCTGCTGTCCTCTGAATTCACCCATTCCTGGCTCTCTTTGACCAGATAACAACCCTCTCTAAAACCTTACTGGTGCCTCATAAATCCTGGCTCCCCCTGACCAGATAACAACCCTCTCTGAAACCTCAATGGTGCCTCCTAAATCCTGTTGTTGGGATCTGAATTTACTCCTACCTTGAAATATCATGCCATGTAGATCATTAACCTGCTATCTCCCTTTGTATTATGCTTGTCAAAATTCTATTATCTTTAAGTTCTCAAGACACCCCCCTTTGCAACTTTTTGTGCTATAAAACCTGTTCCTGGAAAACTGGGGTGCTGATCTCTAGCCTGGGGCTGAGAGAGACAGTTGCTAGTGACCAGCTTTCTTTGTGTACACAATACAAGCTTGCTTTAATTTGATTTAAAATTGGAGTCCGTGGTCTTTTCTTTGCATGGTGGTTCAACACTCAAACATCTATTATTTCTTTAAATATTCAAAATCCTTTCTTTAAATTTCTGGTGTATTATTTCATAGTAGGGTGACTATAGATAACGTAATGTGTAATTTATTTTGAATGGTGTATTTATCCATCCTTTTACCTTCAACCTGCCTGTATTGAAATAGGACAGAAGAAGCTAGACACCTGAGGAATTTAAGGGAAGCAGGTTTATTGACTGCATGGTTCAGAGATGGCTTTATCCTGAGAATTCTCCCTCTGAACAAAGATTTTGGAAATTCTTTGAACTTTTTACCCAGTGTATAGGGGTGGAGTGGGGCTTGAGGTTCACCTGACAAGTTCTTTCTCTTTTATCCTCTAGACCAGACACAGGCTTCACAAGTTTGTTTGTTTGTTTGTTTGTTTGTTTTTTAACCAAGAAAACAGAGATAATATCTTCTGTATAACAGGCTTGCAGACTCTAACTCTGTCATACCTTTTGTGTGTAAATCTGGCATTTATAAGAAAGAGAAAACTACCAACCACAATAACCTCTGCAGACATCCTGCTTATCTGACAAGAGGAGAAACTTAATTATGACAAGGATCTTTTAGATGGGGTTATCTGGTCTGCTTCATTCACCCACTTGATGATCATTATTTAATTATTTAAGTCAAAGATCATCATTATTCTCTTGGCTTAAAGTTTTATATAATGTTAAAACCTCAGTTGTCTTTTTTCAATGGCTGTTTCTGTAGTGGACCTAATAGTTCTAATGTAAAGGGGAGCCAAACATGGGAGCAATAAGCAGGTTAACAGTAGAATACCTACTATATCAGTTAAGCTTTGAAATTCACCAGGAGTTGAAAACCATCTTCCAGATAGTAAGATTGGATCCCAAGCTTTAATGCCCTTCCAGGTTGGCAAATGTACTAGTTTTCTGATATTGCTGGCTATATCGTTAACTGTCTGTCCATTGTCATCTATTTGGATGTGACAGTCTGAACTGTTGAACTTTTTACACATTTCCCTTTCCTCAATTATTAGGTAATCTAATGCCAAGAGGTTTTGATAGATAGCCACTCACATCTGGGTCTGTTGCGTGGCTAGGAGGTCAAAGGCTATACCCGTTTGATTAGTAACAGTTTACGGTACAGTTTTTAAGTGAATAATACAGTTTACCATATAGAGTTTTAAAGCCCCAATTACTGTACTGTGTCCAGGTAGCAGGACCATAAGTGGCAATGATCTTCTGGAGTGGCCAGTCATCTTTACTCCAAGTTTATTGCTCTCCTAGATTGTTTCTAATGCACCCCTCTTTTTCTTTTGGCCTTATATCTTTATATAAGTGGATCCATAGGTCTTTTCCAGTTTATCTTCCACTGTGCATTGATCTTCCAGTCTGAAGCAGGACTGGATTTTCCTCAAGCTTCAGCTTTGAGCAGACTAGTCAACTTCTGGAGTGACTAGAGTAGGTCTGTGGTCCTCAAGTTTCTCCAGTGTTTCCCTTCTCTGGATGTCGACTCAGACAGTTTCAGTTTAAGGGGTGCAGTAGAGTCTGGAGTAAACCTCCCAGTCCACAGCTGTGGGCTTGAGCCTGGTGTAATGATCTAGTGACTTGTCTTTGTGACCTTTATTGCAGTTGGGGTGGATAAAACAACAGTGAAAGGACCCTTCCAAAGAGGTTTTAAGGGCTGAATATTTCATTTTTTGACCCAGACTGAATCTCTAAGTTTGAATGAGTGTGCATCTGTGGTCAAAATTATTGGCAATTTTCCTGATCCATTGGTTGAGAGTCTGTAAGGTTTTCCCTAAAGCCTAAAGCTGTTGTCTTAATTCTAATTCTCCTATTTCTCTGAAGTCTCCCTGTAATCCCCTGATAAGTGGGAGAGGTCTCCCATAAACTAGCTCATAGAGGGAAAATCCAGTACTCTTGGTGGGAGTGGATCTAATCCTTAACAGTGCATTAGAGAGGATTTCATCCCAATGCAGTTGAGTTTCCTTACACAGTTTACCTAGTAGAGCCTTTAAAGTCCTATTTATCCTTTATACTTTACTGGAACTCTGTGTCCTATAGACAGTATATAACTTCCATCTGATATTTAAACTCTTGGCCAATTATATTACCTTTGCCCTAAGAACTGGTCCATTATTTGAGCTAATTAATGGTCATTGGGATACCAAATCTGGAAATTATTTCCTGGAGGAACATCATGGCTGTCTCTTGAGTCTTTTCAGTGTGGGTTGGAAAAGCTTTCATCTAGCCTGAATAAGAGTACACAAAAACCCAAAATATATTTATAGCCCTGTGAGCATGATAGTTTATTCATTAAAGTCCACTTCTATAGTTTGGATTCCTGGTGGATGCTATGGCCCTTGGCATGGGTTTTTTTGAGCACAGGTTTTACATAGATCACCCAGGAAATGTTTGTGAGCAGGGGGATGTAGAAATGTTGACTCAGACAGTTTCAGGTGTCATTTGGCCAGCGTGTGCTCCCCTGTGGAACTGTCTGGGGCTAGAGTCTCAGGGATGGCTATGTGGTCATCAGGAAATCTTTACCATTCACTTGAGAGACACCTTACTTTTTCAGTCTTAAACCAATTACTTTCATGCTGGGAATCTTTGGCTCCCATTCTGTTAGAAGGTCAGGCTGAAGGATAGCATTTAAGCCTGGGACTGGGTTTCCAGTTTGTTTCTTGTAGGCAGCTAACCTTACTTCTCTGTCTGCTCTTTGGTTGCCCTGAACAACTACGACATTCCTCCTTTTCATAACCACAACTGTCCTGAGTGTTCACACTGTATCTAGAAGACTAAGAGTTTTCTGTCCATATTTATGCCTTTTCTTCTTGAGTTAATTAGCCCCTTTCCTCATATAAGTTCTTGTTAACATAAAGACTGGTGAAGGCATATTCTGAGTCTGTGTAAATATTGATACAGAGTTCTGTTGTCCATTATGGTGCCCCCATTCAGAGTGATAAATTCTGCCTTTTGTGCTGCAGTTCCTTGAGGCAAAGTCTTTGCCTCAACAGTGGAGTCCAGAGTGACCACTGTATACCCACCAAGATATAATCTGTCATTTGTGAAACTGCTTTCATCTGTGAAGTACTTCATATCAAGGTCTTTAAGGGGCTGGTCTGTCAGATCTGGTTTACTGGAGAAGACCTTATGACCTTACGACCTCAATGCAGTTGTGATCAGGCTGTTTGGTCCCAATGGGCAACAGAGTTGTTGGGTTTATATTTCAGACAAATTTACGGTGGACATGTGGATTTTTATACAACGTGTCGTGCCCTGGTTTCTGACTATCCTCACATTAGTCAGCCAATATTGTTCTTTGTACTTCAACAGTGCCAGTACAAAGTGTTAGTTTCTGTCCAATAGTCAGCTTGTCAGCCTTAATATCAGAGGGGCTATGGCTGCAAGGGCTCATATACAAGGTGACTAGCCTTGAATCATAGAGTCCAGCCATTTGATTGTACCATGTCCCCAGCATTTGAGTCAGGACTCCTATAGCTATTCCAGACCATTCATGGACATACAGAGTAATAGGCTTTGTGAAGTCAGGAAGTCCTAGTCCAGGTGCACTGGTGAGTGCTTGTTTAATGTCCTCAAAGGCTTTTTTTTTTCCATGCATTGGTCTCCACATTAGAGGACCCTGTTTTCCCCCTTTGTGGCTTCATAGAGGGGGTTTTACCATAACTGAAAAGTTAGGGATTCACATCTGCCAGAATTCTGCAGCACGTGAGAACTCTCAGATCTGGCAGCAGGTAGAAACGCTGGAATTGAGCAGTCTGCCTGTTTCTTCTTGGGGCTTAGTTGCCACTGTCTCTAAGTCAGGTAGAAACCCAGGTGCTTCTTGACAGATTTGGGCTTTCTTCTACTTTGTAGCCAGTTTCACATAGGCAAGTTAGAAGCAATTGTGTCTCCTTCATGCTATCCTCTCAGGTTGCTCCAGCCAGCAACAGATCATCTACATATTGGAGCAATGTGTATTCACATCAGAGTCCAGCACCCACATTGTTTTGTAGGAAAGGCTTTCAAATCTGTAATCAGTGCCATCCCAAAGATGGTTGCTGAGTTTTTGAAGCCCCATGGTGGCCTGGTTCAGGTAAATTGGCCTTCAGTTGGGAGCATTTTTTTCTTCCAGTGGCCCTTTATTTTTTTATTTTTTTAAGGTTTATTTATTTTTTTATTGGTTGTTCAAAACATTACAAAGCTCTTGACATATCATATTTCATACATTAGAATCAAGTGGGTTATGAACTCCCATTTTTTACCCCAAATACAGATTGCAGAATCACATCTGTTACACACCCACATTTTTATATAATGCCATATTAGTGACTGTTGTATTCTGCTACCTTTCCTATCCTCAACTATCCCCCCTCCCCTCCCCTCCCATCTTCTCTCTCTACCCCATCTACTGTAATTCATTTCTCTCCTTGTTTATTTTCCCATTTCCCTCACAACCTCTTATATGTAATTTTGTATAAGAATGAGGGGCTCCTTCCATTTCCATGCAATATTCCTTTTCTCCCTTTCCCTCCCACCTCATGTCTCTATTTAATGTTAATCTTTTCCTCCTGCTCTTCCTCCCTGCTCTGTTCTTAGTTGCTCTCATTATATCAAAGAAGACATTTGGCATTTGTTTTTTAGGGATTGGCTAGCTTCACTTAGCATAATCTGCTCTAGTGCCATCCATTTCCCTGCAAATTCCATGATTTTGTCATTTTTTAGTGCTGTGTAATACTCCATGGTGTATAAATGCCACATTTTTTTTTATCCATGTGCATCTGGGTTGGTTCCACAGTCTAGCTATTGTGAATTGTGCTGCTATGAACATCGATGTGGCAGTATCCCTGTAGTACGCTCTTTTAAGGTCTTCAGGGAATAGTCCGAGAAGGGCAATAGCTGGGTCAAATGGTGGTTCCATTCCCAGCTTTCCCAGGAATCTCCATACTGCTTTCCAAATTGGCCGCACCAATTTGCAGTCCCACCAGCAATGTACAAGAGTACCCTTTTCCCCACATCCTCGCCAGCGCTTGTTGTTTGACTTCATAATGGCTGCCAATCTTACTGGAGTGAGATGGTATCTTAAGGTGGTTTTGATTTGCATTTCTCTGACTGCTAGAGATGGTAAGCATTTTTTCATGTACTTGTTGATTGATTGTATGTCCTCCTCTGAGAAGTGTCTGTTCAGGTCCTTGGCCCATTTGTTGATTGGGTTATTTGTTATCTTATTGTCTATAGTTTTTTGTGTTCTTTGTATACTCTGGATATTAGGGCTCTATCTGAAGTGTGAGGAGTAAAAACTTGTTCCCATGATGTAGGCTCCCTATTTACCTCTCTTATTGTTTCTCTTGCTGAGAAAAAACTTTTTAGTTTGAGTAAGTCCCATTTGTTGATTCTTGTTATTAACTCTTGTGCTATGGGAGTCCTATTGAGGAATTTGGAGCCCGACCCCAGTAGGCATATCAGCTTGGTTTCAGCTTAGTTCCCCAGTGAAGTGGTCCCTCCATTCAGACCTTCCTTGCATCCTTCATTTGGCCCTGTTTTTGACATTCGTTTTGGCTTTGTCCTGGTGGGGGCCCCACTTTGGGTGACCTTTGGGTTTGTGGTGAGGGAAGCTGCAAGGAGACACATCTTTTCATCTTTTGGTCTGTCTCTCTTTGAGTTTCTTGGTCTCAGTCAGTGAAAACTGTGGTGTCCCCTTTAATCAGCTCACTGGCAGTTTTTCCAGCAAAATCTGATAAAGTCCTCTGGTTTTTGAAGCTCTTGGCAAATGTCTCTCTGAGCCTGTTGTGCCTGCGGTTATCTGATGCCTCAGGATCAAAGGGCCAGAAGGTCTTGCATAGTCATTCTTAGAATTGGCTAGAGCTTTTATCAGGATTTTGGAAGACATCTGATATCTTATTCATGTTTAGGTCTCTCCTTCCCCACACCCCCTTTTTATTTTTTTAGTTGTAGTTGGACACAATACCTTCATTTTATTTATTTTTTATGTGGTGCTGAGGATTGAACCCAGGACTTCGCATGTGCTAGGCGAGTGCTCTACCGCTGAGCCACAACCCCAGACCTCTCCTTTCCCCTTTTTTAGGCTGTCTATCAGGGCCTCTTGATATCTCTTTATCTTTAGGAAGTCATCCTCTTTGTTGGGGTCCCATCCTGCATCTGTATTGGGGCACTGGACTTGGGCATAGGCTTGGATGTTGCCTTGTGTGTCTGGAGCATGTTCCTCTAGCCGCTTCAAAGCTGCTTGGGTCACTCATCTGTCTTCCTCCATTAACCCAGATGGGCTGTTGGGTCTGGATAATGGACTGCATCAGATCAATCATGGCTCAGGACTTCTCCATGTAGGAGGGAATATGATTCTTTTAGTTCAAGAGATCAGTGGTAATGAAAGGCTGGCATACAAATTGTTCCCCTCACATATTTCCTTCCTGGTCAACATAAGCAATTCCTCTAGTCTCTCATAGGGACACCTGAGAGCTGTCATCTGGGATGTGGCTGTGGTCTTAGGACAAGTTTCCTGTCTTGATCTCAGGAGGTGGAGGAGTCTTTGGCTCTGGGAAAGATTCTGACACTGAAGATGTTAAGGAGGAAGGAGTAGCCAGTGTCAAGGGCCACCGTTTGTTGCCTCTGGGGATGAGGAGTCTGAGAGGACAGACTGCTGACTCAGTGGTCCTGGTAAAGTCATGTAGGGTGGCATGTAAGGTGGTGGATTTTCTTCTGGCTCATGGGGAAAACTGGCTTCCTTTCTGTTTTTTCTTTGTCAGGTTTTTATCAGTTTAGTTCCCTTTAGTTGGGTCTTATGAGGCTACTGTAGCCTGAACTAACATCAACTTGGACTGTCCTTCCAAACAGGCTCTCAACCAAGGGGGCTGTTTCTGTATTATCTCTTGCCAGCAGTCAATATAAGGGAGTCGGTCTGGGTGTCCAGGGGTTCTGACAACTATTAAAAGGACCTCACCAATGACATTTGTGTCTAAAGATCCTTCTGGTGGCCATCCCACCTCAAAGGTTAGCCATTCTAATTCACAAAGTATATAACCTTGTGGAGTGAGCTTCACCCCACAGTTACTATTAAAACATTTCTTAAAGTTTTCTAACATTTTTAAATGACTCAGTTTACTTTGTGTGCCTTCCAGGTTCCAACCTATTGTAGGACAAGACTTGCTTTGTCTGTCCCAGCCATTCCCCTCATGGGGACTTAGGGTCCTCTTAGCTTTGTGGGTCGGTATCAACCCTCAACCTGCAGCTTCCACCTAGATTTGGTTGGTGGAATTTTGCCACAGACTGTATGAGGTTCCATGGAACTGTGGATTGGGACTCTGCCCTTGTTTTGGCCATCATGTTGGGTTAGGACCCTTCTCTTTTCCTTCTCATCCACATACTTTCACACGGATATGGTTAGAGCAAAATTTCTATACCATCTCAATTCCCCAAATTCCACAAATTCCAGAACCAAAGAAGGACTCAGGGTTTCCCCTCTTTGCTCAAAGACTTTGAATAGAGATTATTCAGGGACTTCCCAGATCCTTCTCAGTTCCAACTCCTTTTGGTGGTTAGTTAGTACCTTCAGAGGTTGATCAAGCCTCTTTTTCCACTGGCTTGGGCTCCTAGGTCTCTATGGGGAGGTCAGGTGATCTGATCTGATCTTGCCTGTTCAGTAGTTGGGCAGTGCTCCAAGTGCCTTAGTCTTGGTTCCTGCTGCTCATGGGTTCCTGCTCTTCATGGATTCCCTTTCATTTTAATCTGGTAAGAATCACTAGAGAATTAAGAAGATGGGAAATATTTTAGTCACAAATGGGAATTCTTCAAAGGCATTTGGTGGAATGAATATGGAGTTGTATAAAAGATGTATAAATGCTGCAAAAGCAGACAGAAGTATTTTTTTGTGTATGTGTGTGTTTATTTATTTATTACATACATGGCAATAATGGAGTGCATTACATTTATAATTATCCATTCACAGCACAGTTTTTTGTAACTCTGTATATAGAGTATGTTCACGCCAAATTATGCCATTATACATGAGCTCTCTCTTTTTTTTTTTTTTTCATCACAATTCTTAATACACCGGATGACAGAATGAAATATTTTGATGATATCAGAAGGAGAAAAGGAAAGGAGGGTGTGTTTAGGATGCAAATTTAGAAAAAACAGAGTTGGATTGCAGCTTGTTTGATTCTGGGGTGTCAATGTATCTAGTGGCTTTGGTCCTGGGCTCCATGTAGTGCTGCCCTCAGAAAAGAGTCTTCCATGTTCTGGAGAAGGTGGACACAGCAGAGGGATAGCCTGGAAACATCTCAGTGGCTCAGCATCTTTCTTTCTTGTGTATGTGACTGGGAGTGACAAGGAGATGAAGCTCCTTGCTCCTGTGATACCATCACAGTCTTCTTTGGAGAGTTTTAAAGTAAATGCCACACTTCTAAGGATGAACCATAGCTACCTTCAGAAGTCACAGATCATACTGTGTATATCATGAGTGTCCATTTTCAAAGATAGCAGTACGAGTTCCACCATAATGGCTTAAACTCTATTTCCAAATGTTTCTTAGACTACTCCTCAAAGGACATCATATTTTTCTCTGTTGATTCACTTCTATACCATCCACTAAAGCTTCAAATTTGTGTTCCTTAAAATACCCAGTTACTCCACATTGCTCTATGACAGTAAGTTTGGAAAATTCTACATAGATTCCTTTCTTGAAGAATTACCACTTATATCACTGTTTAGACTATCAGCATTTCCTAAACTTATCTTTCACCATGTAAAACCAATGAATATTTAGCAGTGAAAGGTTAATGAAATAGGTACTTGTCACTCCGTTTTTCTGTATGCCTAACAAAACACTGTTGAAATCTTGAGAACTGTTTGCTAATCTTGTTCCCAGAATGTGCTGTCCCCAACTGCCAAACTGCAGAATGTACTCCCTCACTGGGTTGCAGGCAAACCACCCACTCGCCCTGACCCATCAATGAACTTCCCTCCCTGCCCTCTCCAAGGAAAGTATATAAGCTCTGCTTAAGCTGTTCTCAGGGCTCTTTGCTCTATTCAAGTGAGCTCTGAGCCCCAGCATGCTGGACCCCCAATAAACCCTTTGCTGTTGCATGAGACAATCTCTTGGTGGTCTCTTCCTCCGACGCTCGCCCGACCTTTACAGCAGTATTAATATTTGGGACACTTGATACTTAAATTCAGGATTGTTAATGTTAATTAAGAGAGAATGCACATAGTTTCTAATGTGTAAAATACAATCAGGGCTTCATAAAAGTAGAGTGATTATCATCAAGCTTAGGTAAAGGTTCTCCTCTATCCTGAGCAACACACACAAAAGAAGACTAAAACTTGATCTGCCAGCTGCTCCTGGGTGACACTATGGGAGTGGAGATGGTTGTTACTTCCCTTTTTCTTACATGGTAATTTATTTGGGGCCAGTGGACATATGAGGTGATATGAATCCAGGTAAACACAGGGTTACTGGCCACAGCTGACAGCCTACAGGACACTTGGGCACATCAGTTGTTGGCAGGGTGGGAAGGATGCACCACCTGTGGTACTTAAGTGTACATAGTAGCTGAACCAGGACACACCTCTGGTTCACATGGGTCACTCTCTGTTGCTTTGATTTTCTGCCAGACAGAATGTAGAGTGTCATCAGAGTCATGGCATTTCACATTATGACCTTATCAAACTCCATGGTACCAGTGATTCAGGAGTTCCAAGATCTCTAGGCCCTGACCCAAGATCCTGGCACCCACCCTCCTTATTTTCTAAAGACTCCCAATGAGTTAACAAAGAGTGTCTCACAGGAGTTCCTTAGCCCCAAACAACATGTCTCAAACAATCTGTATCCATAGTCTTTTCCCTGGCTCTGAGTCTTTCCAGGAAATTATTGCACTCTAGATGAAGCATTAAGGCCAGGGGACAAGATTCTAAGAAGGTGTGCTGTGGGGTAGACTGAAGTTTGGTGTGGGTCATGGCTTTGGGCATGCTTGCCAAGTTGCGGCCTGTTATTCTCTGCCCATTTTTTTTTTTTTTTTTGCCCTGAACACAACATGGATTCTGTCAATATTCAGACCATTAGGAAGATTCTCTGCCACTGGTTCAGCCAGTGCCAAGGGTACTTCTCTCCAATTGGCATAATCCATGATAAGCACTGAATTCAGGAAAGGAGGTAGAGTTTTCTTGCCACCATGTTGCCATCATATATCAGGCATGATGGGGAGGATAGAGATCTGATTTCTCACAAAAGTGAATGATATGTATCAAAGAAAATGAGGCCCAAAGGGTAATGAAATGAATTACGATAAGATTGTCTTCTATAGAGATTCTAGGCTTTAGTTTCTAACACTTAGCTCTGAGGGGTTTTGAACATTACTGTAAAACTCTTTTACATGCCTCCCATCAAGGTGTGAGGTTTATGTCTCCTGTCTGGAAACCTGGAAAGACTGGTCACTACTTCAAACAATAAAATATGAAGGAGATACACTATGTGACCACAAAGGATGGGTGATAACAGGCAATAAGGCTTCTGCCTTGTCCACTGGAACCCTTGCACTGGAGCCACAAGCAATCAAGTTATATGTTCAACTATCCTAAGGCTGCCACTTTGGGGGAATTACAGCTTAGAGGAGAGAACTCATATTTGCACTCTGATTAACGGTCCTGCTGGGCTCAATGTGAAAGAATCTCAGCACAGGTGCCAGACCTGTGAATGGAGACCCACAATGATTCTAGTCCCCAGCTATCAATTCCTGCTCATGTCTCTGAGTCTTCCTAGATGAGATACCAAAAAGCATGAAGCAGAGGCAAGCCATCTCCCCTGTACTCTGTCCTAATTTCTGACCCAACAGAACCTGTAAGCATAATTCACTACAAAGTTTAAAGGCAGTTTGTTATTCAGAAATAGTATCCAAAACAGCTTTTGATGATAATGGAAGCCCTTTCCACTCCCATACTAGAAAACCTAGTGACCTTGAGGAAAAGGCAGATCTGTTTATTCCAGTTTGTACCAAATCATTGTTTGTTTTTTAAAGGATTAATGCTTAGCAGTGTAATATAAGGTGGCAGGTTTTATGCAGAGTGCATAAATAGTTTGGTTCTCTGCACAAACAAAACACATTGAAACAATGCTTATATTTTTTTTCTAACATGAGAAAAATAGTATTACCTGTACAGTATTAAAATAAGTGAGTGGAAATTTTTAGACAAATGTCTCAGTATATGAACCTAAAGCATTTCTATGCCATAAGAATAGAAATAGTTCCAATTTATTATACAGATATCAGGCATTGCTCAAGACACTTTACATCCTCCTATTCATCCATCTATCCAGCCTGCCAACCAACTGAGACAGTGGCAAGACAGATAGGTGATTATCAAATAAAATATCAAATATCAACCAGTTGCTGACACCCCTGGGGGAAGGGAAGGATTGCACTTTCCAACACTAGCAATCAATCCCTGGATCACTCCTTTCTTGCTTTTTGGTCATGTAGGCATGAGAAGAAAGGAAACCCTAAATCTATAAAGGAGCAAGACATCCACACTTCCATGAGCATCATCTCTGGGTCCCCTACTCTGCAGAGGAGTCTCCCCCCACCTCCATCTCTGTTTTGTCTCTTAAATACAATTTACTTTTTATGCTTGCCTCGGCATTTCTTGGGTATTTAATCTTCAACACTGGGGGAATAAGGACCCAATCCTGATTTTCAAGACCATACATCTAATTATTCATCCTTCCTTCCATCCATCCATCCATCTATGCCTCTACCTACCTGTTTATCTGTCAATCTGTCTATTTATTCATCCATCCACCCACCCAATCAGACAAACAAACAAACAAAAACCCCACAATTAACCAACATTAATTGAAGAACTCCAATGAGTTAAGTTCTATATTGGGCACTGGGCATCTAAAATTAAATAAGATCCACTCCTGTTCTCACTTAAGGTATTTTGTAAGCTAGGGGAAGTGCTTATAGCAGAGAAGTTTTGACATGTGCAGGACTTTGATGTTTATCATGGCCCTTGGTTCATTGTGGTTTGTGTCCTTTTGAGGAGATCAGGGTGGGGCCCTTGGTTCAGCTTTGCTTATATCCTCATAAGGAGATCAGATAAGGGCCTTTGTTTCAGTGTGGTTTTTGTCCTTATAAGGAGATAAGGGAAGGGTCCTGGTTCAGCTTGGCTTGTGTCCTTAAGAGGAAAAGGGTGGGCTTGGTTCAACATGGCCATTGTGAGGGAATTTCAAATATACCACATTCTTACACATGTTTTTGAGGAAGCTCAGCGCCTCATCAGTGAGATTCTGGTGGTAGACCCCATGTAGAGGCCCACCCTAGAACAGATAATGGGGCACCCATGGCTAAGCCAGGGTGTGGAAGCTTCACCCAGTTCTCTTGGCAAGGTGCTCCCAACCTCCTGGATCCTGCTATTGTTCAACATGGGTTACGACCCCTAAAACACCTGGGCATCCCTGTCAAATAAGAAATATGATGACATCATGGCTACCTACCCCTGCTCAAGCACCAGAGAACCCAGGGAGCAGGCTGCACATGCCAGGGGAAGCAGCTTCCAGTGGTAGGGCCTTGCTCAGGCCCTGAAGATCCTCCCAGGGTCAACACCAAGATGTGTTCCAGTGAGCCTGCCCTTCCCTTGCCCTGTGAGCAGCAGCAGCAGCCTGAGGAAGCCAAGCAGTCTCTGCAGAAGGGTGGTGGCAGTGCCAGCGTGCCTGCCATTTGATTCTACTTTTTCTACGTGGACAAACCGCCTCCCAGCCTAGCCTCCCAGCATGACCATGTGCCCAGCACTCCTGACCCCTCGATGAGCCTCAGTAGGGGGTGCCACAGAAGACTGCAGTTCATCCTCCCAAGCTACCTCCACAGTGCAATCCCACCACTGCATCAAGGGTTGGAAGAGGGTGAGGAGGAGTATCGCCACCTGCCTTTGTCAGCTGTGCTTCTTACCGTGCATTGGTGGATTAGCGTTCAGGAAGACAGTGACTCCAATGGAAATGGCCATCCAAAACCGACAGGACTAACGGACAGCCAGAAGACCCTGAGGTGTGCCAGCTGGCTCGGGCTTCTCTGCATGGATTCCAGGCAGGAGTGCTTCTGAATCCATCAGGAGTCTCCTCTGTCCCCACCTGCAAAGATACATCATAGAGACTTTTCCTTGGGACCCTTCCTCCGTCCTGATCTTTGTCCTTTCTCCCATGCTTTGGGAGAAATTTATCCTTAATTTATTTTTCTCACAAATTATATAATAAAAATGATGTTTCAAAGATTTTAAAAAGGGAAACCAAAACTGCTTGCCCCAAGTTGCTCCCTCTTAGCCTAAAGTAGCCAGAACATTTATCCTCCATTTCCCCTTTCAGTAGCAAGATTTCCCTTAATCAGAGGGGGACTGAGACCAGGGCAAAAGGACAGTCAGTGTGGATAATGAATGATTGGGTCAGGAAAGTGGGGGCTGATTCAAAAGGAATTAAAATGCTAATACCTCCAGAGCACTTCTGCCTCCTCCAACTTGTTGCCAAGGTCACCAGCCTTCAAGGAATTGTTCCTCCCAGCAAGGAGTTGTTAATGCCCACTCCACTGGGCAGCTCCCTTCCTGCTTTTCTAGGGAGATATGGAAAATAGGAAGAAGTATCCCTGGATGGCTCCTTTCTGGCCTTTGGTCTTATCTTATCACAAGAGGAAGAGGGGACAAGAAAAGAAAGGAAACCTAAAATTTATAGAAGGGACCAAATACCCCCACTCCTTGGGCATCAGCTATGTACCCCCTCCTCTCTGCAGGACTCTCTCTTTCTCCTATCCTTTAAATAAAACTTTTTTTTTTTTTTCCTTTTCTGTTGCCTCAGTATTTCTCAGGTGTTCAATGTTGAACACCAGAGGAATGGGACTCGATTCTGATTTTCATGACTGGTTTCATTTATACCTTATGTTTTAGTCAACTTTTTTTTTTTACTGCTTTGTGACTAAAAGACCTGACAAGAATAATTAGAGGAAGAAAAGTTTATCTTGGGGCTCACAGTTTCAGAGGTCTCAGTCCATAGAGAGCCAGCTCCCTTTCCCAGGGCTTGAGGTAAGACACACACAACATTTTGGCAGATGAGTGTGGTGGAGGGAATTGGCTCACATGATGACTGGAAGCAGAGAGAGAGCTCTGATCAACAAGGAAAAAATATAAACCCTAAAGGCATACCCACAGGTACCCACCTCCTCCAGCCACACTCTCCTGCCCACAGTTACCAAGTTGATCCCTCTCAGGGGATTAATTCCTGATTGGGACGAGGCTCTCATAACTCAATTGTTTCACCTCCAAACTTTCTTGCATTTTGTCACACATGAGCTTTTGGGGGATACCTCAAAACCTAAACCATAACATCATGGATTGAAACAAAACCCCACAGAAACAGCAGAGCATTTATCAAGCTTGAAGGCTGACTTACACTTTCCTTAGTTTTGTAGAAGTAAGCAAAGAAATGATAATGAGTTAATCCTTAGCCTAGAGATACACTCTGCTGGCTGGACATTGCACCCCCTAGGAAACTAAGTAGTGCTGAGGCTTGAGCTGCATTCCATCTCCTCAGTCAGAATCTTTGAGGGTGCAGTGAAAGCATCCAGAAGTTTTCATTCTATATCTGATTCTCATGAACAGCCACCCCTAGTAAGCGTGAACATCCAGTGGCCTGGCATCTGAAGATTCTGTGCTTGGGGGTGGCAGCTTTGGAGAACTGGGTAAGTCACTTCACCTTCAGGCAAAGAGTAGTCTATAGTGGGCTAAGGAGAAGTGTTTCCTTCAATGTCCAGGGGAAGCCAGACTTGAAGACAAGAGAGGCAGAAAAGCCACCTTTGCCTCCACTGTCCCTTTATGGTCACCAAATGACATAGGACAGAAGGGGATGGACACCTGAGGAATTTTTAGGAAGCAGATTTATTGATTGCAGGGTTCAGAGGTGGCTCTTGCCCAAGAAATATCCCTTTGAACAAAGATTTTGGAAATTCTTTGAACTTTATACCCAGTGGAGGGGGCCAGGGCTTGAGGGCTCCCATGACAAGTGCTTTCTGTTTGCAGAAATAATAATATCTTCTGTAAAACAAGCTTCTGTCACACCTTTTGTATGCAAACCTGGCATTTATGAGAAAGAGTAAACTACCAACCACAATAACCTCTGTCGACATCCTGCTGATCTGGCAAGAGGAGAAGCTTAATTATGGCAAGGGTCTTTTAGATGGGTGTACCTGGTCTCTTCAGTATCATTGTATTTGAAGTGAACCTTTTGTAGACAGTACATCATTTGCCTATGTTTTATTATCCTCTCTGCCATTCTCTGTCTTTTATTTGGCATATTTAAACAGCTGACATCAAATTTCTCTATTGATATGTTAGGGTTTAAGCCTACCATTTTATTTATTTTTTGCTTTTTATTTATTCCCTGTGATTTTGGTATTCTCTTTTCTTTCCTGTTTTAAATATATATATTTTAGAATTCCATTTTGATTTATCTGTGATGTTTTGACATGTATCTGTGTCTTAATCTTTCAGTGTTTGCTTTAGGTATTAATTATAAATCCATAACTTATCAGAGTTTACTGTTTTCAAATAATAAGTGTTAGCTGCCTGGTTAATGACTAATTAAAAAAAAAAAACAGATGCTTTTTGAAGTGATGGAAAATCCAGTAATCCTAATCAAAGTTTATGGTAAATTATGGTTTGTACAATAAATTTGAATCTCGTGCCAATTATGTTATCAAAGTCAGTGGAAAGGCTACTTATTCTGATATGAAAAGTGCAGAATTAAATCCTAAAATAAGAAAAAAAATTATAAAATTCCACAATATTTAAATAAAATAAAAGTGGATTATTTTAAACATCATATTTTTAAAATGAAAAGCAATATGAATTACAAGAACAAAATAGATTTATACTATTTCTTAAAGCTAATGCAGCAGGACACTGAAAACTGAAATAATTACTTGTTTGGCACTCATAAAATCCATGTTTACTTGAACAGCTTGGTCAATAGATTTGAGTTTTCGAATTATACAAGACTAACCTGGATAAAATTTCTGGAATAGAACATTAGGAAAGTCAGTTGAGTGACTAGTCTATTCACATAAATTTGCTTTTAAAGTTTGCCATACTCATTAAAGCAATGTTTCCAGATTTTATCAATCCAAGTTTAAACTGTCTCACAAACTCTGATAAAATTAGGCTTGTGATCCATGCATTTGTTAACATTTTGAGTATTTGGACTGAAATGATACTGCAATGAAAGTAGTTCAATGAGTTAGAAATACTACTTGGTTTCTAACAAATAGGAGATTATTTCAATTGTTTCTCAGAATTGAGGAAAACAGAAAAAAAGGCATCTGATTACCATGGATTTGGAATAGTGCCTTAAGTCTGTTTCCTAATCCTGCAGACCAGAATAGGTGTTGGCTCTTTCCTGAGCTTTCTGACTTGTAGTTATCTTTCTGCCTGAGGACACTCTAACTTGGAAATGCAGCATATTTAAAGTTGGCTGGTTCTGCAAAATATCTGTTAGGGGTGCTTCTGGTGAATCCTAAATCCTTTGTATTCAGTGTGGTCTCCTGGATTGCTTTCTCTTGACACCATTTTCTCTCTATTTTGCCTTATTGCACATAGTATTGACTCATAGGCTTTGGGTATATTGTCAGATTTCCTCTGAAAAACAGAAAGGATAGCCTATGAAATGTTCTCTTATTGAGTATGTTCCTGTTGCTCAACTTCTATTCTGATTTGCAATTGAAAAAATAATTATTTTTGTCCATAGTTTTGGCTTGTAGCATCTTATATTATAGCCTTTGTATAGGTCATTGGCTGAGAATCAACAAGTTCCCAATTCTTATGGACCTGGAGACACAATACCCATAAATAAGGGTTCTCCTCTGCTTCCATTATCATTCATTTTACATCACTCTCAGAAATATATTCATGAATATTTATTCCCTGCTAAGTTTCGGGGAAGCCTAATTTTTATATGTTAATTACTTACTTCCAAAATTAAGTACATTTATTTTTCTCATTTTAAGACCTTCAAATGGATTTAAAAAAAACCTGAAACATCTTTTAGCTAAGATAAATGAGCCAGAGGACAGGTGCTCACTATTGTGCCTTCTCTTCTTGCTGTCTTGTTGGAAGTTTTTTCTTTCTTTTTGGAATAGACTGTTCAAGATCCAGTCTGGCAAGAAGTCAGTCTCTGCAATACGTTCTCTGCTGGAATCATTGATCTTCATTTTTTTTCTCTTTTGAGTTCTTCCTTCTTGATAGTGGTCTAGAGATAATAGTTCCTGAGTGTGGCTGACATAGCTCCCTACATAAAATATTCTCTTTCTCCACCTGAGCTCTGAATTATCAGAGATCTACAGCTGAAAATCTATCTCTTGGAAAAAAAAAATCTTGATAGTTCTCTCTCACTTGTTTGCAACTAACATTGTTTGGACCATCTAACTTCTCGGTGCTGCTGGGGAAGTTTTTGCACCTAGAAGTGGGAGATACTGGGAACAAAACTGATATGTTGTCAATTCATACTTTTTGTTGTTTCAAGTTGTCATATCAGATGATTGTAGAAACACTGGTTGTACTGGACCAAAAAAATGCTAAGGTGAAGTTTCAAAATATGTTAATTAGTGTCATTCTGATTGACATTTTAAAGGTTGAGATACAATCCCAACTACCAGTGTGATGAAAAGGTGAGGACTGAGAAGTCTGTCCTGACTTGAACCAAAGGACACAATTACTCTGCAGGGGAATTAAAGGTTATAAACAAATTATCAGCTACACAGTGAACTGATAATTAGAAACTCAATACATTTGATTATAAAAGAGGAGATTTTTAGTTATCGATTTTACAAATAAAATTTCTAATGAAAGTAGGATTTTTCAGTGTAGTGAATAACATCAAGTTGCCAAAGCAATTTGAAAATGTGCAGGTATTCAAACTTTTAACAGGAGTAAACACTTTTCTGACATGGTAAACACTTACATGAAACTCAATTTTTTTTCATAGTAATATAAGTTTTATATTTGAAAACCAAAATCTATGATTTGTGAAAAATGCATGTTTTTAGCTTGTAGAGGAAATATTGTTTCTTCTGTTTGATAATAAAAATGTCTTCTGTTATAGTTCTGTAATGCTTGGCAGTCCATGGGCCCTGACAGAAATGAATAGAGGCAGTTTTATTTCTCATGAATTAAGACATTTGGCAATTAAAAAAAAGCTATTCTGTTTCATATCTTTCATTCCTGTTCATGCTTAGCATTAAATGTTGGATAGAAATATTTGCCGCAAAGAGAATTCTAAGGTATTGTTCATATCACATGGCATTAGATATTCTTCATTAGCTCTTCTGAATCTTCTCTTCTCCCTTGTTCTCCCTGCTCTGTGCTCCTGGGGACGGATTTCCCCTTGCCCTCTCAGTGTCTGGATTTGATTAGTGTGAGGTGTTGGCTGGAGATCAGAGGGCAGAAGAGAGAGGTCAGGACTGTTTCTCCCATTCACTCACTTCTGTGTGGTGGGTTGTCACTGGCTGTTTTCCTTTGTTTAAGGCCACAGCTCCTGCCAGGTGGCCCTTTCCTATTGCTGCAGTTTTTCTCTGGATTACAGTAACTTCTCTTTCACTCTTTTCATATCTAAGTGTGGAAACAGTGTCCACCTATCTTCTGATAAGTGGGGTGCATCTCCATCCCTTGATACTTTCTCTTATCTTTTGCTGTATATACACTCTTCGTTCACATCACATCTGTACTAGTTTCTTTGGGCAGCCTTAACAACTTATCACAAGCATGTTTTTTTTTTTTTTTCAAGCAACAGAAATCCTCTTCAGTTTGGAGACCTGAAATCTAAATTCAAAGTGTCTCCAGGATTCTCCTGGAGAATAGGAGGAAGAATGTGTTCTGCGCCTCTCGGGTTTTGGTGACTGTCAGAAGTCCTTGTTATTCCTTGTTTTG
The DNA here is from genome assembly GCF_047511675.1 of Marmota flaviventris. NCBI lineage: Eukaryota > Metazoa > Chordata > Mammalia > Rodentia > Sciuridae > Marmota > Marmota flaviventris. The sequence goes on along the minus strand of NC_092499.1, from coordinate 55,911,655 downwards.
TAGATGTTTTTCTAATCTCTGCCTTCATCTTGAAGTGGCCTTCCCTTCTGGATATGTCTTTTCCCTTTCTGAATCTGTTAAGGAAACTGGTTCATTGAATTTAGAACCAACCATTAACTTCAGATGATCTCATCTTGAGATCCTTACTTTGATCACATTTGCAAAGATTGTATTCCAAATAAGGTCACATTCTGAAGTTCTAGGTGAAGATGTTTAGGAGACCAAATAGTCTACCCACTGCAGTCTCTTCATTAAACTCTCCTCACCTAATTCTATTGGACTCCTTAATACTATGGGTACTAGCTTTATCACAATTTAAAAATTGGAAGATTAGATGAGCTAGATTTTCCCCAGTGATGAGCTGATTAATTTAAGAAGATATTCAAGATGAAATAATACCATGACTAGACTCACTGCAATAGAAACTGAAAATACTTTGTTTAAACACTAGAGAAATGTACTTCTACTGTCTTAAATGAACATTTTTTCCGTTAATATTTCTTTAAGACAGTATATTTCTAGTTCCTTTCACAGTGCCATTTTAGAGGAATAAGGTTTATTTGGTTTACCCAAAGTTTAATGCACTTACCAGAGGATGTTTAATTTTAAAAAAACCTTTAATAAAGTGGTACAGTTTAATTCTTTAGTCTGTCAAGTGTAAAATTTTGGGGTACAAATGAGTCCTCAAATTCTTGAGTCTGAGATGGTTAAGCAGTAGACTTTCTTCCCATAATTTTGGCAGCTCAAAAATGCTTAATTGAATTGTGTAGTATATCAATATGATGATGTAGTAGAAGAAGTCAAGGAAGGACAATATCTCAATCTGGATGAAATTTTCTCAGCCCTAGAAACGTTCATAGAATAAAAAGGAGCCAGTAATAAGAACTAAGGATAAATATGGAGACCTGGATGACCTAAATAATGTGGAAATGAAGCTAAAAGCTTTCTGTAAAATATATGGAAGTAGAAATCCTATGTAGGAGGCTCAAAATAGGAAGGACAATAATAAAAGGACCACAAGAATTGAGATCCAGTCAGTCAAGACTATTAAGAATTTTCATCAGTTTATATTAACTATTTTCCTGTTTCACACCATGTTATATTGAAATAATTTGTGCTTCTTAGTTTTATAGAATAATGTGTAACATCTTACTCCAGAGCATTCTGCCATTGTGTTTGTAATCTTTTAACCTTGTCAGCTAAAGAACCCATCCAGATTTTGTTAAAATAGATTCACCCTTCTTGTTTATATAAGTCAATTCTGGTTCACTGGTGAACCAGCGTAAAGTAAAACTATATACATTCACTATTTGCAGAATGTTGCTTTAATAAATTATTTTATTTAAAAAAATCTTTATGTGCTTCCTGATATGCAGAGACAAGGTCCTGCTCTCGTTGTTACACTCGATGTTTAAGTGAGAGACAGTAATCTCTTTGTTTCTTCAGTATTATTTGAAGAACCTATTTGAAAGTGACATTTTCCTTATTGCAAAAAATGCAAATCTTTTCATATTTCTAAGTGTTTTATTTACATTGAGCAATCCAGAAAGACGAAAAAGTCTTTTTTCTTTCACAGCAGAAATGAAAAACTACGAAACTGTAAATTTGTATATATTTTCACTCAGATAAAAGAAAATGAAATACCATTTCATGAGGTAAAAATGTCTCAAAAAGTAACAGAGATAAACATGGCATGAAATAAATTACTTAATAAAGAGTTCGCAGCTGTGATTTGTTTAATGCGTTACAGTTGACTCGTACTGCCTATTCACATTAATGGCTGAGCATAAAACATTTTTGTCACTGAAATTTTATTCAGATTTAAAAAGAATAATGTGGTTTACGACAGGCTTAACTACAGCCATCAACTATACAACATCCTGTTGCTTTCAGATTACAGATTGAACATATGTTTTAAAAATCTTAATATGTCATATAATCATAAGTGTTTTGTGTTAATATATGGCTTTGTTCATCTGATTACAGCACTGGAAGAACATTAAAGTTTTATGAGAGTCCTATAAAATTCAACAGTTTGATGGAATACTAAACAGAGTAATCACTATGCTTTATGGATCTTTATTCTGAGATGAGCTAGATTTTCTCCAGTGATTACTAGGTAAAGTGAGTATTCCGGATCATTAGCCACTATTTAGCATAGATGAGCAAGGCTTGTTCCTTGGTCTAGAGTTCTGGAAAATTTTAAAAATCTCTCAAAATATCATATTATCAAAAGGTGACCCAAATATTACAAAGAAATTGCCTTAAGTATGTGATGACAACTCTTTATGAAAGCCTAACAAATCCCTTTCTCTTTTTCTACAGAAGGTCAGCAAACATTTTTCTGTAAGTGGCTAGGGAGAAGATAGTTTTAGCTTTATACCCTATGGTCTCTAACTAGTCAACTCTGCCCTTGCAGGGAGGAAAAAGGCATAGATAATATGTAAACAAATGGGCGTAGGTGTATTTTGATAAAATTTTATTTATAAAAACCAAGTGACACATTTTTTACTTGGCCACCGGATTGTATTTGCTGAACTTTGTTCTAAACCTTGTTGGTTAACTGGACCTTTCTAGATGACAGCAATCAGAAACAGAACTCTTCCAGTTTTCTTTAAGTTTATTATATTTTTTATCTGCAATCATCAGAACAGGAGAGTAAGCTCTGTGAGTGCCAATATTCCCAACAATGTGGTATTGGCTACATAAGACATTTACCTTATCTACTGTAACTGTTGATGTCAGTGAATGAAATGACAAGTCTGTACCATTTAAGAAATTCCTAGCATGAAGGCTCCCTCATGAAATGACAGACAGCCTTTTCCCCGGCCCATGCAGTTATTTACAACCCCAAACCATCCCTTCTGGTATTACTCATTTCTTAAATTCTTCCAAATTTCTTTCCAGATATGCTCTAAAGTTTCTTCCATTTGTCTAGTGAGGGGACTCTGTTCTTTAACTTGAGACCTGGAGAGTTCTTGTCCATTTGAGTCTTTGTGGGGAACTTCACTCCACTGCAATCAATTGTTATTTTATCTGCCAAAGAATTTAACTGATTCTTCTACTTCATTTGCATTTATGTTGGTAGTCATGTAAATTCTTTCTCCTGATTTTACTGATCAGAGCATTTTAAAGTCTTTCCTCTTTGCCTATAATACCCTATGAGCAACATTTCGGTGTGTATTTTTCTTATTTAATACATTTCTTCCTTTATGACATTCTGCCACTCACAGCAGATTGTAGTAAACGGCAGCTGTACCTCTCCACCTCTGGTGTCTGGTGAGATGTTGACTGCCAGGCAATAGCTATTGTCTAGCAGCATCAAAAACCCCATCAAGATCTCAAACAGGAGGAGAGGGATGGCAACATCCTGATCAATCGCTTACTAGCTTGTTCTTTGTGAATTTTGCCCCACTGAGTTGGGATTAAGACCACAGGACCTTACTCTTTAGATGCTTTTTGGTTTCTGTTGTAGGTACTCTTTCCATGTATACAGCTGCCTCTAAAACAAATAATATTTGGGCCAACAGGATATACCGTGTAAATATAGGAAAAATTAAGAAGAGATTTTTTTGTCATCTATTTATTCAAGAGATATTTATGTGTAGGTTGGTTATATAATTTATTGTTTAGACTACCTCTCTGCTTTTTTTTCTCTAAAAAGAAATAAAATGAAAATTAGGAAGGGATGAAGGGATGGTCATTGCATTTAATGAGTGCTTCCTGTGCTAGTTCCTGATACCAGAGATACAGCAGTGATCAACACAGCCAAATCTCTGCCCATAAACTCTCATTCGGAGAAGGGAAAGACAGATAATAAACAAGGTTAGATTTTAAAAATAAAATTTCTTGCTTGTATAAATATGTTTATTGGAGAAAACAACTAAATTTGCAGACTTTTTATGGTGGTTAAGAAATCAGGCCAGGCTAGTGGGGCACACCTGTAATCCCAGCAGTTTGGGAGGCTGAGGCAGGAGGAACACAAGTTCAAGGCCAGCCTCATCAGCTTAGCGAGGTCCTAAACAAGAGATTCTTTTATTATTACTTGTCAAGGGGGACTACACTGATGAATTCTCTAGATTCTGGAAGTAATATTGTCTTCATGGTGCAACTGCAAAATCAGTACATAAGAATAGAGATATACAAAGAGTCTCAAAACAAAGGAAAAAAAAATTTAGGAAAAAAGACTGTATTATAATTTTTGTATGAATTACAGCTAAAAGATGACTGTGTCATTCGGAAGGCTTTGTTAGCTGCAGGTGTAGAGAGAGTTACAGACAGACATTGGTATTACCTGTGTAAACACTCCAGAGTGGGGAGGCAGTCTTAGGTGTGAAGCCTATTTTGGTGTTCCCCTCTGCTCTGGTAGGTTCCCCAGAGACTTGTGCCTGGAGAGCAAATCCTATTTTTCATTTTTTTGTTGGTCACCAGATAGTTTTCTGAAATTACTCAAGCTTGTAATGAGAGCTTGACTGATCAACTTTTGCACACAGCAGCTGGGATTTATTTAAAAGCCTCCTTTGCTATGCTTAAATCTAAATTGGATTTGAGTTTGACGATAGTTTTAAAGAAATTACAGTTTTATTTTTGGTGGGGGGATACAGAGTCTGAGTTTATGGCCAACTTTGACATACAGTTTCAACCCTGTGAAATTGCTATTTTTGTAGGTTAAACGGTCCGATATTGGCAATATCACATGGTCTAATTGATAACTTGGGCAGCCAAATATAAGCACCTGGTTGTGCTCAATATGATTCAGCTGCTGCCACTGCTTGGCTGGCCACAGCCAGAGAGAGGACTTCAGACAGCCTGCCCCATGCCAAAGCCCTTGGCTGTCTCTCCAGGACAGCCAAGAGCAAGGGGACACATGGTGCCCTTGCAGCCTCACCACAGCTGGTGAGAGTGCTAATGCACATGTGGTGTGAATACTGCTTTTGCCAGATGCAAATGGATTCATCTCCCTCAAGGACCAGCGGACCTTGGGACTAAATCCACCCTCTAGGCTCAGCTGTTTGTGTGCACCAGACCCTTCCTGGAGTAATGACAAGCTGTAACCGTTATCTCTCCTCTTCAGCTAGGCATCCTTTTCTTTCCTGCTGGGTCTTGGGAGACTGCTTGAAATCTCTCTTTGTTTTTTTTTTTCCCTACATTCTCTAAGCCCATGCCTTGTATGCAGTTCCCCTTGTCTAGGGGACTGGAAGCCCCTCTAGTTTTCTCAATCACACCATTACACAACCTTTTAGAAAGACCATTTCTTACATGGAGATGAAGGGAGCTGTATTGAATATTTTGGACCTATTGGGAAGACCATACCTATGGTTAGATGCTGGCATCAGGCCTTTGTCCCCTAATACCATTAAACATTAGATTCCTCCAATTACCTCTTTATATTTCAGGCTCAGTCAACACCCTTCTGCTTATCTAACTTCTCATGCAGGTTAATTTGAGAACTGACACATGGACTTACAAGTGTTCTGGTTACTCTGGAATTTATTGAACGTTGTAAATTTGAAATTTGATTTATATTGTAGTCTCATACACTCGGGTCATGTAAATTTCTGTTTGTGAAAGAGGCCTCTAGTATGGTGAACTGTCACAGCCTGATTTCTGATCCTCCAAGGGAAGGGGCCAAGAAAGACTCACCAAAGTAAGGAAGGAAGTCCAGTGAAGTCTTTTAAAAGAGAGCCCTGTTTGCCTTTTCTACTTAGATGATAAATCCCTTATATCACCATGGGGCTGAGCACAAGTAAAAGCTTCCTTTCGCTTAGTTCTGAATTTTTACATACAAATCACTTCTTGCCCTACAAACAAACAAACAAACAACAACAACAAAAAACTTTCTTCAAACATTTTTGCAGCATTTCCTGTTTAGTCATAGAAAATTCTAAGACATTAATATTTTTGAGAAAACATAATAACATTAAATGGCTATTCAATATACCAATTGTATAGCACACCAAAGTTTATAGAACAATGGCCCTGTTGTTGAGTATTCAGGTTGCTTATGTATATATTTTTCTATTATAAATGTATCTATGATGAACCACCCTTTTGAGACATCCTGTGCACATCTATAATTTTCTCTTTTTTTTAAATATGCAAAATATTTATATAACATTGCTTATGGACACACATATATACATAATCATATGTATAAAGTCATATATTGGTTAACAACAGGATACACTCTGACAGCTGCATTGTTAAACAATTTCATTCACTGTGCTAACATCATAGATTGTGCTCATATAAACCTAGATGGTATAGCCTACTGCACACCCAGGCAATAGGGTGTAGCCCACTGCTCTTAGTCTACGGTCCTGTTCAGCATATTCCCATGCTGAATACTGCATACAGTTGTTACACATTGGTAAATATCTGAGTATCTAAACATAGAAAGGTACAGTAAAAATATGGTCTAAAAGATTTTAAAAATTGGCATTCCATAGAAGGCACTTACCATGTAGGAATGCAAGTTGCTTGGGGTGACTCAGTGAGTGGTGAGTTAATGTAAAGCTTAGGATATTACCATCCACTACTATAAACCTTATAAACATTGTACATTTAGGCTACACTAAATTTATTCTAAAAATTTCTTCCATCAATAATAAATTTACCTTACTATATCTTTTTTTTACTTTATAAACTTTAAAAAATTTTAACTTTTTTACTCTTTTGTAATATTTAGGTTAAATCACAAACATATTGCACAGCTCCACTAAAGAAAAATCTTTACATCCTTATTCTGTTTTTCCTATTTTTAAAATTTCTTTTATTTTTAAGCTATTTTGCTAAAACAACAACAACAAAAACTAAACTAAGACAGCACACATTAGCCTACGTCTACCCAGGGTCAGGATCATCAGTATATCAATGTCTTCCATCTCCACATCTTGTCCCACTGGAAGTTCTTCAATAACACACTGTTATTGAAGAACTGTTGTCTCCCATGAGAACAGTGTCTCCTCTGTAATACCTCTTGAAGAACCTGCCTAAGGATCTTACGGAGGAAGTATTGCTCTTTGTAGAAATATATCCGTGATTCTCTCCTTGATTTTTTTTTTCTTCTTCTTTTTTAATCATAAATTTGCTTGTGAGAAGATAATGTACCATAAACATGTCTCTCTATTAATGAGAACATTTTGGCATTAGGTGCAGGTCATTGAGATCAGCAAAACCTTCTGCTAAACCTTTCATTATGGATTTTCTTAGGGTTCTTCTTTTTCTTCTCCTGCAGTTTTCTTTTCTCTTTCCTCTTTTTCAGCTATGTGTTCACAGGCAATAGGGATTGTTCAGTACCATTGTAATTTTATGGGACCACCATTATAAATGTGACACATTGGCTGTATTACATAAATCCATATAAATATATCAGTTTGCAGATAATAAACATTTTAGAAACTAGGTGTCCTCAAGAAGACGACTAAGGATTATTTGTCTACACAGCCTTCCAGGATAGGTAGATGCTTTGCTTCATGAGGTTCCTCCAAGAATGCCAATGAGCAAGGTAGCTCTGGCTTCTTAGATTGTGCCAAAGTTGTTTCAGTTACCACATTTCCAGCCAGTGGGAAGGAGGAAAATTTAGAGGGCAAGCGTCTTTAAGGAATTTACCTGAAAGTTGCAACTGTCCTTAATTTAGTCATGCCTTGCTGCATGAGAGGCTTGGAAATGTGGTTCATTTATGTGGCCACATGCCCAGATAGAATGCACTGTTAGAGAAAATAATGTACTGGGACCCCATCAGCTATCTCTGCCAAAACAGAGCTATAATGGAAAAAAAAGTGTTTATCTCTAGGAAAAAAAGAGAAGGAAAAGAGATGAAGAAGGATAGACAGGAAGCTTTAAATGTAATGTTTAAAAAATAATGAATACATATCTGCTAAATTGTTAGAATTTCCTAAACCTGTTTAATAAACCAACAGAATCTGTGTTAAGCACTATTCCACAAACAATTGCCCAAACTTATGAATTGAGCATATAAATATCTGTGTAACTAAGCATAGTATTGAATATAGTATGATTGATTGTGTGATTTTAAATAAATAGTCGACAGGTAGACCATATATTTAGTATCTATATGCTTCAATAGTTCTATTGATTTCATTTTTCTTCATTTTATATAAGAATGAATATGGTCCTATTTCAATGACAAATTCCACACAAATAAATCATTAAGACTCTGGGCCAACATGTGTTTAGCATGCACAAGGCCATGGATTCAATTCCCAATACTGAAAAGAAAAAAAGAAAAAAAAAAGTTGATTTTTATAAGAAAAGGATTAAAAATTCTTAATTCACTTATTTACTTGTTTTACTGAGTTATTAATATGGTGTCTTAAGTGTAGTGGGTTATTTAATGCAAATATTATATTAAATATCTTATTAATTATGTAGCTCTGGATTGCTTAGGACAGTTCTGCTCAAATTTCTAAAGACTGGGACTAATTCAAAAACTGTTTGTGATCTGTGGTTTCTTAAGTTCAGGAATCAAGAATATACCTTAGGAATCTTTTATAGCATTTGACCATAATTTTTTGTCTACAGAATTTAAAAAGAAACATCATGTTTATTATCTTCTCTGGCAGTCCATTTCTGTTGTATTTTGATTGGTCCACAACTGCTTGATAATTTAAAAACCTGGTTGTTGCTAGGAGAGGTGGTACATAACTATAATCCCAGCAACTCGGGAGACTATGGCAGGAGGATCACACATTCCAGGTCAGCCTCAGCAATTCAGCAAAACCCTCTCTGAGAGCTTGGAGCAAGGCCAGCATAGCAGATCCGAAAATTATGCTGAATAACATAGGAAACTATGAGAATTAAGGTGAAGTTAACTTATCATTTGATAATAGATATTAGAAATGCAGAGTAGAAAATCTAAAATAATAGGACAAAATGAGTCTTTTATAGCAAGCAAATCAACCGTGACTTAAAGTCCAGAAAGTAGAGTATTTTTTTTTTTTTGGAAGAAAAAGCATGATTTTTATTTCAGAATGATGACCTACCATCTGATGACTCAAGCATTTTCAGAAACTGGCAAAGATGATTCTCTTATTTACTAAGAAAGTGGAATGACTTGGTTCACATATATAATCATTTCTCTACCAATACTAAATTCCTTTTTTTAAACTTTTTAATTTTTTTATTGTTAGTTGTTCAAAACATTACATAGTTCTTGATATATCATATTTCACACTTTGATTCAAGTGGGTTATGAACTCCCATTTTTACCCCGTATACAAATTGCAGAATCACATCAGTTACACATCCATTGATTTACACATTGCCATACTAGTGTCTGTTGTATTCTGCTGCCTTTCCTATCCTCTACTATCCCCCCTCCCCTCCCGTCCCCTCCCCTCTTCTCTCTCTACCCCCTCTACTGTCATTCTTTTCTCCCCCTTGTATTATTTTTCCCTTTCCCCTCACTTCCTCTTGTATGTAATTTTGTATAACCCTGAGGGTCTCCTTCCATTTCCATGCAATTTCCCTTCTCTCTCCCTTTCCCTCCCACCTCTCATCCCAGTTTAATGTTAATCTTCTTCTCATGTTCTTCATCCCTACTCTGTTCTTAGTTACTCTCTTTATATCAAAGAAGACATTTGGCATTTGTTTTTTAGGGATTGGCTAGCTTCACTTAGCATAATCTGCTCTAATGCCATCCATTTCCCTGCGAATTCTATGATTTTGTCATTTTTTAATGCAGAGTAATACTCCATTGTGTATAAATGCCACATTTTTTTTATCCATTCATCTATTGAAGGGCATCTAGGTTGGTTCCACAGTCTTGCTATTGTGAATTGTGCTGCTATGAACATCGATGTAGCAGTGTCCCTGTAGCATGCTCTTTTTAGGTCTTTAGGGAATAGACCTAGAAGGGGAATAGCTGGGTCAAATGGTGGTTCCATTCCCAGCTTTCCAAGAAATCTCCATACTGCTTTCCAAATTGGCTGCACCAATTTGCAGTCCCACCAGCAATGTACAAGTGTACCCTTTTCCCCACATCCTCACCAGCACTTGTTGTTGTTTGATTTCATAATGGCTGCCAATCTTACTGGAGTGAGATGGTATCTTAAGGTGGTTTTGATTTGCATTTCTCTGACTGCTAGAGATGGTGAGCATTTTTTCATGTACTTGTTGATTGATTGTATGTCCTCCTCTGACAAGTATCTGTTCAGGTCCTTGGCCCATTTGTTGATTGGGTTATTTGTTATCTTATTGTCTAATTTTTTGAGTTCTTTGTATACTCTAGATATTAGGGCTCTATCTGAAGTGTTAGGAGTAAAGATTTGTTCCCAGGATGTAGGCTCCCTATTTACCTCTCTTATTGTTTCTTTTGCTGAGAAAAAACTTTTTAGTTTGAGTAAGTCCCATTTGTTGATTCTAGTTATTAACTTTTGTGCTATGGGTGTCCTTTTGAGGAATTTGGAGCCCGACCCCACAGTATGTAGATCGTAGCCAACTTTTTCTTCTATCAGACGCCGTGTCTCTGATTTGATATCAAGCTCCTCGATCAAATTTGAATTAACTTTTGTGCATGGCGAGAGAAAGGGATTCAGTTTCATTTTGTTGCATATGGATTTCCAGTTTTCCCAGAACCATTTGTTGAAGATGCTATCCTTCCTCCATTGCATGCTTTTAGCCCCTTTATCAAATATAAGATAGTTGTAGTTTTGTGGATTGGTTTCTGTGTCCTCTATTCTGTACCATTGGTCCACCTGCCTGTTTTGGTACCAGTACCATGCTGTTTTTGTTACTATTGCTCTGTAGTATAGTTTGAAGTCTGGTATCGCTATACCGCCTGATTCACACTTCCTGCTTCTCATTGTTTTTGCTATTCTGGGTCTTTTATTTTTCCATATGAATTTCATGATTGCTTTCTCTATTTCTACAAGAAATGCCATTGGGATTTTGATTGGGATTGCATTAAACCTATAGAGAACTTTTCGTAATATTGCCATTTTGATGATGTTAGTTCTGCCTATCCATGAACAGGGTATATTTTTCCATCTTCTAAGATCTTCTTCTATTTCTCTCTTTAGGGTTCTGTAGTTTTGATTCTATAATCTTTCACCTCTTTTGTTAGGTTGATTCCCAAGTATTTTACTTTTTTTGAGGATATTGTGAATGGAGTGGTTGTCCTCATTTCCATTTCAGAGGATTTGTCGCTGATATACAGGAATGCCTTTGATTTATGCATGTTGATTTTATATCCTGCCACTTTGCTGAATTCATTTATTAGCTCTAATAGTTTCTTTGTAAACCCTTTTGGGTCTGCTAGGTATAGAATCATGTCACCTGCAAATAGTGATAATTTAAGTTCTTCTTTTCCTATTTTTGTGCCTTTAATTTCTTTCGTCTGTCTAATTGCTCTGGCCAGTGTTTCGAGAACTATGTTGAACAGAAGTGGTGAGAGAGGGCATCCCTGTCTTGTTCCAGATTTTAGAGGGAATGCCTTCAATTTTTCTCCATTCAGAATGATGCTAGCCTGAGGCTTAGCATAGATTGCTTTTACAATATTGAGGTATGTTCCTGTTATCCCTAGTTTTTCTAGAGTTTTGAACATAAAGGGATGCTGTACTTTGTCGAATGCTTTTTCCGCATCTATCGAAATGATCACATGGTTCTTATTTTTAAGTCTATTGATGTGGTGAATAACATTTATTGATTTCTGTATATTGAACCAGCCTTGCATCCCAGGGATGAATCCTACTTGATCATGGTGCACAATTTTTTTGATATGTTTTTGTATCCGATTCGCCAGAATTTTATTGAGGATTTTTGCATCTAGGTTCATTAGAGATATTGGTCTGTAGTTTTCTTTCTTTGAAGTGTCTTTGTCTGGTTTAGGAATCAGGGTGATGTTGGCCTCGTAGAATGAATTTGGAAGTTCTCCCTCTTTTTATTTCCTGCAGTAGCTTGAAAAGTATTGGTATTAGTTCCTCTTTAAAGGTTTTGTAAAACTCTGCTGTATACCCATCCGGTCCTGGGCTTTTCTTAGTTGGTAGTCTTTTGATGGTTTCTTCTATTTCCCCAATTGATATTGGTCTGTTTAGGTTGTCTATATCCTCCTGACTCAATCTGGGCAGATCATATGACTTAAGAAATTTATCGATGTCTTCACTATCTTCTAATTTATTGGAGTATAAGGATTCAAAATAATTTCTAATTATCTTCTGTATTTCTGAAGTGTCTGTTGTGATATTGCCTTTTTCATCCCGTATGCTAATAATTTGAGTTCTCTCTCTTCTTCTCTTCGTTAGCATGGCTAAGGGTCTGTCAATTTTATTTATTTTTTCAAAGAACCAACTTTTAGTTTTGTCAGTTTTTTCAATTGTTTCTTTTGTTTCGATTTCATTAATTTCAGCTCTGATTTTAATTATTTCTTGCCTTCTACTTCTTTTGCTGTTGTTTTGCTCTTCTTTTTCTAGGATTTTGAGATGAAGTATGAGATCATTTATTTGTTGTTTTTTTCTTTTTTTAAGGAATGAACTCCAAGCAATGAATTTTCCTCTTAGAACTGCTTTCAATGTGTCCCATAGATTCTGATATGTTGTGTCTGTGTTTTCATTTATCTCTAATAATTTTTTAATTTCCTCCTTGATGTCTTCTATAACCCATTGATCATTCAGTAACCTATTGTTCATTCTCCAAGTGATGTATGCTTTTTCCTTCCTTCTTTTATCGTTGATTTTCAGTTTCATTCCATTATGATCAGATAGGATGCATGGTATTATCTCTACTCCTTTATATTGTCTAAGAGTTGCCCTGTGACATAATATATGATCTATTTTTGAGAAGGATCCATGTGCTGCTGAGAAAAAAGTGTAACTGCTTGATGTTGGGTGGTATATTCTATATATGTCAATTAAGTCTAGGTTATTAATAGTGTTATTGAGTTCTATAGTTTCCTTATTCAACTTTTGATTGGAAGATCTGTCCAGTGGTGAGAGAGGTGTGTTGAAGTCTCCCATGATTATTGTATGGTGGTCTATTAGACTCTTGAACTTGAGAAGAATTTGTTTGATGAACATAGCTGCACCATTGTTTGGGGCATATATATTTATGATTGTTATGTCTTGTTGGTGTATGGTTCCTTTGAGCAGTATGTAGTGTTCCTCTTTATCCCTTTTGATTAACTTTGGCTTGAAATCTATTTTATTTGATATGAGTATGGACACTCCTGCTTGTTTCCGAAGTCCATATGAGATATGATTTTTCCCAACCTTTCACCTTCGGCCTATGTATGTCTTTTCCTATCAAATGCGTCTCCTGTAGGCAGCATATTGTTGGGTCTTGTTTTGTGATCTATTCTACTAGCCTGTGTCTCTTAATTGGTGAGTTTAAGCCATTAACATTTAGGGTTATTATTGAGATATGGGTTGTTCTTCCAGCCATATTTGTTTATTTATGTTACTAAACATGGTTTGTTTTCCTCTTTGATTATTTTTCCCCCCTTTAGTGTCCTACCTCCCACTGTTGGTTTTCATTGTTATTTTCCATTTCCTCTTCCTGTAATGTTTTGCCGAGGATGTTTTGAAGAGATGGTTTTCTAGCTGCAAATTCTTTTAACTTTTGTTTATCGTGGAAGATTTTAATTTCATCTTCCATCCTGAAGCTTAATTTCTCTGGATACACAATTCTTGGTTGGAACCCATTTTCTTTCAGTGTTTGAAATATGTTATTCCAGGATCTTCTAGCTTTCAGAGTCTGTGTTGAAAGATCAGCTGTTATCCTGATTGGCTTACCCCTAAATGTAATCTGCTTCCTTTCTCTTGTAGCTTTTAAAATTCTCTCCTTATTCTGTATGTTGGGCATCTTCATTATAATGTGTCTAGGTGTGGATCTCTTATGATTTTGCACATTCGGCGTCCTGTAGGCTTCTAGGATTTGGGATTCTGTCTCATTCTTCAAGTCTGGGAAGTTTTCTCGTATTATTTCATTGAATAGATTGCTCATTCCTTTGGTTTGAACCTCTATCCCTTTCTGTATCCCAATGACTCTTAAGTTTGGTCTCTTTATGTTATCCCATATTTCTTGGATGTTCTGCTCATGGTTTCTTAACAGTCTTGCTGAGCTGTCTATGTTGTTTTCAAGTTGAAATACTTTGTCTTCATTGTCTGATGTTCTATCTTCTTAGTGTTCTACTCTGCTGGTAGTATTCTCAATTGAGTTTTTAAGTTGGTTTATGGCTTCCTGCATTTCTAGGATTTCTGTTTGTTTGTTTTTTATAACCTCTATCTCCCTGTATAGTTGATCTTTTGCTTCTTGGATTTGTTTATGTAATTCATTGTTGAAGTGATCTTTCATTGTCTGATTTTGCTGTCTGATGTCTTCCTTGAGACTCCAGATCATCTGAAGCATGTATTTCCTGAATTCTTTATCTGACATTCCATCTGCTGAAGATATTACCTCTTCTAACGTTGAGTTGACCTGCATTGCTTGTGGTCCTTTCTTTCCTTGTCTCTTCATACTGTTCGCGTTTCTTTCTGCTTGGTGAAACTGTTGTGCTATTGAATTTTCCCCCTATATATTTATATTGCTCTTGTATAGTTGCAAAGTCTCCCTCGCAGGCGCGGGCGGCGGCTCTGCCCCTCCTCCAATTGGGGCAATGTGCCTACCACGCCGGCAGGCCGCTGGGCCTGTTCTGCCTTGCAGGCGCGGGCGGCGGCTCTGCCCCTCTGTGAGCCGCTTGGCTTGTTCTGTCGATTGTCGCAGTTCTGCCTACTTTGCAGGCGCGGGCAGCAGCACTGCCCTTCTGCAGGCCGCTGGGCCTTTTCTGCTGGTGGGTTCGCAGGTCCGCCTACTTGCCGGCGCCGGGGGGAGGGGGGACGGCTCTACCCTTCTGCAGGCCGCTGGGCCTGTTCTGTCTGTCGGTTGCAGGTCTGGCCTGTTCTGTTGGTCGTCGCAGGTCTGCCTACCTTGCAGGCGCTGGGTAGGGGGCGGCTCTGCCCCTAAGCAGGCTGCTGGGCCTGTTCTGCCGGGGGGTCGGAGGTCCACCTACCTTGAAGGCGTGGTTGGCAGCTCTGCCCCTCCACGGGCCACTGGGCCTGTTCTGTCGGTGGTCACAGTTCCGCCTACCTTGCAGGCGCAGGGGGAGGGGGCGGCTCTGCCCCTCAGCAGGCCGCTGTGCCTGTTCTGCCGGTGGGTCACAGGTCCGCCTACCTTGCAGGCGTGGTTGGCAGCTCTGCCCGTCCACGGGATGCTGGGCCTGTTCTGCCGGTGGGTCACAGGTCTGCCTACCTTGCAGGCGCGGGGGGAGGGGGCGGCTCTGCCCCTAAGCAGGCTGCTGGGCCTGTTCTGCCGGAGGGTCGCAGGTCCGCCTACCTTGCAGGCGTGGTTGGCAGCTCTGCCCCTCTGCGGGCCACTGGGCCTGTTCTGTAGGTGGTCACAGTTCCGCCTACCTTGCAGGCGCCGGGGAGGGGGCCTATAATTTTCTCTTAGTAAAAATTTCTAAAAGTGAAATTCATGAGTCAATCATGAGTACAGTCATTTTAAGGCTCTTTGATATATGTTTCCATTTTTTTTCAATGAAAATATTAATTTATACTCCCACCAACTTTAAAAGAGATTTTAAGAGTGAAGTTTTATACTCAACAACACCAGTTTAATTCATGGTTATGAGTGTGTTTGTTATTGCTATAGATGAAACATGTTACTAAAATTTTAGAAGTATTTTTTGCTATTTCTAGTTAGAATGAATTTTTTCCCAATGCCTTTGGCAATCGCATTTTCCTTTTTAAAAATTTATGCCCCTTGCTTTATTTTCTATTTGTGTATTTATTTTTAAAATTAAATTAAAAACTTAAAATAGTGTTGTTAATACCTTCTTATGTATTTATTATAATTCCTCACATTTTTTTGCTTTGTGTGTGTGTATGTGGTGCTGAGGACTGTACTCAGAGTCTCATACACGCACTCTACCTCTGAGCTACATTCCTAGCCCAATCTTCTGATCTTTTTTGATGTACAGTTTTAATGTAGTCATAGCTACTAATATTTCACTTTGTGATTTCTTAGTGACTTAAAAGATCTCTCTACCAAAAAATGGATAGTCTTCTATATTTTCTTTTACTGAATTTATAAGCTCATTTTGTGTACTTATTTCATTTACATAAGGTGGGAGTCTAACTCCTTTTTATCTTCCTCCCTCTTTACGAAAATTATTCTATCTCAATAGCCACTATTAAGAGTTAACTATTCCTTTACTGTACAGGTTTCTTAAGTTACTTTTTTATTATACAATATTCTATTATATGAGGTCTGTTTCTTCCACCTTGCTGTTTCTTGGGTGAATCTCTTTGTTTCAGCCTTTGATCTGTTTTACTTGTACTTTTCCTGCCTTCCTCTCTCATTTACTCTTTTAAAGCAGCCAACTGGAACTTTAATTAAGTAGATAATATGACAGTATAATAAGATAAAAGATACTACCTTCAAGAATTCTTAAAAAGGAAACTGCTAAACCTTTTGGAGTATCCCTGACTAAACTACACAATTCCACTTCTTTTTTCTTGGTATGTAACTTTTAGAATTTTTAATTTGCTCCTGTTTCTGCATTACAAAGTATTAACGAAAACTCTTGACAGGACATGTTATGTGAGAAGAGATCAGGCATGGAGTCACCCAGATTAGTGTGAAAATTAGTGTTGACCTAGTCAACTTAATCTCAGGCTACATTTTCTCTGAGTTGCAGGTTCTGCATGCATAGTATGTACTGAATAATGAAATATGTTCTGAATTATTTTCTTAATTATGTAGTGGCAACTAATAACAGATCTGTTGAACTCTCCTAGCTCCCAGGGCATTTAGGAAACAGAGTGGCTGTTACCAGTATCCTCATTGTAGTTATTTTGTTGTCACCTGGACAAACCAGTGTTTTAGGTTTTTTTCCCAAAGGAATGAGAGAGAGATTGAGGCATAAATCTGTGTATGAAACACTCAGTTCCATTTCTCAGTATTAAGGCATTAAATAAGATGATACGCATTTAAAAAAGCAGACCTTAGAGTACAGATTCTATTATCAGCATCTCTAAAGTTGAAGACTCTTAGAAGACACGGGAGGATTTTCACAGAACCCAGAATACTGCCTGATTGACATCTGTGCAGGGAGAAGAGAAGAGGGATGGATAATCCTGGTGGTCTGAGGTTCCAAGATGTAAGTTGTTGGTTATTTGCTTTTTCCTGGGTGATGGTGGGCCCCTTGGGCTGTAGGTCTTCAGTGGCAGACCCCTGTGACTGGAAGACCAAGCCCATTTCTATCACAGCTTTTGTTTTAGTGGCTGAGACTTTTATTCTAGTAACTGATGCTTTTCCACATAGTTTGGAGACTATACAGGAGGCTCCAGAGGGAGCTATTCAATTTCATATACATAAAATATATCTTCTAACAACCAATTCAAATAATTTAGACACTTACATTCTTAATTTAGACACATGTTCAGACACTTACACTCTCTTTTTCAGGTGTGCGTTTCAGTAAGCAAACCCGAAAGTAGCATTTATTGCATCATCTTGAAGCAACCATTCTGCTGAAAATCAATCATACTTGGTATACTTAAGGAGCAAATCTTTGCCAGTGCATAAATTTAAAGAAATCATTCTAAGATTGTTTACCATTGTTGGACCTACTAAAATGACCTTCTGAAGCTGATCACCTGGAAAACATTACAGGACCTCTTGCTGGACGAGCAGTCTTTAATTTTCTAGTGTTGCCCTTGGACTTCCTCTGGTCTCTAGTTCTTGCAGTTCCTGGAGAAAGTCCAAAGCATGCCTCTCTAAAGGTCAAAACCATTCCTCTCAACCAGTGCTCTTTTGTTTCTAAATCCTAGCTCTTCCCTTTGAGGTAACATGGGAACAAGACTCTCATCTGTCTCTATATTGGCTCCCCTGACTGAGAAGTAAGGCCTTCTGAAGATGCCATGGCCTATTGTGCATTTATCCTCTGTCTGTGATGTGAATCCTCCTTGAACTCATGTCATGATAACTTAATCAGCCTCTTAAACTGACCCACAACCCTTGCCTGGTTATATATAGGAATCTATTTTTACGTGGTGAAAATTATCATTTCTCACACTGGTGTATATACTTTTGAACATGTAACATCTAATAAAACTCAAGAGATGTTTTACATGTGCACAATAGCGCTATGCTGCTCCTTTCTATTCATCTCTATCCCATTTCCCTTCTTATTCCCCACAGTTTTCCTAAAGCTTTATTAATCACTATCTGAAACTTCCTGATTTCATACTGGATCCCTTAGTCTCAGCAGTCACCACCTTTTTCCCTGAGCATGGATCATTTATGACATAGCTGTCTTGCCTCATTCCATCACTAAATGCATTTCGATTCAAATGGCCCTTTACCTCACCAATATGAAAGCTCTCACCCTTCCAACCATATGCCAGTGAATAGTTCCTCTTTTTTCTTCACTTTTTCATTAATTTCTTTAATTTTTATTCAGTTTTTTAATCATATTTTTCCCCTCAAATATTATTAATGGTCTCCATCTCATATTTTCTATTTTTAGCATTAAACTTCTTGATAGACTCTTCTACTTTATTTGTTTCCATTTAATTTACAGTCCACCATAAATTAAAGTTCAGTTCTCCTTACTTTCTAAGATACGTCTTCTCAGGGGCACCAATAACTTTTAGTCAAATAATTTAATATTTTTAGTCCTTTTCTTTCTGTGGCAGTAGGTAGCCACTCTGATTATTTTCCCTCCATGGCTTCCATATCCCCACACCCTCCTTCTTTCCTCTCTACCTCTGAATTCTCCTTCTCAGGCAACTTTACGATATTCCCTATATGAGGTCATTTCATGAATCTCAGGATTCCAGGATGGCTTCTCTTGTCCTCCCTCCCATCATTCCCCTCTTTCTTTCTGTGTGTATACATAATCCTAGACAATATTGTCACTTCCCATGACTTCAAGTGCCATCTGTTTAGTGTATACTGCATATATTCTAATGAGAAAGGAATAAAATACAAAGTACAAAAATCAAATAGTTTTAATGCCAGATGGTAGTTATACTCATATGTATGTTTTTCTCAAGATGTGACCTGACTTCAATCATTTTAACCCTAAAATGATTGTGGATTATGATTTGGTTAATTTTAATGTGCTGATTAGAATACAAAAGCTCAATTGAAGATTGCATGTTCTATGGGAGCAAAAATTGTTGTATTCCTTTGAATCCCCCATAGACTCAGGATTAGAGCTTTAGACATTGTAGGCACTCAGCAAATTTATGATACTTGTAAATAGTCACCATGACAGTGTGTGACTGTGCTTGCCTCAGAAAGTCCCTCATAAAATAAAGTATAAAAGATAAAAATAGAGGCTACTCTAACCAAGTGCAATTTCCCAAAGATTAGTTTTCGAGAACCAAAGCTAAAGAAATAACTTTCAATTACACATAATAAATGTGTATTCAAATGTGACCTGTTCCTGGAAAGTTGAATAGAATAATAATATTCTTTAAGCTACTGGGCCCCAGGACCATTATAGATCCTGTATCTTGCTGGTGAGACTCATTAAGTGGCAGGTGAAAGTGATTTTACATAATAGTGTTAATCAAAAATGAAGATGTAAAAATGTATGAGATCTTGGAGTACTTCAAATAATTTCAGAAATACTCTAGTTTTATCTCTTCATTTTATGTAAGAGAAAATTGAAGCTAGAGGGGCTAAATGAGTTCTTCAATTTTGCTTCACTAATTAGTGGCAAAGCAGGGCAAATCTGAGTTTCAAAGCTCAGAGTTTAATGTTTTTTACATTATACAATGCTGCTCATAAATATCCAAAGCTGTTGTCAGTTCTTGCAAAAAAGAAATCAGATCTGATTTCATTATTTAATTAAGTAGACCTTCTTCTTTACATTTGAATCTATTTATTTCTTCCATTTTAGACTTATAAAGTGCTGTGAAGAAAAGTGTTGCGTTTGCTTTACTCAGCATAGTGAGTAATAATTCCAGATGATATTAATGTTGGTGATTATGCTGGCTTTTTGCACTGTGTTATTTTTGTTTTTCAAATGCACTAGGTAGCTTTTTTAAATATCTACTTAAGTTATCCTTTATTTGGTCAGTAAGTATTCATTAAAATATATTTTATTTCAATGCTTATTCTGGGAGTCTCTACTAAAAAGACAAACTATCATGCAGTCTCTATTTATGAAGGTGATGTGAGCAACCTTTGAGAATTAACTGGAAGAATGTACAGAAGCACTGTGTTAATTCTAAGTTACAGTATGTACAGTCCAAATAATCACTTAAAAGCAATTTAAATATATGGGTGCTCAAATGTGTGTGTGAATATATGATACTATGTTGATAAAAAGGAAGTAGAGTGTAAAAGAGAGAGGCAGAAAAGTCATCATAGTGGCAATAACTCTTAACTGAGTCATGAATACTCATAGATATTCTTGAAGGGATGGTGATGGAAGGATAGTGGAAAAGAAGCAAGGGGTAAAGGGCTCCATGTATAGATAGCAGAGGAAGCAAATGCATGGAAATTCCAATGAGAAGAAGTTCTGTGTGGTTAGAACTTAAGAGATAGTTGGGGGAATAACAAATTAAGGCTAAAGAGATACGGCACAGGCATAATTTGGAAACTTTTATGTGTCCATGGTAAATGTTTGAGCTTCATCCTTGACTTTCGAGTTTATAACTGTCATAAAATGAAAATATTATTGAGCACCCCTTGTATATGTAATGCCTTTATAATATTCACTGCGGTGTGAGAAAGAGAATCCCGGTCTTAGCATGAATAGAACTAAGTTCAAGTTCTTATCATTTTGTTTACTATTCATGAAATCTTGTTCATTCATGTAATCTCGAAGGACCTTAGTTCTTCTATTTGTAAAATGGAAATAATAATTTATAAAGGATCAAAGAAGACAGAAGTTTAAAATTTAATTTAAAGTGATAGAGCATGGTCATTAATTCAGGGGTAGAAAATTTCTGAGTCAAAGAAAAGAGGAAATGTATTGATGAGTGTATTGTGCTTAAAGTTTGGTCTTCTAGGAGTGAAGACATATACTGTTTCAGTGAGATTCAGTCAAGAAAATGGAAGCCACTCTATATATTCTGGTTTGGATTTAGGGACCACAGGACTGTTGTTAGAGATTGTGGAGTGAACACCAGGAGAACTGCTACTGAGAGGAGAGCTGCCTTTGAAGGTCAGAGAAGTGAAAAACTAAAATTCAGCATGAAGCACATAAGTGGGTGATTTTCAAATGCTTGCTTTGAAGCCAGTCTAAAACTCAGATAATCTAGCCTGCATCCTTAAATGCAGATTTAAAACACTTCACAATGTGTGAAAGCTTCTACAAATAGTGAATCATTAAGTTCTTAAAGCACAGGGTGAAGAGAGCAAGTAACACTAACAGAAGTGGTATGGAAAAATGTTCTAAATGTTTTGTAGATATTTGAAAGCCCAAAGTCCAGATATTCTAAAAATCTTTTCAAATATGGTGAATGATATTTCATGCAATGCTTTGCACATTTTTGAAGATTTTGAAGATTAAGTATAACATGAACATTGTAATGATTCTCATTTAACAAAGTATTTTGCAATTGGGATTTTTTCATTGGATTGAAGGTTGGAGGTCATGATTTTTATGAAGGGAAATAAGTTTGCAAATAAGTTTTTTTGAGTCAGTCATTTGAAGAATGATTTTAAGTACTAATAAATGGCAAACAATTTGGGGTCTGTTGGTAGAAAGTCTCCAAGATGTCTTCCAATGATACCCACCTCTGGTATTCAGGCCCCTGTGAAATACTCAACCTCAGTCACTTGAGTACAGTCTGGACTAATGACCTGCTTGTAACCAGTGGAAGTCATCACCTGTATGGATGCCGTTTATGAAATTAGATTACCAAGGACTGTGAGTTTTTATTTTTTGCTAAGGCTCTGTCTTGCTTACTTTTTTTGTTTGTTTTTTTGCTCACCCTGGCAAGTCAGCTGCATGCTATGAGTTGCTTTATGGAAATGCTCATGAAACAAATGGCTGAGGAAGGTCTATGGCCAATAGCCAGTGAGGAATGCCGGATTTTAGTCCAAACAGTTTATGAAGAGCAGAATCCTGCCAAAGAGCCTATGAATTTAGGATATGACTGAGCCAAAGTTAGGCCTAGCAGCACATACAAGCATCCATAGAACCAAGCTTAGAAGTTGATTCTTCTTGGGTTGAGCCTTGAGATGATTGTTGGTACTGGGTATCTTGATTTTAGACATGGGAGACTCTGAGACAGAAAACTTAGTTGAGTGACACTCAGATTTCTGATCCAAAAAATATTGTTTTAAACCACTATTTTTTTTTTTGGGGGGGCACGGGTTGTTATATATAATGGATAAATTATACAGGGTCACATTTATGACTCATATCAGACTGGTCATTTCATTCTGTGACAAAGTTATTTGACAAGTTTGTTTTCAGTACTTTCTTGTTGCTTTTAGGATACCTTTAAAATATTTGCCATAGATTATAAAAGTCCCCACAGGCTTATCTTTCCCTATCTTTTTGGACTTTGTTTTGCATGTTAGAAACAATATTTATACAACTCATAATGATACAAGGAAAAGATTTTTATTCCCTGGCCATAGACAATGTTTTGTAGAGAACTAAGTTCAAGGATGGAAATATAACCCAGGAAATTCAGAAATTTTTCATAATCTTCCAAAATACTTTCAAAGGACAAGTCTTCTGTTTTCTGCAATAAAAATTCTTTTGCTCAGAATCTTTGTATTTTGGTTGTATTTAGTAATTGTCCTCTATTATTTGATAAGCCATGCTCATTTGATAAGTTTTATTTTGATATTAATGTCCCTTCTCTCTCCTCCTTAGTGCTGTGGGGCTCCTGGTATGACCATGTAAAGGGATGGTGGGATGTGAAGGACCAACAACCACATTCTCTATCTCTTCTATGAGGACAGGAAAGAGGTGAGGGGCAATATGATCCCCATCATGTCCTCCCATGTCCTGGGATGTAGGGACACTGGAATGTGGACTTACCCACAGAAGAGCTGCTCCATGACACTCTTTCCAGCTAGGTTTTCTCCTCAGCTAACCACATTTTTTGTCTTCAAAATTATCTTGGCTTTTGTTCGCACTTTCCAGAAGATCCTTCTTCCTCAGGAAATAGCTTGTGCCTTCTAGCCAGGTCACCTTGTTGAATCCTGATACATATGAGCCACGTTTCTTTACCTGCAAATGCCCTTTCTTCTCATGCCACCCCACCACCTTGCTATATTCCTACCTGGTATGAACCGAGTTGTGCTCCTCCCACCATCAATTCATAGAATGAAGCTTTAAGGCCCTGCTATAGATGTATTTGTGTGTAGGCCTTTCAGAAGTAGTCAAGGTTAAATGAAGTCCTAAGACTGGTACACTGATCTAATAGGACTGGTAGTCTTGTAATAGGTGGAGGATCTCCCTGGATCCCCCTCTCTCTGCATGTATATACACCAAAGAAAGGCCTTGTGAGGACACAGTGAGTTCTGAATCCTGCCAGAACTTGGGTCTTGAACTTTTTTTTAAATATTTTTTTTTTAGTTGTAGACAGATACAATATCTTTTACACTCACAAAATAAAGTATTCTTTAAACTACTAAAATAGAGTAGCCCACTTGGTTATTCTCACATTTTCCACTATTACATTTACCCATCGTTTTTCAGTAAACTGAAAATTCACTGAGAATAGTGAGTTCTGTCTTCTTCATTGGTATGCTTTATCCGACACAAAGTGCATGCTCAATATATACATGCTGAAGGAAATAATAAGATTAGTTTGAAATTAGATAAACTAAATATTAATTGATGCTTGCACACATGAAGTACAATAATAATCAGAAGAAAAATCTAGCAGCATACCTGATATTTGCTACTAGACATAATATTAGCTTGGCCATGTCCAAAAGTCTTAGGAATCACTTGATTTTAGAAACTAAACAATCTTCAAATAAAACCTAGCTGAGTGGGAAAATGATTAGAATCACTTTCCTCATGTTTTGTCACATGAACTGTTCCACAATTAAAGGGACCCAAGGTTGAAGGAATTCTGGAAATGTTGTCATTGTATTATTATTCTTCACTTCAAAACCACATGCACAAATCTTAGCTTTTTTCTCTGATTTTTTTTCCTTTCCTTACTAACCTGCATATTAAAATGTTTCTCAGTTGTGATGTACATAGAATAATTGAAAGAATAAAAAAATTACACCTAAAGAGTAGAGCATATACATAAGAAAAGCCAGTCCACATAGTGTAGAATATCTATGGTATAAAAGGAGGAGTTTTTGAAGTTTGGTTTCCATGCAGCAGAAGCAGTGGAAAAATGAGTGGAAGTTGTGTGGCAGACAGTAGATTCTGACTAACAAGAAGGATATCTGTGGTATTTAGACCTGGAGATGTGAGATAGAATTGGAATCTGGAGATAACATTAACTGTCTATGAATGTCCCCATTATTGGAGATATTCAAACATAGACTATATGACTAGGTTATTTTATTTAGAGCTTCAAATTATTTTAGTTCTAAGTATAGTTTCCCACTTTTCTTTAATAAATGTTGCCTCTGTCCAAATCAGTGATCATCTCACTATACTCTTTCCAAGTTGAGTAAAATTTTTAAAGTTCCCCCCAGATTTGCTTGGCAAAATATGGTATTTATAATGGACAGAACAATGGATCCTCAAAGATGATCTTGTCCTAGTTCTTGGAACCTGTCAGTATATTAGTATATATGGCAGAGTTTCTTAATCAGCCAACCTTAAAATACAGAGAGCATCCTGTGTTATCTGGGTAGGCCAGATAATGTAATTAAAAAGGTCCTTCAAAGTGGAAAAAGAGGGTAAAAGAGATCAGGGCCAGAGAAAGGGACGTGGTGACAGTAGCAGGGTTAGAAGGAATCAATATTGCTATTGTACAGACAAAGACCAAGGGTGCAGGAGTGTGAGTAGCCCCCAAAGAAGTAGACTGACCCGGGCAACCTCCAGAAAGGAAAGCAGCCTGTCAATATCTTGTCTTAAGTCAGAAAGAGATGTCAGAATTTTGACCAATGGTACTGTAAAAAAAAAGTGTTGTTTTAAGATATTAAATTTATGGCAATTGATTATAGAAGCCTTAGAAACCTCTTACATATCTCAGTGTAATTTAAATGTCTATAGTTAATAGTGGTATTAACTATAGACATTTAAATTATTTTTTGGTGATTTATACTATGAGAATTTTCACTTAATTCACCTGGTCTATTTATTCCTCTTGAGATGTTTTTCTTTGCTATAATATTAATTTGCATTGATTTGAGATGACACACCTAAAATGCTAGTCTTTGATCCTATCTGCTCAATTCTTTTTTCTACAGTGCTTTATTTGCCTATGAATTTTCTTTCATCCATATGGAATTTGATGGTAACAGCTTAAAAATATTTTTTGTTTTCTTTTTGATTATTATCATTTCTACTTCTTATTTATAAACTCATTAATTATCTTGATATAAGTGTTCACTCAAATTTTCTTTTCTTTTTATTTTTTCACATTCAATCCTTTTAGAATTTATATTACAGCCTCCTTTTCAAGGCTAAAAACACTCACCATACTATTTCTTACATTTAGAGACCACAATGATCTACACTGAGAAAATCTTCTTAAAGTTCTTTGGAATCCTGAAATCAAATACATTTTCCAAGTGATTTCACTACAGTGACCCATTTACTGACTTCTTAAGCTGATCCAAATTCTAGCCCTTAAAGTACTCTTTGTCCAAATGCTGAGCACAGATGTGCAGGAAAGAAAACATACAGTTCTTAAAATAAATGTTTTATGGTGTTAGCAGTCATTCCACTTAGGAGAAGTGTGATTATTTTCTCTCTTCTTAAATTTCAGTCAAATGCTTCTGTAAAGTGTTATTTCCTTCATCTCTATGAGGAAAGCTATAAAGAATATACTTTACAAGTAATTAATTCTAAAGACTACATATAGAATCAGAGATAATGAAGAAATACCAATTGACTATTATCACTGCATAATGTATAGCAAGAATCTGACCTTGCTAAAAAAACTGAGGTGATACTTTATAAAATGAGCTGTGTGTACAGTTCTGGTGCCAGAATAGTTCTATTAATCATTCTTTCTACAAGTTTCCAAGAAATAGCAACCATCATTTCATATGGCAATCAGATGACAACAAAGTATGCTTTTGGAAATGCATTTATTCAAAATTATACTGACTAGTATAAGCAAAGTTTTAAATAGTGCCCCTACTTTTAATAATGAAGTTTTATTTGTGAAGATAAATGAACTTACTGACCAAAAGTCAGCATGTGCTTTGAGTTGTCTTCTGAATCCTGTGGCCTGCAGTTTCATAGACTTTTTCTGGCCTACTTCTCCCAAAAGACACAGCATGTAACATTTTGTATCTTGACTGATCCCCCAAGGAGCTCAACTCATAGACATCAACATTTTGAGTCTGAAAATTTTTTTCAGGAATTCAGTTTAGGATTCATTTTCTCTCCTTTGATTAAATAACTGAAAAACATCTTTGTTTTTTAGTGTATTTGTACAATAATAGCTAAGAATATGTTCCCAAAGTGAAATATTTATACTAGGTAGGATCTTATAAAGTTGTCATTTTCATAAGCAATTTCATTGTTTAACCCAATTAATAAGATTAGTGACTTAAGAGTGAACTTAAAGTTCTCATAGGGAAAGAAGATATTTGGAAATTTCTTGAATGAGCTGTCTCTTTGTTTTCTTGTTGTGATACAACATTCTAGCTTAAGTAATGCATGGCGCTTGCCTGACTTAACTTTCTTATTATCAGAATCCTGTTTTTGCAAAAGCCAGTAAATTATCTGGCTAGAAAACTTGGTTTTCTGAGAGTATTTGTAGCTGGTGATAGCTATATTGTATAGTTCTTGATTTCAGCAAAATCTAATGTGTGGGTTTCAGGAACAGAGTTTCACTGATAAAAGAAAAGTACTTGCCTGGTAGATATTCATTTTGTGAGTGTGAAGAGAAGCACCGTATGTTAAGAATTGTGGAACAGGAAGCTAAATAGAACTTGGTCTTTAACTTATTTGACAGCAACACCTTGAGTTGTCTACCTATATATTTCACGTTGAGTGATGTAAATATACCCATTGGGTCAAGAAATGGTTAATTGAGCTCTATTTTGTATAGCTAAACTGATATTACTGATTTATTGCTAAGACATTGAATCTATAACTTTAATGAACATTAGAATTCCCCAGAGACTACTCTGTAAATTATGTTTCTTCTTCTCTTACAGTCTTCATTTGTGGTTATGGACTTTCTGTTGTGGAATGCTTTATTCATCCTTTTTTGCAACTACCCTACAAAAGGTGTTGCTCTGTGGTTACGTAAAACATTTGTAGCTGCTAAGAACCTAACTTTAATCACCTACAAGAATTGTACTCTTTTCCTCCCCACCTCATATTTTATGATTTTGATGTCAAAATTTATATATTTTTATAATTTATATTCCTCAACAATTTGCTGTTATTATAGTTGTTTTTCATAGTTTTGTCTTTGAACCTTCATGTCAGAGGTATAATTGCTTTACACAACACCATTACAGTGCTAGAGTATTCTGACTATGCACTACTTATACCACAGAGTTTTGCCCTTTTCTCTGGTTTGTTATTAATTAGTAGTCTTTCCTTCCAGCTTAAAGAATGTCTTTTAGAAATTCCTGTAAGTCAGGCTTTGTCTGCCAGTCTTTATTTTCCCCTGATTTCTAAAGGACAACTTTGTTAGCAAACTATCCTTGTTTGGCAGATTTTTCTCTTCTGCCCTTTTATTAGGTCATCCCATTCTTTCCTAAAGTGCAGAGTTCCTAATGAGATGTCTATGTATAGCCACATGGGGACTTCCTTCTTTGTGATAAGCTTCTTATCTCTTGCCACCCTCAAAATTCTTTTATTGTCTTTGATTTTTGATTGATTATGATGTTGGATTGATTTTTATTGGACACCTATGAGCTTTCTGTACCTGAATATTGATATCTTTTTCCCATGTTGGTAAAAGTTTGATATTATTTTCTTAAATATTCTTTCTGACTCCTCTTCTCTCTCTCTTCTCCTTATTAGATGTCTGTTTTGTGGATATTCTGTCTCTTGACTGTGTCCCATAATGCTTGAAAGCTTTCTTCACTCTTTTGCTCTTCTGACTGGATAATCGCACAAAACCCGCAAACATTCAAAGCAATCTTAAGAACAGATTTGAAGAAATTATACTCCATGATTTTAAAATGATATTATAAAGCTATCGTAATCAAAGCAGTATGATATTGGCACAAAAACCAATGGAACAGGATAGGAAGCCCAGAAGTAAATCTACACATTTATAAGCAACTGATTTTTTTTTTTTTTAATGCCAAGAACACAACAGTAAGAAAAAGACAGTTTCTTCAATAAATGGTGTTGGTAAAACTTGACAAGCACATACATCAGAATGAAATTAGACTCTTATTTCACAGCGTATATTAAAAAAATCAATTCAAAATGTATTAAAGACAGAAATATAAAACCTGAAAGTGTAGAATTACCAGAAAAAAATGTAGGGTAAAAGCTCCTTGACACTGACCCAAGCAGTGATTTTTTTTTTAATATAACACCAAAGCACAGGTAATACAGACAAAAATAAATAGGTAAGATTGTATCACACTAAAGCACTTTGGCACAGTGGAGAGCATTACATCAATGATATGAAAAAGTAGTGGATAGAATGAGAGAAAATATTTGCAAAGCATGTGTCAGATAAGGGGTTAATATGTAAAATATATACAGAACTTACCCAACTGAAAGCAAAGAGAAAACAAAAAATAAATAAAAAACAAAGCACATAATGTGTGTGTATGTATATATATATAAAGATTACTATTGCCATTATGGAAAGCAGTATAGGTGTCCCTCAGTAAACAAAGAACTAACACATGATGCAGCTGTCTCACTTCTGGGTATGTATCCAAAGGAATTACGCTAAATGAAATAAGCCAGGCACAGAAAACATAAATACCACATGATCTGATTTATATGTGGAATCTTGAAAGTCAAACTGTGGAAGTCAAGAGTACAATGGTGGATACCAGAGGCTGGGGTGGGAGAGGACAGAGGGAGATGTTGCTTAAAGGTCACAAAGTTTTAGTTAGACAAGAATAGTTTGTATATTGCACAGCAAGGTGGTGATAGTTAATAATAATGTATATTTCAGAATTGCTAAGAGTACATTTCTGTCTTATCACCGAAAAAATGAAAAGTAAAGCAAGATGATGAATATGTTAAGTATTCATTTCACATCATACCCCCATATCAGAACATCATATCATACCCC
Organism: Marmota flaviventris; assembly: GCF_047511675.1. NCBI lineage: Eukaryota > Metazoa > Chordata > Mammalia > Rodentia > Sciuridae > Marmota > Marmota flaviventris. The sequence goes on along the minus strand of NC_092499.1, from coordinate 55,882,301 downwards.
ACAAATACATAGTTGTCAAAATAATATTAATAATTATATTGAAAAAATCAACTGAAGGGTTTATAAATGCACAAATTGCTAGACTCTGCTTCTAGAGTTTCTAATCCAGGATATTTGGAGTAGGACTCTGAAAGTTTGCATTTCTAACAGGTATCCAGGTGACGCCAATGCTGTTGGTCCAAGCACCACATTTACAAGATTTAGCATGTTAGAAGACATGAAAATGTATATAAGGTAATGTGAAAATCATTAATTGAGTCAAGTACTAAGTTATGGAACCAAGACTTTCTAAAGAAATTAGAGGTGTCAATGGAGAAAGAATTTTAGCTGAAGCACTTGCCACTTATTGTGTAAAGGGCAATAAATGGTGAGGGGTAGATGCCATTCTTTGGAAAGAAATTAATTGCCAATAGCATGGGAATAGAAAAAAAAACCCCAGCATTTTCTGGAAAGTATGGACATGCTGATCTAAAAGAGCGGTGTTAGGTTGATTGGAGAATGCTTATAAAACAGGGGTCAGAACATATGCCATGTCAAGGAGTTTAGGTAATATTCTGTACTTAGTGAAAGAACCATTCAGAATTCTAAGAGGAAGGATGTGTATGGTGTGTATGATAGAAAATGGTGGTTGTAGCAGGGTGGAGGAGGGGATGGAAGAGAATGGACACAGGAGTAGGTGACTGGTGAAGTGCCAATGCATTTGCTCAGCTTGTGCTGATTTTTCTGTTGCATGGTTTCTTGGTGAGAAGAGACGAATGCTAAGATTGTCAAGGATGATGGAATTTGTGGAGCAGCTCTTAGTAAAATACCACCTTCTTCTCTCACAGCAACTGTCTGTCAAATCAGGGATAGCTTCTTAATGGTTTCCTTCCTTTAGCACTTGAAGTAAAGGTGGGGGATGAATTTATTTAATTATGAAAAGAAGATATGGCAATGCTATAAGTCAGAACATTTCTCTAAGAGTTTTAAGCCCAAATAAAACATGCATACTCTGCTATGGCTTGATTGTTTCTCTGAGAAAGCCTATGTTAGAAACAATCCCCAGTGCAACAGTGTTGGGAGGTGGGACCTACTGAAGGTGTTTATGTGTTTAGGGTTGCTGTCTTATGAGTGGATTAATGCCAATTATAAATGGGTTTGAGGCTGGGAGTTCTGTGTCTTGTTTTCTTTTGCCTTCGCTTTGCATCCTTATCAAGAGCAAGAAGGCTCTTCCCAGATGCCAGACCCTCAATCTTTTAGCCTTCAGAAATATGAGCCAATAAACTTCTGTTCAATATAAATTACTCTACTATTTTGTTATAGTAATACAAAGTGCACTCAGACATTATGTGAACATAAGCATTAATATAGCCTTGATTGCCTTTTCAACAGAGATGAGTTTGGAGATGATAGGGCAGTGGGAAGTTTCTTTCTACAGAGGTTAACAACTGCTCTCCCTACATCATTATATTCAAAAGATTTACAAATGGAGCCTTAACAAGTGTGTTCCACATATGTTTTAAAAAATCTAACTATAAATTAAAAAAAAAATTCCACCCAGATCTATATAATGTTTACAGTTCTTGTAATCAGTGAAACCAAGTGGCAAACAGGACAATTGAAGCCTTGGAAAAAATACTAAGATATCAGGAATTATAAATTTAGCGAGGATCTTTGTTTTGGTTGAAATGTGGAGAGATAATGGTAAAGAGAGGCCAGGAGGCTGGCTTTCCAGGTTAAAGTTACTGGCATGTGTATAACATGGTAATGATACCCCAGCAGGTTCATTTTTCTGATTTAGGAACTCTTTTTTTTCCTCCTGTTAATTTATGTATACAGAATAGTTTCATGGAGTCAAAAACAAACAACAGACAAACAAAAATCACCAAAAACAAACCTTGAAAGGTAAGGGCATATAAATGCAACCCATCTTTTAAATTTATAAGGATTGTGTGTGGCCACTGTGGGAGACCGGTGCATTCCCAGGGACTGTCACTGTTCTGTTATCTCATGAGTTACCTGTTACTCTGTTATCTATTTCTTCTGTCAAGATACTAGTGCAAACAGACAATGACGCTGAAGTACACTCCATGAGTAAAGGATCATGTGCAGTTTTGTAGCATTTTTAATCTGGACTGGCTTAGGATGTTCTTCCTAGGCTTTCCAATACATTGCCTGGAACATCAAGGCCTCTTAGACCCTGCTCTTTTGCATAGCCCTAGAGAAGCACTGATAAAAACAGTCATCTCTGAGTCTGTTTCCCCATTTTAGGTAAACTATCATTTTTTGGTTCTGAAAATATTTTTCTGGACAAATAAGATTTAATAGTAGTTTAATTATAGATATTTGTTACCATTAAAAGAAATATTGACTATATTTAAGACCCAAGACTTATTAGATAAAAATAATTTCTTTGTATGAAATTTTATTTTTTTAAAAAATGCCATTTATTGTCTTTTCCTTTCTTTTACAATGAAAACCTAAGTTTGAAACAGAAACACAGTGTTATGGTTTGGATGTGAGGTGTCCTCTAATAAGCTTATGTGAGACAATGCAGGAATGTTCAGAGGTGAAATAATCAGATAACGAGAGCTGTAATCTAATTAGTCCATCCAAATGAAAAGAACTAACTAGCTGTTTCCTGTAAGCAAGTGGGGCATGGCTAGAAGAAGTAAGACACAGGGGGCCTGGCCTGCCTTTGGGGTTTATATTTTGTACTTGGTGCCTGAATATCTCTCTGTTTCCTGGTTGTCATTGTCTGAGCAACTTTCCACTATCAGTCCTTTTTCCATGATGCTCTTTGCCTCACCTTGGGCACAGAGTGATAGACTAGGCCCACCAGGAACTGAACCTCTGAAACAGTGCGCTAAGACATTTCCTTCTCTAAGTTGTTCTTGTCAGATATTTTTATCACAGCAATGAGAAGCTAACACAAGAAAACAAAAAACTAAAAATAAATAATTAAATGACGATTAAAACTTAAATAAATAGCAATTGCGAATCTTCTCACATATTGTTTTTCTTACAAAAATGTTTAGATGTTAAGTATACAATTTTATGCACTGATTTTATATTATGATTAGTACATTTTTTCAATGGCAATAAATATTATTCTATAATTGCATTTAATTGATACATTTTATTATACTATAGTGTGAAACATTGAGTTTGATCCTCTGTACCACATAAAAATAAAATAAAAGTATTGTTTTCATCTACAACTAAAAATATCTGTATATTTAAAAAAATCTTCAGAGTGTTATTTTTGTTGCCTTTTCAATGAGTCCCAATTTAAGAATACTGAGCTATACATATACTTATGTATGTTTACATATATATATATTTATATATGTATACACAGTAGTATATTACACAATAATATATTAACATATTGTATATATATAAGTGTATATAAAATATATAGTATACATACAAATATATTTATACATATACATGTGTTATATATGACATATATGGCCAAGAAAGTCAACTATATGTAGATATATAGAATGAAATATATGCATGTTGCAATAGTTTCTGTACTGGCTCAAAATTCAATTTTATATGTCCAAATTGAGGACTGTATTTGAAAAAAGTGATAAAACATATATTATTTCACTTTGGCAATGCAAATCTAGTTTGTTTGGACCATAAATGAATTATGGGAAATAACCTGTATTGCAAACTCAATTTTAATTCCACTTTTCTGTTTGTCATTTAAAAGTTTCTGAAGGCTTCAAAAAAGTAGATTTGGGCTGGGATTGTGGCTCAGTGGTAGAGCGATCGCCTAGCACGCGCGGGACCCGGGTTTGATCCTCAGCACCACATAAAAATAAAGACATTGTGTTGTGTCCATCTAAAAAAAAAAAAAAAAAGATTCTCTCTCTCTCACTTAAAAAAAAAAGGTGGAAGATTCTACTAGATCAAGGGGTGTGTGTATGTGTATGTGTGTGTGCGTACATGCATGCTCATCTGTGTCTGTTACTGCAACATATATTTCATAATACTTGTATCAGGAGATAGGCATTTCTAACTTTACCATCAAGACAAAATATGGCAGGAAAAAAAATTAGAAGTCTATTCTCTTTAGGTACTATAATAATTGTCTAGTTTATTACTTATGTTCTAATCAGAAAAAAACATTGTTTTGCACTAATTATTAGAAATATAATGAGCCACGTGTGGTGCATACTTGTAATCCTAGTGGTTCAGGAAGCTAAGGCAAAAGGTTCTTGAATTCCAAGCTAGCCTTAGCAACTTAGCAAGGCTCTAAGCAACTCAGTAAGACCCTGTCTCAAAATAACAAAGAGAAAAAAGCTGGGGATGTGGCCAGAGGTTAAGCACTCCTGGATTCAATCCTCAGTATCAAAAATGGAAGGAAGGAAGGAAGGAAGGAAGGAAGGAAGGAAGGAAGGAAGGAAGGAAGGAGGGAGGGAGGGAGGGAGGGAGGGAAGGAAGGAAGGAAGGAAGGAAGGAAGGAAGGAAGGAAGGAAGGAAGGGGAGGGAGGAAAGAAGGAAGAAAGGAAGAACTTGATTTACTTTTACAATAAGGTTTTTGACCTGGGGTCAATAATCCTGATATGGGTTAGATATTAGAAATCCCCCAAAATCTCAAGTGTAAGACATTGTAAGTAGGTTTAGAGGTGAAATGATTGGGTTATGAGATTCTTAACCCAGTCAGTGAATTAATACCCTAAAATGGTAGATATTTGGTGAGCTGTGCTTAGTCTCTCTCTGCTTTCTGATCATATCCTAAGATGCTTTCCTCTACTATACCCTTCCATCATAATGTTCTGCCTCACATCGAGCCCAAAGGAGTAGAGTTAGCTGTTTTTGGACTGAGACCTCTGAACTCATGAGGCCCCAAATAAACTTTTCCTCCTTAAAATTGTTTTTGTCAGGACTTTTGATCACAGCAGGGAAAAAGTTAAAACAGAAACTTTGGAGTATAGGAATGAGCCACACCCTATGTTTGAATACACCCAAATTATCCTGTCTGAATATTATAATTATGTGCATTTGTGCATTATTTTTCTTTTGGTGAGAGATTGTAGTTTTTTGTCTTTGTTTTAGGTATTGCTGATTGATCCCAGGGTTTTGTACATACTAGACAAGGACTACTACTGAGCTATGGCCCTAGCCCTTTTTATATTTTATTTCGAGTCAGGGTCTCACTGAGTTGCTGAGGCTGGCCTCAAACTTGATGTCCTTCTGACTCAGTTATCTGAGTAGCTGGGATTACAGGCATGTGCCACCATTCCCAGCAAGACTGTACAGTTTTAAAATCACATTCTCTAAGTGATCTTTGACACTCAGAAGAGTTAATAATCTTAGTTATGAGATATTAGCTGTATATCAGAAAATATAGTCTAGTATAAGTAAAGGATCCAAGGATTTTAGGATATTAAATAATGTGTTGTTTTTCAAATGAATTTTCCTGTTATAGAACAATTTAATTGGGTAGCCAAAACAGACTACATTAGTCACATAAAGATGTTTGTTTCTAAAGAGGGAAAATATTGAAGGAAATCTTAATCATAGCAATGGTTTGGTTGTTAGAGTCAATGTTAATTTAGATAATTACTGATGGTCAAACCTTGAATCAACTTGTTATTTATGTATTTTTTCCAGTAAATGAGGGAATTGCAATGAAAAGAAATCAAGTGCATCAGAATAATTATCATTTGTTTGGTTAAATAGCTTATACTGAGTCTTATCCATTTGAACCTGCAATATACAAGATAATTTATCTAGGATTCAAGGACATAAGGAGACGAGTAGGAGATAGCCCAAATTTTCCCAAATCTTACAACCTAGAATGAAAATAGTTTATAAGAACAAATAAAATCTAAGGCAATGTACTTTCTGATACAAATGACTCAAAAAGCAGGATTATATCATGTCAAAAAAAAAAGAAAGAAAGAAAAAAAAAAGGGTAGATAGACCCAGATGCTAATCCACACCTGCAACCAGGAAAATTTCTAATTTCAGTAGAAGTTTGATGACAGGCTGTGTTTTATAAAATAGGTTTTATTATTATTCAGGTGTTGTAAGACCAACAGATGAGGAGATGACTTCCATTGAAAAGACAGATTGTTATTCACAGTTACCAAGGGATGGATGCACCATGCCATTCTGGGCTACATAAGGAAGTCACTAGAGTTAGAGAAAGTAAAACGAAAATGTGAAGAAGAGCCTTAATTATAAAATGGAGGTGGCAGGGTAAGTGGGATAAGCAAGTTTAGGATTAGCTAGTGTGAATAATTTCAAATGGCTCCAGGGAGAATGTGCTATACCCAGTTGCCTGGAATAATTTGGGCAAGTGGATGGTGTATAAGAGCATACAGAGGAGATTGGGGGTGGGGTGGGGAGGTGTGAGCTCTAGATGGATTTGTCGGCATAAGAATGGTACATTCTTAGACATGTTGTATGATATTTTCAGGATCTGCAAGTCTGAAAGGGGCAGTCACTTCAAGATCAGCAAGTGTCTAGATATCAGAAAATATGGATTATTAGAGGCATATTTTATACACGTTACTAGCAGACATATGGCGTTTTAGTCAATTTTACATTGCTGTGACTAATATACCCGACAAAACAATTTAAGAGGGGGAAAGGTTTATTTTGCTCATGGTTTCAGAGGTTCATCCCATGATTGACTGATACCATAGGTCTAGGCCCCAGGTGAGGCAGAAGATCATGGTGGCAGAGTCAGGCAGAGGAAATTTATTCAGTTCATAGCAACCAGGAATCAGAGAGGGAGAGGGAGAAAGAGAGGAAAGCATGCACTCTACTGGTAAGTGACAAAGTATATACCCCAAACGCAGGGTATATACCTCTCAGTGACTTACTTCCTTTAGCCACAGCCTATCTGCTATAGTTACTACCCATTAATGTATTCAAATTATGAGTTCATCAAATGGATCAATCCACTGAATAGGTTACAACTGTCATAATCTGATCATTTCACCTATGAACATTCTTGCATTGTTTTACACATGAACTTTTAGGGGATACCTCATATTGACACCATAACAAATGACCTGCTATGAACTAAAATTGTATGTGTCCCATTAATATTCATAGATTTAATTCCTAATATAATATTATTGGGAAATGGGGTATTTGGGATGTAGTTAGGGCTCCCATGATGGGATTAATTTCCTTATAAAAAGAGGAAGAGAGTTAGGCACCCCTGACCCCAATCTGTCTGTCTGTCTCTCTCCCTCTGCTTTCTTTCATATAAAGACACAAAAAATGGCCATCTCAAACCAAGACACTGGTCCATCATCAGATGCTGGATCTGTCAGCACATTGACCTGGAATTCTCTGCCCTCCATGAGAAATAAGTATTTGTTGCTTAAATCACCCAGTCTAGAAGTCTGTTATAGCAGCCTAAACTAGGAAATGGCCTTTGAAACCAGTCACCTTCCTATACAAGTTTAAAAGTATAATAAAATAGTCATAGTACCTACTAAATGACAAATATTGAGAAATTTAGTCCTTCCCATGGTCTATGGATTGGTTAGTTTATAGTAGGTTTAGTTCTTAAAATGCGTCAGTTATAAATTGATATCATATACATTATTATTCAATTACTTGAGAAAATTGCCATTAATTTTGGTATTCCCTTCCACTCCTCCTGCCTCATTTTTGGGTTTCAGGAAAGTTAGTATATGGATGGAAAAATTGGTGAACTCTAAATTAGTGCTGTTTGTTTAGTTGAAATGCAAACCAGCCACATCTGTCATTTAAATTATTTTTTAGCAGCCAAATAGAAATAAAAATAACATTTTAAGATTAATTTTATATATTATTTATGTATTTAATATATACTTCAAATATATAATTTAATTCCATATATCCAAAATATCATTTTAATACCAATACAAAAATTATTAGTGAGACATTTACTTCTTTTTAATGTTAAATCTTTTTAAAATTTGGCATATGTTTGTGTATTCTATGCTTATAACGCATTTCAATTTGGATGTTAAATTCTCATTGAAATGCTTGATCTGTACTTAAATTTCACAAAATTTATAGTTTAATAACTTACATATTCAAAATTATTCTAAATATACCTAGATATGTTCAATAAAAATAGCTGAACTCTGAGTTGTCTTAGAATATTAAATTAAGTAAATTAATTGTGTTCTATATATGTACTATGAATTGAAATGAATTCTGCTGTCATATATAACAAATTAGAATAAATAAATAAAAATATTTCCAGAATAAAACACAATAATCCAGACAGATATGATTTAATCAATTCAGAATTCAGTGTGATCATGTTCTTGCTTATCAGCCCTGCATTTCTTTTTACACAGTTTAAATGATATTTATTTCTTAAATTCATCAGATATAGTTGTCCAATAAATAATTCTTTTTCACAAATACTAAAAAAAATAAAAAAAATCAGTTTGTTGGTGGCACCAGCTGTACATGACTACTAGCTACTACCTTGTATAGATCATGTATAATGAAGTGATTATTAAAGTAATCTGTGCATCAAAATTATCCATGGATTGCATAAAAAAATATAGATCACTGGGTTCTGTTAGAGTCTGTAAACAAGTCAGGATGGCGCCTGGCATTTTGCCAGAGAAATGTTAGAGTCTGTAAACAAGTCTGGATGGCGCCTGGCAAAATGCCAGAGGGAGTGGTTTGTGAAGAAACAAAAGCGAGCCATTAAGTGTGGAGATTCCTTATTGGTTGACTGATGTATCTAGTTTATGCTAATTAGATAAGCTGTGTGGAATGTATAAATACTACTCCTGTCCTGCAATAAATGGCTCCTACTCCTGCTGTATCAATCTACACAAGTTCTTCATACCCCCCGGCTATTTTGCCCAGCCAGCCAGGCTGCGGCAGGGTTCCACTTTATAACTATTGACTCCACATCTACAGAGTGTCACATGATCCACAGAAATGACTGAGAACCTTTAGAAACACCAAAAATCCAAATCTCTAGGTATAACTATTTATCATAGGAAGTGGGCCAGTTTTTACCCAGTGGTGGTAATGCTTATCTGCAACCTCCTCATAAAGTACTCTGTTCAAGCTGCACTCGCCTCTTTATACGTTTTCTCATGACTTTGAACTTGTTCCCTCCGGAATCATTTTCTCTTCCACATATCTATGCTAATCTCCCACAGACATCACTTCTTAAAGAGGCCTTTCCTGAGCATATGAAATATTAAATATCACATTCCCCAGTTATGCTCTGTCATTTCACCAAATTACCCTTTCCAGTATCACTTGATATGTTTATCTATCAACACTTGATATGTTTATCCCTTTATTCCTTGCCTCTCTCTTAACAGAATGCAAGTTTAATAAGAGATGGGTCTTTTTTTTTGTTTATTGCTTTACCACCACTATCTGTAAAAGTGCTTGACACTCAGTAAATTGTATTAGAGATAAATGTAGAATTTATTCATCCTGGAATAATAGAAGCTAACTACTAAGTTTGTACAATTCAGTTAAGGTTGATGCAAAGTCTGCTTCAATGGCTACAAAAGCCAAATGCCTAACATTTAGGTCCTTGATTGATTTAGAACAGTGCATTTCTGAACACACTGAAATTTAGGCCATATCTTGAGTGGCACAATGGACATCAGTGATCAACAGGAACTGGAGAATGGAATTTCATGGTTAATAACTAGACATAGACCCATGTTATTTAAAGGGTCAGAATGCTCAGTGATATTTTATATCTATTGTCAAAAACATGAAAGCAGTGAAGTTTTTTTTTTTTTAAATTTGTTTGTGGTTTTTTTGTTGTTGTTTATTTTGTATCAGGGATTGAACCCAATGGCACTCAACAACTGGGCCATATACCCAGCCTGTTTTTCAATTTTTAAAATACAGGGTCTTCCTAAGTTATTGAGGCTGGTTTTGAACTTATGACCCTCCTGCTTCAACTTCCTGAACTGCTGGTATTACAGGTGCATGCATCTGGCAGCTGTGAAGTTTTTAATTAAGACAATGGTGGAACTTCTCATCCAGACAAGGTAGCATTAGACTTGATTTCCCCCCCCCCCCAACTGCTTCCCCCTATGAAGTAACACTACACACTGTGAAGTGTTGGAAGGAACAATACAAAGATGATTCTGAAAGGTTTTAAGGAGAATGTAAACTGGTCTGGACTTCAGGAGCTGAGGAACAAAGGGAATCTTGCAATGTGCTCTCTCATCCAGTTGAGGATGGCATCTAGATACAGTATTTTAAGATCAGTAAACTGGCAGAAAGAGGCAGCCCAGGCATGTTCCTCTTCCCTACTCCCCCAGATTGAATAGAAGCCCCCTTGACATCACATGAGCCTGACACCACACCCACAAGGGAGCCCCACTAGAAATAAGTATTCAGAGGAGGTACTTCTTCCCTGTGGAACTAAGAATTCCCCCTTTTGCAAAGGTGCTTAGTGGGATGAGTGAAGCAGCAGGAGAGATTCACTTAGAGCAGGCAGTCTTGTCTGAGAAAGTCTCTTTGTCTTCTTGCCCATCTAGAGACCTGAGACAACCTGGAGCCACTGATATGGCCTTATAATTCTCTACCACTGAGGAGCATCCAATGACCTTCCTAAGGAAACTCTTGAGCTAGCACCAGCAAAGACCAGTGAGAGTACTGATGATACCAGATAGACTAAGCAGACTAAGTTATACCTCCAAGGCTCTGAAAATTAAACTGCCATTGGAATCAGAGCACACAGATACCGGCCAAGATTCACATGCTGAACCTAAACAGGGTGATTACCTTCTAAAATAAGATTCACATAAGACTCTAGTAAACAAAGTGTCCAGAGTACAATGGAAATCCACAATTTGAATAAGAAAATATAATCATCTGATGCCAAGTTGAAGCAGATGTTGAAATTATCTGAAAAGAATTTTAAAGCAGCCCTCATGAAACTGCTTCAACAATGACAAATTCTTCTGAAACAAATAAAAACTTTGAAAACGTAAAAAGACATAAAAGTTACAAAAATGAAAAAATGGAAATTACAGAACTGAACAACAGAATAAGGGAAATCAAATAAAAACTCACTATATGAGCTTAGTAGTTAATTAAGTATAGACAATTGATAAAGGATTATATGTTTGCAGTATTTATTGTGAATTTACTAAGTGTAAAAGTTGGGTATTTCACGTGTAAAGAACATTAGTGAAATAAAGGAGACAGATATCAACAAATCACTATAGAAATAATAATTGTGGTGAAGGTCATGAAGGAAATGCTAATAATAAGAAGTAAAGATAGTCAAGTCATTCTTGGGGGCTTAGAATTTAAAGGAAAAATAAGAACAGAGGAAATTCATGAGACTAAAGTCTCCATTTGAAGGGGATTTGCAATTCCCTGTAGAGATTCTTCTAACTTGGCTTGAGGAGGCCTTGTTTCCTGCTCTCCTGATAAAGAACACACTGTCTGAAATTTTTATGCTGCCTCTGAACATTGACAGGGGCGTCATATTAGAAATACAGAATTATGAGGTAAGTCAAGGGCAACTTGCAGGTTTCTGATATGAATGGGTGAATATGGTGCCATTATTATCATTGATTATGGAGGAAATGGAATGGATTTAGAACAGGAAAAATACATTTCTGAATATTTATTTCTGAATACACTGAGTTGGAGGTGCCTGGCTACCTGATGTGTCCTATTAGTAGTTGAATTGAGGTTTGTGGCTCACCAGTAATAAATTAGTGATGTGGGTTTGCTCTTCTTTAGTATAGCTAGAAGTTGATGCATGGAGAGTATCAGTTCACTGGAAGCGAGTCTGTGGAATGGAAAAGAGATTCCAGGACATAACTACAGCGATTAGGAGAGAAAGAGAGCTTGCAAAGGAGACTAAGAGGAAACAGAGAAGACAAAAGTAATGAATACTAAATAATGTTAATGGAGGAATGGTTAAATGCTGCATACATGCCAAGGAAGTAGAAGGACAAAAAAACCAGTTTGCAGCAAGAATGCTGTTGGTGCTCTTGGCAGTAGCAACTTTAATAATGTTTAAATGGAGACAAGGGTGGGGGGAAGCACATGTTGACTCTATTTCTGGCAATGGGCAAGAGGTCAAGGTAAAGTTTTTGTTTTCATTTATGATTTTGGTATGCTAGTAGCACTTTAAATTTTGTAGGCTCAGCAGGAAGGGCAAACAGGAAGGAAAAGGTTGTGAGGTCTGAAAGTGAGTAACCTAGAAGGCAAGATCCTTCAGGTAGGGTGAGAGCTGAGTGATGGCACAGGGGAAGGGGAAGGTCTTCTCCTTTTCCAGTGAAGGAAGGATCATTTACAAAAGGGGCAAAACCTCAAGTTATTATTTCCTAACCCTGCAGAAGCTTGCTTAAAATGAAATGAGATGTCATGGTGGCAAAAGTTTGAAACAAATATTGGTAAAAATATTAAGAAGAACAAAGGAAAAGAATATTATAGGGTTTTGGGGAGACATTGAAGTATTTTCCTAGTTTAGTAATATATACATGATTGATTTATTTGACTAAATTTGATCATGAATATCAACTCATATCTGCTAAATACTTGATTGATTTGGGGATGGAAGGTTAAGAAAGTTTAGTATGGGCTTTTACTGAAGTTTTCACAACTGAGCAATCGTAACATTGTTATTGTTAGTATTTACATCAGGACAAAACTTACCAATTTACTAAACATATCCCTAATTATTTCATTAAAATATGTTTCCTTTATTATTCTGTAGCAACTTATCAATGGCTATGGTGTACACAGTATTTCATAAATTCCAGATAGGAATCCTAGTAGAGTTACAGTTCCTGCCTGCAGCTAATTATCCATTTATTTGAAAGAAAATGATAAATAGTACAACACTCTGTGAAGATAAACAAAAGTGAAAGTACAATTATTATTTGTGTAAAATCTACTGTGTATCATACAATTGACTAGATGTTTTATACATGTGATCAAAGAGGCAGTGTTTTTTTGTGATTAAGAGTGTTGGTTCTGGTGCTAGATTATTTTTCTTTTTTGGTACTGGGGATTGAATCCGGGAGCACTTAACCTGCACATCCTCAGCCCTGACCCCTTTTATGTTTATGTTGAGACAGGGTCTTGCTAAGTTATTTAGAGCCTTACTAAGTTGTTGAGGCTATCTTTGAACTTGTGATCCTCCTGCCTCAGCCTCTTGAGTTGTTGGGATTGTAGGCATGCGCCACAGTGCCTGGCTCTGGTGCCAGATTCTAAGTGGCTCATATGTGGTAGTGATTATTATCATGTTCTTTATGGAAAAAACATGAAGTAAGCATCATTATTTCTATTGCACGAAGTGAAGTTGCAGGGATTAGATATCTTGCAGAAATTCAACAATTGAAGTAGACTGTGATTCTGATTTCTGATTGTGAAGCAGACATTTTTTATTCTACTCTGTTGCCTCTCACCTGATGTTTAATGTTCTGAAAATTGCATTTTCTTTAGTACTTATACCTGCAAAGTAGGGGTTATACTCAGCATGTGGTGACATTAATCACAGAAAGAGTATCAATGTAAATGTGCCTTATGAAGGGATGTGAGTGAAGTTGTAGGCTTTAATTAGAGAAACAGAAAGACATTCTAGAATGAGGAAGTAACATAAATCAAGACACAGCCATGGGACTTACTGTTTTTATGTTTTGTTTTTTTAAACTGAGAAATGATAAGTAAGTGATCTTACTAGCACTGTCAGCTGTTATACATTATGAGATGGGAAGTTGCATAAGCATGGTCTTCCAAGTCTTCCAATCTTCCTTCCATATATGATTTGATTTGTAGCTTTTTTTTTAACTTAACTTACCTATCATTTTGACATTGCATTTTAAGAAAAGCGGGAAACAATAACTTGTTTTCTTTTCACTTTAAATCAGTTTAGTGTGAACCTTATCAATTGCATGGCCTGTTTTTTTTTTTTGTGAATCATTAATGCATTGCATAGAATATTTGTGCATAACAAAATCTGTAAATTAAATTTTGTTAAGTAAATAATACTTTCTTATTAATTGCATAATAAATACTAGCTATATTAAATTTGTACAGTTTTGTTTTTAAAATTTCTCAACTCATTTTTCCGTTTATCTTGTTCTCTTTTTCCAGCCATATAGTGAAGGATCTTTCCAGAGCAATGGTTGTTTTTGGAAAATTTTAAGGTACTTAGTCACTCCTTGCTGAAAGTTTCTAATGACTTTCTCACTCACTCTAAATATAATCCATTGACTTTATTATTGTCTATAGGGGCAAACAGATCTAGGTTCCTGATGCCACAACCTATCTGACTTTTGGACTCCTTTCTCTTTATCTACACACACCACTCTCTCATCTCTTCTGATCTGGGCTCAAATGCCATCTACTCAATGGAGTCTCCCCTCACTACCTGCAGTGAACCAAATGTTTATGTCCCTCCCTGGTATATGTTTAAACTCTAGTTTCAGTGTGATGCATCAGGAAGTGAAACTTTTGGGAGGTGATTAGGTCACAAGGGTGGAACCCTTATGAATGGGACTAGTGTCCTTATAAAAGATTCCACAGGGTGCTTTCTCAACCACTTTCCACTGCATGAAGATACAACAAAAACTCTGCAGTCTGCAACCTAAAAGAGGGCCCTCACCAGAACCTGAACATACTGGCACCCTGACACTGATCTTCCAGCTTTCAGAACTGTGGAAAATATCTCTGCTGCTTGTAAGCTACTCAATTTGTAGTACTTTGTTATAACACCCCAAAGTGTTTAAGACAATATCTTTTTTTTTCTTTTTTTTATTATTAGTTGTTCAAAACATTACAAAGTTCTTGACATATCATATTTCATACATTTGATTCAAGCGGATTATGAACTCCCATTTTTACCCTATATACATATTGCAGATTCACATCGGTTACACATCCACTTTTTTACATATTGCCATACTAGTGTCTGTTGTATTCTGCTACCTTTCCTATCCTCTACTATCCCCCCATCCCCTCCCCTTCCCTCCCATCTTCTCTCCCTACCCCATCTACTGTAATTCATTTCTCTCTCTTGTTTTTTTTTCCCTTTCCCCTCACTTCCTCTTATATGTAATTTAGTATAACAATGAGGGTCTCCTTCCTTTACCATGCAATTTCCCTTCTCTCTCTCCTTCCCTCCCCCCCTCTCGTCCCTGTTTAGTGGTGATCTTCTTCTCATGCTCTTCCTCTCTATTCTGTTCTTAGTTGCTCTCCTTATATCAAAGATGACATTTGGCATTTGTTTTTTAGAGATTGGCTAGCTTCACTTAGCATAATCTGCTCTAGTGCCATCCATTTCCCTGCAAATTCCATGATTTTCTCATTTTTTAGTGCAGAGTAATACTCCATTGTGTATAAATGCCACATTTTTTATCCATTCATCTATTGAAGGGCATCTAGGTTGGTTCCACAGTCTAGCTATTGTGAATTGTGCTGCTATGAACATTGTTGTAGCAGTGTCCCTTTTAAGGTCTTTAGGGAATAGTCCAAGAAGGGGAATAGCTGGGTCAAATGGTGGTTCCATTCCCAGCTTTCCAAGGAATCTCCGTACTGCTTTCCAAATTGGCCGCACCAATTTGCAGTCCCACCAGCAATGTACAAGTGTACCCTTTTCCCCACATCCTCGCCAGCACTTGTTGTTGTTTGACTTCATAATGGCTGCCAATCTTACTGGAATGAGATGGTATCTTAGGATGGTTTTGAGGATTTACTCTCAGGGTCTTTTGAGCCTGGGAAGGAATTCTTAGGGCTTTTCTTAACTATAAACTCAAAATTTATATTTATTTTAGGGTGTTTAGTTTCTTATATGAGCTCAATTTTCTTATAGGTCCAAGAAGTCATTGGTTTTAATCTGTGTATTTTCTGCATATTGTAAAGATGGGAGCAAGGAGCTCCAACGCTTTCCATGTGAAAGTTGTAACTATAATTGGAAGTGTCTCCCTGCCCATTTTTAAAAAATTTGTTTTGTAACTGTAGATAGACAGAATGTGTTTGTTTTGTTTATTTTTGTGTGACGCTGAGGATCAAATCCAGTGCCTCACACATGCTAGGCAAGCGCTCTGCCACTGATTTACAACCCCAGCCCTCCCAGCCCATTTTTGACAACTCTGATAGTGTTTGTTTGTTGTTTAATCAGAGTCCTTTCTAAGTCTTTCTTCAAGTGGTTGCACATTTTCACAGTGTTGCATGCAGGTGTTTTTGATTCCCTTTTCTAGGCGAACCATGTCTTGGATGAATATTTAGCGACTGAGAGTTAGATATAAAATTTTTTCTCCTTTGGAGCATAGAGAGAAGAGGTAGAAGATTATCAGTACTCTTGTGATATCACTTAGTTCATCAGTCTTCTTGGCTACAGTGTCTAGTGTTCTTCTAGTGTTCTAGACACTGTAAAGTAGGAGGTGTAGGGTTTTAAAAAAAAGTTTATTAGGGATATATTTTCCTAACCAAACTTTCCCCATTAGCCAGAAACTTTTGTCTTTGTCCTGGGATCCTCTACTTTGGATCTTCAAGCTGTAATCAAACAGTGCACAAGAAAGTTGGATATATATATTTCTCTCTTTCTCTTACTTTATATATCTTTCAGTTTCTTCTTCTGCTTTTTCTGGATCATCTTAAGTTTTTTATTTACATCCTCCAGTTTCTTTCTGCCTGTGAAAACTAATAGCTATAAAGCACAAAACTCTGGAACATTCCAAGGTAATTAGCTCCAATGAGAGGGGGAGAGGGCAAAAACTTAGAGTTAGAGCAATAAATTCCTAAAATCTTTATGCTCAAGTATAACCTATTTAACTTCTTCTTTTCCATAATAAATCTCATTTTATACCTTTTAAGTACAATGTTAAAATGCATCCGATAAACCATTATTTTTAGATTCAGCTATACACAAACTTTACAAAAGTAATTTTAAATACATGAAGGAAATCAATTTAGTAGCATGGACACTACTATAGGCAGGGCTGAGGAGCTTTGATGCAGCTTAACCAGCAACAGAGGCTTTGGCAGAAACACCAAGAAGTGAGCCATCATTAAGGCAAACAGAGTGAAAGAGGAGGAAAATGGTAGGCCTACTTCATGAATACAGTTCATGAATAAAGATGAGGCCTAGTATCTCTGCTGTAACTCAAGAGTTTTTTGTTGCATGATAGAGATACTACTGTAAGAGTACAAAAACAGTGACATCCAGTGATTCTTAATATGATAGGTTTTTAAACACCAAAGTATGGCTTAGGTAAACCCAGGTTGCACAGCATTAAAGTGTGGAAAATAATTCACATTCATTTTTATATTTAATCAGCAGATAGCATTGTTATGTCTTTTGACACAGGTCTTTGGCCTTTACAGCAATCTATTTCTTTTTTTTGACTTAAAGAAGATGATTAATCATTCCATTTGGATGAACAACCCAGTATATTCTTTGTAAAGTACATATCTTGCTTTACTAAGAGAAAACAGTCTTTAGCTAGTTCTAATCAATGTTCATTTAAAAGGAGGCAGGAGCATTTTCTCTGTTATAGCTACCATCTTCCTGACATAGCCAGTAGACCTTGACAAGTACAGCACATAAAAGCTTATAGTGATAGAAGTGGTGCTTCACTTCTGCCTAAGAAACCTTTACAGGCAGGGCTTTAGTTCCACCAAGATGAGCTGAGACAATCTCAGAGCTTGTTCAAAATATAACTCACTATCCTTGCTTCATTTCACTGGGTTTCTGGAAGCAGCACTGGACTACTTGTTGCTTCTAGTCATCTCAATTCACCCATCAATTTGGGTTATGATTTTTTTATGTATCAACAGATTCCTTAGGGATCAAGACCAGAAGGATTTACTGTCAGGGTCTTTTGAGCCTGGGAAGGAATTCTTAGTGCTTTTCTTAACTATAAACTCAAAATTTATATTTATTTTAGGGTGTTTAGTTTCTTATATGACAAGAATGGATATTCTTACTTGAAGAGAACAGTGAAGAGAACTGTGGATTTTTGCTGAGTTTATAGCTAACCTGCTTGAGTGACCACGGGATTCTTAGAGATATATACTGTAAGTTTAGAAATGAGATGCAGTCTTCAGGCAAATATAATATTGTTTGAGTCCTGGAAAGAAGGAATTTGTTTCATTTCGTTTGGCTAACAGATAGTAGAGTAAGAAAAACATAGTTTCCTCTCTTCTTTCCTGACTGCCAGAAAGATTTAGATAACAATAAAATAAATATTAAGAAATATTCTTTCCTTCAATTATATAGAACTAGAACTAAGAATGTTAGTTTCATTGGCATTGTACAATTGAGTTAAACTATTAAAATCTTACTAAGGTTGATGCAAAGTAATAATTCTCTATGTATTCTGAGAAGTGTCACCTGGGAACTTAGAAATGCAGATTCTCAGCCTCCATCCTCTACATATTGAATTAGAAACGCTGGAATAGATGCCCAAACATCTGTGTTTTAATAAGTCCTCCTGGTAATTCTGATGCCAATAAGTTTGAGAATCATTTGTGTAGGGCTTGTCTTAAAAATTGTTTAACATGTTTATTCCTTGAGTAACTATAGTAGGCATTATTCTATTTCACATATGACAAGATAGTAAAATGTGTATTTTAAAGATAGGTTATTAAGATGATCCTGCACAGAAGCCTATTGCTAAGTGCTGAAATTGTCTGCCTTTGTAGAAGGGGGTATAACAGTGAAATCTGAATTGAAAGTGGGAAACGTATTAGTTTAGCTATTAGAGAATGTGTTTAGTGACTCTCTATGTAATATTGTGAGCAACAGCAAAGATTAAAGGTAAACATAGAAGATACTTGCTCTCCAATGTCACTTTTCCCAACCACCCTATTATGAAACGTAAATGCTCTGCTATCTTCATCCATTCCTATGCCTTTTATCAAACTGTCTTTTTTCTCTTCCAGAGTATTTGTTACTTTTATCATGCTAAATAATTTTCTCATTTATTACTTTTGTTTTGTTGTCTGCCTTCTCCCAAAAGAATGTCAACTTTCTAAGGGATGATATAGATTTTACTCTTTTAATCAATTCACGATCCAAGGTAACTAAAACAGTGACTGACCATAGTAAGTATTCAATAAACATTTATGGAATGAACAGAAAGCATAGTGTTTACATTCTTGACATAATAAAATTTAATAAATCCAAGATCATGTTGAGAGTTTAACCAAATGGAGGAGTTAACACAACTAAGATTGACCTGGGAAGCATGTAAGCGACTTGCACAGGTTGTAGAGTCTCCTTCTCCTGTTAATAATGTTATAATGAGACAAGCTATGGGCCAATAACCAAGTTGTATTTGGGGTGGAGTAACTAGCATTCTAACTGGCTCATAAGTTATAGTTAAAGGGATAAGATTGGGAGTATTTTTATTATAGGAAAATAAAATAAAATGAGGTTCCAAGAACTATAAATGAATAATAGAAAATTGGGGGCATAAATAGAAAAGAACACCTTATATATACGAGATATTGCATCAAATATGTAAGACTATAAATTTCTTATGTATTACATGCCTTGATACTTCACTAAGAAACCAAGACTGGGATGTGGTAGTGTTATGGTTTAAAGGTTTTAAGGTGTCTCCCAAAAGCCCGTGTATGCTACAATGCAGAAGGTTAGAGGTGATATGGTTAGATGGTGAGAGTTTAACCTAATAAGTAGATTAATCCACTGATATGGATTAACTGGGCAGTAACTGTAGGCAGATAACTGAGATAATGAGAGTTTAACCTAATCAGTAGATTAATACGCTGATGTGGATTAACTGGGTGGTAACTGGCAGTTAACTGAGGAAGTGGGTCGATGGGGCATGGCTTTGGGTTTATATTTTGTCATTGGTGAGCAGTGCCCTCTCTGCTTCCTATTACCATGTCCTGAGTTGCTTTCCTCTACTATACTCTTCTTCCATGATGTGCTTCCTCAATTTATGTCAGAGTTATGAAGTCAGTTGTCTGTTTTCTGAGACCTCTGAAATGGTAAGCCAAAATAAAGTTTTCCTCCTCTATTTTGTTTTTTTCAGGTCTTTTGGTACTCAGGAGTAGGGTTGTTGCTGTGACTAAATCTGAGTTTTGAAGATTTGTGGAAATTGTGGAAAGATTTTTTAAAAGTTTGTGGATGCAAACTGGAAAAGTTTTATATTGTAGTAAGTGGAATTTAACAGGCAATTCTGGTAGGAACTCAAAAGACCAGAACACTAATAAGACTGTGGACAATAAAGACTGGGCTCATGAAGTTTCAGAGGAGAAGGAGGAAACTATTGGCCATTCATGTTATGTTCTAACAAGGAAGTTGTCTACATTTTGTCCATGTCCTCAGAATTTCTATGAGGCTGAATTTAAAGGTGATGGACTAATTTATCTGTTGGAAGAAATATCAAGGCAGCGCAGGATTCAGGGAATGATATGTATATTACTGGCAGCTTTTAGCCAAGTTTACTGTGGTAATAAGGAGCAGAAAGCAGACCAGAAGGATTTGAAAAACTTGAAATTTGGCCAGAAAGATGCAAATAAAACTGGGGCTAAGACATTATAACCTCTAAAGAGATACTAAGTGCTTTGAACAGAGACAATAGAACAAATGGCTTGAGGGCATCTAAGGAGTTGGCAAAACCATATCCATCTCAGGTTCAAATGCATAAATATAAAAATTCCTTTGAGAAGAGACCACAGGGCACCCCACTTGTACATGGGAACTTTTCACTATGCTTATCTCTCCTGGCACTCAGAGGCTACTGAAGCTGTGGCCCCAGGAGACTTGGCTATTGCTTGAGATGGTGGTAGACTTTAGTTTGCTGGTTCTGCAAGAATAGAGTTAGGGGGTCATGGAGACTTCTATAAAGATTTCAAAGGAAGGCCTGGGAGGTCAGGGCAATTGCAGCAGTGTTTGTGTTCCTGCAGGCTATCTCTGAGAGGGTCATGTATGAAGATGTCAGAAGGAAGCCAAAGCTGTAGTGGAAATCCCCGAGATTAAGAAATGCCAATAATGTGAGGCATTTGCTGAGATAGGCTACAGGAACTGAGCAGAGCAAAGAGAGAGGCCATATGGGCTGGAGTCAGCAATGACATAGAAGTGGAGCTGCATAAGCCCTTTGGAGAGAACATTATGATGCCATGTTCTCCAGATGCTGGACATGGAACTGAAGAACTTGTTTGCCCAGCTGGATTTTGGTCTTACTTCAGTTCCATCCCTTCTTTCTATGCCCCCTATTTATCCCTTTTGGAATTGGAAATGTTTACGCTATGCCTTATATATTGGATATATGTAACTTGCTTTTAATCTTTATAGGGGAAAACATCCATGAGTTTGCCTTTTGTCTCAGATGAGATTTTGAACATCGACATTTGGGTAATGCTGGAATTGTTAAGACTATGGGGATTCTTACAAATGGACTAAATGTATTTTGCATTGTGAGATGGGCATGAACTTTTGGGGACCAGTGGTGGAATGTTATGGTTTAGATGTGAGGTGTTCCCCAGAAGCTCATGTATGAGACAATGCAAGGAGGTTCAGAGGTAAAATGATTTTATTATGAGAGCTTTAATCTAATCAGTGGATTAATTAACTGATATGGATTAACTGAGTGGTAACTGTAGGCAGGTTGGTTGTGGTTGGAGGAGGTAAGACACTCCTCAGTGTCTTTGGAGTTCAAAGTTTGTCACTGGTGAGCATCACCCTCCCTTTGCTTCCTGTTGTAATGTCCTCAGTTGCTTTCCTCTGCCACACACTTCCACCATTATGTTCTACTTTACCTTGGGCCCAGAGCTTTGGAGTTGGCCCTCTGTGAAATAACACATCTGAAACTGTGAGCCAAAATAAGATTTTTCTCTTCTATGTTGTTCTCATCAGGTCCAAAGCTGATTGAAACAGGTGGCTTTTGTTATTATTTATGTGAACATGTGTTGTTTCCTCTACCCTTTGCTGCTACCCAGCAGTCCATTCAAAAGGGTTAGGAAGGTAGAAGGAAGAGCAGATTGGATCGGTACTATAATATTATTACCTTTGAGTAATAGGAATTACCTTTTAAAATAATTTATTTCCCTTTATAATATTCTTGTCCTAGGTGGTAAAGGCAAGAACATTCCAGATAAGTGAAGTAGGTAGTACAGTCTTACCAAACTGCAAAACTTGGTCAATTCCTTCTCTTTCTTAAATTCCCATCACCCCTATGTGAACCTCAAAATTCCTGTCTCAGAAATTCTGGTAAAGGACATATTTTTTAAGTTATTTTCTAATATACTTTAAATTTTACATTATTATTACTATGATTATTTTGCTAAAGAGAGCATTACTTTTTGAAAGGATATATTCAATTTAGAGTCATCTCAGTTGTAGACTGAGAATAGCTTAGGTTCAAGTGAGTTTGCTTCAGTATCTAAAGAATCATACCGTTAAATTTCATCCTTGTAGGGGCTGGGGATGTGGCTCAAGCCGTAGCGCGCTCGCCCGGCATGCGTGCGGCCCGGGTTCGATCCTCAGCACCACATACCAACAAAGATGTTGTGTCCGCCGAGAATTGAAAAATAAAAAAAAAAAAAAAAAAAAAAAAAAAAAATTTCATCCTTGTAGATGCTGAGAAATTGAAAGAAAAATGAACCACCATTTTTCGAAGCTGGTTTATATTTTATCCCTGGGATTTTCCTGATCATAGCCCAGTGACAATTAAGAAACAAAGCCATTTTCCCTAAGCAGTGGCTATTCATTTCAGTTATCATTCTCGCCCACTCTGGTAAACAAGAATACAAAGGAAAAGAGCCCCACTGGCTGCTGTTCTTTCAGAGTCTCTAGAGATAAGTTGGCATCTGGCAGATGGAAAATAAAAATAATGGGTTTATGTTTTACTAATTATAGATTTATAAAACAATAGATATGTCAGGAAAACACAAGTTTAAAATAATGAAAAGCAAAGCATAGCTATCCACAAGTTAGAAAAACAGCTTTATGTTTTAGGTGTTAAACTTGCATGCTTGCTGAAGAAATTTATTTTTAGTAGAAGCAATGTGTGTTGGAGGGGGAGGGAGAGCGAGAAATGAGAGCAAAGAAGAAAGGAAGGAGAGAGAAAGAGGGAGAGGGATTAGTAAGTGGGAGTCTGAGATTGAGATTGCTGAGCAATATTCCTTTCTAACAGGTTTGGATTACTCATGTTTCCCAGAATGCAAAAGTTCATTTTGAGGAGAGAAGTCTCAACAGATCCTGAGTCACAATTTTATAGTGGTAGAAAGGCACCCTACTTTCCTTTATTGGAAGCAAAGTGTAGAAATGAGAAGCTTGTACCTGGACTCATCTATTTGCTTTGAGTCCTAGAACTCATGAAAAGCTTGGGTATGAAATGTAGAGATGGAAGGGTTGTCCAGAAATTTTATAGAATCTATGTGAAATGTGAGGGGCTGACTGTCCAGGGATAACTATGAGTCTGATACATATTGAAGAATTAACTGAGCTTCAAGTAATTAGAGTGTATTTATACTTCAGGATGTGTATACACACATTAACCCTCATTTATTTTCTGAATTATTCTATGAATGTAACTATACAATTTGACATGTATTCTCTTAAAATGTAACAACTCGTTTCTTTATACCATGAGAGCGGGGTTACCTCCTCCTTCTGCCATTTCTGGTGCTTTTCATGTATTGTATTTTTGAAATGGTCCCTGAGGAAACCTTGGCCCCCTCCATAGCCAAAGAAAAGTCTGACAATCATAATCACATTAATTCAAAGGTGGCAGGGCAGGATGGTTTCATGTTGCAGTTTAATATTATGTGAAGGCCTATTATGAACAACAAGGTTCATCGATAAGGCACATCAGATTCTGATTCAACAGAATCCAGAACTCTGTTCCTACAGCCCACGAATATATTTGCAGTTAGAAAACTTCGATTTGGTTCCATACATCCTGACTGCTGCAGTGTAGCCTTCTCTGTACTTTCGTTTTCCCTTTCTGCAAAACTTAATTGTACATAAAGTAACCCCTGTGTGTGCACAAGCATATTGCATTTTTTCTTTTTTACTAAATGTCCAAGGGTATATTTTGATTGATATCCAATGAAGATAGAAAGGGGGAAATACTGGTTCTGTGAAAATATCCTCTTTCTCCTGCAGTGGCATGCTCATTCAGCTCATATCTCTATATTCTAGTAAGTTAGTTTGCTCTCCCGTTTGAGCAAAAACTCATGAATAAATAAATAAAATCAGCATAAAAATCCTCACATAATTGTTTATTTGCCGAATTTTAGTGTTTTTCATTTATTATTGTAAAATTGGAGACAATTTTATAACCATTTTATACATAGTTTTTATACGTAGGACACAAATAGGGGCAAAGTCCTCTTTAAAAAATGAATCCCAGATAGTTTTCCCTGCAATTCAACCATCTTGTTTAAATAAATTTCTTATTTTAAAAAATATAGTAAAGTGATCTGTTCTGGGAAGCATACAACAAGGGTATGATTTAAATACAAAGGATTAAGTGAAAGACTGCTATGTTATTTTGAAGTAATATATTTTCCACTAGGGCCAACTGCAAGCAGGCTAAAGCATATAGAATGTTCCGTTCATGCTTTGCAACAACCCTATGAGGGAAGGCAATGTGTCGTACTATTTCCTGAAACAGTGTAGTTATTGTACTGTATTTATATGGTCCCACCTTTGCCTTACCACAAGTTTTTCTGCTAATACAGGCAGAGTAGGAAATGTGATTATGCCTTCAATTAATTTGTTCTGAATGATTCCATACTAGAAAGTTTTCCATCCAGTGTTAAAAATCTTATAACAGAATTTGCAAATAGCAATCAAGCTCCAGATTATTATTCTCAGAAAGGGAGGTCACTCGGACATCTTTGACTGATTTTATTAGATCCTTGTCAGATTTGGTTTTGAATCAAAGGCAGTATTTTATTAAAAAAATGTTTTGATTCTCCAGAGTTAGGTGTTATGGTTAGAGATTATACTAGTCAACCACAAATAAATAAATGGTGCATAGGAAGAAATATGACCTTATAAAAATGTCAAGGACATTTGGGGATACTTAATATCTTGGAGTATGATTGTCAGGGATTGCTCTAGGAGAAATTTACACAGCCCTGGCTGTAAGAACTATAACTAGATAGGTCAGTGGAGAGTTTTGAATCTAGACAAGCATAGGAAGTAGGAAGACGGGGCGGGGGGGTGGGCGGTGGTAGAAAAAGAATCAATGTGTATGTAGGTATATAGAATTGAGTAAATATTGGCTAATGAGAAGACAAAAGAAATAAGTTCTGCAGATTATGATCTCTAAATTAATTGCATATATGCATCAATAATCCAGGAGGCTAGGTCCAAAGAGTAGGATGTGATGCAGGGCTTTGGGAATTGGAACAGGGGTGGTAAGGTGAAATCATCCAGAACACTAGCACCTGGCTGAGTTCTACTTTGACAAAAGGAAGACAGGCTTCCTACTGATGTGGAAGGAACCAGGAACAAGACAATCATGCCTGTCGGTCTATGGTCTTCTCCATCATGTAAACACAAACCAACTGAGACTTTAATGCTCATGGAAGTCCTGTAAAAATCAAAAGCAGTTTACAAGTATCCAATATTTAAAGGTATAGAGTAAACAGGAGCTCATGACAGAAGCAGAATTTGGAGGCTCTCCTAAGACAACACCAGGTCTACTGATTTTATTACATTTCAAAACCATAAAGGTAGAGGTTTGATATTTGGTAAACATTTACAGAAACCCACTAAATAATTTGCACTATACCTATTGATAATTCAAAGCCGGGTTCTGCACACTATGCCCGTAAGTCAGTTCATCCCGTGTCCTATTTTTGAAGAATATGGGAGCTAAGAAGAATTTTTACCTTTCAAAAAAAATTTCTTAAAAAAATAAAACAAAGCAACACAAAGAATATGTAACAGAGGGCATAAGTCAGCCATAATTCCTAAAAATAGTCATTGTCTGGCTCTTTATAGAAAATGTGTATTAATCCTGATTCAAAATTTTGCATCAAGACTTGAAACAGAATAAGAAAAAAACATTTTAGAGAAAATGTAGTAGGAGAAGATTGTTTATGTTGTTGTGACTGTAGCATGAGCACACACACACATACACACACACACACAATATAAACAGACTCTGATATAATGTCTAACAGAAACTCCTGGATATACTTTTTAGCACAATCATTTTCAGAGGAGGTAAAGAAAATAGAACTTTCCCAGTAATTATTTTTTTAATGGATAGTAGATTATTTGGTTTGAAAAATGTTCTCCAAGTTTTCACTTCAAGTTAGGAAAAAAAAAACTTATAAATAAATAATAATGGGTCATTTCACAACCTTCCATTTTCTCATCTTGGTTTAAAACAATGGGTTCTGGCTAGCGTTTCATCTATAACAAAGTTTCATTGTACTTAGAAAAATAT
Source organism: Marmota flaviventris (assembly GCF_047511675.1). Classification (NCBI taxonomy): domain Eukaryota; kingdom Metazoa; phylum Chordata; class Mammalia; order Rodentia; family Sciuridae; genus Marmota; species Marmota flaviventris. The sequence goes on along the minus strand of NC_092499.1, from coordinate 55,855,935 downwards.
ATAACTGGAGGTTGAATAAAATACCCCAAGACTTGATTGGTCGGTCTATTTAAATTACAAGGTGGAAGTATCTCCCTGTAAAACCTTTTTAGAAATATTTAAAAGTAAAATATATAAAGACTTTTGTTTTAAAATTTCTTAACAGGCTGATGAAGGTGATGACATGTATGTATGTGTGTGTGTGAGAGAGAAAGAGCACATGAACTATTTTTTGTTTAATGTAATGAAAAATACTTTCCTGAATAGGTAAGAGACTTTGTGTTATTTTTATCGTTCTGTTTAGTCTGGAAATTGTGGATTTGAATGGATGCAAATGCAAAATCATCTCTCATCACATTTATGCAGCAATTGTTTGGAGGCACCTATCTACTGGTATTCATAATTTTTTTTTTGGCTGGCATAAGCTAGATAATCCAATTGCTAAAAGGATTAAAAGAAATAAAAATATTTTATTTTGGAGACTTTCTGGAATAAATCCCATGTATATGATCATATGTAAATTACAGGAGAAAACACCTGAAGAATTGCAATTATCCTCTAATTTAACTTTGCCAGATATTTTGTCTTCATTGCAACTTTAATTCTGTGTGTCTATGCATGGAAAGATAACTTTATGCAGCACATGTATCCATAAATTATTTGAAAACAATTTTAATTGCTGGAGCTATGATTAGACTTTGAATTTAGTTTATTCGTCTCTTGTTTAATACAACAGCATACAATGTGACCCAGAAGGTGCTTTATAAAATTTAATGTGTTTAAGAAATCTCTAATGATGTTAATTAAACTTGATCTTGCCTCTAGGATAGAACAATCGTGTAAAAAATTATTTTTAAAAAATTAGTCTGTGTGATATTCAATTTTTCTCTACATTACGTAGCATCCCTAAAGTTAAGGAAAAAAAGTAATTACTTTTACCAAATCAGTTTTTGACTTCCTATAAGGTGTTGATAGTTTCATGTAGTACACAATATTATCAATTACATAATATTGTATTATATAGTACTTATTTTGTATTTTGATACTCATAATCAATTAATTCAGTTATAAAGATATTTTATGAATGAAATATGTTCAATACTGTGCTAGATATGGAGGGTAGTAGAAGTGAATAAAACAGGCCTTCAAGGTAAATTTCATGAGGATGGGATAATATCATATTCATATTTATTGTCCTATAACAAGGTGGAGCCTGTACATCGTCTGTATAGAAGATGCTCATTAAATGTTTAATATGTTGAGTTAAAGAGTGAATACATAATGAATGAGTGGAGAATAGATAATAAGAAAAATGCACAATTAACATAAACATCTAAGTTTCTTAGGAAGATTCAAAATGTGAGAGTTCAAAGAAGAAAGTGACCATCTAGGGTTAAAGTCGGAAATGGAAAAAAGCTAGGAAGCCTCTCTGAGGTCAAAGTGGCTTTGGAGGGTAGAGCAAAATAATCAATCATCAGAAATGGGGTGGGAGCTGTCTTAGTCCATTTGTGTTCCGTAACAAAATACCACATATGGCTATAATTGATAAATAATTTATAAGTATTATAAATCATTTTTCATAGTTATGAAGACTGGGAATCAAGGTACTGGTAGAGTCAGTATCTGGTAAAGGGCTTGCTCTGCATTTTGAAGATGGTTCCTTGTTTCTGCCTCCTCTAGAGGGATTGAATGACAGAAAGGGCAGAGGGGAAAAGGGACAAGGTGCTCCTTTCTGCCTCTTTTATAGGAGCACTAATCACATTTATGAGGGTGGAATGATCATGACTTAGTCACTTCCCCCAAAGACCCCACTTTCATACTACTACACTGGGTATTAGATTCCAACACATGAATTTTGGAGAGACCTTTGAAAACACCATTGAATAAACAGTTCTTCCAGAGATAAGTCACATGAAACAAACCATAGTTGGAAAGCATTGGAGGTGTTAGATGAAGAGTAACTGCTTTTGATTGTGTGAAACATAGGTAGAAAGAATATGGGAAAACTTGGATTTAACGTCATTTTAAAAATGAGGAAAAAAGAGTAATTTAGAACATCTAATGATCTCTGGGACTACCAAGATGCTTTACAATAAAATATTTAAATAAAATATTCAAAAAATAAGCAATGAAAACTATATAACCACTGTAAGTAATTGCTTCGGACTAGAAGGACAATAGTTATTAAGTAAATCCTTAAGTTATGCCAGAAGTTGCTTTAGACACAAAGGCTATAACTTTGATAATCCTTTTAGCAAATAGTACAATTCTCTCTTGTATTAATTATTTTTAACTTTTGTGAATGGATTAAACTTATTTCTTTATATCCTCTCAAAGTAAAAGTTATTTCAGTAATTTTTGCTTCTTAGTAGATCATCAAAATTTTGGCTAATAAAGTTGATGGTAAGCAATTCTGCATATCATATATATTGGTGATATACATTTAACCTTTGTCCTTATTGTTTACTCATTGTTTTTAATATATCATATTTTAAACTATATCTTGACTATTATTTTTAGGAAACATTACAGATTTTTTTGAACATTTTCATTTCCAATATATGGTGATGCTGTATTATGGCCATTTGAATTTGCAACAGAAAGTCATAGTGGAAGGAAGCAGATGTGCGCTGCTGATGAAAAACTCTATGTGATACTACCACCAAAATATCTATCTTCTGCATCAATAAAATTTTTTTTTCATTTCTGCCTTTCTCTAGGTGCACTGGAATCTCCTATGTATATGATTCATTGCATGAAAAATAATCTTTGGGGTAATACTCTAATAAGATTAGTGTCAGATGGATAGTTGGAAAATTAACTCAGGAGAATTGAACATCTGCCAATTTCCCCTTATGTTTAGGAAGTAAACTTTTAAACTAGATTTTCCTACAGTGGATTACAGGAAGCTCATGAACTAGAATAAAGATAATAAGGTGTAAGAATTCATGGAGAAGAAAACATTTGTGTCAAAAAGATATATTTGAGGATGTGCTTAAAATAAGTTTTAACTTCACAAGTTAATGAACTTTATTAAGAGATGTTTTAATGTAATGGGAAAATCTGTACTCATTATTTTTCTCAAAACTCACTTCAATGGGAAATAGTTTCTAGGAAATCTATGGCATTTATTTGAGGTAAATGATTCTTTATTAATGAGATACGTTTGAGGGTCTTCTCAGTACCATCTCCTAGAGATGTGGTCCTATGCATCATTGTGCATGGGCACTGTATAGTAGAATACAGATTGTTTTCCCTTACTGTACTCTCAACACAACACCTATGGGCTTCCAAATGTATAGGTTGTTTTCCCCACAGTGATCAGTTTTTTTTAATACCAACAGTGTGTCCTACAACTCTATTTAATCCTGATTCTATCTACCTAGAGTTAGAATTAGATCAGTTTAAGGGCTCTATGGCATAAGACTGTCCCTACTTGTTGGTGGGAATTATATTTGGAAGTTTGGGCTTCAGGGCTTCTGATTGACAAGTTGAAAATGAGGGGTACCTAAGAGCTCCCTTCACAAGTTTAGTTACCACTGAATATCTCCCAGAACTCAGGGAAACACTTTGCATATGTTTGCTGTTTTTTATTTGTTTATTTGTAAAGAATATTTCAAAAGATGCCAATGAAAACCAGCTGAAGAGGTATATAAGGCAAAATACCTGGATAGGTGTAGAACCTCCATATTCTCTCCTGATGTACCATCTCCATATGTTGGGCAGCCCAGACGGCTAATTTCTAAAGGATGTATTGCATGCTGAACAACTCATCAATTTTTCATGACCAAGAACAATTATTTAACTTGTGCACAAATGATATTATTTTATGGAATTACTAATGTCTTATGTCATCTTGAGAATCCCCTTTGAGACCACTGACTAATTAAAGCTAATAAATTTACCACTTTAGAGCAACATCATTTTTTTCTGGTTTCTAAGTACATGCTTATAAGAAAAAGGAAAAAAAAAACATAAATTAGGATATTTGGGGCAAGGAGTAGACACAAAACAGATTTATGATATTGTATTTCTCCTAAAACCTAAGCAACAAAAAGGGGTAGTACAGAGTGAAGGCATGGAAGAGTTACTTTGGAAATTTCTTCCACTTAACTAGATGTACAGGTTGAGCCCCATGAGATTGCCAATATTTAACTATGTTTTTAACCTACGAAAAAAAATTTGATTTTTATAATTCAATTAAAATACTAGAAATATTACTCCTAAACAGTGTTTTTTAAAAATAATGCCAATTAAAAGAGCAGGAAAATATGCATTATATAATAACAATACTTTATGTTTATCATTATAACTAATAATTACTAATATCAACTGTATGTTTAAAGTGTAACAAGTAGTTAAAAGAAAAAGAGAAAATTCAAATGTCTCAAAAAATGGTTTGTCCCCATTTACTGATTCTGCAAGCTCTGGTCTTGTCCCCTACCTATGCTCCAATTCCAGGTGATGAACTTTCTTCTATGATTTTTCATTGCTCTTATCACTTTGTATTACTAATGCATGGTTAGCTGTAAGCTCTCTCAATTTCTGCTCCAGGTTTGTCATGTCAAATGCCTAGCACTCTCTCAAGGTACAGGAGCTACTCAATTGTTTTTTTCATTACTGATAAATTGGTGAAGACTTAAAAATAATTTTGTTGTTCTGGATTATTTTTATTTGATTATTATGAGGGAAAAATCTATTCATCTAACAATAATAGACCTTGTTGAGAGAATGCAATATAGGTTTCATCTAATACATTAAACTTTAATATGCATCACTCTGTCTTCTTGGATTCAATAAAGTAACATAAGCAAGGGGAGAAAACTTTACTATGATAAAATGAAACCTTTGCTTTCTTTCAGTGGCCTAGAGTTATAAGACCTTATGATGCTACTTCCGAATAAGTCTGATGTTTTTGTAAACACACAGGTTTTTTCCATGGCTTTTATTTATTTTATTTTATTTAGCTGTTGATAGATCTTTATTTTATTTATTTATATGCTGTTCTGAGAATCAAACCCAGTGCCTCACACATGCCAGGAAAGTGCACTACTGCTGAGCCATAGCCCAGGCCCTCTGTGTGTTCTTTAGCAAAGAAAAAGCCATCTGAACCATTTTGTGACACAGTAAGCAAGAAGGCATATGACTTCAGTGAGTTCTCTATCTTGGAGGGAATTACCATTAGAATTCTTTTGCACACTCTCTTTACTAGATTGGTTTACAATATGGAATGGATGTGACAATGTTAATGATATGACCCAACAGGAAAGATCTTTTAAAACAAATATATGCTATAGAAATAAAGCACTAAAAAATAATTGGCTTCTTTCTTTTTAATGTATGGCTTCTCCACTATTTGCAGATGAATAGCCTTGCATTGTCTATTTACCCTCTTTTCTTTATAAGTACATCAGTTGATGGACACTTAGATTGTTTCCATTTCTTGACATAGAGCACGACAGAATGCTTCCTTTCTCTGAATATAAAAAGGACTATTTAAATGAAAGCTCCCCAAAGCAAAATCATTTCCTCCCAAAATATCACTGCTGTAGCATTATTAGTTCTAGTTTTCTGGGTTCCTGGAGAGCCCTGCTGTACTTTGTGAAGAGAACTATGGTCCCAGGGTTGTCATCTGTGGAATGAAGCTATGGGACCATTTACCTCATTCAGAATTTTCTTCATTTGGAGTTTTCAAGTACTTGGTGGACATCAGAGAGACAAAAATGTTTGAATACTCAACTGAATACTTTAGTTTTCAAATGTTTGCCATCATGCAATCAGCTTGATGCATGAGAAAATAAAAGCACAGGTGCTGGGGTTACCAGCACCCTGGTAGAGCAGATGTCTTCTTGGAGGTGTGAGCCGCCTGGGAAAATAAAAAGTCTGAAATAATCAGTAAGGAATAAAAGACAAGGCCAGAAATTAGATTTAAAGGGGGACACCTGTCTGGGTCTTCCATCCCTGACAGGAATTGGAATTGAACAACTGAAAAAGGTCCCAATTCTTTCTTTCTTTTTTTTTTTTTATTAGCTACACATGACATTACAATGATCTTGGCAGTTCATACATTTGAATCCATTGGGGTATAATTTCTCATTTTTCTGATTGTACAGATTGCAGAATCACACTGGTCATACAGTCACCTATATACATACAGCAATCATAATGTCTATTTTATTCTGCTGCCCATCTAATTCCCCAATTCTTTCTTTAAGGGGAAGTACATCAAAGGTTTCAGTGTAACAGGGGTCTTGAGGTAAACAAATTGGTGCTTGGCAGGTTACGCCCATCTCCAGGTGGCTGTATTTGATCCTAGGGCTATGAGTTAAGGCAAGGGTGCCAGCAAGGTCTGGGCTTTCTCCAACCAGGGAATTTCATTCACCCAGGAGTTCCCAGAAAAGCAGATTCTCTGCCTTTTGTTGGCTCAAACAAACCCATAATTTATACATGGCTCCTGACACAAAGGTTTGGAGTTATTATAAATAATGTTTGATTGTTTCTTGAGATCAGTCACATTTTGCTATAGAGAAAGGAGTACCAATTTTGGAATCAGGAGTCTCAGGTTGAATTTCTTCCTCTCCTACATGTACCAGCTGTGCAAGAAATTTGCTTTAGTACTCTATGTAAATTTTCTGTGGCTGGTTTGGCATTCCCTGAATATTCCTTCTATTATTCTCAGAATACTTGAAATATGGACCACAACACTTGATAGCTTAATGAATATCGAATACTATTCACTATTCATCACCTGTGTAGTTTCTTCAATAACTGTGCTCTCACGTTCTTAGTGTAGTACTTGGTTTTTTCGCCCTCTGTTGTGCCCACTACATGTTAGGAATATTTTGTTAATTGCATTTCATTATTGCCTCAGAAATACACACAGTAAAATGATTATAAATTTCTCACTATTTGAAAATCAATGTTTTCCAGTACTTCAATCTGCTAGTTATAGCAAAAACTATTAATCTGTTAGCATTATGGTCAGCTATTAGAATTTTCTAAGTTTTCTTTTCTCTGTTTTCACTGTGATTTTGAAATGCCATAGTCCTTAAGCCAGATGGATGTGAAGAGCTGGGAGCTTGATTTGGCATTTTGGTACCCATCAACCCTAAGCAGTGACTTAAAGCATTCTGTAATTTCTGTTAAGTAATGGATTTAAATTCCTTGATTGACCTGATGGTCTGCCCTTTTGAATAATAATGAACATAGTATAAGCTCATGGGCCAACCTAACCCATCTTATCCTGAGCTCTTTTTTAAATTATTTTTTAAAAACACTTATTTTCTAGTTGTAGCTAATACCTTTATTTTCTTTCTTTCTTTCTTTATACATACATATATTGTGCTGAGGATCGAACCCTGGGCCTCATATACGCTAGGCAAGTGCTCTACCACTGAGCCACAACCCCAGCCCTATTCTCAGCTCTTCATTACCAACTTCTTTAATTATGCTGCATTTGGTATTGAGATGCAGATCAGTAGGAAGCAACCTATGTCCATTTTAAAAGATTGGACAATGGTGGACTGGGAAGGAGGTAGAACATTTGTCTAGCATGTGTGAGGCACTGGGTTCAATCCCCAGTACTGAAAAATAAGAAAATAAATAATTAAATACAAAAATAGGGCAATGGAAGAATTATACATCTGGATCATTAGCAATTTCATTATTAGAATAATTTTCATTCCAGTTTCTATTCTGTTTAAAAATGAAAGCAGTCTTCTGGGAATAAGTATAACAGGTGAAGACAAATGGTAAGTTTACTTTATATTTTTTAATTTTTGTATCTCTGAGAACTGTTTTGCCCTTTGGGAGTGATTTGGAAAAGCACCAGGACTCTTTCTTTCTCTCTTTCTCTCCTTTTGGTAGTACTGGGGATTGAAACCAGGGCCTGGAGCAAAGCATGTGCTCTACCACAGAGCTACACCCTCAGGCACAACTAGGCCTTGTGAAGCTAAAATAGAACAATAAAATGTTTTTAAAAAGGAAAACAAAACATTTCAAAATATATACCTTTTATTTTGATTAAATTAGCAAAACTAAGAACTGCATTATATTTTATAAGTGTGTGGTAGGATTTGTCTCATGCTCCTGGTAGGAATATAGATTGCTCTACTCTTTTTTTTTTTTTCAAAAAAATTTTTAGTTGTAAATAATATAATACCTTTATTTTATGTATTTATTTATTTATTTATGTGTTTATTTATTTATTTATTTGTGTGGTGCTGAGGGTTGAACCCAGTGCCTCACATATGCAAGGCAAGCACTCTATTGCTGAGCCACAACCCCAGCCTTCCATAATCTTTTTTTTAAGAGTATTAGGATAACTAGGCATAGTGTCAGGTAAGAAAAAAAAATGTTTTAAATTTATATAAAAAGTCTCAGTTGTGAAAATGAAAAATTTCAAATAAAAATACATTAAAATATGAGTGATTATTCTTGGGAATTGGGATTTTGGGTGAGCTATGCTTTTTTCATATTTTATTTTAACATATGCTCAAAATTTTCCAAATGTTAAACTAAGCATGTATGATTTTTATATTAGAATAAAAATCCTCTCAAATTATTTTTTATGAAAGAGTAATAATGGTGATTTGATGAAATGCCATTGTTGGGAGTGATGACGTGAAGCACAGCCCTGCAACACGATCAACATAACCTCAAAGCCACACAAAAGGCTTGGTTACAGCAAATTTTATATAATTTCAAATAAATACAAATTCATGGCTAAATTAGGGCACAAAGTCTAATTTGGCTTCTTTTTATTATGAAATTTATTTATAACTGATACTTGGATACCACGTGCTACTTCAATGCAAGTATACATTTTTAATGTTTAAATCACATTAAATTTATCTGTCTTCTCAAACATTTACTATGTTATTAGGGTGAAAAAATTCAGAACCCTCCCTTCTAGTTATTTTAATGTACAGAACATTGGTGTTATCTATAGTCACTCTGCTTACTGTGTCATAGCATGTCAGGAAGTCTTACTCTTTCCCAGCTGCTATTTAGTAACATTGATCAACTTTTCCTGATTCCTCTTTTCACCCTACTCTCCTCTAACTCTGGTAACTACCATTCTCCTCTCAATTTCTATGAGATCAACATTGATTTTCGACATAGGAGTAAAGGCACATGGTACTTGATTTTCTGTATCTGCCTTATTTCGTTTAGTATGGTGATCTTCAGTTCAATCCATGTTATCACTAATGATAGTATTTTATTCTTTTTAATGGCTGAATAGCATTGCATTATGTCTATTTACCCTCTTTTCTTTATCCGTACATCAGTTGATGGACACTTAGATTGTTTCCATTTCTTGACTATGGTGAATAAGTGCTGCAGAGGACATGGAAGTGCAGATAGATGTTTCTCAACATAATGACTTTATTTCCTTTAGATCTACATCCAGTTGGGGGATTGCTGTTTCATATGATACGGTTTTTAATTTTTTGAGGAAACTTCAATACACTTTCCATAATGGCTAAACTAGTTTACATTCCTACCAACACTGTTCAAGGGTTCCCTTTTCTTCACATTGTCACTAGCACTTGATATCTTTAATTTTTTTGATGATAACCATTCTTACGGAGCTGAGGTGATATCTCTCATTTCCCTGATGATTAGTGATATTGTCTTTTTTTCATTTGTTGGCCATTTTTATGTCTCTTTAGAGAAAAGTCTATTTAAATATGTTGCACATTTTTAAAAATCAGGGCTTTTGTCTGTTTTATTTTTTATTTAGTTATTTTTGCTATTGTTTGTCTTCCTTATATATTGTAGATATTATTGTTCTGGATATTTTCAGATATATAGTTTGCCAATGTTTTCTCTCATTCCATAGGTTGTTTCTTCATTCTGATGGTAGTTTCCTCTGCTTTGCAGGAGCAATTTAGGTTGATACAGTCTCACTTGTCTATTTTTTTGCTTTTATTCCTATACTTTTGGGAGTTTGTCCAAAAAATCCTTGCCTAGTCCAAAGCCCTGAAGCATTTTCCTGATGTTTTCTGATAATAGTTTCATATTTTCTTGTCTTAATCCATTTTGAGTTAATTTTTGTAACTGGTGATAGGTGTTTAGTTTCATTCTTCTGCATGTAGATACCCAATTTTCCCAGCACTAATTATTGAAAGATTGTCATTTGAACTCTGTGTTTTTAAATAGTTCGTCTTTGAGACTGCTAAATCTTTCTTCTATTTAATCTGTCTTGCTCTTGGAGCCTTCTCTCATATTTTTAACTTTGCTAAGTGTATTTTTCAACTCAAGGATTTGATTAAAAATTTCTTCCATAATTGTTAAATTTCTTGTTAGAATATTAAATCATTTATCTGTGTTTTGTTGAAACTTGTTTCCTTAAAATAGCTATTTTGAATTCTCTGACGTTTTTCCCGTATTGATTTCTATTTGGTTGGTTGATTTCTGGTACTTTATTTAGACGATCAGGATCAGATGAGGTCATGAGCTCTTGATGCGTCTTGGAATGCAATGACATCTGAGCTTTTAAGGATTAGACATTTATTTTGGTTCTTGTAATCTGACTTTTTGAATATGTGTGTGTTTGCTTATTTATTTTTTGTCTCTCTTTCCAGAAATTCTAAGTAGGCTGTTTATTTTCTCTGAGACTATAGTCAGTTTTCATCTTTCCATTAAGGATCTTTTTGTTGCTGTGAACAAAATATCTGACTAGAGAATCTTGGAGGAGGAAAATTTTATTTTGTCTCTTGATTTCAGTTGTTCAATCCATTGTTGACCCACTCCATTGCTTTGGGCCTAAGATGAGGCAGAATACCATATTGGAAGAATTTGATGGAAGAAAGTTGCTCAGATCATGGGGGTGGGGTAAGGTGTTGGAGAAATAGAGTGGGTCAGGAGCCAGAGTAACAAGATATAAACCCCAAGGCATGAGTCATGCCCAAGTGACTCACCTCCTCCACAAATGTTTACTTGTGTATAGTTACTACTCAGTGCGTTTAAATTAGAATGGACTGATCAGGTTGTGCTCTTATAATCTATTCATTGCACCTTTGAATATTCCTGCATTAACACAGGAGCTTTGGAGGGATACCTCTGTTTTAATCAGCTTTTGTGTTGCTACGACTAATATACCTGAAAAGAACAATGTTGAAGAGGAAAAGTTTATTTGGGTTCACGGATTCAGAGATTCAGTCCATGGTTGGCTGACAGCTCTGGGCCTGAGGTGAAGCAGAACATAATGGTGGGAGTGCATCAGAAGGGTAGGAGCTCAGGACATGACAACCAGGAAGTAGAGCTCTGTTCATCAGGAACAAAACATATACCCCAAAGGTACACCGCTAGTGACCTGCTTTCTATTGCTGCACCATTGCAGCCTACAGTTACCACCCAGTTAATCCACATTATGTTACAAGTGATGTTAAAGGTCTCATAATCTAATAATAATTTCAGCCTTGAACATTCTTGCATCATGTCACACATGAGCTTTTGGGGGACACAACATATTCAGACTGCAACCCAAACCATACACTTTTTTTTACCAGTACATGGTGCTTTAAGTTTAGGTTTGCCACAAATCCACTGGTGGTGTGCTTCCACTCTTTCACACTAGATGGTGGTCCAAGTCCAGGTTTGTCCAAAATCTACAGTTGCTTTGTTGTTCAATAAGAAGCAGAGAAGTACCTCAAAGTTCAGTATCTTCCTGCAAACCTATCCCTAGTACTGGGGTGGACCTAGATTCCTCATGCACAGTCATTAGCCTGTGATTGAGTTCTGGGAGATTTTGCCTGACTCTGTGCAGAATCACCATGGGGGACCAGCTTTAGGGTTCTATGACATATCTATGGCCACCAAGTCTGCAATATTTTGTCATACCTTGAATCTAAACCCCCAAACTAACACAACATTGGGATAAGACCAATGCCTACATTCCTATGGGCTGGTTACTGCTCAGGTGAACTCAGGACCCATAATCACTGCAACCAGCTTCAGGTGTTGCTGGTCTGATTAGAAATCTGACAGAGCGGAATGTCTTCCATTGAACTAGAGATGTACCAGAACATCTGTCTGAAGGTAGGCCTAAAGATAAGGTTCTTTTAGGATCTACCAAGTGTTAGGTTTTATGACCTTGGTACTAAGTTCTATGGCAAAGTCCTATGCTCACTATCCTGTCCTACTCCCAGGGAATTAAGTCTTGTTCCACACTATGCTGCCTAAAGTTGGAGAAGTGAAAGCAGTCCATTGTCTACCCAGAGTGATGTTAATCTGGGTCACTAGTAAGTCCCCAGCTCCAAGGACTTTCACAGATTCAGGTGTGTATCTAGGTCCATACTGTAGTTGGTTGTGATGTTGACCAAAACATGAGCACATTCCTTTGGGGTACAGATCTCTGTCTATGCTGGGGTATGTCTAGATCTCCATTTCTAAGCATTGACCTGGGGATGGCTGTGCTATCTTAAGTTGAGGAATGGGTGGTGGAGACAGTTTCTCGGTCACCAAAACTGATGCTAAGCTGGATTGTACCTGAGTCTCCAGTTGCAGGGACCTGCACAGTGTTGGGCTGGGAGGAATGCCCCAGGCCCACTCGAAGTCTGGCAATGATGCAGGTTGAAACTTGGTTCTGTCCCACTGGTGTGACTCTATCAGATGGCAGGGCAAGGCTACAGGTTCTGTTTGCGAGCTCTGGTTTGGGTATAGGTCTCCTTGGTTTCTTCCTGGTACTGGGCCTCACCATGGCAACACTAAGCTCTAAGTTAGAGTCCGATGCTGGCTTTCATGCCCTGCTTCCAGTGGATGTGGTCCTCTCCCTGCTCTGCTGCTTGAGATTGGGGGAGGAAGAGGGTGGCAGCCTCTTTGCCACCTGGTTAGTTTAATTCCAGTGGCTTATTTCATGAGTACTACCCTAGTGGTAGGGGTTGTGGAGCTTTGCCAGGTACTGGGTTTCATCATGGTGGGCCTAGAACCAGGTTTTAAGTCTAGGGCCTGGATTTATTCCTTCTTCCTCCCACAAGAAGACAGCTCTCTTCAGACTGCTTGAAGTTGGGAGAGCAATGACATGGTTTTTTACGTCCTGCATTTTTCAATGCGTCTTTTCTTTTTATCATACTGAAACTAGATACTGTTGATCTCTTTCCTGGATTCTCTTGTCAGCATAATTTGGTGTGTGGACAGCTGTTCACCTGGTTGTGTCTGTAGAGAGGTGATTGCTAGAGGATCTTACTCAGCTACTATCTTGCGTCACTTTCCCAATTAAACTATTAAAAATTTTTAAGTGGAAACAATGCAAAGTTCAAGCTGGTGCTGTCATCTACCCAGTCATTATTATAGCATAGAAATTCTTCTTCTTCCTTTTCTTTCGCTCCCTTCTTTTCACTTTTCTGGTGTATTTATTGAGTACTGACTATGTGGGTGGCACTGTTTTAGATGCTAAAGAACATAGGAGCATAAACAACTTCTGTCTTTAAGGAGTTTGTAATTAATAGAATAAACATCCTTGGAAATTTGACTTTATTTGAAGAAACTAAACTCAAAAAGACTTAAAAGGGAAAAAGTCTGTAGGGAAAGTACACATTCAAGTTTAATTATTAAGGCTCTCAGAAACAAGATAGACAATTGTATCCTACTTCTAATGTACTTAAGGCTGACTACAACCTGTTAGTTTAACTAGGAGAGCTGTCAATTTGCTGGAATGAAACAGGTAACCTTGTTTCTTCCTGAATTGTAGAGACAGAGAGTGATGTTGGGGATCCATAGGGAACAGATATTTGAAACTGGCTTTCTGATGCAGCATTTATGACCTTAACATTTTTTGGGGGGGATAAAAATGAAGCTGAGGGTTATAAGCAAAGGAAATAGTTCAAACATTATTAGAATTGCTGTATATTACATAATTTAGTAATTTCAGCAGTCTATTTGAAAATTTTTTTGTCTTGCAGATTTTTATCTGCTCCAAGTCAAAAGGGTTTAGCAACATAGCAATGTAATGAGCAACGCAAGAATCACTATTAGGTGACCAGCTTGCAATCAAATCATGCTCTGCAAATCCCTGTTATTATCCTCCCTTGCCTTCCTTATTACTTTCTCTCTTCTTTTGCTATTTCCTCACTCAATGCCACATCCTTTCAATAGCTCATTTCTATAAAATCAACCACCAGTGCTAATTGCAGAGGCACAGCACATATGCATTAAGGGGAGACCTCAGGGATAACATCTTTATCTTAAGTTTTATAGAGCCCAAGGCTACTTTTAATTCTCTATGCAGCAGCTGTACTTATCTTTCATGGACAGATTTGAAATGTAATGAAAGTGCTAACAAATTTGCCAATACATAACCTTTTCTTTTCAGTGTCATTAAGGATTAGGATGAGTGTCTCATTTCCTCATATTACCCTTATGCAATTGTGGTCATTACTCGCCCCTTAATTATTGCTATTAGATGACATAAAATTTCAAAACACTTTGCAACCTTCCTCTTATTTGTAAACCAACTATTTTACTTCAGGGATGCCAATATTACTGCTTTATTATTGAAGCCTACTTCTTTAATAGCTAAATTTAAATCAATCTACTTATATAGAAGTAGACAATGTCAATGAAGAATTGTCTCAAATGGTTTTCGTACCCTCCCTACCTTCAAAAAAATTCATTATAAAATAATGCCTGAATAAATACATATTTAAAATTAAATATCTGAAAGTAAGAATACACTATAGATGACCAAAAGACCATTGATACAGCTGATTAGTTTTTGTTTTATTAACATTGTTATGAATTCTGTTGGTATATCTGGATGAAAATTATGATTTTTAATTGAGTTGAATAAGTGTAATAATAATTAAAATAAGATATTTAGTTTGCACTAACAGTATGAAGACATCAAGCTACCTTCTGCAATCATTTCATTAATTCACACAGTACTTGCAATACTATATAGATATACTTATAGATAAGGCTAATTGATTTGCCCCAGTTTACACAGGTAAAAACTCATCAGCTAGATTTTGAATGCTTGCATTTCTGAGTACCACAAAACAAGCTGCTCCTTCACACATCTAAACATTGTACCATAATCTGACCTTTATTTATCTTGCCACCTAGGTGACTCTAAGGAATAAGGTAAATTGATTTATTGGTATTTTTAGAGCCATATTTTGCCTGTTCATGATTTTTCTTTCTACTTCTCAAATTTTGTCTTTATTTTCTCTCCATAAGACCTAATGCATTTTTATCTAATTGTCCTATTCTGGGAACTTAGTTGCTTATCTCTGTATTCCTGGTGCATAGCATAGTTCCTGGCCAACTGCAGACACTAAATATTTGTACAATGAATATATTTGCATATAATTTTTATTTTGAGAAATTGATTAACCATGCATATTATTTTGCTAATGTCTATTAATTATCAAATAACAATTTCATAAAAACTATCAAGAACATCATCCTAAATTAATAAATACAATTCTGAAACACCATATTTATTTATTTGTTTGTTTGTTTATTTATTATTATTAGTTGTTCAAAACATTACAAAGCTCTTTTGACATATCATATTTCATATATTTGATTCAAGTGGGTTATGAACTCCCATTTTTACCCTGTATACAGATTGCAGAATTCACATCAGTTACACATCCATGTTTTTACATACTGCCATACTAGTGTCTGTTGTATTCTGCTGCCTTTCCTATCCTCTATGATCCCCCCACCTCTCCCCTCCCCTCCCATCTTCTCTCTCTACCCCATCTACTGTAATTCATTTCTCTCTCTTTTTCCCATTTCCCCTCACTTCCTCTTATTATGTAATTTTGTATAACAATGAGGGTTTCCTTCCATTTCCATGTAATTTCCCTTCTCTCTCCCTTTCCCTCCCACCTCTCTCGTCCCTGTTTAATGGTAATCTTCTTCTCCTGCTCTTCCTCCCTGCTCTGTTCTTAGTTGCCCTCCTTATATCAAAGAAGACATTTGACATTTGTTTTTTAGGGATTGGCTAGCTTCACTTAGCATAATCTGCTCTAATGCCATCCATTTCCCTGCAAATGCCATGATTTTGTCATTTTTTAGTGCTGAGTAATACTCCATTGTGTATAAATGCCACATTTTTTTATCCATTCATCTATTGAAGGGCATCTAGGTTGGTTCCATAGTCTAGCTATTGTGAATTGTGCTGCTATGAACATCGATGTAGCTGTATCCCTATAATACGCTCTATTAAGTTTTGGGGGGAATAGTCCGAGAAGGGGAATAGCTGGGTCAAATGGTGGTTCCATTCCCAGCTTTCTGAGGAATCTCCATACTGCTTTCCAAATTGGCCACACAAATTTGCAGTCCCACCAGCAATGTACAAGTGTACCCTTTTCCCCACATACTCCTCAGCACTTGTTGTTGTTTGACTTCATAATGGCTGCTAATCTTACTGGAGTGAGATGGTATCTTAGGGTGGTTTTAATTTACATTTCTCGACTGATAGAGATGGTGAGCATTTTTTCATGTACTTGTTGATTGATTGTATGTCCTCCTCTGAGAAGTGTCTGTTCAGGTCCTTGGCCCATTTGTTGATTGGGTTATTTGTTTTTTTATTGTTTAGTTTTTTGAGTTCTTTGTATACTCTGGATATTAGGGCTCTATCTGAAGTGTGAGGAGTAAAAATTTGTTCCCAGGATGTAGGCTCCCTATTTATCTCTCTTATTGTTTCTCTTGCTGAGAAAAAAAACTTTTTAGTTTGAGTAAGTCCCATTTGTTGATTCTTGTTTTTAACTCTTGAGCTATGGGTGTCGTATTAAGGAATTTGGAGCCTGACCCCACAATATGTAGATTTGAGCCAACTTTTTCTTCTATTAGACACAGAGTCTCTGTTTTGATATCAAGCTCCTTGATCCATTTTGAGTTAACTTTTGTGCATGGCGAGAGAAGAGGATTCAGATTCATTTTGTTGCATATGGATTTCCAGTTTTCCCAGCACCATTTGTTGAAGATGCTATCCTTTCTCCATTGCATGCTTTTAGTACCTTTGTCAAATATAAGATAGTTGTAATTTTGTGGATTGGTCTCTGTGTCCTCTATTCTGTACCATTGGTCCACCCACCTGTTTTGGTACCAGTACCATGCTGTTGCTCTGTAGTATAGTTTGAAGTCTGATATCGCTATACCGCCTGTTTCACTCTTCCTGCTTAGAATTGCTTTTGCTATTCTGGGTCTTTTATTTTTCCAGATGATTTCATAATTGCTGTATCTATTTCTACAAGAAATGCCTTTGGGATTTTGATTGGTATTGCATTAAACCTATAGAGAACTTTTGGTAAAATCGCCATTTTGATGATGTTAGTTCTACCTATCCATGAACAGGGTATATTTTCCCATCTTCTAAGATCTTCTTCTATTTCTCTATTTAGGGTTCTGTAGTTTTCATTGTATAAATCTTTCACCTCTTTTGTTAGGTTGATTCCCAAGTATTTTTTTTTGAGGATATTGTGAATGGGGTGCTTTTCCTCATTTCCATTTCAGAAGTTTTGTTGCTGATATACAGGAATGCCTTTGATTTATGCGTGTTGATTTTATATCCTGCCACTTTGCTGAATTCATTTATTAGCTCTAGTAGTTTCTTTGTAGAACCTTTTGGGTCTGCTAGGTATAGGATCATGTCAGCTGCAAATATTGATAATTTAAGTTCTTCTTTTCCTCTTTTTATGCCTTTAATTTCTTTCGTCTGTCTAATTGCTCTGGCCAGTATTTCGAGAACTATATTGAATAGAAGTGGTGAGAAAGAGCATCCCTGTCTTGTTCCAGATTTTAGAGGGAATGCCTTCAATTTTTCTCCATTCAGAATGATGCTAGCCTGAGGCTTATCATAGATAGCTCTTACAATATGAGGTAAGTTCCTGTTATCCCTAGTTTTTCTAGTGTTTTGAACATAAAGGGATGCTGTCCTTTGTCGAATGCTTTTTCTGCATCTATTGAGATGATCATATGGTTCTTATCTTTAAGTCTATTGATGTGGTGAATAACATTTATTGATTTCCGTATATTGAACCAGCCTTGCATCCCAGGAATGAATCCTACTTGATCATGGTGCACAATTTTTTTGATATGCTTTTGTATCTGATTTGCCAGAATTTTATTGAGGATTTTTGCATCTAGGTTTATTAGAGATATTGTTCTGTAGTTTTCTTTCTTTGAAGTGTCTTTGTCTGGTTTTGGAATCAGGGTGATGTTGGCCTCATAGAATGAATTTGGAAGACCTCCCTCTTTTTCTATTTCCTGAAATAACTTGAAAAGTATTAGTATTAATTCTTCTTTAAAGGTTTTGTAAAACTCCGCTGTATGCCCATCCAGTTCTGGGCTTTTCTTGGTTGGTAGTCTTTTGATGGCTTCTTCTATTTCCTCGATTGATATTGGTCTGTTTAAATTGTGTGTACCCTCTTGACTCAATCTGGGCAAATCATGTGACTTAAGAAATATATCGATGTCTTCACTATCTTCTATTTTATTGGAATATAGGGTTTCAAAACAATTTCTAATTATCTTCTGTATTTCTGTAGCATCTGTTGTGATATTGCCTTTTTCATCCCATATGTTAGTAATTTGAATTCTCTCTCTTCTTCTATTCGTTAGCATGGCTAAGGGTATGTCGAACTTATTTATTTTTTCAAAGAACCAACTTTTAGTTTTGTCAATTTTTTCAATAGTTTCTTTTGTGAAACACCATATTTAATAGCTCCAGTATGTTCCTTTGTATGTTTATACTATAATTTGTTTACCTAATTCCCTAGTTTTGAAATTTTAACTAGTTTTCAATTTTTAACATCTATTATAAATGCTTGGATGTATAACCCTGCCCTCAGTTCTTCACACATAGCTCTCATTATTTGAGAAAGGACATTGCTAGGTTAAATAGTATGTATGTTCTCAAGTTTTGATAGATATTGTTAAACTTCCAGAAAGGTAAAACGATTTAAATTCTCACAGAAGATGAAGAAGATAAAGGTATGCTTCAATAAGACACATAATTTATTTATTGTTGCATAGTTTGTTAATAATATTCTGAGCAAGACACCTAACTTGTGGATACATTTGTAAAATAATGTGCTATTTAGAGATTTCATGCCTGTTTTAATTTCAATTTAGAAGTGGTCAGAGAATATGTAAAAACACACAGAACTAAAAAATGGGAACACATCCAATTACAAATGGGCAAAAATTTCACTAAAGAAGATATAAGAATGACAAACATATGAAAAGATGTTCAACATAATTAATCACTAGGGGAATGAAAATTTAAATTATAATGAGATACCACTATGTATTAGAATGGTTAAAACAACACAAATAACAAAAACAACAACAACAAGAACCATCAATAGTAATTCCTGGTAAGAATAGAGCACATAAAACACTCATTCATTGCTGGTGGGAATGCAAGGTGGTACAGCCACCATGGGAAATAGGTGGTAAGAAGTTAAATATATTTGTACCATATATTGTACAAATCCTACTCTTAGGTATGATAATCATAACACATGCTATAGTTTGACACCTACGAGACACTAAGTTGGCCTGGTGTGGCCTGGTGTATGCAGGTGCACATGTATATGGACATGTGCATACGTATGCACTTATCATCACTACTAGTGTTTTGTTGTTCTCAGACTTAGGTAACAAGGGGGTGTAGCCTAGTACTGGCCTATATTGTTTTCCATTTGGACTAGTATGCAAATCACTTAACTATGGCTAAATTTGGATTTGCTAGTTGGTAGAGTTTGTTTTGATGCACTCTTCTTATATTACAGGAAAGGAAATGCTTATCTAGAGTGATCAAAGGACTGATAAAATGTCACCCAACTTTCCCTGGAGTCAGCATCTGAAATATATTCAGTTTATTTGTTCATTTCCCATTAAGTCAGTTTCCATATTTTACCAGGGTAATATAGAACTTCAAATATATAATTATTGCTCACCAATTAAGTCTTTGGAAATCTTGTATAATTTGTGTGTGTGCGTGTGTGTGTGTGTGTGTGTGTGTGTTTAATCACACACTTTTGGAAATACAATTTTTTTTCTTTAGTTAAATAAGATAAGATTACCTGGATACTAATAAAATTATATCTAGAAATGTATTTAACGGCCTCAGAAGAAATACACTTTTAAAATAAGATCACATAGTTAACCATTCTACTTATATTAATCTAGATCAATCCACATAAGAAGAACATTATATTATAAGTGAAATTAAACATCATTTACTTTAGATGTTCATTAGCTTTTCCTTTTTGATCTGACTTCATATTTTGAATATTTTGATTTCATATTTTGAAATTGTGGAGTTTTGTCAAAGTTGGCTGAAAGACATACCAAAAATAGCCCTTCAGGAAGTGGACTTCTGCTAATCATCTGAAGGAATAAGAGCCTGTTTGAAATCCAGAATAAGACATTTTTGAGTGAGGGGCTCAGTTCTGGCATTGCCACTGCTGGAGAATACTTCCCCGCATGCCCCTTAGGTATAAGGCAGTGTAGGGAGGGCAAACCTGCAAAAAAACCTAGAAAAATGGGAGGAAACTTGGTTAATGTGATTACTACTTATGATGATACTGAGGCAACAGTGAAGGAAGGATGGTGAGAGCAATATCACTCACAGTGAATTTTTTTTCCTTTAGAATTTTCCCCCAGATTTAGTAATTATGATTTCATTGCAATTTTGCTTGTTTTTTAATTAAAAAGATAAAATGTAATCAGATAACTTTAAAAAAATCAGAGCCAGTTTTAAGCTGTAACACTGAGTAAAAAGTTAAAATCTTGGGGCTGGGGTTGTGGCTCAGTGATAGAGTGCTTGCCTAACATGTGTGAGGCACTGGGTTCTTTCCTCAGCACCATATAACAACAAATAAATAAAATAAAGACATTGTGTCCATCTACAACTAAAAAAAAAACAAAACAAAAACCTTAAAAAATTCTTTAAAAAAAGGTTACGAATCTCAAGTGTGATTCAAAAACAAAGGATTTATACTTCAAATTATAGTTATATCAACATAGCAGAGATTATTAATTTTACTAACTTCAAAATGTTATATCAGGGTAGCCTTGAATATGCTGAGGAAAAATGTAAACCTTTTCTTCACAGTTTTCAAATATCAAAAGTTTACTTTCTACCAAGTTATGATATGTTGCAGTTCAAGCTGCCATCCCGTATAAGTCTTCTGATAAGATGTATTCTCCAACAGCACTAATGCCTCAACTGCACCTATATCTCAAGAATGTGTGGTTCTAGAATTCTTCCATTTTGCAACTTTTTTTTTAATCTCGGAGTCTATTCCAGCAATGTGGAAGAAAAACCTAGAACACAGAGAAGATATATCTACTCTTAGCTGCTTCAGACTGTAAGTGACCCATCCCATCTGCTCCCATTGTATTGGTAGGAGTTGTTCACATGGCTTTTTGCAGGGGGGCTTGTGAGGTAATGAAATAACTGTCTGCATGTATATATAGCATTGTTTTAGTCATATATTAAAAAGTGTTCATGGTATCTTCTAATTTCCATTAATATAAATGCATGCATTCAGTTTCAAAATTAAATCAAGAGAATGTATTATTTTGGGTTTCTCGGGCACCATTTTTATAAGATAGTCCCATAGCTAAAATTTGGCTATAATCTCTGACACATTTTTTAAAATATTTTATTTTTATGTGGTGCTGAGGATAGAACCCAGTCCCTCACGCATGGTAGGCGAACACTCTACCTCTGAGCCACAAGCCCTGCCCTGACACATGTTTTTAAATTGAATAGTTTTTCACTATGGATGATTTAGAAGAAGTTGAGTCACAGAGTTGGTTAGCAAGGAAAAACTAACTATAGACAGCAATTCTAGGATAAAATTATTCTCTCTCTCTTTTATAACACTATAATGTACAATATATATTCTATATATAATATCAAGAAAATAAATCCCCCAAACAATGTGCTTTTTGTAGGGAGGGTACCAGGGATTGAACTCAGGGGCATGGGACCACTGAGCCACATCCCCAGCCCCATTTTGTATTTTATTTAGAGACAGGGTTTCACTGAGTTGCTTAGTGAAACTTTTGCTGAGCCTGGCTTTGAACCCTTGATCTTCTTGCCTCAGCCTCCCAAGCCACTGGGATTACATGTGTGTACCACCACACCCAGCAAAGCAATGCGCTTTTATTAAAAAATGTGAATATTTCAGTTTCTTTGAAACCATGTGTCTGTCCATTTGTATTAAATATTTGTTATTTGTTTATTCACTTTATAATTTACTTATATAGTTAACAAAATTTTGGGGTCCCTAAAAATAGGCCAGAAACCTAGCCAGAGCTTAAAAATAAAGATGAAAATAGGCATGCTCCCTGCTCTTAAGGAGGTTGTTACCTAGTTGGGAGTTATTATTTCTGACTACTTCAAATGCAAACAAACAAACAAACAAATGAATAATATCCATAGAACCAAGTAATGTGGAAGATTAAATTAATGGAATGATTTGATTTTGGGGGTTCCCAGGCACCATTTCATAAGTACGGTCTCCAAGCTAAAATTTGGTTAAAGAATCTCAGACACATTTGTTTTAGATCCATTAATTTTTCACCATGAATTATTTAGGAGTTCTATTGTGGTAGAAAGACAAGCACCAGTGGGTATAGAGATGACAGTAGAACTACCTCTGCTTGAGAAAGGTGAGATCAGATTGATGGACCTATGATTTTAAACCTTATGCATGTTTTCTAATGGGAATTTAGAATAGTTTCACTGAGTTTATGTAGAATTAGGTAGGGCTAGAAGTGTCTTCACAACATATTTGAGTGAAAGGTCACCAATTCCAAAGATCAATTTGGAAACACATAGATTTTATTTCTTGCTTTGAACATATGCTTCTGAATTGGTATTAGGCATACATGTGCATACTTATATATTTTTATGTCATCTGTATGAGTCTCTTTTCTATTGCTAGAACAAAATATCCAAAGCTAGTAATTGGTAAAAAGAGCCTTATTTATCTTAGAGTTTTGGAAGGTGAAAGTCCAAACAGCATGGCAGTGGACTTGGCTGTGTCACATAATAACAGATGGCATTATGGTGGGAGTGGGTGTAAAAGGGAGAGATTGCATGGTGTTGCTTTCTCTTGGGAGAAATGACCAGCATCCCTTGAGAACTACATTAGCCCTTTCTGAAGACTGTGTCTTCAGTGATTCAGTGACTTCTCACTAGGTTCTACCTCTTAAAGGTCCCGCCACTTTGTAACATTACCACACTAGGATGAAATTTCCAATACATGAAACTTTGGGGGACAGATTTAGCACATATGTAAAACATAACAATTTATCTGGGGTATAATTTTTAAAAAAAAACATTTAAAATGAATTTCAGATAAAATATGAGTGAATTTCAGATAAAATATGAGTATACTCTCATTGAGAATCAAGCAATATGGAAGTAATTTTTCAGAAATTTGTATTTTTAAAGTCACTATTCTTTCAGAGAATATGAATCATGAACATATTCATGTTTTTTTGATCATAATACTATCACAGAACTTTTTCACAAGAGATATTGCATTTAAAAATTGTTAACATAAATATACCCAATTTTATTTGTTCATTAAATACAAAGCATACAAAATAAAAATCATGTTGTCATATTTTTACAGAGAATAGAAATCATAATAAATTGTATTGTTCTTAGTTGAAATATACCCCTTTTGCAAATTTACCCCTAAAGTCTCATAGCTCCATTTTCTAACCCCACTCCCACTCTGGTGGTTGTATGTGCCCTCCTTAGAATTAAATAACTTCTTAATATGACTATATTTTGTTACTATTAAGTGGGACAGGGAAAGCTGGGAAAACATTAGCTCTGGTAAATGACAGAGACACCAGGGATATGACAAGCATTGATGACTTAATCAATAACCTAGAGTGAGGACATTTTTAATATGTGCCCTAAGGACAAATGAAAGGTGAGGTTACTGAATGTGGTATTAGGTTAAGATAGAGAGGTCAAGTAGGACTTAGAGACCCAGCAGTAATGAGTGCTAACATTAGAGACTTAAACTAAATAAAGAAAATGTTTGGTAAGAATACTTATTTGGGTTTTGTTTCTTTACGGGTGTGTGTGTGTGTGCGTGTGTGTGTGTGTGTGTGTGAGAGAGAGAGAGAGAGAGAAAGGGAGAAGAGAACATGGTATGGAATGCATGATAATTTATTTCCTAATTTTATCAAGAAAGAATGTAAATCAATCATTAAAACACATTCTAGAACCTCTACCTCCTCTGGCCATGATGGATTGACAGGGACAAAGTAGGGTAACTTAAAGAGAGAACAAAATAATGTTACTTCTTTGAGATCAATAGTATTGACAAACTAACCAGACTGATTAGTAAAAAGAGAGAGAAAATATAAGTTATATAAGAAAATATAAGTGTAATTAGAAGATATTATAAACAACCTTATGTAAATATATTTGGCTACATATGGCAAATGACAAATTCCTTGAATAATATAAACTACCAATCACTCAAGAAAAACATAGATAACCTCAAAAGTCCTATATCTATTCTATGATTTAATTTGCATTGAAAAGTCCTTGCACAAAGAAAACACAATGAAATTCAACAAAGCACTAAAGAAGAAATATTATCAAATCTATATAAATTCCCCTTGAATATTGAAGAGGATTAGCTTTTCTCCAAGTTATTTTGGTAAGTCCAATATTACCATGATAACCAAATCAGAAAAAGAAAAACTTTATCCAAATAAAAATCAACTGCATGATACACCTTAATAAAATAGATGCAGAAAAGCCCTCAATAAAATTTAACAAACCAAATTGAGAAACATATACGGTAATGTATGATCAAATGGAATGTATCACAGAATGAAAGGGTTGTTTTTCATGTTTGAGATTAAGTAACATACTTTAACACATTTGAAAACTGAAAAAGAAAATAATATGATTATCCCAGTAGATACACAGAAATATTATTGACAAAATCCAACTCCCATTCCCAGTAAAATTATCACAAAAGAGGAAAGAATAACTTACTCAATTTGATAAAGGATATCTGCAAAATCCTACTGCTAACAAAATTTATTATGTTGAAAGACTGAATGTTTTTCTTCTATGATCAGGAATAAATCACTCTCTTACTACTTCTACTTAGCTTTATTCTATGACTAGTAAATAAATTTATAAGAGTTGTAGAAAAAAGATTGGCCATAAAATCAATTGTATTTTGATATACTAGCAAGAAATTTTCATAAACTTAAATTCAAAGCTATGTCACAGCTTCAAAATTAATAAATCCAACAAAGTATAAACCATATACATTGAAATGAAAAATGTTACTCAGAGAAATTAAAGCTTAAATAAATGAGTTGATGCTGGCATAGCGACACATGCCTGTAATCCCAGAGGCTCAGGTGGCTGAGGCAGGAGGATTTCTAGTTCAAAACCAGCCTCAGCAACAATGAGGTGCTAAGCAACTCAATGAGACCCTGTCTCTAAATAGAATACAAAATAGGGCTAGGGATGTGGTTTAGTGATTGAATGCACCTGAGTTCAATCCCCAGTGCCCCCCCCCACCAAATGAAGTAAAATAAATGAATTGGTATATCACATTCAGTGGCCAGAAGAATCAATATTTTTATGATGTTAAATTTTCAGTTGACCTACAATTTTAACAAAGTCACAAACTCATAGCATGTGTTTTTGTTTTTAGAAATTGGCATGGCATTTCTAAAATTCATATGGAAATGCTAAGGAGCTATTGTAAATTTAAATATTTAAAGAAACTTATAAAGAAAAAAATGAATGACTAATATTACCTGGTTTTAAGTTCTTATTAGAAAGTGTAATAATCAATACTGAAGTGTTATTCATCCATAGAGATAAATAACTCAGTGGATCAGAAATCCAAAAATAGATTCATATAAATGAAAAATGGACTACTGACAAAGGTGTATAAATAATTTACTGGAGAAAAGACCACCATTGTAAAGAAATGATCTGAATAACTGGATACTTACATGCCAAAACCAAAACACAAAATGGGTCATAGATCGAAATGTAAAACTTAAAACCATAAAACTTCTAAAAACAAACAGATCAGTTTGGCTATAGAATTTGGATTCTTCTTCCTATTGTATTTATTTTTTGTTCTGCAACTCCATGTGGTTTCCTGAGATGCATGGAAGTAGGGAAACACATATTTTCCTCAAAAAGACACATCAAAGAGAAAACTTCAGACCAATATCTCTAATGAACATAGATGCAAAAATTCTCAATAAAATTCTAACAAATCAAATACAAAAACATATCAAAAAGATAGTGCACCACAATCAAGTGGGATTCATCCCAGGGATGCAAGGTTGGTTAACATATGAAATCAATAAATGTAATTCATCACATTAATAGACTTAAAGATAAGAATCATATAATCATCTTAATAGACGCAGAAAAAGCATTTGACAAAATACAGCACTTTCAAGTCCAAACCACTAGAAACATTAGGGATAACAGGAACATATCTCAAAATCATAAAGGCTATCTATGTAAGCCTAGGGCCAACATCATTCTAAATGGACAAAAATTGAAGGCATTCCTTCTAAAAGCTGGAACAAAACAGGGATACCCTCTTTCACTACTTCTATTTAACATGGTTCTTGAAAAACTGGCCAGAGCAATTAGATGAAAGAAATTAAAGGGATACGCATAGGAAAAGAAGAACTCAAATTAGCACTATTTGTTGATGATATGATTCTATACCTAGAAGACCCCCAAAAAAACTCCACCGGAAAACTTCTAGAACTAGTAAATGAATTCAGCAAAGTAGCAGGATATAAAATCAACACCTATAAATCAAAGGCATTTTTGTACATCAGTGACAAATCCTCTGAGAAGGAAATGAGGAAAACTACCCCATTCACAATAACCTCAAAAAAAAAGATACTTGGGAATCAACTTAATGAAAGAGGTGAAAAATCTATACAATGAAAACTACAGAACCCTAAAGAAAGAAATCAAAGAAGACCATAGAAGATGGAAAGATCTACCTTGCTCTTGGATTGGCAGAATTGATATTATCAAAATGACCATACTACCAAAAGCACTCTATAGATTTAATGCAATTCTGATCAAAATCCCAATGGCATTCCTCATAGAAATAGAAAAAAAAAATCATGAAATTCATCTGGAAAAATAAGAGACCCAGAGTAGCTAAAGCAATCCTTAGTAGGAAGAGTGAAGCAGATGGCATCACTATACAAGACCTTAAACTGTACTACAGAACAATAGTAACAAAAACAGCATGGTATTGGCACCAAAACAGACTGGTAGAGCAATGGTATAGAATAGAGGACACAGAGACTAATCCACAAAATTACAATTATCTTATATTAGACAAATGTGCCAAAAACATGCATTGGAGAAAAGATAGCCTCTTCAACAAATGGTGCTGGGAAAACTGGAAATTCATATGCAACAAAATGAAATTAAACTCGTGTCTCCCACCATGCACAAAACTCAACTCAAAGTAGATCAATGACCTAGGGTTTAAACCAGAGACCCTGCGTCTAATAGAAGAAAAAGTAGGTGGAGAAAGTCCTAACAATGATCTAAAAAAGAACCTGAAGACTCTGAGGAAAAACTTGCCCTGTATTACAATTTGAATTGGGGCACTCCACACCTACATTAAACTTTTATCTTTAAAGGGGAACATTCATTTTGTTAGTGTCTAAGGCAGTACCTTGCTAATAGTTGGCAGTCAGTGAGTTCATTTCTGGGATAAGGTTAAAAAAATCCTACACCCAGTATTGAAGAAAACTTGGACTGACAAGGATGACTTCATTCTCATGGAGGAGAGGCATTATCTTCAACTCCCAC
This sequence comes from Marmota flaviventris, assembly GCF_047511675.1. NCBI lineage: Eukaryota > Metazoa > Chordata > Mammalia > Rodentia > Sciuridae > Marmota > Marmota flaviventris. Next base: position 55,828,103 of record NC_092499.1, on the reverse strand, counting down.
AAAGAAAAGGAAAGATGATTTTTAAGCTTGGGGTAAGCTAATAAAAAGTACAGTAGAACTTTAAGGGGAAGTTGACCAGTGTGATTAGGCTGTGTTTGCTGAGTGGCACTCACTGTAATCAAACTCCTACCCTTCTCCAGACAGTGGGAAATATGGCACTATCTTTCTCAAAGAAGGTCAAAGGGAAGGTTCTTAGGTCCTTGAGGAAGACAAGCCTGAGTCAAGAAGAGGCTGAGAGAAGATTTATATCACAAAGGGGCAGCTAAAGAATTTACCGTTGAAAGTTTTCTAAAGAAGGAGCTATATAGGGAGGGAGAGGTCTGGGGTCTGAAGTCTCAGAAAAACCTGTCTAGGGTTTACTTAAACTGAGGAAAATTTTAAGTCTGTCCATCAACAGATTAAAGGGTCTATTACCTGGAAGTCTAGAACATTTAACCGTTGATCTTTTCCACAAATGTACATTTTACTCCACAAACACAAAAATAAAGATTAATGTAGATCTATTATTTTGATGAAAGTAAAAATTCAGAAGATGGGTCTGTGGTATCTTTTCATATAAAAAGCATGTAATTTTTACTTTTTTTCTAAGTACCTGGAATACTGCTGCCTATTATTGAAGACAATTTGCTCTTTTATATTTGCTTAGCAGTGGCTCTATTTGAGCCCCATTATTGTGATTTAGGGTGATTTGGTTTTGTGATGATGATGATTTTCTTTTGCTAGCTAAAGGTACTTTACCTTTTTTTTTTTCACTTTTTATATATCCTACTAATTGTTCAATACATTTGGCTTTATAATGAATTCAAAAGATTATAAAATATTTTGTTGATTTTTACATGTACAATGTTGCAAATTACACATTAATGAATTTCAATATTTTTATGCTTCATTTTGCTAAATGATATATCATGCTGAACTATATATTCTGATAACAGTAACTTTATCACTGCTAACATGGTTTAATATATTGTTCTACATGTCACTTTTATATGAAAAACATGAATTTATTTGAAATGTTTGCATTAATTCTATCAATTTCAGAGATTAAATATAGGCATTGCTGGTTATATACAACCTTTGTCACTTGTAACTGTGGAGATTTCAAGGTTGACCTTAAAGATAAAGTATAGATGGAGCAGAGGCTGCTTCCTGGTACTAGTATTTTAGAGGAGTCAGGGTGACCCAAGGTAGTCAAACCCATCCAGGCACATGAATAGGTAAGACTTGTTTGCAAACCATGAGAAAGACTGGGGAAAAGTTTGCAGAAGAGGTTCTGCTAGGATAAACATTTCCTGAGCTGAAATTTCTTCAGGGTTTTATTAGCTCAGTTTGGAACTTGCTTCCACAAAGAAAAAGGTTCTGCTATAATGAACTTAGTGATAAGAAAGTAATACAAGGAATATTTCTTTCATAATGATTTTTTATACATGTTGCAATGAATTGAAAATAAAAACAAAGAGCCTACAAGCAGTTAAATCTAGGGACAGAGTTTCAGCCTCAATATTGCCACTACCCCAAGACTGCTGGGCCCTGCCTGCCTATCCACTGCCACCTGCTGCTGACACAGAACATCCAATCAGAGATAAAAATATGTATCCAAGAAGGCCAAAGGGGACCAAAGGGCTGATGATATGCTCACAAAGCGGCTACATGAGTAACTAAGGAGCTGAATATCCAATGAAGAGAGGAATCTTCTCTAAGATGCTTCTGTGAATGTTAAGGAGCTTGTAGGCCATCTTCCAGATTCATCTCAAGTATTGGGTAAATGAGGGAAGGTGCTGAGAAAAATAGCAGATGAGTTCAGGATGCAGAGAGAAAATGGAAACTGATCTCAGAGATATCTGCAAATGATGTATGGTCTCTCTTGGGAGAGATATTGATCCCCAGTGCTCACAAAGAGCAAAATCTTCTGTTTGAAAATGAGAGGAGACTACTCTCGTTACTTGGCTCAGGTTACTGCTGGTGATGATAAGGAAGAAATTGTGGATCAGTCATGACAAGCATACCAAGAAGCTTCTGGATTCAGAAAAAGGAAAATGCACCAACTCATCTTATCAAACTGGGCTATAATTTCTCGGTTCTACCGTGAATCTGAACAACTTCCAAAGACTGCTTTTGTTTAAAGATAGTTTTGATGAAACCATTGCTTAATTTGATGTATTAAGATTCATACAAAGATAGCATACTGGTAATGCGACTACAGTGAAAAAAATTTAATATCTTTCACAATGAATATTTATTAAGATGAAACTGAAGCAGGAGGAGAAAATTAATTAGTCTTTCAAATTTTGTTTGTTTTATTCTAAAACTTACATGGGTGGACCTTTTGTCATCTATCCTGTCCCACAAATGATTTTATTGTTGCTTTTGTTTATGATTTATGACAGGTGGGTGTATATTGCTTTTGTTTGAATTTCTATTTTACTCTACATGTTTTTTATGTTTAATATTAGAGGAATGTAGCTGAGTAACATTTACTGAGTTATCTGTTTTTATCTTGAGGTGGTCAATATGGGCATGGGAAATTTTTATACAAGCTTGGTGTTCAACAGAGTACCTTTGCCACATTGCAGCATCATAATAGTAACATAGTACATGGTGTTAAAACTGCTTATATGCCTGAGAAAAGTACCCATACATTGGTTGTTCTGGTATGGGATGAAAGGGATAATTGGTTCCAGTCACAGATACAATTTATTATGTAGACTTTACTGTCTGGAGTACTTAGATAGGAGTAGACCATGAATATCTACCCACATTGAGCCATGTGCATCTGTGGAATTCACAATTTCAGCGAGCATATCTGACTATAGCTACATAATTGTTCCTTCAGACAAAGTTGTGACCCAATTTTGTCTAGAGGAAAGGCAGAAATGATTGACATTCCATTATTTTTCAAGAAATCTGTTATTTTCTTGTCTTTGCAACACCAATTGTATTTATATTTAAATATCTTAAATACAAATATAAGAAACCTAAGGACAAATGTACAAATAAAGATGCAATAAGATGAATTTGTTTTTATTCATTACTTCCTATATATCAAAGGAAGCAATAGAATAAAGTTCCAAAGTATTTAACTTTCTTAAAGTTTTTTTTTTCTTTTGTAAGACTTTTTTTTGGTACTTACCAAATATGCATGTGCTATAAAAGCAGTTAACAGGGAAATAATTTGAGATGGTAGCTCGTTTTGTTTAATGTACTATGAAATTTCCATGAACAATCCAACCATAATTTTTAAGAACAAATGTATTAAGTTGAATGAATTTTTTTAACAGAAACAGTTAGAAACATATACTTTTGATTTTTAACTTTAGTTAATTTTCTTTTTCTTCAGTTTATTTTAATATTAGCACATATATTTTGTTCTTTAATTTCAGTGTTTAATTGAGTAGGTACTCCCATCAAGTTTTTCCTACTTTCAGGATGTTCTTTGAAATGTGACTGATTTTACTATGTATTTTTCAATTCTATTTCCTTTGCTGTTGTGATAGCTTATGTGTGTGTGTATATATATATATATATATATATATATATATATATATATACACACACACATATGTATATATAATTTTTTTAGTTATAGATGGACACAATATCTTTATTTTGTTTACTTATTTTTTTTCTATGGTGCTGAGGATCAAACCTAGTGTTTCATATATGCAAAGCAAGCCCTTTGCCATTGAGCCACAATCCCAGCCCTAGTTTATATCTTGAATGTCCCTGAAAGGCTCATGTGTTGAAAGTTTGGTCCCAATCCTGTGGTACTATGGAGAGGTAGTAGAACCTTTAGGATGTAGGGCCTAGTGGAAGGAAGTTAGATCACTGGGGGCATGCCATTACCAGGGATATTGGAATCCTGGCCCTTCCTTTCTTTCTCACATTGTTTCTTGATCAAAATATACAGCTTCCTGTACCACAAACTCCCACCATGATCTATTCTGCCACCCAAAGCTGTAGGGACAAGTGACTATGAACAAAAACCTCTGAAATTGTGAGACAAAATAAACTTTTCTTCCTTTAAGTTTATTATCTCAGGTATTTTGTCACAGTAATGGAAAGCTAACAACTCTATTTAATGATTTATAATGCTTTAAAATTTGACCTATTAATTCTGACAAATAATTTTATTATTGTTTATATATGACTCCCAAATTGTCATGTTCATTGGTGAGGAGCTGAACATATGAATGTACTAGAATATATTTAACAAATAAATGCTAGATAGTTAAACCAGTACAGTGTTTAGAGCTTTAGAAGATACATATGCCTTTTTAACTGAAGCCAGAATATTAGTAGGAGCAGCTGCTGGAGAAGATACAGAGTTTGATAGGTCAGTGATCTCATGATGGTTATTGTTCCAAACTGAAATCAGAATATAGAATGAAAAGTTCTGTCCTAAGCATATGATCTTATTACCAGAGGTGACTGAGAGGCAAAGAATGACTGATTAGAAGCAATAAAGATAGCTAGCATCATAATATTTTGAGTAATAACTTTCTGAACTATAATTCATATGTTTAAATACTTATTGACTGATTAGCAGTCTTGTGTTTGAATAATAGTTTTTTTTTTAATCTTGCAAGTTATTGGGGGGAATATCTTTAAATTGTATTTGAATAAATTCATCTATTATTTATAATAATGTATAGAAAAAGCATACATTATTTCACATTTTAATTTATAGTTGAAGAAGAAATAAAGATCGCAGGGTTTTAGCAAATCAAAGAACAGCTTTTACTATAGATTATTATTGGATTTGCCTTATAAGAAAAATAATCTTACAGTGAAAATATGTATATATATGTGGGATACTGAACAGATAAATGGACAGTGACTATGCTGCACGTAAAAAGAGAATTCTGATCCACATCGTCTGTGGGAAGCAGACTTGGAAGCCAAACCATAACCTCTGTAGAAGTCAGGCTCAAAAAGGCCAGGACTTGATCAGTAGCTGCCTGCTTCCTTAATTTGTGCCCTGCCTCTAACTTCAGACCAACTGGAGAAAATGAAATATGCTTCCCTAAAACCAATCACAAATTCTGCCACACTTCTAGTAAAAAACCAGGCTTCAGCTTTCCTATGTCAGCAACCTCCAATGTGGGCACACCTGAAGGCTTCCCCTTTATTTCCAATTAAAGATTTTACAGTCCCCTGACTGTATTTGAATCTCTGCCAAATGAAAGCAATGGTGAGTCCCCGACTATAGCTAATTCCAAATAAATAGCCTTTGCTTATTCTCATTTGGGTGGTCTTCATTTATTCCCGTATCTGGAAATATAAATGTATGGCACGTCAAAAGTTCTAAAACCCAAACAATCTTATTTAAGATTTTTAAATAACAATTTCAGGGTTATAAATGACTCCAAGTTCAATAATCTCATGACAGACTGTAAAAATCTGGTGAGTCTCTCAGCTAGATATTAAGAAGCAGTCAATTCTAATTTAAACATTAGCTTGCCAGTCATTTTTTGATTTTGCAATATAGATTTCACATTCATACTTTGGAAAGTAACTGAGATCATCATAAAATTATTTTAATATATAATTTATAGTGGTCCTTTCAGTCATTAACCCAGGATCAGACCTGATAATTTAAAGTTTTATCCAGAAAAGAATTTTGACTTTCAGTTAGTTGGAGAGGAATATCCAATATTTAGATAAGAAATTCAATTATCTTTTCACAGAAGCCATGATGATTAGAGTTCAGAGAGCCAGAGGCACTATGCTGTTTCATTTTAATGTATAGTTGAACTGATTCAATTTTCAAGTATTTTATATATATATATACATACATGTATATATATATATAAAATTTTAAGAACATGCTCTGCCTTAAAAGCTATAAACTCACAATATTATATTAATATTTTTTTCAATTAAATATATTGTTAACTAATACATAAAATTTATCCTGTAAAATATCAAAAGGCATTAACTTTGTAAAATCTCCCTGGAGTTTTCTTCTGGATTATTATTTACTTGTATTCAAATGCAAATTGTAACAGTCAATTAGCAACTTTTTTTGAAACCTTAATATTAGAAGCAAAAATGAAAAAAAAAAAAAAAAAAAAAAAAAAACACCTGGTAATGCATTTCCATCAAGAAAACTAGAGATTCACTAGTTTTTCTATTCCTTTCTTCTCTTCTCAACAATAATAGATGCAAGCACTTATGTGGATCAATAAAGGCTGTATCGATGCCCAAAGTCAATCTGTGGTTTTACCTTGAGAATAAATTAGAAATTTTAATGAGTTTGACTAGTAGCTGGTAAAAATGCCAATCTTTTTGTCAATGATATTGGAAATAGAGATTTGGTCAAGTTTCTCTAGTTTTATGTAGATAAATTAATTAAATAAATATGTTTTAACTGTTTTGGTCTAATGAATGAAAACAGTGAATAAAGTCTAAGTAATAAGAGTAAAATAAAAGAAGAAGGAAATCACATACACATAAGGGGTTCATATGCAAGTTCACTGGTCTGTAACCAGAGGTGATGGAGAGGCAAAATTTCAAATAAATGTACTTAGCCTACTGAGCAGTAAGTTTATTTTCCTCATGCCTTCCTTTAATTACGTGGTTCCTTAGATCTGTGGGTTAGTACTTGTCTCTCTGAGGTCCTCTACTTTGACTTTGCTTTCAGTACGTACCTGAGAGCAAACCTCACATTTTAAGCCCATCTAGATTGGTATCTATGGGTAGAGCATGACCTATATTTTGTTTTCAGGAATTTGACTTTAAAGCTATATTTATTATATTATTGCTTTTTGGAATCATTATCTTTAATTGATTTATAATAGGGACATATGTATTATTCTTATGAATGTGTTGAGTGAACCAGTTTTGAAGAGTTACAAATTGTAAATCCAGGAAGCAAGAAATTGCTAATGAAATGAAACAATGTCCAAAGTATACATTCTTTGTTGAATAGATGATGATTCCATTCTGCATGGAAATAGGTGTTCATTGAGAATAATTCAAGTACTCCATTAATGTTTCCTTTATTTGTGGAGAAGAATGGAAACATGGTCATCCTCTGCTTTTTAAAGGGGATATTAGTTCTGTGATTGTTCTTTTGATCAAATTAACACATAAATCAAAGTATTTAGTAAATGACTGATTATATCATGGTCAATCAGCAAAATGTTGCTCATAATATCTGAAACAATATTGTGTGATTATGGAAATATCAATTAGGACAGATTGATTTGGTTAGTCATTCACATATAGAGTTAGAGTTCCTGGAGCAAAGGATCCTAAAAAAATAGTTTTGCACTACATAGTGTTGTGTTTAATACCTCTTTTCATTGAAAAATTAGTTTAAAATAGTTTGTAGTGAAACATATGTTAGCGAGTTGAACTGTGGATCCCCAGATATGTCTAAATCCTGATTTCTACAATATGTGAATGTGAACTTATTTGGAAAAAGGGTCTTGCCAGATGTAATTAAGTTAAGAACATGAAAATGAGAGCATCCTAGATTATCCAGCTGGGCCCTAAATCAAAGGAAATCTATCCTTATGAGAAACTTGAGATAAAGCCAGATGAGATGGAAGTGGAGACTGGGGTGATGTGTCTATAGCCAAAGCTCTCAAGGACTGTCTGCAGCCAAAAGTTAGGAGAGAGTCATGCAGTAGATCGTCTCAGAAACCCAAGAGGGAACGGATCCTGTCAACACTTGATTTTGGGTTTCTGGCTTCCAGAGCTGTGAAAGGATAAAATTCTATTCGTTTAAGCCAGACATTTTGATAATTTGTTAAGGCTACTCTTAATAAAGGAAAACACTATGCATGAATTAATGTCTCAAAAAATGAAAAACTAGTAAAACAAAAGTAGTTATAGTATATTCATTTGATAAAAGTTAAGTAGAGGATTGACTCTAGATTATGAGTCATCCCTACATTTATTTTACATTGATATTCACAAACTTAAATAAAATTTATTGAATTTGGAATAGCTTTGATTTTGTTATGTCTCAATAGCTTTGTAGATAAAGGAATGGTGTACATGGATAAAGAGGAGTCAAAACATTTCAGAAAACAATTAAAGATGAAAATTAAAATTGGAAACCAACCACCTAATATATTTAGGGAAAAGTCTATTGAAACCTAAGAATTTTGAGTAAAAATCACTTGGGAACTATTTAAATGCTGAGGCTGAGTATGAAATGTGTGAGCCACATGATGTCAATTGCTGTGACATCAAACTGTCAACACTGTAGCAGCAACATTCATGCACAGGCTGTTTCAGTCAATGATTGTGTGATCAGTAGTTGCATCATATAGGTAGTAATTATTATAAATCAAGTCAAAAGAATTACATCATATTTTGGGGAAATATTTTTTACTCTAAAGTTAGAGGACTCATAGAAAAATTCTCCTAACTGGTTTACTTAAACTTACCAAAGTTATCTATTTAAAAGAGCAACTGACATAATTTCATTCAGATATTTGAACCTCTTAAAAATGTATTTTAGAACATGAATAAGTAATATTTCCCTAAAAAGAATCTCTATATAAATTATACAGAATTTACTGTCATTACCAACAATTATCATAATAAATTTATGTGTATACATGCCAGAATTTTAAACTCTTCATAACTCCAAAGAAGACAGAATTCTCATTAAATAAACAAAATGTGGCATCAAGCCGAGCGAATGAAAAGAATTAAAACTTCACTTTGGATAAATGTCTAATTAATCATTGTTGACTAATTAATTCAATCCTTTTATTTCTAGTCTAAGCTTTTCTAACTTGATATTAGAACATAAAATAAATGGAGTTTCAGAAATAAATTTTGAAAGATGCTATGTCAAAGTAAAGGTTATCTCCTGATGAGATTTTTAATTAATTAGAGGAAAGTTCAATGGAGGTGTAATATGAAGAAAATTCATTGTAAATGTTTCATAGTACTGTAATTTATTCTGAAATGTTACTGAGTAGAAAAAGAACAATATGAAAATATACTTTAATAAGTGAAGTTTCTATTCACCAAAACATTGTATTTAGCTCACTCTGTAAATTTTTATTGCAGATGAAACTAGGTATGTAAGAAAAGTATCAGAGGGCTGGGGATGTGGCTCAAGCGGTAGCGCGCTCGCCTGGCATGCGTGCGGCCCGGGTTCGATCCTCAGCACCACATACAAACAAAGATGTTGTGTCCGCCGAAAGCTAAAAAAATAAATATTAAAAATTCTCTCTCTATCTCTCCCTCTCTCTTTAAAAAAAAAGAAAAGCATCAGAGACATTTGTTTTATTGCTCTACAAGTTGAGTTTGAGTCCTTGTTCTACAACCTACAAGACTGAATGCAGTAACACATGTAAAGCACATCACACAGTAAATGAAACAAGATACCCCAAAAATGTTACTTATTGATTTAAAATTTTATTTCTTCTTCATTCATGTTTAACAGATTTTTAAAATGTTTTTCTGATTATCATCCATTCTCTTATTTTAAAATATGAAATAAATTTGAAAGGCTTAGTGGGTTTAAAAGTATCTATTGCTTATTGAAAATGTGTATCTTTTTACCCTATTATTTAGAAAACTGACATTTAATGGAGTTCATGTATATTCCTATATGATAGGATAAATAGCTGGCTATTCCAAATATTTTCCTGAGTGATGTTAACGTCACAATGTGGATACTTGTAAATACCTTTGTCTTAAGTTCCCCACTGTCAATCTCTCTTAACCTTTGTCTTCATGTAATTTCAACTATCCAGTCCCATGACCACTCATTAGGATTACCATCATTTAGAAGTGCTGTTTTTCTAAAATTGTTAATCATGGCGTATCTTATTTGGCAACCACTTTCACTACTGTTTTCCTATTTAACTGCATTTTTGATCTTGAGGAGATGCCTGGAGCTTTGATTAATCACTTATTTATTTATTTCTGATTTTTTTTGAGACTTTCTTGCCTTCATCATATGGTAAATATGAGTCAACACCTTTTCTTTCAATCAATACAAACACAGTACAATCTAATTAAGGGGGGGGGGGAACATGAAATGCTAACTAATGGAATATCAGGGATTTAGCTGATCTTCACAGAACACTGGAAACAAATGGCTTGGTCGATAAAGGTGACTGATGGGTTTACCAGATGGGAAAACAAATTAAGATATTTTTATCATATACAAAAAAATTGAAGGCCTATTTAGAAAAGCAAACAAATAACCCCAAAAGAATTATGAAAGAGTCATTTTTTAAAAATTTAGGTAGAGAAGAATTTTTTAAACAAAGTGCAAATATTTAATATATTTTTACCAACCTAAATTATATATATGTGTGTGTATGTATATCTACATCTGCATCTACATCATCTCTATCTATGGATAGGTTTGATTTTAGGTCTTCTCTTTTTGTCTTTGCTACTTCTGCCTAGTATCACTGGGCTATCTGTTAGAAACACGATAAAAAATGTTGAGTCCACCTGTCTCAGGTTATCCTTCATATATTTAAGGCATCATGCTCTTTGAAAAAAATGTTTTCATCTTGAGTTGAACATTTTCATGACACCCCATGAAAAATAAAGCTTATAGACAGAACTGGCTTTAAAATCATATATCAGGCAGTGTTTGTCTTCACTAAGACCTATAAGGTTTCCACACTGCTGCCAGTGATTACTGATACCACTGGTTGGTCCCAATGATTGTCCCAGATGAAGGAAAACCTTTTTGCCACAACATTAATTAGCTTCTGTATCCATACTACATTCACTGACCATAAGAGACCTATTCTATCATTTTTTCCATTCTTTGTGTTTGTATTTCTTTTTTAAATTGAAAGCGCTTAAGAATAAGGGAAATCTATATTTTTTTGTGTCAACATTTGTCCTACTGAGTGCAGTAGCTAATATTCATTATGTGTTCTCAGAATTTACTTAGAACATTTCAAAATACCCTATTAAGTAGATATTATTATTACCCATATTTACATATGAGGATACTGAGGTATATTCCAAGAGTGGTGAAGAAGTTTTTCTCAACCCATAGTAAGTGTTGGAACCAGGATTTGAACCAGGACAGTATGTCTGAAGTGCTCACTGTGATAACTACTATGGAACAGTACCTTCTACAGGCTAACACAGGAACTCTAATAGCTCAACATACTTTCTCTAGACAGTTGACCTGTGCCTCTGTTCTTATCTGTCACCTAGAAGTTAAATCTAGTATCTTCTGTGCCTCAAAACTTTATTTTGAGCTGCAGCATACAGCTATACTGTATGAAGCACTTTTACCAAGTCAAATTTAACTGTCCCAAACTGAGTTCATCACCTTTTACTCAAAGCCCTGACTTCTCTTGTGATCCCTCGTTTACTAAGTGGGATCATTGCATATTGATTTTCCCAAACTAGAGATCTAAGCTTACTCATAGATTCCCCCTGTTCCCATGTGGTACCACCTCCAATTAATTTCAAAGTTCTATAAATCTGCTTCTTCAATATCTGCCTAATCAACCCTTTTCTTTCCATTTTCACTTACTGCAGGTTTTCATCACTTTTTACTTAGAATTTTAAAGGTCCAGCATCAGAAAAGTCTTGTACTTAATTCAACATTGCTCCATTCCAGTGGATTAACTTTGGCATTGGTAAAGCCCTTTCCAAAATGCAATCGTGTTTGTCTCATGTATCTGTTTAAATGTTTAAATGTGTCCCCATCTCCTTCAGATAAAAGACAGACTCAAACAAAGTCCCTCATAACCTGACTTTGTTTACCTTTCTAGCCTTATGTATTGACATACATTCTTAGGCAACCCACCATTCGCTGTTTTTCTCAGCCTAGGACAGATTTTCTTGACAAAGTCTTGTCTGTTTGTTGAAGATTAACTGAAGTATCCCTTTGCCTTGTAATTATTCCCTACAGCCATCTACACTTTGAGATCTGATTAATTTTCCTCTTTATAGATACATCTATATCTTTTCTATGTAACTCTTAGCAGCATAGTAATGGTTGATTTTTACTTTTAAGTCTATTTTTCCTGGTAGCCTCTTCTTGATGAAGAGTAACACGCTTGTCCCAGTATTTAGCATAGTGCCTGGTAAACAGTGGCCCTCCAGCTGTTGAAAATCTATACATAATTCCTTCCAGACTATTAACAGAGAAGAGAAGGCATAGGAACAGAATGTGAGGTCTCTCCTACATGCTGGTTCTCACTGTTTGAGAAATTGCCTAGAGCATGGTGCTCATAGAATTTTCAAGGCAACTTTTGGGCTCATAGGAAGTATGGAGAAATATGTTACTGATATTTACCATGGGCTTGGAGTGCATGGGGAGAAATGGTATGTGGCCTGCTCTGATACTATTCCAGCCATGTTTTTCATTAGGATTTGCCTTCAGATAGAAAATCCTTAAAGATTATAAAGACTTTAATGCTCTTTGAAGTTAGTTCTTCATAAATAATAAAATTTTGGGGAATTATTCCTTTTCACATTGTATCCCTGCTTCAAAAAGTAGGAAGTAAGGTTGAGGGTATAGCTCAATTGTAGAACACTTGTCTAGAAGCACTTCTGAGCCCTGGGTTGAATTCCTAGCACCAGAAAAATGAAAAAAACAAAAGTGCATTGTAGTAGTTAAATTCCAGGGTAGGGGCATCAGGGAGTGTTAGTTTGCAATTCAGTATGCAATTTATTATTTGGTTGACTTTGGACATGTCGGCTTCAGTTTCTCAACTTAGAAGTGAGGTTAATGATAGTACAGCTAGTTTTACCATAATTCTTTTGTTTCTCTACAAGAATAGTTAGTTTCACACAACTGTGTACTCTTTAGAGACTTAAACCAAGCAATAGAGCATCATAGGCTAAAGCTATTCTGGGTACCATTGGTATTACATAGAGTGGGCCTTTGCTTCTGCATTTATATAGTGCATAATGTAATTGATACACTATGGTAGGGAATTTAAATGCAAGGCACTATTTAGGTTCTTTATGCATATGCTGAAATAATGTATATACAAGCCTTAACAGAGTGTATAGAATGATAATAAGCATAATTATAATCTTCACAAAAACTAAATAGAGAAAGTAGATTTGAAATTGAGATATATGTCAAACTGCCAAAATTTTTAAACACTTTGTAAGTGACATATATATTCTCGGTTAACTTCAATACTAACTAGTGCATACTTAAGCCCAGGTAACAATTATAAGACCATGAACTAGTTCCAAATGTTAGCAAAGGACCACTCAGAATAGTGTTCCGATTAAATTATTATATGATAATGTGTGTTTCTATGAAGTGTTTTTCCAGAGACTGACTTGGGGATGTAAGCTGGTCATTGTGGAAACTTCATTCTGTGATTACTAGGAACAGGGTTATATAGTCATTTCACATGGTAGTCAGGATTTTAAAAGACTATGAAGGTTCCAGAAGAATTCAGATTACTGTTAGATAAGAGAAAAAATTGGATTTTACTTAATAGGGGGAAAAGAAAGCAACTTTAGGAAATCTGGACCTAGCCTTGACAACCAAATTTCAACTACAATGGGGTTTAGCTTGATGCGACTCAGCCAAGCTGAACACTTGACTATGTGGACGCTGAGCTGATGACGCTTCACAGCCAAGTGTTGAAACCAAGCTTCTCAAAGCAACAATAATGGGTGTTTAGCAGCTCTTTTATTTCTTTTTATCATTGTTAAAAGAATATTAAAGTAAAACCATGGAAATAAGACTCATCTGTATAAGCACATATAAGTAGGGATTACGCAGAGATGAGTTATCTCAGAGTGTTTCCACTTGTAAGCATTTGAATATGATTCTTAGTCACTTATCCCAAGTTAAATTTGATTGCATTGGGATCAGGCTTTTATCCTTTATTTTCAATAACAAAAATCATCCCAGCAGTATGATAGCTACAGCAGCCCTGGAAATTAAGCATTTTGTTGAGGGGAAGAAAAGTCTCATAAGTGTTTCAGTTAAGTTTTTTTTTTTTTTTTTTTTTTAAGGAACCACCAAACTTATTTTCATCTTAGCATTTGATGGTTTTAGGACTACTGGGCCATGCAGCAGTGGCTAATTTAAAGTTCTAAGTGAGTTTAAACCAGCATGTATTTTTCATCACACATAGGTTAAAAGGTTTTTAAAGTATTCTACTTATTCATAGGTGGCTGGAATCCAGTAGGATTCCATATCTGCCACAACTTCAGCAAATATCATTTTCAATTTGGCCCTGTAAAGGGCAGCACTAGAAATTCTTTACACTTTTCCTATGTAGAAATAGACTATGAATTTTATGGCACCTTTAGCTGTGAATTTTCCATTTCTTGGCTCTACATCTTCATTTTAATATGCATTGCTGTTCTTATATTTGTGTGCTCAAGGAATACTAAATTCCTGGAAGACTGAATAATATGGGTCATTGTAGTTCCTTTAAAACTTGGACTACTTGCCCAGTGTATGATCTCCTGACCATGAATAGAATGAGCATAGTTTTTACTACTTCATGTAAGTCATAGTAGATTAATTATTACAAAAAAATACTATTGGTGGTCTTGCTGCCATATATGAACATGCAGCCTCTATTATCTAGTCAGGGCATTGTACTGATGAAACTACTGCCTTTTCATTCAAAACAAGCATGGTTTTACAAATAGAAGCATGTGAAAGAGGAAAAAAAAATGATGTCAAAAATAGAAGGTTCCTTCATTTAGCCATGAGACACTGCTATCCCCTGATGTCTTACATAAAGTCTGCAGTCTCAGACCTACTGTGGATAAATAATGACACATTATCAGAACCACAGCACTGAGTTAAAATGGTCAACGTCAAACTAATTCTGCCTTACCAGGTACTTCTTCTCATTTACAATACTCTTTTAAAAATAAAAAAGGGTCCATAAATTCATATGTGTATATAATGGGGATGATATACAATTGTACTTCACACTGAATGCAAGCAATCTGTCAAAAAACAAAGCTAAATTCTGAGTAATAAAATTCTCCACATGATTGATACTTTGCATTAAAGTATGAGTTGAAGAAAGCAATTTTGTTTATGAGGAAGTCTTGGCTTGGTACATTTTTCATGTCACATAAAGATGGAAATCTTACCTTATGGTAGTAGATTGCAGTTATATTTCAGTTTCTGTAATTGTAGGACACATCTGTTTTAAAATAAGAAGAGTTTTCTTCTGATAAGAATGAGCTCATTTTAATATGTTTCTTTCTTTCAATGCACATCACACTCTCCCTTTCTTTCTTCTCAGGTTAACTCTTTTGTGATCCTCTACTTCACTGTAGTTTGGTAAATGGATTTTCAGAGTTCCCCAATTACTGTCAGTTTGCCGTTACTCCGTAGTATAAACAATGAGTTAAAGGTATAAAGAATTGAAGAAAACTGGATCAGCTTATTCTCTTTTTCTGTGTAGGGAAGAAATGAGTATTAATATTTTAAATCTGGTAAACTTTTCTAAGCATATTACTTACCAATTTCTTTAAAATAACTTTTAAGCGTAACTTCCTAAAAGTACACACTATTTTATAGTTTATGATATGATAATGCTTACTTACTTTTTCTTCATTAATCCTTTGAAGTAGGAATTAATGTTATTACTATTTTTATCTTACCATTTTATATACTAGGAAATCAAGGCTGAGTGAAGGTAAATGACCTGCTCAAAGCAGATAATCTCGCATTTAGTGCACTCAGTCTTTTGATGTAGTGGAATTCCAAATTTTTTCAATTCACTTACCTCTGATAAAATATGGGCAGACTAACTCTTGCCTTCCAGTTAATCTGCTTTGGCTATACCTAAGCTAAACTTAACCTATTCAAGCAGGTTGTATTTTCTTATTTTTTAGAGGCCAAATGAGAGAGGAAATTGGTATTTATTGACAGGGAATAAGAATTCTGTTACCTCTGAAATTAGAAATATGTTTTAATTCTGTAAAAAAAGAAATATGTTTTAAATATACATGTAATTAATATTTAATAAAATTGAGCAAAAATGGGAGTGTTGATGCTATAGTTGAAAATTTGTGAAAGTCCAGCAGTGTTGTCTCTCTTTGCACTTTGTACACTCTGCAAAAGTTTCTTTCTTAGGAGATTAGCTCATTTTGGATCTATTTAAGTGTCATTCAACTCTGCATTTCTCTGTCTGGTGTCACAACTTCATGTTTTCTTCAACCTTTCTGAATGCCTATGTAGTAGAGTAGTTCTAAAATTGTTCCCAATGATTCTTACCTCCAGAATTTCAAATTCCTGCTGAATTCCCTCTTCTTACATAAGCTGCCTCTACTGACAACTGCTCATGGATATTGCAAAAATATGGAATATCTCTTCTGAGATCGGGTTATAAATGGCTTTGACTTCATTGTCTTCCTCTTTGGCTAGAAGCTGGTTGTTATGTTGTGAGTGGCTCTAGAGATATCCATGTGGCTAGAAACGTTCCTTAGACTACTACACAGGGAACTGACTCATGCCAGTGACCACCAAACAAGCTTGGAGGCAGAGTGTACAACAGAACTTGGACATGACTGCTGAGTAGGTAAATATTTTGATGACCATACTGTGAGAGACCTGAGAGGGAAGACTCTGCTAATTTGGGCTTGGATTTCTTACCCACAGAAATTGTGAGATAATATATGTGTTTTGTTTTAAGTAGGCATGTTTTGTGAAAATTTATTATGTATCAATAGATAGCTATTACATCCTTATACTTCCATTCCTGTTTTAAGGTCTTCAGTATTTTTGTTGTCTTTCTGGAACGCTGGCCTCAGATCTCTACATGACTTTTTCTTTCTTTTCTTTCAAGTGTCACTCAAAATATCATCTTCTAGGGAGAACTTGCTTGATCATCCTTTTTTAATAGGACCCTCTTAGGTAGTCTCTGTCATGTCATTCTTTATCATTTGCATGAAGGCTCATATATGAAACTACCTTAATTTATTAATTTGTTGTTTATTAAGTTTCTTCCACCAGTTAAAATATAAACCTCACAACAGTCAAGACCTTTTCTTTCTTGGTCACCTTTAGTTGCCCAGTGTGGGATGCTACCCGTGAAGCTACTTGAGTGGTCTTTTACTCAGTACTGAGCCATGGGGGACTTAGGTCTCCCATTGGGAATGATCCCAGCATTCTCATGTATAGACTGCCCAAGGTGTGAGATCTCGGCCCCCGCTCTTCCAATGGAGGGTTTGGGCATAACCTGTTGGGAACTAGACAGCCCGCCCCCTACCTTATTTTGCACAGAACATTCCATGGAAAACCTTTGAAGTTTCCCCATATAAATAAAGCAAATGTGGGCTCTTATGTTACTTTCAGTTTAGAAGCTTGGGTAGTGGGCGGGAGCCCCAGTAAAGAGCATTCAACTTTGAGCTGAATCAGTGAATGAAAAAATTTTTCTTGGAGTTTTCTCTCTGGGTTCTTGTTATTGTCACTTCCTAAAATAAAGAAATGGCTCAGGGCCAGAACATTTGCTTTTTTTTTTTATCGCTATATACAGAAGGATTATTTCTTAAATATTTTGAACCTGCTGCTAATCTTCCTTCTGACAGCTGTTTCACTGTTAACTTCTCCATGTCCCAGCCATTTTCATCTTGCATAAAATTTGGTAAAAACAGAAAAGTTGATTCTTTGACATGTATTTCTTTGTAAAACTTTCTTTTCTCTGTGTTTTGAGCTTGTGCTTACCAATGTTGTGATAGAGCAATATGTTCTTTGTATTATTAAAATTCTTTTATTTTCTGGGTCATTTCTCTGTGAGAAGTGATAAAGTTCTTGAAAATGAAAATAAGAAAGATCTTCTCTCTCCCTTCCTGTGTTTCTCTCTCACACATTGATTCTCTCTCTCTCTCTCCCACCTCCCCCTCTACCCCCCTCTCTTCCTCCCTCTCTCCTTATTTGCTTTCTCTATTGGCTTCAGAAAAGCAGGAAATTCTAGCTTTGGGACCAAATTTGGTCTTTGGTTTATTTCATCCAGTTCTCAGAAATTTTTCTACTGTCCTGGATATAGAAGTTTATAAATTAAATACTTTTCTTGTTCTTTCATTTATTGTAAAACCATTTAGGATGAAAATTGCAGTAGTTGAAGAGTTATAAATAATAAGTTCGAGATCAAGAAAGCATTGGTAGTTGCAAACTAAAGTTGGAGCAAAAAAAAAATATATCAGAAATATTATTACCTACCTATCTTGTTCCCATATACTGGGAGCTGCATACGGAAACAAAACAAAACATACACCTTCATGCATACTGATATTTTCTGTTAATGACAATTATATCCTCAAATCAAAAGTATTTAACTCTCAGTGAGTTAAAAGTGATTAAATTTACAATCATACATTGCCTGATATTACCCATTATATTTAACTACTTGAATTTTTTGGGAGGGTGTACTGGGGCTTAAGCCAGGGGCACTTTACCACTGAGCTATATCTTCAGCCCTTTTTATTTTTTGTTTTGAGACAGGGTCTTGCCATGTTGTTCAGGGTCTTGTTCAGGTAGTTGATGCTGCTGATTTAGAACTCATAATCTTCCTGCCTCAGCCTCCCTAGTTGATGGATTATAGGCATGCATCACTGTGCAGCACCTACTTTTGAAGTTTTAAGTAAGGAACTTAAAAAGAAAATCTGTGAATAAGTTCAACACATACAATCCTATGTTAGTTCAATGTGTGTTTAGCCAAAGAGAGAGGGAAAGAGGGGAGTAATTTGGGTAAAGGGAAACGTCTGATAGGAAGATATAATTTTATCTTTTCCTCAGTCCTGAATGTCTATTTAATGATTTTCAATAGACTAAAGTCCTGTCAGTCTTTCCTAGTTAATAAGGAGTTCAGAATTCCCTTAAAGAGGGAAAATACAAAGGATATGTTATAGTATGGATCTCCAATGTCCCACAAAGGCCCATGTGTTAAAGGTGTGTTTCTCAACATGGCACCAGGGGGAGGTGGTGAGACTTTAAGAGGAGGGGCCTAGTGGGATGTCTTAGGTCATTGGGGGCATGCCCTAGAAGGGGACAGTGGAACCTAGCCCCGCTCCCCTTCCTATTTGTTATTTTCTGGCTTTAAGTTTAGCAAATTTGCTCTGCCATGTACTCCTACCATGATGTGATTCTTTGCTCCAGGTCCCAAAGTCCCAGGACCAACCACCTGTGCTCTGAAACCTATGTTCTGAAACCTCCAAAACTGTGAACCAAGAAAACTTTTCCTCTTCATGAGTGGATTACCTCAGGTGTTCTTTATGGTAGAAAGCTAACAAAAGATGGGGGAAAGTGAAATATTACAGTATGGTTACTGTATGCTAGATGATAAAATAGGTATATCAATGTACCGGTCTTATTTAACCTTTATATTTGTAAAAATTGCATTTTACCTTCTCTGAGTTAATACAATCCTGTCTTCTCTAATTATGCAACACAGCCTAGTCTGAACAACAAGGAAGATGAATGGTGCCTTTGTAACTTCAATAGCAGCGAGGACTTTAGCCTTTGGTTAGTTTATTTCCCTATGTACTCAGACAAGGTTTCAGGCTGACTGTTCTTTAAATTACTTACTTTTCCCTACCCTCACATCATTGTTAGTAGATTTTATGCCTTATTTCAAAGAGAAGTAGAAGCCCTCAGATATTACCTGCCTCATTATTTTCCTATCCCTCTCTCCACTCACTGCTTTGCTGTCTCCAACCCTTTCTGCCTCCTCTCCTTCTGTGAGGGAGGAATTTTAACTCCTTCTATGCTCTGGATTAGATACTGCCTCACCTTCTCAGAAACACTAAGCTATCGAACACTCGCCCTCTTTCATTTATCTTCAATGTATTTTTACCCTTCTTAATAGTTAAGCATGCAACATGCATCTTTCATTTTTAAATATAATATTTAAATGTCTTACATGTTTATACATTGTTTATGCTAATTTTATTAATTACAAATCCATAGAAAATAAGTGATTATTTTCCTGTCTACTCAATCATTCTTATCCTTTTATAAGCATACTATTATATTTTCCACCTCAAAACCACCCCCTATTATCTATTTCCAGCAACTTGCTCTTTTTTTTCTTCTAATTTCATAGAAAAATTCCTGTGAAAAGTGTTGTTAGTTTTGTTTATAATTTATTTCACTCATCCCCTCTTATCCACCTGTTGTCTCAAGACCAACAATCTGCATTTTTATCTAGCATTTATTTCTCAGTTGTGATATTTCTTGACATTTCAGCAATATTTGCTGTAGTTGATAGGTCTCTCCCTTGAGCTACTTTTCTTCTCTTTTCTGATGTGACACTTGTCTGATTTTCCCACGAACTCTCTGGTTTTGCCTTCTCACTCTCCTTTGCTGATTCTTTCTCATCTCCCTTACCTCTAGTGTGGGATTGATCAGGGATTACTACATGGATTTCTCGACTCTCTAAATTCACTACCTTGGGATTTTTTTTCAAGAGTCAGAGCTTTGAACATAAGCTAACAACTCCCAAATGAAAACCTTCAGCACAAATCTCTCTCCTGACCTCTATACTCACAGAGCTACCTACCTATCCTTCCCTCATTTATTTATGTAACATGTGTCATAAACTTCACAGGTTCACAGCCAAGCTCCTCTTAAGCCTCATTACTGAAATCTGTGCCTCTCACAGTGTTCCCTAGTACAGTATATGGCAAGTACCCTTTTATAGATCCCCAGGACCAAACCTTGCAGTCATCTTTCACTCCTCTTTCTCTTTCACTGATCATGTCTTGGACCCTGTTTTCAAAATATACAAAGGATATAAATTCTTACCTTACCTCCATAGCCATTCCATGCTGATCAAAATCACAATTATTTCTCATCTGAAATCTGTTAATTGTTTTTTCTCTGTATACCTCCAGCCTATATTCAACCAACACAGAAGCAGCCAGAAAAATGTGGTGAAACCCAAAGCAAATCATACTCAAAATAATCTGAAAGCTTTCCATTCCATTCAGTGTGAAAGTCCTCATAATGATATATACAGGACCCTACATAATTTGCTGTCATTACAAATTATGTTTCTAGTTTCATTGACTTAATTTCTCCCCAGACAATAATGGCTGTTTATCTCTTCCTCAAACATGCCAGCATGCTTGCAGCTGGGGCTGTTCCTCTGACTGCATCTATCATCCCCAGATTCCTGCTTAACTAACCTTTTTATTCCATTGACAGCAAAATATTTTATTTATCTATCTTTGTTGGTTTCTTACTCCATTAAAATACGAGTCCCATATATTAGAGCAACAGGAACCATTGTACCAAGTAAATCCCCAAATTTTAGTAGGCTAACATGATACACATATATGTTATTTTGGGTCCACATACATGTTCAACTACCTTTATGGTTAGTAGTTTGAGAAGTCATTGTGTTACACATAGTCATTCATTGTTCCAAGCTGGCAAAAGCTTTGCCCTCTTGATATTTCAGTTTTTGAAGTCATTCTGCAATCTAGTCTTGAAGGCTATAGCATAGAAATGACCAAATTCCATTTCAATTCCAATGTGATACTCAATAACATAACCATATCTGGATGCAAGCAGTTGGAAATGTAGTCCTTGAGTGGGTAGCTCACCCCCTAGTAGCTACAAAGAGCCTGTTTATACAATAATCCGTAAGATCAGAGATTTGGAATTTACATTTTTCTTACTATCTGCTTAGCACCTAGAACAGTTAAACGAATAACTGAAATAAGGAAACAGCTCAGATAAGCTATGCATGGACCTATCATCCAGTGTAGCTATTACCTTTTCCCTTCTCCAGGTTTTTGAAAAAGTAGCCCAGACTTCCTGTTTCACTCCTTCTAGTTTCCTCTTATCACATTCCAGTCTGAATCTGAACTTCCTCCTATATTTGAATTTAAAAATATATCAGGATCATATTTTGACAGTTTAAAAAAAATTCTCTGATTCTCTTCTTAGCTTGTGGTGCTCTATCCTTTGAAGTAGAAGCACCTGTAACTTCAGGGTGAGGACAGAAACACTGAAGGTGAAGAAGTGAATGTTCAGCTTCAGAGTTTAACAGGTAGGTTTTAAATCTCACAGGAGGGCCAAAGGTCATGAAACTCAATTTCCAATTTCAGGAACTCAGCTTTTGAGACTGAGAAAAGCTTCTCTCTCTCTCTCAGAGACATTTCAAAGGATGTCTTTACATAATAGAAAGCAAACTTGAAATGTTTTAGTGTCGTTTTGGTCTCAGCTGCATAATAGAGACAATATGACATGAAAATGATCTTATTTTACTCTGGAAGGGGATGAGAGACCATTAATATGATGCAGCAACAAAGGAGAAGAGTCTTAACTTGGGTTTTCAAGAGCATATTTCTGACAATGATTTGTATACAACTTCTTCATTTGCAAGCAGATCCCCAGGATTAGGAAGAGAAATGGGGGAGAGTGAGAAAGGAAAGATGAAAACCCAGTATAAGAGTACATTACTGAAGTTCCTTTTGTGGGCCATGGGGACTTTGTTTTGGTACAACTTCCTGAGATTCTTAGAGATTGGCTTCTAGAACTAACCGTGCTTCCAAGGCTGGGAGGCAGAAGCACGTCAGTCATTGCCTCCTGTCACTTAGTGGTCAAGAATTACTCCCAAGAGTGTTAATTGCCCTGTAATTCTGAGCTGTTTATATATATATATATATATATATATATATATATATATATATATATATATATATATGTGTGTGTGTGTGTGTGTGTGTGTGAAAAAGTAACCCAGGCTTCCTGTTTCACTCCTTCTAGTTTCCTCTTATCGCATTCCAGTCTGAATCTGAACTTCCTCCTATATTTGAATTTAAAAATATATCAGGATCATATTTTGACAGTTTAAAAAAAATTCTCTGATTCTCTTCTTAGCTTGTGGTGCTCTATCCTTTGAAGTAGAAGCACCTGTAACTTCAGGGTGAGGACAGAAACACTGAAGGTGAAGAAGTGAATGTTCATCACACACATATATGTATATTTATATATGTTATTTATATTATAAATTATTATTTTTATATGAATAATCTTATTGGCTGGCCTCATCTGGCCAATAAGATTATTACATAGTTGGAGAAGATCATGGGGGTAGAAAGTATAAAATGGGGCAGTGTGTCTGTGGTGGTATGAAATGATTTAAAGTCCATGTGTTAAACCGTCAACTTCTCTTACAGCTGTAATTAGTTGTAAGGTCTTAAGACACGAGCTGGACCTCAGAAGCATCTCATATAGGAAGATTTTGAGACATGTGACAGAAATTTAGAATTAAGTAAGAAACCTATTCTCTGCTTTTCCCCAGAGTTTATATTTCAAGAAACTAAAATTTGAAATAGGATGGATATCTTGTACAAATATTACAAATTAGTGCATCACAGGGACTATGGGGATCTACAAGTAAATGCTGCCACCAACAGCAACTAAAAACCTGGAAGGACATGTTACAATGGAGAACAATGGCTAGACACATTCAGATGACACTAGAATTTCCCAAGCCCAAACACCAGAAGGAAGGATACAAAGAGAGGCCTCAAAAATTGACTGAGTACTCTAACCAAAAAGATGATTAAAAAAAAAACAACAAATTAAATCATGACTTCTAAAATTTATTTACTACCTTTGAAAACAAAATTCAGGAGGAATAAGGGCTTATGAATATGTTAAATTATGGTGAAATAAGGATGTTTGCATTTTTTGGTAAACTAAGTTTAACTCTCTAAACATCTGTCCAGCTAGAATCCTTGTCTCTATCAGCATTAAACTAATTTGACTACTAGTGTGGCTTGCAACCAAAGGAGCCAACCAAATACAAAATCACTTCCAGAGAATGAATTAGTTGACTATAATTTTTTTCTTGAAATTTGGAATTGGTTTTCATTTTGAGATAGTGATACTCCAATTAGTATTCTGCAAAAAGGGAACCGACAGCCCATTAGACAAAATGTAACCTGAAACCATGAGAGAGAAGCCCTGACCCAAGCAGTTGCTGCCATAGAGTAATTTTTTGTTTGTTTGTTTTTGTCTCTATTCTATTTTTTTATTTATTTTTTGTTGTTGAGGTCACTCTTTTTTTAATTTCTTCTGATTAGTTATACATGACAGTAGAATGTATTCTGACACATAAATGGAGGATAACTTCTTATTCTTCTGGTGGGACTGCAAATCGGTGTCACCATTATGGAACACAGTATGAGATTCCTCAGAAAACTTGTAATGGAACCACCATTTGACCCATTTATCCCACTTCTCAGTTTTTACCCAAAGGAATTAAAATAAGCATACTACAATGATGCAGCCACATCAATGTTTATAGCAGCTCAATTTACAATAGCCAAACTATGGAACCAACCTAGATGCCCTTCAACAGATGATGAATGAATAAAGAAAATGTGGAATATGTATAAACAACAGAATATTACTCAGCCTTAAATAAGAATGAAATGATGGCATTTGCAGGTAAATGAATGGAGCTGGAGAATATTATGCTAAGCAAAATAAGCCAATCCCCAGAAAAACCAAAGGCTGAATGTTGTTCTCTGATATGTGATGCTAGAGTAATTTTTTAAAGAATGAATTCCAGGGTATTTCTAATAATAACTTAGAGTAAATTGGATATCTTAAAGTAAGACTATGACAAGCTCAAAACTAATCTCATTGTATCATGGAATGAAATCCTTGTGCTTTTTGACTTTGCTAAAAGATGCTTTTTTTCTTTCTTTCTTTTTTTTTTTTTTTGTTTAGCAGAGATGCTGACCTCCCTAACTGGCTTTGCTATTGATACTGAAGATTACTTGACTATGATATCAGTTGAATTCGTAACCTTATTGGGTCTCTTGGGTGCAAGTTAGGAAATAAATAATAATTGATAGATATCACTAGAAGAAATGGTTAGAAGTGTTTAGAGGAATGGACCTGGAGTGTACCAAAGACAGAGTCATCTGGAACTCCCTATTGGCGCATTGTTTGCTAGAGAAAACCCTCCCTTCCTTACAGAGAAAGCTAACCTCTCCCTGTGTGCCTGTGCTGTTGCTTGTTAGTAAGCGGAACCCAAACTTTGCATTGCCAGGGCACTGAAGTGCAAAATCAGAGGAGGGAATGAAAGATCACACACATACAGATTTCAAGAGTTTGCCAATTTGGTTAATCAAAGAGTCTGAAAAAAATTGAGGGAATTGATTTAGAAGGCGTAATAAGTAAGACAGGTGTAACAAAATTCTAATTATGCTGTATTTACTGATATGGCTACACTTTTTTGAGATTCTGAATTTAATGGATTAGCTGGAGCTAGAGCTGTGATTCTAATGGATTCTGGGTTGAATAATAAAAACCCCAATTCAAAGTTGGCTCATGCTGAAAGACATGAATTGGCCAGAAATCCCTGCGCATCCTGCAGAACAGAGGTTGCAATCTGGCAGCCGGCAGCCTGGATCTGGCCTGTCAACATGCTTTGTTTGGCCTTCATCGTTCTGGCCTATACAGTGTTTTTAAAACAGTTGATTTATGTGCCAACAAGTCTACATAAAAACTTTTATTCCCACTGTCTTTTTTAAAATATTGGGCAACACTGAGCTCATATTCCTGTGTTGTTGTCTGCTTCTGATGGGGCAGGTGTGCTTCAATTTGCTGGAGGTCCATCAGTCTCTACAGAGACGCTGTTGTAGTCCCCTGCACTCATTTAAATTATATTTTTTGATCCTGAGGATAAGGAAGTAATAAATAGATTTTGAATAATAAGATTCTGGGTTAAAGTTACCCTGTAGCCCACCTACCTACCAGACTATGAATCTGCTGGGAGCCATTAGCCAAGTGGGTATGACAATTTCCTTGCCAGCGTACCCCATGTTGCTGACATTTTGCAGTGACATTGAATGTAGGTGACCTTGCTCAAGGACCAGCGCGGATTAGGGTGTTCCCCGTTTAAGATAATCAGGTTTAGGGTGTTCCCAGTTTAAGTTCCAGTTTTAAGGTTTAAGATTATTCCTGCTGGGAATAGGGCGTATCCTGCTGCCTGAGTTCCCCTTGAGTTCTCACGGGATTCAGACAGTATTTTTGGGGAGACAGAAGCCCAGTGGAGGTGCATTTGGGAGAGAACATGGATTTCCCCAGAACGTGATTGTAGACGGCTGGTGTGAGTTCGGGAATAAAGAGTTGCTGTTTGAATCTACAAGCTGTGTGGTGGCTCGTGATTGTGTGCCCAGCCAGACTGCGGCATGAATCTAGATTGGTGAAGATATCAGAAGCATTTGTATCAAATACATTTTAGTGACTCTCTAGACCTGGGATACTGGTGAAAGGGCCTTTCTTTAAAATGGGCTCATATTTTTGCACAAATAGAGCATCCCATGGTATCAGAATCCAGGGCGGGGCGGCAAATCTAAGGATAAAAAGATGAGTGTACACACACACACAAACACACACACACACACACACAAAACAACAACACCACCACCACCATATAAAGATGAAGATAGGGTGTTAGAGGATAAGGCTAAGAATGGCAAAGATTGATATAAAATCACCAGGAGCTAGAAGAGAGACATGAAGCAAATTCTCTTTCACAGCTTCTATAAGAAATTAACGCTGCTGATGCCTTGATCTTGAACCTCTTGTCTTCAAGACTGAGATAATAAATTTCTGTTGTTCAAGCTACTAAGTTTGCATTACTTTTCTCATAGTTTCCCTAGGAAAGTAACGCAGTTATAATACTTTCTGAAGACCAAATATTCAGCTTTTTATTCTATTCTGCTATCTAGTGGTCTTTGAATGATTCCATTTTTTGATAGGTAGGGGCTTAATATTGAACTTTCTCTTCTCCCTTCCTCCCTCTCTTTCTTTAGCTCTGACTATTTTTCAAGGAAAGTAACAAGACTAGATACATGTATCCCTCAAGGCTATGTATAATCGGATCAGTTTGCATCTATTCAACATCACTGCTACCTTTGTTCATCCTTAAAATCTGAGCTAAAGTTAAAGGAAAAGGTGATAAAGGAAAGGGGAAAAGAATCTCCCCCATACCAAGGTGAGGTACGAACTCTGTATTTTCCCCCATAAAATGATTTTAATAAAAAGTAACCATTTATGGGATTATTTATTAATGTATATCTTCCCATTGAACAAATAGAGCAGGCAAGTATTATGTCTTATGCCAATTAGTAATACAGTTGAAATGGAAATTTGTAGATAAGAACTATTTCCAAATTAATTAAATATTAGGTTTGATTTACTCTTAAAGTCAATAATAGTCCTTAGGTGTAATGAATAGTTAAAAATCTCATAATTCATTAAACTAAAAATTTACATATCTGCTTTAGGTTTCTTAAAATGTTTGACACAATTTGTTGTTTTTGCATTAGAATAAAATTTAACCTTTCAGAATTAATTTTATTTATTTATTTATTTATTTATTTATTATTATTATTATTATTATTAATAGTAGTATTAGTAGCAGCACTGGGGATTGAACCCAGAGAAACTTCACTATTGACTACATCTGCAGTCCTATTTTTTTATTTTGAGACAGAGTCTTGCTGAATTGCTGAGGTTGACCATGAACTTACCATTCTCCTGTGTCAGTCACCTCATTCACTGGGATTATAGGTGTGTGGCCACTGCATCCTGCTCAGAATTAATTTAAAATAGGTCCTTTCTCCCCTAATCCTTTATTCCTTTCACAAATTCTGATCATATATCAATATAATATATATTTGTATATTACCAAGTTGAATTGTCTAGAATTAAATGGAAGCTCCTTTTAGTGATTTAAAATACAAATTAATTACAATCAAGATATAAAACTATAGGCTTTTTCCCCCCTATCATAACTTACTGTAGAAGAAATTGTTAAAATTACCCTTGCCTTGTCAAACACGTCAATGGAGTTGAACATAATTGAAGGTTTCATTTTCAAACATCATATCAGATGATAGTAAAAAATGCTCAAATGCTGTTTCACACTAAATGAAAAAACAGCGAACTTACAAAATAGGTCCCTCTTGTATTGACATTTTTTTCAAAAATGTTGATCCAAGTGTCTATCTGAAATTGCTTTTTCAAAGTCTAATAGGCATCCTAAATTTATATATCTAAATACAACTCTTGATTTTCTATGTCTTTCAGAGCTGGTTTCCTTTTTTTTTATTTTTTATTTTTCTGGTCTCATTATTTACCCAGTCTCTGAGGACAAAATTGTGGAAGTCAGTGTTATCCACAAATTTTTCTTGATCTTCATACCTGAACAACAGAAGTCATGTTGCTTTTGGCTTCAAAGTATGTGTTTATATGAATTCTTCTATCTCCTCTTCCACAACCTAAGCTTCTGTTATTATCTCCTTGTGTCACTTCAATATCCCCCCAAGTGATCTTTCTGTCTGTACTCCTTCCATTCTAAAATTGATCCTCTGCACAAAGACCAACAGCTTTCCATTGCATTTATAGTAAAATATGAATCAATTACTATGGTGTTTGTTATCAGTTGGATCCTTGCAGGTATGGACGTAGGGATGTTAAGATTTTTTTGAGAGGAAAAGGAAGAGAGCAGGATTTGGCAAGGATAGAAATTGAAGGATGATGCAGATCTAAAATTGTTTCTGGAACCCTGACAGCTTGCTTCAGAGTAACAGTTGCCCAGTAGAGGAGTCCTGCATCAGATGGACATGGACATGGCCAGGTTTTATAATAGAATTTTGCTGTCACCAGTTGAGGTCACCCCCAGGAAAGCCTGTCATTGTCTGAAAAATTGAGGTATATCTGAAGGAACTGACAGCTATACTTCTTGCAGGTCATCAGTGAGTCCTGAAGAAGGATTTGAGTAGTAAGTTTCTGTGACTACTGAGTCTTCTTGGTGCTTAGGTCCTCGGTTAAATCTTCAAACTCTATATGACACCTTATCCTGTGGTCACTGCTCTCTGTTTCTTATACACACCAAGCCCTTTTCTGAATCAGAGACTTTGTTCATTCTATTTTGTCTGCAGTATTTTTATATAAATTTAACTTACCTAATTCTAACATCAAGCCTATCAGATTTTTCTCACTTTACAGGCTGGAAAACTGTGGCATAAGGAGGGTAAGTAACTTCCCCAAAATTCCACTTCCAGCAAGCATGGCAGGGCTCCTTAACCAAGAATCTGGTACAGGAGCATAGCTATTGGTGCTGTGTCCTACTGTCTTCCCCGATCGTCTCATGGCTCAGGTCTCAACTCAGTGATGATATCACTGCCTCCCCTAACTTAGGCATTGTTCACACTAACCTCAGTTATTATTTCCAACCCTTATAAGTTTTCCACAGACTTCATCATGATGTAAAATTATCTTTCTGTCACCATTGCTATTGACATTTTTACCATATGAAAATGTAGACTCCTGAGATCAGGGATTATGTTTGTCTTCTATTGACTGCTCTCTAGTAGCATATATATATATATATATATATATATATATATATATATATATATATATATATATTATATATAATATATAATATATATAATATATATGTATAATAGAGCTTCACTGTTTGAGTAGCTCATCAATTTTTTTTTCAAATGAGTGAATTGCCAAATCTTTCATTTTCTAGTAAAAGGAACAATATTGAGCTATTTTCAACTTGGAAAAGAACATAGCTATTACCTTGAGTAAGTGGACACTTAGCCATTATAGTCCCTTTTTCTCTCACCTAAAAAAGTGTTTCATGTTGACTCATGAAAACTGAAAAATACCATATTAAAAGGGAAGTCTAGAAAATATTTGTGCTTTTAATGGTAATATACATAAAGATCTCTATCTTTTTGTATCTATAATCTATCTACAAACACCTCACAGAAAAAAAATACATATACACATACACATAATCCACTGAGGGGCTGCTTTGCTGAAAATGCAAAAAGTCTAGATCTGCTGGAAAATAACATACCTTAAGCTGCCTTTGAGAGAATTTCTAGCTCTTATCCATTTTTCCACTAATCTAGTGTACTGTAGGAGACTTGAGAATAGAGCCAGTTCCATAAGAAACGACTGTGCAATGTGGGAAATACTGGAATATAGATATGTACCAAGCTTATCCCCAAGAGGCATATATGATAGACCAAATCCATCCCACATTAGGTTTAATGCTACCCCTGATCCCTCAGGATATAGAATAAGGACTGAAGCATTCCAAAATAAGTTTTATGACTCATTAAGTCAAAGACTTTAGGTTTAGAAATGAAATGTTGAACAAGTCTCTGGAGTTGCCTTCTACCCTTTCCTCTACCTACCTCTCTGTATTCCATACCAAATCTCCATGTCAGCCTCCAAGATAGGAAATCTGTACTGCATCTTGGGTGCACTGAAGAGTTCAGGTGCACCAATAGATTTGCAAAATGCAGGGGACTTAACTCTTCTATGTGGTACAAAACCAGAATGATCTTAGAGGCTGACTGTGGATTATTAGAGTTGGGATACCATTCACAGCTGTGGTTCTTTATTGGATTAATATCAAAACATTCCCTGTACCTAATATATAGGTATTGCAAATTCTTTTCCCCCAACCTATCAGTAAAGATAATCAGAAGTAATTTGTTCTTTCATGACAGACAGCAGAATATCTTTATTGGTTTCCTCTAGGGCTATGCCAATTCATCTGCTCTTTATCATACTATCTTTTTTCTTTATATACTTTCTAAAGTATTCATAACTGTAATAATATCTTTAATGCAATTTGTTTTTCCTGTGTTCTTATTGTAGTTATCTACAGTAAAAGCAACATTTATATAAGCATCTTTAAATCACTCATACCTTTTAAAATTATGTACTTCCTAAATGATTAGAAATAGGTTTATCCGGTTGATATTTCAATAATTAAAATATTAATTATAATTTTTAAAACATGGATTATTAAGACTCTCAGCAATTTTGTATTATTATGCCATTTATTAGGGTACTCAAAAATTTAAAGAAGATGAATCTTAAGGTACAATTTTTAATTGTAGCATCCTCAGTCTTTACAGATCATTTTTTAGCCTTAGGTTCTCACACTTCTAAGCCAAATGCAGTACTTTCTCCTGACAAGATAAAAGACAGGCCTGATCTGGAAGGAAGAGCGACTACTGGACAGGATGCAGACTCTTTCTGTGGGGATGTAAAATTCACTGGTCTCCTGTCTGTGGGTTTCCCTTCATCTCATGGTACATTTTTTCTTTCATGCTTTACTCAGTAGAGTACTGTGCAATAGAAATATTATATCTGTGTTCTACATTCATGTTTTTAAAAATCATAATTATTAAGATATACCAAAGGGACTTGGGGAAAACAGTAGCTGTGGTAGAATACTTTTTGGATCTTCCTAAATGCATAGTAACAGAGTAACCAGATAGCAAACCAAAAGCCTATGGATACTGATTTCAAGCAGACTAACTACATAGCC
Source organism: Marmota flaviventris (assembly GCF_047511675.1). Taxonomy (NCBI): domain Eukaryota; kingdom Metazoa; phylum Chordata; class Mammalia; order Rodentia; family Sciuridae; genus Marmota; species Marmota flaviventris. The sequence goes on along the minus strand of NC_092499.1, from coordinate 55,796,784 downwards.
TCTCAAATCCTGAAATTCAGATGAGCTGGGACAGCGTACCAACCAGCAACCAGCAGACATGCCTGTTATCAACATGTGTGTATGCCAGGAAGAGCTGATGGAGGTATGTGATAGATCTAAGAGGAAAACTTAAACTCAGTGTACTTGAAGGTACATAGTGTTTTTTTTTTTTTTTTAAATTCAATGTAAGAATACTAATTTCATTTGTGAGGGTCTACCATCATGACTTCTTCATCTCCTAAAGGCCTGTTTTAGTCAGCTTTCGTATCACTATAATCAAAATGCCTGACAAGAACAACTTAGAGGCAGGAGAGTTTATTTGGGGTTCATGGTTTCAGAGGGCTCAGTCCATAGGCTGGTGACTCCATTGCTCTGCCCAAGATGAGGCAGAACACTCTGGGGGAAGGGTCCAGTAAAGAAAAGCTGCACAGCTATGTCAGTATCAGAAAGAAGAGAGAGGAGAGAGAGAAGGAAAAAGAGAAGGGTTCTCAGGGCAGATGCTCCCTTTCACTGCGGTCAGTGAGCGACCTCAGCTAGCTGCTCCCCACCTGCCTATAGTTACTACCCAGACAGTCCATTCAAACTAGGATGGATGTATTAGGTTATGGCTCTCACATTCCAATCACTCACATTCCTGCATTAATACAGCAGCTTTTAGAGGACATCTCATATATATAAATCATAACAAGGTCCCACCCCCAAATCCTCCCACTCTGGGCATTAGATTTTAACGTATGAATTTTTGGACACAAATATTCAGACTTGTGTCTAATAACAGGGTCAATACAACCACAATCTGAAGACTAGGAGCAGTATGGCCCCAGCAGCTTCAGAAACTGACACTACAAGACTTCTAGGACACAGTTCCACCCAAGGGGAAACTACTGACCGTGGAATTCAAGTTGGGTGTAAGGTAGAAAGGAAGTATTATTTTAAGTTAGGGAGAGGGCTAGAATCAGAATTTCAGACAGCAACTGTGATATTTATAACATACAAAAACCAAGACGAGTCAGGGCTTGGTGAAGTTCGAAAAGATCTGAATCAACTCTTCTAGAATAGGGAAAAATGTAGTGCAAATAAAAATGAGATACATAAAGTTATTAAAGTTGAAATAAATTATGATATAAAAAACACAAATAAAGATAAAAGAGCATTTTTGTAGGTGTAGGGCTTAAAAAATATCAGACTGCTAAAATTATTGGAAAATTATCTAAAAGTTCTTAATAAAATGATTAAAAACATTAAAGAATGACAGAAATAAGAATTAGCCTCAGAACGAAGAGAAGTAATTCAAGACAAAAATACAAACAAAGGAAAAATAAATTACCCATGAAGATTAAGCTTGGAGAGCCATGAGCAGAAATAAATAGACAGGTGTAGTACATGAATGTACCCCTTCTTTCCCAGAAAAGGTCTCTAGTCCTTGTACCTGCATCTTCAAATATTATCTTGCATGGAAATAGAGTCTTTGAAAATGTGATTAAATTAAAGATTTTAATATGAGGACATTAGCCTATGTTTTCAGGGTAGATCCTAAATCCAATAACATTTCTTTTCAAAAGGGAAACAGGGAGAGACCTGAAGATACACAGAAGAGATGATCTATGAATACAAGGGTGGAGAATGGAGATATATGGATATAAGGAATGTTGGTGGACACCAGAAGCTGGAAGGAGAGAATTCTCTCCTGGAGCCTCCAAAGGGAGTGCAGCCCTTACTAACACTGATTTTGGAAAACTGATGCAGACTGGGCTCCTGGCCTCTGAAACTGAGAGAATAAATTTCTGTTGTTTTAAGCCACTAGGTTTGTGATAGTTGCATACAGTGGCCTGATGAAACTAATGCAAAAGAAAACTAATGCAACATATAGAAAATAGGACTCCTCAAAGAAGAGAAAAAATATTTCATCATTGAAGCATTATCTTCTTAAATTAAAAAAATTCTATTAAGGAAACTAAGATTAATAGCTTTGTGTGTGTGTGTGTGTGTGTGTGTCTGTGTGTGTGTGTCTGTGTACACATACATTTATGGCAGCTTGTTCAGAACATAATAAAAATGTTTGTTTTTATTTAAATATCACTGCTAATTATGTCATTTGGACTAAAGCCAGTAATAGTCATAAAATTATTTAAAATGTTAACTATATGTTACTTTGTGACTTTAACATTTAAATAATAAGATTTTTTTGAAAATCTGTAAATTTAAAAAGGAGAAAGCAAGAATTTGTCATATTATTACTTAGATAGGGCTGTGTCTCTATTTATTTTTTTAAATTTGTCTTTGCTCTTAATATGAGTAATAATTTCATATTAAACCTCTGGAGGAAACTTCTTTTTCCTTCTTTAGCTTCACAGATTGTTCCATGGCTACCAATATTACACTGGACACTCCTATGTTCTCTATGCCTTTTTCATTCTAAGGGTAGAGAACACAAAACCACCTGGTGTTAGCATTGTGCCTCTGGATGCTGGCTGTAAGACAGCACCCATTTCTTACTTCTGACGGTACACTCATTTAACAAGTGAAGGACAGAAAGTTTACAACTCACTCCGACTCTCATTTTCTAAGGCAGGGTTTACCAAAGCTACCATGGTAATTAAATGAATTTTAAACCATTGGAAAGCTTTAGGTCAGATGAATTGCCTCTCTCATATGATCTGATCTGAATTACTATCTGTTTAGTCAGATTTTTTCACTGCTGTGACCAAAAGGCCTGACAGGAACAATTTTAGAAGAGCAAAGATTTATTTTGGGGGCTCATGATTTCAGAGGTCTCAGTCCACAGATGGTCACTCTATTGCTCTAACTTCAAGATGTGGAAGAACATCATGACAGAAGAGTGTGGTGGAGGAAAATGGCTCAGAATGTGGCCAGAGAGAGGGAGAGGGAGTGGGAGAGGTGGAGAGAGAGAGAGAGAGAGAGCGCGAGCGAGCACTCCCCTTACCAGGAACAAAATAAAAAGTCCAAAGGCACACCCTTAGTGACCCACCCTAGATGCCTAACTAGTACTAGTTCCAACTAGTTAATCCCTATCTAGTTACTAATTAGTTAATTCCTACCAGGGAATTAATCAACTAATTATGTTAAGACTATCAAAACCCAATCATTTCACCTCTGAACTTTCTTTCATTATCTCCCACTTGAGTTCTGGGGGAACACCTCATATCTAAACCATAACACTATTAACTTTTGGGAGCTGTTTACTAACTTCATATGTTTTCTAATGGAGGAGCTTGTAGGTACATTCCCCTTTTCTGATATAGATATTAAACCCTCTGATAACAGTCATGAGGAAAGAAAATGACTCATTTTAGTATCAGTTTTCTGAGGTAAATATTCTTTGAATATATTGACATGTTAGGTTCTTGGTTTTTGGTTTTGTATCAGATCATTGCAGGAAAGTCTGCATGTGTGAGGCCCTGGGTTCAATCCTCAGCACCACATAAAAAATAAATAAATAAATAAAATTAAGATATTGTATCCAACTAAGAAATAAGTTTTTTTTTTTTTTTAAATTCTAGGCAGACAAAATAATAAGCAATTCTTTGCTGTTGATCGCTATTTGCAATTTAATGGAGCTATTTAAAATATGTATTACATTAGGTTTTTAAAATTAAGTGTGAGCTGCTTTAAACTTGAGATTAATTGTATTTATGTTTTATAACCTGTTTTTTTTTCTCACTGGCCAAAATTCTTAATGTTTAGGAAGTCATTAATATTCTTAAAAATGCAATTCTTTGTTTATAGCTGCATGGTAGTTCATCTTGATTGTATAATTTATTTGCCTATTATCCTTTGTTGTGTCCATTCCCCAATTCCCCACATTCATATGTTTAATTCCTAATTCTTGGTGTGATTATATTTAGAAAGATAAATTTTAGGGAAGCGGTTAAGGTTAAATTAACTCATAAGGATGGGGCCTTGCTAATGTCCTTATAAGAAGAGGAAGACACATAAGATCACAATCTCCATGTATACAGAGGAAAAGTCATGTGAGAATTCAGTGAGGTGAGGAGAGCAGTATCTTCTAAAACCAAACCTGACAACACCTTGATCATGGACTTGTGATCTCCAGAAGTGTAAGAAAATCTCTTACACTTAAACCATCCAGAATGTTATTATGGTAGAAAAAGCAGATTAATATATCCTGTTAGTGAATAGTTAGTTTGCTTCAAACATTTTATTATTATATTGGCATATTAGAAATTCTTGAACATAAATCTTTATGTACATCTCTATATTTCCTTTCAGTAAAATTTATATATGTGGGACTACTAGTTAGGAGCTATGTTTCCCAAGGATTTTTAATCCTGATTTTGTTATTATAAATTCATGCTTCTGTCACTTGCATATGAGAACCTTTTTCACTGTAGGTTTGCCAAAACCACATTTTAACATTAAAATGATGTTTTTAAAGTAAAATCTCTAATTTTTTTTTAAAAAAATTATGGTCTTTAAAATTTTTGCAGTTTATTTATTATTTAGTTAGTTAGTTGTGGATGGACACAATATCTTTATTTATTTATTTTTATGTGGTGCTGAAGATAGAACCCAGTGCTTCACACAGGCAAGGCAGGTGCCCTCCACTGAGCCCCAGCCCAGTTTACTTTTTGTAATATGCCATGCAGTATATTGTTCTAGGTTTAAATAATGTTTAAAACTATTGTTTGAGTTGCATAATACTTATGATATTTTATGGTAACATTTCCAAATGTGAGCTTCATGGAACACTATTTGAGAAATTTTAATACCTTTCCAAGAAAATATTTTGTCAAAGGTTTTGGAAATGTGATACATGTTTGACTTCTATGAAGAGATTTCCCAGTAAAGAATTATAAATGCAAAGGCCTTGAAGACCAGTGTGCTTGTATTAGTATATGGATGGCTCTGTAAAGTCTCAAGTAAAGAAATAAAAAATTTGTTTTGCTTTTCTAATGAATATTTATTGACATGGTATGGAAAAGCAGCTTGTGGAATGCTAGTTTTGATTATTTATTCAGTGTATTGATCTTTTGCATATTTTCCTTCCTGGAGACCATATGCATATTCTGAGGTAAACTACATTCTCAAATCATAGTTGATTATTTCAATTTATCTTCTATAATAGTTGTGAATAAACACAGCTATAAGAAATTCTGAGTAATATAATATCCAGATATTATACTTAAGAAGATCATTTAGTAGACAGTGTCTTTCCTTAACAAAGAGCTATGATTTCCATTTAAAAATACATCATTAATGGAAAAATCCTTACATAAACTTTTTGAGTGGCTTTACTTTTCTGGTTCTGTTTCAGTATCTTGAAGATTTGCAGATGCAATTTCAGTAAAGATTTTTAGTTTACTCTAAAACAAGAAATCACAGCTTTGGTTGTTCATTGGATCAATCGATATTTACATTTCATATTGAATTTTCACTAAAATTTGGGTACTGAAAGTAGAGATAATCTCAGAATTCTAGCACCCCCACTCATTGGAAAAGGAAGAAATAGTGACACTTCTTTTCTGGACAGGAGATACGATGTCCTCTCTTATGGAATATATGGAAGGTCCAATTGTGCCTATTTTCAATCATGCCTGTTTTATTAGAGAAGTTAATACCTAGGAAATAAGTCATTTAGATGGTTTTTCTCTACTATCATCATTTTTGTATGACTGATTTTTTTCACTACATATGTGGTAGCCATGACCATTTTTTTTTTTTTTTTTTGAGGGAAGGTACTGGGGAGGATTTAATTCAGGGCCACTCGGTTGCTGAGCCACATGCCCAACTCTATTTTGTATTTTATTTAGAGACATGGTCTCACTAAATTGCTTAGCACCTCACTTTCTCTGAGGCTGGCTTTGAACTCATGATCCTCCTGCCTCAGCTTCCTGAGCTGCTGGGATTATAGCAGTGTACCACTGCACCCATCTAGCCACACCAATTTTTGAAAGACAACTCTAAAAATGGAAGTCTCATTTCTTGGTATTTATCCTATTCATAAATAATTTTAATTTTATTTTAGTTAGATATAGCTTTGCATATTTTCTTTTGAGAAGCTTTACATGAAGGGTGTATTATGTATACTTTTATAAGTACTTCTATGTTTGAAAATTTCATTTATTCACTTTCAAATGAGATTAATAGTTTGGATGGTTTGATTTTTAAATTGTAATGTTTTCCTTTGTGACTCAAACATATCTATCTATCTATGTATCTATATATCTATCTAAAACATTGGTCTATTTTTATTATATATATATATATATATATATATATATATATATATATATATATATACATAAATACATACATACACACACAAACACACACATAACACTGTGCTCCCTGTGATGGTGTAAAAAAGTATCTTCATACTCATTGGTGCAGTAATAATTTTATTAAGATACCATGAAGTAATTATTGTGGCAGTATTTGCAGTAGCTAAGATGTGGAATCAATCTGTAGTGGTCATCAACAGATGGATGGATAATGTGGTAAACATACATGAAGGAATATTATTCAGCCATAAAAAGAATTAAATCCTGTCATCTGAAGCAAAATGGATGGAACTGGAGGATATAATGTTAAGTGAAATAAACCAGATACAGAAAGACAAGCACCATGTTTTTGTCCTCTGTCACATGTGGAAGCTAAAAAATGTTGACTTAAAAATATACTGGTGATTACTAGAGATTGGAAAGAGAGTATGTGTGTGCATGGGGGGGGGGTGGATAAAGGGAAGCTGGATTTGATCAGTGTGGCTATATGCGTGTGTCAAAACATTATACTGAATTGCATTAATATGTACAAGAAACACATGTTAATAAAACTTATTTTCTAAAAATTGGCAATCAGGTAAAGCCAATGGATCTCTTCCTAAATTTATAATGTAAAACACATTAAATTATAAAGAAAACCAATTGTATTTCAATTGATGTATCCAATTATTAAACAATAGTACCTATAAAGAACAATTCCACAATAAGGTATAATTTGTTAGCATACATATTCAGTCCAGCTGAATACAGCTGGATTTTTTGTTTTAAAAAAGTGTAATAGTGCGATATCTTTCTTTGGCATGTGATGATCTTTTTTGCTCTATAATGCAGTTTAATTTTTTACCTTTTCGTATTTCCTTACAATTAGCCCCAACTTTCATCTCTTTTTATTGTATATAAGTTAAGTTACTCCCAGGAGTCATTCTAGACTCATCACCAAAATTCCATAGTCACGTCCTCGTAATTGTAATGTTGGTGGCTAATTATGTGCATCCTGACATTGATGTGCAGTGTGCTTATGTTTATCAACACTGTGACTACGGAGTTTTTGCTAACATTTAAGGAAATATTTTTAAATAAGATAAAATATAATAGAGCATGAACATAAAAATGTACTAATAGCTTATTTATATAGTGGCCTTGAATGAGAACTGTAGCTTCCCTCTCAAAGTTACTTAAATAAAAGTAACTATTACAGCACTTTTCTATGGTAGGAGCTCAAAAGATATCACCTACTCTCTTCTTTTCCTCCATGTGTTCTTCATGAACCATCCTATTGCTAGACTATGCACATCATACCATTATTAGTGTATCCAATGCATGAGTGAGAGAAGGTTTCCATAGGATAAAGGAAAAAGTATCTTTACAATATGTAGCAAAGTTGGAGGAACAAGGAACAGACTAACTGCCAAAGCAATTTCCCCTAAAATATACATATATTTACTATGGGGGTATTTATGTAACTTGTGTGTTAACATATATTTTAGGTTATAGAGCAGGACTGATTTTTACTAATGACCGACTGGTTGAATACTACTTTGTGTGATTTGGGGGCAGTGACCATTCTTTTCAGCTTTACTTTTATACAAATAAAAATTGTATATATTCAAGGTACACAGCATGATATGTGTGTGTGTGTGTGTGTGTGTGTGTGTGTGTTTGAAATTATTACCTCTACCAAGATAATTCACATATTCATCACTTCACATAGTTACCATTTTGTATGTATAGTGAGAATATTTAAGATCTACTCTTGGGGCAAATTTCAAGTATGTAATATAGTAGTATTAACTACAGTCCATAATACACATTAGATCCCCAGAAATTATTCATTCTAAATAATTGAAACTTTGTAACCCTTGTCCAACATCTTTCTCTCTTTCTTTCAGCTCTCAGCCCTTGACAACCACCATTCTATTCTCTGTTTCTATGAGTTACACATTTTTTAGTTTTTATATGTAAGTGAGATAAAGCATTTGTCTTTCTGGTTCTGGCTTATTTCACTCTGCATAATATATTTTAGATTCATCCATGTTGTTGCAAAGCAGAGAGTTTCCTTATTTTTAAGGACTTAATAACATTACCATATCTACATATGTATGTGTGTAGGTATATACACAAGTATTTATGTATATATATATATATATATATATATATATATATATATATATATATATATATATATATTATATATATATTTATATATATATTTGTGTGTGTGTGTAGTCTCACATTTATCCATTCACCCATTTATGAATACTTAGTTTGTCTCCATATGTTTGCTATTGTGAATACTGTGGCAACAATCGAGGGTTCTCAGATAACTTAGAGATATTTATTTTATTTCCTTTGGATATTACCCAGAAATAGAATTCCTATTTGTCAGACTTCCATACTGCTTTTCATAATGGCTGTACCCATTTTGAGGGCAGTGACTTCTTTCAAATATATTCCTTACTAGCTCATCATTGTCTTAAATTTTGATTATTATAGTTATGAATCATTTCTTCTCGTATTTTCCATGTTGGTTTCCTTGTGAGTATCCATAGATATTTGGGGGGAATCTTAAGTTTTCTTCTAAATGATTTTGTTCTTGTATTTTAATTTGATGACAATATAAAAAAAGCATGTAAACATATTCTATATCACTCAAATAAGGCAGAACATGTCATTAGAACAAATATGCAACTTAAAGTTGTGTATCATTCTATCCTGAAGAATAGGATTTCAATACAGAATGCTCTATTATCAGTGGGTGGAAATTTTGACTTAAATCAGACATTATTGTATACAATAATTCAATCAATAATTTATTAATTCATTCCTGCAACACTATGTAAGAGTGTTCTGGAGTAATAAAAGTAATTATTTCTTTTCTCATTGTCTAGTAGGCAGGCATTACACAAATAATTATTACATATTTAATTACATCTGTCCCAGAATATTTATAGAAATTGAAGTTTATTGAAATTCACCAACAAATATTAAAAACTTCAAAAGACAATTACATGATAAATGTTCACTCTATAATTGTAAATAGGGCTTGAATTAATTCATTTATCAGCATTTCCTTCTGAGGTGTTAACCATCTGGCTTAGGATGATAAAAACAAGTCACACATTTTTATTCAGTTGTCTATCTATCAGCTTTGCTTACATTCAGCTACAACTATATTAAAATTTTTCATCTGTAATTTTCTGGATAGGTAGGTGTGTGTGTGTATGTGTGTTGCTTCACAATTGTGTATAGTCATTATTAATATAATATTTGGATTTAGATTAGAGTGAATAGTAATACTTTGTTTCTCTAAACAATCATGAATCTAAAAGTCAATTTAGAAGATGATATTTTAGTTGGAAAATTGATGGCAGTATGATACTGAATAAATTATTTAAAATGATATGAATGGTTAACCTTGATATAATGGAAGCACATATAGGAAAATATTTTTATACAAAAATAGTTTGCTCCACAATATATATTGTTAAATTCCCCATGGGAAATAAGTCACTTAAATAGAAGAGTGGGAGAAAAGTAGGTAATGATGTTTTCCAATTGTAAGCAGGTCTGTCAATGGGCAAAATGTGTTGCTTCATTAAAAAAAAATCTTTATTTCATATCATCAGTATTCATGGACTATGTTTATGTTACTCCAAAAAAATATACATTTTTTTCCCTGCCATAATGATGTCAGCTTGATATTTTAAATAAATCAATGGAAGTTTTCAATGAATCAGTATGAATTCAATTTATTGTTCTTGCAGATTGAGGTATGCATACATATATTGGGATAAAATGATTTTAATGAATGTTCTTTCATCTCCAGCCATTTTATTATAGAAAATTATCCTAATGTGAGAATCTAATTCTGCGTCTTACATTTAACTGGATGCTAGCGATACTCCCTCCAGAAACCACAGGAAATTCCCCTACTTTCTTCTTAAATGATTTGCTTGACATATATTTAAATAGGACTTTAGAAAGTAATCTCCAACATTGTGTGAAGGTCAGTTACTAATCACTAGTGAGGTGACTTCATTATATTCCTTAAGGGCTGAAGAAGCTGCAACTGAGAGGAAGAGAGCTCTGCTGGCCGACTCTATGATGTTTGTATTTGGTAATGAACCTGTGAACATTCTTGTTTGAGCTGCTTGCCATGTGGTATCTCTCTTGGGTGCTCCTTTTCTCCCTCCTTGCCAGGACCACTTTTCAATTATAGGTCAAGAAAAAAATAACCAGTTCTTACCACCTTTCAATATAGACTCAGGCATAGAAATTGTATCTAGAAGTCTATTTCATTCTGTCTTTGGGAAAGTGGTTTTCAAGGCACAAGATAAATTTTTATGGACTTATTTAAATGTTAGAACAATGGAAAGCCCAACTTTGGAAATGTTTTTAATGAATTATTCTTTCTCAAGGGGAAAAGTTTTCAAAGTGAGTTTTATATTTGTAAGAGAAAATTGTGTTTTTCCTCTAGTATACTTATAAGATAAATGAATAAACCCAAAGGGCTGCATTTTTATTGTTGTTTTCCTATTAACATTGTAGCTTTCAAAGGTTTTGAGTATGTTTTATTAAAAATTTAGAAAATTGTTTACATGTAGCTTAGCATATCACAAGGCTCTAAAAGATAGAATATGTAATGTTATATCAAGTATACACTGTTTATATATTACCAGTTTGGGGTTAAGAAGTAGTAATGAATATGTGGTAGTCTATCTGTTACACAGCTTCTATGGCTAGGGATGCTATAACTGTTAGTGTGTATCTCTCCTTGAACATTGTTGTGTGGTGTATTATTTTCTATTGAAATGTATCAAAATAGTTTCCCTTCTTTCTCCCTATGCCAGAGTGTTTTTCCTTGGCAATGATTTGTAACTTATTTTCACCTTTTTTGTTAGATATTTATTACATAAAATAATAATAATTATATATGCTGTCACAAACAATAAAATGGTTTTCATTGTAAACCATTCAGATTATGAAACAGAATGGCACCAATATCATTAAAGAGACTCCTCATCCTGGTATCTTATTACCATCCTTCCCACCAGAGGTAAATCCCTCTTTCTTGAAATATGTGTCACTGGCTTTTGGGACTCCACTTTTTTTTAATTGGTTCTTGTTAGATATACATGACAGTAGACTGTATTTTAATGTATTATGCATGCATGGAGTATAACATAAGGATCCCATTCTTGTGGTTGTACATGGTGTGGAGTTTCACTGATCATGTATTCATTTATGAACATAGGAAAGTTATGTCCAATTCATTCTATGACTTACCTATTCCCATCTCCCTACCTTCACTTCATTCTCTTTTGTCTAATACAATGAACTTCTATTCTTCCCTGCCCCCCTTATAGTATGTTAGCATCCATATATCAGAGAGAACATTCGGATGGATTTTGGGACTGGCTTATTTCTCTTAGCATGATAATCTCCAGTTCCATTCATTTACTGGCAAATGTCATGATTTCATTTTTCTTTAGAAACAATCAAGAACATGGAGAGCCTACAGAACAGGACTCCTGTTTTTGCTTGACTTCATCTTACTGCTGCTCCTTCTAAATCTTCCAGATCATTAAGCACTGTAGTGCCACAGGTCTTAGCTCACAGTGCCCTGCCTCCACCTTTTGTAATCTGAGTTACTTAGTAGATCATCTAACTCAGCCTCAGCTTTTCAACATTCGTCATTTACATTGAAGATTTCCATATTTGAATATCCTAGGCTGCATTACAGCCTATAAATTCCTTTTGAACATTAGGCTTTTATACTTAATTCCATATTCAACTTCTCCATGTAGATGTTAATAGCTAATTCAAATTTAATACATCTAAAATCAAAATCTCTTTTTTGACTTATGATTACCCAACCTTCTCCATCTTCACAATTCCCCCTCATTTTCCAGAAGCTATGGCCAAACAGCTTAGAGTCATCTCTTTTGTCTCACAATTCACATTCATCAGGAAATTGCTGGCTTTTACCTTCAAAATTATATTCAGAATCAATTCTAACTCTAGAGGTACCACCTTAGTTCTGTGCCACAATTTCCTCTTGCTGAGAGTTTTACGTTTCTTCCTAATTGATCTTCAGTTATTCTCCCTTTCCTCTTGCAATCTCTTCTCCATTTGTATCCAAGGTGATCTTTGTAAAACATAAAGCTGGGCACAATATTTTTCTGCTTGAAACTCTCCAGCAGCTTTTCATCTAACTCTGTAAAAGACAAAATGGCTTGTTGAGCTCTACATGAGCTGATCCCTGTCTTCTTTATCGCTCTTCCAAACCCATTGCCAACCTGCTGTGTTTTAGCTACACAGTCCTCCTTGCTGCTACTGGAATGATCCAAGCATAATCTTCTTGCAGAGAATTTACCTCTATTCTTCCCTAGAAAGTTAATGGTTCTCTTCATCTATCAGGATTCTTCTGAAATTGTACTAAGAGAGCTTTTCTGTGACTTGCACATAAAATTGGCAATCCTCTCTAAACCCATCAAATCTACCTTTTGTGCTGTTTGTTTTTTCCATTATTGATTGTATGGCATTCACTTGTTAATTATTATTCTCTAGTAAAATAAATATTGCAGGAGAACATGTTTTAAGAACTATGATTTGTTAACTGCTCCATTGCCATCATCTTAACCTGCCAAATACATGGATAAACAAATAATGAATGCTGTTATTAATCACCTCATTACCTTTCTTCATAATTTTGCTATAATTATTTCTTATGTTGAGCTATATGAAATTCACCTTTTTTCCACCTACAAAAATGACAATGTCAAATTGCTTACATATTTTCCTAAACTTTATATGTATTTGGTTTTGCATGTTTAAAATTTATAATGTGGTATGCATTTTTTTATAAAAAGTTACTTTTTTCTTTTTTTAAAAATATTTCTTTTAGTTGTAGTTGGACACAATATCTTTATTTAATTTTATGTGGTGCTGAGGATTTAACCCAGTGCCTCACGCGTGCGAGGCGGGCACTCTACCAATGAGCTACAGCCCCAGCCCCTATAAAAAGTTACTTTTACTTTAACATAATGTTTTGATGTATATCCATGTTTGGTGTTTGAACATTTTTAGGACCACATAATTTTGTATAAATAATATTATTTTGTATGAATATATAATGATTTATTTACTGAGTCTTAAGACCATGGATGTTGACCTTTTTTTTTATTTTGGTTTTTAGTTCTTTGAAATGATGTTGCCATTTAATTCTTATACATGACTTTGGTGTTCATATAAATGAGATTTCTGCTTTTCCAGTGTATAATTGATAGGTTGTGGGGGATAGATATTCAACCTTAAAAGGATATTACAAATTTCTAATGAGAGTGATTGAATTGACTTTAACTTTACTGGCAGTTTATAAATTTTCTGGTTATTCTGCCCTATTGTCAATACTTAATGCTGTCATACTTTCAATTTCTGTTATTATTGAGGGTATAAAATGTTATTTGTGGCTTTTAGTGTCCTTTTCCTAATTATTAAAGAGATTGGGCATCTTTTCAAATGCTTTTTGGTCCATCATGTATATTATTAAATCTATTAAATGTTTGTTCATGTCTTTTGATCATTATTTGAGGAGGGGGGGTGTTATGTTCTTTGCTGTTTGCTATTGCTTGAAAGAAATTTTCTTTTTTTTTAATTCTAAATGGTTGTGTTAGTCAGCTTTATATTGCTGTGACCCAAATACCTGACAAAAACAACTTAGAGGAGGAAAAACTTGTTTGGGGCTCATGGTTTCAGAGGTTCAGACCATGGTCAGCTGACTCCATTGTTTGGGACCTTAGGGGAGGCAGAGAGAGCATCATGGTGGAGGAGTGGGGTGGAGGAAAGCTACTTAGCTTATGGTGGCCAAGAAGTAGAGAGATGGAGGAAGGGGCTGTAGGGAAGATGAACCCTTCCAGGGCACAGCCCAGTTACCTAGTTCCTTCAGTTACACCCTCCCTGCCTATGGTCATCACCCAGTTAGTCCATTTAAACTCAGATGGACAAATAAAGTTACAGCTTTTGGAACCTACTAGTCATTTGACTTGAATAATTTAATAATTTCATGTCGGACATAGTATCATGATTTCACCTCTGAATATTATTATAATTTCACCTCTGAAAATAATAATCCAAATCCCTATGATTTTTAGATGAAAGTCATGTCCTCTCTTACTCTCCTATATTGATCCCTCTGCATGGTAATAATGGTGCTAAAAGGAAGAATGCATTTCAGCTCCTCTCATGGATGACCTAGGAGTGAAGGGAAATCCTTCAAAAGGGCAGAAATATGGGATTACAGATTGTGTAAAGCTGGCCAGGAGAGATGGTTTGAGCATGGGTTTATAGCAATTCATTGGCATTAGTAACAGATTGTCTGACTAGTTAGAGATTTGGAAAAAACAAAATTGAAATGTTAACATTATCCCTTATTGATTTTCTTAACACTACCATAGTTTCTGATTTATATGCTTGGTAGAATTCACCAGTGAAATAATCTGGGCATGGTACTTTCTGTTTGGGGAGGTTATTGGTAATTAATTCAATTTCTTTTGTATAGGCCTATTCAGATAATCTCTATCTTGTGTGACAGATTTCCTTTCAGGGAATTGTTCCATTTCATCTATGTTATCAAAGTTGAGAGCACAGAGTTGATAGTGTTCCTTTATTATCGTGTTAATATACACGAGATATGTAATAATTTTTCCTCTTTCATTCTACTTTTTGTTTTATATATGTGTGTGTGTATGTATATGTGTGTGTATATATATATATATATATATATATGTATATATATGTGTGTGTGTATGTATATGTGTGTATATATATATATGTATATGTATGTATATATATATATATATATATATATATATAGTGCTGGGGATTGAACCAAGGGCTGCTTAACCCATAAGCCACATCCCCAGCCCTTTTTAAACATTTTATTTAAGACAGGGTCTTGCTGAGTTGCTAGGTGCTCTGAGCTGCTGAGACTGGCTTTGGACTTGCGATCTTTGTGCCCTAGCCTCCTGAGCCGCTGGGATTATAGGCATTTGCCACCATGCTCAGCTTGTTTTATATTTTTTATTATAATTATACATAATAGTGGAAGTCATTTTGGTATATTCATACACGCATATAACATAATTTAATCAATTTTATTCCCCAGGAAGCTTCCCTTTTCCTCCCATTCTCCATTTCCCTGACCTACTTCCTCTACTCTTCTGGTCTCACTTTTATTTTTTTATTGGTCCACTATAATTATACATAAAAATGGAATTTCTTGTGATATATTTATACATGCACATGTCATAATTTGTTGATTTAATTTCTCAATACCTTCCATTTTCCTCCCTTTCTCCTTCTCCCCTTTTCTCCTTTCTCTACTGGTCTCCCTTCTATTTATGAGATCCCTTTTTTATTCCTATTTTCTTTCTAACTTCTACATATGAGAGAATGCATTCAACCTTTGACTTTCTGAGTCTGGCTTATTTCACTTACCTTGATGTTCCCCATCTTCTTTCACTCACCAGAAAATAACATACTTTTGTTTTTCCTGATGACTGAGTGAAACTCCATTGTGTGTATATATACACATTTTCTTTATTTGTTCAACTGTTGATGAACACCTACATTCCATAATTTGGCTATTGTGAATTATGCTGCTATAAATATTAGTGTACATGTATATCTATAATATGCTAATTTTAGACCAGAAACTTTGTAACAGCTTCAAGAAAACAGTCAACACTCCAAATATAGTGCAGGCATTCACTTCCTTAAGACTCCTAAAGCTCAAGAAATAAAACCAAGAATCAATAAGTGGAATGCCATCAAATTATAAAGTTTCTGTAGCAGAAAAATAAAACAAAACAAACAAACAAAAAACAAATTAAGAGCATTAAGAGAGAACCTAAAAAATGGGAAAAAAATCTTTGCCACGTACTCTTCTAACATAGGATTAGTATCCAGAATATATAAAGGACTAAGACAACTCAACATCAATCAATCAATCAAACAAACAAACAAAACCCCCAAATCCATAAATGGGCAAATGAACCAAACAGACATCCCTCAAATGAAAAAATAAAAATGGCAATATATATATATAAATGTTCACCCTCCTTAACAGTCAGGGAAATGCAAGTAATCAACTCACTCTGGTTAGAATGGCAATCATCAAGAATACAAATAATAGGGGTTGGGATGTGGCTCAAGTGGTAGTGCGCTCGCCTGGCATGTGCAGGGCACTGGGTTCGATCCTGAGCACCATATACAAATAAAATAAAGATGTTCACCAAAAACTAAAAAAATAAATATTAAAAAATTCTCTCTCTCTCTCTCTCTCAAAAAAAAAAAGAATACAAATAATAATAAATGCTGATGAGAACATCAGGAAAAAGGAACACACAAACATTGTTGATGGAACTGCAAATTAATACAGCCACTATGGGTATCATTTTGGAGATTTCCTCGAAAAACTAAGGATAGAACTACCACGTGATCCAGATATTCTATTCATTGATATTTACTTAAAAATCTAAAGTAATTTTTGATATTAATAAATTATGTGTTATTTTTCTTACTATGGCTAGAGACATAAATTTTATTGAACTTTTCCAAGAGTCAGATTTTTGTTTCATTAATTTTCTTGTTTTCAGTTTCACTGATTTCAGCTCTAAATTAATAATTTTCTTTTACTTATTTGGATTTTATTTTCTCTTGTTTATCTTGTTTCCTATAATGGAAGTTTAGATGATTGATTTTAGATCTTTTTCCTTTGTAATATATGCATTCAATGTTCTAAATTTCTAACATATCCCACACATATTGATAACTTCTGCTTTTATTTTTTGTGTAGAACTGACCTATACCACAGTCCATGTTATTTTGTTTTGAGACAGGATCTTGCTAAGTTGCTGAGGCTGACTTCAAACTTGGGATCCTCCTGCCTCAGTCTCCTCAGCTGTTGAGTTTACGGGCAGAGGTCACATGGCCTGCAGTTTCATGGCTTCTATGAACAATATTGCCGTCTTGCTTAGGGCAATGTTTCAGACTACAAATTGAGATTCTTTGTGATCTGGCACAGTTAAAGTCTTCAGAATTTGCTAGTATATCAATAACCACACACTACTGTTGATGTGTCCCGCACAATGAGGGGTCAGACGACCACACGGAGGTGAAAGCCAGCTGAGAAATTAAAAGTCTGAAATAATATTTAGAAATGAAGACCAAAGACATGGAAAATAGGTTCACAGCTGGGGCCTAGTGGTTGGATGGGACCTGATGGGTCTGATCTCTAAGAAAGAAAGGCTGCCAACCTTCTATTTTATACAGGGCTGCATCAAAGGAATTTATTGTTAGGAAGAGTCCTTTAAGATAAATAAGAGGTGAGAAGATGTGGGAAGTTGGCCTGGCTGGGAGCCTTGTCACTTGCACAGTAATTCTTCCTCCTCCAGGCAGCTGGCGCCTCAAGGCTGTTTAGGCGCACTGGTATCTCTTGAACCCAAGGCTAGCAGGCATCTGAACTCCTAAATTCCATACCAGGCCTCATTAGCATAGGCCTACAAATGGGCATGTCCTTCTACAAGTTGGCATGGAAAGACTCCCAGAAGCAGAAACCAAGCTGTCCAAGGCTATGGAGTTCAAAGCAATAATTTATTTGCCGTTGCAGACACACTACCAGTGTGGATAAGAGCAATAAAAAGTCAGGAATACCAGCTTTTCTTCCAAGATGCCCTTCCAAATTTTTATGCCAGAAAAATGGAGAAGTATCATTTGGAGAATGAAATACCTTTGAAGATTTGACTTATTGTTGATAATGCTCCTGTACATCTTCCTTTTATTCATTCTTCCCAATATCCAAGTAGTATTTGTCCCTCCAAACACCACACCTGTTTGACTTAATCAGTGAATCAAGGAGCTGAGAAGGACTTTGCCCAAGCTATTTCTGCAACTGAGGAAGATACTGGAAGGACACTCATACAATTCTGGAAGGATTACATCATGTATGCCTGTATAAAGACCCTTGCTTAAGCTCTGGTGATGTCACAAGAATGTATGCATAGTATCTGGAAGAAGACACTTAAGAGGTTTGTCGGTGACTTCAGAGGATTTATCCAGAATGAGGAAGCTGTAAAAATCAACAAGATTCTGGTTGAGATGGCAAACAGATTTACTCTGGGTGTGGATGAAGAGGAGTTTGAGGAGCTTCTATAAGTAGTCCCTAAGGAATTGACTAAAGAGGAGTAATTTTAAATGGAATAGGAGCTAAAGAAAAGGAGAGAGAAAAGGAAACTGCAGGGGAAGAAGAATGCCAAGGAAATTTCACAGTGGAGGGTTTAGCAAAAGATTTTGTAGACCTCATTGAGTTCCTTAAAATGCTGAAAACATGGATCCCAACACCAAAGGTTTTTATTAATAGAGAATTTTAAAAGGGAAACAAACCAATCAAACCTCCATGGGTACATTTCTGAAAAGCAGGACATCTCCTCAAGAACTCTAGGTGAGTCTTTGAGGAGGGATTCCAGAATGTGACATTGCCACCATAGGAGACAGCTCCATGCATTTCATCACCTTTGAAGATCTTCCAGGGACACAAGACATGGTGATGGAAGACAGTGTGGTATGATTTTCCTGATCCTATGAGGACTCAGCAAACGCGTGTGTTTGGGACTCACTTTTTTTTTTTTTAAGTGTAAGCAGTTAAAAATTGTTGAAAAGCTTACAGAATAAGGATAGAATGAATAAATATACAGTTCTATAATGTGTCTTTTTTAGGCTGAGTATCATTACAAAAGAAGAAAAAAGTAAAAATTAAATAGTTCATAAAGTGAAAAAAAGATTTATTTATTACTAAAAAGAGAAAAGCATTTTTATATTTTTTCTTTTTTATATTAATTTATTTATTTTAATTAGGTGTATATGACAGCAGAATTCATTTTGATTCACTGTACACATTGCAGCACAACTTTTCATTTCTCTGGTTGTACACGATGTAGTGTCACACTGTACGTGCAGTCATACATGGATTTTTATAAATTTAACATAACCTAAGTATCTAGTGCTTATAAAATTTACGGAAGTGTATAATGATATTCTAGGTCTTCACATTCAATCTTGACTCATCCACTAACTCAACAGAGCAACTTCCTGTCCTGTGGGTCCCATTCATGGCACGTACCCTAACTAGGTGCTTAATTTAAAAAACTCTTTGCACCATAGTTTTACTCCACCTTTTCTTCATTTAGATATGTTTACATACACAAATACTCATCATGGTGTTACAGTTGCTTTCAATATCAGTACAGTAGTTTGTGACCTAGGAGCAATAGACTATATCATATAACTTAGGTGTACAGTAGGTGGTTACATCCATACAGATTTGTTTAAATACTCTTTAATCTTCACCCAATGATGAAATCACCTATTGATGCATTTCTCAAAACGTATTCCCATCATTAAATAGTGCATAACTGTGCATTTATAGCTAATACATATCCACTTCCAAATAAAAGTAAACCCACTTAATGGGTACCTTGTACTCTTCCTCTTTTCCCTTGGATTATTATTGTAATTCATTTTACTGATGGATAAACATATATAAGCATATATCTATATCTTTCTATCTATCTATCTGTCTATATATCAAGCAAATACTGTCAGTATACATGTATGTATACATACATACACACAGAGAAATTACATACATAAGCATGCACAATGGTACCATTTTTGGTATTATTACTTTGAACAAACTGTAGTGCTGTAGTTTAACGATACCTTCAGTTACTGTTTCTTTACTCTTTTTCATTATGGGAGTTAAGTAACTGACCTATATTGTTTTCCTTTTCTCTAAACAACTTTTGACACTTTGTGTGCAAGGTAGGTCTATTGGCAATAAATTCTCTTGATTTTTGTCTGTTTGATAAAATCTTTATTCTTCATTTTCGAAGTTTAATTCTACAGGGTATAGAATTCTAGGATGAAGTATTTCTTCTTCTTTCAACATTTCAAATATTACACTCCACTCTTTTCTTGTTTACTTAGTTTTTGAGAAGTCAGATGTAATTCTTCTTTGTTCTCCTGTAAGTATACTGTTTCTTTTTCTGGTCTTTTTCAGGACTTTTACTTTATCTTGGGATTTTCATAGCTGAAAATCATATGCCTAGTTTTGTTTCTTTTAAATTTGTGCAGTTTGGTGTTCTCTAAACTTCCTGGATCTGTGTTTTCTAACATTAATTTGAAGAAAAATCTCAGTCATTGAGGTTATTTCTTCCATTACTCACTCTAGTTGTATTTCTGTAATTCCTATTATGCATATTTATACATTTTGTGGTTGTTCCTCAGTCTTTGAATATTGATTTGATCTTTTCAGTTTATGTTTTATTTATCTTTCAGTCTAAAAGTTTCTAGCCCAGAGTCTCTTTCTCCATAAGGATTTTGTGATTTCTTATCTGAAACTGAGTTATTTTAAATTTTCAAACATTAAAAAAAATAAATTTGTACTTCACACACACACAAAAAAGCCAAAATTGTACCTAATGACAAAATGGAATGTTTCTGTACATGTGTACATTGTATGTTTTTCAAAGACTTTTCTATATTCTAATTATTAGGAACAAACAACTATGTTCATTACACCAAACTTGTGAATTTGATGTTTAAATACTCTAGAATATTATTCATATTTGCTTGATACAGCTTATTGAAAACAACCATTTTTTTTTTTTTGTGAATAGGACTAGGGAATATGATGGACTGTCCCTGCTGTAATAGGGTTATTAATCAGTTGATTTTGAGATAATCAGAAGATATAGGAATTTTTGTTGTTGTTGTTTGTTTGGAAACTGGGGATTGAACTCAGGGGCACTCAACCACTGAGCCACATCCCTAGCTCTTTTAAATTTTATTTAGAGACAGGGACTTACTGTTTCTGAGACTGATTTTGAACTTGGGATCCTCCTGCCTCAGCCTCCTCCATTTAGATTACAGGCATGCACCAACATTCCTAGCAATATAGGATTTTTTAAAAAAATAAAATAGAGATTGTTTTGTGTGGGTCCAATCTAGTTGATTGAGGCCTTTATAAGAAGGTGAAGTTTCACAAAGATGCTCTTTTGATGACCTTGAGGTAAAACTTTTGTGACTTCTATAAGCTATAAGAAGACAAATTCTTCCAATAACCACTTTAGCTGGACAGAAGAAACAAAGCATTAGATGAGAACATAGCTGAAATTCAGATATCATCTGGATTTCAGTCTTGTGAAACCTTTAGCAAAGAACCCAGATCTGAGCTCTGTCTGAACTTCTGACACTCAGAAATTGTGAGACACTGAATTTGCATAGTTTTAAGCTGCTAAATATATGGCAATTGATCATGTAGCATTAAAAATCTAATACAACATCTAAAGTATTTATAAATTGTCTTTTATCTCCATTTCTCATCATGTTATCTACCCCACAACCATCCTGAGAAGATAATCGTTCTAACATCTAATTTGGATTCTTTATTTCATATGTGTGTTCTTGGAAAGTAATGGTATTTTATATATAGTTATACATCTTTATTTTTTAAGCTGTGGTGGTATATATCTCATTCGAATCTTATCATGTTATACACAGGATGTTTCTGTAATCTATTCAAATTGTGTTCACATCTAGGCCATTGCTTCTAATGGCCTTCTAATATTTCTTCTGAATTGTGATTTAACTTTAAAATTTTTTCAATATCTGTGTTTGCTATTAACAAAAGACTTATATATCATGCAGTTAGCATCATTTTTGTCTTTATTCTACTCTTATATCCAAGCTTTATTTTATCTTTTATGTTAAATTCACTTGAATAAACAGTGCTATGAATTATAGCCTACCCCTTGTCAAATATCCCTTGTCAAAACAGAGTTTACAAATGTGGGTGAGTGGTTGTTTTTGTAGGAGGATAAGATTTCATGTGAAGAGATACCAAAAGGTAAAATGTAATAGAAAATATCATCAATTCTTATAGATCATTGATCTTGTGTTGATTTTTTTCCTAGCTTTTGAGCTATAATTAAGAAATAAAGTGCATACATTTAAAATGTACAGTGTTATTCTCTGATATGTGCATGTACTCTGAAACGATTACCATAATCAAACTAATTAGCATATCATTGTGCTTAATTTTTTTTGCAGTGAAAACATTTTATATCCAATGTCTGGATGAATTATACATTGTCAAAAATGAGATATTGAAGTTTTCTTTTTCTCTTTTGAAACATCCATGATATAGGTGTGCTGTAGTGATGGTTTCATTTTAGTGCCACCATTTTGTTCTTTTTTTACCCTATTGGCTACTTTCCAATGGACTGTTTTATAGTTCACTAAATCTTTCTTCTGCATAGCCAAATCTGTCATTGAAGTTCTCTATGGAATTTAATTTTTTTTTTTTCTTTTGGTAGCAGGGATTGAACTCAGGGGCACTTGACCACGGAGCCACATCCTCAGTGTTATTTTGTATTTTATTTAGAGATAGGGTTTCACTGAGTTGCTCAGTACCTCGCTTTTGCTGAGACTGGCTTTGAATCACAATCCTCCTGCCTCAGCCTACAGAACCACTGGGATTACAGGAGTGCATCACCCTACCTGGCCTCTATGGAATTTTTAAAGTTACTTCATTGTGATGTTCAGCTCCAGATTTCCATTTGGTTCTTTTTATAGTTCCTATTTCTTTATTAAACTTCTAACTTGCCCATTCATTACTTTCTTGATTTCATTTTGTTTCTTTGTATACGCTGAATAATAGAAAAAGTTGAGCTGTTTTTAGATCTCCATTTTTGGAGAAATGGTTACTGGTGCTTTATTATTTTCCTTTGATGGTGCCATATTTGCTTACTTCTTCATGATACAGATAATCTTGCATTTATTTCTCTGCATTTGAAGGAGAAAACACCTCTTCCAGTCATAATAGACTGTTTGGAAGGTAAAGACCTTCTTCTGTTGGGTTCCATGGTTGATGTGATTGACTCCTGTACCACTATGCAGCAAGGTTGGAGCTAGGAAAAATGTCCACTTGAGGATTTTCATTTAGTCTACAAGTAGCAGGATTGCTATTGTGTGTACATATGGGTATGCCTCTTCTATGTCCTTGAGAATTGTTCTACCTGGTCAGTGAGTAGATCTCTGGGTAGGGAGAATGTTCTACACCAGAGCTTTGATTGAGTTGTAGGACTGCTTCAGCTTCTCACAGGTAGAACTGGGGACTGGAGGCTTACCTCTAGTTAAACAGATGGAAATGTCTCCCTTTGAATTCTTTGGTAAGCAGGTCTGCTGTTTGTTTCTGAAAGGGACTGGAACTGGGTTAAATTGCTGTTTTAAGACTCACAGTCGTATTGAGACTAATGATTTTGCCTCTGGGAACATATACAGATATGACTCCTTTCTATGTCTTTTAGCAGATTATGGTGCTGGCGGGACTATGGCCAAATAGGGGGTTAGCCAAGTCTATAAAAGATCAAGAGTATTTCCAGTGTATATCCTGTACCATAGTTGGCAACCCTGCCACCTGGGCAGGGGTCTGCACTCTCAAAATGGCACTTGTTGGTCTTGGGTTTCTAATGACGTTTCGTTCTGGAACTCAGAGTTTCCACAAAGCATTTCAAAATCACTATTGCTTGAGTGGGACCTGAGAGAGAGATCTCCTATTTTGCAATCTTGAACAATCATGGAATGATGTTAATGAGAAAATGTTATCACAAATACAGAAATTTCACTTGCTTTTATGATATTATATGCTATACTCCACCTAGTGCTGATTTAATGACAGAACAAAAATAATTATTAATATTAATAACTACTATTTGCATAATTACTGCATTTGCCCTTTTTCTTTATTCAGTGCTTTACTTGCAATAACTCCTGTAATCCTCAGAAGACCCCTCTGAAATTTATATTTTTAGAATAAGCTGTTTTATAAATGAAAATCTAGAGGCTTATTGTTGCCAAAGGGTCAGCAGCTTAAGTGTTTTACCATGTGAATTTTACTATGTTATGCTGTTTCAATTTAAATAAATGTTCTTGTCATAATGTAGATTATGAAGGGTTACCTATTCTAATATGTTTTATTAGGGAATATATGTATGAATAAATGTGAGAGCATTGCATTTATGCTGACAGTAGTTATTCATTAAGTGGACTTAGTGGGGTGGCACTGAATTGGGCAATAGCCAATCTATATACATTTTTAAGAATTAGTGATTCTTGGTCTTTTCAATTTTTCTGTTCCTTATCTTCTTCCAACCCTATCCAGTAGAACTTCTTGAATTTTTAACAGTTATACTTATTTATTATTACAAGGAAAACAACACTAAAATAGCACTCTTTTCAGTGCCGGGAGAAACAAAATTCTGAAATGGTTAAAAAATAAAAAAGGTTATATACATATCACTGCAAGAACACACGATTCTCATAACAAGGTTTTAAGATTACTAGGTGAAACACATCATTGCTTAGAGATATCTACTTATGTGAGAAACATTTGCACCTTAACTAATGTGGTTTTGGGTAAATAGAAACACCAATACTAGAAAATATATGGCTATTGATATAGAAGGTGTACATTAACGTTTTGTCTATGTTTTTTTTTTTTAAACCTGTGGATCCTGTATCTGTATTCTCCCATTTGATATAGTTTTCCTCTCTTGGGGCACAAAAGAAGCTAAAACTGTATAGTGACATAGCATTAGGCAGTCACTATGATAGGCAAAGTAGTTGAGCCAATCATATCTAAATCTTTATTCTGAGTTTAGAGAACATGAAGAGATGGGAGATATGCCTCGACTTTTAAAAAGCTTGAATGATGGAAAGCTGGGTCAGCATCAAGGAGAGACTCAGGCCATGGATTAGTGTACCAGAGATGTGATTATGTGCATCTAGTCAGGGTGCTTGGCTGATACCCAGACACTTCCCTTTAGGTTTCACTGAGACAGCAGAACAGAGATGCACACAGCTGCAGTATGTCCAGATGAGCTGTGGAAAGCATGTAAAAGGCATTGATTCTAAGTGGGAGACCTGTGTAACTTTTCTACTCCTCAGAGGCCAAGGATGAGATTCTTGGAAGCTGGATGCTTGACATTATTTCCCCTTTCCTCTTTTGTCTATGTGCCCTCTAAACAGGCTTATTTTTCTTTTTTTCTAGCACCTGCTGTTAAGAAGTGCTGATTTGACTTGAACTATGTGGGAGGGCTAGGACAAAATGGAACAGATTGAAAGAAAATTATTGAAGTTAACACAGAGAAACTATTCTGAAACAGTTGGAAAAATTTCAGTTGTTTGCCATATGAGGTACTCTTTGTTGCTTTTAATCTAGATGTTTTGGATACTTGTTGACCTAGAATGCATTTTTAAATATTCTGCTTTCAACACAGTAGACCGCTTATCACAAATCATTATGTACATTTAGTATTTGAAATTAGCTCTAGGCAGTTTTGTCACAATGTAGCAGCAGCCATTTACTCTCTCTCTCTAGTTGGACTTCTCTACCAAACTGCCAACATTTAAAGCTTAGGAAATAGTACAAATAAATGACCCCTGAAAACAAAATGAGTTGCTTTATAGATAAGGGTCAAAATAATCATCAGGGTTAGACAGTTCTTTTTTTAAGAAAACACCTTGATGGACTTCTAAATTTAAGGAATTCTTCAATTCCCCTGCAGCTCTTAGCCTGGATGAAAGGGGGTTAGTCAAAATTTGTTTACAGCTATTTTGTATAACTCAATAAGAAGAATTTGAATTTCTCCCTAGAAAGGTATGTAATGGTGAATAAATAAAGAGGGAGCAAAGAGAAATAAAGACTAGAAGCACAGGTAATGCTAGACTGATGGGACATGGTAGGTTGACTGTCATGGCAGTGAAAATCTAGTATGGAAGAGCGTCCTTTGATTAATGATGTTTCACATGAACAAAAGAAGAGGATAGCATTTATTATGTGACAAGAATTATTGAAAGAAGAGGGAAACAATGAAGTCAAGACCAGCAATATAGGGCTAGGTGAAAGAAGAAAACAAAGCACATAAATCTCAAAGAAAGTGGAAGGTATGTGAATGTTGAAGAGGGATTTCAGATTCCAAAACACATTTCCTCCCTCCCTCCCTCCCATCCTTCCTTCCTCCCTCCCTCATACCAGCCTCTATCATCTATCAGTAAATTTGTGACTCCAAGCATTTGAAAATGTTATAAACCTTCTGAATGCAGACATTTTGATATTTTTAGACCACAGATTCATACCCTTATTGTTGTAGACAGTGTCATTTTATGAACCAGGAAAAAAAATTAAGTCCTTTTTTGGTTTCTCTTCCTTGTTACTGCCTTCAGATGTATTTTAGTCAGTTTCGTCATTGCTGTGACCAAAAAACCTGACAAGAACAACATAGAGGGGAAAAAAAGTATATTTTGGCTCACAATTTCAGAGGCTCTATCCATAGTTGGCTGATCCATATCTCTGGATCCATCATGGAAGAAATGCATGGTGGATGAAAGCATCCCAGGACATGGCACAAGGAAACAGACAGAGTACTCTGCTCACCAGGGACACACCCCCAGTGACCTACCTCCTCCAGCAATGCCCCACTTATGCACAATTACCATCCAGTTAATCCATAACAGTGGAATAATTTACTGATCAGGTTATAATTCTTATAATCTAATCATTTTATCTCTGAAAATTCTTGTATTGTCTCACATATGAACTTTTGGGAGATACCTCATATTTACACCGAAAACAAAATGAGAAAGCAATAGGAAAAAGATGGATCCTATTTTCAAATAGTCTTAAAAAGTGAGTAAGAGGTAGATAAGATTACCAAAATAAATTTTTGCTAGTAGCCAAATAAATTTTAAGGTGGACCCTTTTTTAGTAGTATGCCTTGTAACCCAGTCAATAAACAATTGAGGTTTAAATATATCATAATATTTATTTGCTGGATTTTGAAATAAATATCCATTCATTTTTATCTCTGTGTATTTAAAATCCCATGGTAATGTAAAAGCCATACAGAGATCTCAAAGACTAAATATGAGTATTAGGACTAGGTCTAAATGAATTCCATGGTTCCTTAGATCTTTTCTTAACCTCTTCCCCTTGCCCTCAAAAAGGCTACACTATAGGCTGAACACCTTTTAGACTGATATTGGGGAAACTATGTGCATGGAGGTGGAAAACACACATTATTTCAAAAGAATGAAAGATGATACGAGGTGATACAAGGTTATCTTTGAACCTCAAAGTTTCACTCCCTGGCAAATGAGGTATAAAATGGTTTTCTCAAATATGAGTCCAATTTAGCACAGTCCCAAGTTTCAATGACTTCTGAATTTTTGAGGTTAAAAAAATGGGAAAATGTATTCCCTGTGATTATCTCCTATAGAAATTCCATACTTATGATCAAAAATTAGTTCAAAGATGTCAGCATGTTTGCTTTTAATCTTGGCAATCTGTCAAAAACACAAGTGATAAAATCAATCACAACAAACATACTAAGTTTCTTTTCATTTTGTTTCTTGTCTGTCTTTCATCAAAGTCAGAATTGAGCTAAGCTAATCTACTTCTCATCAGGAAACTTATACTGTGTTCAGGAGAAGTGGAAATCAATAGCAACAGACAGTTTTTAAAAAGAGCACTCCAATTTGTTTGGAATTCCCTTTTAAGGGGTTTTTAAAATTGACATGAGCTTAGTTGACTTTACACAATAGCCGAGTAAGGAGCTGCTTAGAGTATCATAGAAGGGGAACTTCTTAATGGATCTGAAATACTGCTGTACATAAAAGTTGGAAGCATGATCAGTAGGAACTTATTTATTTGAATTAAGCTGTTTATGTCTGTTTAAATGCCCTCTAACAAAAACCTCTTATAATCTACTTTTTATTCAATTATTTTAACAACAACTCTTCATTGGACTAATAGAGTGTGCCCATCTTGCTATGTTTTCTTGTTCTCTGTAATTAGCATCTTTAAAGCTCACTTCTTTCCTCAGTAAGGAAATACATACTGTTTTCCTTACCTAATACTTCTTCTGAAAATATTCTCCAAAACCTTATATAATTCCATTGCATCAGGTTGTCAAAACACCAAGCTGAGATGAGTTTTAAGATTCATCAGTCTTTTTTAGATAGCTGTTAGACATCTAAACACTCCTCAGAATTGTGGCAGATGTTTGCCTCTATAAATCTTTGTCTCCAAATTCATTTGATTCCCCAGATGTGTCTAGAAATTCTAGAAATTCTGTATCCAGATTTCATTCTTTTCTTTCACTATTGCTACTCCTGGTCTTTCCTCAAAACTCTCATCTTGCCATCTCATGGCCTCAGATATCTCTACCTTTTTAATGAAAAAAACTACAACAAAAAACAAACAAACAAAACAAAAATCACCTCAACTTTCTCTCTCCCCATATACTAACTTACTTGCTCTAAATATTTCCCCCGGGCCACTGGTTTCTAAAGACAGTATGTTCCTTTCCACTGAAAGATAATCCTTCCATCTTTGCTCTGAACTCAGTTAATCCTGCTTCCTCAGCAACTCACTTTCTAGATTATTCCTCTTTATGAATATTCAATGTTTTCACCTTAATAGTCTCTTGATGAGATCAAAATTTCTTCATATACTCATGCTATCTTAAAATAATTTTTCTTGGATCACATGTCTCCTTAGAGTGAGTTAGCACTCTCATTTCATATTCAAGATTCTTTTAAAGAGTTTCCTGTATTACTATCTTTATTCCTCCTCTTATCATTTCTTCTTTGTCTTTATTTCTTTCTCCCTCTTACAAGATGAAACACCCTTTATGCTGCTTTCTCTTTCCATCCTTGCACACACATCATTTGCATAGTTTGAGTTAGTAAAATCTGAATTCTTGCCACTGCTATCTTCTCCAATATGTGTTTATCACTAATTGATTTTATGCATTAACCTCCTGTTCATGATATAAATCTCAACTTTGATGTCCTGTTCTCTATTGAGCAGTACCTGACTGTCACTTAGGCAACATTGTGTGCCTTCTGCAGTGTTTCTCCTTAAATCTGGTTTTGTAATTCTGACAAAACATTTCATTTTTATTATCTTTTATAATTCTTGGTCCATGGTCACAGTGACACACACACACACATGCACACACACAAATAATATATGTGTGTGTACATATATATGTGTATACATACCACATACATATAATGTTATATGTATATATGTATAAATAGATATGCCAAGTACCACACATAGAACTTAATTTAAAATTGGAGATAAATATATGCTTACTAAGTAGCTAAAGTGGCTCCTATTAAACACATTTTTCCCCCTAAGAATTAACAGACAATTTTTTTGTTTTAAATTTAACTGAAACATTAAAATGTAAATATTACTTGCGTTAATAGAGTACCATGGGATGTTTTGACACACGTATACACACATCCTGCTTTAATCAGGAGAAACATATCTGTATCCTCAAACACTGGTCATTTCTTTATGGTGGAAACACTCAATCTTTTTCTAGCTTTGTGCGATGTATAGTTTATTATACCAATTTACAGTTACCATACTGTTATCTATAGTTACCCTTCTAGCTTTTTGAAATGTAGAGCACATCATTATTATTTATAGTTAACTTAGTATTCATCCATCAGCTTTTCCCTTACTCCACTCCCACTCTCCCCAGTCTGTGGTAATCACCATTCTACTGTCAACTTTTATGAGATAACTTTTTTTATATTCCATATGAGTGAGATCATCCCGTACTTTTCTTTCTGTGCCTTGTTTATTTCACTTAAGCTGATGATCTCCTGTTTTAACTGTGCACAATGACATGATTTCATACTTTTTATGGCTGAATAATATTCTATTGAATATATATATATATATATATATATATATATATATATATATATGTCACTTTCTTTTTTTAAATCATTCATCATTTAGGATATTTAGGTTGTCCCTATTTCTTGAGTATTAACAGTGTTGAAATGAACATGAGAGTCCAGATGTCACTTTGACATACTGATTTCATTTTAATATATACCTAGTAGGGGATTACTGGGTCTTATGGTAGTTGTAATTTTAATTTTTTGAGGAACCTGCATACTGTTTTCTATAATGATTGTATTCATCTACATTTACCCCAGCAGAATGCAGTGGTTCCTTTTTTCCCACATTCTTGCTAGCACTCATCGTATCTAGTCTTTTTGATAATAGCCATTTTTTTTAAACTGGAGTAAAGTAATATCTTATTGTAGTTTTGATTTTCACTTTCCCGATGATTAGTGATGGGGAACATTTTTTCACGTACCTGTTGACCATTTGTGTATCTTCTTTTGAGAAATGTCCTTTGGTCTATTGCCCATTTTTAAAATTAGATTATTTTCTTTTTCCTGTTGAATTCTTGGAATTCCTTACATATTCTAGATATCATATCTTTGTTAGACAGAGTTTGCAAATATTTTCTCCCATTCTATAGGCTCTCTTTTCACCTTGTTGATTATAATCATGGCCAAGGCCTACAGCAACCAATCATAGGCATAGCTATCTGGAATCTGATAACTGGATTTTATGTCTTCTGTTTAACATTGGAGCTGTTCCAGAAATTCCATCCATAGACAGACCTGTTAGGAACTTCCCCGTGTTAAGTTTCACCAGCTCAGCGCCAAGTCCTGGGGGAGAGTATTTGTTTGTTCCTTGTCTTAACATCCATTGAATGGGGTCTTGCACCATGCTGTATTGCTCAAGGTTGGGGTACTGTTGGTGAAGGCAGTCCCTTGGCCACCAAGGCTGATGGTAAGATGGATCACACCTAAGTATTAAAGCTATAAGGACCTGTACAGGTTCAGTGTACTTTAGGTGGTGATACAAGCCAAAACACAAGTCCATCCCACTGGGTTGCACGTCTCTGCCTTGTGCCAGGAAAATTCTAGGGACTTGTCTATAAGCACTGTTCTGGCAATAGTTGGACTGCTCAAGGTTGGAGGATGGGTGGTAGAGATGGTTTCTAGATTCACTCCATCTTTTCACTTCATTATAATTAAAGCAGGCACTATGGAATCTCATGGTATTTCTTTAGTTCTTGTGAAGGCAGTTTTGTGGTGTTGGTGGGGAGATAGTCACTAGAGGATCTTACTTAGCTGCCATGTTGCATTGAATTCCTCAAGAGATAAACATTGTTACTTTGAAGCTTTTCTGAACTTCAATCATTGTCCAAAAATAATAAATTTTACTTTTCGTTTTGCACATCATTCTTTCTAGAAGGAATTAATTTCAAGTAGAAAACTTTTCTACAAATCATACACATTCTTCAAACTTTCAAATTTTGCTTAAACTATTCAAAGTTGTTAGAGATACATTCCTGGGCTATGTCTGACTTTGCCATTCATTTTCATGTGAATTACCTGAAGTGCTGAGCAATTTAGTAGAATTGATGAGTCTTAGCAAAGAATTTATTATATATTGCTTTTTCCTTTGATGTTACTTTGGGTTCTCAAACAAGTTTTATTTAAAATGTTTCATTTTTCTCTTAAATAATTTCCCTAACTACTGTCTCTTGTTTTTCCCAAATACATTCTTCAGAATGATTTTTTAAAAAAATACAAATTTGATCCTTTCACTCTCTAGTTAAATCTATTGATAATTTTGTTTCCTATATTCATAATGGGAACCTCGCTCTCCTTCACTCTTTATCCCTATTCAATTGTCAAGCTGAATAGATTCAACTTCCTATCATCTATCATGTGGAGCCTCTTCTTTCTATTCCTAGAGGTGAAGATAATTAAAGCATCTGTCATCTTGTGCCTAAATCACTATAATAGCTTCAGAATTATTCTATCTTCTTTGAAGTTTGTCTTTCTCTAATATACTCTCTGCTGCCAGATTGATTTTTATTTTTGTAAATTAAAAACAGATTACATTAGGTATAGGCTATACTTCATAATTTTGCCACATTCTAAAATCTACTTTTATCTTCTGCATTTTTCTTTTTTGTTGTGCTAATAACTTTGTTGCTTCCCTCTAAAATCTCTTCAGTACCACCTTCCTGGAAAACACTTTGAATTGAGTTGATTAACTATGTTAAGTATACCTTTACTACTTTATAGAGAACTTGCCATTCCATTCTATCCTTTAAGTTTTTTAAAATTTGCTGTTTGGCCAGAGAAGTGGATATAAAACTGGAGCCAAGAAAAATGTGCTTGTTGAAGAGATTATTACCCCTTAAGTGGTGCTAAGTACTTTTCAGAGACATTTGGAAATATTCCTTGAGGGATCTAAAGAATATGCAAAATCTCCTTGTTAATAATTCTTTAAAGGTCATTATATAGTACTTAATTATCTTGATGTTTGCCTACATTTAGTATTTTTACATATTTTCTTATTAAATTTTTAGCATATCTCAGGAGGTACATTCTATTTTATATGTTTGTTTCTGCATTTGTTCATGTATATTTTCCTTAATCAACTATTATATGTCAGAAATATTTGGACTGCAATAGACATTACATAATGAATAAAATATATATCTTTATAGTAGAACTTAGAAAACTGAGGCTCGAATTTTTTGAATAAATAAAACCAGTGACACAGTTTTAAATGGCAGAGAGTTTGGATAAAGATCTTTGTAATTGTGTTCTTGTTAATTCTCTCAGAATCTAATTCATGACAATTGAATAAAACTCTGAAAAATTTTTACCTCTTAAATATAACAATAGAACACAATTTAGGATTATTGAGACCAGTTTACCCACTCTTGAAACTGCCTGTATGTTATTCACATTACAACATGAAAGTACTTTGTAAAATGTGTCAAATTGTAGGGATTACAATTATTAATCAGAGAGTTAGATGTTTAACTATTACTTTTTTCTTATAGTTTATATATCCTAATTAGAGATTAACCTGTAATATAAAATTCAACATAACTAGAACATCCAGTGAACACTTCTTATTAGGCCTCACGAAATAACAATGACCAAGGCAAAGATGGAACTTGCCATCTGTGAACTTTCAGTGTAGTGAGAAGACACAGGGGTGGATAGATGAAAATCAATAGATGAATGGATAAAAAAAAATGTGGCATTTATACACAATGGAGTATTACTCTGCATTAAAAAATGACAAAATCATAGAATTTACAGGGAAATGGATGGCATTAGAGCAGATTATGCTAAGTGAAGCTAGCCAATCCCTAAAAAACAAATGCCAAATGTCTTCTTTGATATAAGGAGAGTAACTAAGAACAGAGTAGGGTCGAAGAGCATGAGAAGAAGATTAACATTAAATAGGGATGAGAGGTGGGAGGGAAAGGGAGAGAGAAGGGAAATTGCATGGAAATGGAAGGAGACCCTCAGAGTTATACAAAAGTACATACAAGAGGAAGTGAGGGGAAAGGGAAAAATAATACTAGGGGGACAAATGAATGTCAGTAGAGGGGGCAGAGAGAGAAGAGGGGAGGGGAGGGGAGGGGAGGGGGGATAGTAGAGGATAGGAAAGGCAGCAGAACACAACAGACACTAGTATGGCAATATGTAAATCAATGGATGTGTAACTGATGTGATTCTGCAATCTGTATATGGGGTAAAAATGGGAGCTCATAACCCACTTGAATCAAAGTGTGAAATATGATATATCAAGAACTATGTAATGTTTTGAACAACCAACAATAAAAAATAAAAAAAAAAGAAAATAATATATTGATTGGCACAACAGAGGACACAAGTTTCTACCTTAAATGTAGTTTATAAGGAAGAGGTTATGGGAGGTAGTGATACTCACACTTAATGTATGAGTAAGAGTTAAGCTGAAAATGTTCATTTATAGATAATTTTTTAAGTAGAGGGAACATAATGAGTAAAGCTCCTTGAGAACAGAATAAGATCCTGGAGCATTTATTATGATGGGCGACAGTGATTTCACTGTGGGGTAGGAGAAGTAGTGGCAGAGTTAGGCATTTTTGTACTGCATTGGACATTACAAATGAATAAGAAAGATATGTTTCTCTAATAGAACTTTAGAAAATGGAGGTTCAAAACATGAATAAATGAAACTAATGACACAGTTGCAAATGTTAATGGTTTAGATTCAGGTACATCTTCCCTTTGCTCCCTCCCTGATTCCCAACCCCACCAAAAGCAGAGCAACTTTCCTCTACTGTGCCTATCCCCCAGGAATGGTCTTTTTTTGGGGGGGAGGAGTACCAGAGATTGAACTCAGGGAGCACTCAATCACTGAGCCATATCCCCAGCCCAATTTTTGTATTTTATTAGAGATAGGGTCTCACTTAGTTACTTAGCACTTCCCCGTTGCTGAGGCTGGCTTTGAACTTGCGATCCTCCTGTCTCAGCCTCCACAGCTGCTGGGATTACAGGTATGTGCCACCATGCCTGGCCCCCATGAGTGGTCTTTTAAGTCATGGTAGTACATATAATTTTTTTCTTGATGGCTGAGAGAATTTTTAATGATTTTTCAAGCTCAGTATAAACTAGATTCATGTTTTAGGAACTTAATATAGTGATAATGAGTTAGAAGAGAGAATATCTGGAGTAAGGAGTTTGATTTTTGAGTCCATTGCAATAAAAGGAACAGTGTTTTTGAACTTGGAACATGATAGTAAGATTTTTCAAGTAGGATAATTTTGAGAAGCACACAGAATAGTGAATTTCTTTAACTCTCATGGGACCAGAAACATTCATCTGATCCAATTTTAGTATTTTTATTTTCTTTCTTGATCATGACTAATTATAAAGATTGATATTTCAAGTTTATTTTTATTTCTTAGAGGTTTTCCAGTAAACTAATATAAATTAACTTATATCTTAAAATATAAAATGAAACTCATTCTTACTTTAGAAATAAATATATATATATATATATATATATATATATATATATATATATATATATATATATTCATTGTACTGATTTATGATCTTAGTGATCTTGTACTTTCCTATATCTATAAACATTGTATTCCATCACCAGTTAAATCATGTAATTACTCATTGTTGTAGGTTAGATATGATGTGTTTCCCCCAAAGCACCTGTTAATCAGGAATATTCAAAGGTGAAAAGACTAGATTATGAGAGTTGTAACCTAATCATTATGTTCTAGATTAAATGGGTTTATTGGGTGGTAACTGCAGGCAGGTGGGATATGGTTCAAAGAGGTGGATCACTGGGGGCATGCATTGGAAAGGTTCATCTTCTCTGTTCCCCTCCATGACTTAATTAGCTGGCTTGCATTTATTCCACAAAGCACCTTAGCTTTTGGAGCTTCCCGTGAATGTCTCCCTGGAATTGACTCACAAAGGACACATTGATCATTTTTTGGTTTTCAGTGGCTCCTACATCAAAGGGTTGTACATATGGGGCACCTCACATATATGGTCATAGAACTGGCTTGGGCTTTCTTCTGTGCTTTGAAGCACCCTGGTAGTCTTGCTCATGTTCACAGTATTTTTGCTTAAAACTTTCATGCCATTAAATTCATGTTTCTAGATAGCACTGTAGCCTCTGATAATCTTTGGCATCATTTGGATCCCATCTTGGATCTTCATCAGAGAACTTGTTTTGGGCATACCAATGTGCATCCCTGGTATCAGGTCAGGATTATCTAGGTGATCCAGCAGTGTTCTTCTGAGTTGACGAGGGTCAGAAGCAATTGCTGGCAATCTGAATAGGTGGGTTTATCAGTTTGGATGACAGACTAGAGCAAGCCAATCATGGTCTGGGGCTTTTCAGTAAAAGAAGGAGTGTGATTCTTCCATGTTAGGAAGTCAGTGGTGGTGAATGGCTGGTATGCGAAGACTTGGTGACCTCTCTGGATCTGGTCTTCTTGGTCAGGATAAACGGGAGTTCATGTCTCTCTTAGAGGCATCTGGAATGATTCAGGGATTCTGGCTGACTGGCTAGCTTCTTGGATGTTGGCAGGGTCAGAGAGTTGTAAACTTTGTCTCCGGAGATTGAGGAAGCACATCAGGAGAAAGTGGCGCAATCCTGAGAAGACTAGCTGGCAAGGAAGCCTCCATTAAGGAGGGTGAGGGTACCTGTGGAACTGCTGGCACTTTTAGCAGCAAAACACTGGGGAAACACCATAGAGCAGTGGATTGTTCTCTGGGTCAGCTTTCAGGGCAAGTTTTTCTTCAGATCTCTTTTGGTTTCTTTGGGTATACAGTGCCTGTGTCAATAAGCCTTGTCATCGTAACTTTGTAATAGTTTTCTGTGCACCACAAGGTGCAACCACAAGGTTGAACCACAAGGTTTAATTATGACTCGATTCCATCAAATACTGATGTAAGTTAGCTGATCTAGGTGTCCTGGCTTTCCTGTGACCACCAAATAAATAGGATGAAAAATCTCTTGGTCAAATGACACGTCAGAAGGCCACCCTAAATCAAAGCTGGGCCAGTCAATTTTATAAAAAGATTTTATTTTTTGAGGGATGAGTTTAACATCAAAGTCAGAAGCAAATCCTTAAAATTCTTCAACATACATTTAAAGGAGTACACTTACTCTCTTGTCCATCCATTTCCACTCTTTATCAAACATCAACACAGACACAAAGAGAGTGGGTTTTAGAGGAAAGGTAAGGGATATATATATATATATATATATATATATATATATATATTTTTTTTTTTTTTTTTTTTTGGGGGGGGGTACACAAAGGAAAATAATGCTGCTTCATAGTCTCCAGTTGCTTATCTCTCAGGGACTTAGGGTCCTCTAGGTTTTTTCCACCAAGACATTGGTTGGTAGAAATCTGCCTTTGACTTTATGAGGTAGCATGGAACCACGGATCAGGACTCAGTCCTCACTTCAGCCCTTGGGTCAGGTCAGAACCCTTCCATTGTCTGTCTCATTCAGACACTTTCACATGACACAAGCCCTCCACCCAATTTCTAGACCTCAGAGGCATGGTTTCACCCTATTGTTCCACTCCTGATTTACTAAGGTGTCTCTGTGACATGTCTTCACTCCATCATTCCAGACCTGACAGAGTTCCTAGGGTATCTATGGGAGATAATCAGGCTCTCCTTCTTCCCTTAGGAGCAGGACTGATAGAATTGGAACCCAGGTTCTTAAGATTCAGATGGGCAGTGCTCCAGATGTTAGTTCCTAGATATTACCAGCTCTGTTGTTGCCCTGGGGTTCATGATGTTTACATAAGGAGAGGACACCCTCAATGGCAGAAATAACCAATTGGTGCCAGAGATTGTGACCAGTCCTGTGGCATCCTTGACAGGTCCCCAGGGAACAAGGGAGATGAAAGACCACTGTCTCTGATTCCCACTTACCAGGCCAATGTACCAGAAATGTAGCAGGAATGAGGGTCAGAATATAGAGATCTGGAAGCAACACTTTATTAGTAGTGCCAGAACCCAGAGGAATAATTCCAAAAGTTTGAGCCCTAAGCACAAGAGGACTTTTACTTTTATATATAAGCAAGTTTTAGATACATGGAGGCAAGGGAGTTGGTGAAATTCTATTGGAGGGTGCATTCTGTATTCCTTATGTTATAGTTAAAGCTTCGTCCCAGGGTTTCATAAACTGACTTCTAGACCACTCACGTATAATCGAATCAAGCCTTTATTGAAGCACACCAGTGGCGGCTGACCAGAACATAAAGCTGTTCCCCTGATCAGCCCCGAACAATTGCAAGGGCACTCCTTTATAAGCCTGAAAACCACAAAAGGGATGTTCAGGGGGTCTAGCCAATGCAAGCAAGCCAGGTTACAGAAGCGGGACAGTGCAGTCAAGCAGAGGGAAGCCTAACCAATCACAGTTAGCCCAGTCACCCCAGTTACAGAAACAGAGTCCCGTTACCTTAGTTACAGAAACAATACCCCATTAG
Organism: Marmota flaviventris; assembly: GCF_047511675.1. NCBI lineage: Eukaryota > Metazoa > Chordata > Mammalia > Rodentia > Sciuridae > Marmota > Marmota flaviventris. The sequence continues at coordinate 55,758,665 of NC_092499.1, read as the reverse complement.
GTAGTTTTGTGTTCTTAAAGGTTTCTATAGCAAAAGGAAAAGAACATCTTGCCCCAGTCATGACTCTTCTACTTGGCATAGTTGTTTTGCAGGATGAAGTCATAAAACAAAATGGAGTCATATTTGCTCCTACTATCACACTTATGTGGGTGCAAGCTTGTCAACAACCTAGGGACTCTTAGTTCCTACAGCTTGAGACTTTTACCACACTAAGCCTAAAGGGGGATTGTGCGGTCCCCACTACTTTGCCTTGGCTTTCCTGCTTCTGCTACTATTATTATCTGCTAAAGGTACCTGTTAGCCACTGCAAGCCTCTATGATTAAATGTCAGTAAGCAGAGCTGCTGTGTGTCAGTGTGAGAAACCACAGCCTGTCAGTTCTTAAACTGCTAAAGTTTGCCTTACCACATGTATAGTATATAAATAAAGGCTAGTGTATCTACCTCCTCAAATATTCGTGATTTCTTAATGTTGGAAACATTAGAATCACTTTCTCCTAGCAATTGAAAAATACAGCACATTATCTATAGTCACTATCCTTCACAATTGCATATAAGAACATTTTTCCTGTATCCTCAAGTGTGTGTGCCAAATATACTTTTCCAATAGGCATATTTGATAGTGGCTATTGCTTTACATCCTCACTAACATTTGACAGTTTATCCCAAACTAATTTAAAGTGCTGTCAAGTTGGCTTAAATTTGCATGTTTATGATGAGTAATGTAGTCAAATATTCATTTTTATTCTTAGGTCATTTGTGTTTTCCTTTCCCTGATTTTTTTATATTTTATATTCATTTTTTCTGTTAATTGTTTGGTTTTTCTTGCTAGTTTTATATATATATATATACACACACACATACATACATATATATTTAGTTGTAGATAGACCCAATACCTTTATTTATTTTTATATGGTGCTGAGGATTGAACTCACTGACACACATGTGCTAGGCAAGCGCTCTGCCACTGAGCCATAACCCCAGTCCTCTCTTGCTAATTTCAAAATAATTCTTTTCATTTTTTTCTAGTCATAAATTGTTTACCATGATATAAATGGCAAAATCTCCAAATTTGTGTTTTGTCTTTTTACTTTTTAAATGTATTTTTTTGATTGAGGGGACATTCATTCTAACCGAGCATTCATTTTTCTATTTCCATCATATTGTATTTTATATTTCAGAAATTGTGTTGCTTTTAAAGACATTGCCATATATGTATATTTTTTTTACTTTTTGTATTTTTCTTTTCACAATAATTTAATTCCTTTGGGATTAATTTTTGTACTTGGTATGATACAGGGAATTTAATTTTTCCCTCAAGAATGATAAATATCCTATTTCTATTTATTGAAAGAACCAACTCTTTTTTCCATTTATCTACAGTATAATAAATAAAGTGTCCAGTTGTGTATGGATTCCTGTCTAGGTTTCCTATTTGCTTATATAATACATCTTGTTATCTAGTAGTACAGTTCCTCATTATCTTCTTTTTAAAATATGTGTTGGCTACAATTAGACTTTTGTAGTTAACTTGAATTTTATAATCATCTTAGCAATTGTATAATAAAATGGTTTTTAAAAATGTTTTTATTTATGCATTACAGTTATATGTAATAGTAGGGTTCATTTTGACATATTCACACATGCATGAAATGTAACTTGCTCCATTGTAGTCCCTAGTACTTCCACTTTCCCTCGTCTCCTCTCTAATCCTGCTTCTCTTCCTCTGTTCTGTTGGTCTTCCTTTTATTTATTTATTGTTTTTTAAATTGGTTCTTTATAGATATATAAAAGTGAAATCCACTAGAGTGTATATATATACACAAAATTATTTGGTTAGTTTTATTCCTCAGTTCCTTCATTTACTGGTCCTTCTTCTCTCCTCCCATCTTCTTCCTCTACTCCTCTGTTCTCCCTTGTATTTTCATCATATCTCCCATTTTTTATTTTCTTATTTTTCTCTAACTTCCACATATATGAGGAAGCATTTGGTCTTTGACTTTCTGAGTCTGGCTTATTTCACTTAGCATGATATTCTTCAGTTCTATCTATTTACCAGCAAATGCCATAATTTCGTTATTATTTTTATGTATGAGTAAAATTCCACTGTGTATATACACACCACATTTTCTTTATCCATTTGTCCCTTACCAGGCACCAGTGCTGGTTCCATAATTTAGCTGTTGTAAATTGTGCTGTGATAAACATTGATATGCCTGTGTGTCTATACTATACTGATTTTATTTCTTTTGAATAAATACTAAGGAGTGGGATAGCTGGGTCATATGGTGGTTCCATTCCTATTCTTTTGACGAATCTGCATAATGCTTTCCAAAGTAGTTATACTAATTTGCAATTCTACCAAAAATGCATGAGTATATCTTTCCCCCACATTTTTTACCAGTATTTATCATTATTTGTATTCTTGATGTTTGCTATTCCAACTGGAGGGAGATGAAATCACAGTGTAGTTTTCAGTTGCGTTTCCCTGATTGCTAGAGTTGTTGAGGAGTTTTCACATATTTGTTGGCCATTAGTGTTTCTTCTTTTGAGAAATGTGTTTAGTTCTTTTGCCCATTTATTGATTGGGTTATTTGGTTTCTTTAATGTTAAGTTTTGGAGTTCTTTATACATTCTGGATGTTAATCCCCTGTAGGAGGACCAACTGGTAAAGATGTTTCTTTCATTCTGTAGACTTTCTCTTCATGCTCCTGTTTCTTTTTGCTGTGCAGACATTTTTTTTTTCTCCTTAAGTGATTCTTGGTTTTATTTCTTGAACTTTAGGAGTCTTATTAAGAAGTCAGTATCTGCACCAAGAAGTTGGAGGATTATATGTTTTCTTAAAGCAGTTTCAGAGGTTCTGGTCTAAGTCTTAGGTTTTTGAACTATTTTGTTTTGACTTTTGTGCAAAGTGAGAGACAGAGATCTAGTTTCATTTTTTTTACATATTGATATTCAGATTTGCCTGTACCACTGGTTAAAAAAGCTATCTTTTCTTCAAGATGTTTTTGACACCCTTGTCAAATATCAGATGGCTATAAATATGTGGATTTGTCTCTGTGTCTTCTCTTCTGTCCCAATGGTCTTCATGTCTATTTTGATGCCAGCAGCATGTCTTTATTACCACAACTCTGTAGTATAATTTCAGATCAGGTATTGTGACATATCCTGCTTTGCATTTATTGCTTAATATTGGCTTGGGTATTCTGGGTCTCTTATTCTTCCAAATGATTTTAAGAGTTGTTTTGTTCTAGTTCTGTGAAGCGTGTCATTGATATTTTGATAGGGATTGCATTAAATCTATATATTTTTTGGTAGTACAGTCATTTTGACAATATTAATTTTGCCTATCCAAGAACATGGGAGGGCTTTTCTTCTTCTAAGTTCTTCAATTTTTTTCTTCTGTGTTCTGTAATTTTCAGCACAGAGGTCTTTCAAAACCTACTGGTTAGACTTAATTTCTAAGTTTTTTGATTTTTTGAGGTTATTATGAAAAGAATGGTTTTCCTGATTTCTTTCTCAATAGATTAATTATTGAGGTATAGGAAACTTATTGATTTTTATATGCTGATCTTATAACCTACTGCTTTACTGGATTTGTTAATCAGCTCTAGATGTATTCTAGTAATTTTTTTGGGGGGGTGAAGGGGATCTTCCAGATATTGGGATTATGTTATTAGCAAACATAGATAATCTGACTTCGTATTTACCTATTTGTACATTTTTAATTTCTTTCTTTTGCCTGATTAATCTGGGTAAAGTTTCAAGAATTATATGGAGAGGGATGGTGAGAGTGGATGTATTTGCCTTGCTCCTGATTTTAGAGTAAATGATTTCAATTTTTCTCTGTTCAGTATGATGTTATCTCTGAGTCTGTCATATATAACTTTTATAATATTGAGGTAAATTCTTTCAATTCTTAGTTTCTTTAGCATTTTTAACTCTGGGTTGAGTTTTGTTAAAGATTTTTTCTTGCTTCTATCAAAATGCTCATGTGATTCTTTTCCTTAATTATATTTACATAGTGATTTATGTATATTGAACCAAATCATTTACTGATTTATGTATATTGAACCAAACTTCCACCCTGGGTTAATACCTGTTTGATTGTGATGCATTATTTTCTTAAAATAAAATATATTTTGGAAGGCAACTTACTAATATTTTGTTAAGAATTTTTGCATCTATGTTCATCAGGGATAATGGTCTCTAGTTTTTTTTTTTTCATTAATTTGTCTTTGTCTGTTTTTTTCAGGGTTATACTTGTTTTATAGAATGAATTTAGGTTATTCCCTCCCTTTGTATTTCATTAAATAATTTTAGGAAGATTGTGATTAATTCTTCTTTAAAATTCTGGTGCAATTTGGCTGGGAATCCATCTGATCTAGGGATTTTTACTAGAAGGCTTTTAACTGATGTTTTTTTTAAAATTTATATATGACAGTGGAATGCATTACAATTCTTATTACACAAACAGAGCACAATTTTTCATATCTCTGGTTGTATACACCAATTTGTGTCTTCATACATGTAATTTGGATAATAATGATCATTATGTTCCCCCATCATTTCTAACCCCATGCCCCCTCTCTTCCCCTCCTACCCCTCTGCCCTATCTAGAGTTCGTGTATTCTTCCCATGCTCCCCCTTCCTATTCCACTATGAATCAGCCTCCTTATATTAAAGAAAACATTCATCATTTGGTTATTTGGGATTGGCTAACTTCACTTAGCATTATCTTTTTTAACTCCATCAATTTATCGGCAAATGCCATGATTTTATTCTCTTTTATTGCTGAGCAATATTCCATTTTGTATATATACCACATTTTTTTTATCCATTCATCTATTGATGAATGGTTCCACAGTTTAGCAATTGTGAATTGTGCTGCTATAAACATTGATGTGGCTGTGTCCCTGTAGTATGCTGTTTTTAAGTCCTTTGGGTATAGACCTAGGAGTGAGATAGCTGGATCAAAAGGTGATTCCATTACCAATTTTCCAAGAAATTTCCATATTGCTTTCCATATTGGCTGCACCAATTTGCAGTCCCACCAGCAGTATATGAGTTACCTTTTTGCACACATTCTTGCCAACACTTATTGTTGTTTGACTTCATAATAGCTGCCAGTCTGACTGGAGTGAGATGAAATCTTAGGGTAATTTTTATTTGCATTTCTCAATGAACACTTTTTCATATATTTGTTGATTGATTATATATCATCTTCTGAGAAGTGTCTGTTCCATTCCTTGGCCATTTATTCATTGGGTTATTTTATTTATTTATTGGTGTTTAGCTTTTTGAGCTCTCTATATACCCTAGAGATTAGTGCTCTATCTGATGTTCATGTAGTAAAAATATGTTCCCAAATTGCAGGTTCACCTCACTGATTGTTTCTTTTGCTGAGAAGAGGCTTTTTGAGTTTTAATCCATCCCATTTATTGTTTCTTGATTTTAATTCTTGCATCAAAGTAGTCTTACTAAGAATGTTGGGGCCTAATCCCACATGATGGAGATTAGGGCCTACATTTTCTTCTAATAGACACAGGGTCCCTGGTTTTATTCCTAACTCCTTGATCCATTTTGAGTTGAATTTTATGCATGATGAAAATAGGGGTTTAATTTCATTTTGTTGCATATGGATTTCCAGTTTTACCAGCACCATTTGTTGAAGAGGCAATCTTTTCTCCAATGCATGTTTTTGGCACCTTTGTGTAATATAAGATAATTGTAATTTTGTGGGTTAGTCTCTGTATCCTTTATTCTGCAACATTGCTCTATCAGTCTGTTTTGGTGCCAATACCATGCTGTTTTTGTTACTACTGCTCTGTAGTATAGTTTAAGAGATGCCACCTGCTTCACTCTTCCTACTAAGGATTGCTTTAGCTATTCTGGGTCTCTTATTTTTCCAGATGAATTTCATGATTGCTTTTTTCAATTTCTATGAGGAATGTCATTGGGATTTTGATCAGAATTGCATTAAATCTGTATAGTGCTCTTGGAAGTATGGTCATTTTGATATTAATTGTGCCTATCCAAGAGCAAGGTAGATCTTTTCATCTTCTAAGGTCTTCTTTGACTTCTTTCTTTAGGGTTCTGTAATTTTCATTATATAGATCTTTCACCTCTTTCGCTAAGTTGATTCCCAAGTATTTTTTTTTTTGAGGCTATTGTAAATGGGGTAGTTTTCCTCATTTCCATTTCTGAGGATTTATCACTGATATACAGAAATACCTTTGACTTATGGGTGTTGATTTTATATCCTGCTACTTTGCTGAATTCATTTACTAGTTCTAGAAGTTTTCTGGTGGAACTTTTAGGGTCTTCTATGTATAGAATCATATTATCAGCAAATACTGTCTGAGTTCTTCTTTTCCTATGTGTGTCCCTTTAATTTCTTTCATCTGTCTAATTGCTCTGCCCAGTGTTTCAAGAACTATGTTAAATACAAACGGCATCCCTGTCTTGTTCCAGGTTTTAGAGGGAATGCCTTCAATTTTTCTCCATTTAGAATGATGTTGGCCTGGGGCTTAGCATAGATAGCCTTTATGATGTTGAGATATGTTCCTGTTATCCCTAGTTTTTCTAGTGTTTTGAACATAAAGCAGGCTGTATTTTGTTAAATGCTTTTTCTGTATCTATTGAGATGATCTTATGATTCTTATCTTTAAGCCTATTGATGTGATGAATTACATTTATTGATTTCCATATGTTGAACCAATCTTGTATCCCTGGGATGAATCCCACTTGATGATGGTGCATGATCTTTTTGATATGTTTTTGTATTCCGTTTGCCAGAACTTTATTGAGAATTTTTGCATCTATGTTCATTAGAGATATTGTTCTTAAGTTTTCTTTTTCTTTCTTTCTTTCTTTCTTTTTTTTTTTTTTGATGTGTCGTTGCCTGGTTTTGGAATCAGGGTGATATTGACCTCACAGAATGAGTTTGGAAGTGCTCCCTCTTTTTCAATTTCCTGAAATAAATTGAAGAGTATTGGTATTAGTTCTTCTTTAAAGGTCTTGTAGAAATCAGCTGTATATCCATCCGGTCCTGGGCTTTTCTTTGTTGGTAGGCTTTTGATGTTGTCTTCTATTTCGTCACTTGAAATTGATCTGTTTAAATTGTGTATATCATCCTGATTCAATTTAGGCAAATTATATGACTCTAGAAATTTGTAAATGCCTTCAATATTTTCTATTTTATTGGAGTACAAGTTTTCAAAATAATTTGTAATTATCTTCTGTATTTCTGCATAAGCCAACTGGTTAATTTGGTTTACAACCAAACCAGTTCTCCCAATCTCACTTCAGAGAAAGTTCCAGGGGAACTTTTAGGATCTTCTAGGTATATTCCAAGTGATTCTAAACACTCTTTCTGGGTTGCCTGGAGGACAAGCCATTAGGAAGTAGTGAGTCCAGTCTCAGAGTTTGAGACTGCACCTGAGCTGTTTCTCACAGAAACAACAACATGAGTCTCCTGCAGGAATGCAATTTCATTAACCCAGTTTGCTTATGAGTAATTCTCAGAATTTTATTTTTTGTATTCTGGATTGTTCTGTTTTTGTTGTTGTTGTTGATGATGATGAGGATGTTTCTGTTTGTTTTGTGTCTTGTTTACTTGCTGAAATGTTTGGTTACATAGAAGTTTTAGGTGAGTTTTAAGTATTACCTGCTTCCCAATATATACTAACAGGTTATGATGAAAAGAGACTTACACCAAATTCTCCTATATATAAAATATTGATTAATTCCTAATTTCTGGGTTTCCCAGAAATATCAGTTAGCACTGTTAACTATAAACAGGCAATCTGGCATTGCACTGCCAACATTAGCCAATGTAGATGAGTGTGTTTTTCATTCTTACCCCATTTTTGTTTTGATATTGGCTTTTTCTTTGGAGTGCCATATAGACATACTGTGGGCCCAGAAGAGCCTTGACCCTGGGATGGGAGAATCAGAATAACAGTCCCTTTTCTTTTTTTACTTTTTGCCTATGCTAGTTTCCACTTTTCCCAGGTGACTTTACTCTTTACACTTGATCTTAGCCAAAAGGCCGAGAAGCGATAACTTTACTCTTTAAAACATAATGTGTGATGTGAATTTAGGCACAAATCTTTTATACAAGGTGATGACTTAGAAGGAATTTGTCTTATAAAAATTCATTTAAATAAAATATTTCATGATTCTTTACTGATTGTCCATACTACATTTGATATTTATTGTGAATGTGTCAGTCTTTGGCCCCTCTATCATTTCCTGTGTGTTTTCCTACCCCTACACCAACACCATTGGTAGTGTTTAAAATCTAAACCAGTGTGATTCCTTGTTGTTTTCAAGAGGATCTTAGCTATCCTTACACTTCCATATTACTTACAGTATTAGAATTAGCTTGTCAAGTCTTTCAAATAACTTTTGATATGTTTACATTGAAATTTCTTTTTTTTTTTTTAATTTTTTTTTATTGGTTGTTAAAAACATTATAAAGCTCTTGACATATCATATTTCATACATTAGATTCAAGTTGGTTATGAACTCCCAATTTTACCCCAAATACAGATTGCAGAATCACATCGGTTACACATCCACATTTTTACATAATGCCCTATTAGTAACTGTTGTATTCTGCTACCTTTCCTATCCTCTACCATCCCCCCTCCCTCCCCTCCCATCTTCTCTCTCTACCCCATCCACTGTAATTCATATCTCTCCTTGTTTATTTTCCCATTCCTCTCACAACCTCTTATATGTAATTTTGTATAACAATGAGGGTCTCCCTCCATTACCATGCAATTTCCCTTTTCTCTCCCTTTCCATCCCACCTCATCTATCTGTTTAATGTTAATCTTTTCTTCCTGCTGTTCCTCCCTGCTCTGTTCTTAGTTGCTCTCATTATATCAATGAAGACATTTGGTATTTGTTTTTTAGGGATTGGCTAGCTTCACTAAGCATAATCTGCTCTAGTGCCATCCATTTCCCTGCAAATTCTATGATTTTGTCATTTTTCAGTGCTGCGTAATACTCCATGGTGTATAAATGCCACATTTTTTTTATCCATTCATCTATTGAAGGGCATCTGGGTTGGTTCCACAGTCTAGCAATTGTGAATTGTGCTGCTATGAACATCGATGTAGCAGTATCCCTGTAGTACGCTCTTTTAAGCTCTTCAGGGAAAAGTCCAAGAAGGGCAATAGCTGGGTCAAATGGTGGTTCCATTCCCAGCTTTCCCAGGAATCTCCATACTGCTTTCCAGATTGGCCGCACCAGTTTGCAGTCCCACCAGCAATGTACAAGAGTACCCTTTTCCCCACATCCTCTCCAGCACTTGTTGTTGTTTGACTTCATAGTGGCTGCCAATCTTACTGGAGTGAGATGGTATCTTAGGGTGGTTTTGATTTGCATTTCTCTGACTGCTAGAGATGGTGAGCATTTTTTCATGTACTTGTTGATTGATTGTATGTCCTCCTCTGAGAAGTGTCTGTTCAGGTCTTTGGCCCATTTGTTGATTGGGTTATTTGTTTTCTTATTGTTTAATTTTTTGAGTTCTTTGTATACTCTGGATATTAGGGCTCTATCTGAAGTGTGAGGAGTAAAAATTTGTTCCCATGATGTAGGCTCCCTATTTACCTCTTTTATTGTTTCTCTTGCTGAGAGAAAACTTTTCAGTTTAAGTAAGTCCCATTTGTTGATTTTTGTTATCAACTTTTGTGCTATGGGTGTCCTATTAAGGAATTTGGAGCCCGACCCTACAATATGTAGATCGGAGCCAACTTTTTCTTCTATCAGACGCAGAGTCTCTGATTTGATATCTAGCTCCTTGATCCACTTTGAGTTAACTTTTGTGCATGGCGAGAGGAGGGGATTCAGTTTCATTTTGTTGCATATGGATTTCCAGTTTTCCCAGCACCATTTGTTGAAGATGCTATCCTCCCTCCATTGCATGCTTTTAGCTCCTTTATCAAATATAAGATAGTTGTAGCTTTGTGGATTAGTCTCTGTGTCCTCTATTCTGTACCATTGGTCCACCCTCCTGTTTGGTACCAGTACCATGCTGTTTTTGTTACTATTGCTCTGTAATATAGTTTTAAGTCTGGTATCGCTATACCGCCTGATTCGCACTTCCTACTTAGAACTGCTTTTGCTATTCTGGGTCTTTTATTCTTCCATATGAATTTCATGATTGCTTTATCCATTTCTACAAGAAATGCCGTTGGGATTTTGATTGGCATTGCATTAAACCTATAGAGAACTTTTGGTAATATCGCCATTTTGATGATGTTAGTTCTGCCTATCCATGAACAGGGTATATTTTTCCATCTTCTAAGATCTTCTTCTACTTCTCTTTATATAATGTAGTTTTCATTATATAAATCTTTCACCTCTTTTGTTAGGTTGATTCCCAAGTATTTTATTTTTTTTGAGGATATTGTGAATGGAGTGTTTTTCCTCATTTCCGTTTCAGAAGTTTTGTCGCTGATATACAGAAATGCCTTTGATTTATGCGTGTTGATTTTATATCCTGCCACTTTGCTGAATTCATTTATTAGTTCTAGTAGTTTTTTTGTAGACCCTTTTGGGTCTTCTAGGTATAGAATCATGTCATCTGCAAATAGTGATAATTTAAGTTCTTCCTTTCCTATTTTTATGCCTTTAATTTCTTTCATCTGTCTAATTGCTCTGGCCAGTGTTTCGAGAACTATATTGAATAGAAGTGGTGATAGAGGGCATCCCTGTCTTGTTCCAGATTTTAGGGGGAATGCCTTCAATTTTTCTCCATTGAGAATGATGCTAGCCTGAGGCTTAGCATAGATAGCTTTTACAATGTCGAGGTAAGTTCCTGTTATCCCTAGTTTTTCTAATGTTTTGAACATAAAGGGATGCTGTACTTTGTCGAATGCTTTTTCTGCGTCTATTGAGATGATCATATGGTTCTTATTTTTAAGTCTATTGATGTGGTGAATAACATTTATTGATTTCCATATATTGAACCATCCTTGCATCCCAGGGATGAATCCTACTTGATCATGGTGCACAATTTTTTTGATGTGCCTTTGTATCCGATTCGCCAGAATTTTATTGAGAATTTTTGCATCTAGGTTCATCAGAGATATTGGTCTGTAGTTTTCTTTCTTTGAGGTGTCTTTGTCTGGTTTCGGAATCAGGGTGATGTTGGCCTCATAGAATGAATTTGGTAGAGCTTCTTCTTTTTCTATTTCCTGAAATAACTTGAAAAGTATTGGTATTAATTCTTCCTTAAAGGTTTTGTAAAACTCCGCTGTATACCCATCCGGTCCTGGGCTTTTCTTGGTTGGAAGTCTTTTGATTGCTTCTTCTATTTCATCTATTGTTATTGGTCTGTTTAAGTTGTGAGTATCCTCCTGACTCAGTCTGGGTAAATCATATGACTTAAGGAATTTATCGATGTCTTCACTATCTTCTATTTTATTGGAATATAGGTTTTCAAAATAATTTCTAATTGTCTTCTGTATTTCTGTAGTGTCTGTTGTGATATTGCCTTTTCCATCCCGTATGTTAGTGATTTGAGTTCTCTCTCTTCTTCTCTTTGTTAGCATGGCTAAGGGTCTGTCGATCTTATTTATGTTTTCAAAGAACCAACTTTTAGTTTTGTTAATTTTTTCAATAGTTTCTTTTGTTTCAATTTCGTTGATTTCCGCTCTGATTTTGATTATTTCTTGCCTTCTGCTACATTTGCTGTTGTTTTGCTCTTCCTTTTCTAGGGCTTTGAGGTGAAGTGTGAGCTCATTTATTTGTTGGTTTTTCCTTTTTTTGAGGAATGACCTCCAAGCGATGAATTTCCCTCTTAAAACTGCTTTCATTGTGTCCCATAGATTCCGATATGTTGTGTCTGTATTTTCATTTATCTCTAAGAATTTTCTGATTTCTTCCTTTATGTCTTCTGTAACCCATTGATCATTCAGTAACATATTGTTCATTTTCCATGTGATGTAGGATTTTTCCTTCCTTCTTTTATCATTGATTTCCAGTTTCATTCCATTATGATCAGATAAAATGCATGGTATTATCTCCACCCCTGTATATTTACTGAGGATTGCCCTATGGCATAATATATGGTCTATTTTTGAGGAGGATCCATGTGCTGCTGAGTAAAAAGTATATCCACTTGATGATGGTTGATATATTCTATATATGTCAGTTAAGTCTAGGTTGTTGATTGTGATATTGAGTTCAATAGTTTCTTTATTCAGCTTTTGTTTGGAGGATCTGTCCAATTGTGAGAGAGGTGTGTTGAAGTCACCCATAATTATTGTGTTGTGGTCTATTTGATTCTTGAACTTGAGGAGAATTTGTTTTATGAACGTCGCAGCACCATTATTTGGTGCATAAATATTGATAATTGTTATGTCTTGTTGGTGAATGGTTCCTTTTAACAGTATATAATGTCCTTCCTTATTCCTTTTGATTAATTTAGTCTTGAAGTCAATTTTATTCGATATGAGGATGGCCACCCCTGCTTGCTTACGAGGACCGTGTGCGTGGTATATTTTTTCCCAACCTTTCACCTTCAGCCTGTGTATGTCTTTTCCAATCAGATGTGTCTCCTGGAGGCAGCATATTGTTGGATTTGTTTTTTTAATCCATGTTACCAGCCTATGTCGCTTTATTGGAGAGTTTAAGCCATTAATGTTTAGAGTTACTATTGATATATGGTTTGTACTTCCAGCCATGTTTGATTATTTATCTTCTTCTTCTTTTTTTTTTTTTTAAATTTAGTTTGTTTCTCCATGGTTAGCTTTCCCCCCGCCCTCTGTCTTTATAGAGGCACTTCCCACTGATGGTTTTGGTTATTGTTTTTCATTTCTTCCTCGTGTAGTGTTTTGCTCAAGATGCTTTGCAATGCTGGTTTTCTGGCTGCAAATTCTTTTAGCTTTTGTTTATCATGAAAGATTTTTATTTCGTTATCGTACCTGAAGCTTAATTTTGCTGGATACAGAATTCTTGGTTGGCATCCATTGTCTTTCAGTGTTTGAAATACGTTGTTCCAGGATCTTCTCGCTTTCAGCATCTGTGATGAAAAATCCGTTGTTAACCTTATTGGTTTAGCCCTGAATGTAATCTGCCTCCTTTCTCTTGTAGCTTTTAGTATTTTCTCTTTGTTCTGTATATTGGATATCTTCATAACAATGTGTCTTGGCATTGGTCTACTGTGATTTTGTGTGCTCGGTGTCCTGTATGCATCTACAATTTGTATATCCGTTTCCTTTTTTATTTCTGGAAAGTTTTCTGTAATTATTTCTTTCAGCAGGTTACTCATTCCCTTGGTTTGAATCTCTGTACCTTCTTCTATCCCGATGACTCGTAGGTTTGGTTTCTTTATGTTATCCCATATCTCTTGGATGTTTTTCTCGTGGTTTTTAACCAGCCTTTCTGAGTTGGCTAGGCTCTTTTCAAGATGGTATATTTTGTCTTCATTATCTGATGTTCTGGCTTCTACTTGCTCCACTCTGTTAGTGATACTCTCAATTGAGTTTTTAATTTGGTTTATCGTTTCCTTCATTTCTAGAATTATTGTTTGGTTTTTTTTTATAATCTCAATCTCCTGATAAAGATGCTTAACTTCTTCTTTTATCTGCCTATGTAATTCATTTTCAAAGTGTTCTTTCACTGTTTGAATTTGCTGTCTCGTATCTTCTTTAAGGTTCCATTCCATCTGTCTAAGGTATTCCTTGAGTTCTTTATATGACCATTTTTCTGCTGACTCTAGGTCCTCCTGAATATTTAGGCTGTCCTTCATTGTTTGTACTACTTTTCTTCCTTGCTTTTTTATGCTGCTCATGTTTCTTCTTGTTCTGTTTGACTGCTGAGTTACTGTTTACTCTTATAGATTTATTTGATGCTTGAGAGGAAAGATATTAGAAGGGAAGGGAAGAAGTCACTAAAGAGAATGAGAATAGGCAGGTAGAATTCAAGGAAGGGGGAATAAGAAAATTGAAAAGAAATGAAAAGACAAAAGAAACAAGAATAACAAAGATTAGATAATAAAGAAAGAAAGGAAAGATGAAAAAAAAATTTTTAACAAAAATAATAGTGATAATAAAAAATGAAAATTAAAATTAAAATAATAATAATAATAATAAAATAAAAAAAATTAAAAAAAAATAGAAACATTGAAAAAAAGTTAAAGAACAACAACAAATAAAAATTGAAAATGAAAGAAAAAGAAGAGAAAAAAAGAAAAAAAAAAAGAAAAAGGAAAAAAAATGATAATAATAATAATAATAATAAATGCAGTCCTAGAGTTCTATTAACTTCTCTTCCAGTAGGTGGAGCTGTGCCCACTGGGCCAAGCTTCTCCTCTCAATAGGTGGGAACCATTCACTGTGCAGCCGCTCTTTCTCCTAGACTGGGCGGGTCTCCAATCCTGAGTGTCTAGGGCCTTGTCTTGTGTTTCCTCAAGCCAGGCCGTGCTCACCTGTGGCACTCACCACAATACTGGCTACACGCCAGGTCTACTGCTCCTGGGAGCCCTGTTTTCATGAACACCTGGGCTCACTCTCCCTGTTTGCCTCCCTCAGACCCTAAGTTTGTAGAGCTTGGGGCTGAGATCCCCCAGCGAATTTGCTTGCCCTCCTGTAGCCATGTCCCCGGTAGCTGGTGCAAGAGACCTCAGTTGTCAGCACTGGTGGGAGCGGTAGCCGGGAGTTCCGCGCCGGGAGTCCCGCGCCACTCCTGATTCCCTAGGTCTGGTTATTGCGTTCACAGGAGAGCTGGGAGTGGCCCTTAAGTTTTCCCTGCTGTGTGGAGAGAGATGACTAGGGGATTACACACCTGTCGCGCTGGTTTCAATGCAGTTATCTCCTCCGCCCGTGACGCCGTTTCTCTGCCATGGTGATATCCCATGCAAATGGTGACCGTTTGTTCCCTTTGCCGGGTGACCAATGCAACGGGTGGGTCCTGACTGTCTCTCCCAATCCCCGTTTCAGTCCTGTGGCCACTGCCTATGAAGGCTCGGTTGGCTTTTACCTCTGTAAGTTCCTAAGGGCCGGCCAATTATTTCAGCGGGATCGTTAGTGCTGAGTCACACGAAGCAGGCGAACCGGATCTTAATTGCTTCCGATTCGGGCTCTGTGTGTGTGTTCTGAGGGGCCCAGCCTGTACGCCCCAGATCCACGTCAGCTCAGCATTGCCTAGTGATCCTGAGCAAACAGCATTTAGACAGTTTACGGCTCCCTATGCCCTCGCAGTTGAAGATGTCAGAGACTTGATCTCTCTGCGCCTGCCACCATGTTACATCTCCTCAATGCTATTCATGTTGCCCTTACAGCTTCCTGGTATAAGCAAGTTCTTGGGATTATACAAACTGCTGCTTCTGTTTCCAGTCCAGATTTCTAGAAATGAAACCCTGCCGCTGTCGCCTCCGTCTCTGGGCCGCGCTTGTCTGCGACCGTAGCAGAGCCGCCCTGGCTTCCGCAGCTCTTCAGCCCTGTGCCCGGCCCCAGGGGCCCAAGCGGCTGCCGCTGCGGCTCTCCGTCCCCCTCCTTCCGGAGCACGGGTCCCCTGGCAGGGGGGTGCAGAACGACCCCAGAGCAGGCTCTGCCCGAAGGTGCAGCGGCGAACAGGCCACCGAGATGCTCGAGACTGCAGTCCAGCCTTCGGAGGACAGGGCTCGGCACGCAGCTCAGCTCCTACCTCTAGGTGCGGCTGCCGGACCATGTATACAGAGCCATCAAGACAGCAAGCAGAAAGCAAATGGCGGCTCCCGCGGAGTGGATTTTCGGCACAGAAACCACAGCCCCACCAACAAACCCAATCCACAAACTCTCCCTGTATAAAAAATATTCAAAAAAAAAAAAAAAAGAAAAAAGAAAAAAAAAGGCGGGGCGCACTGAGCTTTCTTTGCCTCGGGTACTTACAATCTACTGCTGATTACACATTCAGCTTCTCCGCCCGGAGCGAAGCGAAAGAGTACATTGAAATTTCATTGACTGTATATTGATTCGGAAGAATATTCATCTTTGCTAAACTGATTTAAGCATTAAATATTTATTTATAAATTATATATTATAGAGATCTGGGAGGTGTTTTGTTAGATATACCTCTGTATACTTTTCTCGATGTTATTTAAATGGCACATTGAAATTGTAAATTTGTGGGGTTTTTTTTCTTTTTTCTTTTTGCTGGAAAGTAGAAATACCATTAATATTTATGTATTTGTGTCTAACAACCAACTTAAGTTCCTAGTAATATAATACTTTGCTATATATCATTTTACCCATTTACATGTATAAACATATCATTAGTGAGTGTAAAAGTTTTGTTCCTTTCTCTTTTGTAATTGTCTTTTCCTTGTATTACTACATTAGTTAGAACCGCCAACAATACGTTGATTATGTCATGTGTGTAGAATGAATCTTTGATTTGTTAACTTATTCAAAGGGAAAGCTTTCATTTTTCACCAAGAAATATGATTTTTGCTAGGGGAATTCAAGATACTTTGTCAAACTAATAGGTTCCTGTCTATTAATAGTTTGCTAAGAGTTTTATTTATTATTAAAGAATATTAAATTTGATTATTTCTTCAGAAAATAATTCTATCATTCTTTATTCTAATAATATGGTAGAATTTACTAATAGATTTTCTAATGTTAAATGCGATTTTAATCTCTTGGGAAAACCCAAGTTGTTGTGAGGTCTCATCTTTTCAGTGTATTACAGGATTCAGTTAGCTAATATTGGATTTCAGGATTTTAATATTATGCATGTTAGTAAAATATCCCATAATTTTATTATTTTGGTGTCTCAGTTTGCATTTTCTAGAGCATATGCTGACAGAGTTTGGTAGGCAGGATATATCAGGGATCAACATTCTGTGGAAAAGAGGAAGAAGGAGAATTGGGAAAAATTGGCAGTTGTCTGCATCTCAGGAAAATCCTAAAGGACTTGGCAGTTGGAAGCTGTCTGCTGACAGCAGTTACGTCAACTGAGGAAAATCTCTTTGGTTGAAGGGAGACCTGACTAGAGCAGTTCTGTGTCTATAACATTTGGTATGAAGTGTTTTCTATTGTTTTTTGCCTGGGAAAGTTTGAGTACATTTCTGAGTAAAACTTAGTATATTCTAATTTGAATTAGAAATGAATTCTTGAATGGCTTATTAAACTCACGGTCAAATCATTCAAATGTCAAGTTTTCTTCAAAGATTAGATTTTGATTAATGAGTTTAAATGTTTAGTAGTTGTTAGAATATTTTGTGAAGTATTAGAATCATTTTTTTTTTTTTGTGAATGTTTGAAATTACCATCTGTGAAGCTGTCCATGTCTTAGAAGAACTGTGAAAGATAGGAGATTTTATCTTGCTTGTAAGCTGACAAGTTTTCCTGTCACTGTTTTAGGGATACTGACATGAAACAAGAGACCCCTGGGCCAGGGAGATTAGGGACTTCAAAGCCCATAGCATAGAGGTAGTCAGAATCATAACATTTTGCTTGGTTCCTCAAGCCTCAATTACTGAAAGTTGGGAGACATTACAGGAGGAAAACACAAAGTTTGGGGATCCTAATTTTCCTCTAATGAGTAGTAAACTTTGTTGATGAGAGAGAGAGAGAGAGAGAGAGAGAGAGAGAGAGAGAGAGAGAGAAATGAGTGATTAAGAGATAGATGGTCTTTTTTATACTGGAGAATAAGAAAACCTCATTTTGCCTTCGAGAGAAACTCTTATTCTTTCTTCAATAATGTTTGCTTTACAAGTATTTTTGAAAAGAAAGTCAATCAGTGACTTTACTTGCAAAAAATGCTAACATACAAGAGACAGGGAAAAATTTCCCAACTGGGTTACCACAGGAAGACATTTTGAACTACTGATTTAATACTTAAAATTTTTAGGATTGTTCAGTGTTTATATCTATTTTTTAAATCAGTTTTGATAAGTTTGTCTAAGAATATATATAATTTCACCTAAATTTTAAAATATATTGACCTAAATGTATTTATAATTGCTTCATTATATTTCTTTTTTTTTTGTAGTATTTATTGTAATTTAGATCCTCTTAGTCCTAGTTTATTTGAATTGTTCCTTTTTTTCCTTTTAATTAATTAACTATTCGTGGTTTATAAATTTGTCTTTTCAAAGAAACAACTGTGGCAGACACTCTAGTGTGGGATAAAAGATAGGGGTCAAATTTTAGTCTTCTGCACCTGGATGCTCAGTACCAAATACGTTTTCAAGAATCACTTGGCTACAGATGCATGGGTTTATTTTTTTGTGATTTCTATTCTGTTCCATTTGTCTATGTATATGTTTTTATATCAAAATCTTATTGTTGATTCTGTGATAGCCTTTGCAATCAGGAATTGTAATGCCTTCAGAAATGTTCATTTTCCTTGGTTTGTCTTAATAAAAGTTAGTCTTTTCTGTTTATATTTTCTTTTTTATTATTATAAGTTGTTCAAAACATTACATAGCTTTTGACATATCATATTTCATACATTTGATTCAAGTGGGTTATGAACTCCCATTTTTTCCCCGTATATAGATTGCAGAATCACATCGGTTACACATCCACGTTTTTATATTTTCAAGAACCAAATCTGTTTTCTTGGTCTTTTGCATTTTTGTGTCTCTATTTCATTTATTTGCTCTGATCTTTGTTATTTTCCTCTATTACTTTTGGGATTGGTTTGTTCTAGCTTTTTGAAAGAAATATTGTTGGATTTTTTTTTAAATCTTTCATTTTTTTTGATATGTTCACTTATTGCTATAACTTTTCTTGTTTTGCTATATTCCATAAAATTTTAGTATGTTTTGTTTCAATTTTCATTTGTTTCAAGAAAAATTTTCAATTTTCCTTTTAGTTTCATTGACAAACCATTGTTTGCTGAAAAACCTGTTGTACATTCTCCATGTAATTATATAATATGAAATCAAATGAAGACAGAAGGAAGGAAGCTTAAAAAGTGTAAGAGTATAAGTTAATCCAATAGAAAACAAAAACATAATAGACAACATCAACAAATATTAGAATTTGCTAACTGCTTATAAAACAAACAAGGTAACCTCTCAGCAGATTAACACGATAAAAGTTTCATGTGAAGTTTATGAGTTGCTCATGTCAAGGGATGCAATGGGAGTGAGGAATGGGGGACAGGGAGATCTGATTATGTTCGTCATTCCTATTCCTTTATTGTGGTAAGACTGACATCTCCCTAGACCCTCTAACTCAAAACTGATTTATTTATATTCAGTAATCAGAAAATTGATAAGAACAAGAGAGTATGAAGGATTACAAAGAAGGTTGAGTATTTAATTCTTGGTCTGGAAGTTATATAATTTCTGCCACAACTTCTTGGTTAAAACTGAAAATATAACACCTATTCGGGAGACTGAAAAATATAATATAGTTACATTTTCTTTCTTTCTTTTTTAAAATACCTTTATTTTGTTTATTTTTATGTGGTGCTGATAATCGAACCCAGTGCCTCGCACATGCAAGGCATGCGCTCTACTGCTGAGCTCCAGCCCTAGCCTTATAGCTACATTTTCTACAGTAACTAAAAGTGGAGGGCAGTAAAGTCTCCTGCATTGCTCATATTTTGTAGCAAGAGAGCAAGTTCAGAAATGGAAGCAAGTAGAGGAACCCTTGAGACCAGGAGACCCTCTGTAATACAGATGCAGGTATCCAACTCAAGCAGAATCACAATGGATGGGAGTTGAACCAGGAAGCTGTACTTAAATTAAGATAAACGGAGGATCAATAATGTGGAAGAAGGAGATTGAGAGGCAGAGTGGAGGGGTGGGAAAGGGGAGACAACACAGAATTAATTCTTTAAAAAATCACATTATATGCCTATATAAATATACCACAGGGAAATTTACCTTTATGTATAGGTAGAAAGACCCCATCAAATACAAATAAATGACAAGGTAAATGGTGTGTTTTCATTTCATCCTTTTCTACAGTATTATTCTCCTCTTAGTTCTGGGAGTTCTGCTCTAGGACATCTCTTGAAAATTTTCTCTAACTTATGGGTGACATGCAAAGACCAGTGCTAACTCGTGTGGACTTTTAGTTTGGAAAGGGCACATGAATTTTCCTAGCAGCAGAGACTTCTCATCCTCCTAGTTCTGAGTAGGAAAAATAGCTATGAGTAGTTTAAGCTCATCTTTCTGGATGACCTGTCAAATTTCCAGGACTCTACTGTCCTTTGCCATCCTTAATAGAGAAATTCCCACCCCATTTACTTGTGCTCCACATTTTCCCATTAGGAAACAGTGTTAGAGCAAACCACACAGAGTGGTTTTAAGTTACCATTTCTCTACTTGGTACATGAAAAGGGATTGAAGAGAAGGGACTCTCATCTTTTTCTTGGCTTGCTGAATTTTGTAGATTTCACTTTCCTAAATAAGGAGGTTTATAAGCAGGGACAGAATTTCTTCTCACTAGGCTCCCAGTGAATCCTTGGATTGTCTTTGATATTCAGCTGTATATTTTATACCTGCAAGATGTCACTCAAGATCTGTGATATGTGTTAAGAAAATTCCCTAGGGTCAGCTTTTGGCATCTGTGTCCTTTGTCCACCTGCTCTTCTCTCTGCTCAGGTAGGGTTGTGTTCAGGGAGGGGACTTATTAGAAGTAATCATTGTACAGACATTTTTACCAGATTTTCTTTTAAAAATTATATTTTAAAATATACTTTCTCAAACAACTAATCATCATTTAAAAATATTTAATGTTAGAAAAAGAAATACTGGAGGGGAAATGCTAGTTACCCTGATTTGATCAATGCATGCTGTATGCATGTGTTGAAATATCACACTCTACCTCCTTAATATGTACAAATACTATACATTAATGAAACATTTAAAAACTAATAAAAACAGTATTTTAATACCAACTACTAAATTACAGAAACAAGTAAAACATGAGGCCATTCATAAGTTCTCCATATTATTTATTATTTAATTAAAAATTTCTAAGTTGCTCTTTATACACTGATTGCAATCACTGTGAATCACTGAAATTGGTTCCCTGATGTAAAATTCAGTATAGTTCTAATTATAGTTCTATATTTTTTACAGAATTATATTCTGTAAGAACAGAAGATCATTGTTTGTTTTTGAATGTTAGTAGTATTTCAGATTTTCCTATGGTAATCATTACTTCTTTTCAGTGTGATCCCACCCCAAGAGAGTGTCTACTCAACACAGATTGTTATTCTCCAAATATTTTGTATATTTCTTCAACATTTTCAGTGAGAATGAAAATAATCAATATTACTACCTTAAATGTTGTTTTATTCAGAAGTAATGTCACTCTTT
This sequence comes from Marmota flaviventris, assembly GCF_047511675.1. Lineage (NCBI taxonomy): Eukaryota > Metazoa > Chordata > Mammalia > Rodentia > Sciuridae > Marmota > Marmota flaviventris. The sequence goes on along the minus strand of NC_092499.1, from coordinate 55,737,375 downwards.
TGAATTCAGTTATATTCTTAAAGAATAACATATAATTCCCTTAAGCGATCTGGGAACCATTTAAAACATTCTATGGCAGAAAATAAAGTATAAATATTACTATTGTTCTGCAGTATCAACTGTAGATTTGTAAATGTAGAGAAAATTCAAATTCACATGAGAGTATTGATTATAACTGGATCCTTATGTAAGGGAAAGAAAATTCAATTGATTTACTTGTATAATAAATATTGTGAAGTATAAGAATTATATTTTGCAAATCGCCAACATAATTCAATTTTATATGGTCTTTTATGTCATGGTGATGCTTTAAACTTAATGTACATGCTTCACATCTCCACAGGCTAGTTTTACACAGATATTGTATATTTTTAAAGTCATTCCATTGTGCTACAAATAGTGCACAGTATTTTCTGAAGCAAATGTGGGTGGACATGTTATATAATATATGTCTTGGCTATCTGATAATAGACTAAATTTCAAAACTATATATTATGTGGAATTTTATCACAGAAATGACAGAAAATGCAGCTATCTAAAATATATAAACTCAAATCCAATCATCCATAGATTTGATATATTTATTTTTGCATTTGTACTTTTAAATTATATATATTACTTGTGATTTTCTTTTCATTCTACTTAGTTGGCTTAATAATATATTATGATCACTTATTTTATTTACACATAAAAGGCATATATAAACATTTAAGTCATATATAATGGCTATAAGTATGTAATTATGAAATTATCTACCTGATGATCACCTATTGTTAAGTTATTTTCTTTATGAATCCATATGGTGGTAAATTCAGCAATCCAATTATTTAATATATTATACTATGTGCCAGCTACTACTACTGCTGGGGAATTATGTGAGGGGTGAGAGAAAATGATGAGCTAAAATAGATCTTATTCTGTCTTTCATATTATAATCTGGAAAAGGAAGCAAGTATTTATCACACGATCAAACAAATATTAAATGGTGAGGGTTAAATGCTTTCCAAGGACAAATATCCAGGGTTTAAGGAACCTTAATTAGGACTTTTACTTAAGGAGATTAGGAAGAATTTGCCAAGAATATACTTCTTGAACTGTAATTCTCTTAAAGTAATTAAGTATATATGGGACATTAAATGTATAGGCCCAATGGCAAATGAGTGTATGGGAAATATGAGGACCTGAAGAAGGTCAGTGTAGAAGGGGAAGCATGAACAAGGGTAGGGTTTTCAGATATTAGCTTTGGAGGAGAATTTAAGGACAATAACTTCAGGGTATTCTCAGCCACATTAATACTTGTAGTTTTCTAGAAGCCTAATAGAATGGAAGGATATGCAATGGCCAGACTTCATTATGTAAAAGATTGCTATCATGAATCATAGATTTATGTTTACCTGTTCAGTGGCTACTGCTAGTGAACAAGAAAATACAGAAGTAGCTTAATTTAATGTATTTATGATGAAAATGAGAGATTTGAAATATACTTAGGAGATAAAAATCTAAGATTTATGACAGAAGGGATGTCAAGGGTGATTAAAAGCACAAAATGTCTGCACAACTGAACAGATGATGTCATCCCAACATTTGAACATGAGTAGAACTATAAGAATTTAGAAAGGAGAGAAGGCAACCTTATTATACATCAGTCACTGGGCACCATTCGTGGCAAGGAATACAGTTTTGGGAGACAACTATTCATGTCTTACACATTTGCATGTTTACCAAGTGAGAGATTAGCTGCCCTTTGTTTCAGGGTATTTTACAAGAATATTTGTATAGTAAACATTCCTGACAAACATGGAATTGTGATATCTTTTGGAGCTAAGCAGTTTGTTTTTACCTTTGAGAAATAAAAAACTGGGTCTCTCTCCAGGGAAAGGATAATCACATGTACTGACAATTATAAAATATTTGGGTTCCCTAAGCTTATAGGTCTCTCTTTATATAATCTTGTGGGAATCGGGGCCAGGGCAGTGGCATAAAAGTGTTAATCTTCTGGATACTGCTATTTGTATTATAATGAACCATTCTTTATCACTAATTGCAGAGTCTTCCACCGGCATCCATGACACTAAAGCAAGATAATTTGAATGGCAAAATCTCAGACACTTCAGAGTTGTTGACATTTAGATCCACTTGAAATAGTAAATTTTAAGACCCACATAATAATTTTATTACCAATGCTTATTATTTTTTAAAAGATCTCTTAGAATTAGAAATTTAATTGGTTATTTTGCTCAATTGTTGATATACATATTAACATACACTTTCTTCAAATATGTCTATACCATGCTAGTCTAAGTCTAATAGAACAGATTATTTTAAATATGTCAGTATTTTGAAAATACTCTGGATATGTCTATACTCATGAATTTACTCAGGTATATTGCTAAGTATCTACTGCATATTGTTGACAGAAATTCTGTTGCTTTAAAATACACCCGTAGTTATATGGCATTTGTGTTCCCTAGTAGAAAGTTATTTAGCTTGGATTATTTGGAAGAATCAATGGTATTTATCTTTGAAAAGTGTTTATTACATTGGAAAAACATGAATGGTGCATGAATGGTAAAGTTTTCCCATCATTTTGGTAAAGCTTCTTGGTTTTAAAATTAAAAAAAAAAAACATATATTTTTTTTATCTTAACCTGCTGGGAGTTTTCTTTAAATTACCCAATTTTTCAGATACTCAAAATGTTGCATGGAAAAATTTTATACAGTCTTTTTAAGTGCAAATGGAATTGAATTATTATTTCCCTTATCTTTGTGAAAAAGAAAGACTAATTTTTAATCTTTCTGTTTTTATTTCTTTGTTTGTTACTGAACTTCTCCTTCTTTAGTGAATGATAAAGCTTTCATGCATTTGCAGGAGAAATAAGAAAATTTGTATATGATATTATTGCAATATATTTTTCTTGCATACAAAACCAATTTATGAATACCAAGTAACATGAATATAATTCAAAAGTTATTGTTTGAAGTATGTAGAAACTCTGGAAATATAGCACATGATGAATGAATTAATGCACTTCTAAATATTTACAAAAGGAGATGAGTTTAAATTATTCACAAAAGCACAGTAGTCTAATATCTGAAAACTTACTCTCTAGCATCAACTTATGTACTTGGGAGATTGCCTGACTCCATTAAAGACAATAAAATACTCAGGGTATGTCTACATTCATGAATCTATTCAGATGTATTGCTGTCTACCCATATGTTGGCAAATTGGAAAATCAATTTTCATTTCCTTTGTTCATTTGAATAGAGATAAAACAAAAAAGATCCAGATATTTCAGTGGAAAAAGAAACTGAGGAGGAAAATAGAATGTAGTGCTTTTTTGGGCCAGGGAAAATTATAAAATAAAGTGATATTTTTGTTACCCATGAGTTTAAAAGTTTTCTGATTTCCATATATTTTCATTTAGGGGAAAAATGAAAATAGTTGGTAGTGTTTTAAGCCCAATATGAAAGAGAATGCTCCTTAACTCCAGCATCCATCTTTCGCAAGAGAAAAATGGGCGATCTGACCACCTAGAAGAAAATATTGTCTAGTTTTCTTTGCTGGTACATTCATTCAAATTTCTAACTTCAGCTCACTTTTATGAAAGTGTGTTAGATAGTTACTTAAAATAAGACTCCGTAGGTTAAAGGGGCTCAACCTTGTTTCGACAAGGTGATTTTGGAGATGGAAAATATACCCTTAAGGATAGAACCCTTGGAAAAATAGGAGCCTGAGTCCCTGATGATTCTGGATAGTTGCATATAAGCTCTAAATTGCTTTTTTACATAATAAATTGTTACCTTGCATCCTGTTTAAACTAGTGGTTGCTAATCCTGGCTGCAAATAAACATGTCTGGATAATTTTAAGTATTTGAGATGGCTAGGTCTATCCTTGGGGATTCTGACTTATATAAAATGCATATGGAATTTTCAAAACTTCCCAAATAATTCCAACATGTAGCAAAGTTGGATAACTATAGGTTTCATAGGACAACCCCCCGCTGAGGAAAGGGGGCTTTTATTATAGCTGAAGACAGTTGTCAACTTATACATTGATTTTCCATAGTTGGATTTAGACATTATTCTGTTTGTTTTTCATAATCTGTGTGATAAACTCAAATGGACCTCCAGGATGCAAAATAAATTCTGTCAAATGTGTTAAAACTGGACTAATTTCTGTTTACTAGTGTAGTTAGGAAACTTTATATAACTTAACTATTTGTTACTTAAAAATATAAAACAAGGATAAATGTAAAGATTTATGGATATTCTTATGGCAACAATGAGTGACAATATTGAAATTTTATTGTTTCATATTGTAGAAAAGATCATTATTAATAGTAGGGAGTTTAAATTTAGTAATTTTATTATTTTAATGAAGTTAAAGTCATAGAATTTGTAAAAAGAATTCAAAGTGTTTTGAAAATATTAACATCTTAAAAATCATTAGGACTGGGCTGGGGAGGTGGCTCAAGTGGTAACACGCTCACCTGTCATGCGTGGGGTGCTGGGTTCTATCCTCGGCACAACATAAAAAAATAAATAAAATAAAGATGTTGTGTTCACCGAAAACTAAAACAAAACAGTCTAGGTTAGTGAGACATTTTAGAATTCTGGGAGCCCCAGAGAGATGGGTACAACTACTCACTAGCATTTCTCCTTAGACTACTACCAAGTACTCACTCACAAGAATGATTGGTGACAAAGCAGGATGCATGGACAGACTCTGAGAGGACAAGTAAGATCAATAACTGTTCATGATCTTCGCAGAACTTGGAGAAGTCCATGCAATCCAGACACTGAGTAAGTACAAGGTGGTTATAGACAGCCACTGGAGGGCATGCACAAAACAACTTGATCACTGAGACCTTTTCTGAAATGAAGCAAATATAATCTGCCATTGGTGGAGGGGGGCAAGCAAGGTGCTTGTACCCTGGACCAGACCAGATCCTGCTCTTAATATTAGTCTTCTCAAGTAATGACCAAGATCAGTCTATTGGTAGGGAAAATCTAAGAATTTGGCATAAGAGGCCAGGGCTGCTGGGAAAAGCTAAGAACAGAACAGGAATACTGAGAAAAATACTTTAGAATTCCAGGTCTCACACTGAGCAAATGTGTCAATCGATCAAGAGAAGAATGAAGCTCTGATCTACCTAAGCTAACTCAAGCAATAACAAAAAGCTATCCTAACTAAGTCAATTCACCTTTCATCCCATCTATTCCCCATGAATCACATTATGAAAATAATATTTTCATACATAAACATTATTTACATCAGACTGTTGTTGTCTTATGACCAGGGTCTGACACTTGGTGAAAAACAAGTCATTAAAAGAAAAATGCGGGGTCCGGAGATGGCCCAGAACCAAACCCAGGTATAGTCTAGAATTTGAAACTATTAAACAATTGATCATATCTAACTAATATTTAACTATTAAAACATCTAGTGGAAATTGTGGACAGTATGTTAAAACAGCATGTGCATATTTCAGCAGAAGGAAGGATCAAATATTTTAAATGAAATTCTGTAAGTGAAAAACACAATATGCTGAATGAAAGATCCCTTGATCAGCTCATCGGCACACTAGATGCAGACAGAAATATAGCAATGAATTTGAAAATAGGAGTATAGGAATTATCCAAACTAAAACATAACAAGAATTAAAAAATGAGAAAAGAACATCCAGGAGATGTGGGAAAATATGAATAAATGAATGTAAATATATATATATATATATATATATATATATATATATATATATATATATATATATATTTGTTTTTCCAGAAGAAGGAGAGAGAGACCTCAGTAGAATAATGATTTGAAAAGATAATGGCTAAGCATTTTCCATAATTAGTGAAAGAAAGAAACCCACAGAACAAAGAGATTCAGAATACAAAGAAAAACACATAGTCATCAAACTTTTGAAGACAAAGTTAAAAAGGAAATCTTGAAATTAACCAAAAAATGGATAAATATTACCTACAAAATAACAAGTAAGAATTACATCTCATTTTAAACTATTGGGACTCAAAATATAATGAAGCATCTTTTTTTTTTTTTTTTGGTTCTGAAGATTGAACTCAGGGGCATTTGATCACTGAGCCACATCCCCAGCCTTATTTGTATTTCTATTTTGTATTTCACTTAAAGTCAGGATCTCATTAAGTTGCTTAGTACCTCGCTGTTACTGAGGCTGGCTTTGAACTCATGGTCCCCCTGCCTTGGCCTCCAGAGCCACTGGGATTATAGGTTGTGCATCCCTGTGCCCAGGCTGAAGCAAGATATTTAAAGTAATGAATGAGTGTACAGAGGCTGTTCATCTAGAATTTTTTTTTGGAGCAAAAATATCTTTCAAAAATAAAATCAAGAGCTGGGGTTGTGGCTCAGTGTAGAGCACTTGCCTAGCAAGTGTGAGGCACTGGACTCGATGTCCATCTACAACCAAAAAAAAAAAATTAAAAAATGAAATCAAAATAAATCTTTTCAGATTCACAAATATTGAGGGAATTGTCAGAATACCTAAACTGTAATAAATACTAAAGGATGTACATGATGGTGGGATTCACTATGGTATATTCATATATGTACATAGAAAAGTTATTTCAGATTTATTCCACTATCTTGCCTTTTTCTATCTCTTCATTCTCCTTTGTCTAAAGAATAAGCTATATTCTATGCTTCTGTAATTATATCACAATGAATTCTGCTGTCATGCATAACTAAAAAGAACCAATAAAAATAAAAAATTAAAAAATACTAAAAAAAGGACAAAAACAGAAAGAGAGAAATTTAAAGAAGGAACATTATCCAAGTTAAAACTTTACATTTAAATGAAACAGAATTCTAGAAAATGTAAATTGTAGGTAAAAACAAAATATCTTAAAAGTTTTATTTTCTATAAAAATAACTTTCATGAAAACAAAATTGTGTGTAGCCTATAACATATTTTGATATAAAATATAATAGAACAAATATGAGAAAGGAGAATGCAAAGGAATGATGGTAATTTTTTCATATCTTATGTGAAAGGATATATGAAGATGATTGTGATAGATTAAAGGTGTATGATATTTAATATTTGCTAATCTATTTATGAAGTTCTGGAGAAAGTGAATAAATTCTTAATATGACATTTCTTGACTGTGAACATTTGAGTGTCCTTAGTTTTCTTAAAAATATCAAAATATTCTTTGGTTTTTTAAAATTGGTAATTTTGTGAACTTAAGTGACATATGCTCATTGCTCATTTTCAATTCTTCTTTATGATTAGAGCTTTATAACATGTCTTCCTTTCCTTTGTGGTGGTACCCAGTATTATTGTTTTATTTTGATAAGTTTCTTGGGTATTCTTGTATGTTTTTTCAAAATTGAATTTATTGTAGATGTTTTGTTTATTAATTTTTATTTTATTTATTATTTAATTTAATTTATTTATTTATTCATCCCTAATTTTATTTATTTATTTTATTTATTTTTTTATGTAGTGCTGAAAATTGAACCCAGTGCCTCACATGTTCCAGGCAAGGACTCTATACCACTGAGCCCCAACCCCAGCTCTATTGGGCACTTTAGAAGGAAAATTTGTTTGTGATTTTGAAGAAGTGCTATTATTGTATCTGCTCTGGATGTACAAGTGAGGCTAGTGTAACATTTTGTGGAAGGAACCATGGCAGTGAAGAGGAGCAAAGCTAATAGCTTCCTTGGCATGGCAGAGGGCAGAGTGGAGTACAGTTGTAGTGAGGATGAAACTGCTGATTAGAATAGCTCAGGGATGATCTAATGGCTCTAATCTCAAACAGGCTTATCCTAGAAAAGACTAGAGGTTGACCTTTATTTTTTTTTAAAGGCTAAGTTCCAGAGTAGAAAATTTACTCTAGGAATAAAGAAAAAAAATGGACAATATTGTATGAGTCAACCATTATGTCTTCTTTCTATCTACTTATATTAAATATAGTTTAATAGCCTGATTACTAAAGATAAGTTTTGTTGCACCTAAACAAAGAGTAGTAGTTAGTAGTTTCATTGTTGCTGAACAGAGGAACCCCTAAAACTGACAACATACAAGAATATAAAATGAAACAATAGTAGTCTTGTTGATTTTGTGAATTAGGATTGAACAGAGTGTCCTATTCCTGTCTATTTCTTCAGGATGTGTGCTTGTACTTGAAGCATTTTCACCAAGAAGAATTATGTGAATAAACTACATTAAAGGAATATTATATCTCTCTCATGAAACATGCAAGTTAAACCATAATTGAGGCTTTGGAAAAGCAAATTCTTTGTTAAGACAATATCATTAGTAGACAACCTAAATAGAGACTATAAATAATGAATAGCCATTTACAAAAAAATTATTTTAAAAATAGAGTAGATGATTCTAACTTTACTTTCATCTCAGTGTAGATAATTAACTAGCTTTTATGTCAAACTTTTTTCTGAAACTCAGACTTTGCTGAATATTTGTCCTATATATGATAAATTCATTTTTTTACTATAGTTGTTTAATTTGGGTGCAAGAAGTTTTCCAAATACTTAACATACAAGCATTCTATCAAATATTCTAAAATATTATTGAAATAATGGTGTGCTACAAATATATTTCTCTCACAGTATAATAATAACAACTTTTGAAATTTATTTATTGAAATGTTGCTGTGGCTACTAGAAATAATTTTTTAAAGCATTTTCTTTTCTTTCAAATATTATTATTATTATTTTTGTAGTTGTAGATGGACAGCATATTTTTATCTTATGTGGTGCTAAGGATCAAACCCAGTGCCTCTTGTGTGCCAGGCAAATGCTCTTCCACTGAGCCCCAGTCCCATCCTGAAGAATAATCTTAAGGTTTGCAATATTATTAATGACTACCAAGTATTTTTAGTTAATATACAGCCATTAGAGGAAGGATCTTTAAGTTAAATAAATTGATTTTTAAAAATAAATCCCAGACTATAAGATCCAACTTCTAGTGTTATTAACAGTCTTCCTCAGCAAAGCAATTGGAAAACAGGATATGTAGCCATAAGAGACTTGTAATTAAAATTAATATAATTGTAATTTTATAACAAAGAAATTATCTGTAACATAATATTTGAGTTTTCCAATTACAAACACAAAGAGAAACCAAATTTATACTGCGATTTCTAATTCTAATCAGACAGAAATATAAGGTGAATGAGTTCAAAATAAAGAATCTTAAATATTAGCCAATTTAATTATCTTCTTATTTTGACCCCGTGGTAGAGGTTCTTCTATGCTATTATGTGTTTCTTCTCTCTCAGTGTCTTTCAATTAGTTAACTGTTTAGTTCTAGATATTCTCATAAGCTTATGTTGGCTTTGTATCGATTTATAGTTATTTCCACTGAAAATACTCACGTATGCTTAGCTAATAGTTTATAGAAAGCTTAGTCGTTGGAATTTGTTTCAGTTTGTGATTATGTGGGAGGGGACAATTAAATATAAAGATTGAAAAAAAACTAATGTTCAAATAATATGATTTTTATGCTGACAGTGTCTTCTGTGGATTATGTGTGTCACAAACAGTTGCTATGGAAGAGACTTATAGTATTCACTCATCTATTGTTCTTGTATCTTTCTGGGAGCATGGGGAGATTTTGTTTCCCCACACTCCTCAGTTAATTGGAGTCATGATTTATGATGGAAAATGACATTGAATCTTTGTGGCTAAGGCATTTATTTTCTGGGATGAGACCTATTAGTACTCTCTTTCTTGGCCCCGGTGAAAAAGAAGGTCACAATTACCAGGTGGTTCAGCTACAAGAAGGTAGCAATTGCCTCAGTTCCTGAGTGACTGTGGAATAACATCTCACCTCCATCACTCTTTGACTACATGTTGTACATACAAAAACAAATAAGCTTGTATTCTCTTCAGTTGATGAGAGTTGGAAATAACTTGTTAACATAGGAGAACAGAGCCTATTCTGAATAATGTATTATCTTACTTTTAATTGCTTTAATATAAGCAGCAGAAATAATGTGTGATATTATTCACCATTTGCAGATGAAGATACAAATTCCAAACATTAGAAGGACCAATTTTTCAAGTTTGAACATTTTAGGAAAATAAATGGAAGCTAATTCCAAGTTGGTCTTCTTCTTATTATTTCAGCCATATTTTAAAATGATGGCAAAATGCAATTGTGTTATACTTTATATCAGAACTGTATTGGTCTTCTGGATTACACAGGGTTACACACAGAATGATTTAGGGAAGGCAGGGAGCAGAACAGCAGTGACTTTTAGTGTTCAATTTTAGTCTAGCCAGAGAGAAAACATCTGCTGCCTTCATTGCGGTTGTAGCTGTTGGGGGTACTCTCCTTGGGTTGATGCTGAGCCTAAAGAGAAAACCAGCTGAATGTTTTCAGAAAGGTTTGTTTTTCTCTTAGGCTAGAAAGTAACACTGGTAACCCTCAATTGTAGGGATACAAAGAGAAAGGTGAGAAAACCTTTAGCATCACTTTCTGCTTTGTGTAGCTCATTTTGGAGGATGATAACATTTTTAAGATTATATTTTATCACAGAATTTGTGATCAGATCCTGTTTGAATTGTGGCTTAGAAAAAGGATCAAGCTGAGCATAATTCAAATATTATGTTAATCTTACATGATGCACATTATTTGTTGGGGAAGTGTGAAAGAAAGTTTTAGAGGGGAGCTATTATCTTGAGTACTTAAGAACAATTGTTGCCTATGTCAGACTTGGAATCAGAACACTATCTTATTGACCTTGGGAAAATTACATAATATCTCTTATCCAAATGATTTACCATTAAAAGGTAGAAAAGTAGAATTTGATGAGTTGTAATAAGAAAATTTATATAAAGCATTTAATAATATCTGGGCAAACAAATAAATGTTGGGATTTAATGTGTTTCCAAGTTTTCAATCAATTGATATACAGACTTTCATGCTATATTGGGATGAAATTTATTAACTCCTTTAAGACTGGTATGTGATCAACTTTGAGAAGAGGCTACCATTAGCATTGCTATATTTGACTGGACTATCTCATCTTATTAGTTGGCTTTTATTAGGTAATATTGTGTTAACAAAGTATCCCAAATATCTGCTGCTTACAAAAACAAAGCCTTATTTTTTTTGCTTTCCTTGTATATTGACTATAGCTTATATTCGTCTGTCTCTATTCCAGGATCTACAATGAAGGCAAAGATGTTATTCAGGACATTATGAGATTGGTGGCACCAAGACCTAAAGAAGTAGCTGAATTGTGAAATAACTGCTTGGAGATAGAGCATGTCATTTCCGCAAATATTTCATTGGCCAAAACAAGTCAAATGACAAGTCTGATACCAATGTTACAAAGATATAAAATCTTTTAGGAAGAAGCTGTCAATATTTTTACAATACCATAGTTGGCAAGAGTTCACAATTTTAATATAATTAGTTATTTTCCTATAAGCAAAGTATATTCACTTGATTTCTTTGTTTTGTTTTTGTTTTTGTTATGGTGCCAAAGATTGAACTCTGCATCACTTAACTACTGAGCCACGCATCCCCAGCTGTTTGTTTATTTTTTCATTTTCAGACAGGGTCTCACTAAGTTGCTTAGGGCCTCACTAAGTAACTGAGCTGGCCTGGAACTTGTGATCCTCCTGCCTCAACTCTCCAGGCTGCAGGGATTATAGGCATGCATCACCAAGCCCAGCAGTACATTGGATTTCAATGTAATTCATAGAATAACACTGCAATATTGTTCAAGGAATAAGAATCATGTTCTATGAGTGATTATCTTTGTATTATCTCTGGATGTGGTTTTGGTATCTGAAACTATGAACTGCAGATGGAATTTGTCTGATGCCATAAAACCTATTTCCAACATGGAGCAAGGGCAGGGTAATCCTAATAAACACTACCACACAGAAGAGGAAAGAGTGCGAGATGCTTAGCAATAAGTGCTTCACAGTAAATCTAAAATCTTCTTATGTATGTCATGAAGGCTTCCTACATAAGATGTGTGGAGATATTTTGATGTGGTATCTGCTCTCTACAATGTTCTTTCTTTTCCATTCTAACTCATGGGTCTTTTGGAAGTACAACTCTCTACTTGGTCAGCTTCTTTTTCTTCTTTTTTTTTTGGTAATGAAAAATCTTCATGTATTTAGTAGGCATAGTTTGACGAGTTTAGACATGCAAACACCTCTGAGACCATCACCACAATCAGGGTAACAGATACATCCAACATCTTCCAAAGTTTCCTTGTGTCCCTGTGTCTTTTGGTGTCCCCCTCCCCCTGTGTGTGTGAGTGATGGACATTAACCTGAGACCTTCAAGACAGATTTTGAAATGTACTGTATTATATCGTTAACTATGGTCCTATGTTATACAGCAGATCTAGATCATCTAGCAGATCTCTATTCATCTAGCAGTTTCAGTTTTATAAGTGAAATTTTATACCCATTGAAAAGTGTTTTAGTTAGCTTTTTCACTGATGTGATCAAAAGACCTGACAAGAGCAATTAGAGGAGGATAAGTTTATTTGGGGGCTCACAGTATCAGATGTCTCAGTTCATAGTCTACCTGCTCCATTCCTCAGGGCTTGAGGTGAGGCAGAACATAATGGTGGAAAAGTGTGGTAAAGGAAAGTATCTTGGGACATTGCAACACAGAGGCAGAGAGCAAAGCTAAGTTCACAAAATATAACCCCCAAAGTCATGCCCCAATGGCCTACCTTTTTCAGCCACACCCTACCTGCCTACAGTTACCACCCATTTAATCTGTATAAGGGGATTAATACACAGACTAGGTTAAACCTACATCTCACCCCCAAACCTTCTTGAATTGTAGCATACATGAGCCTTGGGGGGACACCTGATATTTAAACCATAACAAACAGCCTCTGGCAACCATGGTTGCTTTTCTTTTTCTAGGCATCTGACTCTTTCAGTTAACTCAAATAAATGGAATCATGCAGTATTCTTCTTTCTGTGCCTGGCTTATTTTATCTAATTTAATGTCCTACAGATTCATCCATGTCATAGCAAATAGCAAGCATTCATTTTGTATGGCTGAGTAGTATTTCAAGTTTTTATTTATTTGATACCATTTGTACTTAAATGCCCATATTATATACATGGCTCTTTAGAAGAAATGACTTTTTCTTTAGACTTAATTAAGAGCAACTTAAATTTATCAAATTCCTTACAGGAGAGCCCTATCTTTAGTATCTTTAAAAACTTGTCCAATTAAAGGAATTTAATGGGTGCTACATTAACTAATTTGAAGTCTTTAAAATATATTTTATGGCTCTTCTTTGATTTGCTCTTTCCATTAGATGGAGGTTTCATAGATCTTGTATTTTGCAATTTTATTTATTTATTTCTTAATGGTTACAAGTGACAATCTGTTGCATTTTCCAACTCTGAATATCAATGAATTTATAGATTTGCTATACTTCTTTTCTGTTTGCAAACTGGCTGATTCCTTTCTGAATTCACATAATTATTCGCTTTTAAAAATATAACAAATATTATTTAATGTTTATTAAATTCAGTCACAGAAACTCAATCCTGTCACTATATTCTGTTTTATTACTTTACCTAAAGACATGAGCTCATTAGGTTCAGTTATTAGCAGGAAATGGTTTTTACCAGATGTTTGCCACTACATAGCACTCATCTGCATCTTCCTTGGCTTCAGCCATGGCTGGATGGACAGCTCCTGTCTGGTCCCAGAGGCAATGTCACACATTTCAGAATTTTTACTGAAGTAACCTAGAAATAGTTGCCCCTTGGTCTCTTAGTCACTATTCTCTGTGTAATGCTACAGTAGAAAGCACACACCAAATTTTAATGGCTTAGTAAAACAAAAGTGTGCTGGTAATACATGACAACTGTGGTTGCATATACATTCAGTAAATTGGAGTAGTAAATATTTTCATAATGATATAGTCGACTATAGTATCCTTTGGTTACCAAAACTTGCTTCTGCATGAAGGGACAGTAATTATTTTTTCAAAATTATTACCCCTCCTGGAATGGAAGCTTCTTACTCTCTATTGAAGCATGTTTTCCACTACTCCCCAGATGATTATCCTGTTAATAGAATGAACCTAAGTTTTCAAATCTAGACAACCAGTGTTTAGGATCTAAGGCCACTTCATGCATGCCTGATTCCTCCGTAATCAAATACTTCCTGAATGGCAATTGCTTCTAGGATCCAGGGTGAACATTCCAACTTTTCTCTGAATGGGGCCAGAATGAGACATTAATAAGTTAACCTCAAGGGATACTTTGCTATATTAAAATTTCACTGCCTACTCCATTTCACACCTTAAATTATGCTTGGCTACTTTGTTCAATATTGCTGAGCTAAGATTAGGCAACAAGCCCAAATGTCAACATAAATCTTAATATACTGCCAGGAATGTAAGAATCCTCTAAATATTAAAAAAAAAAATCACCTCCTACATTATTATTTCAAGGGGGTAATTTAAAGTCCAAAATCCTTTATTTAATCCAATTCAATTAAAGGAGGTCCTGCTTTTGTTTCATCATATTCTGCTCATTAGCTGTCAGCTGTATTTAATTCAGATGACAAGGTGGAGATGAACCTCTATTAGAAATAGAAGCTTGGACTGTCTTTCTTTTTAATGCATTTAGGTTTTTTTTTGGTTTTGTTTTGTTTTTTTGTACTTCAAGAAATTATATCAGCCTTTCCTCAAGTCTCTCCTGGGACCCAGCTTTCCAAAAAGTTAGTCAAGAGGACACAATGGAATATCCATTCACTAGCCATATACTCACATGGAAATGTGAAAATATAAGAGACTGCCCTTTGAGGCATACTACATAAAAATTATGCCAGTAATTAGCAAAACCTATAGAGGAGGAAGTCCAGTTAGCTAGGGGAATGCAAGGGCAAGAGTGGGTGAGTAAGAAGAGAAGGAAGGAGAAATAGAGGTGAAGAGAGAAGGGATGATCCTGCCCTGCTGAAAATCCTTCTTTCACTTGCCTTCTCTACTGTGTCTTAAGCTAGGTGGTCATGCTTGTTTTTCTCTTTTTGTCCCTTTGCTCTTGGTCTCATCTATTTGTTTTCCTTTATTTCTGTAGACTCTACCCTGAGTGTGTTTTATGGTGAGATATAAAGACAATAAGATACAAATTTGTCAACACTGTCACCATTGTTTTGGATAATGCTACACAGAATATATCCTAACCAGTATTTTATCTACTTTTTGTCCTGTGTGGATCCTTTTGTGATGGTTCATCTTCAATGTGCTTACTTAGAGATCTAGCTTCATAAATTTTCTGACCATATTTCCCAAAGATAGATAGATAATATTTCTTCAGATAAAAGTCAGGTAAAAGTACCACAAACAAAAAATAACAAAAATGGGTTACCCTGAAAAAAATCAAATATGGCTTGAAGTATTTTAGACCAATCTTCTTAATCCTCACTTCTCAAATCTTTCTGAATTTCTTCAACTACTTCGCTGTCTCTGTTTCCAACCTAAGGGTTCCCAATTGCTCTTATTACAGACTCTGTATCTACAGCTTTGAGTGCTTTTCAATAGTGTCTTGCAACTAGATTGTCCCTATGAGCATAATTCTATTCTATTTTTTCTGCAATCCTGTTTCCTTTCCTTCTTTAAGTCTCTCTGGGAACTCCACACCCTCTATTACCTATTGAAACTATACATGACTTTCCTTTTATTTAATTTCACTATTGCATTGTTCTCAGAAGAACAATGTGAAAAGCTAGGTTCAAGTTCTTTTAATGTTAATATAATTCCTTATTGTATTTTTTAGTAAATGTGAATTCTACATTCAGGGAACTAAAATTTATAATGATAAATAATGGCTTTATTTTCCCTATCTCAACCCAAGAATAAGAGTTTCTGCTTTTCAGTTGACTGACAAAAACAATCACATCAGTATGACGGCTGCACGCCTCTAAAATCAAAAGCCTTTGTGAGGACTTAAGTAATTAACCATAGAGAACCAACCTGAGGTTATTGTCTAGACGTCATTAGCAAGCCCCATGAATCTAACAAGTTAGAATCTTTACTTTGATCTTTGTTCTTAGGTGAAATTCAATACACTGACAGGGGAACACAACTGAGGCAAGGTTCTGGTGCAGTCATTTAAAAGTGGTGATAGATTGCAAAAGGTTCAAATTCCTTCACACTTCCCTAAAACCACATGCTTTTTTTTTTTTTTTTTTAATTTTACATTTCTCTGGCCAGATAGTATTTATTTCCCCTTGTTCTGAATTTGGGCTTGCCTTCTGACTTATTTAAGCCAAAACAATGCAGTAGAATCAATGATTTAATAATTTGAATCTTGGCCTCAAAAAAGCAACTTCTTGTTCACTGGACACCTTCCTCTACCTCTATCATGAGAACAACTGTACCTACTTGAGTGGTGAAAGACATCAGTCTATGAGAGATGAAGCTGTCATGGACCTAACCAACATTGGTCTTACCCCAAGTATTTAACTAGCCTAGACAGGATCAGCAGAGGGTCTCTCTGACACACAGCGGATATAGACATAAACTTGAGATGAAGGTGACACCTTTCAGCTGACCTATAGATTCCTGAGCAATAATAAATACTTACCAGTTTAAGCCACTTGCTTTTGGGTAGTGTTACACAGGAGTATGTTATAGTTGATTGACATAGAGGAACATGCACTAGTGCTTGGTGATCTGCAAAGAATTTAGATGCCCATTGCAAGTTAAGCTGTGGGACTACAGCCCTTGTTGAAGACAGAATCCCATAATTTCATTCAGTAATAATTTAAAAGCCTGTATACAGAAGCTCTGCCAATTTTGATGTAAGCCTTAATTGGAATTAAATGACTACCTATTTTAGTCTCATCTTCAATATGTGAAAAGGCCAGGTTGTGCCAAGAATGTAGTGAGTGTCATGCTTGATTTTCATCAGCTAATAGTCTTTATTTCTAAGGGGAAGATCTTTTGAAACCAGATTCAACATTGCAGAAACCTACCATTATATCACAAAAGATGTTTAATTCTTTTCATGTGTTATTTGGTCGCCTATTTTCCTGCTTTGTTCCTATTTATCAGGTTTATTTGTCATTTTTCCTCCCTCACTCTGAGCCCCCAAAGATCATACCTTCTTGCCTCTTCATGTTGAGTCAGTAGAAAATCTGATCAGAAACAGGTTTCTACCTGTTTCAAAATAGGTCTTGATTAGAGGACAAAGATTTTACTGGAGCCCAAAATTCAGCTTCATGCATTTTTTTTTTCAGCTTAAATTGAAATTATGTACTCTATCACTAGCTAAACAGTTAGCTTCCTTTAGGGAAATGTTTTCCTCAGAGGAGTTAAACAAAGCAAGTGACAATGGGAACATTGATTACTTGTAAGAAAGAAAAAAGAGCTTGGTAGCTGAGCACTAACCTTCAACATATTTGCCGCAGTCTGGCTGGGCACAAAATCACAAGCCACTCAAGCAGGAACAAACTTTATTTCCAAAACTCCCGCCAATGCCACGCGTGGCCTTCTCCAGGGACACACTACACCAACAGGAAATCCCTCCTCCGGAATTCCCTCCTACTGCACTTCCCCAATCAATGGGAACTTGAGTCCCAAAGTAGCAGGCCAGGTGGACAGCAGGGGTCCAATCTCCAATTGAATGCACATCTTAACATAATCATTATCATCTCAATGGCTTGCTGGTGTGACCTTTCAACCAAAAATGCCATGTCATTCCTACTTGGCTATGGCTCTCAGCATCATTAGCATGTTAAATTAAATTAGATCACAACCCAGGATCTTGTAAATTGTAACCACATTTCCTTATGTGAAGAGGAGATAGTGAGCAGGCAAGGAGAAAACCCCCAAATTTTCCTTTGAAGACATAGTGGAAATTTTCTGCCCTCCATGAAGTATGTGTTGGAGGAAAAGCTTTTTTTATTTTTAAAAAGATAACTTTCATTAATGATTATGATTCATAGCATTTTTTTGTTCTGAAGCTGTCTATCTCAAATTGCTCAGAACATAAATTATAAACTCTGCCATTAGATCCTCTGTAAGTTACATAAAATGTAGCAGCGATATTGGGCATAACATAATATTTTATCATATAATAATTTGTAGTTGGGACATTTAGAAAGCCAGTCCATGGGTGTGGAAGTCATTAGTGCTATTTATAAGGCATGAATCCTACCTCCCTTTAAATTGAGCTTAACTATCTGACTTGGTCCAGCTAATGAAATGTGAGAGGAAGGATATGTGTTTCTTTCCTGCTGAAGACTTTTAGAATAGCCATTCTTTGGGGTTGCTTGAAGGGGCCACCCTTAGTTTAGGTCCTGGTGAAGCAAATCCTTCTAATATAACCTGGGTGAAAAATAAACCCTTCTTTAAACCACAGATATTTCAGGGCTATTTGTTACCATAACTTGCACTGTCCTTTTCTTTCAATTCCATGAGAAAACACCAAAGGTACTCTAGGGGCCTGCCACCATAGGTTTTTGCTTCATTTGTACACATTCATGATGGTTTAGATTTTTTCTAAAGGCTTAAAGGATGGCATTCTATGATCTTTAGTGGAAAAGTCAACTGGAAAAACTGTAGACTATGGTAACTTCAAAGGGTCAAAGTTTACCTAGCAATTAAATTAAAGGAAATCAGTCAGAGAACAGAGTATTGTGTTTTCAAAACTAACAGTGTGTAGAGTAGTTCATATTTTGGCTGTTAGCTGTATTTGACAAGGAATTACAAAGAAGAAATGAGGTTAGAAAAGAATTTGCTATCATTGTCTTACAGGTTGGAATGAAAGAGCATATATAAAGATCAGAAATTTGGTGACTTGCAGGGATGGAAAAGTATCTGCTTCCTAACCCCAAAGAGTAAACAGATAAAATGGAGACATTCTTTGTCCAATAAAGATGGATTAAATCTCAGCAATGGGCAATTCTGAAATCAAGGAAATGGCTGATACACACTCATTTTACTAAAAATCTCTCTAAGTCAGCTAAGGTATTAGAATACCTCAATGAAGAGGGTGTTCCCAAAATAATTCTAAATGACAAAAAATAGCTCAAAGAGACAAGACTAAACTATGATTCTTCCCCTGAAGCCTTGGAGCTTACAGGTACTTGCGATTAACTTGGAAAAGAAGATGACAAAGCAAAGAGATATTAGAAAAATATAACAAGTACGTGTCTGGTAAAGACTGTGTATGAAGTTATTGGTATACAGCTAGATTCAACTAAGTAAACCTATGAAGTTTATAAGAAGATCGTATATTCAAATCACAAGGTAGATAATAGAGTCTAAAGTTATCTTTCTCATGTTTCCAATAACTATTGAATCCATTCTGCAGATGATAAATAGGCTGCAAATGTGGTCCATCCTACAAAGATGAGCTTTTTTTATTTTCTCCAGTGCACAACCAATATGTCTAAGTAGAATAATGGAAGTGAAATGATCACTTGGAAGGCAGAACAAGGGACCAAGCAGGACAATAAACTGGGAAGCCTCTCTCTAGGAGTAGAACTGTGAATTGATAAAGACGTGGCATCCATGCTAGAGTGGGGATCCTTGAAGGCCTTTCCAGAGGGAATTCAGAATGTTATAGCAAGTGGCTGTTGGACATATTTTCAACTGATCCATTTCTCATGTTTGTCTTTAGGGTAGCTCTGCTGTCTGGGATTCTTACTTGATAGTGGGTGCAGAGGGGCAATTTTTTTAGTCCCAGATCAAAGGACATTGACGTTTGATCCCTTCCTCAAACCATATACAAAACTAACTTTTATGTTGAACAAATATACAAACTTTAAAAACAATTTTATTGATATTTCCATTTTTCTTGTGTACAAGATTATTAAATTAATACAAGCTGGTCTTAAGAAATTCTAAATGCAAATTTTAGAGGGGAGGAATCAAAAG
Organism: Marmota flaviventris; assembly: GCF_047511675.1. Classification (NCBI taxonomy): domain Eukaryota; kingdom Metazoa; phylum Chordata; class Mammalia; order Rodentia; family Sciuridae; genus Marmota; species Marmota flaviventris. The sequence goes on along the minus strand of NC_092499.1, from coordinate 55,717,472 downwards.
GATGTACAATCAATTGCTAGGATTAATGATGCTTGTTCACAACACTGGCATGAGTGATGTTATACAGGAAAATAATTGGTCCCTGGAGTTAATCCTAACTTTTTAAGGTATCAAATATCATCAATCATTTCTTAAATTCACCAATTAATTTCTAGTTGGGTTAAAAATAAGTTGACTTGGATATTGCATCACTAAATACATGTAGAATAGAGGAAAGGAAGAGTGTTATATATTTTGAAGAATTTAATGTTAAACACCAGGATTATCTGACTGGATAGATACTTCATATAATCACACTAGAGGATGAATTAACACAGAATGTTTAGAAATGAAACATGAATCATGATGTAGTTTTCTAGAAGCCATATAGAGTAAAGAAAACTTGTAAACACTATGGTAATGACTCACATACAATTGCAACTTTAGTCTACATACAGCTGCTTTTGGAAAAAATCAGACTTGAAGAGGAATATCCTTTGATTGCCTGAAGCTAAATTATCTGGCTGCAAAGCTCACAGAAAAAAAGTAAATTAAGAAACATTTTGTAGTTATCAGCATAACTCCTAGCATCTTAATCTGGCATGGAGGCTTGAATAAATGTCATTCAGTTCTCTGTTGGGGTTATGATAGCCTTTAACAGAAACACACTTAGATTAGATAAACCACAGGGCAAGAGCATAGAACATTTGAAAGGAAGTCTGCTTATGCTGAAAATCTTGGCAAAACTGTATGAAGGTAAGAAATTTAAGGAGCTTAAATTATTCTGTTATAAAGTTCTTGTGCTATTATTTTTTTTTCCTTTGAGGAGTCAGTGGAGTTTAAAGTAACAATATATTTTTTAGAATAAAAGCATAGCTGGTATTTAAGTAGGTGATCAAGTTCACATAATTCTCTCCTGTTCATTTCCATTTTTCCCTACTACTGTACTTCTCCATCATCAATTATTCTCTTCTTGCTGGGAAATTTCCATTATTGTACAGGAATGCTAATTTAGCATGTTGGCATATATTTATTTCACATACACCTTTGGGCACCTCCCCAATTTATTTGATCATTTTTATTGTCAAATTTCCTCAATGAATCTGTATATACTATCACCGTTTTCCTTAATGCTTCTAGTTTCCACATCTATCCCTACACTGGTGTCATGATCATCAGTCGCTTCCACATTGCTAAATCATTAGGTATATTTTTAAACCTCTTCTAATTGATGTATTGGTAGGATTCAACACTACTAACTTTTCTTAACTTCTAGAAACATTTTCTCCACTTGGCCTCCAGGAGACTTCTTGTTTCCTCACTTGTTTCCAGATGCTTGGTTTTAGTGTCTTTTTTACTTTCCCCTCATGGGCCCATCCTCTAAACACTGAAGTGCCACTGGACTCGACCTTGGAAAGTCTTTTCTCCATCAGTAGGCATTTTTGTTGGTCCCATCCAATCCTGTGCACATACATCTTGTCTCTGTGCAGACGCCCTCTTAACATTTTGCTCAGTACTGACTATTCTCTGAACTTCAAACACCTAAATTAAACTTCCAACATTATAGGCATATCAAAATTTAAAAATCCAAAATGATTCTTGATTATCTTTACAAAACCCTCCATCATATTTGTATCTGACAATAATAGTGTCAGTCTTTAAATCGTGCAGGACAAAACCCCGGAAAGACCTGTAACTACTACTTTTTTCTTTCAAATGACAGTATTAACTATTTCCTCCTTAAAATACACCCACATCTTAACCATGCTATCACATCTCCAGTCCTTGCTCCCAGTCCTACCATCTCACCTTTGAATTACAACAATACTAAATTTCAAACCTGCACTTTTCTTGATTTCAATTCCTGTTCCTCATGCTGGTGAAGTTCTCCATCTATTAGAATTTCTTGAGTTCCTTTTGGATTTTCACAAATATTTCATTATTAGAAAGCTCATACTCCCCTATGGAAAAAAAAATAATACCTATTTACAGCCATTCTCCCTTTTTTTAGTTGTAGATGGACACAATTTCTTTATTTTTTTATTTATTTTTATGTGGTGCTGAGGATTGAACCCAGTGCCTCATATGTGCTAGGCAAGTGCTCTACCACTGAGCTACAACCCTAGCCTTTTTACAGTTATTCTTATCTGTTTATTCAGGTGAAGTCAAATTGATTCATTCACTAATTCATTAAAATTTTGTTGTTTTCCACAGTGAACTAAAATGTAAGATACATGAGAGAGGGAATTCATCAGTTCTATTTATTGGTGTGTCTGTAACACTGGCTCATGGAAGGTGCTCAATAATATCAATTGCAAAAAATCCTAAACTTAGTCTTCAATGCCTTTCAATAGTGGCTTGTCACATAAAATAATGACTAAAATGACCCTTAACTCATTTGTTTTAATTGCAAATATCCTTTAAAATTCAAATGTCACAATCTACATTTCTTTAAGTGTGTGTTTTATGTATTCTGTTGGAAACGGTTTCCAATGATGTGTTAGAAAGCTTTCTAATGCTATAATAAATACCCAATATAATCAGTTTATAGAGAAAATAGGTTTACTTTACCTCACAGTTTCAATCCGTGATTGACTGTATTGCTCTTGGACCTGTGGCACAATTGTGGGGAGCCATTCTCACACGTGATTGGGCAACTCCCAGTTTGGGTCTGAGGCGCTCTGGCTAAACTGTGTCGGAGCTTTCCCGACCCTCTCCTGGTGTGAGAGTCTGTCCGTGTGGGGGTGTGACTTGACCACTGACCCTGGGGCCAATCACTGACCCTGACCTTGGAGTGCTGCCCCCCTCAACCTTCATTGGATGGAATTCTTCCCTGAATTTCTTGTTCCCCCAATAAAAGGCTCCTCCCTGGAGTGCTCTCTCTCTCTTTCCTGCTAGCCCTGAGTAATCCCTGCTGCCCTACCGGGTGGTTCTAGGTGGGAGTTAGAGGGAGAGCTGTCTCAGACCTGGTCATAGAAAAAGGTAACTGAGTCTGTGTGTTTTATTTCAATCTCACTAGCTAACTTTTATGCCAAGAACCTCTTTAATGAAACCAGTGCGCTGGTCGCATGGTGGAACACAATCATGTCAGGAAGCATGTGGTAGAGCAAAGCTGATGCTGTCATGGTGGCCAGGAAGACAAAAGGAGGATAAGAGGTCATCATATCACAATTCCCTTTAAGGGCATCCTCCAGTGACCTAAACACTCCTTCTAGGCCTTGTGCCTCAAAGGTTCTACTCCTTCCAGTAGCACCAAGCTGAGGACCAAGACTTTAACACATAGGTTTTGGGAGACATTCTAGATCCAAACAGTGCTACAAGAGGTCAGAAAAATAAGATGACCCTGTCTAGCCACTCAGGTAAACCAGACCAAACTTAATAACCATTTGGCTGGAATGCCACCAACAGATCACAGCAAAATCACAATGAGATATCTGTGACAATGAAGGAGATAAGCCTAACACTCTCTCTCTCTCTCTCCCCCCTCCCTCTGATTGTTCTTGGGTGAACAAATTATAAATTATTATAAAAGATATGTCTTTTAAAGAGATCTTAAAGCCTCTCATAAATTAACCTCAATGCCAGTGTCACCTTGGAGCAGAGTATAGTGTTGGTGTCCTTATGGAAACTTACTTCTATAGATTTTAAGTTGAATATAGAATTGACTAAAATCAGTGATCTCTTATCTTTTTGAATGTTACTCAATTAAATATCAATGAAATAGATATTCACTATTTCTCCTGTAAACTGTTATTTTTTATCAGCTCCTTCAATAAAGCACTATCTCTTAATTTTTATTCTTATCACTGATTATTATTTTCACTAGATTTGTTCCTATTCATCTATTATTCCTTTTCTGCTTTCTTTTCTTTTGTATAGCAACTTAATTAAGATATAATTTCATATCATAGGAGTCACTTAAAATGTACAATTCAATGGTTTTAGTAAAATCACTGAATTTTGAACAACTACCACAATTAAATTTAGAACATTTTTATTACCCTCAAAAGGGGTACTTTAGCTGTAAACTCCTTCCATTCCTCCTGAAAACAAACCTCTTTTCTCTGTCTATACATTTGCCTATTCTAGACAGTATATATATTTGTGTGTGTATGTGTGTGTGTGTGTGTGTGTGTGTGTGTACCAGGGATTGAACCCAGGGGTGCTTAATCACTGAGCCACATTCCCAGCCCTTTTTATTTTTATTTTGAGACAGGGTCTTGCTAAGTTGCTTAGGGCCTTGCTAATTTGCTGAGGCTGGCTTTGAGCTCATGATCCTTCTGCCTCAGCCTCAGCTGGGATTACAGGCATGGACCACTGCACCTGGCTTCATATATGTTAAACCATATAATATGTAATCTTTTGTGGCTGGCTTCTTTCATTTACCATAATGTCTTCAATGTTCATCCACTTTGAAGAACATGTAATGATTTCATTCCTTTTTATTGCTGAATTCTACACAATTTTTATCGATATACTAACTTTCATTTATTTATTCATTTTGATCTGGACATTTTGGTTATTTTTACTTTTGGCTATTATAAATAATACCAGTGTAATATTCATATACAGTATTTTCTGTGGATATATTATTTTTTATCTTGGATATACACCTAAAATCAGAATACTTTTCAAATGATTACTTTGTTTTTAAGATTGCCAGCTCATTTTCTACAATGCATCAAACATTTTCATTTCCATCAGCAATGTACAAAGGTTATAATGTCTTCACATCATTTAACATTTGCTGTTATCTACATTTTTTTATTCTATCTATACTATGACTGTGAATTGTTATGATGGTTTTGATTTGCATTTCCTTGATGATTATTGAACTTGAGCGTCCTTTATATACTAACTTGCAATTTGTATATTTTTCTTGGAGAATTGTCTATTCATATCCTTTGCCCATTTTTAATTGAATTATTTTTCTTAATATTATTCATTTGTAATGTCCTTATGTATTCCCAATATAGATGCCTTATCAGATATATTATTTGAAAACTTTTTCCATTTTATGGGCTGTCTTTTCACTTCTTAATGTTCTTTGAAGCACGCATGTTTTAATTTGGATTATAATCTGCAGTATAGTGCATACATTATGCATTTGATAATGCATAATCAAAATTAAATTTGTCTTTTGTTGTTGTTTGTGCTTTTGGTGTTATGTCTGTAAACCATCGCTGTAAACAAATACACTTCTGTTTTTTAATATTTTTATAGTGTTAGCCTTCACATCTAGTTGTTCCAATTAAAGTTATTATCACATATGGCTAAGAGTTAACTTATGCCTGTTTATCCAATCATCACCATACAATGTATTGAAAACTCTGTTTTTTCCTCTTATTGAATTATCCAAAATCTTTACTGAAAATCAATTAAAAGATGGAGAAAATGAAAGTAATACATCAGAAATAGAAGACGCCAAATAAGATATCAGGTATCACAAAAACAACAAAAAGATTTAATTTGATTGTTAAAAGACAGGCATGCCCATATTTGTTAAAAGGATCCAGCTATATGAAGAATAAAAGATTCACCTAAAACAAATGGTATATGAATGTTGTAATGAAGAACTAGTAAGTGTATCCCAAGCACATACTAATCAGATAAAATCTTATAATATCTATGTTATTTTCAGACAAAGTAGACATTTAAGAGAGAAAGACAGTTATTAAGGGCAAATGTCATTATGAAATGACTGAAGAGGCCAGAACTATTTCAATACCCCAAAGATATGTATGTGTCTGTGTGTTTAAATACATGTATATACACTATATACATGTATACACACATATACTGTATCTATCTATAATTGCATCTACATCTATTTGTTTATATGTATTTGTATATGTAATTTGAATTAAAAATAGAAACACACGTTCAAGCTGATTCTGAGATTTAAACTAGAAATTAAGTAAATGAATAAATCTATTCTCGAAATAATTTTTATTCTTGAAATAATTTTTATCTTGAAACTAGAAATTAAATAAATGAATGACATAGAGAAGACATGAATAAGATAATTAGAAAACTTGTTTTATTTCATATTAAATATACTGCAAAAAGAGTACAAGTATGTTCAGGCACGAAAGACAAAAATTACAAAATTGACTTGATACCAGCTATAAAAGTTCTCACGAACAGTAAAAAATTTGTAGTCTAGGGAGCATGATATCTGAACACAATGGAAAAAATAATTAAAACATAAATCACAAAAAAGTCAATAAAATCATCAAGAATCACCCTGGACATTTTTAAAATCAATAATTTACTAAAGAAGATATTATGAGGTCAGTAAAAAATATTCATTCTTGAATATAAGTGAAATATAATTCTCCAGAATCTTTTGAAGGAGAGGTAGGAATGTGTGTACTAGCAATAATAGACACCAAATAAGTTTATAGTGCAGAGTAGGCAAGTAAGATAATGGGATAGGATTGAGAATAGAATACATGGAATTTGTAAGTACAAAGGCACAAATAATTGGGAAGTAGAGAGACTTTCAAATGGGAATGCAATTGTGTGTGGGACAAGAATGAATTTAGACCCTCATTTTATAATAAATCTTTTAAATCCCAGATTTAAAAAGCTAAACTAATTAGTGGAAATAAGCAGATAATAATTCTAATATTTCTGTTTTCATCAAAGTAAGGAAGAATTTCTTAAGATACAGAACCCAGAAAATATTAAAAATTTCACTGTGTCAATAAGTTTATTAAAATTAAAATTCTTGCTGGGTATGGTGGTGCCTTCTTGTAATCTCAGTGACTCAGGAGGGTAGGGCAGGAGGATATCAAATTGAAGACCAGCCTGGGCAACTCAGAAAGACCCTATCTCAAAACAAAACATAAAAAGGTCTGGCAATGTAGTTCAGTGGATTCAATTTCCCATGCTGCAAAAATGAATAAATAAATTATTAAAAATTAAAGTTAAATTTTCTATTCAACCAAAGATCTCAAAATCAAAGTTAAAAGACAAACCACAACATGGACAAAATATTTACAATGATTAAATTACAAGGGGAAAAGATACAAACTCCCATAATTGAGCAATGGACCTAACTAGGCAAACTGCAGAATGAAAAACCCAGAAGATCTATGAAAAACAATGAGATAACAGATAATTTCACTTCTGATCACTTACAAATTAAAATACCAAAGACAGGCCTTTTCATACTTACTAAGTAGGTAAAATTTTTAATTTGATAAAATGAAGTGTTGCTAAGATTTAATAGGAAAATCCAGGCTGGAGTTGTGGCTCAGAGGTAGAGCACTCACCTAGCATGTGCGAAGCCCTGGGTTCAATCCTCATACCACATAAAAATAAATAAATAAAATAAAGATATTGTGCCCAACTACAACTAAACAATAAATATTAAAAAAAAAAAGAAATAGGATAATCCCTGATGGCATTTAAACCACAATAACTATTTAGAAAGCAATTTGGCATAACTGAATTTTAAAAAAATATATTTCAGTGATTTCACTTCATGTACACGTACACTCATATATGAATTCTTGTTCATATTCACAAGAACACAGAGACTATTTAGTATATAATATTTTTTAAAATTTATGATGTCCAACATGATGTCTGGATATATGTAGAGATTATGGAATGGCTAAATGAAGCTAATTAACATGCATTATGTCACATACTATCACTTTTTGTGTGAGACCACCAAAATCTACTGCATTAGCAATTTTGAATACCATATATTGTTATTAACTATAGTCACCAAATTGCATAATAGAACTCTTAATCTTATTTCTCCCAACTGGAATTTTATATCCTTTGACCAGCATTTTCCCAATCCACTCTCTGCACTCCAGATTCTAGTAGCCTCTATTCTTTTCTGTTTTTATGAGTTCAACTTTTTAAGATTCCACATGTAAGTGAAATCATGTGGCATTTATCTTTCTTTGCCTGGCTTGTCCCTTAACATCATCATTCTCCAGGTTCATCCATGTTGTCAAAATGACGACAGGATTTCCATTGTTTTAAAAACTAAATAGTATTCCATTATGTATACTTACCACATTTTCTTTATCCATTTGTTTGTTTATGGACATTTAGGTTGCTTCCATTTTTTGACTACTGTGAAAAGTGCCCCGATGAACAAGGAGAGGACAGAAATTTTTCAAACCGAGGATTTTACTGCTGTTGTATGTAAACCAGTAGTGGGATTACTGTTAGTTCTAATTTTAATTCTTTTTGAGAACGTCCACACTGTTTTCCATAATGATTGTACTAATGTACATTCCTTCCAGTAGTATACAAGAGTTTCCTTATCTCCATATTCAGCACTTGTTTTTGAAGTAGTCTTCAAAACAAGACTATTTCCTTGTTTTGATAATACTCTTTCTAACAGGTATGAGGTAATACCTGATTGTTGTTTTAATTTTCATTTACTTCATGATTAGTGATGTGGAGCATTTTTTTAACATACCTGTTTGCCATTTGTATATCTCATTTTAAGAAGGATTATCTGTTATCCTTTGCCCATTTTTTAATCAGGTTGCTTGTCTTTTTGCGATTGAGTTGTAGAAGTTTCTTATATAATTTGGATATTAACTATCAGATGTATGGAATGCATGCAAATATTTTTTCACATCCTATAGATTGTCTCTTTTGCAGAATTTTTTTTGTAATAAAAATTACAAATAACATATAGGTTATGAGGAAATGGAGAAACAAACTGGTGTTTGAATATGTAATTTAATACCACATAGAAGCTAAAAATAAATAAGCTAGATGTACAAATTTCCAACTGGAAACTCTTAAAATAATAATTCTTCCTGGAAAAACAAGTTGTAGAATGATACATGTGATGTTATAATCAAATTAAAATTAAAAAGAATTAAAATTATATTGCATATTTTTATGGATATATGAATATATACACTGATTTGAACAAAAGTCAACAATTTAAAGTAGAGCTTACCTCTTATCGAAATGGGAGAAAAAATGGGATGTGTGGTAGTTTTTTTTTAATATGTCATTTAAATTTTGCAATTAGAAAATAGGAAATTAGAGCAAACATGATAAAAATATTAATATTTGCTAAATATAGTTGATAGGTGAAAGAATTCCCCACGCAAAGACACTTCGCCGGGAGAATTCCAATTTTATTGCAAAAAGCAGTGTGCTTATATAGAACTAAGGGGGAGATGGTAGGGTTTAGATAAATGGCAGGCAACCCGTTTATTGGCAAGTTCTTTCAGATATCAGCTCCGGAGCCCAGGAATTAGTTCTCATTGGGGCTAAGGTTCCCCGCCAGCGAGATTTGAAATTGGCGCCGGCGGGAGAGTTCACACGGGCGGGAACTTTTCGCGCCACTGCAGAAAAGAAGAAGGTAGGAAGAAGAGGTGCTTAGGCGCCATGTTGGGTTTTTTTTCTCTGGGGTATGGCTGCCGTTTATACTTTTCCCAACAATAGGTACAATAGTGTCTGCTACATTTTATTATTTACTTTTTTCCCCTCTGAAATAGTGTAATCTCTTTAATGAAAACTGAATTCTAAGTTATCTGCTTATAAACTTCTCCTACTTGCTATCTTATAAACACCATTGCTCTCTCTTATCAGTCTACCCTGCTGAACTGCAGAGCACTTTTGGGTCTAAGGTCCCCAATTTATACTCTGATCTGGTGTCTACTATAGTCAGATGCAAAGGAGAAAAGGGCACTATAATTTGTATTTCCTGGGTAGTGTTTGTCCTGGGTTCTGCTCACATGGCCGTTCCATAGCAGGGTCAGGGAGACAGGCTTTTTGAGTTAGGCAAATGGCCATTCTTTTTTAAGTGATGAATGCAGGAGATTTTTGACCTTAAAAGATCAGAGATGCTGACATTATTAGTAAAGATCTTAATAGCAACTAAAAACCTTTCGACTCTTATTGGGTTTGTGCCTAGCTGCTTCCCCAAGAAATGGAAAGGTGCTACTTTAGTGCTTTGACATTTGTATTAGGTGTTTTTAAAAGATACCTAACTATAAAGTTTTATAAAGTGTTTTTAAAGATACCTAACTATAAACTAATATAACCAGAGTAAGTATTTTCATGTATTCAAGTCATTAAAAATTCTAAGATTACACAAGGAAAATATTTTAAACTTGTTTTTATAATGGACACTGGAGAAATAATAAACTGTTTAATCACATAGCATATTCTGCATATCATTCTGCTACTTTGTTTTTAGCAAGCATCATCTTAAGATTTTCCATTCTGAAACTTGCACATATAACTATTTATTTTCAACTTGTTTACACTATTAAATTATATTAAAATATTCAGGGATATCATCCTTTGAAAATTAAAAAAAAATAAATGGTGTCTGTCTTTCCACTCCTATATGACATAGTCACATGATTCAATGGGCCAGTTTCAATTTGATCTTTAGTTCTGATTTGTCTTTAGTCACCTTTCTCCAATCAGTCCTGATTCAATTGTTCTAAATTTGGTCAAAATCAAGTTTGTATTAGGGTTTAAATTTGTCTACTTCTGCTATCAAATGTGAGAGAAAGCAAAAAATTCCACCTATTTATGAAGTTGTTTGTCCACTTAAAATATTTATATGCAACGTGGCAGTTCATTCACTTAAGATGATTCACCTCAGTGAATAATTTAGTGAGTTGAGATTTGTTTACCTTTCCTATATTGCATAAATAAAATGACAGATATAAGTATGTATTAAATATGCCATTTCAATTTAGTTTACTGACTTACAGTGGAATTTCACCCTCAAAAAACAAATAGCTGTTATAGTCTTCCAGTAATATTTAAAAGGTTTTACATTTTAGGAAGTACTTTAAACATGTATCTGTGATATGGTCAATTATCCACTTTTTAATATTTAAAATATTAAAATTTCATTCATGATTCCCTTGTTTTGATTTCTCACATTTAGAATGAGGGTATATGATATGGATAGACTATAAAGTCTTGCAGACATTAAGACTGAAGTGTGTTCAAAGACCTCACACTGACTCATTTTCATGTATCTTTTCCCTGTTCTTAATTTCAGGTGGTGATAGATTTAATTTAATTTAGTTTCTAGGGCTGGCAGAAAGACAGCATGGAGACACGAGCCATAAGTTACTTACCCTGTGGAGATAACAAATGGCTCATTAAGTACAGCACATTAAATTATGGAATCATAGAGTGGAAGAGATTTTTCAGGGCTCCTATGTATCCTTTCTTCCAATTCAGGAACTTCTGTCAACATGCCAGATGGGAGGTTATTTAGCCACTGCTCTAATGTATGCAGTTTTGAAGATTTCACAGATTTCAAAGGAAACCCACTACATTTAGGACTTGAAGAATAATTAGAAAAATCTTGCTCATGTGTCTAGTAGATGCTCCTTTAAACTCTATGTTCTTGCCTCTACTGCATAGTATGGTGTGCATTATCTTCTCCTTTTATTTAGTAATGTTTCGGGTATTTAATCTATTTTGCCTCCTCATCTGCTCTCCATATTAAAAGTAGATGATTTAATACTTCAAATGAAGCATTAAAAATCAGCTTGTGAAAATTAAAAGTAGATGATTTAATATTCCAAATGAAGCACTAAAAATCAGCTTGTGAAAACAATGTATATGACTAAATAATGAAGGAACAAAAAGAAAGAATTGGAACTGGGAAAAATAAGCACAACCAAGGGAAATACATAAATATAAAAATTATATATGCCCTGGTGTTTTTATGGCTGGTCTTCAGTTTGGATTATGTATTTCCTAATGATCAAAGTGAAAGCAGGTGATTTGCAAACTTAGATTCAGTTCCTCATTGTAACCAAAGGTTTTTCCTTGGTTAAGTTTTGCATGCATATATTATATGATAATATGTATAATATATATAATATGTGGCTCAAAGTGTTTTAATGACCAGTGTATTCAATAAGTTATTTCTTTACCAAAGTTGTTATTATCCCTATGGTGTTTGCCTTTAAGAATGTTCCCTGCCTCTGATGTATTTAGAAGGAAAAAAAAAAAAAAAACCCTGAAATGTGTCATCAATTTCATGTGAATTAGAGAAAATAAGCAGGGGAACATTCATTTAATGAATTTTGGCAGGTTGTCTCATAATGTCTCACAGTGTAGGCTGCAAGGATGCTGTAATGCTCCAGCAGACGCTCTGTCAAGAAATAGTCTTGGTCATCTTTGAAAGACCATGCAGTTACCAGAGTTACTGGCTGGTGAGATGTCTTTTTCATCACAGGAGTGGTAATAACAGCATCCTGCTTCTAACTCTGGCTCACATATCTTTTTATTATGGCACAGAATGCAGGCTCTACTTAGACACCTCAATGCTTTCATAAGGATGAAAATGCTAATTTCAAAAATTCATTCCCATTTTATCAAATTATATATTTTTCAGTTCATTTTTATCTCTACTGTGGTGTCAAAAAATGAAAACTGAATGACTTTTTTCAATTGCTCAAAAGTGACAAATGTAAGTAATTTTTGAGATATCAGTTATGGTAAAAGTCATCATTTCTGTATCAATCTATTCACTAGAGTATGTTTATTCATAACTTGGCAGATTTTGATTGATAGGTAATTCAGTCATTATAAAACAACTTGACTGTGTATCACTAATAATTGCTGCAAATAGGTGTCCTTTTTAAAGGCAAATTATACTCTCCATAACAATGATTGTTTATTAGGTAACTATTTAACTTATACTCCCTCTAATGTTCTCTTGTCTTGGGAACACTAAAATGAAAATTATTTGGTAGAAAATCATATTTGGTTTAAAAAGTGTTGGAAATCTCAAAATAGGTTTGTATAAACATAGAACACAAAGAACAGGATATTATGACTATACAATTATTTTAAAGAATATTTAAAAATTGATTTTTCTCCACTTTCATTATTGACAAAATGTAAGTAATTCCTTAGCAATAACTGTGCCAATTAGGAGCTCAGTTGTTGAGGTTCATAAGAAGTCCTTAACATTTGCTCTCTCTGAACTCATGTAGATGATAGAGACACAAAAGAAGTCATATGAACACTGCATGGTCAATTATGCAATAGAGACAATTGAGAACATTGAGCCTCCAAAGGAAATCGTTCGGTTTGAATTATCTGGTTTGTTTTTAATTTTTAGCTATCTCATGTCATCTGGTCTTTTCCCAAGCCTTTTCTTCAAGCTAAAGAAAATGAACCATAATTGTTTTTCAACATTTTTTCATCAATAAAGAAACAAGTACCAAAAGAAATATAGTTTCTCATACTTGTAACATCTATTGTTATGTATTGACACTCCATTTTGCATGGCAGTATATTTGAGGTGGTGCCTTTATAAATTTTAGCTAGTCAAACAATTGTAAAGTAGTATGACTGCGTAATATGAATTATTCATGCTAATGTTAAGTAATAACAGAACAGATTCTGCAGCCATTCTCTGCCACAAGTAGCTTTGTGGATGCTATTCCAGAAGAATCTGGAGATGGAAGTTTGCAACCAAGGGTCAAATGCATTGGAAGTTGTGAAGTCCCTGGTGTTTAGGGAAGCAAGTAGGCTGCAGGCAAAGTTCTAAATTCTTTATGTTGGCTTCTTTCCTCCTGGATTCCCACTGCAAAGAGGATATGTACCTTTAGGGTCCAAAGTAAAGTCTGTGAGGTGTTCAATGCCTTAGGAGTCCTTAGGTGAGGTACTTGAACAACTAGGTGCAATGAAAAAAATCAGGCACTAGGAGGGGAAACAGATATGTGCAGTTTATAGCTGGCAAAAATTGGAAAGGTATAAAAATGACATCTGTAGAGCAATACGTAGTTTTGGGTTTCAATACATAAAAAAGCAAAATGGAATGAATTCACTTTACAATATGTCTTTTAAAAGTTTTATTTACTTCTTCTATTGTCCTTTGCTTCAAGTAAATGAATGCTATGAGCAGGCAGTGAATTAGGTGCTTTTAAGAAGAAACATATAGTGCACAAGAGCACAATCAAAGCTGTGATAGATAAGTTCAGATCTGTCTAGTGCTCTTGGTTTATTGGTCCCTCAGGGACTGCCTGTAAAGTACCACAGGAAAGATATTTTTAGGCTGTAGGCAGTTGAAGTACTATAGTGAGATCACTTATTAATCTTTAAACAGTGCTGCCTGCTATTGTGTGTGTGTTTTAGAGGCCAATTTATCTTACTTCTACTGCTAGTATGATATAAGGTCACATTCGTATATGCAATCAAATAGCACCATAACTAAAGGTGAAGAAGAGCTACTAGAAGTATGAAATCTTTGTTCAATTGTATAACTATAAATTAAGCTGAAGTCCACTATTAAATTATTAAATTTTGTGCGTGCATGTGTGTGCACATGTGGATGTGTATATAAGGTTGTTGTTGTACTATTCTGCAGGGGAAATATTATCATAGGATAAAAGTCCCTGGCATGATTTGAAAATAATATATAGAAAAGACATTAATCTTACTATAGATAAAAACAAATTTTCTTTGGTGTTATATTTTTGTGGTTCATTAAAATGCCAAACAAGAAGTAGTATTTCAGTAGTATTTAAATACCTAGCAAAGGTATTTAAATACTACTGAAATACTACTTCTTTGCATGGAAATGGAAGGAGACCCTCAGAGTTATACAAAAGTACATACAAGAGGAAGTGAGGGGAAGGGGAAAAATAATACAAGGGGGACAAACGAATGTCAGTAGAGGGGGCAGAGAGAGAAGAGGGGAGGGGAGGGGAGGGGAGGGGAGGGGGGATAGTAGAGGATAGGAAAGGCAGCAGAATACAACAGACACTAGTATGGCAATATGTAAATCAATGGATGTGTAACTGATGTGATTCTGCAATCTGTATATGGGGTAAAAATGGGAGCTCATAACCCACTTGAATCAAATTGTGAAATATGATATATCAAGAACTATGTAATGTTTTGAACAGCCAACAATAAAAAATTAAAAAAAATAAAATAAAATAAATAAATACCTAGCAAAGAGTTCACTGTCTATATTTCCATGCTATCATAATTTATTTGCTATCATTTATTTAGATATCTGGTATTAAATTTAGTAATATAAAAGAGTATATAAAAGTAAGATGCAAAGTTCAAAAAAAATTTTAGTGCATGTAGAATTTCTTACTAAGTACTTTTATTCAGATTTAGAGATTATGCCAATAGTAATATCTACAGAAAATGAATGCTGCACTATTTAATTGTAATAAAAAATGGAGTGATGCAGGTATCACCATTCATACCCAAGTCAATAATTATATTATACTACAGGAAATTAAATGAATGTGCCAGCATATGACATTACTAATTTTAATTCATCATCTTAGACAATTAATATCATTTACCATATCCTTTGAGTGGAAATGCCACTTGACTATATAACTATAGTGCTAATTTTTTTTCCTTATTAGGAAAAATGGACAAGTATGCATCTATTTTTTTAATATGGAAATGCTACACAATTCTTACTTCATAATCACAAATGCCTTTAAAGAGAAAAGCAGAAATACAATGGCTGTGTGGCAAAATCCTGTTGTCCATTTCATGTTACTGTTGTGCATATTCATTCTGCATCTGGCATAGAATGTTATAGCTGTTTGGACATCCAAACTGTTCTGCAGCTCTAGGTACACTGTGGGACAACAGACACAGCATTGTTAGCAGCAGCGATTTCAGGGAAAGACAATGGGCCATGCCTTTTAAATCCATCAGTCTTAAGAGTTGCTATATTTGACTGTTGAGAGCAGTTAATGTAGCTCATTATAATAACGTGATGTCAATAACTCTTTCAGCTAATGATGCATCCATTGTTTTCATTAGTGCAACTTTGTGTGGATGGTCTTGTTCTACTTAATCTTTTTCTTTTTAATAGTGCTCAGCATATGATTACAACAAACCCTTTGAAAAGTAGTCATCAGACTTATCTGCTTAATTGTACTAGTCTTGTTGATCACTATAACCCATAGTAACTCCAAGATTCTTTACCAATTAGAGAATGTGACAGTTTCTATTCGTGATAAATTGCATGTTGTATTTTAGAAAAACAGTGTTTGTAAAAAATATTTATACATTTCTTCGCTTCTTCATAATTTGTAGATTTCTTATACTTTGAACTTTGTACACACAGAACAAGGATTGTTTATTTCACAACTAAGTTTTCCAGCAGCAAGTCCATTTTTAGCTGTTTGGAGACATCATGCCATATGCTGCTTTCTGCAGTATAACGATGTGATGCACCTTCCTGATGAAATCTGGACTTCTTCCAAAAAGGAAAGTGATATAATCCTTCTGGTGAACTGTGAAATCATCCACTCTCACAGTGCCTTCCCCAGCAGAAAATGAGCATTCTTCATGGACAGGTTCTGTTAGGGGTCTGAGGAAAGGAATGTGTTGGGGAGATTGAATGCCAACTACTGTGGCAGGTTAATTATCAACTCTAAAATATTTCTGCAGCTTTTTTTTTTTAATGGGAGAGATAAACTTTCTATCCACATACCCAAAGTAATTCATGTTACATTCTGTTATTCTCAGTGTTGACAAGCTTTGTCGGCTTATGGAAACACTCCTTAGAGTTAATGCTGCCATTGGCAGCATGTTTTCAATTACATAGACGTCAGTGAAGGTGATTTGCTTGTGATCACTCTGGTTTTCATTGTTCAACTTATCATGATGGGAAAATCCAAGACTATAAGAAATATTAGCTCTTTTTAAAAGATCATGCCTTATTCGCATTATGTTATTTATTTAATATATCTTATGCTGGCAAGGCTGGTGCACTTAAAATGGTTACTAGAGAATATATTTCTTGTAAAAATATTAGAAAGTGATTGAGAATTATCCCACACTGCTTATCAACATGTTGCAAGTGTTGTAGAAACAATAGGACAGGGGTATCAGATTTAAATAAACCAAGCATAATGATTAAAAACAAAAGGAAGCAACACAGCTTCTACTACACAATAGATGGACTATGGATGATGTCACAATGTGATGAACCAGGGAATACTTGGGAATACACAATGTGATGTCAAATGTGATGAACCAGGGAATACTTACTAATATCCCTGGACACCTCCGTTTTCAGAAAAAAAAATATATAGTAATCTTCCTTGGCTATGTTTTCTTTCAAATTTCCGTCAGAGTTCAGTGGGAAATAAGAAGGCTTGCAGGTTCCAAGGGTAGCCTAAAGCTTTCCATAGATCTACTGACCATCCTAATGGAAGATAACTGATGCCTCTGTGTGCTTTACATACCAAGGGACAAATATATTTATCTATTATCACCTCGTATTTATGACAACTCACTTTTATGATCTCTGTTTTTATTTTACTTCTTTCTCTCTCCTATCAGTATATACAATTCCCTCCACCTGTATGGAGTAAACATTCAATTTACAAGATTGATTCCATTTCTCACTATCCATTCATTTTTTATTTTTAATACCAAAGGTTGACCCAGGGGTGATTTTCCATTAAACTACATCCTCAGGGTCTCATTAAGTTGCTTAGAGTTTCCCTAAACTGCTGAGGCTGACCTCAAATTTGGGATCCTCCTGTCTCAGCCTCCAGAGTCTCTAGGATTACAGGGAGTACTACAGCTCTTGGCTCTTTTTTATTTATTAAATGCAGGTTCTTGGATATCTCCTGTTTTGACACTACTTTGACACTGTTTTTCTAATGGTTGGGCATGTGAATGAACTCCAGAGGTAGATAGAACTAGTTTTGAATCCAAACTGTAGCACTCAATTGTTGGTAACACTTAATATTGAGCAACTTGTTTAAATCATCACTACTCTGCTTTCATCTTTGAAGGGAGCTGTTAACATATCCATAGAGCTGTGGCAGTAATATACGCCAATAATATGTTTGATACTAAGTAACCATTTGCTAAATATTTTTTATTGTTATTTAACAAGTCTGATGGACTTTTCAATTGACACTATCATTTCTCCTTTGAAAAATTTTCTTTTCTGTCTTTTTTGATTGCACACAGACTTTCTGGACTATGTCTTGCCATAGAGGCTGCTTGCCCTCTTTCTTTTTCTCTCCTATCAGTATATACAATTCCTCATCCCCTCAGGTAACTGAGGCATTGGTCTTTTGAGTAAATTGTACAGATCTAAGTATTCATTGTTTGCTTTCTCTCAAGCCTTCTCAGACTTTCTTGATAGATGAGGTACTGGCCTGTTCTTACATCACCATATTCCTGAATGCATACAGCTATAATTGTTCATAAATGAGAATGGGGCAATTGTTTTCATGTTTATGTCCCCAGCTGAGTAGTAAACTCATCATGAACTCTATACCTCTGAAGTATGGTATGCTGTAAATAAACAGAAATCATGCTTGTGGGTACCTGTGAGCCAAGCAGATATATACAGGAGTTTCTGAACTTTAGCAATCCCTCCATCTCTCTGAGGAACTCTCTGGCTCCTCTTCATAATTCCATACCCAAACAGAAAATCTCTAAGGTTTTGCTTTTAATCTTTTTATCTACTCCACCCTCAGCCAAACTCCATTTCCAAAGTTTCAAGTGGTGCACTTGTGGATAATCCCCTAATCTCCATCTCTCTCCTTATCTCTCAAATGGCCCCAGAAAATTTTTGTATTTGTCAGTTGAGATCTGGAGTTCTATTTACCCACTCCAAACTCTCTCCCTTTCCCTCCTCCTTACCATTCAACACAAACATTTTTCCTGTAGCATCACTTTTATTCTTAGCCTTCCTTAAGATTAGAAATTAAATACAACATCATGTTACATTTGTATATAACTCCATTTCTAACAAGCTTGTTAATAAATGTTATTTTATTTTGCTTTTTATTAACCTTTAGGTGGTAATACTATTGCATTTTCTTTTTAACAAGAAACTGTTTTCCAGTTTTGTGAAACTTTTCTAAATCTACATAATTTATAATAATCACAACAGCTACTATTTGTTCTGTGCCTTCTTTTGCTTCCTGCATATTATTTAATCCTATAACAATGATGTAAGGCTGTTATTTTCCACAGAAAGAGTATTTGGGTTTCAGAGAGATTAGAGAACATGACATTGTCTCTTAACTGAGTTTTCATCCATTGATTCTTTCTTCAGTTTTGCTCCATAAATAGTTTCCAGTATAACTTTCCTGTGGTGCAGATAGGATGGAATCACTCACATTATAACATACTTTTAAAGAATACTTGTGACTTGTTGATACTGCTGAAAATATTGCAAGTTTCCAACTCCTGGGTTTAAGATATAAGATAAAGAATTATATTTAGAAGATTTTCTTATCCCTGATATTCCCAAATTCTGTAATACATCTAAATTGAACTTTCTACCATATATCCTCCAAACTTTTCATATGACCTAAACAAAAATTATCCTCCAAATCTGCCTATCAACTTTTGTGACCTCTGTTTAATATGTCCTTCACCACAGAATCTTCATATATCAAACAGAGATGACAAATTCCTCAACTGAATCCAAACAATGGTTTGCACTTTCTGGATGGTGTTTTGCAGACATCCTACTTGTATTTTCGGTTTTCTTCTATTTAATTTTATTTTTTATCTCTCAACATAAAATAAGTCACCTATAATTAAAGTGTACAAGTTGATGATTTAGATGTAATTATACAACCATGAAACCATCAGTACAATCTGAGCCATAAACCTGTCATGACCTCCAAAAGTTTGTTCTCAATCTTTTTTTACTAGTAATATTATTATCATTTTGTGATTTAAACACTTAACAGCAAAATTTTAAATATGTGATGCAGTATTGCTGACTACAGGTACAATGTTCAACTGTAGAGAGTACTTACTTATCTTGTATAACTGAAACTTTGTATAATAAATTCTTATTTTTCCCCTCTTGACAGACAACCTCCAGCAGCATTTTAATCTGTTTTCATGCATCCAAATATTGTAGATTCATCATATAAGTGATATTGTGTAGTATCTGACATTCCTTATCTGGCTTATTTCATTTAACATATTGTTTTCCACATTCAACCATGTTTTTTAAAAGGGCAGGATTTTCTTCTTTTTGAAGTTGAGTCATATTTTGCTCTATGTATGCACTACATTTCCTTATCCATTCTTCTGGTAATGGATATTAGGTTGCTTCCATGTCTTGACTATTGTGAATAAAGGTATAATAAACATGAGGGTACTGATATTATTTCAGGACGGCAGTGTCATTTCTTTTGTGTATATACTCAGAAGAGGGATTTCTGAATCATATTTTTAGCTTTTTTTTTTAATTTTTTATTGTGTGTTGTTCAAAACATTACAAATTTCTTGACATATCATATTCCACACTTTGATTCAAGTGGGTTATGAACTCCCACCTTCACCCCATACACAGATTGCAGAATCACATCAGTTACACATCCATTGATTTACAAATTGCCATACTAGTGTCTGTTGTGCTCCGCTGCCTTTCCCATCCTCCACCCTCCCCCCTCCCCACCTCTCCCCTCCCCTCCCCTCCTCTCTCTCTACCTCCTCCACTGTATAACCCTGAGGGTCTCCTTCCATTACCATGCAATTTCCCTTCTCTCTCCCTTTCCCTCCCACCTCTCATCCCTGTTAAATGTTAATCTTCTTCTCCTGCTCTTCGTCCTGACTCTGTTCTTAGTTGCTCTCCTTATATATTTTTAGCTTTTTAAGGAAGCACTATATTGTTTCCAATATTAGCTGCACAAATTTTTATTCCTATCAACAGTGTACAAAAGTTTCCTTTTCTCTTTATCCTTACAAACACTTGTTATTTTTTTTGTCTTTGAAAACAGCCATCCTAATGGGTGTGAGGTAGTGTCATATTGTGGTTTTGGTGTGTATTTCTCAGATGATAGTCATGCCAATCACCTTTTTGTGTCTGTTGTCCATTCATGTGTCTTCTTTGGAGAAATGTCATTCATTTTCTCACTTTAAAATTGGATGACTTGTTTCCTTTTGCTATTGAATTTTAAGATTTCCTTACAAATTTAGGATATTAATCCTTTAGCAGAAGGATAATTTGCAGATTTGTTTTCTCATTCTGCAGGTTGCTCTTCACTTGTTGTTCGTTTCCTCTATTGTACAAATAACCCATGTCCAGTAAAAAAAATGTTAAATTTTGTTCAATTTTTTAAAAATAAAGTGCAGGACAGTAAAGAATATATTTCCAAAATAATCTCATTTGTGGTTATTGAAAGGGGACAGAATAGATATAAGAGCATAAATTCCTACTGGAGCACTGGATCTAATCAAGAAAGACAGGGATGGGGGTAAAGCACTGCTTGAAATGGAACAGATGAAACAAATTTCACCTTCTCCTTTCTTTTACTGTGGATATGATCTCATGGGTATATAGCACCCATCAGATGGCAGCTATATTGGTATATTCTAAATATTTTATATCCGGATAACACCACCAACACAATGTAAAACATACATTCTCAGAGAAATTCTAATGAAATCCATATGAACTTTGAGTTTTTGTCATTGATAATTTTCAAATACCTGAAGGCAATAGTGTTCTATTAAGAAATACAGGCACTTTTACTCTCTGTTCCCTCATGTTAATGTTAATGTAACATCTTGCACTGGAATTTATTATATATAGTTACATCAAATAAAATATCTACACAATTGACAAATTTATATTTTTATTAAAGTCAGAGAATTTTTCTACTTTATCAAATTGTAGCATCCAAATTAACAAATCATTTTCTTTCCCTGCAAAGATTTTTTAAAATAACAAGGTTAAATTGAAATGGAATTTCTACTTTGCTCTGTTAAAAAATAAGATATTATTATCACATGTCAATTTCACATTAATTTTGTTTTTTTTCCAGTTTGAATTTATCCTTGAAAAGTGCAACCACAATGATTTTTTACAAAATAACAAACTGTATTAGGGAAGAAGGTATAATGGAAAATGGTCTTGTTTACTAGTCCCTCTCATTTACACAAAACACACACACACACACACACAGAGAATTGATATGTGAAACCTGTCCAAATATACACACTTTTTGAAGGGGACTTTTTTTTTTTTTGGTTGTATATTCTGTGTGAGTGAAGTTTATGACAGCCTGAAATATAAGCATTAATAGAAAGTAGTGTTCAGTTGACTTTCTGGATTATTTGGGAGCCAGTAAATACCTCATAGAATATCCAAGACATATAAATTATTTTCCTCTAGATCGAAGGCAAATTTGTATCCCAGTTTGTGATACCAAACTGATATTCTGTGTGCAGAATGGCTGTGAGTCTTAAAATTAAAGATTAAAGGAAAGTGTAATAATTGAAAATAATCAAACATTTGTGTCATGTGTTGGGTTCTAATGGTATTAGTTCCAGAAAACACCTCTCTGAATGTACCTTTTGCTCATTATGGGTTGGGAATGGGTTGTGCTTTGAACTGTAGTGTGGAAAAATATCCATCTTGGAGAACTTTGCAGAGAATGAGCTATTTAGTAAGGACAACCATCTCCAGGTTGGTCTTCAAAGAAGCAGTTGAGAGCCTTGGGAACCCTGCTTCTTTGCAAACACAATTTTTGATTTAAACTAGCTTTCCTAGATTAATGATTTTAAATTTTGATTTAAATATCTTCTCAAAAATATTATAGTTAGGGCAATATTACATTTGATTTATGAATTTTATTTCTATTTGTAATTCAGTTGTGTGAAGCAGTCAATTACTACCTTTAATAACACATCATACTTAATTACAGACAAATATGTGAACATAATGACAGAGGCTTCATGTTACTCATGAAAAATGAGGCTTCTGAAATTACACTTGATTAAATTAAAGGTGTTTGCTTGAATTTGAATTCTTTGGGTTTAATATTCACATGTCTTAACTATTATAATGAAAGCAGGTGACATTTGCTCAAACAACATAATGATTAGAGCTGATGGTATAAACATAAACAGTCCCAGGTGAGAGAGATGCTACCTTCTCCCTGTAGTTTCTTCAATCTTTTCAGTAAACTGAACTGTGGAAAGCACAGGTCTGCCAGTTAATGCTGTTCACAGTGAGGAGAGGGGCTTCTCTGGAGCTAACAGTAGTGCTTGGAATGTATCAACAGTAGGTCTCTGGAGGGAAAAATCAGGTTGTAAAAGAAATTGAAGTGGAATATCATTGATATTCACTAAAAGAGGAGATTTGCATAACAATTCTTATTACAAATATAGAACATAGTTTTTCATATCTCTGTATATAAAGTATGTTCACACCAATTCATGTCTTCATACATGTACTTTGGATAATGATGTCCATCACATTGCACCATCATTGCTAACCTGCTGCCCTCTCCCTTCCCCTCCTACCCCTCTGCCCTATCTAGAGTTTGTCCTTCCCTACCATGTTCTCCCTCCCTATCCCATCTATGAGTCAGTCACCTTATATCAGAGAAAACATTCGCCATTTGTTTTGGGGGGATTGGCTTATTTCACTTAGCATTATCTTCTCCAACTCCATCCATTACCTGCAAATGCCATGATTTTATTCTTGTTATTGCTGAGTAATATTCCATTGTGTATATATACCACATTTTTAAAATCCATTCAGCTACTGAAGGGCATCTAGGTTGGTTCCACAGTTTAGCTATTGTGAATTGTGCTGCTATAAACATTGATGTGGCTGTTTCCCTGTAGTATGCTGTTTTTAAGTCCTTTGGGTACAGACTGAGGAGAGGGATAGCTGGGTCAAATGGAGTTCCATTCCAAATTTTCCAAGGAATATCCATACTGCTTTCCAAATTGGATGCACAATTTGCAGTCCCACCAGCGATGTATGAGTGTGCCTTTTTCACCACATCCTTGCCAACACTTATTGTTGTTTGTCTTCATAGTAGCTGCCATTCTGACTGGAGTGAGATGGTATCTTAGATTAGTTTTGATTTGCATTTCCCTAATTGCTAGAGATGATGAGCATTTGTTTCGTATATTTGTTGATTGATTGAATATCCTCTCTGACAAGTGTCTGTTCATATCCTTGGCCCATTTATTGATTGGGTTATTTGTTTTTTTGATGTTTAGCTTTTTGAGTTCTTTATATACCCTAGAGATTAGTGCTCTATCTGATGTGTGAAGGGTAAAATTTGCTCCCAAGATGTAGGGTCTCTATTCACCTCACAGATTGTTTCTTTTTCTGAGAAGAAACGTTTTAATTTGAGTCCATCTCATTTATTGATTCTTGGTTTTAATTCTTGCACTATAGGAGTCTTATTAAGGAAGTTGGGGCCTAATCCCACATAATGAAAATTAGGGCCTACTTTTCCTTCTATTAGACTCAAAGTCTCTGGTTTAATTCCTAGGTCCTTGATCCACTTTGAGTTGAATTTTGTGCATGGCAAGAGATAGGGGTTTAATTTCATTTTAATGCATTTCACTGTCATGTATTTAAAAAAATAAAAGCAATTTAAAAAAAAAGGAAAATAATGGAAATCTGGTGAAGGATGACAGAGTAGAAGTATTTTTGCTACCTCACTTGAACCTACCAAATACAAACAAAAAATATAGATCAAGTCTCCATTACAATTAATCCTGGCAATGATTGTAAGACCAAAGTGAAGCTATGCAGGGCACCGAATTAGAACATGAGAACATTAAAAGTATCTTCAGATTTAAGCCAGGAACATGATTTAACATGGAGAATCTTCAGAAAATCCTAGCCTATGCTCCTTTCCATGGAATTCTAAGGACTCTGAGCACCACCCGTGGAGGAGATGACTCCCTTCTCTTCCTTCTCCTCATAGTAGACCAGAAAGGGAGGAAGAATTTAAGAACAAAAATTATCAATATATTATAGTATTTTCCAACTCAATACTCTCTCATCTCAATTTGAATTCAAAAAACTGAATGTGCTTCAAAATAAAGGTACATCTGTATCCTTCACCAGTAAACTAAGAAATTAAGTTTGAAACATTTAGAAAGGATTTTGATCTATAGTACTGTTCTCGGCCATTAAGTCAGTTTTCTTATATATTTCATCTGTGGATACATCATATACTGAGTCTCCTATTTCAAAATCTTAATTAAAAAATTAATCTAGATATTTTTGGGGAAAAGAGGAGATTTGCAATAAAAATAATTGTGAGAGTTGGTTTTATAATTCTCACATTTGTATCATAAAGAGCATAAAAGGTAGAAGGGGAAGAAATTAAAAGTATAGTAAAATTGTGTCTTTGGAAAGATGAGTCAATAGATCATTTAAATTTAAACATTAAAAAGAAAAACATGAGGTTATACACAGTTACTTTTTAAGCTTAAAATCATCCACTTATAAACCCAATAAATTATTTCAGTAAATATCCATGAAACAAAGGATTAAAAATAAAGAAAAAAGACTGCAATAATAAAAAGTAAATAATTGAAATTAGTGTGAGAATTCAAGAAGTAATAGCTGTTATGACAAAAATGGGTTAAATTTGTTTATTAAAAACAATTTATTAAAAAAATCCCCATTTTGTGGATTTTTCTTCACTTTGTTAGTTGTTTCCTTTGCTTTACAGAAGCATTTCAGTTTGATGCCATCCCATTTTTCTGTCTTTGCTTTGGTTGCCTATGCTTTTGCAGTGATATCCAAAAAAATCCTTGCCCAGACCAATAATTAGGAGCTTTTCCTCTATGATTTCCTTTAATCCTCTTTACCGTTTCAGCTCTAACAGTTAAGTTTTTATTGTGTATTGACTTTTGTATGCAATATGAAATAAGGGTCTAATTCCATTTTCTGTGTATGATTATCTTTTTTCCCAGCACCATTTATTAGGCTGTCTTTTCCCCATTGTGTGTTCCTGACACTTTTGTCAAAAATCAATTGACTATAAATGTATGAGCTTATTTCTGGTTCTCTTGTAACTGTTCCATTGGTCAACATGTCTGTGTTTATGCTAATGCAATGCTTTGTAATTTTCAATAAGGTGGGTGAAACAGAAATCAGAAAAGATACTTTAAAAATTAATAAACTGAATTTCATATATATATATGTATATATATATATATATATATATATATATATATATATATATATATATATCTGTATGTATAATATTATTTCTAAACAAAATAAAGTTTGTGAAAGCAGGATAAGCATTTTAAAATAAGTTTAAAACACACTTGACTAAGTGTTAAAAATATTTTTAAATGAAGATTGACATTATGTCACTCAAACAATTTTTAATATTTCAGTAGAAAATTACAAGCATATACAATAAACACATTAAACCAAGGAATAATAGTATACTAAACTTCTATAGCATTAACCAAATTAAGATTCTGGGCAACAGGTTATCTCATAGGTTTGTTTTGGTTTCATTTATAACATTTCAAAAGAAATATTTGGACTTATGGATAGAAATATTTATAAAAATTTATTCATAAAGTTAATTGTGGAAATTATTCTTAATAAGACTATAATAAAGAAGTACAAAATTTTCAAGACTATTTATTACAGTATTGCTTCAGTACAGATATATTGGGAAGGATCTACATGTACAAGTTATTGATAAATGTTGGTCATTCACAGGATCAAATACTATAAAATTATTAAAATATATTTTATAATAATATTTACGAATGGATATTCAAAATATAATGAGATATTTTTATTTAGTGTTAAAACTAAGTTTTAATAATATTTTTAAATGAAGATTTAAATATTTTTAAATGCTACCAAAGAGAAAGAGAGAGGTTGAATTTTGAACCTTACATTATTTTGTCAGTCATTTTATATCATTGGTGGTTTTTAGAAGTACCATATATTGGGTTTTCACAGTTCTCCTCCTTTACAAACTATAGCTTTGTATAATTAACACCAGATGTTGTAGATATTTTAAAGAATTTTCTTTAAAGTCTATAATAAGATAAAAAGAAAAATACATAAAGGGTGTTTAATTTATTTCACAGATTTAAAGACTGCGTAGAAGAATTAGTAAGCAATTAGGGAAAATGAAAAAAAAAATAAACAGAATGTAATCATTTTCATGAATGTTTATTAAGAGTTGTGAAAACATAGAATGTCATTTGACATACAACCTGAAATAGATGACATAAAGAGGTCATTAACAATATACTATATGTTATTGTTCTATTTTACTATAACAAATACTGAGATAATTAACTTATAAAGAGAGAAGATTTATTTTGGTTGAAAGTTTGGAGGTTTCAGTTTCACAGTCAGTTATTCCCATTGCTTTTGGACCTGTGGCAAAGCAGAACATCATGGTTGGGAACATGTGGAGAAGCTCAGCCATTCATATCATGGCCAGGAAGAGGAAGAGAGAGACCAGGCTCCCACAATTCCCTTTGGGACATGCCCTAATACCTTAAAATCTCCCAATGGATTACTCCTTTTAAAGATTTCACCACGTCTCAATAGTGCCAACCTAGGAATCAAGCCTTTAACATAATGGATCTTTGAAAGACATTCTAGATCTGAATTATAGCATATCACATCTTTTTTTAAAAAAAATGAATTTAAATCACATTCCCTTCCCATTTCTTCCTCTAGTTTAAGTACTTTAATTGGAGTTAAAATTTATGACCATTTAAAATTTATGACTGGACAGGGTGGCATAGGCACATAATCCCAGCAGCTTGGGAGGCTGAGTTAGGAGAATCACAAGTTAAAAAAAAAAAAGAAAGAAAGAAAGAAAGAAAAAAAAAAAAAAAAGCTGAGGATGTGGCTTGATGTTTAAGTGGACCTGAATTTAATCTCGGGAAAAAAAATTATGGCCTTTTACAATGAGTAGCTGCCATGAGGAAGTCATGACCTAATTGACACATGAGTTTACTTCAATTTTTTGTATCATAAAAGAGATAGTATCCAATTTTCTTGGAGTAAATGAAGGCTTAAAGAATGTGTGATTAGAATTGGGGAAATGACATTCTTTTCTGAAAATTTAGAAATTTCAGATTTTTTCATAGATTGTTGAGCAATAATTGACCATGGATCATTTAATATACTTCCTTCATTTTATAAATGAAGATAAGAAGACCTAGGGATGTTAAAAGCCTCATCCAAAGTCATACAGCAAATTGATGACAGGTTCATAACTAGAGACAAAGCCTCCTGCTTTTGAAAAATTACAATTATTAGACCCACATTACTATGACAGAAAGAACTTTATGAGCAAAAATGGCAGCTTGTTTTGGGAAAATAGGTGTTTGAGAATAACTTAAAATTAATAGTAAATTCAAGTATAGAAATTTAACTGGGAACACATAAAATTTACCAAAGCATTCTGCTGATTTAGCAAATTGGAGTAGAAAGAAACTATTTCCTTCATAATGGTGGCAAGTCAGAAGTTTTATATATATATATATATATATATATATATATATATATATATATATATATATATATATATATATACAAAATATTAAAAATGTATAATTTTTGTAACCATGTTACATTAACCATGTATATGATTTGTCATGTTCTTTTGCTTTGAAAAATGGATATTTAGTCTTCTAAGGCTGCTATAATAAAAAACATAAAATGGGTAGCTTATAAGTTATATGAATTTTTTTCTCATAACTCTGGAGGCTAGGAAGTGCAAGCTCAAGCTACCATTATATTAGGTTTCTGGTGAGAGCCCAGTTCATGATGGAATTATTACCACTACCAAATTAATTAACCTTTCTATCACCTTGCATAGTTACCATTTTGAATGTGTGGTAAGAAGATTTAAGTTCTACTTCTAACATTTTGGGAGTTGTTTTCTGTTTTGAAGTTTCTTTGTTTTCTCCTTCCTCTCTTACTGTGATTGATGATTTTTTTTAGAGGTATGCTTTGATTTCTTTCTCCATCTTTTGTGTATCTACTATAAGTTTTTCCTTTTTTGGTTACCATGAGGCTTACCTAAAACATCTTAAACAGTTTCAAATTAATAAAAATTTTTCTTAATCAGTGTAGAACGAAAACAACTCTTCAACTTCTCCTTCCCCATATTTTATGTTATTTGCAGTATTTATTCATTGTGTATCTATTAACACATTAATGTAGTTATAGTTGTTTTTGATACTTTCATCTTTTAACATTTATGTCAGAATTAAAAGTAACTTGTGTTCACCATTACAGTATTAGAGTATTATGCATTTGACTATATTCTTCCCTTTACATTGACTTTTAAGTCATCATACAATTTGGTACTGTTAGCTTCCCTTAATTTCAATTTTAAGACCTCCCTGCTGAATTTCTTGTAAGACATTTTTAATGATGATGTTCTCCTTTGGCTTTTGTTTGTTTGGGAATAACTGTATTTCTGCTTCATTTCTTAAGGATATTTTCTGGGTCTTACAATTTTGTCTTTTAGGGCTTTTTAACTTTCAGTATTTTAAAAACATCATCGTAGCACTCTCCTGGTCTGCAAGGTTTGTGCTAAGAAATTCACTTATAGGTTTATGAGGGCTTCCCCTTCAAAATATGAGGAGTCACTTTTCTCTTGCTACTTTCTTCTTTCATTTCTTGAGAGTTTGATTACCATTGCTTAGTGAAGATCTTTCTTTACTCTTTTCAATCTTTCTTCCTTTTGTTTCTCTGAATGGATAATTTCAATTGACCTTATTTTGAACTTACTGATTCTTTCTTTTGCTTATTGAGATATGCTGTTAAAACACTACATTGGACATTTAAGTTCAGTCATTAAGATCTTTAACTTTATAAATTCCATTTGGTTCTTTCTGTGTTTTCTATGTCATTGCAGAATTTCACATTTTGTTTATGTATTATTTCCTTGATTTTTTTTTTAATCTATTCATGTCCTCTTGTAGCTCACTATCTTCTTTAAGATGATTATTTAAATTCTTCATCAGGCAGTTTGTAACTCTCCATTTCTTAGGATAATTTACTAATCCTTTATATTGTTCATTTGATGGTGTCATGTTTCCCTGATTTTTCATAGTCTTCATGGCCTTGTATTGACATTTGCACATTTGAAGACACTGATGTCTCTTCTAATCTTTACAGACTATCTTCAGCAGGGAAATCCCTTATCGGTCAGCCCATCCAGAGTCTCTGGGAAAGCTGATAGGTTGGGGGGTCCAGGGTGGGCTTGCTGTTGGAGTCCTTGAGTGGGCTCACTTAGTGCCTGATGAGTAGATGGGTACCTGGTACTTAGGTCCACAGGGGCCAGCCTACTGCCTTAGTCTGTAGAGATTTTCCTGGTGCCTTGTTCCACTGTGGTAGGTCGAAGAGCTTGGGTCTATGTGGGGAAACCTAGATCTGGTAACTTAGAGGAAACTCTGAAGCATATGACCATGTGTGGGAGCTTAGATCCTGGGTCTGTGAGGCAGGTAGTCAGTAGACTGGGTCCATAGTTGTGAGCATAGTACCTGGTACCACTGAGATTGTCCTGGAACTGGGATGGGCTTAGGTCTGAAAGGGTTAGCCTGCAGCCATCGACCATGAAGTTGGCCTGGTGCTGGGTCAGGCCTATGTGAAACTTGGGTCTACAGAAGCAGGTCTTGAGCTTGGAACTTCAGAAACTGTCCTGGCATTAGAATGGGTCTAGATCTTAGGTCCTTAGTGATGGACCTGGAGCCTAGTTCCACAAGGGATAGCCTGGAGCTTGGGGTTATGGGTGGCCTTCCTGGCCCTCAGGTGGGCCTAGAGCCTAGGGCTGCAGGGGTCAGACTGAGGGGTCAGAATTCATTGGCTTGGGCTTAGTGCTAGAATCCTTCACTCTCACTTCTTACCCTACATGGAGGTTATTTCTCTCCATGCCATCCGGGATTTGAGGAGGGATGGTGTCAAAAATATGAAACTATTCTTCAGTTATTTTCAATGTGTGTTATCTCTGTGTTCTAGTCAAGTACTGTAATATCTCACCTGGATTCTTTAGGCCTTATAGAGGTATTTTGTGCATGGATTGTTGTTCAAATTGATATTTTTATGAAGGGATGAGTGTTGGAAACTCCTATGGCACCATATTGCTGATACCACTCTACTGAAAGAAATTATTATTTTTGTTTTTTACTAGCAGAGACTTACTATATGAGAACAAGTCAAATATCTTAAAGTCCTATTATTTTAGAAAAAAAATTATCTAAAATAATAATAGGACTTAAGTTATTTGACCCTAACCCAGATTTAATTGTCAAAGCTAATCCTGATGAACCAACATCATGCCATGTGTAAATTTAGAGAACATTTTTTTTGTATATCAATTGCTGTGGTTTGTGTGTATGTAGTCTATGGTTTCAAATCATATGGTGAAAATAGAACAGGTGAGCAAGAGAAATACAACTTATTCCTTTCTTACACTACTGTAAATAAAGTGTTCTGTCTAGAATATTTCTGCTGACCCTCACCTTGGCAAGGCATTAATATGCAAGGTCTATCCAAACATATGTAAATAGGGGTGAAGATTAAGTTTGACCCAGAAAGGTCTCACCCAGACAGCCAAGAGCAATAAAAATATCAATAAAACTACCCAAATGCTTCATTTTATGCCTAATGGGTTTTTGACAAATTGACTAAGGGAACTAGAATTAGTTGAGGAGAGAGAAGTGCCTGAGGCACACAATTTAAGGAAGCACTCATTCTCAGCTGCTAACAAGTTAAGGAAAGGAAGATGATGTGCAAGAGCAGAGATCCAGGACATTGACCTCAGATAGAAGCAATTAGTACTTTTGTGGAAAAGCCGAACATTCTGCAGGTGAGCTTAGGGGGCCCAGCATGCTGATGTATTTTAGTGTTGTCTACACAGATGGTGAGGTGGCTTCTATGCGAATTTTTAATGATTCAAATAGCTGAAATAAACAGCTAGCAATGTGTATAAAAGCTCCTATTTATAGGGAAGATTGAGATATCCTCTCCTTGGTGATTTTATATTCATCCAAGCTATCTAACAAAAGATAAACTTCTCATGGCATGCATTTATGTAGATATGTCAAAAACGTTTAGCAAATTATACAATAAGGAAACTTGGATGATTTGATTTCACACATTTTAAACAAACTGAAGGTGTGCAGAGATGAGCTGAAACCATCATGGTTTGTCCTCTTTGGAGACATGGGCCAGGAACCTCAGTCCAGGATCTCCCCTATATTCTGCTACGAAGAGTCATCCTATTGCATGAATGTACGGTCTTGCTCTTTTCACTTTATATTTTACATTTTGTAAGCTCACACCCATGTAACCATTTATGGTTTTCCCAAGTTATCAAATATAATTCAGTTAATCACAACCCTCATTTTCATTAGCTTCTAGTTCAATAAAAATCTAGACAAAGATCCATATCGAAAGAAAGAAAGAAGGAAAGAAAGAAAGAAAGGAAGGAAGGAAGGAAGGAAGGAAGAAAGAAAGAAAGAAAGAAAGAAAGGAAAGGTAAAACTGCGTTGGAGAATAATATTCCAACCCAAAGACAAAAAGGACCTTCATAATGTCATTCCTTCTTCATTTCTAAGGACTTGGTTCTGCAGACAGTTACTGAGAGCCAGCGTGAAGGACTCAATCTGCCTCTTACAATGGACAGGACAAAAAAGAGGTCTGGACTTGCCAGAAGCAGGAGTGGAAAGGAGAGCATTTACCTGCTGGCCATCAGCTGAAAACAAGAGAGAGAGAGAAAGTAAGAATGAGTGAGAAATCTAGGGCCTGCTGAATCAGTTATTATTATTTTAATTTTACCTATTCTAACCTATAGGGAGCTCTGAAATTCATAGAGAGCAGGATAAAAGCCTATATCTTAATCCTTCTCTCAGAGGGCAGAAGTAGCACAAAATGTTCATTTATTTTGTTCAAAGAAGTAACATATGGAAAGGGAAAGTAGTTTCTTCTATCCTATGTCCTATGCATTAGGAAAGCATTTTATATGTTATCTTTTCTTTCTTTCTTTTTTCAAATCCCTGACCCAACACTATGATACAGAGAATTTATATTCCTATTTTACAGACTCAGGACTTGAAGGCTTAGAGAGGTTAAGTTATATGGCCAATGTTACAAAGTCAGTGTAGAACAGAGCTTGGACTCAGCCCTGTGTTGTGAAATATTACAGAGCATCGTAGGACCTATCTTCTATGGCTTAATGGCAATGTCACTTTTTCTAAGGTGCTTCCTTTAGTCTTCCTATCTGAAATAAATATTGTTCTATATCCAGCAAGTCTACATAGTCCTAGTATGTCTACAGGTCTCTAGCCACACTATTTTCGACAATTTATTAGGTGCATTTATTGTTTCCTGTATTTGATTTTAAGTTAGGTGGGGGAGGTGTTCACATCTGTACCTGATTAGTGTATCACATAGGACTTCACAAAGGTGTGGTAAGTGATTTAAATTTTGTTTCCAAGAGAAGAGCAGATTATGCTAAGTGAAGTTAGCCAATTCCCCCCCCCCAAAAAAAATGCTGAATATC
Source organism: Marmota flaviventris (assembly GCF_047511675.1). Taxonomy (NCBI): domain Eukaryota; kingdom Metazoa; phylum Chordata; class Mammalia; order Rodentia; family Sciuridae; genus Marmota; species Marmota flaviventris. Next base: position 55,684,185 of record NC_092499.1, on the reverse strand, counting down.
TTCTCTGATATAAGGGGGGGGTGACTCAAAATGGGGTAGGGAGGAAGAGCATAGGAAGAAGATTACCTCTAGATAGGGAAGAACAACGGTGGGAGGGAAAGGAAGGGAAAGGGGAATTGCATGGATGGTGGAAGGAGATCCTCATCATTGTACAAAATACACGTATGAAGATGTGAATTTGGGGTCAACATATCTTATATACAGAGATATGATAAATTGTGGTATGAAGGTGTATTAAGAATTGTAATGCAAATAATAATAATAATAATAATAGACCTCATATAAAAAATAATAAATAAATGAAAATTTAAAAAATTTGCTTTAATTCTGAGGTGCAAAAGAATGTTGAGAATTTAAGTATAACTGTGGAGAATATTTGTTTCCTTTAAGGTAAGATTGATATTTTGCTATGTTGGGCACTGTGTCCAATTATATATAGAATTAATCTCTTAATAACAAGGGCTTTGATTTAAATTATTTTATTCAGCTAAAAGGCCATTTGGCAAGAAACATTCTTTTGAACCCCATAACTCCTGAATTGGTGCTGTTGTGTTGAGATCCCTGATGCTGTTTTGTATCATTTGAATTGGGATGTAAAAAGAAAGCTATTAATAACCTGAAACTCCTTTTCTCAATGGGAGTTATGCCTGTGGTCTGATGGGCTTTATTTTAAGCCCCTACTTCTTAAGTGAGGAGTTTACACGCAAGCCCTGAGATTTTGAAAGCTAACCATCATGGTGCGTGCATGAATATCTGAGTCTTTTCTACATCTGTTACCCATTTGAAAATTCTGACCTGAAGGCACAAAGCATTTGAATTACAGACCATATGGAACATCTGGAAAATTCTCATTTCCATTTGTTGGGCCATAACTAAAACCCCATCTCTTCCCCAGTTCATTACTTCACTCACTAATGATTAGTGCTACATCAGGTCTGTTTCAATTCCCCTTTCTGGCTCAATAGTTCTCTATGTCTTTTATTTCCTGCTGCCTTGAACTCTGCTTCACTTGCCTCCTCTCCATTTCATTTACTATAATGATAAACCTCCCTCCACACATTATTTTGGTTCAATTAAGTATCCAGGAAGGCCAGACACTACTTGATACCTCCAGTTAGATTATCACGGGTGGTGAGCATGCCTCATTCTAAAGAGCAGTTGTGATATTTCCATTCATAAGTTTCATGCTTATGTAGGAGAGTATAAAAAAATTTTTGCTTAAAACAAAAATTTTATCCAACAAAAAATAGTTTCTCTACCCTAAAAATCCTCTGTGCTTCATCTGTTCATCTCTCCTACCCCTGATCTCTAGCAACCATGGACCTTTTTCTTCATAGTTTTGCCTCCTTGAGAATATCAGATAGCTGGAATCTTACAGAATGGAGCCTTTTTCAGATTGACTTATACCACTAGGTGATATGCCTTCAAGTTCCTCCATGTCTTTTTATCACTTCATAGCTCATTCCTGTTTGGCACTGAATAATAATACCCCATGTCTTTTTTTTAATCATTCAACTATTTAACACTTTTTGGTTTTAATTTGGAACATAAGCTTTTTTCTTATAATTTAATGACTGTCTCCTTCTGACCTCTCCCCCTACCCTCATGTCATCTTATTAGAGAATACAAATTAACCTTTTTCTCACTCTAAAATTGGGGACATTTTTAGGACTACACAGAAGGCCAAAGTTAAAATGTATGTGATTGGTCTATTTTAGAAAACTAGATCTTCTTATTACTTTAGGATAATGTTAGTAATTGTCTAATAGCATCAGTTAGTATTGAATATCAATACATCATTGAAATGTTTGCAAGTGCATCTGAAAACCTTCACTATACACAGGGTATGTGCTATACACTAAGCACAAGAGGCAGTGGGAAAACGTTAGGAAAAATTTGAGTAACTTGTATTTTCCTGTCTTTAAATGGCTTTTAATCAGGTAAGGAAGACAAAAAAAATGCATGTGATGAATGTGAAAATTATCTGAGACACATGAATTAAAACTGACTTTGGGAATACCTGATCTTAAATTTCTAAAGTGGAAACAGGGATCCAGTGTGATGTGATTACCCCTGCTTAGTGGCTAAAGGCATGATTTGACTCTGAAAGGATTGTGTCCTGCATTGTTGTTTATTAGTTATTTTATCTTGAGTAAATAACTTTATTTCTATAGTCCTCACTTTTCCTTGTTGGAAAGTGGGAGGAATAATTCTGTCTTAAAAGATTAACCTGACAAATGAGATAATATGTATGTAGAGTTTAACATAATGCTCACACATACAAGGTTACTAGATGTCAACAATCATTTGTAAATAATTATTACCATATTAATGAGTCTTGTTATAGTGAATTATGAATACTCAATGGTACCTCTGGGCTCTAGAGATAGAAAAGCAAATCAACTACTGAGGATTTTTTTCTCCTTCCTCTTTTATTCTTTACAAAGCCATGAGGTTTTAGAATAGTAATATTAATCAGTAGAGAAGACTGAAAAGTTAAATATTATAAGTTCAAATTGTGTTTTGTTATCTAAGATCCAAGTCTAGTGGAGTAAATGAATTATTTTACTACAAAGTACTCTGTCATTTGCTGCTCAATAATTCTTAAGTCACCTTGCTATGTTATAAAATCATACACTGCTATATTCCTTTCTACCTTTAGATTAAGCTCTTATGTGTAGACCAGAACTTGATACTTGGTCAAGAGTACTGAGTGTTAATTCCTGATTCCATCATGCGGATTTAAAAACTCTTATCTATTTAAAAAGATATTTACTTTCAATTTTCTGTTTGCTTATTAAATTTTGTAAATAATAGATTAGAGTTTGATTTTTTGCTCTGTAGTATGAAAGTGAAGTGAAAACTAATTATCTGTCAAATTTAACTGTAATTCTCTAGCTTTTCATATTGATCCAATTAACTGCTTACTCTTAAGCATGAAGCAAACTCCACAGCATATGGCAGCGATGGTAATTTACCCTAGCCATTTGTCGCAACTTAATATGTGTCTATTGATTTTGGTTCTTAACTGTTGTAAACACTAACAGTTTTCATCATTTAGGAGTTATGGCACCCTAGTCTGATAGTTAGATCTGAGGGAGGGATGCTTCATTTGGGTGAGAAGCTTTTTATGCCAACATAAAAAGCATCATGACTTACTTTTACTTAAGGCTATTGGAGTTACAATAGATGAGGGAAACAGCATGAGATTATAAAGCACGTCCCGTGGTCCTGTGCTCCTCATTTATGCTCATTCAGGAGTAGAAAGTATTATCTGTCATTACAAGTTATTTTAAGACTTTGAGTGTGTTATTAGTTTCAAATCTTCTATGATTACATCTTAGATATACAACAGGGAGAATATAATGATACTATTCAGTGCACACTCTCTTTTCTAATATCTGTCACTTAATGAAAAGCAAAAGCTTTTTAAATCATTGCACTTAGCCTGAAGTGTAATGAAATGAAGTGCTCTCTCTCTTCAAAAGGAAGAATAATCAGAATCTGGTTAGGCAATTAACGTCTTTGGGTTTTGCTCCACTTCGTACTCCATCATTATGACATCTGTATGTTTATCTCTGAGTGGACTCATGAGAAGTTGAATCTGGGAAGCTGGCAAACATTGCAGGATCTTTCACACAGCGTAAGGTGTAGAAGACAATGAACACAGTGTTACCCATTGTCTGTGCTCTGTAGTTTCATCCTCTTTAATATTTGCCTACCACTGTTCTTGTGAGAGCAGGCTCTTTCACAGGTCTGGAAAGAGGAATAGTCATTTATCTAAAACAGACAAAGCAGAGAGTTGGAATTGTTTTATTTGATGGTAAATGTAGAGGACTTCCTTGGAGACATGTGACTTGATGTTTTTTAGACTAAATTTGTTTCCATTATTCAAATGAACTAAATAATTGCATAACTCACAACTTTTGTATATGATAAAAGGTTTTACTAAAGAAAAAAAAAGTGAAAGTTACGGTGATTAACCAAATCTAAATAAGTCATGTAAAACCAGAACCAATCAATCACTTTACCACTTTAATTACATTTTTAGGTTCCTAGATTTCAAAAGAAAAGGTTTTATTTATTTGTTAAAAATACTAAAATTGAAAGTATAGTTTGAAGTTAAAAAAAAACCTGAAATAAAATAACTTATTTTAACGATGTTCAATTGTTATATCTACATGTGACTGATGAATTTCATGCTCAGTAAAGATTAGATAAATTGATATATAAAAACAAAAGACTGATTATAAGAATGATATTAATCCCTTTGTAGTTTTTCAAAGGTAGATTACAGTTGTGTTGGTTTTACTTGTTATATATTCACATTTATACACATGTATGTAATAGAACATTTTTCACATTTTTAAAAATTCTAATTTTTGGATTATGTTAGGGATTTTTTATGAGATATCATATATATTTTTACTCTACAAAATACACATATGTTAGTTATAATTGTGTTTTTATAGGCATTTTCTCTTGTAGATGCAAAATACACTTTGTCTTTAAAAGGAGATTAATTTCATTTAAACTTAAGTAATTTTGTCTTTTTTAAAAAATTTTTGACATTTGTAGAAACGAAGCTTAGTCATATTGATTTCTGATCACCTGTTTCTAGAAATGAAAATGATACTAAGCCTCTTATTTCCTGCTCTCTTCCCTCTTGAGTACTTAGGCTTGTGAATCAGTTTGTTAATGGAAGGCTGATTAATTTAATAATTGCAAAACATGTCTGGGGAGAATAATTTGGCAATTTTGAAAAGTGAAATGGGATCCTACTTGTCAGGTTTAGAATTAAAACAGCGAAGATAGCCACCTAATTAAACACATTTTAGGAGATGTGGGAATAAACGTGGACTTTCCTAAATCACTGACCAGTCTGGGATTGCAGGGCTGTGCCATTCAAACCACAGCAGAGTCAGACTAGTATCTCTGCTTTTTTATATATTTAAAAGTCCTTCTTCTTTTTTCAGTGTCTCTATTTTGCTTTTCCTTTATGTATAAACATATCAAACATGTCAAGGGAGTTTTCCTGTTGTCACTATTGAATTTCCAAACTGATTTTTGACTTACATGCTTCCATGTGTGTTTGATTGCTTATGTTGCATTTTTGATGCCTAAAACTGGGATTGATTTACTTTTGTTATCTGAATTTTATTTCAATTTTTAAATAAATGAGGAATAAATTAATGAACCAATAAGAGGAATAACAAGTGAAAATGATGCTAATTACAAAACTATAGGCAGGGAAGGTATCTGAGAAGAGATAAAATGTGAAGAAGAGCACAATAAGTGAAGGAGTGAGCTATGTGGGTGCACTGTGGTGGAGTGTGCTTAGACAACAGGAACAGCAACGTGCCCCAGTATCCAAGTCAGTCTCAATGGCATGTTTGAGAAATGGCAAGGAAGCAGAGGGAACAAAGACAATAATGGCAGAAGGTGATGCTCGAAAGCTTTCAGAGCCCAGGGCCCTTAAGGACTTTTGTGAAAATCTGTGTCTCCAAACTTTTCAAAACTCTAGGTGACTTGAAAGACAATTAGAGGGATATAGTAGAGGGAACTGGGACCGAAGACAGAGCAGGCCCAGCGGCCTGCTGAGGGGCAGAGCCGCCCCCCACCCCCCTCGCCTGCCAGGTAGGGGAAGGGTGACCACCGACAGAAAAGGCCCAGTGGCCCAGGGCGGGACAGAGCTTCCAATCACTCCTGCAAGGTAGGCGGGCCTGCGACCCACCGGCAGAAGAGGAGCAGTCGCCTGCTGAGAGGCTGAGCCGCCCCCTCCCCCTGCGCCGGCATAGTAGAGGGAACTGGGACCGAAGACAGAGCAGGCCCAGCGGCCTGCTGAGGGGCAGAGCCGCCCCCCACCCCCCTCGCCTGCCAGGTAGGGGAAGGGTGACCACCGACAGAAAAGGCCCAGTGGCCCAGGGCGGGACAGAGCTTCCAATCACTCCTGCAAGGTAGGCGGGCCTGCGACCCACCGGCAGAAGAGGAGCAGTCGCCTGCTGAGAGGCTGAGCCGCCCCCTCCTCCTGCGCCGGCATAGTAGAGGGAACTGGGACCAAAGACAGAGCAGGCCCAGCAGCCTGCTGAGGGGCAGAGCCGCCCCCCACCCCCCTCGCCTGCCAGGTAGGGGAAGGGTGACCACCGACAGAAAAGGCCCAGTGGCCCAGGGCGGGACAGAGCTTCCAATCACTCCTGCAAGGTAGGCGGGCCTGCGACCCACCGGCAGAAGAGGAGCAGTCGCCTGCTGAGAGGCTGAGCCGCCCCCTCCCCCTGCGCCAGCATAGTAGAGGGAACTGGGACCAAAGACAGAGCAGGCCCAGCGGCCTGCTGAGGGGCAGAGCTGCCCCCCACCCCCCTCGCCTGCCAGGTAGGGGAAGGGTGACCACCGACAGAAAAGGCCCAGTGGCCCAGGGCGGGACAGAGCTTCCAATCACTCCTGCAAGGTAGGCGGGCCTGCGACCCACCGGCAGAAGAGGAGCAGTCGCCTGCTGAGAGGCTGAGCCGCCCCCTCCCCCTGCGCCGGCATAGTAGAGGGAACTGGGACCAAAAACAGAGCAGGCCCAGCGGCCTGCTGAGGGGCAGAGCCGCCCCCCACCCCCCTCGCCTGCCAGGTAGGGGAAGGGTGACCACCGACAGAAAAGGCCCAGTGGCCCAGGGCGGGACAGAGCTTCCAATCACTCCTGCAAGGTAGGCGGGCCTGCGACCCACTGGCAGAAGAGGAGCAGCCGCCTGCTGAGAGGCTGAGCCGCCCCCTCCCCCTGCGCCGGCATAGTAGAGGGAACTGGGACCAAACACAGAGCAGGCCCAGCGGCCTGCTGAGGGGCAGAGCCGCCCCCCACCCCCCTCGCCTGCCAGGTAGGGGAAGGGTGACCACCGACAGAAAAGGCCCAGTGGCCCGCGGCGGGACAGAGCTTCCAATCACTCCTGCAAGGTAGGCGGGCCTGCGACCCACCGGCAGAAGAGGAGCAGCGGCCTGCTGGGAGGCAGAGCCGCCCCCTCCCCCCCGCGCCTGCAAGGTAGTCGGAACTGAGACCACCATCAGAACAGGTCAGACCTGCAACCGAGAGACAGAACAGGCCCAGTGGCCTGAGGAAGGGTAGAGCCGCCCCGCCCCCACACGCCTGCAAAGTAGGCGGACCTGCGACCCACTGGCAGTACAGCCCCAGAGGCCTGCAGAGGGGCAGTGCCGCTGCCTGCGCCTGCAAAGTAGGCAGAACTGCGACCACCGACAGAACAAGCCTAGCGGCCCGCAGAGGGACAGAGCCGCCGCCCGCGCCTGCAAGGACGGCGGACCTGCTACCGACTGGCAGAGCAGGCCCAGCGGCCTGCCGGCGTGGTAGGCACATTGCCCCAATTGGCGGAGGGGCAGAGCCGCCGCCCGTGCCTGCGAGGGAGACTTTGCAACTATACAAGACCAATATAAATATATACGGGGAAAATTCAATAGCACAACAGTTTCACCAAGAAGAAAGGAACGCGAACAGTATGAAGAGACAAGGAAAGAAAGGACCACAAGCATTGCAGGTCAACTCAACTTTAGAAGAGGTAATAGCTGCAGCTGATGGAATGTCAGATAAAGAATTCAGGATATACATGCTTCAGATGATCTGGAGTCTCAAGGAAGACATCAGACAACAAAATCAGACAATGAAAGATCACTTCAACAATGAATTACATAAACAAATCCAAGAAGCAAAAGATCAACTATACAGGGAAATAGAGATTATAAAAAACAAACAAACAGAAATCCTAGAAATGCAGGAAGCAATAAGCCAACTTAAAAACTCAATTGAGAATACTACCAGCAGAGTAGAACACTTAGAAGACAGAACATCAGACAATGAAGATAAAGTATATCAACTTGAAAAGAACATAGACAGCTCAGCAAGACTGTTAAGAAACCATGAGCAGAACATCCAAGAAATATGGGATAACATCAAGAGACCAAATTTAAGAGTCATTGGGATACAGGAAGGAACAGAGTTTCAAACCAAAGGAATGAGCAATCTATTCAATGAAATAATTCGAGAAAACTTCCCAGATTTGAAGAATGAGACAGAACCCCAAATCCTAGAAGCCTACAGGACGCCGAATGTGCAAAATCATAAGAGACCCACACCTAGACACATTATAATGAAGATGCCCAACATACAGAACAAGGAGAGAATTTTAAAAGCTACAAGAGAAAGGAAGCAGATCACATTTAGGGGTAAGCCAATCAGGATAACAGCTGATCTTTCAACACAGACTCTGAAAGCTAGAAGATCCTGGAATAACATATTTCAAACACTGAAAGAAAATGGGTTCCAACCAAGAATTGTGTTTCCAGCAAAATTAAGCTTCAGGATGGAAGATGAAATTAAAACCTTCCACGATAAACAAAAGTTAAAAGAATTTGCAGCTAGAAAACCATCTCTTCAAAACATCCTTGGCAAAACATTACAGGAAGAGGAAATGGAAAATAACAATGAAAACCAACAGTGGGAGGTAGGACACTAAAGGGGGGAAAATAATCAAAGTGGAAAACAAACCATGTTTAGTAACATAAATAAACAAATATGGCTGGAAGAACAACCCATATCTCAATAATAACCCTAAATGTTAATGGCTTAAACTCACCAATTAAGAGACACAGGCTAGTAGAATGGATCACAAAACAAGACCCAACAATATGCTGCCTACAGGAGACGCATTTGATAGGAAAAGACATACATAGGCTGAAGGTGAAAGGTTGGGAAAAATCATATCACTCATATGGACTTCGGAAACAAGCAGGAGTATCCATACTCATATCAAATAAAATAGATTTTAAGCCAAAGTTAATCAAAAGGGATAAAGAGGGACACTACATACTGCTCAAGGGAACCATACACCAACAAGACATAACAATCATAAATATATATGCCCCAAACAATGGTGCAGCTATGTTCATCAAACAAACTCTTCTCAAGTTCAAGAGTCTAATAGACCACCATACAATAATCATGGGAGACTTCAACACACCTCTCTCACCACTGGACAGATCTTCCAAACAAAAGTTGAATAAGGAAACTATAGAACTCAATAACACAATTAATAACCTAGATTTAATTGACATATATAGAATATACCACCCAACATCAAACAGTTACACTTTTTTCTCAGCAGCACATGGATCCTTCTCAAAAATAGATCATATATTATGTCACAGGGAAACTCTTAGACAATACAAAGGAGTAGAGATAATACCATGCATCCTATCTGATCATAATGGAATGGAACTGAAAATCAACGATAAAAGAAGGAAGGAAAAAGAATATATCACTTGGAGAATGAACAATAGGTTACTGAATGATCAATGGGTTATAGAAGACATCAAGGAGGAAATTAAAAAATTCTTAGAGATTAATGAAAACACAGACACAACATATCGGAATCTATGGGACACATTGAAAGCAGTTCTAAGAGGAAAATTCATTGCTTGGAGTTCATTCCTTAAAAAAAGAAAAAACCAACAAATAAATGATCTCATACTTCATCTCAAAATCCTAGAAAAAGAAGAGCAAAACAACAGCAAAAGAAGTAGAAGGCAAGAAATAATTAAAATCAGAGCTGAAATCAATGAAATCGAAACAAAAGAAACAATTGAAAAAATTGACAAAACTAAAAGTTGGTTCTTTGAAAAAATAAACAAAATCGACAGACCCTTAGCCATGCTAGCGAAGAGAAGAAGAGAGAGATCTCAAATCACTAACATACGGGATGAAAGAGGCAATATCACAACAGACACTTCAGAAATACAGAAGATAATCAAAAATTATTTTGAATCCTTATACTCCAATAAATTAGAAGATAGTGAAGGCATAGATAAATTTCTTAAGTCATATGATCTGCCCAGATTGAGTCAGGAGGATATAGACAACCTAAACAGACCAATATCAATTGAGGAAATAGAAGAAACCATCAAAAGACTACCAACTAAGAAAAGCCCAGGACCGGATGGGTATACAGCAGAGTTTTACAAAACCTTTAAAGAGGAACTAATACCAATACTTTTCAAGCTACTTCGGGAAATAGAAAAAGAGGGAGAACTTCCAAATTCATTCTACGAGGCCAACATCACCCTGATACCTAAACCAGACAAAGACACTTCAAAGAAAGAAAACTACAGACCAATATCTCTAATGAACCTAGATGCAAAAATCCTCAATAAAATTCTGGCCACTCGGATACAAAGGCACATCAAAAAAATTGTGCACCATGATCAAGTAGGATTCATCCCTGGGATGCAAGGCTGGTTCAATATAAGGAAATCAATAAATGTTATTCACCACATCAATAGACTTAAAAATAAGAACCATATGATCATCTCGATAGATGCGGAAAAAGCATTCGACAAAGTACAGCATCCCTTTATGTTCAAAACTCTAGAAAAACTAGGGATAACAGGAACATACCTCAATATTGTAAAAGCAATCTATGCTAAGCCTCAGGCTAGCATCATTCTGAATGGAGAAAAATTGAAGGCATTCCCTCTAAAATCTGGAACAAGACAGGGATGCCCTCTCTCACCACTTCTGTTCAACATAGTTCTCGAAACACTGGCCGGAGCAATTAGACAGACGAAAGAAATTAAAGGCATCAAAATAGGAAAAGAAGAACTTAAATTATCACTATTTGCAGATGACATGATTCTATACCTAGCAGACCCAAAAGGGTCTACAAAGAAACTATTAGAGCTAATAAATGAATTCAGCAAAGTGGCAGGATATAAAATCAACACGCATAAATCAAAGGCATTCCTGTATATCAGCGACAAATCCTCTGAAATGGAAATGAGGACAACCACTCCATTCACAATATCTTCAAAAAAAATAAAATACTTGGGAATCAACCTAACAAAAGAGGTGAAAGACTTATACAATGAAAACTACAGAACCCTAAAGAGAGAAATAGAAGAAGATCTTAGAAGATGGAAAAATATACCCTGTTCATGGATAGGCAGAACTAACATCATCAAAATGGCGATATTACCAAAAGTTCTCTATAGGTTTAATGCAATGCCAATCAAAATCCCAACGGCATTTCTTGTAGAAATAGAGAAAGCAATCATGAAATTCATATGGAAAAATAAAAGACCCAGAATAGCAAAAACAATGCTAAGCAGGAAGTGTGAATCAGGCGGTATAGCGATACCAGACTTCAAACTATATTACAGAGCAATAGTAACAAAAACAGCATGGTACTGGTACCAAAACAGGCGGGTGGACCAATGGTACAGAATAGAGGACACAGAAACCAATCCACAAAACTACAACTATCTTATATTTGATAAAGGGGCTAAAAGCATGCAATGGAGGAAGGATAGCATCTTCAACAAATGGTGCTGGGAAAACTGGAAATCCATATGCAACAAAATGAAACTGAATCCCTTTCTCTCGCCATGCACAAAAGTTAATTCAAAATGGATCAAGGAGCTTGATATCAAATCAGAGACGCGCCGTCTGATAGAAGAGAAAGTTGGCTACGATCTACAGTCGGTGGGGTCGGGCTCCAAATTCCTCAATAGGACACCCATAGCACAAAAGTTAATAACTAGAATCAACAAATGGGACTTACTCAAACTAAAAAGTTTTTTCTCAGCAAAAGATACAATAAGAGAGGTAAATAGAGAGCCTACATCCTGGGAACAAATCTTTACTCCTCACACCTCAGATAGAGCCCTAATATCCAGAGTATACAAAGAGCTCAAAAAATTAGACAATAAGAGAACAAACAACCCAATCAACAAATGGGCCAAGGACCTGAACAGACACTTCTCAGAGGAGGACATACAGTCAATCAACAAGTACATGAAAAAATGCTCACCATCTCTAGCAGTCAGAGAAATGCAAATCAAAACCACCCTAAGATACCATCTCACTCCAGTTAGATTGGCAGCCATTATGAAGTCAAACAACAACAAGTGCTGGCGAGGATGTGGGGAAAAGGGTACACTTGTACATTGCTGGTGGGACTGCAAATTGGTGCAGCCAATTTGGAAAGCAGTATGGAGATTTCTTGGAAAGCTGGGAATGGAGCCACCATTTGACCCAGCTATTCCCCTTCTCGGTCTATTCCCTAAAGACCTAAAAAGAGCATGCTACAGGGACACTGCTACATCGATGTTCATAGCAGCACAATTCACAATAGCTAGACTGTGGAACCAACCTAGATGCCCTTCAATGGATGAATGGATAAAAAAAATGTGGCATTTATACACAATGGAGTATTACTCTGCATTAAAAAATGACAAAATCATAGAATTTACAGGGAAATGGATGGCATTAGAGCAGATTATGCTAAGTGAAGCTAGCCAATCCCTAAAAAACAAATGTCTAATGTCTTCTTTGATATAAGGAGAGTAGCTAAGAACAGAGTAGGGTCGAAGAGCATGAGAAGAAGATTAACATTAAACAGGGATGAGAGGTGGGAGGGAAAGGGAGAGAGAAGGGAAAATGCATGGAAATGGAAGGAGACCCTCAGAGGTATACAAAAGTACATACAAGAGGAAGTGAGGGGAAGGGGAAAAATAATACAAGGGGGACAAACGAATGTCAGTAAAGGGGGCAGAGAGAGAAGAGGGGAGGGGAGGGGAGGGGAGGGGAGGGGGGATAGTAGAGGATAGGAAAGACAGCAGAATACAACAGACACTAGTATGGCAATATGTAAATCAATGGATGTGTAACTGACGTGATTCTGCAATCTGTATATGGGGTAAAAATGGGAGCTCATAACCCACTTGAATCAAATTGTGAAATATGATATATCAAGAACTATGTAATGTTTTGAACAGCCAACAATAAAAAATTAAAAAAAAAAAAAAAAAAAAAAAAAAAAAAAAAAAGAAAGACAATTAGAGGGTTTGGGAGGGCAATGACTTGGTTAAATTTCTCTTTTGCTCTGTTGCATGTATAATCACCATAGGCAGTACCAGAGGGAATGTAGGCACATAGTCTGGGCATGAAGTAATCAAAACCAGAGAAAATGATACTTGTGCTGGGGGAGGAACAAGGGAGGAGGAGCTGTGAAGTGCCTTTTGATGTAGATAAAATTCACTGATACTATGGCGTGCGAAGGAAATACAGGAGTCAGACAGGGCAACAAATTTGGGGGCCAAAGTCAAGGGGAAATGATTGTCATATACAAAATTGGGGATTGTGAAGGAAGAGGCAATTGTAAATAGAGGGTTAGAATCAAGAGTTCTGTGGTTTGACTACATACATTAAGTTTGTAGAGTGCTATGGATGGGATAATTAAAGTCTCCTGAAAGTTCATGTGTTAGGCCATGCAGGTATATGGAGAGGTGAAATGATTAGGTTATGAGAGCTGTAAACTCATCAGTTTACCAATCCATTTGACGGATTAAAAATTTAAATTGGTTACTGGGTGGTAACTAAAGGCAGGTGGGGTGTGGCTGGAGGAAGTAGGACATTGGGGTGTAGCTTTAAACCGTATCTGTACCTTCATCTTACCAGCACCAAAGAGCTGAACAGCATTTCTCCATCATGTTCTTCTGCCATGATATTTGTCTCACCTCAGGCCTGGAGCAATGGAATCAGCTGAGCATCGACTAAACTTCTGAAACCATGAGCCCCAAATAAGCTTTACATCCTCCAAATTGTTCTTGTCAGGTATTTTGGTCACAGCAATGAAAACCTGACTAATACAGAAGCTGGTACTGAGAAGTGGTGGTCATACCTGATCGTGTGGTTCAGAAGTTTTTGGAATTGGTTTGGAAGAGTTTGGGGATACAGGCTGGAGAAACCTTAGAATATTTTAAGCAGAACTCAATTAGCAATTCTGGTAGAAGTTAAAAGAACCAGAATGTCAAGAGAAATGTAAACAAGTAAACATTGTGCTCATGAGGTTTCAGAGGGAAACAGGGACTCAATTGGGAATTGGGCTAAAGAGCATACATGTTACATTCTGGCAAAGAATTTGTGCATGTCCTGAAACATTTTTGTGAGATTGATTTTAAAGGTGATGGACTAATTAATCTGGTGGCAGAAATTTCAATGTAACACAGCATTCAGGTAGTTCCACGTGTATTGCTGTGGCTTTTAGCTTGGTTTGTTGGAAGAAACACAAGAAAAAATAAATGTAGAAATAATTGAAATACTTGTTGTTTGGCCAGAGAAGAAGCATGTGTATAATTGCAGACAAGGAAGGTGTGGTTACTGCAGAGATTAAAGAGAAGCTAAGTACCTTGAACACAGACAGTAGGAAAGATGCCTTGAGGATACCTTAGGAATTAGTAAGACTGTACCCATTCCAGCCTCAATGGTGTAAAAGTGAAAACTCCCTTGAGAAGAGACACAGAGGATGCAGAGCTTTCATAGGAGTTCATAGGAGTTCTTAAGAAGTTGTTTTCCCAAGATTCGTTTCATTGTGTTCAGCCTTCTAGGCACTCAGGGGCCTGTAGTCAAACTGGGCCTGGCTGCTTCTTGAGCTAGTGATAGACCTAAGCATTGTCCTTATGATGCTGGTTCCTTAGGAACGCAGGATGCTGGAATTAGATGATCATGCAGGCCTCTACTGAGATTCACAGGAAGGCTTTGGAGGCAAGGAAAGTTTAACAGATTCAGGATCCCTGTGGGAAGCCAATGAGTGGATGACACGTGAAGAGGTTAGAATGAAGTTGAAGCTGCAGTGGAGACCCCAGGAATTTAGAGAACCTGGAATATCTGCCAAGAAGAGCTGCATGGTTGCTGACAAAATCAGTCTAATAGAGAGTCCATGTGGACTGCAGCTGGTCAGATCATAAGGGCAGGACTGTCCCAGGCCTTTGGAACTCATCTCTTGCTGCTATGTGCTCCAGAGGCAAGAGAAGGAGTTATAGGACCCAATATACACATAGCCAAAAGTTTGCCTTAGGTGTTAGAGGAGACTGTGGAATTAGGTTTTGGACAATGCTAGGGCTGGTTAAGAATGTGGGGATTCTTGGAGACAGAATGAATGGATTTTGCATTGTGAGAAGGATGTGAGCTTGTGGGAGTCAGGGTTGGCATTCAGATTTTGCTCTTGTATACTGTAACTCAACTCTATCATATTTCAGATTTTCATATGTATGTATTGAGTTGGGTTCTTTAGTTTATTCCTTCTATGTTTTTGTCTCTCTGTGTGCCAGTCTTGCACTGTTATTTATATATTTATATTGTCTTAATCTCTCGTAAGAATTGATTGATTCTTTTTGAGGTTTTCTTCTTTTTAATGCTTTTCCTGAGTCACATACAGAAATGTACAAAATTCCTGTGTACAACTGAATACAAAGAAAATATATCAATGTAATCAAAACCTTAATCAATAAATAGAACTCTTCTTGTATCCCAAAATAGGCATTACCCCAAAATACAACTACTTTCCTGGACTCTTATCTATTTCTGCTTGTTTTTGAACTTAATATATATTTACTTCTATCTTCCACATTAGCTGTATCTCTGATTTTATTAGATATAATTTATTACATTTTGTTTTATGTATTTACTAATTTGCATTATAATTTCTTGCTTAATTCTTAAATTATGTAGAATTATGAGGCATTTTTTAAAAATAGCTATTTCTAAATGTACTGTGTATTTTAATCACTTTTAAAATTAACTTTTAATTTTTTTTGATATCATTAGATACTACTTTGGGCTAGTTTTCATTGTTCCATGAGTTTGTGAAAATAACGTGTACTATTACCTTAATTTTTGCTTATTTGTTCTGTTTTCAATAGTTCTTCTTTCTTTTGTGCTATTTTCTTGGTTTTTACATATTGTTTGTCTTAATGCAATTTTTAGTCTTATTAATTTGGACATTATAGTTGGTATTTATGTATTTTTTGTGACTGAAGTAGCTCCAAGCTTTATATTCTAGTTTTGATGCTCTTGAGGTCAATTGAATCCCAGGCTCTAAATCAGATTTTAAAAGTTCCTTCAGGGAAAATGCCTGCTTGTCTTCTAATCTCTTTAGAATCTGGCATCTGTATCTGATCTCTCCTCCAGTTGTTTTTCTTTATCCATGTTTTGACAAGGTATTTTGAAATTGAACTTACAATTTGTATATTTTTAACCCGAATGTTTTCATTACATATTTAGCCTACCAAGTTGTTGACAATGTGTTTTAGTCAGGTTTTCACCACGGTGAGCAAAGGACCAAATGAGAACAATTTTAGAGAAGGAGAAGTGAATTTGGCACTCAGGGTTTCAGATATCTAAATTTATAGACAGTCAACTCCATTTTTCTGTGCCCAATATGAGGCAGAACATCAGGGCAAAGTGGCGTGATGAAGGGAAGCAGCTCAGAACATGATGATCAGAAAGGAGAGAGAGAGAGAGAGAGAGAGAGCAAGCGCTGTGCTCACCTGTGTCAAAATATAAACTCCAAAGGCATATCCCCATTGATTCGCCTCTTTCAGCCATAACCTACCTGCCTACATTTACCACCTAGTTAATCCCTATCAGTGGCTTAATACACTGATTAGGTTAAGGTTCTCATAACCCAACCATTGTACCCCTAAACTTTCCTACACTGTCTCACACATGAGTTTTTGGGGGGACACCTAATGTCTAAACTGTAACACAATAGAAAGATATTTCCTCTTAAAAATAATATTTCTAGCAGTTCTACAAATTTTGGGGCATTGTAGTAAGTAGAAATGGACACATTCTGAGACACACATTCTCAGGCACACATTCTGAGACATTCAGTTAAGTAGTTCTATTTTTTTTCTGTCTCCTGAATATTTGCATATAATGATTAGTGGTTTTACTAGGTTAGCTTTCATAGAATTATATGAGATACGGAAATTCTTGAGTTTATCATTTCTGAGATTTTACCCATATATCAAGGTAGCATTTCATAGTGGTAGAAGAAAGAGAATATGAATACTATTTTCTGATAGACTTAGGATCAAATAATAGTTTTGGCACATAACTGTTGTGTGATTTTCTGCATAGCACTTAGTTTCTTTTGACTTAAGTTTCTGCTTTGTAAAATGAGCACCCTAGTGTGTTAGTCAGCTTTACATCACTGTGACTAAAAAAAAAAAAAAAAAAAAACAATTAAAGGAGGAAAAGTATACTTTGACTTGTCATTTCAGAGGCTTTAACCCATGGTCAGCCAGATAGATTGCAGAAAAACAACAATGGAAAGGCATGGTGGAGGAAATCAGATCAACTCATGGTGGCAGGAAAGCAGAGAAAGAGAGAGAGGAAGGGGCTAAAGAGAAGCTAAACCCTTATGCAACACACCTGCAGGGACCTATTTTCTCCAACCAGTTCTACCTTCCAGTAGTCCATTCAACCATTCTTGGATTTATCCACTTATGAGGTTAGAGCCCTTGTGATCTAATCAAAACCCCAAAGCCCCACTTCTGAACATATGAGACCTTGGGGTATCCCATATCCACTATAACACCTAGTTATAAGTGAAATAAAGTGTTGTGTTGAAAATTGATCTTAATCCTAATTAATAATGTACATCTGTCAATGTCTTCCTTTTGGCATTTCAGACCCATTTTCTACCCCACTCAAAACGTCTCTCTACTCTATGGATCATGTCCAATAGACCACTCCAGAGATGATATTGTAATATATAAACAAACTAGTATAACAGCTAACATATGAAGTACACTCTATAAATATGTGTTGTAAGAATAAAGAATAAGCTTTTGATTACTCAATTATTATTATTGAAATTTAATAGGTATGTAAAATTAAGAATCAACATAAGAACAACTGATGATAATGTTGCATCACGTTTCAAGTACCACAGTATAATTTTTTTATACATCATGGCAGACATTTGCTAATTAAGGCCTGTAATCCACATCTGGTCTGCTGCTTGTTTTGTAAGTAAAGCATTATTGAAACACAACCATTCTCATTTCATTGTATATTGCCCATAGCTACTTCCATACTATAGTAGTGTCATTGAATAGCTGAGGCCAAGACTATATAGCTCACACAGTAGAATATATTTAATATATAGCTCTTTCCAGAAAAAAGAGTTTCTATCATTCAATTCTCACTATGACTTCATTAAAATATAAAAATGTTTATCTCCACATATGAGAAAATTAAAGCTTATAAATGTAAATGAGCTTGTATAAGCTATTGAACAATAGATTAATAACATTTAATTAATTTAAAACAACTAGTTATACATTTCTACAACATATTTAGAAGTTTTAACTGAATTTTGCATTCTTTATATGCCAAACTCTAGACAGCAAAAGAGATCCATGAATTTAGACATTATGGATACAAAAGAAAAAGAGAAAAATGGTATCACTTGTTCATTCTCTTTTTCTTCTACTATTGGTCCTCAGAAAGTATTTCTTATCATTGTGGCATGTTTCTCAGAAAGGATAGAGTAGGATGTTTTAGGGTCTTTATTTTAGGCCATTTATTTACCCCCTCCCCATACAGGGTATTCTTGAGCACCTCAAATTGAGTTTCCAGCACCATTTGAAGAACAGTGGTATGTTCTTCAGACACCGCAATTCTGACTGAACACATCCCCTCTTATACTACTTTCTCCTCGGTTCCCACCCATCAGATAATGTGTTTTGTAAGTGGTCTCGCTCCTTTATGCAGTGTTTTCAGGGTATATGGGGGATTATTTCTTGGTTTATTCTTTCCTCACGCCTCAATAAAAATGTCAACAACAAAACCCATAGCTCTTTATTAATTCAATTTATTTCATTATTTAGAGTGACAATTTAATAACATTAGACATTGCAACTCTTCTGGTCAAAGCATGCCTGTGAGTGCAAAGGGATCAGCAATTCTGATTTTACTTTAAATGCAAATACAGCCTGCTTGAATTTAGTTAGTTTTCAAAAGAGGAAATAATAATCTGATCATTAGAATATAGAGGATATTTTGCTCTTTTTGTGTTTTCTTGTGCATAATCAGAGACTGTTGAGGGGCTGGGGCTGGGGCTCAGCGGTAAAGCACTTGCCTTGCATGTGTAAGGCACTGGGTTGGAGCCTCAGCACCATACAAAAATAAAGATACTGTGTTTTCAGAGACTGTTAAGACTGTTAAGAAATCTCTCTTCACAAAGATCAAACAACTAGAGATTTAGCACATATGGAATGATTCTAAAGTTTTTACTGTTAACAGCAGACTTTGTCTACATCCCTGAAGCAATGGTTTTAAATATTACTTTAATACATGCAACTAGCAATTTGTTACTATTGATAACATATAAAATATACTTATGAGGTATGGAATTATAATCATTGCTATGATTATCAGTAATTATAATTATTACTTTAGGAGTAGCAATGATAGAATAGATGTATACTACTGCCACAATTAATGTTGCATATAAATGCTACTGGCTGGATAGTCACTGCAATAACCATTCTAATTAGTGAAGTGTAACCTCCCCAGCACTTCAGTCATATATCACCTGAATAAATACCTCTATAAGTCTGAAAAGCCTTACTCTTATCATTATGATATATTTGTGATACCTTTTTTTACTAGTTATCAGTAGTCAAGAGGGACAATTGCACTCCTTAGATAATTAAATCAAGTATCATATACTTTGTAAAAATTTTCTCATGTCCCTCAGGCCTACTTACTTTCTTTTATGTGGTTATTATAAATTTTAAAATATGTCTTAAAGTTATTTTTATATGGTGTTAAAATTACTTGAAAACTATAGTGAGTCTCATTGAATTTAGATAATACTTAATTCCTGTGTGGATTTTCAATAATTATCATATTGCCTAAGATGTACCTGGTATTCCATAAACATTTGTTGAATAGGGAAAAAATTCACAAGTGAAAGAAATGGTAACAGAAATAAGAAAAATGCTGGTCAATAAATATGGAATAATGTATTCTAAAGTGGAAAAATAAATAGAATATT
Organism: Marmota flaviventris; assembly: GCF_047511675.1. Lineage (NCBI taxonomy): Eukaryota > Metazoa > Chordata > Mammalia > Rodentia > Sciuridae > Marmota > Marmota flaviventris. The sequence goes on along the minus strand of NC_092499.1, from coordinate 55,664,293 downwards.
TTTTGGACTTTTATGTGAAGGAGATAAGAGATTGCACATAATCCATGTTCTATTTAGTCAACATTTTAATAAACTTATTATTTTATGTAATAATACTATTAAATAACTGTAAAATATTTAGTTCCTAGATTAGTTTTCTTAGAAATATACCTATATAAAAGTTAAAAAAATAGAACACATATCATAAAGTCTTCTATTTAGAGTAAATGACATTTAACTTGACTGCTATTTCTAATTGTAAGGACATAAAGATGAATGTTAATAATGAATATGTAGGGTTTTTTTGGAGAAAATATTTAGGAAAGTTCAGTAGTAAAAGAAAAAAAAGAGCAAACAATTGGGAATAGGTAAACATTTTAACTGTCAGTTACATTCAATGTGCACTAGAAACACCACCATCTGCTTGTGTCTATAAAAGTCCCCTGGATGCTAGTAAACTAGATGTTATTATGTAGTAATCTGGTATCACTGGCTTCAGCTAATTAGTAGTATCTGATATATATTGAAAGCCCATTATTGTGAATATTCTGCCATTTATGCATAATAAGAAGGCAAACAAAAATATCTGATACTGAAAATATGAGTAAATTATGCTATGTGTGCTTAGCAACAGTGTACTGTGCTGCCCATAATGGCAAAGTTTTGAATACAGTTAGGTATCGACCAGGTTGACTTCAACAATCCCTTCAGCTAAACTTGAGACAGATTTATTCTTGATTACAGGTGTCCAACCTCCCTTTATCTGTTTTCTTTTTTAATCTATATATACATGTGTATGTATATATATTTTAGTTGTAGGTAGACAAAATAATACCTTTATTTTATTTTTATGTGGTGCCCAGTGAGGATGGATCCTAGTGCCTCATGCATGCCAGGTGAGTGCTCTACCACTGAGCCATGACCCTGTCCCTGATCTCCCTTTTCTTATATCATTTACTTTAGAAAACTTGCAAGTATAAATTCTTTCCGTGAAACTTTGAGATTTATCTCTCCTACAATCTTGGACTTTCTCAAGAACCTAGGAGCCAGCTGTTACATATAATGGTGAAGAAGGATAAGTTGCCTGTTACCCGGAGGATAGAAGCCTTATTTCTATAACTACCTATCAACAAACTTTAATGACTTAATCACATTGACCAAGCTTCCCCTCAGTCTCCTTTAGGAATTTTCCTGCCCTATTTTGATAAAGCTAAGTTCAGTCTCTCTTTCCTATTGCAATGATTTTGATCTTTGTTATAATATTCTTTAATAAAGTCTTCCTTATAACTTTTAATGTCTGGTGCTATCTTTGAAAGTATAGAATTTAAATATATGTTTTAAATAAAAAGTTGATCTGTGTTAACCATTCTAATAATGAACACATTTTTAAAATTTTTATTTTATTTCATTTTTTAAATCGAGTTGAAATCATGGTTGCTACAGTTACTGAGCCCATTCTTAGATGTCTTTTATTTTCTTGAAGTGGGCAGAGGGCTCCTTGCTGGTTAATTTCATGTGACAACTTGGAGTGCCTGGGTATTTTGTCAAATGTTATTTTGGGTGTGTCAGTGAGGGTGTTTCAAAGTTACAATTTGAACTGACAAATCAAGTAAAGCAATGTAGATGGGCCTTGCTCTATCCAGTGAAGTCCTAAAGAGAAGGACAAATCTGAGTAAGAGCAAGCTTTTCCTGCCTGACTACTTGAGCTCACATCAGTCTTTTTGCTGCCTCTGGGCTCAAACTGAAACACCTGTTCTTTGGGAGCCTTGAGCTTGCCAGCTCTCAGGTTAAAACTTACGCTATAAACTTTCCTGGTTCACAGGCTTCAGACTTGAATTGGTAATATACCATCAGCTCTGCAGGTGTAAGTCTCCAGCTTATCCATTGCAGATCTTGGAACCTAGCCTTCATAATCACATGAGCCAATTCCTCATACTACATATCTCTTTAAAAACACACACAGCTGATACATAGGACACACACACACACATTTACACACACACACACACACGCGCGCACACACACACACACTCTTGGTTCCATTTCTCTGGAGAACACCAACTAAAACAGGCCCATAGTGTGTTTGGCCTCATGTAGAGCTTCTTGATAGGACAAAGCAACTGATTAACCTAGGAGGTAAATTCATGAGTTTGGGTAAATATTAATCTTCTCTTGTTCAGGTTCCTGTCAGAAAAGAGATATGAATGACAAAAACTAGACAGCATCCAGTATCTACTCAGATTCTAGAGAAAGATCGAGCAACATTGCAATGACTTCAGGATAATTTTAAATGCAGGTAGATGTGAATTTTGCTTTCTCTCTACCTAACCCTTTGCACTGATCAGTACTATGTCAGTTTCCCTTTATTGCATAGTATTTTCTTCCTCACTGTACTATATGGTCTCATTTCATGAGTTCATGAAATAAAATGGTCAGCAGAAGTACATTGAGCATAGAGTTATATAGGCTATTTTTGAGTCTCACTTCTAACATGTAGCTACTCTTTGCTTTCTGGTACTTCTTTTAACCTCCTTGAGCCCCTGAAATTGTTTTGTTTGCTCAACATGAGAGTTTTATATTTATTTCATAAAATTTCCCCATCATACAATGATACAGATTGCATCTGTTTGTAAAGCACTAGAGTTTTAACATATTTTGATGTATTGTATTAATATTTTCAGATATAAGAAAACTTTTTGTGAAGCATTCCAGAGTTATATTGTGATGGTATATATTTGGAGTTTTAATTTTCATATTATAATTGCAAAGTTGTACCGAGGAATTGTGTGCTACATTAGCCCAGACTTGAGGAAGTGTACTCAAGTACGCATGCGGTAGGTCACAAAAAGCCAGAGGCCCAAGGTCCAACTCCAAGTGGAGATGGGACATTAGGCAGAAGCTGTCAACCCTATGTTCCAACTGGACTTTCACAGAACCAAAATGCATTCATGTGTTATCCAATATCTAAAATGCTGAAAATATGCAGCCAGAGAGTCCAGAAAACCTTTAATATATTATAAAGTTGTTAGAATTTTTAGAAAAAGAAGGTATTCAATTGTTTTCTTTAGAACCTCTCTGATCTCAAAATGCAAATAAAATGAAAATTGGAATTTTGGAATTTATTTTTATTCCATGAGATTCTGTATCTTTTTATTAAGATTATATGATAAATTATATAGTTTATGCATGTCCATCACAGTTTCAGGGTTAAAGCTAACTCAGAAAAATGATAATTTCTTAATATTAATTCTTCATCTTTTTTATATTTTAAATTCAAAGTATATTGCCTTCAGAGGATTCCAACAAATCACACCTGTGTCTACTAAAGTATATGGTCACCTGATTTAAAGTTGACATATGTAGTTGCAGGTGTGAGATATAGACCACTTGTCATTCTCTGCATTGAGTTATTCATTTCTCAGTATGTCTGACATCATGTTTCTTTTATTTCTTTTCAGCAGAGAACGGAGAATTCCAGCCTGGTGCACCTGTGAAGAAGACTTTCTAGGAGTGGTTGCTGCAAATGATGGTTGCCTTTCACTCTGCAGACAAAAGGTCCTTGTGTGAGTCTAAGCCTGGCTGAGTAAATATTCACACAATTTATACAATCCTGAATCACCTTTCAAGTTTTCCCTCCATCACTGATAATCAACTGAAAATAGGTAGAAATTGGAGATCAAAAACTCAATTAACTTTCCCACTCAATTTTGGTAACAGCTTTTAAATAAATGATGGTGATGACATAAAAGGTTAATGAATGTTGCTGAGAGTCTTGACTCTGGCTCAAAGGGTCACAAAATTCCCCTGACCCACATTTTATATTGAAAGCTAAATGAAAAAAGGAGTTAACAATGAAAGTTACATTATTGTGTTGACCTCCTTATCTCCTGTACTCAATTTAGCTATCAGTTACTAAGTTGGATTACTGATTACCTTTTTTTCTCCCCCAATTTGGTGTTTTATCTAATCAAAAATAAAAAATATCTCAAGCTCATAAGAATCTTAATATTTCCTTTGACTTTTCTCTAAAAACAAAGTTGAACTACTATTCTATTTTAATTAGGCAATGATGATTGAAGCATAAGATATTACCTGATAATTAATACATACTAAGCCAAAAGCTACTAATCCCTTAATAATACACAAAATTTTAAATCATTATTGCATTTATTAGATAAAATTAAAAGGCAATAATATAGAAATTAAGGCAGAAATTTGTATAATTTATCTTATTTTAATTCCCTAAAACAAAGTAAATGTTTTTATGATTAAGGAAAAATCAAACTTTCTAAAGGAATCTTCCTCAAATCTTTTCTATAGTTTCATAATATTTTTCTTTTTTATTCTTTACTGAAGTTAAAATATTTTTGTGCTTCTAACAACAGAAAAGCACTGTCTTAAGCACCACAGGGAATGTCAATATTATGAAGTCATCCACAATTTTTGTCCTTCATGGGAACAAAGCTTTGTGAATAAACTGAAACAAAGCCAAGTGGAAATTGTTTTATTATAGAGTTACAAAAGACGAAGAAAGAAGGTAGCCACACTTTAATCCTGTATGGAGAAATCCATTAAGGCATCTGGACAATGTTTGGAGTCAATGTAGGTTTTCCAGGCTGAGTATTAGAATTCCTCTGTGAGCTGCATAACATCTATCATAGGGATTTAAATGATTTAGATCTTTAATCCCTTGTAGGAAAGTGGTCTGAAAGTAGGTCTTCCAGGGATAGGAGAGCAAACCAATCCTACTACATTAAAGGATCCAAGTGCTTTCTATCTTTTCTTCCTTCATTCTTAGTGTGAGCACCTGTGTTGCTGATACAACACATATTTCAGATAGTCATACTGCCCCATCTAGCAGCACAAGTGAATTTGGTATTTTAGTTTTTCAGTCACTGGAGTAGGAAAAATAAAGAAACTGGAATGTATGTTTGGGACAGTGAACTTATACTAGTTGTAATAATTTAAAATATATGACTATTAGATGCACTCAGAATTACAAAAAACAAACAAAAAAGTGTATTCCTTTGTCAAGGTATGAATGATATACTTCATTTCTGAAAAACTCAGAATATATGAAGGGTTCTTATACCTCAAAAGGAATAATAGAAAATCTTCTGGAAAAAATATTTTAAAAAATTGATTTAAAAGGAACCATAGACCTAAGTGTCAAAGCTAAATCTATAATATTTTTCAAGAAAAAGAAAAACAAAAAGATAGGACAAAAAATTTCTTACGGCTTTAAAGTATGCAAAGATTGACTGGACTAGATAAGAAAGCATCAATTATAAAAGAAAACAAAATAAGTTAAACTTTATAAAAACCAAGAAAATGATCTTTAAGATAAATCATTGAATAAAAAACAATACAAGCCACATAGTGGAGATTTTTGCAATGCTTGTGTCCCACAAAGGGACTTTTTTTTTTTTTTTTTTTTGGTACCAGGGATTGAACTCAGGGTCACTCGACCACTAAGCCACATCCCAAGCCCTATTTATTATTTTATTTAGAGACAGGGTCTCACTGAGTTGCTTAGCACCTGCCTCACTTTTGCTGAGGCTGGCTTTGAACTTGTGATCCTCTTGTCTCAGCCTCTGGAGCCACTAAGATTATAGGCATGCACCACCACACCTGGCTCACAAGGAACTTTTAGACAGAATATATGAAGGGTTCATATACCTCAGTAATATCCTAGAATTGCCTATGTGGACAGATTTTTAACAAATGTACATGTATGTATTAAGGTGATATTTAATATGTTTAATGACCAGCTTGGTACATACACTAACCAATCAGAATTGACCCTAACCTTTGTACCAAAGAATATTACAGAAACCTCTGCTTTGGAAGGCATTGTGCCTACTGCTATTGGATCCTGTGGGGTTTCCTTTGGGATTCCTGAGAAGGACTGGGTTAGGAAACATTTGATGAAAATTGGGCAGTAGGTGTTTACCAAACTGATTACATATTTTATTTTACAGTATTTTAAAAGCTGTAGAAACACACCAGTACATATAAGCTGCATATTATAATACTGTTCCTGAGTTTTATTTCAGTGATTAATTTGTGTATTAGCCCTACACAAATATTTCTATGCTTTAGTTAAAAACAAAAATTATATATAAATGGGATATCATGTGATATTATGATACATGTATACATTGCATGACGTTTAAATCAAGTTAAACATATCTCTTTAACTATATAACATTTCTTTATGGAGAAAACTTTCAAAATCCCTTTCTCTAGCTTTTTTGAGATATATAGTACTTACTGTTATTTATAGTCACCCTACAATGCAAAAGCACAACAGAAATTTTTTTCTCCTAACTGTAACTAGGTACCCACTGATCAACCTCTCCCTAGTCCACTCTAGAGTCCTTTCCCCTGTCCTCTCCCCAGTCCTTCCCCAAGTCCTTCCCCCTGTGCTCACCCCAACCTGTAATAATGGGATATTCTACTCTGAACTTTTGTATGATCGAATTTTTTGGAATCCATATGAATAAAATTATTGAATATTCTTTCTGTGCCTGGTTTCTGTCATTTAACCTAATGATCTCATTTCATCTATATTTCCAAAAATGACAGAATTTTGTTTTTTCCTATGGCTGGATAGTATTCCATTGTGTACATGCAGCATAATTTTTTCATCATTCATCAGTTGATAGACAGATTGTTTCCATTCCTTGATTATTGTGAATTATGCTGCAGTGAACATGGGAGTGCAGATGTCTCTTTGACTGAGTAATTTCATTCCTTTTTGCTATATACCCAGGAGTGACGTTGCTGGCTTGTGTGGTGGTTTTCATTTTTAATTTTTTGAGGAAGCTCCATACAGTTTTGTATAACGGCTGACTAATTTACATTCCAATCAACAGTGCAAGCATTCTCTTTTCTCCATATCCTCCCCAGCACTTATATTTACTCTTTTTGATAACAGCCATTCTCACTGTGTTTTGATTTGCATTCCCCTAATGATTAGTGATATTGAGCATTTTTCATATTCCTGTTGGTCATTTGTATGTGTCCTTTGAGAAGTATCTATTTAGGTCAGTTGCCATTTTTTAAATGGCTTCCTTTTATTTGTTTGTATATACTGTGGATATAAACACCTTGCTACATGAATAGTTGGCAAATATTTTTTCATCCAGTCTGCAGATTCAGCTCTTCACTCTTGATTGTTTTATTGCTGTGTAGAAACATTTTAGTTTGGTGCAATTCCAATTTTTCATTTTTTGCTTTTGTTTTTTATGCTTTTAGGGTCTTAAACAAAACAAAAAATCTTGCCCATTCCATCCTCCTGAAGTGTTTCCCTGTGTTCTACTATTAGTTTCATATCCTACATTTAAGTCTTTAATCCATTTTGAGTTGGCTTATTTGTAACTGGTGACAGATTATAGTCTAATTTTATTCTTCTGCATGCAAATACCCAATTTCCTCCCTTGTTGAGATGCACTGTTTATTGAAAAGACCGTCCTTTTTCCAGTGCACATTGTTAGCAACTTTGTCAAAAATCAGTTGGCTGTTTGTGTGTGAATTTACTTCTAGGCCCTCTCTTCTGTTCCATTGCTCTCGGTTGGTTTTTTTGCCAGTTCTATTCTATTTTGATTAGGACAGCTTTAAAGTATATTTCAAAGGCAGGTAGTGTGATGCCTCCACCTTTTTTCAAGATGGTCTTAAACTTCCTAAGACTATAGTATAAGTTTAATTGAATGATTCACATGCCAGAGAACCAGGTTGCCTAGCCTTGTGGCAACCTGGCAAGTGAAAATACTCATCTAGGGCAGAAAAGACATCAGCATCTCTTGGGTATTTGCTGTGTATCAGTTTGCTAAACATTTTATCTAAATTTTCTTTTAACTTTCTCAATAAACTTCTGAGGTTCTTACTATTATCCCTACTTTACAGGAAAAATGAGGCTGACAGGATGAGAAACTTCCTACCATCCTCTGAATTAACTGTGGAACTAAAGGTAAATTTTGAAAATGAAAAAGTTCATCTTGAAATGAATAGGTCTTCAGTGTGTTTGTTACTTAGTCCAGGCCAAGTTTGCATTCTGCCTTGCATGTTTACCCCATTGAGCCTTCATGCTGAGGTGTAGGAGGGTCTGGTCAGGCAATTGGAGACCTGAGACCAGGATGATCTCTGTGCTCATTAAGTACAAGATTCTAATGATTTTCTCATTTCTTTTTAACAGAAATTATTTGCATACATAAAACACTTTGTGATCTATGTAGTACATTCACATGTATTATTTACGTAATTGTTATGGTAGGTAGAATAATGTCCCAACCCAAACCTTGAACATGTGAATATCTCTTCACCATCTGATACCCAGAACCCATGAAAATGCTATTTTTGAATGGAAAAGGGAAATTAAGGTTGCTAATCAACTGATAGAAGGAGCTTCAGGTGGCAAGGGTATTCTGGTTTATCCACGTGGGCCTAATATAATCACAGAGTCTTTATAAGGGAGAGAGGGCAATAAGAGAGTTTGTGTCAGGGTGGGGAGAAAGACCCAAGAAACCAAGAAATCCATACAGCCTCCAGAAGCTGGCAAAGGTAAGGAAACCGATTTTTTCCTTTTGATTATCCTGGAGGAACTGCCCTAAGCTGCTACCAACTGGATTTTAGTCTAGTGTGGTCCATTTCAGAGCTGTAGCTTCCAACATTGTAAAATAATTTGGTGTTATCTTTTGGAAGATAATTCTCTTTTACTGTTTGTAGTTGTTACAGTATTACCAGGAAGCTAAGACAATTATTACAAAATCTTCAAGGTATATATCATTATCATTCTTTTATAGGTAGGGAAATGAGGCTCAGACTTTAATTGAAATACTTAAGGAAATGCAACCATTACATACCATTAGGAAACCAAGTCAGGTCTTTTCACTAAAAATGCATGGTCTTTTCACCATGAAATGAGAGTGTTGGTTGACACACCTTTTAAGGTGCTTCTAGTTTAATGTTCAATGATGTAAAGTGTCAAATGAAATCATAGACTAAAATTTGAGAATTTATTGTGTATCATCTCAGTTCTCAGGATTGTTCCTAAGGCAAAAGAAAAAGGTTTTGGAGTCTTTTTGTAAAATAGGTGTTTTTCTTTGAATGTAGGCTTGTAGACTTTGCTCCTAGCTCCAAAGTTTAGCTTCTTAGGCACTTTCACATATACAACTGAAGGAGTTTACTCATGTCCTGTAAGAATTCACTGACAGTTCACTCAACTGACTTTCTGCTGGCAGAAACTTACTTTTGCCTCTGTTTCTTTAAAGAAACTTTTTTTTATATGATTCAAGATATTCTTGACAAGCAGAATTAAGTTTTTCATCTGTTTTGAAATATATTTTAGTTTCTTTGATAAATGTTAACTAAAGCATTTATACAGTGGTATAAATATATATACTATTTATAATTCTATAAATATAAATACTTTTAAAATAGTTTTCATTTTAAAATATTATTTGTAAGAGAGTTTTATTTTCAAAAATTTCATTTAATAGTACTTAGAAGTATGTAGAAAAATGTTCTGTAACTCCACTGACCAGATCTCTGTTGACCTTTCAGAAAAATAATAAGCTATGCATATAGTTAGAAAATGTTCATGAAATGGAATGGTGTGAAATGGAAGAAAATACTTTTTTGTGAGTGGCTGAGTTTATGTGTGTTCTCATCTCTTATCCGATTTGTTAATCTCCACTAAAAAAAAACCCAAAAACCCTCATTATCTGGTATTCACTTAGGATTCAGATAGTTGGTTGAAAAATGGCATTAATTGAAATTTAACCCCAAATTTTCTATTGAAAAAAACCAATGAGTTAGAATTAATGACTGAACTCAGAAGTAAATGAAAAGAATGTGCCATGTAGTATTTATACATCAAAGAAACTGCAAATATTTTAATTTTCAATCTTTTCTTGGCAAATATGGATGAAATTCTTTGTCAGATGTAGTTAAGGGACTAGTTTTATTTTATCCTTTAAATCCACTGTCAAGATTCTGCTTTATTCATTATTCTTTCTATGTCCTCTGCATTTGGCATTAAGATAATTGCTTCCATGTTTTCATAGCTCCCATTTTTAATTGCAAAGAATTACTGCTTTCTTAATAAATAAAAAATTGGATATAGTTAATACCTCATATTATATCAACTTCAAATGCACTTTTCAGTTTGTTACTAGTTGCTTATTCAGAGTACAACATACCTGTTTCTGAGTCTGATGGCTCTCTGCATCTCTATATATCCTACATAATTATTATGTTTCTTCTGAAAGAGCACAATGCTGGCAGTGGGGCAAAGCCCTCATAGCCTTGTTTAGCAGGAAGATATTTTTCAACATTACCTAAGCCAAAACACAGTCACCTGATTGCAAAAATAAAAGTAAAAATATGGGATTTTTGTACACAATCTTTGACATCTCTTTCAGTTGTGACATCCATTGTTTTTTGTTATTTTGTTTGTTTCTTGGTAGGTTAGGTTGTTAATTTTTAGACTCTTTGGGACTTTTTTGAAGACTATTTTTAGAGCAGTTTTCTATTTACAGAAAATTAAGAGGATGATGCAAAGATATCCCATATTTCCTCTCCCTCCCACATCCACATAGCCTCCTCCAATATTAACAGGCCCCATCATTGTGGAACAATCAAACCTACATTGATGCATCATTAGTGCCCAAAGTCTACAGTGTTCATTGATGTATCACTAGTGCCCAAATTCTAAGAGTCACTCTTGGGATGGGTTTCAATATATTTAGAATAATGTTTATTCTTCATTATGATATCTTACAGAATAGTTTCATGATCCCTCAAATCCTCTGTGCCCCACTGATTCATCCCTCCCTTTTCTATCCCCAGGTGACTGATGACCAATAATACAATTACTTTACTTTCTCCATAATTTTGCATTTTATGTAGTGTTGCATAGTTACACTCAATATGTAGGCTTTTTAGATTGATTCATATCATTTAGTCATATGCATTTAAGGTTCTTCCACATCTCTTTATGGCTTGATGACTATTTTTAGTGCTGGGTAATATTTAATTGTGTGTTTGTGTGTGTGTGTGTGTGTGTGTGTTTATTCATTCATCTATTAAAGGACATCTTGATTGTTTCCAAGTACTGGCAATTATGGTTAAGGCTGCTATAAATATTTGAATGTAGGTCTTTTGTTTGGACAAAATTTTAACTCTTGGGTCACTATAAAAGAATATCATTGCTAGATCACATGGATATGTTTAGTTTTGTAAAAAACCAGATCATCTTCTAAAGTGTGTGACATTTTACATTCCTAGCAGCAATAAATGATATTTCCTATTGTTCCATATCTGAGCCAGCATTTAATTTTGACAACAGTCCAAGTTTTCTTTGTTTTATTCTAATTTGTTATATATGACAGCAGAATGCATTACAGATCATATTACACATATAGAGCACAATTTTTCATATCTCTGGTTGTATACAAAGTATATTCACACCATTCGTGTTTTCATATATGTACTTAAGGTAATGATGACCATCTCATTCCACTGTCTTGCCTATCTCCATGCCCCTTACCTTACTCTCTCACCTCTTTGCCCTCTCTAGAGTTCGTCTAATCCTCCCTTGTTCCCCTTCCCTACCCAAATGTGAATCAGTCTCTTTATATCAGAGGGAACATTCGGCATTTGTGTTTTTGGGATTGGCGAACTTCACTTAGCATTATATTCTCCATCTCCATCCATTTACCTGCAAATGCCATGATTTTATTCTCTTTTATTGGTGAGTAATATTCCATCATGTATATATACCACATTTTATCCATTCATCTATTGAAGGGCATCTAGGTTGGTTCCACAGTTTAACTATTGTGAATTGTGCTGCAATAAAGATTGATATGGCTGTGTCCCTGTAGTAAGCTGTTTTTAAGTCCTTTGGGCATAGACCGAGGAGTGGGATGATAACAGTCCAAAATTTCTAGTAAGTATTGAGTAGTATCTTATTGTTTGAATTCATAATTTTCTAATTACATATGATATGGAGCATCTCTCAAAGGCTTATCTTCCATCTATATATCTTCTTAGGAAAAGTGTCTACTAATATCTTTGGCCTATTTTTAAAATTACTTGATTTTTTAATTTGAGTTTTAAGAGTTCTTTATATACTTAGGGCCACAGTCCTTTATTAAATATGTCTTTTGATACTATTTTGTTGGAGTCTATGACATGTCATTTTGTTTTCTTGATAATATTCTTTTTGCAGAGCAGATTTAAAATTCATGTATTTTGATGAAGTCCAGCATGCATATCCTTTATTTCATGGGTTTTGCCTACTGTTTTGTGCTTAAAATGTCAGTGCCAAACCTAAGACTATCCAAACCTCTCTGCTGTTATCTACTAGGCCTTGTATATTTTTGTCATTTTGCTTTTAGGTCTATGATCTATGTTAAGCTAATTTTTGTGAAGATGTGAAGTCTACATCTAGATTTATTTTTGTCAAATTTCATCTCTAGAATCTTTAGAATTTTATTAAGAAAAAGCAAACCCGTGGCTTCATGGTGAATGAGAGTGTTAAGAGGTGTAGAATGTCCTGTTCTTGGAGAGTTTTTATATTTAATGAACTACAGATTAGACACGAAGATAAACATACAAAAATAAAGCATAGTTCAATGACAGATGTACTGTTTGCATGCTACATCTGTGAATAATCTATAGATATATTAATATGATGTTTCAATGTTTCTTTGGAAATTGACAAATGGGAAAACAAAATTTTTCTATACTTATGGATATTGAATCATTTGAATGAATGAAATGCCATTAAGTGGGCACCTGTTTTAGAAACTTTATATACATGAACTTAATAAATGAACATAAGAATGCTATGGTATATCTTCCTTTCCTCTATTTTATAATAGACCAGAAAACTAGGAAAAAATGTAAATAACAATGAAAATAATATGGTTAGAGAGTGTCAGATAAAAATATAACTGGGAGCTTTTGATGCCAAAGTACTTGTTTTTCTGTAGCTACTGTTGCTGTGTGGAGAAACAATATCTAGTGTTTTGCCCTATTAATAAATGTTATGTGTTTAAAACTTGTATTAATTATGCTTGCAATGTTTCATCAGTTCTGAACACATCTAAAGTTTTTTTGCCACTCAAAAATAGATAAACCATGGAACTTAGAACTAGCTTCTTCTAGGATAACAATAATTGGGCTCCAAATAATTTCAAGCAAATAATTTAAACATAAATGAAGAACAGTAGTATAAGGAGATCAATAATTAAATTGTGAAAAATCAAAAAAGCATGAATATAAGCACAAGCCATCATTTTTCACATTAATTCTACAGTTATTAAAATGTTTTCAAAAGGTTCTTTTTTCCTAGAATCAGAATTACTGCCAAGTAATCATTTGTTCATTCAGTAGCCATTTGTTGATAATGGAAGAGAACCATATGTGGTGAAGTTTAATTCTAGTTGAAATTATTGTGTGCTTTTATAAGGTTATGAATTGCCATTCTGAGTCATTTTTTATATTTTATTTGTAGAGGAAATGCAGCACAAACTGTTATTAACTCTTCATCCATTGTGAGAGCATTATGTACTAAATCAACAATTTGAACCCCAGAAAGGAGCACATGTTGAAATTCATAATAGATGAATTGAAAGTACATTTATTTAAATTCAAATAAAACAATTTTTATGAAGTTTGATGATAATGATTTTAGGGACAGATATTTTACATGGATGGACATAATTGGAATCTAGGTTAAGTAAGTTTATGGCTTGAATAAATTTTTGATGACAAATATATCAGAACTGATTTCAATGATATACACATTATATGTGTATGATCGTAGCATAGTGAATTAACAATTCATAAAATTCTACTTTGTCTGCCTTGAAGTTCATTTATTTATATGCTTGTTTATTTATGTTTTAATGCTTCTTTGTCAGTGTGTTAAATGTTGGGAAAAGAAAGATTTTTGGGGGGTGTTCATGCCAGTTGCCAATTAATTTATAATCATTGCTTTTTCTTGGTAGTGTGTTGTGAAGTAAATGAATTGCAATAGAGGAGTACTTTAAATAAAAAACAAGATAACAATTTTAGGTCTATAGGCAAGTAGAAAGAACCAGGAAAGTATGTAATTCACACTCCAGACTTCATTGACTTAAATCTCCCACATGTTTTACATTTATAGTATTTTATCCATTCTAAGTTATACAATTTTAGTTTACATAGTTTCATCTTTGAAAAAAGGGCACATCACACAATTTTATTTTGATTGTTGCCCAGGGAATAGTGTGATGCATAAGCATATCTTGGTAGATGTTTTGTTTCCATATCAATTTTGTATATGCACTGTGTTACTATAAATGTTGAATTGTTTGACTAAGTATCAAATCACTCAGTGGTCATTTGAGGAAGAAATGAGTCATAGTTGTTAACAAAGAACTTTCCACTGATAACTTCTAGTAAGATAACCATTTTCAAGTATATACATTTTAATAATTGTTATTTAGAAATTAAGGTGTGGTGCTGAGTGTTGCCTATTGCTACAGGAGCATCAGTCTAGACCTTCTCAGAAGACAGATGTCTGTGCAGTCACCACGTATATACACACGGTAATATGAATTTCTATACCTACCTATTTTTACATGGTATTTATTATAAATGAGTTTCTCCTGATATCTCTGACTAACCTAGCCCCACAGAGTTTGCTCTAACCTTCTCCCTTTGTTATTTCTATTTTTTTTATTCAACAATGGGAAGCCTGGCTCTTATTATCTACAATATGTTTACTTATTTGTTCAACCCTAGGTAACATAAAATAATTTCAGAATTGCTAGCCCATATTCTTGTGAGAAACAAATTTAACAACTATTGAATACTGTTGTGTACAGTACTTTCTTCTTTAGTCTTAATATTAAAACATGGTTTTGAAGTTAAGTAAATTCCTATCTCTTCAGAAAAGTGTAAAGCATGAGAAGGACTCAATTCCCCTATTTTTGATTTTGAAGAAAAAGGAAGGAGAATACTAGCCCAGGACTGGAGACAACCTTAGAAACAGATAGGAATCCCTGCTGACAGTCAATAAGAAATCAGCTTCCAAAGCCTTGATTTTAGCCTCTGCTGTCTGGAGCTGAGAGTCTGGCCATGCCAACTTGGATTTATTACCTATAGAATAGTAAGATAATGCATTTTTGTTGATTCAGGCCATTAAGTTGATGGTAGTTTGTTATAGCAGTGAAGGAAAATGAATGCTATATCCTTCCTAACAATACATAACTTCATTCTGTCATAAGAAAAAAAATCAGAATATGAAATGCCTGACCTCTGCTCCGTAAAAATGTCAAGGACATGAAAGACCAGGAAACACTGAGTGACTGTCATAAAAGGGACTAAAGTAACCATTGCAATATGAGTTCCTGGATTGGCTTCTGAGAAAGGAAATCACAACAAAACTGGGGTAATTGCTTAAGGCCGGGGGATTGATTGATAGTATGGTGCCAGTGTTTGTTTCTCTTTCAAGAAATCTACATGGTTATATACAATGAAACCATTGGGAATTGCTGGGTAAAGTTATGTGGAAATAAATGCTCTGTATTACTTTGGCAATTCTTTTCTAAGTCCACAGTTCCTTTAAAACAAAAAGGAAAAAGAAACAACTGATGGGCATCAGCATCTTGGAATAAAACCCAGGAGAGCATGAAAAAGGAGCCTAAGAAACACTGCTTTCTCAAAGTGCTTTGTGACCCAGAGATAGTGTGGGAAAATGCATATTGATGTTGCCAAGCAAGAAAATGATGCAGAAGAGTTTGACGTTGCATATGAAGAAGATTTAAGAGTAGTTTCACCAGTACGTTTAAATTTTATTATACATACATGTCCATAATTGAACAAACAGTTAAAAGATTCTCAAAGGTTCTCTATATGTACAAAATCATTGGGTAGAAAGCATTGCCATAGAGAAAGTGGCTGCATGTATAGTGACATAAGAAAGCATTTTATAATACTGACATATTAGATATAATATTTATTTTATTCTATTTGATTCTTGCATGAAACATGAAATATTTGTATTATTATTTACAAAATAGTAAACATTATTAATATTAAATTTAATTAATATTAATTAATAGTATCATGGGTTCAAATGAATTTAATATTAATAATCTCTGTGGCTGAGATTCAAACAGCTCTCATTGGCTAAGGGGCCTGTAGTCTATACAAAACATGGTATCTCCCCCTAGCAAAAAAAAAAAAAAAAAAGAAAAGTAAAGTGCAATAGGTCACAAACTCCTCCCTGGACTTCCAGTATTAATGTTCTATGTCTAGACTCGCACATCAAACATATAAAATACTTAGCTGGAATTAAAAACCATTTTGCAAAGTGATTAAGCCCATTTGGTAGAGTGAAATGTCAAAAATTCAAAAACAATCATGATAATTTAATCTTTAAGATGTTAGCTATATTTTCAGGTACAATGTAGCTATTTGAATTTGACAGTTGGTTTATTTTTCTTTAGGTCAAATAGGCAGTGATATATGTATATATATGTTTAATTACACTTAACCTATAAATTTTAGCCTATTAGAGACAGTGAAGACAAGGATGATAGTGATGAATATTGTCATTCTGATTCCCCTGTGGTTTTTGTGTGAAAGTGAAACACACAAAAAAATTCAGCAAATATAAAGCACAAGATATCATCATGGGTTATTCAAAGGCACTCGCTTCATCTGTGAGGAAAAACCCACACAAGTACAAACAAGAACAATTTAATTTCTAGGCTGTATTTCATCCTTTGTATCATGCTAGTCAAAACATTTCCTGTTTACTTCACAATTTGTCAAATGAAACATTTTTGGATTGATATTTGCTTTCAACACTCAGTGCCTTGAAAGTGGCATTTAAAAAAATTACAAATCCGAGTAAGAACAGGGAAAATAGGATTTGAAGATATTCGAAGTTTAGTAAACTTTCAAAATTTTTTGATATTTTTAAAGTCAGGTTGCTTAAATGAGTTAAACTAAATTGACTTCTTTATAGATGTTAACAGAAACAAATTCGATATGCTTTAAAATAAAATATTTTAAGCATTGATAAACTCACTGTTTAAAAATAAGTTTGGTTTACTCTTACATTTAATGTCTCATTGCTATACTTTCCTGATATTGTGTTCATTTTTTAAATGGTATATTAGGTAGCTTTCTGTTCACTATAGCAAATACCTGGGATAATTGCTTTTTAAAGAGAAAGGGGGTTATTTTGGCGCATGGCTTCAGTGGTTCCAGTCCATGATTTGTTGGCCCTATTACTTCTAGGCCTGTGGTGAGGCAACACATCATGTGTGCAATGTATGGCAGAGCAAAACCACTCGCCTCATGGCTGGAAAGCAAAAAAGAAGAGGAAGGGCCCAAGACTTATGGTTTGCTTCAAAGGCAAACTCCCAATGATCTAGAGACCTCCTCTAAAAGTTCCATAACCTCTCAGTAGCCCCAAACTGGGGACCAAGATTTACCATATGGAAATTTAGGGGCATTGAACACTCAAACTCTAGCTTTCCATCCCTGGTTCCACCACTGACATTGTGTCCCATCTCACAATTCAAAATGCATCCAGCCCATCTCCATTGGTCTTCAGAGTCTTAACTGTTCCAGCATTGCTCATAAGACCTAGTCCAGAGTCTCCTGAGATGAGACTCAAAGAGAACTCTTACCCATGATCCCCTGTAAAAATCAGAAGAACAAATTATAGTCTTTCAAGATACAGTGGTGGGACAGAGACAGGATAAGCATTTCTATTTCCAAAGGGAGCACTAGGAAAATATAGGGAGGGATTATACTAAAGCAAGACCCAAACACAGCAGGGCAAATGTTAAACCCTATGGTTCCATGTCCATGATCTAGGGCATTGTGGTGGAATGTAGGCTCCCAGGAGTCTGGACAGCACTACCCCTACAGCTTTGCTTGTTGCAGCCCACATTGTCACTGTCTCAGGCTGGCTTTGCACACTGCCAGCGGCTTGCATTGGCAGGCATTGCATATTGCTGGTAGATCTAACTATCTGGGATCTCCATTGCAGTTTTGGCTTCACTCTCTCAATTTCATGAATCACCCCATTAGGGGCTGCTTGCAGGAGCTCCAAATCGTCAGTGTGCTGCCTGACTTCGCAGGCTTTCCTTTGAAATCTTGGTGAAGCCTCTGTGACCCCATGTCTTTGGCATTTTGCATACCTGCAAAACCAGCATGATAGGGATGATGCCAGGATCTGTTGCCAACACAAACCAGACTTGGGCCTGCTTGAATCATGGCTGCTGTGTCCTCTGAATGCCCTGCTTACTGAACACTTGGAAATTAATCCATAGGCACTTTTTGGCTTACACTGTGCCCTGGAGCTCCTTTCCCAAATGAAATTCTTTATAACAAATTTGGGCCTTTACACCTTTGATTGTGTGATGGGTGGGATGGCCGTTGCAGATTCCTGAGATGTGGTGAAGGTATCTTTCTTACTGTCCCAGTGAAAAACACTTGACTCATTTTTATGAATGCTAATTTCTTTTGCAACTCCCTCCTCCTACCTGAAACTTTACATGTGCTCCTTTTATGGCCAAGCTGCTGGTTTCTAAAATCCTCTGCTCTGCTTCTCTTTGTCTCCAATTCTTTCAGTAAATTTGGCTGAAAGAAGCCAATAATAACTATGATTCTGCCTGAAGGTTTTGTTGTCTTAAAATTGCTTCCATCAGATCAACCAATAGATTATCTTTAAGTTTGGTTTTCCATACAGTATCAGGGCATGGACAGAATGCCTCCAAATTCTTTGCCATGTGTAACAATAGATTTTTCACATAGCCACCATAGACATAGTCCATTTTCCAACAGAATCATCATAGACAGTAAAAGCATCTTTACTGTCTACATTCCTCTCAGTATTCTAAGCCCTCACCAGAATCACGTGTTAAAACATTCCAATAGCTGTTCTAGGCTTTTTTTTAGATTATTCCTCCACACTTTTCCAGATTCTTCACATAAACCAGTAACAAAGCTTTTTTCTAGTTGTCAGAGTCACAGCAATAACCCCACCTCTGGTACCAATTTTCTATGCATCCCTCAGTCCAGCTGAGTTGACAACCACAGTTAACCTTTACATATGGTTACACTGTTAACATTTACAGTCAGTTACATAGTTATAATTCACAATTATTTAATAGAAACATTATATTTAATGGACTTTTTGTTCACCACCATCCATTTACCTTGGCTTTTTCATTCTGTATATTTATTTTAATATATCTCAAAACTTCAGACAACAGTTTTTGGTTAAGTAAGGTTTATTTTCTTCCCTAAAAGGACAGTAAGTGATAGGTAAATCAAAGTATTATAGACAGTATGTTTTTCCTACTTCAGCATATGGACTTTTCTTTCTTCTATACTTATATACAAATAAGTGTTCATATTGAGAATTTTGTGCCTATTGCCTGGAACCTAGTATAGTATCTCCAATGTGTCCATTTTCACCTTTTGAGAAGACTATCCTTTACTCATTAATTTTATCTGATTTATTAATCTCCTTATGTATGGCTTTATTTATTAACTCAAGCCTTTGTCTTTGTTTATAATTTCCTTATCTAATGTTAATGTTGTTTATTTAATTCCTACAGCATCTAGTTTATTTTACTCTTTGGTAGTATTATTTAGATCTTCAGTGTGTCTTCTTAGTTTCCTACTTTTCTCTCAATTATTTTATCTTCATATGTTTGAGTTATTATATACTAAATTTATGTTTCCATAAAGTTCTAGTGCTAACTACTTGTGGTAAGTTTATTTCTATTTGTGTTATGTTGTTTATTTTTCTGGTCTGCATTCTTCACTGGGCTTTTACATTCTACAGTTTCCCTTTTTCTTAAATATTTTCTCTATATTTCTAGGGAGAAAAATATCTCCCAAGTTCAAAGTTAGTCTCCTGAAAGACTGTTTGTGTCTTGCTTCTAAATGCTGAGGAATTTTAGAATTTTATCTAGAATTTTCTGTTATAATGACTGACTTGTCACTTTGGAATATTAGTTCTTTAATATCAAAATCAGGATATTGAAGGAAAATATCTTGATCAGACAATAATCTGGAAAATGTCAATAAAATTGGGTTATCATTATCATTACCATTTACAACATATTTATATTTTTGAGCTTATTATATGAGTATTCATTATTTGGAAATAATAACAAAAGTATTAAAGTACAAATTGAGCAACCAAAAAATTTCAACCAAAAATTTTAATCAAATAAAAGACATACTTATTTAGTTCTTAATGGAAAAGAACATGTATAGGTAAGTATATTATCATTCTTTTAACTTGTAAGAAATTATATAAATACAGCATAAATCACTAGCATCAGTAGCATGATTAGAAAGAAGTGTATATTCTACATTTCATTTTTCCTTGTCATTAGTACTATAAGTATAAACCATTCATTATTATAGCAAGAAAATTATAAGTGGATTACAATGCAGGGATCTGCACTTTTCCTTTTTATGACGCTTCTGCATTACCTGCCAAGAACAATGGTCATTGCTACCATTTCAAAAATAACAGCGTTAAGTTTAGTCATGATAGATTTTGCACTTAGATTCTGGGTTTAATTATGGAAAAACAGCCCTTACAACGTTTTCTTGAAGTATTCCCTTAATTCTTTATTTGTTCTAAAATATCCACTTGTCATATGATAGACAATTAAATGCACTTTGAGGCATGTTTTTCTTTAAAAAATAATACGTGAAAATAATTTAGAAGTATTTTAGTTCTTACATTTAAAGAGCTGATTTTCAAATAGTTTATGAAATGCCAGTGGACATAAAAAGTGCATCATGTTAAAGCTAGTTGCTGAGACTTGTAGCTTTGTATGCTTGGAGCTATTAGAGAGCTCCAATTGGACTATGCACTACTTTGATTGCTATTAAATGAAGGATGGATTGTGCATTCTGGAAGCCTCAGGATGTCTTGTCTAGTCTTTATATCCATGTTACCTCCTGGTCATTTCAAGCAGTTGTCCTCCAAGACCTTGATTTTTTTTCCTCTATGTTAGTTATGATTAGACTTTATGGTTTTAAATGTTGCCAGTGGGTTTTTAGAAAGACAGGTTCATATTATATTGTCTCTAAAGTTTAACTGATTGTCTTGTATTTTATTTCCTCTTTTAATTTCAGTTTTGAAAATGGAAAACTGTAGGGACAGAAATATGTGGAAAGTTAATTTAGAAAGTCAGAGAAGTTGAAAATATCCCCCCATCCCACCAATAGATTCTATAAAATGCATCCCAGTATTCCTTCTATAGCTGAAGTCTCTAACACAGCATTTAGCCCAAAAGGAAAAGCTGATATCATGAGCAGAAAAACCACTGAGCTGGGCAGCTCAGAAGAACCATCAACCTAAACTTCCCCCTTGATAGCACTAAGTCCACCCTGGGTTACAGTTTGACTGAATTGCCTGTGCAATGTGGTCTCTTTCTGCTTAGAACAATTCATTCTCTTTATGGGAATGGGATAAAATCATCCAGAGTCCATTGTCTCCAATTTATGTGATTAATTGACATTAGTCCATACAGGCAAGCATAATGGGTGTTGCAGGCTGGCTGAGTCTCTCCCAGAGAGGGAGTCCTGAGGTTGCTCCATCCCGTTTAGCACAGCAGTTAATCAAACAATTCTCTGCTCCCCATAAAGATTATTTTCCAAAGAAACAAAGTGGAAGAACAGTAAACATGACATTGGAATCCCTTTTACCAGTCCCAGAACAAGTACTAAACATTTGTCTTTCATCAGTATGCAATTTTAGGTTTATTCTCTTAAGTGTTCTAGGTGTTTTCTTGCACTGAGCTATCTCAGGAAAGAGGAACCAGTCTACTATGGAAGACATTTCCTACAAAAGAGATTTTTATTTTTCCTGTTGGTAGTGGTAGTTGTTTTGTTTCTAAATACTGACATCATTATGTGTCTGTTTAATCAGGACTATCTTGAAAAATAAAAATAGCAGGGGTCACAAGGGGTTATCTAGTACCCTACAGTGACCAGGAATAAAATCTGCATTTCTTTTGTTTGGCCTATCAGAAGGTTTCCCTCTGAGTGTTCCATAATGGCATATAAGAAGCAATCTTGAGTCACAATGGGGATTTAGAAGGGGGCGTGACAGTGAATTCAAATTTAATTGACCCAGTTTGATATTATTTGTATTTCCCATTGTATCCTAAGGGTCTTTTTAACTGAACACCTTATTTTTTTTTAATGAAAGTTTGTCCTGTTGAATCTAATATTAATGGTTAATATTGCTGAAATTCTCCCATAATATCATTCCTCCAAAATGTTTCTGTGTGTTCATCTCTTTGGGGGATGCACTACTTCCCTAATTGTACAATGAAGCAATCTTCTATAGTAGACTGGCTCCTCTTTCCTGAGATAGCTCAGGGTAAGAAGCCCATCAGCTTTCTCACCACAAGAAATTAGTCATTTATGCTGACTCTTCGATATGACACTGGGGGCCTATTCAACTCTAGTAGTGTTATTGAAACTTCAGCTATAAAACTTAAATCCAAATATCTAATGGCTTCATTTTCCCTCACTCCATGGGCTTTATTGGATATGTCTTTCAAGACAAATGATCTTCTCCATGTGAAGCATGTTGAGAAGTGAATATAAATGCAAAGATCCTGAACTTTTGATTGTCCTATGTCCTGTTTATCTCGAAATTATCTTTTAAAAACATATTCTGTATTCTTGATGAGTCTTACAACTCTCTGCTAGAAATCTGGATTTGCCAAATTTGATAATTATTATTATGTAAGCAGGTGTATTATGTCTTATCTGGCAAATTACAGACCATTTCTTTTTAGGTCCACAATAATAGCAAAATGAAATGTTATCACTTATAATTTTCTCAAGATGCATGCATGTTTGTTAGGCATCTAGTCTTAATTTAACAGTCTTTCATGTTTTTATAGCATTCATATCTTATCTAAGGAAATCTGAATTTTAGCACCAAATAAAATCCCTCTCTCTATAGATACATAATCTTGGATGGTAAGATTATTTTTTTTTAAATTTAATTTGTTATATATGCCAGAATGATGCATTACAATTCATATTACACATATAGAGTACAATTTTTCATATCTCTGGTTGTACACAAAGTAGAGTCACATCCTCCATGTCTTCATACATGTACTTAGGGTAATGATGACCATTACATTCCACCATCTTTCCTATCACTATCCTCCATCACTTCCCCTCCCTCCCCTTTCCCCCTTTGCCTCATCTATAGTTTATTTAATCTTCCCATCCCTGAGCCCCCAGCATTTGAGAAATCATTTGGCATTTGTTTTTTTGGGATGGGCTAATTTCACTTAGCATTATATTCTCCAGCTCCATCCATTTACCTGCAAATGCCATAATTTTCTTCTCTCTTAATGTTGAATAATATTCCATTGTGTGTGTGTATGTATGTGTGTGTGTGTGTGTGTATGTATATATATATATATATATATATATATATATATATATATATATATATATATATATATTGCATTTTCTTTATCATGAAGGGCATCTAGGTTGGTTCCACAGTTTAGACATTGTGAATTGTGCTGGTGAATTGTGCTGCTATTATACATTGATATGGCTGTGTCCCTGTAGTATGCTGTTTTTAAGTCCTTTAGGTATAAACCAAGGAGTGGGATAGCTGGGTCAAATGGTGGTTTTATTCCAAGTTTCCAAGGATTCTCCATACTGCTTTCCATATTGGCTGCACCAATTTGCAGTCCCACCAGCAATGTATGAGTGTGCCTTTCTCCCCATATCTTCGCCAACACTTATTGTTTTTGTATTCTTAATAGCTGCCATTCTGACTGGAGAGAGATGAAATCTTAGAATAGCTTTGATTTGCATTTCTTTAATTGCTAGAGATGTTGAACTTTTTTTTATACATTTGTTGATTGATTGTATATCTTCTTCTGAGAAATGTCTGATCAGTTCCTTGGCCCATTTATTCATTATTTGTTATTATTTTTTTTTGTGTTAAGATTCTTTTTATCTTTTATTGATTTTATTATTTTTAAATACATGACAGCAGTGGAATGCATTACAGTTCTTATTATACATATAGAACACAATTTTTCATATCTCTATAAAGTATGTTCATGCCAATTTATGCCTTTATATGTGTAACTTTTGCATTATAATTCTTAATACACATATATACCACATTTTTTCATATCTCTGTTTGTGTATAAAGTATGTTGACACCCAATTCAAGTCTTTTTACACGTATTTTGTATAATGCTGTCCTTCACATTCCACCATCCTTGCTAATTCCCTGCCTACTCCTTTCCCCTCCCACCCCTCCGCCTTATGGAGAATTCATCTAGTCCTCCCATGCTCTCCCTCCCTACACCACTATGAGTCAACCTCCTTATATCAGAGAAAACATTGGCATTTGTTTATTTGGGATTGGCTAACTTCATTTAGCATTATCTTCTCCAGTGCCATCCATTTACCTGCAAATGCCATGATTTTATTCTTTTTTAATGCTGAGTAAAATTCCATTGTGTATATATGCCACATTTTTTTTTATCCATTTATCCACTGAAGGACATCTAAGTTGGCTTCACAGTTTAGCTATTGTGAATTGTGCTGCTATAAACATTGATGTGGCCATGTCCCTTTAGTATGCTGTTTTTAAGTCCTTTGGGTATGAGATGAACTAAAAAATAATTAGATATTAATTGGTGGGATAATTCTTAGCATCACCTTCAAATAGATGTGTGATATCTGATGGACAGATTTTATTTCTGTTTTAATCTTGATTCTGTGTTTGATTGAAATATTAAAAACCTGCCAAGATGCATAGAAGAATGAAATTGCATGAGGGATTATTCAGCTTTATGGGCAATTTTTATTTGATAGAGGCTAGCCCCCACTATGAATATGGACATATCACAGGGAGAATGAAACAGCTCTGTTTGTCCCCTGCTTAGCATTAAGATCTAAAACTAAATAAGCAACTCATTAGTTTTTGGGTCATGAAAGTAGTTTAAAATTTATTACTTTCATAATTTATGTGTATAAAACCATTGGAATTTTATGTTAATTCATTTATTGTATCAGATATTTGCAATAAAAATGACACAAGATTGTAGCTATGTGATCAGAAATTGCTATTACAGCTGAATACACTGAGAAATAGATTTCACAAGTCTATTTTAATTTTTTCACTACTCTGTATAGACTCCAAGTATAGAAAATTGTAAATAATCAATTTTTATATATTATAAACTATAGAAACAAGTAAATTCAAAGTTGTATTGTCTATTGTCAAAATAAATGTGATAATTAGACCAAAGGCATTATATATGTCTATGTATTAAACAAGTTAAGTGTAATTAAATATTAAAGAGGTAATCTGACAATTTCAAAGGATATTTTAGTACTCTTTGTCAACTAAAATTTTGTGTAAAGAAACTGATGCATAAAGAAACAGATTTATGCACTAAATTGTCCCATATGATCATTATTTAGAAAAATATCAAAAATTAAAATAAGATTGGTAACTGATTAAATTGGACATGGAACAAATTGGCTTAGATATCTCTGAAAAATAAGATATTGCTGAATTTTTAACACGTTTAAATGTTTTCTAACTTCTTAGAGCATTTCTTTAAGAAGTTTTTTTTAATTTTTTCCTTTTCCTCTTTGGTATCAGGGATTGAACCCAAGAGTGCTTAACCACTAGACAACATTCCTAGCCCTTATTATATTTTATTTTGAGACAGGGTCTTACTAAGTTGCTAGGGCCTCACTAAGTTGCTGAGATTGGCTTTGAACTCATGATTTTCCTGCCTCAGCCCCCTGAGCCTCTGGGATTACAGGAATGTGCCATCATGCCTGGCATTAAGAAGTCTTTTAAAGTGTAGTCAAGAGTAAATCAAATATGCTTTACATTCTTTTGCTAAAAGTGTGTTAACAAGAATGATGCTATTTTAATATTTTTAGTTGAAAAATGACATGGTTTTGATAAGAATCTAAAGAAACTTTTAACATTAATCACTTATTGATTGTCCTATGCAATTAAAAAACACATCTCAATTCTTCATGGTATAAAACAGAAATCAATTTTCCTTTTATTCACAGTATAATACAAAGTACACAACTTGAAGAATATTAATCTTAAAAATGGCATAAATTATATGTGCAATACACAAATGGAAACAGTACCAGCTATTTAAGCATATTCTAACACTTGTTTCACAAACTTAAACTTTTTAATTTGAAAATAATTATCAATTTATAGGAGATTAGAAAAACTGTACAGATAAGCTTCACGTACCTTTTCCTCAGTTTCCTCAAAGAGTTCCATCATACTTAATTCTACTTAGTATAAAATACAGGATGCAGAGTTCCATTTGTACATAGCATATTTCAAGTTTACTATAGGATTTATAGGATTTTGAAAAATACATTTTAAAGGAATTGCATTGGGAGAGATATAAATATTTTCAGAAAATGCTTTAACCATTTGTCATTGTGTCATTAGTAGAGTCCCCCCACTCCTGCCTCATTTACCAAATTGAATAGTGAATGGCACAATTTGAAGAATTTTCTGTAAATTTTTTCTAACAATAAAGGTATTTTGAATAGTTATTATTTTCATTTATTTCAAAAGTGAAAATGTCTTATGAAGTAAAGAGCAAATTCTCCCTGAAATTCTGTCCAGTATCCAAATAGGACTAATCGTTTGTACCACCACTGATTTACTACTTACATTTAGTAATTCCTATTGTTACAATTTACTATCATGTTTTACTACCATTACTAATACCATTTTGAATTTCTATGCAAGTTTAGGTATAGGTTTCCATTTTTAATCTTTTTACACAAAGTTCTTCATTTTTATCTTCAAAACAAATAGAAAATATCTTTATTTTATGTGGGTCACCAATTATCCCACTGTATTGAAACATCATGCATCTTATTAATAAATTCCTAATAGATATGTTGTCTGATTGCCATGATTTTCTAAGAAAAACAGCTTTTCAATAAATAACCTTGTATGATTAGTCATTTTATATACGGAATAGAGTGGAATATATTTCTTGTAATTTTAGGTGTAGGAAAAACTCTGTAGTATACAATTTTTCCAAAATTAATTTTGTATAAGAGAGAACATATTCATATTTGTTGTATTTTTCACCTAGTTTATTTGTGTGTTGACATTGTTGGTAGAGTCCCCCCACCCCCGCCTCATTTGAATTTGTTACTTTTCTTTTCTTTTTCTTTTTTTTTTAAAGAGAGAGGGAGAGAGAGAGAGAGAAAGAATTTTAATACTTATTTTTTAGTTTTCGGCAGACACAACATCTTTGTTTCTATGTGGTGCTGAGGATCGAACCCGGGCCGCACGCATGCCAGGCGAGCGTGCTACCGCTTGAGCCACATCCCCAGCCCGAATTTGTTACTTTTCTTGCAGTTGAATTTCTCAATCTTTAAAAAATAACTTTGGGTACTTTGTTGTTAAAAATAGCTTCTGCATTGTGAAGAAATCATCTCTTATTTGTCTCCAGAGCAGTTATCATTTTCTAATGGACAGCTATTACATTTATTCTGTTACCCCCATTACCTTTCATTAGACTTAAGTCGTAAGCACAGGATTTTTTTTTTTCACACTACTGTATCTTCTGCATCTAAAAAAGTGCCTGGCATAGGGTTTTATAAATATTTGTTATATGAATGAATGTAGATTTCCTAGATCTAAATTGTTTAGAGAGTAACTCGAATCATGGTACAGGAAGGACATTAGAATTAGAAAGCCAGTTGGGCATATTGCAGTAGTCTTTGGGTCTTCCAGATAAATAATAACCCAAATGGAGTACTTAATTAGAAGATATGTGTTTATACACACTCACACACACACATATATAAGAGGGATATAATACCTAATCTGTACAGAGCACAGAGAAATATGTTACAGACATAAATTTAGAAATCAGCCCTTGATTATCTTTCAAATATAAATATATATATATATATATATATATATATATATATATATATATACACACACACACATACATATATGTATATATATGTATGTATGTGTATGTGTTTGTGTGTGTTTGTATTTGTTAGTGTGTGTATTACAAGTGTGTATATATTATATGTGTACATATTTACACACATGCACACATGGAGATGTGTGTATGTGTGTAATATACCTATGAATATGTGTGTATAGTGTGTAATATACCTATGAAAATTTATCATACCATAAACCATAACATTTTATAGAAGGAAAAAAATTCATTTTTTTCTTTGAAAGATAATCAAGAGCTGATTTCGACAATTTATATCTGTAACATATTTCTCTCTGTAGATATTTGAATTACTAATGGAAGCAATATAAAGGTACTGATTTTCCTTCAGTTGCTTTGCCTATGCAATATAATTTTAATTTTATTATAAAATCTATGACACTTTAAAAGCACCTTAGGGATTACTGGATTAAAATAGACATAAACATTTCAAAAAATGATGGCAATACAATATGTGTGTGTGTTCTCTCTTTCTCTCCTTAAAAGTTGAAAGTTTGTTCTTCATTTTCTCTGAAAGTAATAGATTTAAAAGTATTTGAAAAGAAATAAACTAGGAATAAAATTAAAATAAAGTTATAACAGTGTATAGCAAAATTAAAAGCAAGCTGTTATGGGTTGAATTGTGTCAACAGCCCACCCACCCCTCCAAACACTATAATTCATCCTTGAAATCCTAGCCCGCAGTACCTTAGCAATGATCTTATTTGGAAACAGTCATTGCAGATATAAGGGTAAGAAGAGATTATGCTGGAGTAGAGTGAGCCCCTCCTCCAACATGACTGTTGTTCTTTGGAGCCTGAAATAGACATACTTAGAAGAAAGATTTTGTGAATAGACTCAAGGAGAGGATGGCCATCTACAAGCAAGCAGAAAGGCCTGCGATTGATTCCTTTTTCACAGCCTTCAGAAGAACAAACCCCACTGACATCTTGATTTCAGACTTCAAGCTTTCAAAATTGGGACACATTATTTTCTGTTGATTAAGCCACTCAATTTGTAGTACTTTGTTACAGCCTTTTAATTTACATAATAAAATGGTCATTTTTGCTGAAGTATCAATATTATTTTATACAGCATAGGCCTTCAAAAATTATTCTTTCTTAACACACATTTAAAATTTTTCTTTTAGTTATAGATGGACCCAATATTGCTATTCCAGGATCATTTCAGAATTGAATACAACTAACCCAGCTGCTCAAGGTCTATTGGTTTGCCCTATTTCCTTTAAAAGTTTTATTGAAATACAATGTTCATTTCCAAATTTGCAACAAAAGAAGAGAGTTTACTAACAGTGCAAACAAAAGACTAAGGCACCATAGGAATGTACTCAGTTTTCAACTAATAGCACTCTGTTGTTTTCCTACTTATTATCATCTTGGGTATTGTCAAATAAATGAGTCATTATTCCATATTCTCCTAATCCTCTTCATGCCTTTATAATAGAGTATCTAAGCTGGGTAATTTATAAAGAAGAGATATATTTCTTAGACTTGTAAAGGCTGGGAAGGTGAATGGGCCTGGGGAAGGCTTACTTGCTGTTATCCCATGGCAGAAGGCAGAAGGAGACGAGAATGCATGAGTGTGTGAGGGAGAGAGATAAAGTTCAGGGGGAGAGATTGAGTGCTGAACTCATCCTTTATAAGGGCATCAGTCAAAAACAATTGGCATTAATCATTCATAAGGAAATATTGGTGTTTTGCACATGAACTTTGGTGGATACATTCAAATCATAAATATCTATAATGAATATCTATAAATATTTCTCCATTTATATATCAAAAAAGGGTGTTCCGTTCCTTTGGCCTTGTCCTTGGGTCTGCTATACGGAAAACAGCTATGTGACTTTAAAAAAAATTAATAAAGTTCTTCCTGGTCATTTTAGAATAAAAGTTTAACTTGCAACTAGTCTTAGGGAAACCATTACTTTTCTTTTTTTTTTTTTTATAGATACAACTTTGAATTTTTATTAGTACAAGGCATAGCAGTGTGTGAAAATAGTTTCTATAAGGTGTAAAGTTTTTTTTTTCTTTAATTTTTATTGTTAGTTGTTCAAAACATTACATAGTTCTTGACAAATCATATTTCACACTTTGATTCAAGTGGGTTATGAACTCCCATTTTTACCCCGAATACAGATTGCAGCATCATATCACTTACACATCCATTGTTTTACCTATTGCTATACTAGTGTCTGTTGTATTCTGCTGCCTTTCCTATCCTCTACTATCCCCCCTCCCCTCCCCTCCCCTCCCCTCCCCTCTGCTCTCTCTACCCCCTCTACCGTCATTCATTTATCCCCCTTGTATTATTTTTCCCATTCCCCTAATTTCCTCTTGTATGTAATTTTGTATAACCATGAGGGTCTCCTTCCATTTCCATGCAATTTCCCTTCTCTTTCCTTTTCCCTCTCACCTCTCACCCCTGTTTAATGTTAATCTTCTTCTCATGCTCTTCCTCCCAACTCTGTTCTTAGTTACTCTCCTTATATCAAAGAAAACATTTGACATTTGTTTTTTAGGGATTGGCTAGCTTCACATAGCATAATCTGTTATAATGCCATCCATTTCCCTGCAAATTCTATGATTTTGTCATTTTTAATGCAGAGTAATATTCCATTGTGTATAACTGCCACATTTTTTTTATCCATTCGTCTATTGAAGGGCATCTAGGTTGGTTCCACAGTCTTGCTATTGTGAATTGTGCTACTATGAACATCGATGTAGCAGTGTCCCTGTAGCATGCTCTTTTTAGGTCTTTAGGGAATAGACCGAGAAGGGGAATAGCTGGGTCAAATGGTGGTTCCATTCCCAGCTTTCCAAGAAATCTCCATACTGCTTTCCAAATTGGCTGCACCAATTTGCAGTCCCACCAGCAATGTACAAGTGTGCCCTTTTCCCCACATCCTCGCCAGCACTTGTTGTTGTTTGACTTCATAATGGCTGCCAATCTTACTGGAGTGAGATGGTATCTTAGGGTGGTTTTGATTTGCATTTCTCTGACTGCTAGAGATGGTGAGCATTTTTTCATGTACTTGTTGATTGATTGTATGTCCTCCTCTGAGAAGTGTCTGTTCAGGTCCTTGGCCCATTTGTTGATTGGGTTATTCGTTTTCTTGTGGTTTAATTTTTTGAGTTCTTTGTATACTCTGGATATTAGGGCTCTATCTGAAGTGTGAGGAGTAAAGATTTGTTCCCAGGATATAGGCTCCCTATTTACCTCTCTTATTGTTTCTTTTGCTGAAAAAAACTTTTTAGTTTGAGTAAGTCCCATTTGTTGAATCTAGTTATTAACTCTTGTGCTATGGGTGTCCTATTGAGGAATTTGGAGCCCGACCCCACAGTATGTAGATCGTAGCCAACTTTTTCTTGTATCAGACGCCGTGTCTCTGATTTCATATCAAGCTCCTTGATCCATTTTGAGTTAACTTTTGTGCATGGCGAGAGAAAGGGATTCAGTTTCATTTTGTTGCATATGGATTTCTAGTTTTCCCAGCACTATTTGTTGAAGATGCTATCCTTCCTCCATTTCATGCTTTTAGCCACTTTATCAAATATAAGATAGTTGTAATTTTGTGGATTGGTTTCTGTGTCCTCTATTCTGTACCATTGGTCCACCTGCCTGTTTTGGTACCAGTACCATGCTGTTTTTGTTACTATTGCTCTGTAGTATAGTTTGAGGTCTGGTATCGCTATACCGCCTGATTCACACTTCCTGCTTAGCATTGTTTTTGCTATTCTGGGTCTTTTATTTTTCCATATGAATTTCATGATTGCTTTCTCTATTTCTACAAGAAATGCCGTTGGGATTTTGATTGGCATTGCATTAAACCAATAGAGAACTTTTGGTAATATCGCCATTTTGATGATGCTAGTTCTGCCTATCCATGAGCAGGGTATATTTTTCCATCTTCTCAGATCTTCTATTTCTCTCTTTAGGGTTCTTTAGTTTTCATTGTATAAGTCTTTCACCTCTTTTGTTAGGTTGATTCCCAAGTATTTTATTTTTTTTGAGGATATTGTGAATGTAGTGGTTGTCCTCATTTCCATTTCAGAGGATTTGTCGCTGATATACAGGAATGCCTTTGATTTATGCGTGTTGATTTTATATCCTGCCACTTTGCTGAATTCATTTATTAGCTCTAATAGTTTCTTTGTAGACCCTTTTGGGTCTGCTAGGTATATAATCATGTCACCTGCAAATAGTGATAATTTAAGTTCTTCTTTTCCTATTTTTATGCCTTTAATTTCTTTCATCTGTCTAATTGCTCTGGCCAGTGTTTCGAGAACTATGTTGAACAGAAGTGGTGAGAGAGGGCATCCCTGTCTTGTTCCAGATTTTAGAGGGAATGCCTTCAATTTTTCTCCATTCAGAATGATGCTAGCCTGAGGCTTAGCATAGATTGCTTTTACAATATTGAGGTATGTTCCTGTTATCCCTAGTTTTTCTAGAGTTTTGAACATAAAGGAATGCTGTACTTTGTCGAATGCTTTTTCTGCATCTATCGAGATGATCATATGGTTCTTATTTTTAAGTCTATTGATGTGGTGAATAACATTTATTGATTTCCTTATATTGAACCAGCCTTGCATCCCAAGGATGAATCCTACTTGGTCATGGTGCACAATTTTTTTTGATATGTTTTTTGTATCCGATTCGCCAGAATTTTATTGAGGATTTTTGCATCTATGTTCATTAGAGATATTGGTCTGTAGTTTTCTTTCTTTGAAGTGTCTTTGTCTGGTTTAGGAATCAGGGTGATGTTGGCCTCGTAGAATGTATTTGGAAGTTCTCCCTCTTTTTCTATTTCCTGAAATAGCTTGAAAAGTATTGGTATTAGTTCCTCTTTAAAGGTTTTGTAAAACTCTGCTGTATGCCCATCCGGTCCTGGGCTTTTCTTAGTTGGTAGTCTTTTGATGGTTTCTTCTATTTCCTCAATTGAAATTCGTCTGTTCAGGTTGTCTATATCCTCCTGACTCAATCTGGGCAGATCATATGACTTAAGAAATTTATCGATGCCTTCAGTATCTTCTATTTTATTGGAGTATAAGGATTCAAAATAATTTCTGATTATCTTCTGTATTTCTGAAGTGTCTGTTGTGATATTGCCTTTTTCATCCTGTATGCTAGTAATTTGAGTTCTCTCTCTTCTTCTCTTCATTAGCATGGCTAAGGGTCTGTCGATTTCATTTATTTTTTCAAAGAACCAACTTTTAGTTTTATCAATTTTTTCAATTGTTTCTTTTGTTTTGATTTCATTAATTTCAGCTCTGATTTTAATTATTTCTTGCCTTCTACTTCTTTTGCTGTTGTTTTGCTCTTCTTTTTCTAGGATTTTGAGATGAAGTATGAGATCATTTATTTGTTGGTTTTTTCTTTTTTTAAGGAATGAACTCCAAGCAATGAATTTTCCTCTTAGAACTGCTTTCAATGTGTCCCATCAATTCCGATACGTTGTGTCTGTGTTTTCATTTATCTCTAAGAATTTTTTAATTTCCTCCTTGATGTCTTCTATAACCCATTGATCATTCAGTAACCTATTGTTCATTCTCCAAGTGATGCATGATTTTTCCTTCCTTCTTTTATCATTGATTTTCAGTTTCATTCCATTATGATCAGATAAGATGCATGGTATTATCTCTACTCCTTTATATTGTGTAAGAGTTGCCCTGTGACATAATATATGATCTATTTTTGAGAAGGATCCATGTGCTGCTGAGAAAAAAGTGTAATTGCTTGATGTTGGGTGGTATATTCTATATATGTCGATTAAGTCTAGGTTATTGATTGTGTTATTGAGTTCTATAGTTTCCTTATTCAACTTTTGTTTGGAAGATCTGTCCAGTGGTGAGAGAGGTGTGTTGAAGTCTCCCATGATTATTGTATGGTGGTCTATTAGACTCTTGAACTTGAGAAGAGTTTGTTTGATGAACATAGCTGCACCATTGTTTGGGGCATATATATTTATGATTGTTATGTCTTGTTGGTGTATGGTTCCCTTGAACAGTATGTAGTGTCCCTCTTTATCCCTTTTGATTAACTTTGGCTTGAAATCTATTTTATTTGATATGAGTATGGACACTCCTGCTTGTTTCCGAAGTCCATATGAGTGATATGATTTTTCCCAACCTTTCACCTTCAGCCTATGTATGTCTTTTCCTATCAAATGCGTCTCCTGTAGGCAGCATATTGTTGTGTCATGTTTTGTGATCCATTCTACTAGCCTGTGTCTCTTAGTTGGTGAGTTTAAGCCATTAACATTTAGGGTTATTATTGAGATATGGGTTGTTCTTCCAGCCATATTTGTTTATTTATGTTACTAAACATGGTTTGTTTTCCTCTTTGATTATTT
This sequence comes from Marmota flaviventris, assembly GCF_047511675.1. Taxonomy (NCBI): domain Eukaryota; kingdom Metazoa; phylum Chordata; class Mammalia; order Rodentia; family Sciuridae; genus Marmota; species Marmota flaviventris. Next base: position 55,629,856 of record NC_092499.1, on the reverse strand, counting down.
TTCCCCCCTTTACTGTCCTACATCCCACTGTTGGTTTTCATTGTTATTTTCCATTTCCTCTTCCTGTAATGTTTTGCCGAGGATTTTTTGGAGAGATGGTTTTCTAGCTGCAAATTCTTTTAACTTTTGTTTATCGTGGAAGGTTTTAATTTCATCTTCCATCTTGAAGCTTAGTTTTGCTGGATACACAATTCTTGGTTGGAACCCATTTTCTTTCAGTGTTTGAAATATGTTATTCCAGGATCTTCTAGCTTTCAGAGTCTGTGTTGAAAGATCAGCTGTTATCCTGATTGGCTTACCCCTAAATGTAATCTGCTTCCTTTCTCTTGTAGCTTTTAAAATTCTCTCCTTATTCTGTATGTAGGGCATCTTCATTATAATGTGTCTAGGTGTGGATCTCTTATGATTTTGCACATTCGGCGTCCTGTAGGCTTCTAGTATTTGGTTCTGCCGGTGGGTCGCAGGTCCGCCTACCTTGCAGGCGTGGTTGGCGGCTCTGCCCCTCCGTGGGCCGCTGGGTCTGTTCTGAAACCATTACTTTTCAACAAAATCAGTTTCAGTTAGAACTTTGTACCTGACCATAGATATTGCCCATATTATACTTATCTGTTCTGCTAAACTATTAATAATGGTGTAGATTTCTTAACTATGAACATTTAAATTATCCTTATTTTTGAAAGTTAACTTATTATTTATTGATCAAGGAAACAATGTACACTGGTTTCTACCAGAATCAATACTGTATAGATAGGAAAGTTCCTACCACTATAATAGCTGCTCTTTTAATGTTTTACATTTCAAATCCTTTAATCCTATCTGTGGTTCTCTGAGGAAATACCATTAGCATTCATGATCTACAGATGCAGAAACTGAAGCATAAAGCCAGGAAAGTTGAAGCAATAAACAATTAAAATATGATATAGTATGAGTAAATAAATAGTACTCTTTGATCCTACTAGGGATAGGAATCAATTTGACCTAAGAAGGCAGAAAATTAATCTGAAATAATGATAACATTTAAGTAAGTTTTGACATAAAAGTTGGAATTTTGCAAGGGGAGAAAAATTTGCTACAAGGAAAAAAAAAAAAAAAAAAAACAAGATGACCAAGAATAGCTCATCTGTTCACGTCAAAGCTTTTTCAGTAGAAAAAACCAAAAACTTATTAAAGCTAGCTCAACAAAAGTGAAAGGCTTATTTGGAAATGCTCAAACATTTCAGTAAAAATAGAATCCAGAAACTGTCATGAATCAAGGCCTTTCGTCTTTTTGTCTCTGTCTCTCTATTTTTGTTTCATTATCCTTAATGAGGGCCAAACTTCTTATTCTAAGCTTGCATCTCTATTGCTCTGGCTGACTACTTCTTCATCTGTTTGCTCTGTAGATACATAGCTGATGACTTTCCAGCCCCAGAACCCACATGACTTCCTGAGTTCTCCATGTATCACCATATCTATTCCCAGTGTGCAAATTGGAAGTTCTCAGTAAAGTAATCTGATTGACTTAGCTCATCTTCTTTATGCCAGAGCACACAAGTGATCCCTCGCCCATCTGGCTCTAACCATGAAAATGTGGCATCTCCCATTCTAGTGTTAAGGTCTATGAACAGACATTCAGGAACTACTGGATAATAATGTGAGATACTTGGCTTAGGGTGGCTGGCATAGCATGCATTTGCTATTTGGCAGTAGATAAAGCAGGATGACAGGGGGCCTTCTGTGTCATGCACTGACATTGGTTTTTTGATCTGTAGCAATTGGGAGGCTCATATTTTAAAATTTGGAGTCTCATAACAGTTCTTAGAAATAACATTTCTGAAAATGTGATGAATAGTTTAGAAGGGGGCAAATTTAAGAAATAAGGAGTTGGCAGAGGACAGAGTGGTGAGCTAGGCTACAGATTAGTAATAACTAAGCTGAAAATGACAGGCACCAATCCCTAACACTGATGAGAAACCACAGTATTCACAGAATGTCTTTCTGCTTATGAAATGATATAAAGGATGGAAAGTAAGAGAGGCGTGGCAATAGCAACAACAAAATGTGAGGATACAGAAAAATGTAAACAAGAATCCAGAAATTGGTGAGTAGAAAACAAAAAGAAAGAAAATAGTATACTTTTGAGATATAAATATAGATGTATAGATATAGAAATCCATAAACTGTCATGAACCAAGCTCTTAGTCTCTGTGTCTTTTTGTCTCTGTGTCTTTTTGTCTGTCACTGTTTTCTTTCTCTATATCCCTGATAATGGCTAAACTATATATATTCATCTATAATATTTTTTAAATAGGGAAGAATTAGAGGAAATTTTGTCAATTTAAAAAAAATAACGGCTAGCATATTTTATTATAGAATAATAAAATCATTTTCAGGCATGAGCAGATGCAAGGAATCAGGAATAAGTAAGAAGTACAGTTCTTTGTGTATAGGAAGAGATTTATGAAAAAAAAAATTATCCTGGCTCAAGAATGAGCTAGTATGTTAAAGATGGTCCTTAATTCTCAAAACCATTAATATGAAGACATTACAGAATAAAATTTAATAAATTATAGCAATAACAATAATGATAAAAGGCAACCACCTATTATTAAGCACCTCCATATGTCAGGTAGTGAATTAAGTGCTCTGTACAGGTTATTATAGTTAATCTTCACAGCATCCCTAAAAAGAATATAGTATTAAAGCCATCTTATGGGCAAGAGAATTAAGGCCCAAATAAGTTAAATTTCAAGTAATTAGCCATTTAAGTAAGAAAGACAGAAAGGTCATAAGCTTGTCCTCTTTCTATTACATCATGATTCCTCCTTGGAGGACTATCGAGAGTTGATAAGCACCATAAGAGAATGGGAACATGCAATCCTTCAGCTTACAATAACAGAAGAAGGGTCTGCTGGACACAGGCAAACTGTTCCTCAATTTAGAACAAAGGAATAAAATTTAACATGGCATGTTTTTAGATTTCTGAAAACAGATATTTTATTTAAGGTTATAAAGATTTATAAAAATTGAGAATCTTTGTCTTATTACAAAATTATCCAAATGAAGTAAAATACAAGATATTCACTGAGGAAATTGAGAATCTGGGGATATAAATAAACATGGATTTTAAAGGATGGCAGAAATGCTGGAACAAATGGCTTAGGAAGACTATAGATATACAAGTATCAATTATAGTATCAGGAATTATAAATGTGAGACTGTGTTAAAAGCTTATGAAAATGCTTTTTTAAAAAATATATATTTAACATGCTATAAATACAATGATAGGGCAAGATCTCCATCATTGGAACAAGTTCTCCTATCACAAAATAATAAATGCAATAACATCATTAAATAGAAACCCAAACTACAAAGACGTAAGAAGGAATGATACCCAGGATATAGAAAAACATCATAGAGCTGTTTTAAGTGTGTTCAGTCCATTTTTTAATTTATTAAAATATCTTTAAGATGTATAGAGCACTTTTCATTGTTAAAAACTAGGGATGGAGATAATCACAAATCATTTTTACTTTACTTCACAAATAAGAATATTCCACACATGTAAAAATGATACACCTAATAAAACAGATTATCAAATAGGTGGCTTATAAACATTTACATAATAAAATGTGTGTACTAAAAGTCACCACATTCAACCAACAAGATTTCCCTTGAAGTCAAATTTATAATATTTGGTCAACATGTTTCCAAAAATTACAGCCACCTATTTTTTTTTTTGAACTCCCATTTTTGCCCCAAATACAAGTTGCAGAATCACATCGGTTATACATCCACATTTTTACATAATACCATATTAATGACTGCTGTATTCACTTGAATCAAATGTATGAAAGATGATATGTCATGAGCTTTATAATGTTTTGAACAACCAATAAAAAAAATGCAAAATATTTTTTTTTTTTTTTGTACTGAGTTGTACTACTGATTTTATTTTGTGGAATCATTCCCACTCTAGTCTTGGTTCATGAGATTTGTAAGGCAAGGTCTAGGCTTAGCCACTCAGAGAATTCTGTCTGTTAGTAAATGGACTGGATTAGACAATAAGCAGAAACCTGGGACATCTCTGGACCACTTGGCAAGAAGATAGCCCCTCTCTCTGACACTACTAAACTAGAAGAATATGCATTTAATTTTTGATGGCCGTTTTTGTTTTGTTTTTTACCATGAGGAAAAGTTTACTGAAAATACAATCAACAAAATGGAACTTCAACATGGTTTGAATATTGAGAATTTTCAGACAAATAAGCCAATAAGTAGTATTTTTGCTTATGTTCCTTTGAGTTACTTGGAACATAGGGTAAGGATTCTCTAGCCTTGGTTGAAAAAAATATTCATCTGATCTACAAGAGAGCAAAATATTTGTACTGCTTTCATGTCAATTAATTTGGTTCTCAGACCTCTAGCTGTCCGAGCTTGGAGCCTCAGGAGGTTCTCAGGAAGAAATGCCAATGTTTTTTTAAAAGTGTTGATTATTTTTTGTGACTTCCAGTAAGTTTTCCAAGAAAGAGACTAGCTTCTTCTAAACATTGTATCTGAAAGCAGAAAGTAATAAATGCAACTTAATGGAAGGCAACTCTTTTGTCTGCAGTCAGTGACACAATGTTGCTAAGAATCTGATAATCCTGTTTGACAGAGCTGAAAATATTAATACTGTGCCTCAAAACGGAGCTCAAGGTTAAAACGCCATGAAAGAGATAAGAAACAAACACAGATAATACTATAAAACTCTGGGGGAGGGTGATTTTGCTTCCTCAAACTTTAGTTTCTGAGAAGTATAGAAATTACATCCACTCTAGAGTGCAACTCCACTGGGATACAATGTTAAAGCAAAGGCTCTGTTGGCTCCATTATTGAAGAACAGGGGCCTCAATGGAAGCCATTGAGGCAGCAGGGGCTAGGCACTAGCAGGATATCAAAGTCTCTTGTAAAAGGAAAGGAATTCCAAATTAATGGTCCAGAGTGCAGACTTGACTAAATCTATGGTTTTAGTTATCGGTCCATGAAGTTTTAGTTCACCAATACTTGCTGCATGTGTTGGAGTGGTTATATTTATCACCTAACTGCAGGTTTCTGTACCATGAAGACTCATCTACTGAAGTCCAGGAAGTATGCTTCTCACTCAGAAATCTTGTTCTCCGACTTCAGTCCAACAATTGAACTCTAAATGAAGCTTGTCTCTCAGTTTCCTGAATGACTTATGAGAATTTTGATTGAAAGAACTAAAATTCAAATTATCTTTCATCAGAGAATGTAATGAAGTTAGAACATTTCTCTCCATTCATGTTCTTCCTGACCTGCAGAGATTCTTCTCTAATCATGATCTATTTACCACCCTTGTATTGAAAATACCAGCAACTTAGTAAACAGAATTATCAGATAGCTTTTAAAAGTCCCATCATAAGGCAGAAGGTTAAATGCATGGAAAATATACTTATTTAATATTATACTTTATAGAGATAAAGGAATTATGATTTTATTGGTCTCTGACCCATATCTGAAATATTTTGGTCTTAGTAATTTAAATAATAAAATTTTAATTCCTCCTGAGAAGAGAGGCTGTCCTGGTTTAGAAACCTTTGGAGCCTTTATTAAAGATGATCAAATCTATGAAAAAGTTGATACTTTAGAATCCAAAATATCTAAGATAGTAGAATTAGTATTCAATTCTTAATACTTTCTATTATTCAGGAATAGCTTTCAAAAATTTAAAACATGATTCTCTTGCCGATATGAAATAAACTTATCTAAAAATTGTTCATTGAGGAAACTAGTAAAGATTACATAGTCTATAAAAATGCATTTAAAAAGTGATAGAATGAGATTTCTAGGTTGGGTACACATATGGTTAATATTATGTAACCATAACCTTTGGATTTATCATTTAAATGGAATAAATGTATATATTTTAGTATGTAAATTCTCAGAATTTTTGCCTTAAGGACAAAAGATAAATACAAGCACATTTTCTAAGATCAGAGCCAACAAAATATGCCCGATAGACAACTGCCTGCTTTTATGAATAAATTTGTATTGCAGTACAGCTACACCCATTAAGTTATATATTGTGGCTGATCTGGAGTCCAATGGCAGAACTGTGTAGTTGTGACAGACACTGCAAAGCCTTTGATATCTCTTTAAGAAAACTTTGTTTTTCACTGATCATTAAACATTAACAAAAATAAAATAACTTTTTTTAATGGTCCCTTCATTTTCATAAAAATTCCTAAAGAGTATTCTTGATGTCAAAACCATTTTTCTTTTTACATGCATAGGTCTACTTATTTACATGAATGTAGCAAGAAGTTCTAAGTGAATATGTAAGCTTCCTTTGTACATTGTGTCCATCAACTACTTCAGTAAAGATAATAAACTTATTTAAATAAATTTAATTTAAAAATTTTATTATGAACTTTTAGAAGCCTCCACATTTGTATTTCACAAAGTGAAGAAATACTTGCCACCAGATCTCTCTAGTGATGTCACAGATTTGTGGTTTTCTTTCTTAGGTGTACCAGATTTTTTAAAATACCTGGCCTGTTAGGCTATCACCTGGGAGGTTGAAACCCTGCAAGCTCTGGGCCTACCCTGTTTCCTTGAAGAGACTTGTGGTATTGGCTCCATGTGTGAAGTTCAATTCTTTTTCACTAATAATGAGTGTATCATTATGAGAATACTTTATTACCAAACATGATACTTGAGGTATGGCCTTGATTATTTTGTAAAATCAATTTGCTGAATTATATCCAAATATAAAGAAGAATTAGGTTTTATTATACTTGTGCGAACAACAATAATGTCATAAAAATAAGAAAATGTAGTAATTATTACCAAATTCTAAGGAGTCAGTGAAAGCCACACCAATTTAAAAATGGTTCAGTTTGTGAAAAAGTATTCACCAAATTGAAGATTAGGAACAGATTCGGATATACTCCTCATCTGTTTTTCAGAACAATAGAATATTAAAACAAACTCAACAGTGTATCAAATAAATACAGATTAATTTTCTTCATCTCCCATTCAGTCATTGATAATTAATTCAGTTAATTCAGATAATTCAGTTAATTATCTGAATTAATTGAAAAAAATATTCTAGATCTGATGGTAGCAGTCTGATTTCATTAAATCATTTTTTACCTGACTAAAAACAATCTGGACACAGTAAAATTTAAAATTTTTATTATGAACTTTTAGAAGAATTCCACTTAGTACTGTGACATTGCTTGACACTCCTCTATGCAGTTGACAGCTTTAAGCTCTGAAACCTGGTCTCATAATTCTATTCTTGAAATATCATTGTTAACTTGTTTTATCCTTTCCACTGATTTTTATCTGTCTTGTTAAAAATCCAGTCTCTGGACTAGAGTTTACAACAGTATCTTCCAGCAAATAAGAGGAAATGGTGACACAAATGCCCTTTTATGAAGGAACAAGAGACCATCTCCTTCTCCTCCATGTGAAGATACAGCAAGAAGGTACCCTTATGCAAGCCAGGAAGAGGGTTCTCTGCAGGCACTGAATCTTGCAGGCAGCTTGATTTTAGACTACTCTGTCTCTAGAAATGTGAAGATGTGTGTTTAAGTCTCCCAGTCTGTGGTATTGTGTAATAGCAGCTAAACTAAGACACCAAAGCACATAAAGTTCACTTCCTGCTAACTTTCTAAAACAATATTTGCAAACTCAAACTTTTTCTTGCAGTGTTTCACTGCGGTCTTTCATATTTTAACCACCTGAAACTTTGCTTCACAACTATACTTTTCTTTAAAAACAAATAGGATATCCAATTACTTTGCATATACAGTTGTATTTTTTGCCATTATTATTTTTGGTATAAGCATTATCACTCATATTAATTATAACTTTTAACCAGGCTAAATGTTGTTTCACAGGAAACACTGGGGAGTGGGTAAGAAAAAAATCAACATATATAAGCAAAATAGAGAAACTCATGAACCCACCTAATGACCACCAATAATCCCTTATGTCATTTTAACACAAAACATAAAGACTCTGATATAACAAGACTAAGAAACACCAAATTCCCATCTTCTACATCTGTACTCAGTGATCAGTGTTTTAGTAATCCATCTTATGAAAACACTTTCAAAATATTTAAAGATTATTCATTAAACTAATTATCCAAGATTTTTTAAAGGTAAAGATCATGAAAATTGTGTTCAGGCTAAGACAATAGAGTAAAATCACTGTTAAATTTTTTTCAGAGTTATGGATTCATTTAGTAGAAACTATAATTTTGTATGGTTTTAATTCCAGACATTATGTTGTAGTGATATAAAACACTATAGTAATCAAAATGGTATGATACCGGCATAAAACAGACAGAGATCAGTAGAACAAAGTGCAGATCCAAGAAAGAAACTCAAGCCTATACAGTGAATTATTTTTGACAAAGATGCCAAGGACATTCAATGGGGAAAGTATTGTGCCTTTAATAAGTGGCATTGTGAAAACTGATTATAAGAATAACAAAAGTAGAGTGTCACATAATATACAAAAAATCATCTCAAAGTAGTTCAAATGTTCAGACATGAAATTTTTAAGTTACCAGAAGAAAACAGAGGAAAAACCCCATGACAGCAGTCTGGGTAAGTATATTTTGGGTTTGACTGCAAAGATACAGGGAACCAAAATACAAATAGTCAAATGAGATAGTTTCAAACTAAAGAGCTTCCACACAACAGAAAAAACAGTTAATGGACAATCTATGGAATATTTGCGAATCATAATTCTGAAAAGAGGTTAATATCCAAAATGCTTAAGTAATGCTACTAAATAGCAAGATAACAAATGAGCTGATTTAGAAACTGGCAAAGGACTTGAATAGTTTTCAAAAGAATACATAAAGTGGTCAACAGGTACACAAAAATGTGTTCAACATAAATGATCATCAGGGAAACAGCAATCAAAATCACAATGATTTATCACTTCAAACTCATTAGAATGACTTATCAAAAAGACATGTTTCTCCCTCTCTTTCAAAAAAAAAAAAAAAAAAAAAAGAAGAAGAATATTGTTAAGGACATGGAGAAAAGAGTTCTTGTTGCTGTTGGTGGGAATGCCAACTGGTCAAGCCATTAAACAGTGTGAAGATTATTCAAAAAATTAAAAATAATACTATCATAAGCTACAGGAATAATATATATGGTAGGTTTATATCTAAAGAACTGAAATCATTATATTAAAGAGACATTTGCACTCCCATGTTCATTTGAGCACTATATACAATAAAGATTTGTAGTCAAACTTTAAGTATCCATCATCAGATGAATGAATAAGGAAAAAATGGTATCCACACTATATACAAAACTAATTAGCTTTGAAAAAGAAGGGGATTTTGTCCTATGCAACAATAAAGAGAACATCATGTCAAATGAAATTAGCAGGTGCAGAAAGTCAAATTCCATCCAATTGCTTATACATGGAAATTTAGAAAGTTAGACTAAAGAAGCAGTGACTAGACTTCTTGTTACCTTGGTCAATTGGAGGTTGTTGTGATTGGAATAAGATTTATTCATTGTACATAAACATGCTAACTGCTCTACATGTAAAACCTAAACTTTGGGGAGTTATCTAGTGTATGTGACAAAAAAAATCTGTAAATTATCAAGTTTTACAGTATCAGGGCTCCAACTGAGTAATAAACAGGTAAGCCAATATAGGTGAATTGCCCTTTAGCATAAATTGTTTCTATGCAGTGACAGGTTTAAGCTCTGAAACTTGGTCTCGTAAGTCTATACTTGAAATATCAACGTTAACATAGTTTATTCTTTCCACATGATTTTTAACTGTCTTGTTAAAAATAATTTTAGGCTAGATTGCTGAACCAGTGCCTCAGTATGGCATTGTCAGATCATATCCCTCTCCTATTGTATTATTTTAAAGTATTGATTGGTTTTCTTAGCATTTAGTAGATGGAAGGCATTCTACCATTATTAGAATAAAACAGTGAATGTAATAGATATTATTTTTGGAAAATGTCTTTACAATAAGTTCATTATTTATGAAATTTGAAAAATATCAGACAAATAAATAACCTGTATAAGTGTGGCAAGTAGTACAAAGAGGTTTCTGAGCCAAGAAATAGTGGGAAAAATGTGATATTTATGTGTGGTGGTCAGAAAAGACTTTCTGGGTTTTTTTTTTTGTTGTTGTTGTTGTTATTGTTATTGTTGTTTGGTTTTTAGTGTATAGACTTTTTATTTGTTTTAGTTAGTTATACATGGAAATATAATGCATTTATGCACTTTGATATACATACATATATGGGATATAATTTCTTTTCTGAGTGTACATACTGGTCATGCATAGATATTTTATATATATATATATATATATATATATATATATATATATATATATATATATATATATAATGTGTGTTTTATTCTACTGTCCTTCCTGTCCCCACATCCCATCCCATTCCCTCTAAGTAATCTAAGGTAACTCTATTCTTCTCAATGCCCAGCCCCATTTATTGTGAATTAGCATCTGCATATTTAGAGAAAACATTTGGCCTTTGGTTTTTGGGGATTGGTTTATTTTGCTTAGCATGGATTTTCTAACTCCACCCACTTACTGGCAAATGCCATAATTTCATTCTTCTTTAAAGCTGACTAATATTCCATTGGAAAAAATACATATATATATATATATATATATATATATATATATCACATTTTCTTTATCAATTCATCTATGATGGACATATAGGTTGGTTCCATTGTTAAGTTATTGTGAATTGAGCTGCTATAAAGATTGACATGGCTCCATCACTGTAGTATTCTGATTTTAAGTCCTTTGAATATAAACCAAGGAGTAGGAAAGCCGGGTCAAATGGTGGGTTCCGTTCCAAGTTTTCTGAGGACTCTCCATACTACTTTCCATATTGATTGTACCAATTTGCAGTCCCACCAGCAATGTAAGAGTGTACCTTTTCCCCACATCCTTGCCAACATTTATTATTGCCTATATTCTTGATAATTGTCATTATGACTGGAGTGAGATGAAATCTTAGTGTAGTTTTGATTTGCATTTGTCTAATTGGCAGAGATGTTGAACATTTTTTCATATATTTGTTGATGGATTGTATTTCTTCTTTGAAGTGTCTATTCGGTTTCTTAGCCAATCTATTGATTGGGTTATTTAGTTTTTGGTGTTAAGTTTTTTGAGTTCTTTATATATCCTAGATATTAATGCTTTATTGGAGGTGCATGTGGTAAAGATTTTCTCCCAATTTGTTGGCTCTCTCCTGGCATTATTGTTTGCTGAGAAGAGGCTTTTTAATTTGAATCCATCCCATTTATTGATGCTTGATTTTACTTAATTTGCTTTCAGGGTCTTGTTAAGTAAGTCAGATCCTTGGCCGACATGGTGAAGATTTGGGCCTACTTTTTCTTCTATTAGGTGCAGGGTCTCTATTTTAGTGCCTGGTCTTTGATCCACTTTGAGTTGATTTTTTTTTTTTTTGGTAGGGTGAAAGATACAGGTTTAATTTCATTTTGCTACATGTGAATTTCCAGTTTTGCCAGCACCATTTGTTGAACCCAGTGCCTCACACCTGCTAAGCAAGCACCCTCCTACTGAGCCATAATCGCAGTCCCAGTTATTGGTTTTAAATGGGAGAAGTAAAAATGTGTGTCTGGATATTTTTAGAAAAGCTAAAAGTAAAATATAAAGTATGGATGGTTCATATTTATTAGAATTTTACATAGAAAAGATATAAGGACTCCAGTGGATGCTAGGCTTACTATTATCCAGCTGTGTGCTAAGCTGCCAAACAAACTAATGTAACTAGGATGCAGTGTAACTCAGTGATAGAGCAACGGCTAGCATGTGTGAGGCACTGGGTTCATTCCCAGCATCGCATAAAAATAAAACAAAGGTATTTTGTTCATCTACAACTAAGAAAATATTTTTTAAAAACCCTAGATATTTTCATGAACACAGGAAATAATTAACTTCTAGGGATTGAGAAAAGTTGAAACACCTGAAGAACGCAGTATGAAATGTGAAGGAAGCATTACTAGAAATCATCTGAAATACTAGAAGGAAGTATGGATATGTAGAAAAGAGAGGGGACAGTGGTGATGCAATAGTTACTGGGAGAAATACTAGGATTTAGGAAAATGAAGTGTTTTGAGCTTTGAAAATGTGAAATTAATAGAGAATAGAGGGACTGGAGAAGCTCATTTTAAAGACTTGTTCCATTACAAATTAAATCTATTTTGTGATGTAGTAAGTTGTTCTTTATAAGAAGTTATTTTGTCAGCCTTGCTGGGGTATGATTGACAGACAAAATTATATATATTTGAAGTATACAATATGGTGGTTTGATAAAAGTACACTTTATATAATGATTCCCACAATAAAGCTAATTAACATATTCATCAGCTCACAAGTATCATTTGTTTAATGTGTATGATGTGAACATTGAATATCTACTTTCAAGTGAAATCAAGTGTGAAATACCTTATTATTAACTTTGATTATCATGCTGTGCATATCACCTTAAAACTTATTCTTTTAACTGAAAATTTGTTTCCTTTGATTAACCTTTGCATATTTGCCCCAACCTCCATCCCCTGTATTTGTGGCAGAATGGATAACCTCAAAGGACATTGTGATAAGTGAAATAAGCAGATATAGAAAGACATATATTTCATGATGTTACTTACATATGTCATCTAAAAAAGTCAAACTTATAGAAGTTTTAAAAATGGAGTTGAACAGTTGAATGTGTTTCTTTTCTTGGGGAGAAATTTAATATTCCTCTATGAATTGGTCCCCCTACCTATCACTTGTTAACAAACTAATTTCTACTCAGAACAGCCCCATGGTGCTTCTAGATGCAAAGTATTATAACATATATTTTTCTTTAATAAAAAAACCAAAGACCTTTGCATTAACCTAAATAGTTACCTAATATGGGAGTAGGAAAGGGCATTCATATTTACTTCATCTTTATCCATTCTTTCAGAAAGTATTTATTGAGTAGCTTGTGATTGATGGTCTTTCTGGTTCCAGAAAATCAGATATAAACCAAAGCAGACAAAAATCTCATATCAGGATGACAGAAAAATAGTTATTTTGACAGAAAGGAAAATGACCTATTATATGAACATCATAGGCTTCAGTCTAAGAATAATGTCAATGCTTAATAGATTTTATTTATTTACATAGGAGTGCTGAGAGAAGAAAGAGAAGATTTGCAAAGATCATTTGTGAAATCATGTTGTAGTCCAGGTGAGACTTGTAGCTATGTCTCACCTAAGCAGCTTAAATAAGGCTTTTGGTGGTAGAATCGGAGATATGTGTTGATCCAAGAGGAGATTATTGAAGAATCAAGAGATTTTTATTATTGAGTTCTATGTTGGTGAAATTCAAGTAGTTTTGAAATACAATATTATGGTCACTTTCTAGCTTGTGAAATACAGTACTAGCACTCAAATAGTATCATTTAAAATAATGCAGGCCTGGAGTATAGCAGTGAAAGAGCACTTGCTTGGCATGTATAAGGCCCTCCATTTGACCATGAGATCCACTAAATAAAAGAAATAAATAGATAGAGCACTGCAATATTTTATTTATTTTTTTAATCTAAGAAACTTTTTTTGGGGGGGAGGTGGCGGGATTTCACCATTTTTTTTTGTTCTAATAATAAAGAAAACTAAACACAATCTATTATTTTGCAGCCACAAAGTGTGAAATAGAATGCCTTATTTTAGGAAGTGTTTTGTAAATTTTATCCAAAGTAAAACCTTGGTAGCAATTTTGCATCTTCTAAGAAATATAAGAAATAGAGTATGTATATTTCTTATATCAAATGTATACTTTATATATGAGGAAACTAGAACATTTAAAAATTAAAAGCCTTGCTAGATATTATACTTTTATATATTTAATAGTAATTAAGTGCTTTACTTTCTTATCAGGTTGTATTTTAGGATTTGGTGACACCTTAATTTCACATCATTTAACAGTAATTATTTAGCAATATAACTTGACTCCTGTTGATAGTGATTACCCATACTTTTGAAAACCAGGATTATATTTCTTAACTCAGTAGCTAGATTGAGTTATCTACTCATAAGCTATTTAATACTAGTGAGTATAATAAAGTTTATAATAGTCTAAACTTTCTGCAGACATTTCTTTAGTTTATCATATACCAAGTATATTTTCCCTGTGCTTCTATATAATACTCTTTTAAAGATATCAAGTACAAAGTTACTATAAAGACTGCTTATTGAATAAATAATTTCTTGTCTGTAGTATCTAAAGTTCAACTCTCTCATCTGATAACAAGTTCAAAAAAGAAATTCTCTAAGAACATTAAGTATATGTCAAGTTTCTTCTACATGTGTTTTTGAATATTGTCATATTAGTATTAAGAAAAAAAGATTAGTGTTGAAAAGCAGGGAAATATTTCTGTGTCTTTAAGTGCTTTAAAACTATCCCATTGTATGAGAAAAATTGATTCATATAAAATCTGATTTTATGACTGATGTCTAAAAGACAATGTCTCTCATTTTAATGTATCCTTTGAATAACAATTAAAACCCCTTTTTAGGGACCAATGTAACATATACATCTACTTTTATACTCTTCCAATTCTGACTCTGTTTTCTAATAATATTGATTTGGAATAACACAACTTTATTAAGTTTGAGGGCCTATATTTGAACTGAACTTCTATAAACATCATTTATGACATGCATCTGTAACACAGGGATTTTGAGTGGTTCTTTTAAGACTGGCAAGATGGGTTAGAGCTATTTTTACATACTTGACCAATTCTATTTGTGAGTAGTATAATACAATGTTTTTAGGTGACCAATAAGATTTAAGAGTACAGTTACAAACATTTATTATGGTCATTGAACCTAAAGGGCAATCTCTCAAACTTTCTTTGACTTATTTTTAAGCAAGAATTCACAACAAAATATTTTGCTCATAAAGATAGTGCAATTTAAATTCTGAAACTTACGATTACTCTATAACTGTAATGCTGAGTGAAATATAACATCATTAATTCTTAGGACCAGAATTGTTAGAGAATATAAGATACCGCTTTAAAGCTTTTCTTATAAAAAATATTTTATTGGTTCTCTTTATTTATATGTGAGAATCCATTTGACATAATTATAAAAATGGAATATATCTTGTTCTAATTCAGTTCCCAGTACCTATCCTTCCACTCCCCTCCCTTCACCTCTCCTCCCTTCCTTCTTCTCTACTGATCTTCCTGCCATTTACCCATAGTTATTTTTCCTTAATTTCTTATGGATGTACAAGATAATGAGATTCACTGTGGTATATCATATATCTACAGAGGAAAATTATGACAGTTTCATTCTACTATTTTTCCATTTCCCATCCCTTTTTCTTCCCTTTATTCCCCTTTCAGTGTCTATTCCACTGAACTTCTATTCTTTTTTTTTTTTATATCTCTCCCCTTTATTGTGGATTAGCTTCCATATATCGGAGAAAACTTTGGACCTTTTGTTTTTTGGGACTGGCTTATTTCACTTAGCATGATTGTCTCCAGTTCCATCCATTTACTGGCAAAAGTCATAAAGTCATTCTTCTTTATGGCTGAGTAATATTCCATTGTGTCTATAGACCATATTTTCTTTATCTATTCATATGTTGAAGGGCTTATAGGTTGGCTCCATAGCTTAGCTATTGTGAATTGTGCTGCTATAAACATTGATGTATCTATATCACTATAGTGTAATGATTTTAAATCTTTTGGATGTATACCGAGGAGTATATATCCAAAGGATTTAAACAATTGGGTCAAATGGTGGTTCCATTCCTAGGTTTTTGAAGAATCTCCATACTACTTTCCAGAGTATTGCACCAATTTTCAGTCCCACCATCAATATGAGTGTCCCTTTTCCCCCACATTCTCATGGAATTTATTGTTACTTGTATTCTTGATATTTTCCCTTGTGACAAGAGTGAGATGAAATCTCAGTGTAGTTTTCATTTGCATTTTCCTAATTGCTAAAGTTGTTGAACAACTTTTCATATATTTATTGACCGTTCATATTTCTTCTATTGAGCAGTGTCTATTTAGTTCGTTTGCCCATTTATTTATTTATTTTTGTGTAAGTTTTTTGAGTTCTTTGTATAACCTGTATATTAATGAGTTGAGGAGCAGGTGGCAAAATTTTTCTCCCATTCAGTAGGTTCTCTCTTCATGCTCTTGATTGTTTCCTTTGCTGTGAAGAAGCTTTTTAAAGCTTTTCTTATGACTGTTTTTCTACCTTTCATCCTAGGAATATATCAGTTTTGACTTGGTAATGATATCAATTCAATATAAATTTCCTTTGTGGATTATATTTCTTTCATGTTTACAAGAGGAAAAAAAACTATGACTGTAAGCCGTAAGAATAAAAATAATTCTTTTTATTATTTTATTTCATCTTGTGTCAAAATTATTAAGAAAATACATTGCATTGTATTTTCAGTGCTATTCCCCTAGCTTAGGCTTGGTTTTGACTATCTGTGTGATTGGATTACTGATGTTGCAATATGAACCCTTCTTGTTCTGCTAATTTCTTTAGATACATTTCTTCACCGTAAAGAATAGGTCCTCTATATTTTGACAACCTTAAAACTTTTTAAAAATTTTCCCTTTTTAGTTTGGTTTTCTTTTAAGTGGATTTATCTTTTCCCAACTTCTGGATCTTTTAAACATTTAACCTGTAGCTAAAACAAACAACAGATGTATATAGTGCTTCTTACCATTATTATGAAGTGACTGTGTAACATTTATAGGGAACACCGTTGTATTTAATAGTCTCAAAAGGCAAAGAATGTTAAATAGACAAGCATCAGGATTCACATGATATAGCACCATCATAACTTGATATTTATTCCTCTTTTATTTTCAGTGCTACAAAACAAGGAAATTTGGGTAAAAGATAAATAATCATTAATTGAATCACAGGTCACAAATTAATGAATTATTTTGTATAAGTCAGTTTAATATGGTTGCTGCCTTGGAATTCATTTTTGGGCCAGATATAATTTCCTTGAAACCCAGTTGTTCTCTCTCACCTCGGGACTGCTTAAATCTTCCCTTCCTGAGTGGCTACTTTCCAACTAAATAATAATATGTGTCCTATTTCCTATGCATTTTTTGTTTGCTGTTTGTGAACAAACTTGCAATAATTCATGTTTTGGGTTCAGTTCCCCATAAATATGCCCGAAAATGGAGATTGACCTTCAAGAAATTGACAAGAGTGAGGTCCTCTCTCTAAAGACCTGGAATAGAGGGATTGAAAGAGGAGAGGTTGTGCTAGAGTTCTGTGGGGAGTTGTGTAGCGGGGGTGGTCTGAGGGTTGTGAATGAAAAGAAGTTGGCTGAGGCTTTATTCAAACTGTGGATCAGAAACTGAGTTATTCCTCAAAGACAACAACTTCGTTAGGCTGATGCAGTTCCAGGAGAGAGGCATCCTTGAACTGGAGGCAGGGGATTCTCCCAGCACCTGAGGGAACCAGTATCCCAATCCTAAGGGCTGGGAGTGATATAAACAGCAACCTAGAGTTCATTACTGGTCAACAATCCAATATAAGCCCTAGATGTTTGGACCTTTAACATATTTTTCTAAATATAATAAACTAATGTCCATGTATCAAACCAACCAAAGCGTAAAAGGGATGCTCATTAAATGATATTATGAACAATATAGCAATGAAATAGAAGAAAGCATTTATAGTGCCCCCAAAAGAAGTGATTATAAAAGTCAATTACACCATCAATAAAATACAAGGAAAGATTTAAATTTCTAACTATGTCAGGAAATTAACTTCTTCAAAAAATAAAATTTAAAAATATGTAAAATATTAACAGTAATAATTTCTTAATTTTTGAATGTAAGTTTTTTACGTTTCCCTATACTTCAACTTTTTGTTCAGTGAGTATGTATTATTTTGACAAATAGGCAATTTTTAAAATTCATCAATAATGATATAGGAAATAATAATATTATGAAAACTGGAAAGACGGATGTAGGAATTATGACATTGTTAAATGCTGGACTTGAGGATAGTTAAAGACAGCTATGTTTCAGACTCTTTTCGATTTTATGAGCCTTGGATTTCTTGTCATCAGTTTACTTTGTTTATAGAGCGATCTATTGTCCTAAATGGTTATTTTGACCCACAGATTCCAAGTTATTTCTGCTGATTTAAGAGGAAACAGTCCTGAGTAGCATTATACTAGTATGAATAGTTGCTAGCATACTATGACTTTTGCTGCTAGCAGTTATTTTCAACTTTCTCTTTAATTTTACTCTATCCTCAGGGTATTTATCTCTTTGTGCGGTTTTGTTGTTTTGCTCTTCTGCATCCCTTATCCAATGAGATCAGGTAATGAGAGTCTTATGTAAGAGCCCCCGCAACTCCTGAGTTTTTCTTGCAAAAGTACAATATGCTGTAACACTTTTCTAAAAATAAGAAGTGAGGCATATAAAGCTCTGAGATATGAGAGATCCATTTGGAGGAAGGTCGTTGTGAGGGAGAAAGAAGGCAACATTAAATGGAAAGAAAGAAGCAAAATAGAATGGTGAGGGCAAATGGAAAAATAATTTTCCCTTGGTACTTCTGTCCTCATTCCATCAGCAACACTGTCATCTTTGGTTGCAAGACTAACACCATTTCCTGGAGGTGTGGAGGAGGGCTGCGCTGCTTTGATTCTAGCACAAGGACATCTGTGCTTTAAACCTAAGTCTTAAAATAGTAAGCCGTCTGTTTTGGATATCTGATATCAAAAGCACTGTACTTTTGTTTTAGCTGAATTTTTTTTTGTGGTAAATGTTCTAGGCTGCAGCCCAAATAGTGATAAGTGGATGTTATATATGAAGTAGTTGGTCACATAATGGTGCTATGTTTGGCCTCAAAGCAAATATTGCTTTATCAAGCACAACTTTTTGTCATCATACACAGTATTTCTGAAATGCTCACCAGAATGTATTACCTAGTTAAGCTTTTCCTTTTCAGTTCTTATCTGTCAGAATCATAAAATAAAGGCTACATTCATTTTATTGAATAATTTAATGTCTAAATAATATCTACTGTTATTTAGTATTTATTACTTTACCACATGTATATAATTCAGGAAATGACTTCCTGTGTTATAAGATAGATAAATGAGATTTATGCATTGTGTACTAAAAGAAAAAAAGTGGGAAAAGACAAAGGAAAAATCAATCTAACTTTGAAAGCTTAAATCATCATAACTTTATAAAATCTCATATATGAAAAAATTTCTAGTTTCTGTCGAATACCAGTACTATTATTCTTAGGGGAATATAAAATACCTTCCTCTCCATTCCACAGGTAAATAAATGTTCCTTGTCATTGGGAAACTTTGAAGGAAGGATGTTGTTAATAATCCTCTAACATAAATTTAGATTTTAGTAAATTTTTTAAAAGTGAACCACTCAGACTCAATGATAATAATGTACAAACCATACTATATGTATATATAGCTGAGGTCTGTAATTATCTTGAAAGAAGTGATTTAATGTAGCCCTCCTGATTGTGTATTTCTTGATTGTGCTCTCTTAAAAACAGGGCACTTAAAATAGATGGGTCTGTGGGGGCTTATAATATGTAGGTACGAGGTCTGTGTTAGGATGCATGGTGGTATTAGTCATTATTCAAGAAAGTGGCAGGGAAAATAGATTAGAAAGTAAGGAGTTTAATATTTGTTTTATAGATGGATGAGAATACATCAACACACAAGTCCCTAATCATTTTGGCCACTCTTGGGGTGCTGGCTTCACAGAACTGTGAATGCCTTGACTGGAAATTTCATTCCGGTATAAATAACTTGGATCTAACCATAAGATTAATCTGTGCAATTTGTGCAGTAATGGAAGTGTCAGTTTGGCAGGTTTTTTTTTTTTTTTATTCAAGTTCAATTTAGTTGTTTTCCTTTTTTTTCTTACCTCTCCAGCATTCCATTGTTCTAGACTAAGAGCTACTAATCTGAGATACACATGAACAATGGAGATGGACAAAAATGGTATTGAAAAAAAATGCAAAATTGAAGCCATAAAATGTAAATGTTATCCCATACAATAGTATGAACTGACAAATGGGACTGGTAGACGCTGTCAAGGCAGGTGGATCATAGTGAACTTGGAAAGGAACAAGGGAAAACCTTCCTGGTGGGGAAAAAAAAAAAAGAACAAAAAAGGAATATTTTAAAGTGACACCATCAAACTACCTCCCATAACATTTTTTAAAGGAGTTAAAGCAAGGAGCTAAATGACCCTTTAAAAATTTACTAAAAAGTTATTAAGAGTTCATTAAATGTGAGCTATTATTATTGTTATCTGTCATAGAGCTTTCTTAATGAAAATCAGGCAGAAATTTCCATTGATCTTGTGTTTTATGCAGCTAGGCATGCCCATGTAAGAATTTATTTTTCCTGTTAGAATCTTAAATAATGTTGATGAATTGCGTTTTATCATTTTAATATCCAAAATTTAGCATACTTGTAAAAATGAACATATGTCTAGTACTATCTTTGATGTAGGGGCTTTATTACAAGCAGAATACCAGGTCATTACCCTGAAATACCTTTAGATAATAAATATAATATGCTTTCTTAAAAATGAAGATTAAAATATGCATGTTCAAATTGTTTTTCAAATGGAAAAAAGAATTCTCACTTCTCTGGACCACCTTAGTAAAATCCAAATAGACCTTCCATCTGTTAGCTCTAGAGAACAAATATGCTCAACATTTTTAATCCATGTTGTAATATAGGTTACTAAAAACCACAAAGTGAAATTTAAGAACCAAAACAGCGAAGTGGCTAGCAGATTACAAATATTTTAGGTCAATGTTGAGCATATCAGTTATCCATCAACATCATCAGTGCTACATTTTTATTTATCTTGATGTTTCAAGTTTTTCTTTCTTTCTTTTTTTTTTTTTTTTTGATACTGGATATCAAGACAAGGTCTTGCTAAATTTCTTAGGGCCTTGATAAATTGCTGAGACTGGCCTCAAACTTGTGATCCTCCTGTCTCAGCCTCCTGAGTTGCTGGCATGTGCCACCACTCCTGGTGATGGTTCAACCTTCTGTGTATGTGAATGAGCTGTGTTCCCTACTTCATTCTTCTTTCCCAACCAAAGTTCAATAGAAAGCAAATTTCTGCTTTTGTATCTCATATTTCTAATTTTAATTTCACCTTATTTCAGAATATCAATTGGAAGAATTATTTCTGATCATTTTTAAATTAAAAAATGCTTGGGCAGTTCAATCATAAACTATAGAACAAGCAGTTTTAAAATATTTATGTTCTCATTTATTGAACACGGATCAGGCACTCCCTAGTGCTTGCTATGGATTGGGGTGAAAGTGAAGATGATGCTTCAGAAACTCAGTTTTATAAGAGTCATAATGAGCAAAAACAGGCTTGCTGGGAAATACTGTGGTAACTATTCAAAAGGGGAGAGAAGCAGGTGATAGGCAGAGTTGATGGATTTAATGAATAGAGAACCTTCCCACTTTTGAGGTTCAGTTGGTGCAATGAGAAATGAACATGAGAAAGTTAAATAACAATGCAAGGCTCCATAAAAAAAAGTGCAAGCTAGATACTATGCCCAATAGCAGAAGTTCAAAAGGATAAAACCTGTCCATTTGTTAAAGTTAATCATGTGCATTATGAGAAATGGAAATTGATAAGGCGAAGAATGGTGAGGAAATTTAAATTAAAACAACAGACTGCTTCTCTAAGGCAGAGTGAATCAAACCCTTGATCCTCCCATCCAGATATTGGTTTGCCGCAGTAAATGAATATGGCAAATTTTCTACCAAAGACGTGTGTTTGTAGTCATAGCAGTGGAGGAAAATTAGCAATACATTGTACATAAAGAAGTCCCTTTTTGGTGCATGAGTTGACATGACTATGTGGATGCCATTTGCACAAGAAACTATATTGATGAGATGAGGATAATGGATATGCTTATGTCATAGGAAGGTTATATTACTATAAGTAGTAATAGACTTTAAAATGGTTATATATTGAAATGTGTAATCATTATTTTTTGGGAAAATAACTTTGGGCTATACACAAAATGCAAAGTGACTAATAAGCTTTTGTCCCAACTGTACCACGTGTTATGTATTCTCTTTCTCTGTAGTTGTCAATGTGAGAGTATCATCATTATACTGCAAAATGTAAGTTTTCTTTTATACTATGAATTTCCACCATAAATGTCCCTACCTTAATAAAAGTTATGTGCAAAAATTTATTTTGAAGTAACTTGTTTTAAATTCCAAAATACCTTTTAAAATCCCTAAAGCAGGTATTAATTGCATGTTGCTGATAGTCAGTGTGAAGTTATATAAAACAAGATTAATTAATAGCAAAGTTAAAATGACCTGAATTCTGCAATCCAATTTGAATATTTTTCTTGAGTGGGTAGAGCAATATGTTTATGTTTTAAATCTTTATTATTAAAAAAGGAAAATGCTATCACTAAGAATCACTTATAATTGCACATCACCTACTGTTTTCTTTAGCTAATCAGAAGCATTACTTCCCCTGTGGAGATAATTAACATGCATCAAATACATTAAATATCCTGTTAGTTTATCATATTTTTGGAAAGCATATGCCTATTCTATATTTCTATGGGTAAATCAAGTACTATCTAGTTTTTAAAGTATCTTTTATTAATTTGCATTTCATCTTTATTTTTGTTGCATCTCTTTATGGATATTTTAAATTTAATTTATCTTACAAAATTAAAAAGAAACATCTATTTCTCTACATTATAGCCATACAACTGTTTTGATCAATTTTTGATGATATAACAAGTACTTTAATGATTTAATTTTTATATAACTAGAACAAAGCTTAAAAAACTGTTTGAAATTAATTACTTTGGGCTTCGTTGTCAGTGCTTAGTATAAAATTAAGCATGAGTAAAGAATTATTAAATATTATTTTCTTGATGTTTCTACATGCAAGGCAAATAATTACACTCAATATGGAAATTCAATTAGAAAACTTAACAAGTATGACTGAATGATCTGCATAGGGCGAATCTGCCTTGATGATTTCTAATTGTTGTTGGGATTATAGATTTATTGCTTTATAGTTGTCAGCCTGATTTCATATGCTAAACTGTTCATAGGAAATAATTAAAGTAAGATAACGTAAAATCTGCTTTTGAGGCTGTTTTTCTAACTATGATTGACCAAACTTATTGCAAGAAAAGTTTAGGAAGATACATCTGATTTGAATCAAAGTTATAGATTTTTACTCATAAAATGTTTTTTAAATGTAATTTTTAATGTTCATTCAAATACGTTTTACATGATCTAAAGACTCATTTTAAGACATTTTTAAAAGTGATTAGTAATTAATACATGAAGGGGATGCCTGGAGTATATCAGCTGGAAAACTTTGGGGCCAATTCATTAGAATAATCTAAATACATTTTTTTCAGTGGGTCCTAGGATTTTAAGTGGCTATAGTGTTACAAAACAAACTTTTCCTTCTCTATTATATATAAAATGTGTTGTGTGGTTTTGATAGGTTCAATCTATTTGCAAAATGATGATTACAGAACTATTTATAAATTAAAATAAACCTGTATGAATGTGTGATTTCATAGCATTATTAGATGAATGATTTTATGAAGGAAAAATCAAGGCTGCTTTAAGACTAAGATTTAATGTGATTGAAACATTCAATAAAACCTAAATTATGTAAATATATCTCATATTAATGTCCATATATGTTGGCTCAATGAATATTAAATTTGAAATTAGGGCATATTGATAGGGAATTTTTTAAAGTTTTAAAATTATTTTTAAAAGTAACATTTCACCACTGTTTCATAACCTACATTCATAAACTTGGCTTATTTATATCATGTGTTTATTGAATTAATTTTTTTTTGTAAACTTGGTTGTTATGATCTAGGAATTGTGATCTATGAATAAAGTAGTAAAATCAAGGATTAACACACGTTCTTGAGATTTATCATTGGAAGTATATCTTTGCCTATGATTTTATTAAAATTATATATATATATGCCTTCTAGAGCATCATGGATCTATTTTTAACTTTAATTTTGGACAATTTGAGTATCAGTGAAAATCTGCTTTAATGCATTAGGATCTTTTGGTAAATAAAAATGAGAATTTTCAGACATATTTCCAAAAGTAACAACCCATGTGTACTTTGCTAATCACATATCCATTATTATATGCATATTAAAATAACACTATAACATGTACACATATATTAAATATGTGTATACACTATGTATATATAAAATGTACACATTATATGATTATACATAACCTTTTGTAATCCAATATTGTAATCACTGTTGTTTACTTTAGTCCTATGGTAGTTTCCTTTATGTATTAAAAATATAAAAGAAATGTACAACACGAAGCAAAGTATATCATGTTTCCTTGGTAAATGATTCGATGTATTTGTGTAGGAGATTTTATACAAACATATAAATAGGGTAGCAATTATATTACAAAAATATTGTTTTAAAAGGATAGGATCTTAAGCTCTGTTCTTAGTGTGCAATAAGAAAAGCCAAATAGAAGTTAATGATTATGAGAGCATCAGCAGCTGTAAGAGAGTGAATTTAAGGAATATAGATGTTAACCAGAGGAAAGAATCCACACATATAGACAAAGACCAGAAGGAGGGAAGGAGCTTGCTTTCTACATACTGCTAGACTAATATGATCAATGATTCCCACATTAAATAGTATATTAGTTCTTTCCATATGACCTTAGGCACTGTGTTCTAATAACAAAGCCTTAGACATGTAAATTAATATAAAAGATTCCCATAGAAAAGGTAACACTAATATTTAGATTATAACTAGTTTTTTTTTTTTGGTACTGGGGATTGAACTTGGGGACACTTGACCTGAGCCACATCCCCAGCCCTGTTTTGTATTCTATTTAGAGGCGGGGTCTCACTGAGTTGCTTAGCACTTTGCTTTTGCTGAGCTGGCTTTGGACTTGTGATTCTCCTGCCTGAGCCTCATAACAGGTATGAGCCACCACGCCCAGCCTATAACTAGGTATTTAAAAAAAAAATCTGAAGCAAGAATATCATATATGTTATGAAGCACTTTACTTAGAAATAATGCCTTTGAAGATATTATAAGCACTTTTCATATTTAACAGTATAAAACATATAACCCTATGTTATATTTTGCTTAAAAGTTTAGTGAATGCTAATTTGTGATGCTAATAAGGGGTAAGCTATTAAAAGTATCAAAAAGGTCAAATGTACTTCTATGTAAACAATCAAACAATGCAACAGTTGTTCTTATCACTTTTGAAATCTAATATTCTGAATAGCCAATTCTTAAGTAAATGTGCTGACATTCTGTTCTAGGAACAACTAAAAAATTTACAAACTTCATTCTCAGTTTTTAAAGTGCACGGCCTTAGACTCTCAATAAAATGATGATTTTGAGATATTATTCAGGTTCTAGTTGAACTCCAGGGATAATAGAACATGGGTCAGCTGAATAATCTGTCCCAGGAAAGGGTCATAATTTGGAATTCTCTTACTGTATTTCAATATTTTCATTTTCCTGGTGTTCAAGAAATATTCATAGCAAAGGAAAAGTCCATTTAGAGTAAACTTTGGTACCAAAATAAAAATAAGGCTAAACAAAAACGTATTTTCTGCCTCAAACCAATGAATCTTTTTAAGGATAGGAAGCAGTATAAAATTCTGAAGTTCGGTCCCATGACAGCTGGTAATCAAGAGAAACTAGCATTCTCACTGGGCTCGCCTTAATCTTATCCCTTTGATACTGAGCTACATTTTAAGACTTCATAGCAGCTGCTCTTTCAGAAACATGCATTCATACAACATTTTTGCCTTGAGCTCAGCTACTTGCACATGCTAAATGCTGCAAGAGCAGATTGCAAATCACCTGGAATGATGCCCTAGTGGCACACCAATAAATGGAAGACTTCTGTTGGTGCTTGACACATTAAATTTCCTTTTTTAGACATAATAGATCCTTAGTATAAGTTATAGACTTAGATTAAAATGATCACACTAAATTTTGGTGCATTGTTTACTTTATTGGCAAGAGTAGTGGAAAATGAATGAATCTTGATAAGACACTTAGATTTTTCCTTCCGATTTAACCAAATTAAGGAAAGCAAAATGTTTAAGTTTTATTCAAAAGCCTTATGATGGTATCAACACTTTTTCCCCTTAAAAAATTAGAACTACAACCTCTGATGTTCATCTTAATAAACTAAATAATGTAACCCAACTGGTAAGTGACAAGAATAAAAACCTCTTCCTTTAGGAGAAGTGACTTCTTCATTCTAAATTTTACATATATATAGTTTTTTCTTTTTCTTTTCATAAAAATTTGTCGAGAGGTTAAGTTGTTGGATCATGGTTCCTAAATCTGATTCTTGACCTCAAAGAGGAAATAATTTAACAAGATAGTCCTTGTTTTCAGTCTTTTTTTTTTTTTTTTAAATTGTCTTCTCCTTTTAAGGTAAAGAGAATCAAATTTTACTCTTTTGGGCTCTCTTAGACAAGCAGAGTAGATTCCCAACAATGGGTTATTAAGATTATAGATAAAGTAGCAAGACTAACTTTAGATATTTTAAAATTATTAACTTATTATTGAACTTTTAATAATGAGTGACATAAAAAGTGAGGACTGTGTGATCTCCTTTGAGTTCACTTTAGTATAGCTTCACACTCATATTAAAACAGGTAGGACTAAGGTACTAGACTTTCTGCCTTAATTGGCATAATGGAGAAGATGCCAATTCATCACGCTTTATTGTATCAACATATTCTTACACTTTCAACAAATTATAGGAGAATATTTAAGAGAGTTTCCTTATATTCCTTTTCCTGGTTACTACATAATATAATTTGAAGTTAAGTATACTACTTCAAAGTGTCTTAGTATGTGCTCATAACTTAGAATAATATTAGAAATACTACTTGTCATTCTCAAGATGACTGATGTGATAGATTAGAACTAGATCAGGAATAACATCACACCAAGGGGGATTGGAATGGAGAAGTAATATGTCATTTTTTGAATCCCAACTCTAGATGCTAATATGTTAATTTCAATATTAGTTCTGGTAGTGGCATAGCACAGAGATTAAGTGTGCAACCATAAATCAGACACTTTGGGTCAAATCAGTGTTGACTGATTTTCACTTGAGCAGTTACTTAATCTCTCTGAACCTTAGGTTTCTCCTCAGATCACTTGAGGAGGTTCTGAATTGAATGATGTGACCCATGTAACAAGCCCCCTGATAGCTAATGCCTAGAGAGAAAAAGAAACCTGCAAAAGATAATTTTAGATATGGTATATTGTAGAATAAAGGAATTCCTAGAAGACTGAAGAAGGAGTTCACAGAAAAGTCAGTTTAAACTAGAAAGGCTCTGGAGAAAGAGATGCCTGAGCCAAGATTTCCTGAAGGATGGACATTGTCTTATCTACTTAAGAAATATTAATGTAGAAATCAATAGCAGGAGAAAGGTGTTAAAATATGAGAATAAGTATGGAAACCAATTGCTACAGTACAAAGTGTGGAGTATAAGACAAGTCTAAATAGGGCTATGATTTATAGAAGAAATGTGCATTTGTTCATGTTAAGGCTTTAAGTCGGGCTCATTGGAACCTGTGTTATTGAGGCTGGGTATCATAAAAAAGTGGATGATTTCAATATGATCATGATTACTGTTTCCTTTACTTAATTTTCAGTGTTGCTCCTACCTGGGAGTCAACATGCCTTATTCTTTTTCTCTATATTGTGAGAAAACTAGTATTTCTTCCAATCTTTGTATTTGATTTATTTTTTAATATACAATACTCACAATTGCTATGAAAGTTAGAAGATAGTAGAGAATGTACAATGAAAAGTATATATTTTCTCGATTATTATATCCCAACCATTGTGAGTTTTCTGGACTCATATACAAATATTCTCTTTCAAGCTTAAAACTTAATTCATTTTTAGTTGTTTACAAGTCAATGTAACATGCACAAAGGCAGTATGTTCACAAATATATCTGCTGCTCTGAATTTTCTTTTTGACTCAACAATGTACCTTGTATCAGTACACACAGGAAAGCACTTTTTATTGTATTAACTAATCGGTATTTCATTGTACAAATGCACCATAAATTAGTCACAAGAGCATCATAGGTGGATAGTAAATGTATTTCCATTAAGTTCGATACTGAACACTTTCCCTTTTTTAACTATTGTGATTTTGTAAACAAGTTTTTACTATATATGCATGTGGGGTGTGTGTGTGTGTGTGTGTGTGTGTGTGTGTGTGTGTATATATATATATATATAGATATAGATAGATAGATATTAAAATGAACATGGTGACATATATTAAAATTCAAATAGCCAGCCTGGTATTTCTGAATAAAAACTCTTATATCGACTACTTGTATTTCTTATTGTCTTGATGAATTCTAATATTGGAAGAAATTTTGTATACATGTACATTAAGCATATTTTTACTGTGTTGTTTGTTTGTCCTGTGGCTACTTTGAGACAGTTTGTATTAACATAATTAATAAAAGCTTCTATTTTTCTCTCTTGATGCTTTGGTATAATTAGGATTAAAGTTACCTGTTTCTCTCAAGGAATTGTTTCATGATTTCCCTGTGAATTCATCCGTGCCTAGTAGGATTTAGTTTTAGAAAGGAGGAAGGTTGTTTTGACAATCTCTCCTTGCATTTTTAAAAAATACCTATTTGGCTCTCATCTTTCTCCCCAGCCATTACACCCCATTGTTCTCCTCTCTGCGTGTATTCTACTTTGAGGATACCTGCATACTCAGAGAGCTGCAACTGAAGGTTTTTCCTGATAGAATCCCACTGATTTACTAATTCATCAAAATTGGCAGCTCTTTCTAATTTTTCCATGTAGGAGTCACACACATAATTTTTAGCTTCAAAGGAGATGGGTTCTACGTTTCTATTTTTCTGCCTCTGTCTTCTTTTTGGGGTATGGTTTTAAGAAGGAATAAATCAAGTATGGTTCTCTTTTTGATTTTTTTTTCTCTCCAGAACATATTAATCCTGTCTAACTGAAATTTTTGGACCCTTTGACCAAAATCTGTCTACTTCTCCTACTCCAGCCCCAGCCTCTGGCAACAACCATTCTACTCTCTGCTTCTGTGAATGTCACTTTTTAAGATTCTTTATGTAAATGTGATTATGAGCTACTTTTCTTTCTGCATCTGGCTTATTAGGTTTAACATAATATCCCTCAGGTTCATTCACGTTGTCAGAAATGAGAAAATTTCTTTTTTAATGGCCGAGTAGAATGTCTTTGTGTATATGTGTGTTGATCAGATTTTTGAGGCTGTGATCAAAATACCTAACAAGGACAACTTAGGTGAGGAAAAAATTATTTTGGGTCACGATTTCACAGCTTCCTGTCCACGGTTATCCAACCCCATTGTTCTGGGTCTGAGGTAAGGCAGGACATCATGGCAAAAGGCTGCTCCACTCATGGTGGCCAGGAAGCAGAAAGCTCAAGGGCCTCAGGGAAGAGGAACCCATGGAGGACACTCCCCCAGTGACCTACCCCCTCCAGCCATACCCCACCTGTCTACAGTTGTCACCTAATTAATCCTTTCAAACTAGGGTGGGCAGATTAGGTTATGACACATAATCTAGCCTAGCCATTTCAGCTCTGAATATTTATGCATTAACGCAAGAAGCATTTGATGGACACCTCATATCCAAACCAAAGCATTATAAAAACCACATTTTTATGATCCATTCATCCATGGATGGCCATTTTTTGATACCATATTCTGGCTCTTAGAAACAGTGTTGCAGATACCTTTGTGACTTATCAATTTGATTTCTTTTGGTTGTATACCAAAAGTGGATTGCTGGATCATATGGTAGTTCTTCATTTTTTGAGAAACCTCCATACTATTTTTCATAACATCTGTACTAACTTACCTTCCCACAAATGATATGTAGGGGTTCCATTTTTTTTCCACATCTTATCTAGCACTTACTGTCTTTTGAGTTTTTGTCAGGCATTTGAATAGTATGATGTCACTAGCCTTATTTTAGCTCATTGTAGTTTTGATTTACATTTCTTTGATGATTATTAATATTTAGAACTTGATATACCTATTGACCATTTGTATTTCACATTTGAAACATGTTGAGTCCTTTGCCATGTTTTATTTATTTATTTATTTATTTGGTACTGGGGATTGAACTTGGGCACTAGACAGACCACTGAGCCAAATCCCAAGCCCTATTTTGTATTTTATTTAGAGACAGAGTCTCACTGAGTTGTGTAGCACCTCACTTTTGCTGAGGCTGGCTTTGAACTCACAATGTTCCTGCCTCAGCCTCCCGCCTCAGCCTCCTGAGCTCCTGGGACTGTAGGCATGGGCCCGGCTTTTGCCCATTTTTGACTGAGATATTTGTGGAGATTTTTTTGACTTTTTATGAGTTCCTTATTGATATGATTTAGATGTGAGGTGCCCCCCCCAACTCAAGAAAATAGTAGAAGTTGTAGCTGAAACTATAGTAGGATAAAATGGTAATCAGTGCATACAGTGAAACTGCTTTGCATACTTTATTGGTCAGAGAATGTAATTCATTTACATTTGAAGTAATTACTATTAAAGAGGTATTATTATTGCCATTTTGTTAAGTATTTTCTGTTTTATAGACACTTTCTCCTTCTTCCTGTCTTCCTTTATGATTCAATGATTTTCTGTAGTAGGAACTTTGATTCCTTTCTCTTCATCTTCTGTTTATTACTGTCAGTTTTTTGCTTAGTGACAACTGTGACACTTACATAAACCATCTCATTATTTTAAGAACATAACTTTGTTTGCATACAAAAATTCTACAGTTCCCCCTTCCACATTTTATGTCTTAATGTTACAATTTACATCTTTTTATAAATCATATCCATTACTAAATCAATGTGACAATAATTGTTTTAATACTCTTGTCTTTTAACACTTACATTAGAGTTATAATTGACTTATATACCACTACTATAATATTAGAGTATTATGATTTTTCCTATATATTTTACTTTTTAAGAAGTGACTCTATACTTTCATTTGTTTTCAAGTTGCCAATTATATCCTTTCCTTTCAGCTAGAAAAACTCCCTTTAGCATTTCTTTTTTTTTAATTATTTTTTATTTGTATTAATTAGTTATACATGACAGTCGACTGCACTTATATACCTTGATATATCATACATAGATGGGATATAATTTCTCATTTTTCTGGGTATACATATTGTAGAATCATATTGGTCATACAGTCACATACATACATACAGTAATAATGTCTGTTTCATTCTACTATCTTTCTTATCCCCACATCCCAGCCTTCCCCTCCTTTCACTACCCTCTACCTAATCTGAGGTAATGCTATTCTTGTTTTTTTGTATTACAATTCTTAATACACACATATACCACAATTTTTGTGTCTCTGTTTGTATATAAAGTATGTTGACACCCAATTCAAGTTTTATACATGTATTTTGTATAATGATGTCCATCACATTCCACTGCCCTTGCTAATCCCCTTCCCCCTCCCTTTCCCTCCCACCCCTCTGCCGTATCTAGAATTCATCTAGTCCTTCCATGCCCCCCCTCCCTACCCCACTATGAGTCAACCTCCTTATATCAGAGAAAATATTCGACATTTTTTGGGGGGGATTGGCTAACTTCACTTAGCATTATCTTCTCCAACATAGCATTATCTTCTCCATGCATTTACCTGCAAATGCCATGGTTTTGTTCTCTATTAATACTGAGTAATTTCCATTGGGTATATATGCCACATTTTTTTTATCCATTCATCCACTGAAGGACATCTAGGTTGGCTCCACAGTTTAGCTTTGGTGAATTGTGCTGCTATAAACATTGATGTGGTTGTGTCCCTGTAGTATGCAATTTTTAAGTCCTTTGGGTATAGTCCAAGGAGAGGAATAGCTGGGTCAAATGGTGGTTCCATACTGGGACTGCAAATTAGTGCAGACTTTAGCATTTCTTATAAGTCTAATGGTGATAGACGCTCTTATATTTTGTTTTTCTAAAAAAATCTTTACCTCTCCTTTAATTTACCAAATGAGGTATTTTTAGATGTTAGTTATTTGCTTTTTTTTTTTTTTGTTATTCTACATTACCCCACACTCTCTTATCCTGTAAGATTTCTGTTGAGAGGTCTTCGATAGCCCTTATGAAATTCCCTTCAATATGATAAGCCTCTTACCTCATGTTGCTTTCAAACTTCCCTCATTGTCTAACTTTTGACAATTTGATAAAATGTGTCTTAGTGAGGTCTAGAATGTTGAGCTCCATATACCTGGATCCCCATATCTCTTAACACATTTGAGAATTTTTAAGCTATTATTTCTTTAAATGAGTTTTCTGCCTCTTCTCTGATACTCTCATAATGCTTATATGATGTCATTTGATAGTGCTTTATGAATTCTGTAAGCTTTCTTCATTTTTATTACTTTCTTCCCCTTTGGATATTTTCAAATAGCATCATAAAGTTCACAGAATCTTTATTCTGCCTGATCAAGTTTGTTATTGATGATTTTTGTTTCATTCATTTTCTTTTCTAGCTCCAGAAATTCTTTTTTTTAAATGATATTCTCTTTTTATTGACCTGTTTTTCTTATGTCTTATTTTTCTGATTTTTTACTGAGTTGTTCATTGGTGTTCACCTGGAGTTTTCTGAACATATTTAAAACAATTATTATTATTATTATTTTTTACTTTTTGTCAGGCCATTCACAGGTCTCCATTTCTTCAGTGGAATGGTATTGTTTTCCTTAGGTGGTGTCCTGTTTCCTTGATTTTTAATGTCCTTTACAATTGAGGAAGTAGGTTTTTTCCCTCTGATCTTTACTGACTGGCTTCAGGAAGCAAATAAATGCCTTTACTAACCTGGGTAGGAATTGTGAGGCACTCTCAGACCTTTTCTATGAATGCTTCTGTGTACAAATCTTATTTCTCTTTGGAAAGACCTTAAAATTTAATGTCTTCTCTCTATCCTGCAAAGTCAGGTAAGTTGCTACAAATCCCCTGTTTGTTTTTTTTTAGTGTTGTGTCCTGAAATGCTGAAATGTAGGTGCCTTCCCCCAATCTTGCAGAGTTGAACTGGGCTGTATTATATGCACAGGATGCTTGTGTTTGCTATCTGTGGTGGTGTGCTTTGGGGGCTAACATGGGGAAAAAAAGGTTGGAGTTTGCAGTACATTTGTGTGGTTTTCAAGGGGCAGTTGCGTGGGAATCTCAAGTGACTCATGGGCCAGCTTCCTGGTGGCATTTACAGAGTAGTTAGTAGGGTCTATAACTTCTCATAACTGTTCCCATAGTCTCCCAACCACTGAACCCAGCTGTCCACATCAGTGATCTGGATAAAGTGAAAAACAAATAGACCTTTTGGGCAATAACTGCATGGAAGGGGAGTTGGAAACTCCCTTATTGTGCACTAAGACACATTTTATCAAATTGTCAAAAGTTAGACAATGAGGGAAGTTTGAAAGCAACATGAGGTAAGAGGCTTATCATATTGAAGGGAATTTCATAAGGGCTATCGAAGACCTCTCAACAGAAATCTTACAGGATAAGAGAGTGTGGGGTAATGTAGAATAACAAAAAAAAGCAAATAAACAATGACAGAGACTGGGGTAATATAAATGAGAGGAATGTATTATCTCACAGTTCTGGAGACTAGAAGGTGTAGAGCAAGGTGCTCTCAGGGTCACTTTCTGGTGAGGCCACTTTTCTTAGCTTGTAGATAAATCTCTCTGTTTTATGTCACATGTGCATGTATGTGCATGTGAAGAGATACTTCTGTTGTATCTTTCTTAGAAGGACACAGTCCTATAAGATTAGGGCCCAGACCTTATTATCTCATTTAGTCTTAATAATTCCCCTTTTTTAATCTTTCTTTTTTTTTTTTTTTCCTGCCACGACCAAAAGACCCAGCAAGAACAATTTTAGAGGAGGAAAAGTTTATTAGGGGCTCACAGTTTCAGAGGTCTCAGTCCACAGATAGCCAGCTCCATTCCTAAAGGCTCTAGGTGAGCCACAATATCATGGCAGAAGAGTGCGGTGGAGGGAAATGGCTCAGGTCATCGCACCAAGAAGCAGAGACAGACTAGGCTCAGCTCATAAAATATATATCCCAAAGGCATGCCCAAAATGACCCACCTTCTCCAGCCACACCCTACCTGCCTTCAGTTACCACTCAGTTAATCCCTGTCAGGGTATTAATTCACTGATTGTGTTAAGGCTCTCATAACCCAATCATATCAACTCTAAAACTTCTTGCGTTTTCTCACACATGAGCTTTTGGATGACATCTGATATCTAAACTATAATGTTCCCTAAATACCTTATCTACACAGAAAGTCACATTAGAGGTTAAGGCTTCTAAAAATAATTTTTCAAGGGACACAGTTAAAGCTATATTAATGCATACTTAATTGCAAAGAGAATTGTGAGATCAGTCAGACTGTAAAAATAATTCTTAGTCGTCATTCTTTATTATAATTATCCATGGACAAGAGCACATTTGTACAAGAGATTAGTGAAGAAGTTCAGGAACACCACTTGAGCAAAAATTCAAAAATAAATAGATTGAAGGGGTTAAGAACAGTTTCTCATTAGCCATTTCACCCTTTCTGCAATGCAACAAAACTCGGTACCAAGAGAGGATCCCTTGACTGGCAATATCATCCATGGACAAAAGTGCATGAGAGTATCAGAGAAGAGGCAGAAAACTCATTTAAAGAAATAATAGCTTAAAAATTCTCAAATGTGTTAAGAGATATGGGGATCCAGGTATATGGAGCTCAACATTCTAGACCTCACTAAGACACATCTTTTTTCATATCTGAATAATATTGTATATTTATATGCCACATTTTTTTGGTTGACTCCACATCTTGGCTATTATAATGGTTCTGCAATAAACCTGTGGATATAGATGCCTCTTCAATATGCTTTCATTCCTTTGTATATATATCCAAAAGTTAGAATAACTTGATCATATGTGTTTTAGGCAACTTTTTCCATCCTGTGATCCAAATACCGAACAAGAAAAAATCAGAGGTGGGAATGTTTATTTGAGTCCATTGAAACTAGGAAGGACTAATTAGGCTACAGCTCTCATAATCTAATCATTTCACCTCTGAATATTGCTGCATTAATAGGAGTTGTGGGGGATAGCTCATATCTAAACCATATCAATATGGTTTCTCTATTTTTAATTTTTTGAGCAACCTCTGTGTTGTTCTTTATAATGGCTGTACTACTTCACATGGCTACCAACAGTTTATAAGGATTCATTTTTTCCACATCCTCTCCAGCATTTTTTAAATTATTTTTCTTGTTGATAATAGCCGTTCGAACTGGAATGAGATGGTATCTCACTGTAGTTTTTAATCTGCATTTCCCTAATGGCTAATTATATTGAACATTTTTTTTCATATATTTGTTAGTAAATTCCCTTTTCTCTTTGGAGAAATGTCTATCCATTTTTTAATAGAACTGTTTGTATTTTTGTTATTGTTGAATTTTTGAGTTTCTTATGTATTCTGCCTATTTCCCTATTAAATGAATACTTTGCAAATACTTTCTTTCATTTTATAAGTTCTCTCTTCACCCTGTGGATTGTTTCCTTTGCTCTATGGAAGCTTCTTAGTTTGATATAATTCCATTTGTCTATTTTTGCTTTTGTTTCATGTGCTTTGCGGGGTTTTCTCTAAAAAAAAAAAATCATTGCCTTTAAAAATTTCTTCTGTTTCCCCTATGGTTTTTCTAGTTTTCTAGTTCCAGGTCTTACATTTAGGTCTTTGATTCATGTTGAGTTGATTTTTATGGAGGGTGACAGGGGTCAAGTTTCAATCTTCTGTATGTCTATATTTAGTTTCCCCTGCACCATTTATGGAAAATGTCCTTCCTCCAATGTATGTTTTTACAGCCTTTTTTGAAAATCAAGTGATTTCATCATTATTTTGTTTTATTGATCCATGTGTCCATTTTTATGCCAGTACCGTGCTGTTGTGGTTTTTGTAACTCTGTAGTATGTCTTAGAATCAAATACATAGGGATAAATTAGTAAGAAGTTTGGATGTTCAAAGTTTATTAGTGTGTATTTCGATTGATGGTTTTCTTTTATTTTTAAGAACTGAAATGTTACTCAAACCTTTAGTGGCTGTCCTCTAAGGGAGGATAGGATGAGTATAGACATAGAGATTAGTTGGTGATTTTAATGTTTGATAAAATCTAAATGATCCCAGTTGTGATCCCATGATATTTTTTTATTTGGAACCTAAGCATCCTATGTACAGTGATATTCTATTTGAACTTCTTCAATAAAGCAGAAAAAATAGCCTGTGTAGAAGCCATAGTTCTACCTTATTATAATTTCCAAATATATACAATCATTGCTGAGTATTTTTACTGCTGTTTATATATATATTATTCACATTTTTAGGTAAATACTGTTTTTTTATTCTTTTGGAATATATGTGATAGTAGAGTGTATTTTGACATTAATATTATACATACAGGGAGTATATATTATTCTAATTAGGATCCCATTCTTGTGGTTGTACATGATGTGGAGTTTTATTGGGCATATATTTATAAATGCACATAGAAAAATTATGTTTATTCATTCTACTGTCTTTCCTATTCCCATCCCCATCCCATCTCTTCATTCCCATTTGTCTAATCCAATGAATGTCTATTCTTTCCCAACCCCTTATTGTGTGTTAGTATCTGCATAATCAGAGAAAACATTTGACCTCTGAGTTTTGGGGGGATTATATTATTTCCCTTAGTATGATAGTTCCATTCATTTCCAGTTCCATTCATTTATGGACAAATGCCATAATTTCATTTTTTATGGATGAGTAATGTTCCACTGTGTTTATGTACCACATTTTTTTTAAATCCATCTGTTGAAGGACACCTAGCTTGGTTCCATAGTTTAGCTATTGTGAATTGAGCTGCTATAACCATTAATGTGGCTGTGTCACTATAGTATGCTTATTTTGAGTCCTTTTGGTATATACAGAGGAGTGGGATAACTGGCTGAAATGGTGGTTTCATAACAAGTATTCTGAGGAATCTCCATACTGCTTTCCAGAATGGTTTCATCAATTCCCAGTTCCACCAATAATGTGCAAGTGTACATTTTTCACAACATTCATTGTTACTTGTATTCTTAATAACTGCCATGCTGACTGGAGTGACATGGAATCTCATGCGTAGTTTTAACTTCCATTTTTCCAATTGCTAGAGATGTTGAACATTTTGTCACATCTTTGTTGACCATGTGAATTATACCACAGAGCTATAGTAACAAAAATTACATGTTATTGGCACCAAAATAGACATGTAGACCAATGGAACAGAATAGAAGACACAGAGACAAACCCACATAAATACAGTTATCTCATATTAGACAAAAGCTTCATAAACATTCATTGGAGAAAAAGAGAGCTTGTTCAATAATGGTGCTGTGAAAACTAGAAATCCATCTATAGAAGAATTAAATTTAACCCCCCTCTCTCACCCTGCACAATTCTCAACTCAAAGTGTATTAAGGACCTAGATATTAGACCAGAAACCCTGTGCCTACCATATGAAAATGAGGCCTAACAGTCCATCCTGTTGGCTTAGGGACTGACTTCCTCAACAAGACTTCTGGAGTGCAAGAAGTAAAATCAAGAATAAAGAAATGGGTTGATATCAAACTGAAAAGCTTCTTCACAGCAAAGGAAACAATCAAGAAAGTGAAGAGAGAGCCTACAGAATGGGAGAAAAACTTTGCCACCTGCAGCTCAGATAGAGCATTACTGTCTAGGATGTATAAGAACTCAAAAAACATAACCCCCCAAAACAAGGGCAGAGAGTGAACAGATACTTCACAGAAGACGGCATACGAATGGTCAACAAATATATGAAGAAATGTTCAATATCTCTAGAAATTAACTACTCTTTTTTAATTTTTAATTTTAATATGATTTTTCACATGTGATTTAAACATCCTCAAATTACACTGGAGGAAAAAACAGCCTGTTCAACAAATGTGAATCTTATTTTTCACTCTTCATTATCAGTTCTCTCTTTTAGATTGAGTCCTATATCTGATTTTAGAAAATGTGATTCCTCATTATCTTATATGACCCTTTCTTATAGTATTTTATTCCTTAATGCTGATTCTTCTTTTCTTCCTTTCACTTATTTAGATTTTGCCCATGAAGCTAGTTTCAGAGACTATTTTGGACTGAATTGTTTTACCTCTTCCCAAATATTGTATGTTCAACTCCTAAACCCAATATGACTGACCTTGAAGATATAGTCTTTAAATATATAATTAAGTTTTAATGAGGTCAAAAGGCTGGAGCTCTAATCCTATAGGACTAGTGTCCTTATAAAGAGAGGAGCAGACATCAAAGGTCTCTTGCAATCCACAGGAACAGGAGAGGTCAAGTGACACAGGGACTGATGGTCGCTGCCTGCAAACCTAGAGAAGAGACCTCAGCATGAGAATCACCTGACTGACTACTTGAGCATGGGCTTTTCAATCTCTAAAATGTTGAGAAATACATGTTTTCTACTTACGCCGACAGTGGTGTGATATCTTGCTGGCACCACTAAAAGAATAAGACAGATACTAAGCCCAGCAACCAAAGAAACATGACAACTCTGTGTATTCAACATGTTTTAAACTATTTTGACTATATTCTATATAGTTTAATTTCTATTTTCCTCAATTAAATTTTAGACAGAAGGAAGTTGCTCTCTAATATTACTTTTGGACACCTATCACAGGGGGGTGATTACATAAACAGAATACTGGACAGTTCTTGCAATTTAATTCCTCAGGGATTTTGAATGCTCTGAAGACTGAAACAGTATCTGGAAATTTTTGCAGTTTCATTTTCACTTCTCAGTTACAATTTTAATGTGGGCGACTAGATATCTCAAAAATGTTAAAGATAAGTATTCTTAGCAGGTTCTCGGGATCTGATGATCAAATTCATAAATTATGAATATTTATATCAAATGTTGTTTCTTATTGTGATAATCACAATTAGCATAGAATCCCAGAAATAAAGTGAGACGAAATAAAGGCACTGGAACTAGTTGGGATGAAGAAATTGTCAGTGAATAGATCACAAATTTAAATTAATATATAACCTGTTTTATTATTTTTGAAGAAATATTTATGTTGACATTTACTCTACCAGAAAAATGATTAAAGAGGTTAAGAAGATATTGCCTTTGTATTTCCAGGCACTAATTATTTACATTAAGTACCCTTCAGCCTGTGTCTTAGGAATACAAATAGAATTTTGAACCCATAAGTAAACGGTCTCAGATTCAGAGAAACATAAAATTTATTTCTTATGAGTAAAATAATGACAGAATTTCCATAAGTTATTGCAACATGACACCAAACCTGCTGGTTATAACACATAGGACCCATTTTTTTACTGCTGAGCTGAAAATTGGTGTTGGCAGACAAAAAGAAGCTGATTCCATTTCAATAATACAACTAAATACTAATTATAAAGAATGATTTTAAAGTTACCAGAGGGAACAATTTTCACTAGCCTTGTGAAAAGAACTTCTTGATAATATTCAGTTAATAAAGACACCAAGATAGGGCCTTTATTCCTGCATTCTGTGAGCTCAATATGAGTCAGAGAGGAGAAAAGGCATGAAGTTAACTTTTCATTTGCTATGCCTTTACTTTTGCCTTTGTAGAGTGGGCAGTCCTTTCTTTCCATAATAATTTTTTGGTACTTTGAGTATCTTTTGCCAGTTTTTAAATGTAAGACATTATAGGAAAATGAAGAAAAATATTTAGATTGTGAAGAAAAATATTTAGGGCTACCAAGACTAGTCAAGAAACAGATATATTTAAATTTCAATAGCATAAACATCATGAGCATAATGAAAAAGCAACTCAAAGACAAGTAGGCACACAAAAGATAAATAAGTATATACTTTATTTCTTTGAGTAGTGAATCATATCACAAAAGAATATGCTTATGGGTAACAAATGACTTGCCACGAAAGTAACAGCAATAGAAGTCTCATGTTCATTTATTTACTTCTTTTTCATCTCTCATTAATATTAATCTTGCATTTAAATTATCAAAATCTGTTTTAATACTCCCATTCTATATTCTAAAGTGTTATTAAATTGTAGACTTATGCAAGAAAATATTTTAAATTTTGGTCCAATTTGTTATATTAGTTTATTGGCATTTCCAATATTTTAGTTAATGAAATAAACCCTTAAGAAAAGAAAATTCTTTAGTAGATTAAATTATAGTGACTTCTTTCCTGAAAATTTATATATATATATATATATATATATATATATATATATATATATATTTAAAATATAGACACACATACAGACACACACACAAATATCATAGATGAAAGGGAGTCAATAACCTACTACTGAGATTAAAATATACATATTTCTATTATACATATAATATAAATATATATATTTATATTATATTTCCAATTTGGTCACAGTCTTTGGATTTTAAATATGAATATGTCTCAGCCTGTTGTAATAGAAATGGAGAATGGATTCATGGTACTTTCTTTTTCTCAGGAGGAGGTCAGTTGGTAGTAAAATCCCATGCAGTTTTCAATGATTTACTTAGGACAAAAATCTATTGAAGAAACTTTAAATTAACATTACAGCCACTTGGAAAAACCTTTAGAGAAAGAAATTAGATTGAATAGCATGTGTTACTTTATCAGAGTGCAGGAAAGAACAAAAGATCCCTAGGGGAATATGAATTTGGGAACATCCTACCTTGGGCTTTCAATACAAAATGTTAAAAGAGAATGGAAACAAGTCTGAAATAAATGCTCACAGAATATAAATATGCTTATTTAGTTAAAACAGAAGAAATAAAATGGGATGCACTATCTTAAAGTCTCAAGAATGAAAAGAATGTAATAAAAAGTTAAGAAATTAATATTACAGTTATTCACTAGAAAATGAAAAGGATAATGGGATTTTATATATTGCAACATAAAAATGTTGGCAGACTTTTGAAGGTGGGAAAGGCAATAGAATATAAAGGATGATGGATATGCATGGGTTGATAGTAAGCTCTTCATCTGCATCAACATGAATGAGGGGCCAGGCTAAAAGCTAGGGCATGCCTACCTCTATCCTTTTGGTAAAGAACACCAAGTGTGTTCTCAACTGAATGCTCACTCAACTACTCTGTGAGTTACAGTGGGAGGAACATGCCTAAATATATATATTCAAAATAACAGAGGGTACACATTGGGGTTGTCCCATTGTACAGCTAACCTGGGTGAAAACAGGCAGCCTCATTAGAAACATATTCATTCAACAAGTAGGTACTGAGCTCCTACATTGTGCCATGCACTTTGACAGGTGCCAGAATATAGTTGTAGATGAGAAAGAAACTGTTACTGATCTAATGAAACTTATAGGTATGTTTAAAGAAAGTCTCTGGATTGTCAAGATAGTAGCTACATGGAGTCTGAAGTGCCTAATTTAATTTGTTTATCAAGATATAATTGAATTAATTATTATATATTGATAAAGCAGTATTCGATGGCTACGTTGTTGGCTTGACAGTTGCCACTCTGGTAGTACTAGTGTAGACCACAAACTGTTGTGTAAAGGAGTGTGAAAATTCAGACACACACAACCTATCACTGTGCAGAGACTTCTGGATAATCTCCTTTGCTCATTTCCAGTTCTAAATCTGTGTCAGTAGATTTTAACCAATTCTTTGAGTGATATACCTTTTCTAAAGAGAGAAAAAGGACCTTCTGATTTCTGTTGGTTTCTAGCTTTTTTTTATAGAAATTTCTTATTTTAATGAGATTATGTGACCAGATTGAAAAGTGGTTGAAATTCAACAAGTATTAATGCACTCTACATTAATTCCATATGATAATTACATTTTACTTTCCATACTCCTCAATTTTCATCTGTAAGAGTATATAAAATCTTTTGACAACATTTTCCCTGATACACCAAGGTGTTATCAAATGTATGATAGGTTTCTCAGTCTCACTGGAAAATATACTCACTTTTTTTAACACATACATTTTTGGATTTACATCTACTAGTAGTTGTTGGCACTTAAAGACCTCTTTGACAATTGCATGTATTTCTTGATGACTTTGATCTTTGCATCAAAGTTTTGTACTCTTAAGTTCTGCAGTTGTTCTGAGAGACTTTAATTTTTTTATGTATAATCCTTCCAATAGAATGGTATTTTGTTTTCTGGACCTCTTCTCTAATAATATTTGTATGCCTCTCACCCCACCCATTCCCATAGTCAACTCTAGACTATTTTTTAATTCACATCCTCCAGTCTTTGTATGAATTTCATTGGATATTTTTACATGGGAAGCAGAAAATGTTTCCTAGTGAGGTGGCAAGACCTATAGGACACGTTACCAGGTTAGAGATTTTTCTTGACAATCTCAGACCTTTTCATCATTGAAAATGGAGTTACAGAATAATTATCACAGAAATCCCTTGCTCTGATAATTGTCCCTTATTCTTATAATTTACATACTCAACAATTCCACTGTTTTGTCCTTTAATCTTTAGAGTGCTATTAGCCTATGGACCCAATTATTCCTTTCCTACTCAAGAATGCTCTTTCCCCTTTAATTCCTTCTGATTCTAGCTAACATCATGCCGTGTACTTTAATTTTATTTTTGCCATTACTATAAACATTTATCTCTTT
Source organism: Marmota flaviventris (assembly GCF_047511675.1). Taxonomy (NCBI): domain Eukaryota; kingdom Metazoa; phylum Chordata; class Mammalia; order Rodentia; family Sciuridae; genus Marmota; species Marmota flaviventris. Next base: position 55,586,972 of record NC_092499.1, on the reverse strand, counting down.
CTTTTTCTGTCATTTTTGCTTGGGAAAACCAAATTAAACCCAACCAAAACAAATCAAACACAATATTTAGGGAAACGCTGCCTTCCCTATACTTAACACTGATACAACAAAACTGCAGGATACCAAACCCCCAGGTGACCATGCTGGTTGATACCCCCAATGTAATCAAGACCATCTACATCCTCTGGGCCCTAAATACAACTTGTCCTCCTGGAGTCTGCGATTCTGGAAGAACAGATGCAGAATAAACTTACATAAATTTGGGAACCTCAGGTGGCAGATGAAGATACACAAAAAACAAAACAAAACAAAAAGAGAATAGATGACAAGAGAGTCTAGGCTAAAGGTTCCATGTTCATAATTTTCATAACTGCTTCCAGATTTTTTCCCCAGAGGTTAAAGCTACTTATATTCCCACTAGCAACACATGGCAGTGCTCACATCCTCAACCCTGCCTATATTGGAGGTTAACAATTAGCTCATTCTCTTCTTTCCAGTATAAAGATACAGATTATATCTCATTCTTATTTTAATTTAGATTTTCTGAAGTAATAGTGAGATGAGTTGTCTACTAACATAACTCTCTCATTTTTCTTTTGAGTCATGTTTTCTTCTTTTGCAATTTTTGGAATCTGTGTTAGAGAATAGTTGTTTTTCCATTCAGAAATGTTGTCAATATTTTCTCTGATGTTGAACTTTTATATTGATTATTTTTCTTTTATTATACATAAATCAATATGATTTATGGGTTTTATTAAGATAAGTTTTTCATATAACCTCCATTTATTGTATCTTCCTCAAAAATTATTTTCTATCACAAGATAAAAGATTTTTTTTTCATTTCAAAGATATATTATTAACTTTTCTACTTAATGTATAATCTTACTACACTTTGATTTTTGCTTGATATTTCAAAACAAGTATATCTTACATCGATAACCCTTTTTTCAGTTAATTCATTGAATTAATTTTAAGATCAAAGATATTATTTTAAAGATGTGGTTTTTTTACATTTTTACTTTAATAAAGATAATTATTTTTCATTTAAATAGACTTCTTTTTTTTAATAAGAGTTTTAGATTTACAGCCCTTTTGTGCAGAAGATGTACAGATCTTCCAGGTACTTACTGACCTCACACATACATAGCCTCCTCTACTATCATCTTCCATCTGCTTGGAACCTTGTTTACTATTGGTGGACATGCATTGACACATTGCCACTCCAAGTCCAAGGTTTACTTAGGGTTTTTACTGTTGGTTTTCTAGCTTATGGACTTTGACAAATGTATAATGACATCTACTCACTATCATAGTAACATACTCTGTTTGACTTAATCCTTTTCTCCCTCCAACCCTTAACAATCCCTGAGTTTTTACTCTCTCCACAGTTTTCCCTATTTAAAAATAGTTGGAATCAGGTAGTAGGTAACCTTTTTGGGTAGGACACTTTCACTCGGGAACCTACACACACTCTCTCACTGAGATAAATCCCCAGCCCCTCAGAGCTTTTCTTTTTATAAACTTTAATGAAGTCTAGCTTATAAATTATCACTTTTTGGACTCTGTTTTGGCAATATATCTCAAAATTCATTTTTCTTCATTAAGATATCTATATTCCTATAATATATCCCTATATTACCTTATAGGAATTTTATCAAGTTGCATTGTATTTGTTATTAATCTTTTTTGAATCAACTTTTGCAAAGATTGTAAATTCTATGCCTACATTATTTCTTTTTGCCAGTGCATGTCCAGTTTTTCTAGTGCCATTTGTTCAACTTTTTTTTTTTTTTTTGCCGTTGTATCACCTTGGATTCTTTGTCAAAGATCAGTTCATTATATTTATGTGGATCTATTTCTAGATATAATTTTCATACTAAATTTTTATTTGATCTATTGGATCCACCTAAATTCATTAAGACTTCACTTTAATATTTAAGTAATTCTTACTTATTCTTCAGGGCTCAGATTAAATGTTTTATTTTGGGGGGGAGGTTATATGGCTAGTGGTACCCTCAGTTTCCCTTTATATAGTTAATTTATTTCTTTAGAATATTTGTCTTTCATTTTAAAAACATCTTAACTGGCGTGTGGACACCTGTGCTACAAATATAGTTTATCATAACTATAATTATAGTTTAATTAGCTTATTTCTTTAGAATAAAAAAATGAACTACTGATACACTAGTGTTGATGGTTTTTTTTTGGGGGGGGGGGGAGTGGGGGACCAGGGATTGAACTTAGGGACACTAGACCACTGAACCATATCTCCAGCCCTATCTTGTATTTTATTTAGAGATAGGCTCTCACTGAGTTGCTTAGTGCCTCACTTTTGCTGAGGCTGGCTTTGAACTTGCAATCTTCCTGTCTCAGCCTCCTGAGTTGCTAGGATTATAGGTTTGTGCCACAGCACTTGGCTGATGAATCTTACATACAGGATTCTTTGTGATAAAAGTCAAGCTCAAAAGGCTACATACACTATGATGTGTTCTGACAAAGGAAAAATCTTAAGAACCCACATAACATCTTAGGGGAAACATATTAATTTTTGTCAGGGAGTTTATGGTGGTTATGGTGATTGAAGCAGCAACAGCAGAAATTTTGGAGTGAAATGAATCTGTTCTCCATGTTGATTACATGCATCTGTCAAAACTAGCATAATTATACCCTAAGAATATATATGAATTCCAAATAATCTTGTATTTTTATTCTTAAAAAATACAAATTTTTTCCAATTTTTATTCTATATTATTTTTCTTGAATTGTTAAAATCTTTAAAGTTAACTGACTACCTTAACAAATTCCTTACTAATGAAAGGAGTCACTGGGTTTGTACATGCAATATTATCACTAGTAAAATGGAGTTAAAATTTAGCTCTTACATTAGTTGTTTTGTGAGATTTTCATGAATGTGTCTTGGGGAATTTTCTGGACTCTTCAAGTCATGTTAAATAGTCATGGTGATGGCAGACATTAGTGTATGGTTTCTGGTTTCATTTGAAATGGTTTAAATTATGACTAGAAAAAGGTGTGGTTGACTTTTGATAAACCATCTTTGTTATACATAAAGTTTCCTTTCTCTATTTACTTAAAATTTACATCCTCCATCTGAAATATATTAGATATGGGAAATAGATTTTTTAGCATCATTTGACATAATTTGTTTATTTTAATGTGGTGACTCATACTACTCTCACATGAAGATATTTACAATTCTCAATTGTTAAAAATGACACAAAAATTCATAAAAATATCATGAAATATAATCATTCTCTGGTAATATTTGTTTCCCTACCATCTCCATGCCTGTTCAAAATAACCTTTGAACATTTTACTAAAAATAGCATTGACTTTTTGTGTTCATATTATGATAGTCTTACTTTCAAAATAACCTTCTGAAAATAATTTTTAAAAATTCCTACCTTCAAATTCAACACACTTTCCACCCAACATATGTGTAATTATGTACTTCAGTAAGAATCCACATACCATCTGTGGTTATGCAGGTGAATTTATTCATATCAGCTAATTTAAATTTTTTACTTTCAGGTTCATTGCTTGGCTTATTTCACAAATCTGTTGAATTTTTAATGGAACACTTAAATAATTAATAGCATATGGTCTTAGTGTGGAGTGTTTAATGATTCTGGTTCTATCCATACAGTACTTTCATAGTTATTAGTTTTCTCATTCAGCACCCATCCTACTCTATTTAGATTTATTATGAAATAGGACAAATTCTTTAGTTACAAAGAAGAAAACTTCCTTTATATGATTAATCAATTCTTCCAAATATCAAATTTTTAAAATATAAATGAACCCCCAGTGTTAGTTGAAAATGCAAAGCTTAGAAGAAATTCTTATTTATTTGAAATGTTTTGATTACTGAGTGAATATATTATATTCTTTAAAACCTATTCCATTTCAATAGATAGTATATTTAAGCATAAAAATAATGGACTTGGGGCTGGAGTTCAGTGGTAGTGTGCATTTCTGGCCTACCTACAGCACAGGTTCAATATCTAGTAAGAAGGAAAACAAAAAACCACCATGAACTTTAACCCAGATTCACCTGTTTATAAATTCCATGTCCCATGTAAATAAGCTCTATCAGCCTTAATTTCCACAATTGTGCATGGAATCATTAAACACTCTTGTTATGATAACTAAACATAATTTATAAAGCAAACTGAAAGTTGGAATTTGCCAGGAACAAATAAGACAAAAATATAACACGTTTTTTATTATTAATAGTTATTTCTATTTAATTTGTGACATGGAGTAAGAACATCTTTTCAATTTTCTGGGCAGATTTTTAGCATATAATTCAGGGCATAATGTCCTCCTTCATCCTTTAAGATTAATAATTTCCTTACAGTGTCATGATTTTAGTAAGATTGTTTTCTGTACTTTGCTTAAACTCATGTGAAGTAAATCTGTATCTAATCCCAATAAAACTGTAATCTATATACTGGAGATACTGGGACTTGAGCTGTGTTTGTTAATCTTGGACAATTTTAAATATTGAAAATATTTTTCTATCAGCAATACCAACAAAGATTTGATTGGCTACTGATGTGGATATTATTTTTACTGCCTTTTCACAGTGTACTAAAACTATTTTTCAAATTCTATTTTAACATTTTGACTGCCAAAAAATGTTGGTTTAAGCAAAAATTAGTCATTCCTCTATGTATTACTGTCTGGGCAATGTAAAGTAATGTGAATAAATATTCAAACTCTTGTTTGATAACAAAAACAAAATTTCTCTTGAAGTTATACTGTGCTGCCATAGATGGATTCATACAGAATAGTATTGTAACATATTAAAGAAACTTCAAACATTTCAAAGAACCATCACTAGAAGATAAATTATCATTTAGAACCCTGTATATGAAGAAGTGTGGGGTATTAGAATTAATATGCCTTAATCTTAAGACACCCTGGCATCACACATTAACTTTTTCTTTAAGAGAAGCACAAAAAAATGGTGAACTCTATTTATTTGAATTTATTCTGTAATGTAAAAAAGAAAGCTTTTGGACAAATTTTATTTTAAAGAGAATCCATATGTATTTATTTCTCTGGTCTTTGAAAATAAGCTAAAAACTGAAGAAGCATCATGTGATTTGAGATGAGTGCTGTTTTGGATCTAAGTTAAAATTTAGGTGAGAATTTAAACTATCACTTTAAAAAAGGAATAAATTTAGCATTGTTTTTTAAATCTATAGGTTTGTGGTCATTTCTTTAGTAAATATTTTTGAGTAATAAAGACTTTTGCCTTCCCTTGAAATCTCAATAATGCCAGGAATCTAATATTTAGAAGTTATGAGGATCCTGTATTTACACATATTTTACACATATTTATGCATTTCATCTTACATAAATCCAGCAACACATTTTGGAAATGTGAACAATGATGGATAGTATTTAAAATTAAGTTACAATAATAAGTAACCTTCAATTAGTACTTACATGTTCCACATAACATCATGATAATTTTGCATATGAAGTAAAATAAGTGTCATTTTGGTTATTTGCTACTATGAGTTTTCTTACTTGCCCACAATATCAGACCTAGAAAGTAATTCAGCTGGGATTCACACCTGTTTACATGATAGCATACATAGGTACAATTAATAAAGTAATGAACTAAAAAGAATTTATTGCATACTATCTGTGTGCTAGGCAGTTCTATACCCTGAGACATAGCAAGCAGGCAAAGTCTCTGCTGTCTGGGAATTTGCATGTAAGTCATGGGAGGAAACATTAAATAAACACACAATATTGCCAGTTAGAGGTAAATGTTATGAAGAAAACTAAAGTAATCCAAGTGATAGAGAGATAGTGATCTAGAATTAACTCTCTGAGGAGGGTGCATCTGAACACTTTGTGGAAATGACCCACACAATTTATGTAAAGGAGGAGACTCTAGGCAGAGAGACAGCAAGTTTCGATGTTGAAGGTGAAGGTCTCACATGATATAGTAAGAATAACAAAATGACCAAAGGAGGGATCACAAGTGATAGCAAGACTAGCAAGAGAACAGGAGATGGATTCCAGAGTGAGCTAGGGATGAAATAAGTTATGTCAGGGTAAGAACTTGATATTTTATTCTAAATATGGTAGAAAATAATCAGTGGGTTGAGACCAAGAAAGTAAATATGATATTCATTTTGTAAGGATGGCTCTGTGATCTAGGTGGAGGATCACTAGTATGGCAGGAGTGGGGCAAGGGTATGCCTGTCTGCTTCCTGCATTAGCTGTCATGAAAAAATGGTGGATGATAAACTATATGGTTAGAGTGGTGGAAGTAATTCTGGATATGTCTGATCGATTAATAAACTCAATATCCTCCTTTATTTTGTAATATTTACAGTTACACACATCTGTTTAGTTTCCCTCTTACAGGAACACAGCTATCCTTTAAGCCGAGGAAACAATTCAATAAATACCTTTTAAATAAGTGGATGACAGAAATGTATCTCTTTCCTATTTTGCAGATCTATTTTCCTTTGTAATACTAAATATTTTATCAGCTCATTTACTCTGGTTAGTTCAGCATACTCTATAACTTCAAGGTCATTTTTTTCCTGTCCTTTGCTAAGTGATCCTAAAATGCAATACAGGGCATTGGGTTTAAAAATAAATAATCTTTCCTTGAAAAGAAGAGTGAATATTATCATATTTTTCTAAATGTCACCAGTGCTACACGTTACTGTCATATACTGATCAAATACACTGGAATGAATTGTTACAGCAATATTAAAAATTCAAGATCTGGGATATAGTACAAAGAATTGTAAGAAAAAAAGAAAATTGGATAAAAATATTTCTAATGAAGATTTTTTATCATATGTTTTAAAAGAAAAACATGAATAACTTCATGTTCAATGTATATTTAGGCAATGAATGAATGGAATGAAAGACATTTTCTTATGAAACTTAAAATGGCTTTGAAACTAAATATACATTTTTTTTCCTGGCACTTTCCTTTTCCCTTGTTGTTCTGAGAACTGCTATTTTCTCTGAATCACAGAATCCATAAGGTATAAGTAAAAATGAAAAGTGGTTGGTGAACACATTTTCTGCTATGCAGATAAAGCTAGCCTGTTGTGTCAGGGAAAGTGATCAGATGCACATGGAGATAGAGGCAAGAGACACAGAGGAACACAGTGCCCACACCCAGAAGCACTGTCTTGAAGTCCTCAGATACCATAAGGACCTCATAAAGTCACTGTTTAGTATGAATGAGGTTCAAAGCAGATACTTAAGTAATGCAAAGCACTGCTTAAAAGATAAGCTTGTAACAAATGTGATTCTCTATTATGATTATTTAGCAAACACATTTAAAATGTAAAATTCTATAATAGTTTTGTTTAGGAAGTATTAATATTATTTTCTGTATTATTGATGTATAGATTATAGAATCTTTATTTATGAGATGCTCAACTACCCCCAAACACTGCAGATTGTGGCTTTACAAATACCATGTTTATATCCACAGATAAGCTTCCAATAGAACCAGAGGCAAGACAGATGCTGGAGACACTGCTAGAACAGAGGTGGGCAAGCGGGCTACTCTGTCCTTTTCTTTCTCCACCCTTCAGTGCTCCTCTACCTATTGGTGAAACCTACCTAGATGTGCTGGCCTAGGTCAGAATGCCTAGCAAGGACAGCCTGAGCAATGAATCTGGAGACAAATATACTACTTCTAACCTGTCTTCATCAAGCTCTTTACTTTACTTGACCTCTGATCCCTCCACCTTAAATTACATCTCCCCCAACCCCCCTGGAATTTTGTATTTCTCTGTTATTAAGTATTCTTCCTTAGTATTTATCATTATTAACCATGATTTTATTTTAATATACATATTCCCTAATTTTTACAATAGAATGTGAGCTTCTGAGGTCATGGACTATTGCCTCTTTTATTCACTGTTGATTTCTTAGTACCTGGGGATATTTGTGTCACATAGTAATTGATCATTGAATATTTGTGAGTGAGCAGGTAAAATAAATATGAAAATGGCTTTGTGCTGAAATGTGTACCTTGAACTGCAGAAGTTTCCTCTAAGAGATGTTTAGACCCTCATGCAGAATAAGTTAATTTATAATTTAGATACAATTTAAAAATGTTATATGAAACTATGTTTCTGTCCCCCAAGTTCCAAGGAACCAGATGTACACAGGGAAACTTAGCATTCCAGGAAGCACTGATAGCAAAGGGAAACAGCTATTGATGATAATTAAAGTAGAACATAACAAAAACAAACAAACAAACAAAAACTCGATCCACTAGGGTAAGGACAAACAGGTCTTCAACATCTCTTAATGCATGGCTTAATTTCTGCTGTCTACAAAACTAATGATCATGTTGAAGATTGAAACCTCAAAAAGATGCGCATATTTTATTATATATTTAATAGAGACATAAAAGAGCAATCAATGCATCTATTAAAGCTTTCCCACAGAGTTGTAAAACCAAATGATATCTCCAGGCTTAAGCATTTAGAAGTTATTTCTAAAAAAATTATTTAACTAGAAATATCCCTGATGCTAGAAAATAAACTTATTGTCTGTATGTATTTAATATATAATATAATGCATGTATAAAATATGATATGGTACTTAAAATTGTATGATTTCAGTCAGATAACATAATTTCAAATTAGGAAACAAGTTATTTGACTTTAGGCAAGTTATTAAACTGCTTTGAAATTGAGGCTTTTCATTTACAGGCTTGTTGCAAGGATTAAATGAAATACCATTGATCTTTTTAATTGCCCAGTGTACTACCTAGCACACAGGGAATGCCATTTTAAGTCTTTGAAATGCAATTAAATATATCCAAGTACAGGTGAGTGAGTATGTAAATTAGAAGACTGTATTTGATTAGATATTATTTTTATAATCAAAAGTATTTTGAGCGAGATTATTCAAAATATAACCTATAATATGCCTTCAAAATCTATTTTAGTAACTGCTAAAACAAAAGTGGAATAATTCTAGTATATGTCCTATTCTAGGTATATTATTAAACATTTTTTGAAGATTAGAATATTTCTGCAAATTTAAATTTCAAGTTGAATTATTATTATTTGGGCTATAGATGGTGTCATAAGAAAATTTTCACTTTTTATTGTTTATTTAATTCTCATAGATTACCAATATAGCAAGAGACATCTTTAAAATTTTAAATATTTTTTGGTATAGATATGATTCAAAAAAGAAAATCCTTTTTTATATCTCATGATGACCATTTCAAACTAATTGCCTGGAACAAAATCAAGCAGATGATAATATGTTACTCTTTTAAAGGTATGCTTTAAGACTATACTTTCAGGGATCATTTCTATAGTATGTTAAAGGTATGCAGTTTGGGATTTCAGCAATTCACCAGCCCATTTTTTTTCCCCCAAATGCAAGCTTAAAGAAAATCAAAATGCAGTTTTGAATTAAGACATTAAATTTTTTTTAACAAAAAGTTAACTACATTTTCCATAGTATATGATTTTATTGCTTCAGATTTCATAATATTATTATATGAAATGCATTATAATTGACAATACCTAGTCATTTATAGAAATATTATGGAAGTCACCAAGTGATGGTGATGTTTCTTTTCCCTTTCTTTCTTTTTTTGATTTGCTTTGCTTTTTGATACTGGGGATTGAACCCAGTATACATTGTATTTGGGTCCTTTGTATTTTGAGTTGATGGGATGAAGAGCATGTACCTAAGACTAGTCTGAATCTGATACTATCTATCATTTACTCAAAGTGTATGAATATACTGATCAAGAGATAGAAACAATGTGGATGAGATGAGTCGGAGTGATATTTTTCTGAGTGTAAATCTAAATACAGCATGAAAAAATAATTTCTATGGAATATAGGATTAGATGCTAAGAAGAAAATATGAGGAAGCTGAAAAATATTAATATAGCCACCTAGAAACCCTTTAAATTTTTTTCATAAGGTGATATTCATTAATTTTTATTTGATAAAATTTTCCTGAGCCTCTTCTTATAATTCTCCATTGTAGAAAACTTGAAAGAAAAAGTTTCTCTTGATTTGTTGATTTTTCTTTTATTCATATGCAATAGTAGAGATAGTAAATATACTATCCTTCCCCCAGCCTATGTGCAATGATCTAGCCAGCCTGTCTAGTGCTGAGGTTCCCAGTTATGAATTCTGACTACAAGGGAAAGGCAAGCCATTACGGAAACCCATATCCCAGTTTTCTTTGGTTTGATTGATTTCCACAACTTGTCAATAGATTTCAGGCTGCCACTTAACCAGGGCCCCATTATTTATCCTGGTTCAAAATGCTGAAAGGTTTGATATTGGAAGAGATTACAGCTAGGCAGATCACCTAGTTAAATAACAAGAAGAACTTGTTATTTAACTTGGCTTTGATGAATGGATAGAAGCCACAGAGGGAATGCTTTCTAGTCAAAGAACAGTATCAATGTTTAAAACAAAACAATATTTAAAGCAAAAAGCCATCACCTGGAGAGTGTATGCAGGGAGTCCCAGAATGCCTTGCTTGACTGAAGAGAAGGGCTTGGATAGAAAACTGAGCTAATGCAGGAAAGTGAATGCTAGATGACAGTCTCCCATGTTTGAATCCCCAACTCTTAGAATAAACACCCAGTCATTTGTTCTCAGTGAGATACTGTTCTCTGCTAGAAATTGAGAGCTACTCATTGAGAGTGACACATCAAGAGACCAGGAAATTTCAGGGGAATGCCATTTATTAGTTTTAAAAACATCAACTTAGTCATCACACATTTTTTGCTGTCCTTCAACAGTGACTATTCTTATGGAGCAGCCAGATCACCCACCTATATGATTTCCTTTGCTTGGAACATTTTAAAGCAAGATTGTTTTATTCTTCTCTAGGAAGCTAACTAGTAACTATGTGAGGAAAACAAAACTAAGACAGCTTTCTTGTTCATCCCATCTCATTTTAAGGACATGGGCCTTGCTTCTGGATTTCTCCTTCTTAATTCGGATAACCAATCTGGCCTCTTTTACTTAGCATAATACTCTCAAAATGTGAAAATTATGTCACAGCTCCACTCATAGTGAAATGAATATGCAAACTCTGGGCTTAGTCTTTGAGCTAATCATAATTCTGGGCAATATGGTACAAAGGTGACTATGACTTAAACAATACATAATTCGTTGCAAAGATATGATAGTTATCCTAGATTAAAAACAACAAAAACGGTTAAGGAGAATGAAGTATGTGAAAAAGAAGAGACTAATAGAGACAAAAACATACCAGGATGTGCCAGTACTCCATGCCCCATGTATGGGAGCCATAGATAGCCATCTATGCTGGGTACACAGATGGTGCCACTGACCAGGGAGTCCAGCTGCTGCTGCTGCTGCTAAACCCTCTGCCTTGAGTTTCATTTCCTTTTCCCTTGTTCTTTACCTTTTTCATTGCAGATTCAAAGTTCTGCAAGACAACCTATGCTTTACACACATTGTGACCCATAAAACCTCATTTTCTCATCTCAATATTATAGTGAGAAACTGGGTTTTGCCTCTCACCAAGATTTAGAACATGTAGCATCTCTTTAAACTATAAAGGTCCAAATGCAAGGCAGACATTAAACGAACAATGGCAAATGTTCTCTGTTCCCTTGTTGTACCTTTGACTATCTGACATGAACGTACTTTTTCTTCCATACCCATACTTGTAAAAATAAAATGCTCAAGAACTTTTTTGGGGGATTTTTTTCATATTATGCCATATTCTACTGATAATCTCAATTATGTTTAGTTATAAAACACTTTTTAACAAGTCGAATAGAAACTTCTTTATTATTTTAAAATTAATTTTATTGTGTATACAATTTTATTTTAAGTATACAAATTAACCTTTCAGTAATCTCAATAGGTTGCCTATCCCCCACCACTCATGGCATGAAAAATTTTACTGTAATTTAGCAAAAATGATGAATCTAATTCATTATTATTAACTATAGTTCTCTCATTATACATTAAACTTTTTGATTGCATACCCGCCTTTTTGCTATTTTGTATTCGTTGACTAATATCTTACCATTTTTCAAACTCTTACTCTGGTAACTCCTATTTTGTTCTTTATATTTAACTTTTATATTTGTTAGATTTCATATGTGAGATCATGTGATATTTTCTGTGTCTGGCCTCTTTTCCTTAGCATAATATTCTCAAGCTTCTTCCATGTTGTGGCAAATGACAAGATTTCCTCCCTTTTAAAGTCTGAATACTTCTTATCCATTTATCTGTTGATGGGCACCAATGTTGTTTCTATATCTTGTCTATGATGACTTATGCTGCAGTGTCTTTTCTTTTTTTAATTTTTTTTTAAATTTTTTATTGTTGGCTGTTCAAAACATTACATAGTTCTTGATATATCATATTTCACACTTTGATTCAAGTGGGTTATGAGCTCCCATTTTTACCCCATATACAGATTGCAGAATCACATCAGTTACACATCCATTGATTTACATATTGCCATACTAGTGTCTGTTGTGCTCTGCTGCCTTTCCTATCCTCTACTATCCCCCCTCCCCTCCCCTCCCCTCCCCTCTTCTCTCTCTGCCCCCTCTACTGACATTCATTTGTCCCCCTTGTATTATTTTTCCCTTTCCCCTCACTTCCTCTTGTATGTACTTTTGTATAACTCTGAGGGTCTCCTTCCATTTCCATGCAATTTCCCTTCTCTCTCCCTTTCCCTCCCACCTCTCATCCCTGTTTAATGTTAATCTTCTTCTCATGCTCTTCGACCCTACTCTGTTCTTAGTTACTCTCCTTATATCAAAGAAGACATTTGGCATTTGTTTTTTAGGGATTGGCTAGCTTCACTTAGCATAATCTGCTCTAATGCCATCCATTTCCCTGTAAATTCTATGATTTTGTCATTTTTTAATGCAGAGTAATACTCCATTGTTTATAAATGCCACATTTTTTTTATCCATTCGTCTATTGAAGGGCATCTAGGTTGGTTCCACAGTCTTGCTATTGTGAATTGTGCTGCTATGAACATCGATGTAGCAGTGTCCCTGTAGCATGCTATTTTAGGTCTTTAGGGAATAGACCGAGAAGGGGAATAGCTGGGTCAAATGGTGGCTCCATTCCCAGCTTTCCAAGAAATCTCCATACTGCTTTCCAAATTGGCTGCACCAATTTGCAGTCCCACCAGCAATGTACAAGTGTACCCTTTTCCCCACATCCTCGCCAGCACTTGTTGTTGTTTGACTTCATAATGGTTGCCAATCTAACTGGAGTGAGATGGTATCTTAGGGTGGTTTTGATTTCAACTACCTTATATTTGATAAAGGGGCTAAAAGCATGCAATGGAGGAAGGATAGCATCTTCAACAAATGGTGCTGGGAAAACTGGAAATCCATATGCAACAAAATGAAACTGAATCCCTTTCTCTCGCCATGCACAAAAGTTAATTCAAAATGGATCAAGGAGCTTGATATCAAATCAGAGACACACCGTCTGATAGAAGAAAAAGTTGGCTACGATCTACATACTGTGGGGTCGGGCTCCAAATTCCTCAATAGGACACCCATAGCACAAAAGTTAATAACTAGAATCAACAAATGGGACTTACTCAAACTAAAAAGTTTTTTCTCAGCAAAAGAAACAATAAGAGAGGTAAATAGAGAGCCTACATCCTGGGAACAAATCTTTACTCCTCACACTTCAGATAGAGCCCTAATATCCAGAGTATACAAAGAACTCAAAAAATTAGACAATAAGAGAACAAACAACCCAATCAACAAATGGGCCAAGGACCTGAACAGACACTTCTCAGAGGAGGACATACAATCAATCAACAAGTACATGAAAAAATGCTCACCATCTCTCGCAGTCAGAGAAATGCAAATCAAAACCACCCTAAGATACCATCTTTTTTAAATTTTTTAAAATTTATATATGGCAGTGGAATGCATTACAATTCTTATTACACATATAGAGCACAATTTTTCATATCTCTGTTTGTATACAAAGTATATTCATACCAATTCGTGTCTTCAGACATGTACTTTGGATAATAATTAATTTCTTTTAGAAACTTGCATATTATTTTCTATTTGGCTACACTCATGTATATTCCCACCAGGAGTATACAAAGATTTCCTTTTCTTCACGCCTTTGTCAACACTTACCTCTTGCCTTTTTGATAATAGCTTTGCTAATGGGTATGAGGTGTTTTTTTTTTTATAGGATGTTTTTAAGTGGTGCTAGGATTGAACCCAGGGCCTTGAGTTGGATGAGTTTTTTATAGATATTGGGTATTAAACCCTTACCCAATATAAGGTTAACAAATATGTTTTCTTTAGTGTTGGCAACTGTTTCTTTTTCTTTTCTTTCTTTCTTTATTTTTTTTACTATTGCCATTACTGTGCAGTAGCTTTTAAGACAGGCATTTATTGATCTTTGCTTCTGTGGCCTGAGTTTTTGATGTGATATCCCAAAATTACTAAGTCAAAGTCTTTGCCCTGTATATTCCATCAAAACTTCTATGGTTTCAAGTCTTTTATTTAGGACTTCTCTCTACTTTGAGTTAATTTTTTATCTGATTTTTGTGTATATATAAGATCATCTTTTTTTACATGTGGAAATTTAGTTTTCTCAGCACAATATAATGAATATGGTATCTTCTTCCATATTGTTTTTTTGGTGTCCTTGTAAAAATTAGTTCATGGGCTGGAGTTGTGGCTCAGTGGTAGAGCACTTGCCTCGCACGTGCGAGACCCTGGGTCCAATCCTCAGCACCACATAAAAAAATAAGTGAGTGAAATAAAGGTATGGTGTCCAACTACAATTATAAAATAAGTATTAAACATTAGTAGTTCATATATGTTTGGTTTAACTTCTGAGCTCTTTATTTTGTTTCACTGGTTGGTGTTGTTTTATGCCTCTAGCATACTATTTTGATTATTATGACTTTGTAATATAATTTTAAATCAGGAAGTATGCTGCTTCAAAACTTGTTTCCCTCTTCAGTTAAATTGCTTTGGTTATTTGGCGTGTTGTGGTTCTTTATGGATTTCAGAATTTTTCTGTTTCTGTTAAAAATGCCATTGGGATTTTCATAGTGATTGCATTGAAAATACACGCACACACACACACACACACACACACACACACACACAGACACACATCATTAACAATGTGAACATTTTCACAATATTAATTCTAATCTGTGAACACAAGGTATTTCTCCATTTATTTATGTCTTGCTCAGTTTCTTTCACCATTGCTTTCCAGTTTTCCGTGTATAGGTCTCTTATCTCCTTGGTTAAATTTATTCATAAATATTTTAATTTTTTGGCTATATCAGAAACAGGACTATTTTCTTGATTTCCATATATATTATTTATATGTATAAATGCCATGAATTTTCGTATGCTGATTTTATATCTGCAATGCAGGTAAATTATTTTATTCTGATAGTTTTGTGGTGAAGTCTCTGCAGCTTTATACATATGTCACTTGCAATAGAAGTGATTTTATTTCTTCCTTTCTGGTTTGGATAGGTTCTGTTTCTTTTTCTTGTACTTCCAGTAGTT
Source organism: Marmota flaviventris (assembly GCF_047511675.1). NCBI lineage: Eukaryota > Metazoa > Chordata > Mammalia > Rodentia > Sciuridae > Marmota > Marmota flaviventris. Next base: position 55,571,377 of record NC_092499.1, on the reverse strand, counting down.
TCTCCCCATTGTTTATAATATATGCTTTCTACTTTTGAGTCCAGATTTCCATATAGCATCAAACCAACAATTTACATTATTACTACATCTGGAAATGAGGACATCTAATGAAATCATTTTAAAATGTGAATCCCAAATCACCTCAATCTAAAGTTACATCCTATAACCCTTTGGGATCTATTTTCATATATATCTGCAGACTTTATTGATATAAATTAGTAAATCCTGAAATTCTTTCAAGTGTTGATTTGCAATACACAGTATGGGGACTTGCTGGAATATAATTCCATATATATATATATATATATATATATATATATATATATGAACATATTTGTTATCTATAGAATAAAGTAGGTCATGAGGAAATTTAACTTACTCAGGAAAAAAAAAACAGTTGGTGTTGTTATACCTCATAGATATAGGAATATTATTAGTCTGACCAGAAGAATTGAGTCAGTGGCCATTGGGAGTTATTCTTGGGCTCTTAAATTTTTCATATATATATCTATTGAGATATTATTGGTCTCACTGCTCCCTGGTAAATACCCCATATTTCACATCAGAAATATGGAGAGGTAATACATTCAACTGATGTTATAATTTCACAATCTGCAGAATCAAACTTTCTTACTTTTGATTATTTTGTCAGAAAACAGAAGAAATCCTGTTATAATCTTAGAAAGTCACTAGCTCCAATGGTTAGAAGGAATCCTTCTATTCCACATTCATGAAATTCATGTCTTTCCTACAATGCATACTTCCTGTCTCAGCTATCACACAGACCCCCCCCACCAAAAACCATTTCCCTTAATTCATTTGCAGGTGAACACAGTTGATTATTTAATTAGTTAGTTCCCTTCTGCTACTGGATTCAAACCCTTGTGTGCCAATAGGGTGTTTTGCCTTCTTACATCACTTGGGTCAGTTTACCAAGTTATAGTCCCAATATTTCTCTGAGTAAAACCCTCAACCCAGGTGTGATATTTGGTTACAATCCCCAGATACTGATCTGCTTAATTCATGAAGAAATACTTTATCGTATATGCATTTTGCTTATTTCCTAAGTTGGCAAGAAAGAGGATTACATTTTGAAAAGGCTCAAAGGACAATAAAAAGTAGGCAACAAAAGCAATGCATGGATGGAGGCCACCTCTCTATACACAGTGGCTACCTGTAATGAGCTTTCTGTAATGTATAGCTCTACATTCCTGTTGCTCCCAGACTCACACTCCCTTTCCTTCCCTCCTTGTGACATTTCTTCACGAATCAGGTTTCTAGGTGGTGGTATCTACTTGGCTAACCCTGGGTCATTTACCCTTACATTGGCTTGGAGCATATAGAGAGGAAAACTTCTCTTTTAGCCTCTCACATTATGCAGAAGCCCTAACTCCTCCACAGACTCTCTTTCACAGCAACTCCAACAAAGGCAAACGTCCACAGAAACCCAGTAAAGCATCTTCCCTAGTTTTCATTGTATTCCTGATGGATGGCTGACAAATGACCCTTTCCCAATTTGGTAACTTTCAAAATTGACTATCTTAAGAATTCTTTCTATTAATAAGAATTCTTCTCTTATTGTGGGGAATAAATGTTGATGATATGAACTTTTTAGGAGATACGGAGAACTTGTTGGTCTCTGAAAAGGATGATCATATAGTTATAGATTGAAGTAGATGCTGCAGCTCTGTTCCTGGATCTTCTCTGAAAAGACAAAACGAGAAGTAATAAGGGACATAAGTAAGTGGGTAGAAGCATTGCAGTAATAAAATTGGAGTGTCCTCACAGAGATTCAGTCCATAGGAGGTGGTGATGAATGGCATGTGAAATCTAAGCAAAGGAAGAGCTACAACATGCAAAGATTTTGAGAGGAGGGGCTTAGCACTAAGGATTAGAAGAATGGTGGTACCGTCAACGCTAGGGAAGTCAGGAAAAGAAAGGTATTGTAGCAGAGGGACAAGTAAAAAACAAGATTTTGTCTGTTTTCAATTTGATGGGCTGAGAGAAGGCACATGTGAGACACTGGCAGTGCAGAGTGCTGTGTGCAGTTCTTCATGTTTTCTGCTTGTTGTTTTGATTTGTTCTGATAGGTGATTTCAAGCTCTTCAAGGAACGCAAGATGAAATGGTGAATAGCACTGAGCATGGGAGAGCATGGGAGTTAGTGATCATAAGCTAGCAATGGCTTTGCTTACCAATTTGATGTATAATCTCTAAAGTATATTTCTGAGATTTTAAAACTACTTGCTGTATAGTGAATAGAAAAAAGAAAAACCAACACACAAAAGCATATGATTTATAAAACTCACAAACAACTCTAAATCTTTTTCAAAATTTTACCTTTTATTATTGAGATGAATACAATTCTATAAGTATAAAATTCATAGAATTGTTTTAATAAAAATTATTTTTAAAAATAACAAAATTTAAATAATTCTTTAGTTAATCAGATTTTTTAGAAAAGCAACTTGTAAGGAAACATGTTTTGGGTAAGTTTCAAGATAACTGAATTATGGTAATTGCTACATAATTATAATAGCAGGGCACTCTTACACAGATACACATATGTATCTGGAAAAGGATGATTATATACCTGGTGTGTACCTTGTAACTGATACCCATCAGGAAAGATGGATTAGAGGGTCCATGCATGTATGTGTGTGTGTAAAATAATTGGTTTCACCTTAAAGAGAACTTATTAAAATAATCTTTATAACCCTCTATGAAAATTCACAAATTTATTTTTAAAAGTTTCACTTTTCTTTAGATAATTTTCTTACAATAAGATAGCTAATGGAGCATGATAATTCATGGAAACAATAGCTCTAACAGAAACATTTTCCAGTATCAGTGCTTTTCCACTTACCTTCATTAGAAGCCTGATAAATATTTATTTAGGTAGTTTAATAATTGATTTTGTTATGATTGGACGAATAATTGTGATTTATAAAATAAAAGCCTTGGTGATTACTATTGTCCATCCAATGGTCCCAAGTTCTTCTGGTAAAACAGCTTTCTGGATTGATGCAGTATTAAACAATTCTGTCTTATTTTAGCTAGTCTTGTGTAGCCTTGTATTTTCAATCATGATCAAAATTTCTCCTTTTTCTGATGCTGTGACCAATAATTTGCAAGATCAATTTGTAAAAATTAGTTTTATTCTTTATTCATGTGTTTCATGCTAGTTGATATTTGATATTTTAAACAGACTAAAGATACTGACTGTAATTCTACTAATGTAATTTCAACAAATAACCTTCTAACAAGATATTTTATAAAAATTCTTTTTAATTAAATATACTAGAGGAGAAGTTGTTTTTAGATCTTCAGCTACAAATCATATCTTAAGATTCAGGTCAAATTTTGAACAATTATGTTTGGCCCTGTTTTATATAAGAGAGTGAGTTTCAAAGTAAGAAATACATATAGTGGAGAAATTCAGTTTCAGTGACACTAAATCACAAATATACTCTTTCAACCTTTAAACTATTAATTAGTATCATTTTCATTTTTTTTCTATTTATTTGCTAAAAATGAGAGGTATCAACGAAGAGGATAGATTGAATGAATTTTTTACCCAAGAGTGAATAATAGCCAAGTGCAGTGATACACACCTATAATCCCAGCAACTCAGGTGGCTGAGGCAGAAGGATCTCGAGTTCAAGCCTAGCCTTGGCAACATGGTAAGGTGTTATCTTAAACAAAACAAAAGAAAACAAAAACAATAACAAAAGACTAAATAATACTTTAGCACATACCATATTCTAGTTTCTTACAAGGTAATTAAAGCAAGGTTTAAAGGCAAAATCTTTACCCTTATGGAGTTTACCTTCTATTAGAGACATTTCTGATAGACATGCCTGATAGATGCTTTGATAATAGAATACAAAATGATAAAGTAAAGTAATATGGGAGACAGAAATATGTGTGATGCTTGTAGAATATCACACAGTCAAGTGGAACCACTTAGAGAAAGTGGCAAAACCCACAGTTACCCGCAGACATAGTATTTCCCAAAGAGGCTTCCAAAAGTGGCAAAATTTGAACCTAAAGAAATCAACACAGAGATGAATTAGCAAAAAGATAAAATAGTCAGCACTTGAAATTACACCTCATAAAAGAGAAAACATATAAGACCTATAAATGTATGAAAATATGTTCAAATTCGATAATAGAGAAATGTAAATTAATACATGAGAATTTTTAACCTACAAGATACTGAAAAAAATCTAATAATGCTAAATCTTATGATGTACAAATAAAACAGGGCAATTTATCCACTGCTGGTATAGATTAGTTCAGCTAAAACTGCTTATGGAAACAACTTATCACTTTTTGGCAGAGGTGAGTAATGAACCTTACAGAGATTGACACATATGTTCTGAAAGACACAGAAAAATGACCCTACTGGTGTTACATATAATAGCAAAAATAAAAATAAAAATAATTTAAATTTTATTGACAAGTGTGAAGTAATTTGTGGATTATTTATGGACTAGAATACTATGTAGCATTAAAGTCTATGAACTACATCTATTGGTACCACTCAGCATAGAAAGCAGAGAAAATTTTTATACAGCACATACAAAAAAATTCAATTCTCATGAATTCTGATATTTGCAAAATTACACAGTGAATTTATTATGGTTACATTGCTGGTAAAGATAAAAGCAAGGAAGTAACAAACTCAAAATTCAAGACAGAGTTTACTCCCAGGGAGAGAGATGGGATTAGGGAGAAAATACACAGGACTTCAAGGACACTGTTAATGCTCTACATTTTTATCTCTGTCATGGATGCATAGAGGTGTTCTTTTATTTTTTATTATATGCATTATATACTTTTTATACATATTCTTTTATCTTCTAAGCAATTTGTGATACACATAATTTTAAAGAAAAAGAATGGAAGTCAGTTAGTGGAAGAATGTACATCCAGCTCTTTCAAATAGTTTTGTAGTAAAAGAGGAAAAGGTGTAGATGGTAGATAGAAGGGTCTTTATGGCACAAAGAGGATTTTGTGTGCTTGTTTTTATCTGGGCTTTTATTTTGGTGAACAGTTTGGATAGTCTGTCTGACTTTATTTGTGAATCAGTGGAAGTGATCCAGTCACAAGCACAATTTAAGCAGCATAGAGGGCTGCGGCCAGCAACTGCAGCAAAGTCCTGGAGGGGAGGGGAGAGAGGGTTTTCCAGTCCCTCCTCTCATTAACAGGCTCCTAGTACTCCAGCCATTCTCAGCTTTGGCCTTTGTACAAATTGCTTTGTCGTTCACAACACCATGACTACACTCTGTTTACTCTCTGCAATTCTGCTTCACTATCCACCTGCAAAGGTTTTTTCATCCTTCAAGAATTCAACTCAAATGTCATCTCATTAATCAACCTTTCATTACCAATCGAGATAAAATTAGCCCTTCACTGAGGTCGCACAGTATATGGGCATATGTTTGTTGAAATCACACTGTTGTTGTACATTCTAGCTCTTGTGAATGTCCTGGGGACCTGACAGCTGCCAGACTCGTTCCTGTTTATTTCTAGTACCTAGTACTAAGCCTGACATATCATAATTCATCATTGTTTAAATTAGTGTATGAAAAACAAAGAACTTTCACTTAAAAACATTTGTTACAGTTTAGATGTGGTGTCCCCCAAAAGCTCATGTGTTGAGACAACCCAAGAAAGTTTAGAGGAGAAATGCTTGGGTTATAGCTTTAACCTAATCAGTGAACTTATCCTTGATGGAATTAACTCTGTGGTGACTGGAAGCAAACCATGTGGCTGGAAGAAGTGGTTCATTTGGGGTGTGGCTATGGGGTATATATTTTGTACCTGGAGAGTGCAGTGTCTCTCTCTTTCCACTTTCTGATCATCATATGAGCTGCTTCCCCCCTGCCATAGTCTTCCATCATGATGATCAACCTCACCTGGGGAATGGAGCTAGCTGTATATGGACTGAGACCTTCAAAACTGAGCCTTTAAATAAACTTTTCTTCCTGTACAGTTGTTCTCATTGGGTCTTTAAGTCACAGCAATGAAAAGCTGACTAAAACAATACTGGTTAAGAAGGGTCATATGAAATGTTTTTATTAGTTCCTCCAACTCCTTAAATCCCCAAAATATGAATGTGTCATCATCAGAAATAAGATGAAATAAAGACATTATGATCTATTTTTACTTCACAATAAAACTCATAATAATCTACGAAGAAAGAAAAATTGAGAGAACAGAGCCTTGTATATTCAATGAGAAAAGTCTTACAGAAAAAGAACATTTATGACAATTGTAAAATCTGATCCAAAATTAAATATATACCTTCTTTTACCTAAAAGACATTTCCTCAAATGTAAGGGCTTGTGATTGAAGTTATTTTGATTAGAGCTTTGTTTCAAAAGCTATGGGTGAGCCAAGGATTAGAAGACAGGTTCTCCATGAAGACCTAGTCAAGAATATAGGTCAATAGAGAAGGCAGAACTGAAGGAGAAGCAGCATTAAACTGACTTTTTAGCCAGGAGAATCAGATTACTAGGTATTCCAAGTTCTAAGGAAACAACTAGTTTTGTCAGACTGTTACCAGCTAGAAACGTAATAGGACAGAAAGCTTTTTCAGTTTACCCTTCTTGCCTTTTTTGATCTTATTCCTCAACAATATGAATCTCAAAAGAACCCACTCTATGACTCCCGGACAATGTTACAATGAAAGAATTAGAACGGAATTAAAAATGTGACAGGAAATTAAAGAAATTTGAAAGTTTTAAAAATAAATAGTTTTAAATCTGACAACAAAATAAGAAAAAGTAATTTGGCAAAGCTCAGGAAACTAACAATAGTAAAAATGAAAGCAATAAACCCTACAAACATTAAAAAAAATTAGAACCACATTAGAAATTGTTGAGAGCCACAGTTTAGTTGGAATGACACCTGGCATTTTGCCAGAGGGAATGGTTGAAAGGTGACCCTGCTCTGGGATTAGGGCGGCTCTGGGATTAGAGTGGATCCTAGGGGGCGGGGGAATAGGGAGGCTCCAGGATTAAGGCGGGTCCTGCTGGGATTAGGGCAGATCCTGCTGCCTTGGGCACCGCTACTTTGGAGTTCCCATTGAATTCTCAAGGGATTCCGGGAGAATTGGTGCACCGAGTTGGAGGGAGTGTGTTCCTGGAAGTGTGGGGAGAGTGCCAGAGAGAGTTCAGGAATAAAGAGTTGCTGTTTGAACCTACAAGGCTTTGTGGTGGCTTGGTTATTTTGTGCCCAGACAGACTGCGGCAAGAAATGAAATTTATAGTGTGAATATGACCAGAAACACAGTTAACAATGGGACAGTCAAACTGAACAGAATGGAAGTAACAAAGACAACACATTATATATGCCATAAATATGTTAAATGATAGGATCTAGTGTGCATGCACACATTGTCTTTATCTCATGACAGTGGGATGCTGGTAATATCAGTGGTAAAATGTGGGGAAGAACAATGACTACCAGGGTGCATGCTTGCAATGCTTGCAGAAGTTTGCATTACCAATTGGTTGTACTAAGATGAAGATAAATAGTAACTTGTATATGTATGCTGTATGCATAAGGAATGCATCCTTGACCACTTTTTTGGTCTTTTACAGATGATTTCTAATTTAGTTAACATAATTTTGTGAATGATGGGTGTGCTGGGATTAATAATGATGGTCTCCCATCATTACATGTGCCACATACAGAGAAAGGCACGGCTATCAGAATAAACCAAATTGTACTTAAATTCTAGTCCACAAAGAATAGCTAGGGGTCACAAGACATCTTCCTACTTAATCATGGTGAAGGGCATAATGAGAAAAATGATTTTGATCAAATGAATGGTGGACACTAAATATAATTACAGATTATGTATTATACTAAATACATAACAGATTATGTCTCCATTAGTTAGAGATAGGTATAGTACATATTACACAATGTCATATTAACTTAAGACACTTTAGGAATCACTCTTTCAAAAATATAAGAAAAATATAAGGAAAATTAAAGGTAATAACTGAAGAGTACATGGAAAAATTCACACAAGATCTTTTTTTTTTTTTGCTGTTCTTGAGAGCATCAGTAATTCTGTCACTTTTCTATGGTTGTCTTGTTTCCTTTTGTTCTAGTAATTTTGTCCTTGTGCCTTCACTCAGTAGGAAATTCTCCAAGATGAAGAGAATGTATGATGATTTAATCCTTATTAATTCAAGAATTCTTCTCTAGCATTCTTGTTAATTTGTGTTAGTATTTGACTAAGGAAAACTTATTTATGTATTTATAGAAAGCAAATATGAAGTAGTAAACTGTTTCAGTTCAACACCTATACAAGATATTCTTCTCTTCCATAAATAGAAATGTGCTGCACAGAGTGCCTTTTATTTTTTTAAACATTCTAATCATAAAAATGGTTTTGTTAAATGGAGACATAATCTGTTATGTTAGTCGTTTTAGATTGCCATAGAACAATCCCACAGGCAGGGCAGTTTAACCAACAGACACTGTCTCAGAGTTCTGGAGGCTAGGAGTCAAAGGTCAAAGTGCAAGCAGATTCATTTTCTAGTGAACCTTCTCTTCCTGCCCAGCAGACTGCTGCCTTCTTGCCCTGTGCTCACATGGCCTTTTCTCTGCGCACATATGGTGAGAGCACTCTGGTCTTTTTTCATGTGAAATTAGGGTCCTAACCCTCAGACATCATTTAAACTTGTTAGCTCCTTCAAGACCCTATCTCTAAATATTGGCCCATTTAATGTATTTCGATATGTAAATTTGGGGGAAAACACAGCTCCATCCCTAGTATCTATCTTGCATGTCTCTACCTATTTCTACCTCCTGGAGTAATAGAAAATGTCTGGCCAGCACACAGAGGAGTTGCATTACCTTTACGGGAAAATCAGTAAACTAATTATGACATAAACAAAGAGCAGTTCCTTAGTCAACAAGGCCCATGAGGTTGTCCAATCTGTATTCACATCCACTTAAAAAGCACCAATGAAATGTGACTTATGTCATCTTTTTGTATCTAGAAGGAAATATAACAATAATTCATTTAAATAGAATTCTTGCATCTTTTGAAAACCTGTAGTTTAAATGTTGGCCACCATATTGCCTAATATCCCTACTACTTAATTCTATAAAATAAATTTATATTTCAGTTTAATCTTGAAGAAAAGTCCAAAGATAATTTATGATTTCCTTTTTAAGAAACAAAAACAAGTCGTATAATCATATTCCCCTTCTTTGTAGTTGACTGATTTACAGAAATTTGTATTTGTAAGAAATGGCAATTAGCTCATATTTGAGACTTACTAGTTATCTATTTCTTCTGATAATGTAGATGGTCTTTCTCTCCATTAAGATCTAGCAGAAGCAAGATATATTTTCAAGCTAGTTAACTATAAAGAATTAAGGTTGGTTACCAAGCTGTGCGTAGCATTGAGGGTCAAACCAGTGAGAGACTGTGCTCTCTCTAACTGGCACAAAGCAGAGTCTTTACCACCTATGCTTGCTACCTAATCTGATTCTCATTCCAAATGTGATTCCATTGCCCTCTGATTCCCACACCCAATCAGAAAAAAGGAAGAGGGAATGCTGTGATGCATTGATGTACTGTATACTCACCAGCCTACAGAAAGCTGAGAGCAGGATGGAAGATAGTTGTAAAACGAACTATAGGAAATTGACACTATCCAGCAGAATCTGTTATTTTTATTATTAATTATATTATGTTTAACTCACCCATAATCTCAAATATCTTCAGAAAAGTTCTTCTAAATATAAAAAAATAAATAAATACCATTTTATATTTGAATCACATGTAGTTCACTTTATTAAAGTGAAGTATTTATTACAGGTATAATGACAATGATTCTAATAATTCAAAGAAACCTTTATAATACTTTATTGTTAATTACCTTGCTGAAATTCTCATTATAATTCTTTTTTTGTACAGTGCTTTGAATTTTAAAAAAGTGTTTTACAATATTATAACTAAGAATAACCAAATAGAATGCCAGTTTTCCAGATAATACTCAATTACTTCAATGGGAAAAAAAAGACCTAATTGAATTTCATAGCACATATTCAAGGTTGATATAAACCAAATGGTACATTGCGTAAAACTTGTTTTTTAGACAATGTTTGTGAGAAAAATGAAGCATGCATTTCAGAATAAAAAATGAGTATTATGAGAAATAAAATGTATGATTAACTATAATTTTATATAGCAGCATTATTTCTATGAAAATTATTTTCAGATATTTTGCAGTATCTTTGATCATAACCAAGTGGAATATATGCAGCATATATAATTAAATGACTAAAATGTTCCCTTTCTGGACATAATACTATCTTTTTTTTTTTTTCAAAAAAGACACTGTTAATGGAGAACATTTTCCTTACCCTATCTTATAGTTTCATGAAGAGGTAGATAAAAATCAGAATATCATACGTCAATGAGAAAGTTATTTCTTCTTTTACCATGTGAGAAAAATTATTTCATTTACAAGGAATTTTTTTCCTATTTTAGGAAAATTTTCATTATTTCTTAATGGAAATAATTTTAATAATTTTATAGCAAAGCCCTTTTAGAATAAATAGGTATATGAATATTGAAAATACAATCCAAATTATCAGTGCTATTTATTTAAGCAAATTACTTCATTAAAAACATAAAATTTTACAACTTTCTTCCAATAAACACATTTGCACATATTTATATCAGTCTCATGAATGTATAAAATTTATTTTAAAAATGAAGAATGATTTGTGTTGGTTAGATGCCATTCCTTTAAAAAAAAATCACTAAAGTATTTTCTTATGAGCCTTTATTGTTCAATTTAAGATATTTCTAAATTATGGCTTATAAAAGTTCTTCCTATTACAGAATCATTTGAGGAGAGTTTATGCAAGTTAAACTCTTGCTTTATTATTTTAATGTGGCCTATTATGATTAAAGGTTATATAATTTTCACTACCATCTATAAAAAGTTTCATATAATAAGATACTGTTTTGGTGGGGAGGGGTACCAGAATTGAACTCAGAGGCACTTAACACTAAGCCACATCCCCAGTCCTATTTTGTATTTTATTTAGAGACAGGGTCTCTCTGATTTGCTTAGCACCTCATTTTTGCTCACAGTGACTTTGAACTTGTTATCCTTCTGCCTCAGCCTCCTGAGCTGCTGGGATTACACCTTCTGCCATCACACCCAGCTTAATGAGATACTTATTTGGTTAAAATAGTTTTAAAAATTTGGTTTTAATGGGACTGTGATTCAAAATATTTTGCAAATAATATTGAAAACAGTGTTATCTGTGTGTTATGATATATTTGTTCTGAGCCATATTCTAGTGTCACACTCAATAAAATATTTTGAATTCATGCTATTTTCACTTCCATCCTGTAATACCCTTAAGATTAAGGACCTCATGTCAAACACTTAGAGGCCATACTTTTCTTTGAGAGAAATTACTCTCTTATTATTATTGTAATAATTTTGTCTAAGTTATTTTTATCTGATGGGTCAGTTGAGTATTTTAAATTATATTTTCTCTATTATAATGCTTCTGAATGCTTAGAATCAGTTGGTTATCAATCTCTAGTACATATATATATATACTACTCCATCATACGGCTTGAATATTAAAGTCATTTTTTAGTTGTTTTTAAGATATGGGGGATTGAGCCCTAAGTCTTCAACATGTGGGGCAAGCCATCTATCTCTGTGTCTCCTTCCCTAAATTCATTCTTTTTTCAGAAAAAATATTTTAGATATCAATGGATCTTTATTTTATTCATTTATTTATATGTGGTACTGAGAATCAAACTCAGTGCCTCACACATGCTAGGCACTGTGCTCTACCACTGAGCCACAACCCTAGTTCCCTATATTTGCTCTATTGTTTTTCACACTGAATTTTGTTTTGGTATGTATTTGTGCTTTATATAATGTTTAAAATGAAATGTAAATAGGTAAAATGGGTGGTAATAGTTGATTGAAAGAATGATAATGATAGCTAACATACAAGTCAGATATATAGATATATTATCTATTTTTAATTTAAATATCTCAACATTGCTATAAATACCATTCTTTTTGGGGGACGATTTTATAGATAAGATAGAAATATAAAATTTACACAATTTATCAAAGCTACAGTAAGCGTAAAGCTAGAATTCAATTCCAGATAAGTCACCATCTGAGTACCTGTTTATAACCCCTAAAGTGAATACTGGATCAAAAACAAATCTTAGTTTGGAGAGTCAAGTAAGTTTATATTGCAAAACATCCATCATGAAAAAAAATGCTGTGATACACATCACCCAAAATACAGTATTTTAAAGCAATTATCATTTGTTCTCACAGATCTTGGTTTCTCTGAAGGATAAACTAGGCTGGGCTAATTTATGCTTCTCTAGATGGGTTGGGGTTAACCAATGTGGCTAGTCTAACTTGGAATGGTAAAATTCCACTTGTTTTTCATTCTCTTATGAAGATCAACATATTTGCCTGCATATATTCTCCTAACAAGGGGAAAAATTTCAAGAGAGCAACTGGAAATTCAGGGTTTCTTGTGGATCAAACCTATTATTTCATGATTTTTACTAAATAAAACAAGTCATAAATCCAAATCCAGAGTTAGGTGGTAAAGGTTATATCTACAGAGAAATTGAGGATTTGGGTCCAGTAAGGCACTCTAGCACAGAACTTTCAAGAGTTCATAGTGCAATAATGGGGAACACAGGTATATCTGGATAGGTATGTAGTGCATAGATTGTATGTTTATACCATTATCTATCTATGGACAGACATGTAGCCTGTTAAATACAGGAGATAATGACATTTTAAAATATAAGGTTGTTTTAGAAATAAATGTTGCTTTATGAATCAAGAACAAGTGAATTATAATTATGGCAAATGATCACAGGAGACTTCTTACTGTTAGCCAAAATTCCTATTTCTAGATGTAGTCTGATAAGTGTTTGAACACATTCCTGCTTGTCTTTTATTCGTTTATTTTTTCCAATATTCTGAAACTATCTATATTTTGCCTGTTTTCCCGGCTCAGAGAACAGATTGAGGAGAAGAATAATGAATAATTTTAGAAGTCTTGCTGAGCAGAGAAGTACATGCCTATAATCTCAGCTTCTCAAGAGACTGAGGCAGGAGGATTGCAAGTTCAAGGCCAGTCTAAGCAAATAGGCAAGGACCTAAGTAGGCAACTTAGTGAGACCCTATCTCAAAAAGTGTCCCTGAGTTCAATCCCTAGTACCAAAAAAGAAAAAGTCTTTTATTCTTAGCAAGATGAATTTAAATATTAGATGTAACTTTGTTTAGTCCTTCTTTCAATAGACTAATTTGAAAATCCCTTTGATTTATTTGAACGGAAAAAGCAATGTTAAGCAGATACCCAGTAAAGACATTACATTGAAAATTACCTGCCTGTGAGCCAATGTATTAAACAATAAACCCTGGCCAGGTTGTTGTAAAACACCTGTTATTATGTAGCTTGCCCACTATTTTCTAAATAACACTGTAAGAGGTGTTGCTTACAAATGCTTATGACCTGCTTAACATCAGATCATTCTGTTTAACTCTGTTAATCAGTTCCCCTTCACCAAAGTTAATAAATGGGCAAGAAAAACTATCAAACGATCAACTATGTACCCCCAAATTAGAAAATAAACAATCAGAAGTATAATGCCTTTTATTAAGGGAGGGGAAGTCAAGTAGATGTTTGTGGGGAGACCATTAACAAATGAAAAACAAACCAGATTTCAGTAAGGGTGGACTTTAACTCAAAAGTCTGTTTCATAGGGAAAATACCAGAAAATCTGAAACCTTCTAAAGGGCAGGCAAAATTATTTTATAGGAAAGAGTAAACAAAGTTAGAAAGGACAGGGGTGGAGAAGTGGAAAGGGTGGGTGATAAAGGAACTTAAGCAAGAATTGCCTGATCACAAAGATCCCTTATTAGTAATTACCTAATCAACACATTTCCCTCAAAGAAAAAGCTATCTGCCTGTTTCTAAGTTCTCCTCTTATAATTCAAATTCTGTTATTGTTCACAGGCAATGATTTAATAACTGACTCCTTATGTTTAACTAAATATGCATATGGATAATAGCTAAATTTCAGAATTTTGCTAGTGTTCATTGATGGAGAAATTAATAAAAGTTGAAGAATTTAACTCCTTAATACAAACTGTACCATACCCATTTCCATGTTTTAATTTATTATGTTATTTTTTAAAACTCTTTCAGCATCCGAGTTCTTGAATTTTAGTGTCTATAAAAATCCACTGGAGATTGAACCCAGGTGTGTCATACCACTGAGGTACATGCAAGCCTTTTTTTTTTTTTAACAGGGTCTCATTAAGTTGCCAAGGCTGACTTGGAATTATAGGCCTGTGCCTCTGTGCCCTGTTTATTAAGAACCTTTTTAAAACACCTTTGCCAAATTCTCTCCCTAGGTATTCTGATTGGGAAGATGTAGGGCAGGTCTTGTTATCTACATTTTTAACTAGCACTTCTTCACAACAACCATTAGGACAAATTCAAAAGAGTAAGAACAATTAAATTGGTTTTATATATACATATATATATGTGTGTGTGTGTGTATGGGTGTATATGCGTGTATATATATATATATATATATATATATATACACACACACATATATAATATATGGGTTAATATATTATGCATATATTATGTATATATTATATATTACATATTATATATATATATAGAGAGAGAGAGAGAGAGAGAGACATAGACAGAGACAGAGAGAGACACAGAGAGACAGAAAGCTGTTGTAATCAAACTTGATTTGGCAAAGAAGAAATGAAGATGTTACTCTGTGATCCAGTCATAAATGTTAACAGGGTAGTTTGCAGATTGATCTAGAGGTAGATGTTGTTTGGTTGAGTGTGTCAGTAGATTTGAATCCATAGAATGGATTGGTAGAGAAGTATTTCAGTGGGAAGGGAGAGAATGAAGGGTGTGATATGGAGTAGAAATGTGAAAGAGGCCTTATTGTCAACGTAGGGAAAGGACAATGTTGATGCCATTAGGAAGGTGTGGGCGAAAGCAGAAGTGAGAGACCTGGAATTTAAAGGCAGTGTTTGTCCTGTTTCCTTCTTTAAATATCAGAAAAAAAATGAAATAATCTAGAATTCATGGTCATAAAAATTATAAACACAAGAGTACATAAATATTTGATACTTCTAGTACTCTGTAGTAGTGTAGAGGCACAAACGGCGAAGCTGGGTGAATTGGGAAGCAAAGACTTTCTGCCTATCCTGGTTTCAGGATGATTATCATCACCTTCCAATAACCTGAAATGGGAAATCAAGCTTTACAGAAATAGTTTTCCTAGTCCATGTTAGAGCATATGCCAGTTTTATCTGAAATACCTTAAGTTAAATAATCTTGGCATGAATATCATGAGCCTTTTCCTCAATATTCCAGAAAAAATAAAAAATGATTGTGATAATAAATAAATCACATTGCTGTTATGGAATTCTTTTTTTTTTTTTTATTTTACCCCAAAAACAGATTGCAGAATCACATCGGTTACACATCCACATTTTTACATAATGCCCTATTAGTAACTATTGTATTCTGCTACCTTTCCTATCCTCTACCATCCCCCTCCCTCCTTCTCTCTCTACCCCATCCACTGTAATTCATATCTCTCCTTGTTTATTTTCCCATTCCCCTCAGAACCTCTTATATGTAATTTTGTATAACAATGAGCGTCTCCCTCCATTACCATGCAATTTCCCTTTTCTCTCCCTTTCCATCCCACCTCATGTATCTGTTTAATGTTAATCTTTTCTTCCTGCTCTTCCTCCCTGCTCTGTTCTTAGTTGCTCTCATTATATCAAAGAAGACATTTGGTATTTGTTTTTTAGGGATTGGCTAGCTTCACTAAGCATAATCTGCTCTAGTGCCATCCATTTCCCTGCAAATTCTATGATTTTGTCATTTTTTAGTGCTGCGTAATACTCCATGGTGTATAAATGCCACATTTTTTTTATCCATTCATCTATTGAAGGGCATCTGGGTTGGTTCCACAGTCTAGCAATTGTGAATTGTGCTGCTATGAACATCGATGTAGCAGTATCCCTGTAGTACGCTCTTTTAAGGTCTTCAGGGAAAAGTCCAAGAAGGGCAATAGCTGGGTCAAATGGTGGTTCCATTCCCAGCTTTCCCAGGAATCTCCATACTGCTTTCCAGATTGGCTGCACCAGTTTGCAGTCCCACCAGCAATGTACAAGAGTACCCTTTTCCCCACATCCTCTCCAGCACTTGTTGTTGTTTGACTTCATAATGGCTGCCAATCTTACTGGAGTGAGATGGTATCTTAGGGTGGTTTTGATTTGCATTTCTCTGACTGCTAGAGATGGTGAGCATTTTTTCATGTACTTGTTGATTGATTGTATGTCCTCCTCTGAGAAGTGTCTGTTCAGGTCTTTGGCCCATTTGTTGATTGGGTTATTTGTTTTCTTATTGTTTAATTTTTTGAGTTCTTTGTATACTCTGGATATTAGGGCTCTATCTGAAGTGTGAGGAGTAAAAATTTGTTCCCATGATGTAGGCTCCCTATTTACCTCTTTTATTGTTTCTCTTGCTGAGAGAAAACTTTTCAGTTTAAGTAAGTCCCATTTGTTGAATTTTGTTATCAACTTTTGTGCTATGGGTGTCCTATTAAGGAATTTGGAGCCCGACCCTACAATATGTAGATCGGAGCCAACTTTTTCTTCTATCAGACGCAGAGTCTCTGATTTGATATCTAGCTCCTTGATCCACTTTGAGTTAACTTTTGTGCATGGCGAGAGGAGGGGATTCAGTTTCATTTTGTTGCATATGGATTTCCAGTTTTCCCAGCACCATTTGTTGAAGATGCTATCCTCCCTCCATTGCATGCTTTTAGCTCCTTTATCAAATATAAGATAGTTGTAGCTTTGTGGATTAGTCTCTGTGTCCTCTATTCTGTACCATTGGTCCACCCGCCTGTTTTGGTACCAGTACCATGCTGTTTTTGTTACTATTGCTCTGTAATATAGTTTTAAGTCTGGTATCGCTATACCGCCTGATTCTCACTTCCTGCTTAGAATTGCTTTTGCTATTCTGGGTCTTTTATTTTTCCATATGAATTTCATGATTGCTTTATCCATTTCTACAAGAAATGCCGTTGGGATTTTGATTGGCATTGCATTAAACCTATAGAGAACTTTTGGTAATATCGCCATTTTGATGATGTTAGTTCTGCCTATCCATGAACAGGGTATATTTTTCCATCTTCTAAGATCTTCTTCTACTTCTCTTTTTAGCGTTTTGTAGTTTTCATTATATAAATCTTTCACCTCTTTTGTTAGGTTGATTCCCAAGTATTTTATTTTTTTTGAGGATATTGTGAATGGAGTGTTTTTCCTCATTTCCGTGTCAGAAGTTTTGTCGCTGATATACAGAAATGCCTTTGATTTATGCGTGTTGATTTTATATCCTGCCACTTTGCTGAATTCATTTATTAGTTCTAGTAGTTTTTTTGTAGACCCTTTTGGGTCTTCTAGGTATAGAATCATGTCATCTGCAAATAGTGATAATTTAAGTTCTTCCTTTCCTATTTTTATGCCTTTAATTTCTTTCGTCTGTCTAATTGCTCTGGCCAGTGTTTCGAGAACTATATTGAATAGAAGTGGTGATAGAGGGCATCCCTGTCTTGTTCCAGATTTTAGGGGGAATGCCTTCAATTTTTCTCCATTGAGAATGATGCTAGCCTGAGGCTTAGCATAGATAGCTTTTACAATGTCGAGGTAAGTTCCTGTTATCCCTAGTTTTTCTAATGTTTTGAACATAAAGGGATGCTGTACTTTGTCGAATGCTTTTTCTGCGTCTATTGAGATGATCATATGGTTCTTATTTTTAAGTCTATTGATGTGGTGAATAACATTGATTGATTTCCGTATATTGAACCATCCTTGCATCCCAGGGATGAATCCTACTTGATCATGGTGCACAATTTTTTTGATGTGCCTTTGTATCCGATTCGCCAGAATTTTATTGAGGATTTTTGCATCTAGGTTCATCAGAGATATTGGTCTGTAGTTTTCTTTCTTTGAGGTGTCTTTGTCTGGTTTCGGAATCAGGGTGATGTTGGCCTCATAGAATGAATTTGGCAGAGCTCCTTCTTTTTCTATTTCCTGAAATAACTTGAAAAGTATTGGTATTAATTCTTCCTTAAAGGTTTTGTAAAACTCCGCTGTATACCCATCCGGTCCTGGGCTTTTCTTGGTTGGAAGTCTTTTGATTGCTTCTTCTATTTCATCTATTGTTATTGGTCTGTTTAAGTTGTGAGTATCCTCCTGACTCAGTCTGTGCAAATCATATGACTTAAGGAATTTATCGATGTCTTCACTATCTTCTATTTTATTGGAATATAGGTTTTCAAAATAATTTCTAATTGTCTTCTGTATTTCTGTAGCGTCTGTTGTGATATTGCCTTTTTCATCCCGTATGTTAGTAATTTGAGTTCTCTCTCTTCTTCTCTTCGTTAGCATGGCTAAGGGTCTGTCAATCTTATTTATTTTTTCAAAGAACCAACTTTTAGTTTTGCTAATTTTTTCAATAGTTTCTTTTGTTTCAATTTCGTTGATTTCCGCTCTGATTTTAATTATTTCTTGCCTTCTGCTACATTTGCTGTTGTTTTGCTCTTTCTTTTCTAGGGCTTTGAGATGAAGTGTGAGCTCATTTATTTGTTGGTTTTTCCTTTTTTTGATTAATGACCTCCAAGCGATGAATTTCCCTCTTAAAACTGCTTTCATTGTGTCCCATAGATTCCGATATGCTGTGTCTGTATTTTCATTTATCTCTAAGAATTTTTTGATTTCCTCCTTTATGTCTTCTGTAACCCATTGATCATTCAGTAACATATTGTTCATTTTCCATGTGATGTAGGATTTTTCCTTCCTTCTTTTATCATTGATTTCCAGTTTCATTCCATTATGATCAGATAAAATGCATGGTATTATCTCCACCCCTGTATATTTACTGAGGGTTGCCCTATGGCATAATATATGGTCTATTTTTGAGGAGGATCCATGTGCTGCTGAGAAAAAAGTATATCCACTTGATGATGGTTGATATATTCTATATATGTCAGTTAAGTCTAGGTTGTTGATTGTGATATTGAGTTCAATAGTTTCTTTATTCAGCTTTTGTTTGGAGGATCTGTCCAATTGTGAGAGAGGTGTGTTGAAGTCACCCATAATTATTGTGTTGTGGTCTATTTGATTCTTGGAATTCTTTTTAAATTCAACTTTATTTTAATTTATCTCTGGAGAAAATAAGATTGTGGAATAATGAATAAATTAATGATGAGAGGAAAATATTTAAAGGCATTGAGATGGATAAATATAACATGACTCTCACACGGGTTTCTCTTGGAAAAAAAATATAGCAAAGCTGTGAATTTCAAATCATAAAATCACAAGAATGGAGACAAGGTCCTTTGTAGCAAGATTGCTTTGCAAAGTAAAGAAGTAAGATGCTGATCACTGGGCTGAGGTTGTGGCTCAGTGGCTGAGTGCTCAACTGGCACCCATGAGGCACTGGGTTTGATCTTCGGCACCACATAACAATAAATAAAGTAAATGTACTATGTCTCTCTTCA
Organism: Marmota flaviventris; assembly: GCF_047511675.1. Lineage (NCBI taxonomy): Eukaryota > Metazoa > Chordata > Mammalia > Rodentia > Sciuridae > Marmota > Marmota flaviventris. Next base: position 55,551,694 of record NC_092499.1, on the reverse strand, counting down.
ACTACAAAAAAACATAGTAAAAGAAAAAGAAAAGATGCTGATCACTGTTTAGGTTAAGTGCTTTGATAGCAAAGAAGAATAGGGACTTGGCATTTTGCAAAACTCCAAGTTGTGACCAATATGTATTTCAAAGTTAATAAAATTTTATTTTTCAAAAATGCATTTGTTATTGAAAATTCAGTTTTGCATATTGTTTTACCTGAAACATAAAGAGTCTGATATATACGTTAAAAATAAAAGGAATGCTAAGTGATATTAAAGAACAGATACTTTCCTCTGGCAAGAAAGTGTTCATAAATGAATGTTATTTTTTAATTATTTTTGGAAAAATTTAACTCCAGTAAAGTATATCTATAGATAACAACTCTCGACTCACATTACTAATTGCAAATGAGAAAAATTTATTCTTAAATGACATGAATGAATAGAAAATTAAACTGATTAATACTAATTATATTTAATTTAAAGCTGAAGTTTGTATTGGACCACTTCATTCAGTAAACATTTATAATAGAGAGATTTATTTTTGAATTTTGAATTACTGGTAGAGATTATACCACAACCAAACATCTACTTTTGTAGTTAAAAGTGTGGAGGACACTGTTACCTTTCACACTGCAGTTATATTGTCAGATATGAGGCACATCCACTAAACACATAAATTATTACAAGGGTAAAAATGTATATTCCTGAGTTTATTAGAATGACTTTATTTTATTCTTATGTTCCTGAATGTGATTCTAAATTTTTGTTATTTAGAAAGTGAAATGGTGAGGATATAATATGAATGAAAATAAAACTTGTGCATAGTTAGGATCCTTCCCTATAGGAGACAAGATGGAAGTGGCTTTCATAACAACCAGACTTTGGTCCAGTGACTGGAAAGGAAAAATGCCATGCAAAAAACCAGTCATCCCTTCAAAGTACTAGGTGGCTCTGTTGGCAGCACTGAAAAACTCGCCTGAGGTGCCAAATATGTGCAGAGATGCATTTTACCACTTCAAACTTCTTTTCATTTAGAAGACATTAATGAAAGAATTCAACATTCTTGAGAAATACAAAATGGCTTTACAGGATGCTCTTTCCTGAAAATATGCTTTTTCTATGTATTTGTACAGAAAAAAGATTAAACATATTTTAACCCTAAACATTCTCTTAAATATATAAAGGGGCTTTTATGAGCTTAAACTACCATTGTGTTTCATGATTCAGTTATTCATTCCTCTCATGTACTCATGATCACAGTTTTCTTATTATTTATATAATTTTGAACCAGTTTTAGGAACACACATTGTTACAAAGTCATAAATATAAACAATGATGAAAGTACTTAGATTGATTTTAAGAGAGGGGAGGAGAATAGAGGGCTATGATAAACTAAAAAGAATTCTGAACCCAGGGGTGCTTAACTACTGACCCACAGCCCCATCTCTTTTTATATTTCATTTAGAGACAGGGTCTCTAAAAAGTTGCTTAGAGCCTTGCTAATTTGCTGAGACTAGCTTTAAACTCATAATCTTCCTGCCTCAGCCTCTCAAATTGCTGGGAATTCAGGTGAGCACCACTGATTCCAGCAACTAATCCCAATTCTGAGCATCAATTTCTGTAAGAGACTGTTACACAGTATATTGATATGTATTTATATTAAATTTGTGTATGTGTGCAGTATATATATATATATATATATATATATATATATAGATATAGATAGATATAGATAGATATAGATATATATATCATATGTATGTGTTATCTCTGTGTGCTCTATGTTATATTCATGTAATACAACTGTATCCTCTTTCAAGTCTTATGAGGTTGGGAAATTAGTTCCTATTTTCCAGCATAGGAAACTGAAAAATAGAAAAAATGGTTTAAGCTAACATGGAGTACATGAGTAAGGATGCCACTCTGTCTGTCTGATTCGAAGAACGCATTTTTAATATTTAGATTCTAGATCTCCCCCATTCCACCACATTCTTTTGGTGGTGTCCAAGTTCATCCAGTTTTCATTGAAATGTCTTCAATATATATGCTTCTCTCTTTCTACTCTGCTTAGATCTGGGTGGAATTCTTGCTTGACCCATTGCAACTTTATCTCTGTCTCTCTACTCCTAGTTATTTTTCCCACCTTTTTCAGACATATAGTTTTAAAATCAACAATGTCAATAAAAACAACACACATACATGCATGCATGCACACACATACACATATAATCAATTATTTTCTGTTTTAGTTTAGTGCCAGATTAGATAACAGGGTGATTCTATCTCTTTGAAGGAACATGTATTGTTTATTTTCCCCTCTTTTCTATTTTCCCTTTTATATTCTTGATGTGCAATAAACTATTCTTATCTAAAGTATATGATTTGATGAATTGGGCATATGTCTAGTTCGTGAAATCAACACCATGGTCCAGATAATGAACATCACCCAACTAAGAGCTGCTCACCCACCTTGTAGTCTGGCCCTCCTACCTCTCCATAATGTTTGCTGCTACTCTGTCTGATCTGTTTAAAGGCACAAGTGAGGCTTAATGGAAGTCATCATTGAAAGTCATAGCGCAGATGTCTTTTTTAAAAAAGTGATCCTTAAATGGTCTTTGTAAAATATATACTATTTATTCTTGTGGATGAAGAATTTTTTTTAGCTAAAATGGTAGTTCTCAGATTTCTTTTGGAAAATGTGTGTCTTAATCTGTGTCAGAGGAAAAATACACCAGATGGAGTTAAAGAGACAGTACTAATGCAATAAAGATCTAGACTAATGCAATAAGAGAAATTAACTCTGGTGAAACAGAAGGCTGGAGAGTTTCTAAGTGCTGACTAAACTAGTAGAGAGGTACTGGAGGATATTAGGGCAGAGATCACCAATATAATAGGGCATTTGTGTTTGCTTATTGAAATTAAGTTCCCACCATCCCACAGACTAAGAGATAGGGACTTGCTTGCTCTTTTCCCCTTCTTTCAACAAAGGTGCCAAAAACACAATGAGGAAAAGACAGGCAGCCTGTTCAATAAATCATGTGGAGATAGCTGCATATTCACATGCAGAACAATGACAGTAGACCTCATCTTGTGCCATGCACAAAAATCAACTCAAGATTGATTGTAAATATAAATGTAATATTTGAAGCTGTAAAACTGCTAGAAGAAAATACAGGGGTAAAACTCCATAACATGGGTCTGGGTACTATCTTTCTTGATGATTATATTTCAAAGGGAAATCTCCTAGGACTTAGGGAGGGACATTCCTGGGTCATAAAGCTGACAAGGGCCTTGGAGAAGAATTCTATTCTGCAAGAAAGCATTAACAATGGTAAGTTTTCTAAAACAAATACTTTAAGAAAAGGGACATTTGGAAGAAATATGTCAAAAGTTTAGCCAATCTTCGGGGTACATTAAGTTAATCTTGGTGATTGGCATGATACTTTGGTGTTTTAATTCTCTGTCACTTAGTGCTTGAGCCAAAATCACAAAGGGTTGTTAAATATACTACTATGTTACTAATAAAAGAAGAGGCATGATAGCCAGTAGTCCTATGGAAAAATGTTCAACTTTACTTGTAATCTAGGAAATGACGAATATGGCTCAATATAACATTTCACTAGTAGTAGTGGAAAAATATTTTCAATTTTTCAAAATATTTCAATCACATGTTGAAGAAGATGCAGAAAAATAAAACTATCATATGTAGCTCATAGTAATGAAACTGGTAAAAAGATGTTCAGAGAGTTAATTGGAATTAAAGAAAGCTTGTCTAATAAAGTACTCATTGTCTCTCTATGGGTATGTATAAAGAAGCATTCTTTTGTGCAAGGAGTAATGGATAGCTAATGATAGAAAACGATAATAGCAGAAAAAGAGAAACAGCTAAAGAAATGAAATATTAATAAAAATGAGAAAGAATGACTAATAGTAAATTAGTTAAAGGAAATATAAATAGCAGTAATTGAACTATTAAAACTTTATTAATATGGATAAATCTCCCACAAATTATGAGGAACAGTAAATTTTAGGACAATATATAGAGGATGATACATTTTATATAAAGGTGAAGACTTTACAAATGAAAACAACATGATAAATGTTCATCCAAACATCTTAAGTAATACATATAACCACAGAATGCTAAGATCAGAATTTAATATACTCCTGCAGAAACAGAGGAAGTGGATTTCAGAATGTGCAGATAGTAGCTTCAGACTGCTGCCTGATTATCAAAACATCAATCATTTATTGAAATCTCAGTTAACTAGAATTGAATTTTATGTGAATTTGACATAAATTTGCATGTTGAGTGGGGAAATAAATAACTTCAAGTATCAAGTCTATTCTTAAACAGGAACTTAATGAGACATTTCTACATTGTTGAACTTCTATGAAAAGTTCAAGAATGTGTGTTAGAGTCAAGGAACTCCAGGTTACATAGGATAGAGCTGTCTCTGGGAAAGTCCTGACAGTAGGCTATAAAAACAAGATAAATAGCAGAAGGCTCTTGACTGATAATATAAAAATGATCAGCATTACTTAAAATTGAAATTAATTTTAAGTTTGATAAATAGCATACATTCCCCCATATGAGAATGTTTTAGGCTTCACCAAGATGTCAAACATACTTCTAAAATTTAAGAACAGTAAGTTAATATGACCCTCACAAAAGTAGATAGCAAATATCTAGAAACATGTATAAAATTACACATATTTTCCCTGTTTTGACTCAATGATATCAGTTTTATTCTTATCCAAAAGAATCTATATAAATAAAAAGTAAAACCTGTAAGTATATGTATACATTTATATGTGGGTGTACCTGTATGAATTTGACATGTATCTGTAAACATATATCAAAACATATATCTCAAATGAGTGAAAATGTACATTGAATTTTGTGCCCATCATTTAGTTGCATAAATAACATGAAAGTTTCTCAAATTTAGTTTGTCTCCAGACAATACAGTCTATAGATATTTAAGTTATTCCTTGTAAATTACTAATGGTGAAATAATGTTTCTTGAATTTTTCTTAATACCTGATGCTAAATGCATATTATTTACGTAAATGTTGAATATTTGGAGGTACATTTATAGCTAATAAAAATTTGTCTCTATTAATCCCTAGTTTTTAGTCAGCTTTTCCTAGAAAATTTTATGTGAATGTTAATGATAATCATAGATAAAATTAATGCAGATTGGGGTCATAGAGGAGAAAAAAAATAACTTATCCACATCAGTAGGTAGTTTGTTACAGCTACTGTTTTCTGATAATAGAACAATATAAGCCATTTCAGTTTTACATTATTTTGTAGATTAATTTAAAAGCCCTTAATCTACCAATAATAACACTGAAAATAATATTCTCTGTTATATAATATTGGTAATGCAATAACAATGTAATGAAAGCTAATTTTGAGTATTAATATAGGTCGAGCATTCTTCTGATACCTCACAAGTGCTATCAGACTTATTCCTCACCACAGGCCTCTAACATGGGTACTTTTATCATCTACCTATACTGACATGCCAGGACTCTGATGTACAGAGGGGTTTTTAAACTTGCTCAAGTGGCATAGCGTTTCAGTAATAGAGGTGGGATTTGAACCCTGCTGGTCCTTGTTAGAGCTGGACAGTGAATTACCCACTACGTATTTGCAAAGAAGAACTTTGCCATTATTTTATACTAAAGTATATGTGAACATTTCTAAAACTAAGGGAAAAATTGACTGAGGCTGGACTAGCTTCTTTTTGTATGAAGGACATTAAAACAATAATACTTCAACCAGGAACCTGTTTTTCAAGATAATAGCTTTTCTATTTTTTCCTCCTAATCTTTTGTTCTTCTTCTTCTTTTTTTTTTTCCTCCTACTATGGAACTTGATTGGAGAAAAAATCTCAGTTCGGTAGTCTGCTCTCAAAAGAATACCTACTAAAGGCAAAGAATTTTTAAAAGAATAAATCCTTTTGTTCCCTGTCTGACAAAATATAGAAATATGGTACAAAGAAACCCCTCAAATGAATACTTGGCAAAGAGGGAAAAGAAACCTGTTAAAAAGTAATAGCTATTTGAATTTTTTCCAAGATAAATCAAGTGCATTTCATTTAAAGTGGAGCCTTCTTTCCTGGGAGTTTTTGGAAGACAGATTGCATAGTACTAAAAGTAATTGGAAACTTCCCATATTTTGTAGACAGCCCATGAAAAACATAGAAAATGAGTCATATCTGTTAGTATCCACATACATGATCAATCCATGCTGTTCTTTACTAGTACATCATGGAAAATATTCAGAATAAAAAAGTTTTTATTAAGTAAAATATAGATAATGCCTATGAATTTTTAGAAAAAAATATATAAGCAAAGAAGAAAAATGGAAAACAGTCCAAATTCAATCCCCCCAAACAAACATAACTAGTATTTTCATGTATATCCTTCTAGCCATTTACTTTGCAAGTACTGAAAACACAGAAATAAAAAGAACAGAGTAAAATTATGCTATATTTCAGCTATATTTGTCATTTTAAAATTCTGTTTTCTCTTGGCTGTGCATGGTGCATAGCAATAAACCTTTCACATGACTTGACTGAATGAAATACCCTTGCACTGTGTATCTTATTCTAAGTAATTAATATGCTATCATTAGCTATTCAGATTCTTCAATAACACGAGCAATCAAAAATTAATGCCATCATAGCTAAGTCTTAAACTGTTCACATTAATATGAGTTTATATTTTAACATTTTAAATATACTGCAGGACACTTACTATGTAAACCTAAGATTTAATGTATTGGTTATTGATGCCCAGTATAATACACTTTAGCACCTAATATGAGCCAAGCACAAAACAAAATAAAATGACATCAGAAACATGGCTATTTGAAAAGACTTATTAACTAAAATACTAGATAAAGGTGAGGATATCCTTCTATTTTTTATTCAATTTGATAAGTTTTTTGAATGTTTTCATTCCTTTTGCAGTTTTACATTCTGTTACCAAATACAAGTTAGGAGGTGTACTTCAGCCATGGAAAGCTAAACACTGAGGTCACATGATCAAGACCAACAGTATGTCCATTCATTCATTTTTTTCAACCAGGTCTTCAAGCATGTTCAAAACGGCATTCACAGACTCTATTCCTCTCTTCCGTAAACTCCCCTTGACAACATACAATTTTACCTTCAGTCACAGCAGCTTAAGATAAATCCAAATATGTTCCTAGATAAAATGACCTTTTAGCACAACCACAGATAATAGACACTTATGGCCTTATTTACACAATTATTAGATAATATGAATCTTACTTCTTTCCCTGAATCTGCAACAGTTTCAGATAGATTATTCAGAATCATCTATAAGGGGAATATACTAACTTCTATTAAGTAACTTATACTATATTTTTCTCTTTTTAGTTATACCAAATTTTGTCATGCAAACAGAAGTAATATTTATATTAAAAACAATTTCTCAGCCAGGTGTGCTGACACATGCCTGTAGTTCTAAAAGCTCTGGAGATTGAGGCAGGAGGATTGCAAGTTCAAAGCAAGCCTCAGAAATTTAGGGAAGCCCTGAGCAACTTAGCCAGACTCTGTTGCTAAATAAAAAATAAAAAAGGGCTGGGGATGTTTCTCAGTGGCTAAGCATTCCCGGGATCAACCCCTCGTACCAAAACCAAATAAACAATGACAACAACGACAACAAAAGAACAATATCTGATAGCACACTATTCACAAGCCAAAGGTGGAAAGAACCTAAATGTCCATGGATGGATGAATGAATAAACAGATGTGGTATATGTCCATGCAATGGGATATTATTCAATCATAAAAATGAATGAAGTACTGATACGTGCTACAACATGAATTAATCTCAAAGTTATTATGCTAAGAGAAAGAAGCTGAATGGCACAAAAGGTCACATATTAGTACATTTATATTAAATATTTAGACTAGGTTAATCAATAAAGGCAGAAAGCAAATTGATAGTTTTTAAGATTGGGAAAAATGGAAAAACAGCATGACTACTTATAGACATAGGATTCTCTTTTGGGGTGATAGAAATATTTTGGATTAGATAAGAGTAGTAACTGCAAAAACAATTTCAATGTATTAAATTCCACTGAATGGTACATTTAATAAAAGGCTTAATTTTATGTAATGTGAATTTCACTTCAATTAAAACAAAATGTCTACATACAAGAATTAAAACTAATGTCCGCACACAAGAATTTTGGGGAAAATCTTTAAAAAGGGCTAGTAAGAAAATTATTTGCTTCTTTTAGAAAATAATTTTATATTTTCTGGCTTGATGGCACACATCTACAATTCTAGAAACTTGAGAGTTTGAGACAAGAAGATCACAAAATTTGAAGCTAGCCTCAGCAACTTAGTGATACACTGTTGCAAGGTCAAGATTAGAAGGGATTGGGGATGTGGCTCAGTGGTAGAGCTCCCCTGGGCCAATCCCCAGTACAAAAAAAAAATCATTTTATATTGATTAATTATAGCTGTATATATTTATGGGACAAATCATGTTATGATTTTTCCTACAATATGAAATGACCAAATCAAATTAATGAATCCATCCATCATCTTAAACATTCAGCACTTTATGAGATAAGAATATTTTAGATCCAATTTCCAAGTGACATTGAAAAACAACTATTAGCCAAATTCACCACACTGTAAAACATATGTCAAAAATGTTTCTTTCTGAATTCCAAGGGATTGTGAAAGTCAGACACCATTATAGAGTGGTTAATTTCGGTTGGCAATAAATGCCACTTTTTAAAGTGAAGATTAAAAATAGATTTTAAAATAGAACAGGGGCTTTCTCTGATATCAACAAATAGGACATGAAAAAATAACACCAAAAATACACCAAAACACATGACAACTACTTTTTACTCACTGGTCAATTTAGTCCTAACAATTAATTCTTCTAAGAGTGGATTTTGCATAAACTTCTTTCATGAGTTGTGCTTTGGACTAAAGAGTCCTGGAAATTTTAATATACTCTGATACAGTCTGACAAATGCCTAAGCTATCTAGCTTTCCACTTTGAGGATTGGTCTAATATTTATAATATCCATCATTAAAAATACCTAGTTCCTTTTTTTTTTTTTTTTTTTTTTCAGAATTCTGAGGTTGCCTTTCTTGGCTAGAGACACAAGATCTAACCCATATGTCTTCTGGGAAGTTAAAATCAGATGAAAAGATTTATATAGATGAAACTAAATAGATGTGATTAATTTAATAACATAACAAGTAATAAAAAGGAGAAGACTAAAATTTTGCTCAGGTAAAATATATAACCATTTCATTAGAATTCGTTCAGTGATTCCTCTGGGGTTGAGAATATATGATAGAAAATGATGACTGCCAACTACAAAGCCTTCTTATTATTTCTGTTAATGTACAATCCCCAATGTGTATAAACATTAATTACACTTTGGTTATACAAAAGTACTTTGATTTAATAACTTTTCTCCTTTAGTTCATATAACAATGGTGAGTTACAAGAAATATGTTGAGCTACAAACAGTGTTGATTTACAAGAAATATAGAATATACTGCACATCTAATAAATAGAATGTTAGAAAATTTAATTCATTATTAAAAAAGGATAAGACATTATGGGCAGGTGGCATTCATCTCAGAAATGCAATATTGAGCTAACATTTAAAAATTAATCAATGCAATTGAACAGATTAACAAAGTATAAAGAAACTTATATATGCATTCAACTTAATAGAAGGAGAACGGGCATTTGCCATAATCTAGCATCTACTCTTGATAAAATTCTCATCAAAGTGGAGATGCAAAACAACTTCCTTAACCTGAAAAGAGCACTAGTATTTTGGATCTGCTGTAACAAAGTACCAAAAATTGTGTAGCTTAAATAATAATTTAATAATTCTGTTTTATAGTTCTGATGGGAGAATTCTGAAATTCCATGTGTCAGCTGGGTTTGTTCCTTCTTCAAACTGTGAGAGCAATCTCTTCTATGATTCTCTCCTGATGTTTGTTAACCTTAGATGTTCCTTGTCTTGTAGAGATTTCCCTGTGTCTTCAGATTCTTTCTTCTACACATTCTCTTTCTCTATCTCAGTCTCTCTCTCTCTCTCTCTCTCTCTTTCTCAGTTTGTCTCTCTCTCTCTCTCTCTCTCTCTCTCTCTCCAATTCTCCCCATTGTGTAATGACACAGTTTAACAGAATGTAGGATTACTCTAATTACTTCATCTCAACCTGATCATTGACAAAAATTTAATTTCCAAATGAGATCATGTTCATAGGTCAGTTAGGATGTTTTGGGATACACAGTCAACTATGAAAACCTATAGCTAACATAAAACTAAGTGAAGCCTGAATGCCTTCTCTCTGAGTCTGGAATAAGGCAAGATTATTTTCTCTGATCCATTGTATTTAGCAGTATTCCAGTGATTTTAGTGAGAATAATAAGGCAAGAAAAATACATTGATAACAGGCATATAGATTGAAAAGGAAGGAAAAAAAAACTGTCATTATTCTAAAAGAATAACAAGATCATGTATATTGAAAATTCAATGAAATATATAAAAACATTTTAACCAGCAGGTATGTTTAGGAAGGTTGGGGAAAACCAAATCGATTATATTTGCTTAATTATATTTACTAGCAATATTTAGAAACTAAACAATCACTACTATTCATAATAAGCTTTAAAAATATGAAATATTTAGGCATAAATATGATACAATCTCTATATGACCTGATCACTTAAAGCCACAAATTTTATGAAGAATTAATTAAAGAAAAATTATACCATATTTATTGATTAGAAACAGAAGAGAATAAAATATTGCATTCTCCCCAAATTTGGTCAATAAATTCAATGAAATGCCAGCCAAGATCCTGAGGCTTTTCCATAGAAATTGGCAAACTAATTTTAAAATCATACCAAAATTCACATGTCCTACAATAGTGAAAACAATTTTTAAAATGAATAATAATGATATATTACCAAAATCTGATTATATTTAATAATTTTTTTCTCTTCGCTTTCTTCTAAATGTATTTTATATTTCTTGAATTTGTCCAACAGCTCTATGATCTTCAGTATTAACTTTCTATCGCTATAATTAAATGCCTGAGGCAGCTAACATTATAAAGTCACAGATTTATTTAGCTCACAGTTCTGGAGGTTCAAAGGCCTGGCTTTTTATTAGCTTAGTTCTGGCAAGGACCTTCTTGACTGTGTCACTTCATGGTGGATTACAATCTTGAAGAAGTGAGGGATCTCATCTTACAAAGGAAGCCAGAGTGATGGAAAGATGCCAGGCTTGGTCCTTTTACTTTCTTAAATACCAAGGGATCACAGAAGACTTTTTGAGAGCAGTGTCCTCAGCAAGACCTAAGGACCTTCATTCCACCTCTTAAAGTCCCATCACTTTCCAATACTACCAACCTGGAAGACCCAGCCTCCAACACATGGACCTTTTGAACACAAACAAACCACACTCACATATTAGTATCTCTACTGTGTCTACTTAACTTGTTCCATGTTTCCACTAGTTTTTGAACATTTAGAATATATATATAAGAAAAGAACAAGAATTGTTTTGATGTTGTTTCTACTCTTTCTAGCATCTATGTTGGTCTAAATAATCTTGATTGATTAATTTTTGCCCTTATCATGATTCTCTTTTTCCCTGATTCTTTGCTGAATGGTTAATTTGATCCAGTGCCATACATTTTGAACTTCATCTTTTTTGGTTGGCTATTCTTGTATTCCTAAAGATATGTTTGTGTGTTGTTATGAGATTCAGTTAAATTACTTGGGAAACAGTTTGATCACTCAAATTTTGAATTTAAAATGTGTTAGGCAAGACTGAGAACAGGAGACTAAAGCTGATTCTGTCCTAATAATGTCAGGACACTTTTTTGCTAAATCCCTGTGAATTATGTTATAGAGTCTGTCTTGCCCTGTGGAAACATCAACTCCAATTTCTTTATTCTTTTTAGGGTGGTTCTTTCTCTAGTCTCAGGTAATTTATTCAGTGGAGGTATTGATCAGGACTCTGCTGAGTGTTCAGTAGGGGCTCACTGCAGGTCCTTGGGTTTTTCTTCTATTGTGTTCTTCTCTCTGTGGTTGTGACATGGGCATTCTGGACTCTCACTCAGGAAGTCCATCAGTTTCACACGGGTTTTCTCCATCTATTCATAGCCTAGGAAACTCTACTAGGACAGTAAAAGACTGCCATCACGTGTGTGGATGTTGGGGGAGGGGATTTGTTTGCATCTATTTTCTCAGGAATCACTTCCTTTCATTTATGATATTCAATATATTAAAAACCATTTTTCTACATACTGTGCCTTTTTTGTTTGTTTGTTTGTTTTGGTTAGAAGGGTAAATCATTCCTTGAGACAAAAATGATGTTTTACTTTTTTATAAGCAAATAATATTCTACCATGACCTTACAAAAATAGTTTTTTTTTTTTTTTCAGTTAACACTCATTTTTGGGTGTAGAATTGAATCCAATAACTCACTGGCTGATGAAATAGAAGTTATTTAAGAGTAGAAGGTAATGATTTATAACCTATATTCAGATACCTGAAAGTGAACTGTGCAACACACTGTAATTTTTGAAGTTTTTAAAGCACTTCTAATAGAGCTTAATGTGGTCTTAGATTCCAGAGGACCTACAGGTTAAAAGTTAAGGCTATTTTTGTTATTTAACCTACATCTTAAAATAAATTTCTAACCAACTCTTTTATGATAAATAAAAGGCCTTAAAAGAGATACATGTCTCTCTCCCCCCCTCCCCCCCACCTCTCTCTCTCCTTTCTCTCTTTCTCACACACACACACACACACACACACACACCCTTCAGTTAGGAACACAGTTTGAATCAAACTCTTTAATAAAGTGCTAATGTCATATCTTTCTAGACATGTGTTTGTTTAAAGAAATCACTAATTTGTTCACAGGCTGCTTTGTCTTTCATCAGCAAAAGCACACTGGGGTTGTACACACATTAAAAATAAAATAGGGCTGACTTTTAACATCTTTAAAGAGAACATATGGATCTTCTTTCCTTGTTTTCAGTAATGGGGAGACAGGGATTTGCATATACAATTAGATAACCCATAAAAACTCTCATAGTCTGCAAATTTAATCAGAAGTTCAAAAGATCTCTTATTGAGTAAGTTCTATGTATGAAACATTATTTTAGACATTGATATTAAAAGATAATAAGTACAGTTTCTGCTTTGGAAGAATTCTGACTGTGGACAGGAGGGGATGTTCAAATATATCTGTTCAATAGTCTGTGCCAGCTGCTATGATAGCAGAAAGTGCTTTGACAGCTTGGGGTGAAATCCAAGGAGAAAATGATTCCTGAACTCAAATTTGAAGGAGGAGTAAGAGTAGATAGAAAAAACTAAAAGGAATGAGTATGTAAAAAGTATCAGTAGAGAATGTTTGAAAACATTCCAATAAAAGTATATGAGAAAACTAAGCATGAGTCTTTCCTCCTGAAGGTAAAAATACACTTTATATGCAAAATTTTAGATTAAGTTAACTGAAACTATATAAATCCCACCTGTGTTTCAATTCATTACCCATATGAATTGGAATATGTTTGCAAAAGTATAATCTATCCAATGGCAGTCTTATGCTTAAAGATATTCAATTGCTGATCTCCCAGTTCCATTAAAGAAAAAGATCCCAAAATATTTAAAATGTGTTTCACACTCTTTCATATTCTGTTCACTGGTTGCCGCTTTAACTTTATATCTTCAATTCATGTCATTTTCTTTGCTACCTACAGAATCAGCTCTTTTTATTCTTATGATGCTGCTTTTACATTTCAGGCTTTCTCTTAACTCACAAATATCCCTATGCTATTTAAAATATCTCCCTGGAATTTATGCCTTCATCCTCAAATTCTAGAAAGTTCTACATACTGGGAATTTAACTTTCTTCCTAAACCTTCAAATATGTATCAGCAGCTCTTAGAGTAAGTTTCCTCTCCTCAGAGTCAGACCTTTCCTGTGCTTGATCACCTCACATTTACTTAATGGAGGAGAGAAGGACCAAGCTCCCTGACCCCTCTTTGTAGTATTCACTGTTCAGCCACCACTTGGTGCCTTGGAGCACACATCTCTTCTGTATATGTGGAGAAACAGAGATCTACAGGTCAGCTCTCATTCTTTACTACACTAAATCCAAACCTGTTTGTTTACTTGAACCCATTCCTTTTCTTTTATTCAAAGAACAGTCCTCCAGCAAATCTCCCCACTCCAATGAACCACAGACCCTCCCACTCCCCTGTTTACTAAATCTTTCTCATCAGCCGTCAAATGTGACCACATTTACCCCCCTCCGGTATTTCTTAACTATCTGTTCTCCTTTATATCAAACCTCCCTTGGAAAGTTGTCTCAGGTCTTTCCTCCCATATTTTACTCTGTTGTCTCCATCTTTGTAATAAATGCCACTTTTTCAAAGTTATGGATGATCTCTGAGTTGTTAAATCACTGGTCAATACTTATATCAAATCACGTTGGCCTTTCAGTGGAATTCATCAAAATTGTCATTTTTTTTCCTCTTTGAAGCACTTTTAAATTTTTTTAATTCATTCTAATTAGTTACACATGACAGAGAATGCATTTTGACATATGTTAAACAAATGGAGCACAACTTCTCATTCCACTAGCTGTACAAGATGCAGAGTCACACTGATCATGCAATTATATGTGTACATAGGGTAATACTGTCTGTCTTATTCCAACATCCTTCTCGCCCCTTCATTCCCTCCCCTCCCATTACCCACCCTCTGCCCAATCCAAAGTTCCTCCATTCTTCCCTGGCCCTTAACCCCCTTTCCACATATCAGAACATTTGGCCTTTGGTTTTCTTGGGATTGGTTTATTTTACTTAGCATGATGTTCTCCAGCACCATCCATTTACCTGCAAATGCCATAATTTAATTATTCTTTAAGTCTGAGTGATATTCCATTGTGTATATATGCCACATTTTCTTTATCCATTCATCTGTAGAAGGGCATCTAGGTTGGTTCCATAGCTTAGCTTTTTGAATTGAGCTGCTGTAAACATTGATATGGTTGTGTCAGTATGGTACACTGATTTTATGTCCTTTGGATATAAACTGTGGAGTGGGATAGCTGGGTCCAATGGTGGTTCTGTTCCAAGTTTTCTGAGAAATCTTCATACTGCTTTCTAGAGTGATTGCACCAATTTGCAGTTCCATCAGCAATGTGTGAGTGTACCTTTTCCCCCACATCCCCACCAACACTTATTGTTTTTTATTGACATTTAGAAAAAAGTATTTCCTTTCCCTCTTATTCTGTAGGAAATGTCTCTCATATTCTTGGAGACATTGCCATAGCAGCATTCTAGCCTCAATCCTTGGTCATCTTCTCTCTGTATATTCAATCCCTTGGTAATCTCGTTCTTACAGGTTTAAATTTCTGTCTCCATCTGCCTGAAATGATCTATCTCATTGGTTTTTTTTTTTTTCCCTCTCTTCATTTATATGTATTCCCCCCTTGTCCCCATTTTTGTCTCTAGGAACTTCTTTGCTACTGCTGGAAGTTTGGGACTTGACATTTATTTTGCCTTCTGACTGTAATGTCTTTTCAGTAGATAACTTTATGGTGCTCACTTCTACTTCCTACAAATACTTGTTCAAATATAACCTTTGCAGTGAGAAATTTCCTGACCAATCTATTTACATTAGTGAGTGGATGAAATGCACCTGTCAACTTCACTTGTCTTAATTTTCCCTTAACATTCAATATGGTTGCCACTTTTTCTAGCTAAGTCTTTCCTAACCATGCTGACCAGATTTCATCAAAATGTGCTTTTCTTATAACAAGAATTATACTGCATGCCCTGTTGTTTCTTTTTCAATTATCTATCGTTATCCCTGAACTTGGGCTATAAGCTCAGAATAGGGACTATGTTGTATAAAGTTAATTATTTTACATAAAGTGTTAAGTGTTTCTGTGAAAATTAGGAACTTTGTTCAACAGATTCTTTATATATGCTTTGCAAACAGGTGAGAAGGTACACAAAAAAATACTTCAAAATACTTTGTAATGTATGTAAATTCTTGGAAAACATTCCTTTAGTTAAAAGTAGTATTTGATTAAAAAAACAAAACAAAACCAACCAACCAACCAAACAAACAAAAACAACCAGAAACAGGATTTGTTGTACCAACTATCATCCCAGACGTTCCAAAAAGTCACTAGGGAATCCAGATGTCATACCTTCTAGACTAGTGAGAAGATCCATTGCCACCTTAGTGTAGAGGGTTGAATGAGGGCAAGAAAGCTGTCATGGGTCCAGCCATGAAGCATGCAGAGAACATGCTGAAGCCTGGTCCTCACCATGAGGGAGGAAAAGCCAGTGCTCTATGTAGGAGACAAGGCCTGCATACAAGGGAATGATACAATGCTGGAGGCTAGAACAGCATTGATACACTTTAATTAATAACTTGGGGGCATAATTAGTGACAATCTTAACATTTAAAATTATGTCTTATCTGGTACTGGATTCATGTAATCATAAAAAAGAAAAAAGCAAACAAAAAGTGCTTTATTATTAGAATGATATCACTATAATCCTGTCAAGTTTGTTTCTTGTGTACTTAGACTTGCTTTATGGCCCAGCATGCAGTCAAAGTATGTTCCATGTGCACTTGAAAAATAAATAAATAAATGAAATGAAATAAACACAAAAAATGATTAAATTTCAGAATGTTCACTTAGGGGTTTTAATATGTTACACATGGGTAGAGGGTGAGATTTACTAGAAACATAAAGTATGTTATAATTTGTATAATTATTAAAATAAACAGCATAAAAGTCTCTTGATTGAAAATGATACTCTGGGCACATATTGAATCTGTATGTAGTACACATTTTGCTCCTTGAATTTCTACTAAGTTTTCTATTTTATTATTGGACTGTCACCAAAATTATTGAACTTTAATTATTAATATTTTAAAATTAATATCCACACTAGTACTTTCTTAATGAAAAAAAAGTTTTTGGTTATTCTTATTTTTATTGATAAACCTTAGACATATTTGTGATGATATTAAAAAGTTTTCATTAGAATTACTAGAATTTTTGAAATATGTAAGTTTGCTAAGGAACAATTTATAACTTAAAATATTGAATTTTCCCAGTAAGTATGTGGCAAAAAATCTACAATTATTCAAATTTCTTTTGTATACTTGAATAATATACTTTTAATCTAGAGTTTCTACATAGATATGAATAAACATGCATGTAAATATAAGGGACTTGAACTAACAAAATGAATGTAAAGGAATATATGTATATGGATGGATAAATGTTTTATTTTATCAGAGCTACTTATAGTTTTCCAAGCTAATGACCATATTCTTTCTAATTTCAATTCCCACATTTGATATGATAACTATTGTTTTCTTCTTTTTTTTTTGTGTGTGTGTGTGTGTGAAACTGGGGAAAATATTAGGACAGGGATCTAATGTTTTTAATTTATTAGCACACAATGTATGCTTTCTTCCTCCCTATATAAGTAGAGAACCTTTAGTCTTTTTAAATTTCATTCACATATCTTTGGCCATCAACTTACAAATCACCAGAAGTAGTATGGCTAATAAACCTTTTTATGGCTTTTACAAATTATTTCTGACTCAGAATGAAGCAGTTTGAATTAAAAGGTTATTTTTAAAATGGTAAATGTTTATACTCATCAAGTACACAGTGGGTTCTTTGTGTGGTTAGAAGCAAACTCTGCCTGTGTGTGTGGAAGCTCTCTATGTGTGGGCCCTTGAGAGCTGCTCTCATGAATTTGAAACACTTAAAGACAGAAAGACTTTTCACTTAATGGATCAAAGGGCTTCTTAGAGGTGCTTGTTTTTGTTTGTTTTTGTAGCAGTGTGTAAAACTTACAAATGTCAATAACTAATGTGTAATCATGTCTTTAGGAATACAGAAACTTAAAAAACTTTGGGTAAAATGTCTTAATTTCACTTAATGTTGGTATTTTCTACCTATGAATATTAAAAAAATGAACCTATTGTCATAACTTTAAATCTAAAACAAGCCATTCTGTATTATGTATCATGTATGAATATAGATTCAAAAGAAGTGTTTTTTTTTAAATTTTAAACTGAACAAGATACTTTTTAATTCTCTGATATGTCTTTGTAGTAGGTTGCTATTTTATTTTAGCTTAGATTTAGGTAATCAGTGATTTTACTTTACAATTTGTACTTGCCACAATATAAATAGCATCACAAATGAGAAAAAGATTTCTGGTTATCAAAAGTGTTTGTGATTCATTAAAGTGTGTGTGTGTGTGTGTGTGTGTGTGTGTGTGTGTGTGAAGCAGTTATGCATCTGCACCTCTATGTAGGGTTTAATTGATTTACTTTATATTGAATTATTTTTCACATTACAGGAGCTGATGTTTTGTCAGGATTTGATATTCTTGAGGAAAATGAAAGTCACTGAATAATCAAAAAGTGTTTTATGACAGCTAATATATGTTGATTTGTGCTATTTATTTTGGAGAAGAAAAATAGAAGTGGAAATGTGTTCCTGTGCAATAACTGTTAGGAATTTTGATCTGGATTATTTAATCCTTAAACTATAAAGTAGGTGAGTTTATTACAATGTTTTCCAAATGTAGAAAGTGATATTTAGGGAGTTATTCCACATGTTCAAAGTAACACAATAAGTAGTTACATCTGGAGTCCAATACCTTTCTGTTCTATACTTTCTGTTATGCTATCCTGCCTTTATTAGTTAATAATGTGTAGCTAGACTAATGAAGTTATACTTCTGTACAAGGTAACCCGACAAAACTTGTATGCATTCAACGTTGACTTTTAAGGGTGGAGAAAGTAATATAAATGAATAAGGAAAAAAAGAACTTCAGAGTGGAGAAAGAAAAGAAAATGAGCAGAAATTCTAGGCACCAACAGAGCAAGGGAAAATGTGTTGAACTAGAAAGCACACAGGAAGTTGAATTCAGCCGTCATCCTTGGAGAGAATGAGTGGGGCTGAACTAAGAAACATCTGTCTCAGTGAAAAAACATGACAAAAGTAAATGGCAAATTAAGGAAGAAGGTTTAACAGGAAACAGGATGTAATTAGTTGATAAGTCAATATATATTTTCAGCAAAACTGATATTAGAGATTATTTCCAACTTTCTGTTAAGTTTCTGGATGTCTCCATCATCTCAACACAATCATCCACGATGTATATTCATGGATATGTTTTTAATATTAATATTTATTATATAATAACCAGATATTATTTGGGTTTGTAGTATACAACAGTGAACAAACCAAATTCCTGCCTTCCAAAAACATATATTCTAGTGAATAATTTGTATAGCAAACATATACATTACATTTAAAAGATGTCAATTTTAAGGGATAAAGAAATTAAAGTGATTTTTCAGTCCTAATGAACATTCTTTGTAATAGGTTAGTCATTATCACTATCCAAATTACCCCTCTTTTTATTTCTCTGTGTATTAGTTATTTTATGTTAACAATCAGTTACTTAAAACAGTGTAGATTTATCACCACAGAGTTTCCATACATCAGGAATCTGGGCACTACTTCCTTGATTCTTGGGCTCAATGTCTGGCAAAGATACAATCAGTGGGCCACTCAGAGATGTGTTCTCCTCTAAAGGTCCTTTTCTAAACTCACCTGCTTTTTTGTGGCAGAAAACACTTCCTGAAAGCTGTGGAACTCACCTTGCAGTTTGCTTCTTCAGAGGAACAGGAGTTCCTCTGAGCTCTAGACTTCCTTTAATAGGCTTCTCTGATTAGGTCAGGCCCACTCAGGATAATCCTCTGTCATTAACATAAGATTTAATGATTAGAGCTTTTAATGACATCTTCAGGTGATGATTTGAAGCAAGTCATTAGTTCTGCCCACACTTAAGGAGGAGGATTACACAAAGATGTGGATACTAGGTACTGGGAAAAACCAAGGTCATCCAAGCATGCTCCCTATCACATTCTGTGATGACAGTTCAGAATTAATTTACAAATAACATTCTCTTTCGGTTATCTTAATTTGTAATTTTTTATGCTTATTGTAACTGGTATGACATTATAATAAAAGCACTAATATTCTCTATAAACCTTACATAACAACACAATACACAATGGTTATTAAAGTTTTATTATCCTGGTGTAACTCAAAGGAGATTTGTGATTATTCTCTTTATAAGGTAATGTTAATATTTATAAGCATTTTTCAAACACTTGACCTAACTTAGAACCAGAACTTTGAAAGGAGTTCCTCTATAAGAATGGATACATTTGAACACTTTCATTATGTGAAGAACAAGAAATCTGAAAATATCTCCCCATAATTTGGACTTTCCTAATATTCTAACATTTGTCCATGCCCCACTTGTGTTTTATATTGTGTAATACAAAAGTCTGTAATATTCTCAAACAATATTTTTCTGAATTTTACAATATTTTATTTCAATCTTTCAGGAAATGAAAAACTAGTGAAGATAATTTATCCTATTACAATCGGATTTCATTTTAAAATATATCAACAATTTACTGCAAATTGCCATCAATAGAGAGAATCTTTTATTTCAATGTATTCTCAACTCTGCTGTAATAGCTAAACACGTGCCTATGCACACCCAGATGTAGTTTCTGACTCTTACCAACAGTTTCTTTTTTTTTTTTTAACCAAGAAATAAAACTTCTTCAAAACTTCCAAAGATGGGTAGACTAAAAAGAAAGCTGCCTTTTGCAATCCTTCCAACATATTCAATTAATTTTTTTAGGTGATCTTCTGTCACATATAAATTAAAAAAAGATTAACAATATTGTTATGGTTTATATGTGGTGTTCCCCAAATACAGGGACAATGCAGGTAGGTTTGGAGGAGAAATGATTGGGTTATAACCTCAAACCAATCAGTGAATTAATCCCTGGTGGGATTAACTGAGTGGTACCTGGAGGCAAGTGGGGTGTGGCTCGAGGAAGTGGTTCATTGGGGACATGATTATGGGGTATATATTTTGTTTCTGGAGAGTGGAGTCTCTCTCTCTCTCTGCTTTCTGATCATCATGTGAGCAGACTTTGTCCACCACCATGATGTTCTGCCTTACCTTGAGCCCTAAGGAATGGACCCAGTGGTCTATGGATGGAGACCTCTGAAACTGTGAGTCCCAAAATAAACTGTTTCTCCTTTACAATGATTCTGGTTGGGTCCTTTAGTGAGAACACTGAAAAAGCTAACTAAAACAAATGTATTCACAGAATACCCTTTTTGCCCCTAAGAGAAAAATACATTTTAATTGAGGACATGATATACCATCACCATGGGAGACAAAACCTTTCGAAAATTTCCAGTGACCATAAGATAACTATTGTGATTTTAGAGGAGTTCAAGGGTCTGAGCTCCTGAAGAAATCTTCTGTGATGCTTGGTTTTCCAATATTATCTATTTTAATATTTCATAGTGAAATAATAGGAATAGAGTTTAGAGAAACTTTTACCTTAAATATTTAGTAAGCAGAATCTTAATGCACATTAAAATAATTTTATACTAGAATATTTTTTTTGGGGGGTTTGGAATGTTGGTGCCTAAGATATTGCTAATTTGTGTGCCTAGATAATTGTATATCATAATATACAAAAATACCATCATTTTTAGAGCAAATTGCACTTAAAATCTTAAAATGTTTTAACTTAATTGAGATGAATCTAAAAATTATGGTTTCAACTTTCATTTTGCCTTTTGATGTCGTAGGTAAGTTGTAATAGAAATCTATCTGAGGAAATAAAATTTATATATTATGTTTCAAAGTGCATTCCACTGTCATGTGTAACTAATTATAACAAATTTAATAACAAAGTTTACTTAAAAATGATAATATCAATATACTGTAACTTTGTAATTAAAAAACCAATGAGTGATTGTCTTGCATTTTAAAATTAAAATGACTAATCAATTAATGATGAAAAAACCCTCAAAACCTGAATTGGACTTCATATGTATTAAAGAGTAATGGCAATCTTTATTAAAAAACAAAACAACAACAACAATAACAAAAACCCTGAAGACTGGTACAATGGTGCACACCTGTAATCCCAGTGGCTCAGGAGGCTGAGGCAGAGGATCACAAGTTCAAAGCCAGCTTCAGCAATGGTGAGGCACTAAGCAACTCAGTGAGACCCTGTCTCTAAATGAAATACAAAACAGGGCTGGGGATGTGGCTCAGTGGTTGAGTACCTCTGAATTCAATCCCCAGTACCCACTGCCAAAAAAAAAAAAAAAAAATGAAGATCTGTTATTGATACCTCAATATTGAACTCTCCTGAGTAGGGGCAGTGGATGAGAAGTTTCAAGCATTATATTCTTCCAGCTTGAAAAGCAAATATCACCTAGAAGCTTAGACATAGTTAGAAATATAAGCTTTCCAAAATTAAACCAGAACTTCTTCCTATGTCAACTCCATGGTATGTTCATATAGTTGTGAAGGGAACATTCATAAGCAGATCAACATTCTCCATTTATCAGGTGTTCTTTTTCTCCTCTAAAATGCAGAAGACCTTAAAAGCAGTATTGATCTAAAAGCACTTTCTTCCAGCCCGTGTTGCTTCCTCTGTAAGCTTTACTGCACATTAATTGCTCTTGAATTAATAGTCATTGTAACTAACTCCCACTGTGGTCAATTATCAGGAAGTAGATCTTAGAACAGTGGGGAATATCTGTTAATATGATTCTTTGATCATCGCAAAAAATATGAGGACATTTGAGGGTGACATATAATAAATGTGGATTTCATTTGTGGACAAAAAGAAAAGCCCTGTATTAAAATCCAATAATTCATAAGGCTATCAAACTTAGAATATCAAGTGTTATAAGCAATTTAGCATACAGAAAGAGACAGCATGAATTTGCATACTTTGTCAAAGCAGTGCTGTCTAGCAGATACTGGTCTTATAATTTTCCAGTGGCCTACAATGACATAACGTTATTCAGTTTGATATCAGAGCTTTCTATGAAAACACTCTGGTCTCCTTCATGTTATAAAGAGCTCCGGGTTAGCACTTGGAAATCCATGCTAAAATGTAAGTATGCTCACTGAAAACAGTAACAGGTCATATACGAAGGTAATTTAATAAAACTGTGTATCAGATTTTCCTAGTGGATACCGCTGAAGCTCAAGGAACAGGATGGTGGTTAGGGATTCTTGTTTTGTTACCAGGAAGAAAAGATAGAATCATATGTTGTAAAATGTCTGTGTTGTTCTTACTCATTTTACAGCTTGCTCCTTTCACCTACCAATGTACCATTGCATCCCAGTGCACTTTTGTATTACAAATAAGGTCAAGGTTAACCTATAGCACATCATGCATTCAGGATATTGTCCCTCAGAAAGACTAGATCCAGAGAGACTTGCACAAGCCCTAAAATGGACTGGGGCATTTGGGATTCTGTGTCCTGGAATCCACAGTGTGGCCTAGAATCAAGGACAGTTCCATGAGTTCACGTCCTATTGGCCCTATTGACTTTTAACTCACTGTGGAGGGGTGTGATCAGACAGTGCAAGAACTGAATACTCTAAATCCAGGACCTAGGACAGGCATCCCTGATTGCCCATGTCTCTCTCTCTCTCTCTCTCTCTCTAAATATACACACACATGTATATATAAATGAAGGTATAAAATATACATATTTGTTAATATACATATACTAATAACTTGGAAAACTGAGGCAGGAGGATAGAAAATTTAAGGCTAGCCTCAGAAACTTAGTGACACTGTCTGAAAATAAAAAAATTAAAAGTGGTAGAATCACTCTGGTTTCAATCCTTAGTATTATAAATAAATACAAATCCTGCTGACTTATGCCTGTTTCCCTTAATTTACAGATTTATATTTACTAAATAGCATGTTTTAATATCTAATAGTTTTCTTTCATGTAACACATTTATTTTATAAATATTATATAGCATCAAGAAAATATCTATTTCCCTTTAACAAGGATTATTTATAAAAATAAATTCACAAGAGATCATTATTATATATGGTATTTATAAAAATTATCTCAAATCTCTTGACAGTGTTTAGGAACTGATATAAATTATAATGAGATCAATTGAGTAAATCAAACTTCTAGACTCATACTTTTCAAGATGTTATTGGCAATGGAATAATATTTCATTTTTATGATTGCAGTGGTATCTGAGAAAATAGATGTATTTTATTTCTTATGATTCCCCCAATTATGCCATTATGATTTTAAGCTCTTCTGATTTTATTTTGAATTTAAGCTGCATTAACCTAAAATTTACTTATCCTTTGCTTCAGGTAATTGAACAGAAATATTGATGTTGGCTCCTTCCTTCTGTTTAATAATTTAACAATTTTAGGTTTTCATATCCAAATACAGGGATTTTATTATTGAGGTAAAATACTTTTGTAAAATTGGAAGTTTGATTTTTATTGATAATAATTATACATCTTTATATGGCACATTATAATATTTCAGTAACTTCATCCACTATTAATTAACTCAGGATATTTAGGTTATCTACCATCTCAAACATTTATTATTACTTTGTAATGAGAGCCCCTCAAAACCGTTTCTTCTAGCTATTTGGAATTAGAAAATCCAATGTATTGACTGTAATTACTTTTCTGTGTAATGACACTGGAACTTATTCCTCCTATCTAGATGTGACTTTGTACCTGTTAACCAATCTCTCCCCACCCCTCCCTTTCTCCCAATTCCTGGCCTCTGGTAACCACTCATGCATTCCACTTTGGAACTCAGCTTTTTAGATTCTACAAATGAATTAAACTGTGCAGCATTTGCCTTTCTGGCTTATTTTTTCTGGTTTATTTTATTATGACTGAATTGTATTTCATTGTGTATACTACATTCTCTTTAACCATTAATCTGACAGTGTTCACCTTAGTGGATTCCTCCCTATCATAGCTATTGTGAATAATGCAGCAATGAGCAGGCAAGTGCACATATTTCTTTGATATACTGATTTCATTTTCTTTGGATATATATCAAGTAGTGGAATTGTTGGATTGTATATTAGTTCTGCTTTTAATTTTAAAAATAACTTTTATTTGTTCTTTTTAGTTATACATGATAGTAGAATGTATCTTGACATAAATACATGGAGTAGAACTTCCCATTTTTGTGGTTGTACATGATGTGGAGTTACACTGGTTGTGTATTCATATATTAACATAGAAAAGTTATGTTTGATTGATTCTACTGTCTTTCCCATTCCCAACCCCCCGCACTACCCCCCATCCAATCCAGTGAACCTCCAGTCTTTCCTCCCACATACCATTTGTGAATCAGCATCTGCATATTAGAGAGAACATTTGGCCTTTGGTTTAGGGGATTGACTTAGCCTGTTAGTCTCTAGTTCCATCTATTTAGCAGTAATTGCCATAATTTCATTCTTCTTTATGACTGAGTAATATTCAATTGTGTATATGTACCACGTTTTCTTTATTTATTCATCTGTTGAAGGGCACCTAGATTGGTTCCATACCTTAGTTACCATAAATTGAGCTGCTATAAATGTTGATGTGGCCATGTCACTATAGTATGCCAATTTTAATTTCTTTGGGTATAAGCCAAGGAGTTGGATAACTGGGCCAAATTTTGGTTCCATTCCAAGTTTTCTGAGGAATCTCTAAGCTTTCCAGAGCTGTTGCACCAATTTATAGCCCCACCAACAACATATAAGTGTACCTTTTCTCCCACATCCTTGCCAACATTTACTATTGCTTTTATTTGTGATACTTGCCTTTCTGGCTGGAGTGAGATAAAATCTTGGTGTAGATTTAATTTGCACTTCTAAAATTGCTATAGATAGTGAATATTTTTTTTCTTATATTTGTTGACTGATCTTATTTCTTCTTCTGTAAAGTGTCTTCAGTTCCTTTGCCCATTTATTTATTGGGTTATTTGTTTTTCTGGTGTGAAGATTTTTTTTTGAATTCTTTGTATATTCTGGAGATTAATGTTCTATTCTGAGCTGCAGGTGGCAAAGATTTTCTCCCATTCTGTAGGCTCTCCCTTCATTTCTTGATTGTTTCCATTGCTGTGAAGAAGCTTTTTAGCTTGATACCATTCCATTTATTTATCCTTGATTTTACTTCTTGCACTTTAGGATTCTTATTGAGGAAGTTGGTTCCTAAGCTGACATAATGGAGAGTTCAGTCTACTTTATTTTATAGTATGCACAGGATCTCTGGTCTAATGTTTATGCTTTAGATCCACTTTGAGTTGAATTTCATGCAGGGTGAGAGATAGGGATTTAATTTCATTTTGTTACATATGGATTTCCAGTTTTCCCAGCACCATTTGTTGAAGAGGCTATCTTTTCTCCAGTGAATGTTTTTGGTGTCTTTGTTTAGTGTGAGAAAACTGTATTTATGTGGGTTTATCTCTGTATCTTCTATTCTGTACCATTGATCTTCATGTCTGTTTTGGTGCAATACCATACTGGATTTTGTTACTATAGCTCTGTATAACAACTTAAGTTCAGGTGTTATGATGCCTCCTGCTTTCCTTTTCTCGCTGAGAATTGCTTTGGTTATTCTGGACCTCTTTTTTCCAAATGAATTTCAGGACTCCTTTTTCTGTTTCTATGAAGAATGTCATCAGTATCTTAATGTGGATTTCATTAAATATATACATCACTTTTAGTAGTATAGCCATTTTGACATTATTAGTTCTGCCTATCTAAGAACATGTGAGGTCTTTCTGTCTTCTAATGTCTTCTTTGATTTCTTTAGTGTTCTACAGTTTTCATCTTAGAGGTCTTTCACCTTTTTGTTTGATTGATTCCCAAATATTTTATTTTCTTTGAGGCTATTATGAATCGTCTAGTTTTTCAGATTTCTCTTTCAGTTGATTCATCACTGATGTATAAGCATGCAATTTATTTATGAGTGTTAATTTTATATCCTGTTACTTTGCTGAATTCATTTGTGAGTTCTAGAAGTTTTCTGGTGGAGTTTATCACTCTTCTAAATATAGAATCATGTCATCATCAAATAGGAATAGGTTGAGTTCTTTTCCTGTTGAGTTCTTTCCCGTTAATTTCTTTCTTCTGTCTAACAGCTCTGGCTAATGTTTCCAGGACTTTGTTGAATAGAAGTGGTAAAAGGGGGCATTCCTCTCTTGTTCCAGTTTTTAGAGAGAATGCTTTCAGTTTTTCTCCATTTAGAATGATGTTGGCCTTGGGCTTAGAATATATAGCTTTTATAACATTGAGTTATGTTCCTAGTATCCCTAGTTTTTCTCATGATTTGAACATGAATGTATGCCATATTTTGTCAAATGCATTTTCTGCATCTATTGAGATAATCATGTTGTTCTTGTCTTTAAGTTTCTTGATTGATGAATTATGTTTATTGATTTCTACATGTTGAACCAACCTTGCATCCCTGGGATGCACTCCACTTGGTCATAGTGTACTACCTCTTTAATATGTTTTTGAATGTGATTTGCCAGTATTTTATTAAGAATTTTTACATCATGTTCATTAGGAATATTGATCTGAAATTTTGTGTCCTTGATGTGTCTTTGGTTTTGGTATCAGGGTAACACTAGCTTCACAGAGTTTGGAAAGGTTCCCTCCTTTTCTATTTCATGGAATAATTTGAGGAGGATTGGTGTTAGTTTTTCTTGGAAGGTCTAGTAGAACTCAGCTGAGAATCTGTCTGGTCCTTAGGTATTCTTTCTTCATAAGCTTTTGATGGTGTCTTCAATTTCATTGCTTGAAGTTGATCTATTTAAATTTTCTATGTCCTCCTGCTTCAATATCTGTAGGTCATATATCTCTGGAAATTTGCCAATGTCTTCAAGGTTTTCTATTTTTTTCAGTATAAATTTTCAAAATAGTTTCTGATTATCATCTGTATTTCAGGAGTGTCTGCTGTGATATTTTCTTTTTCATCATGAAGTTTAGTATTTTATGTTTTCTCTTTTTTTTTCA
The DNA here is from genome assembly GCF_047511675.1 of Marmota flaviventris. Taxonomy (NCBI): domain Eukaryota; kingdom Metazoa; phylum Chordata; class Mammalia; order Rodentia; family Sciuridae; genus Marmota; species Marmota flaviventris. The sequence continues at coordinate 55,523,660 of NC_092499.1, read as the reverse complement.
TTAGTTTGGTTAAGGATTTATCAACTTTATTTATTTTTTCAAAGAACCAACTTTCTGTTTTGTCAATTTTTTGGATTGTTTCTTTTGTTTCAACTTCATTGATTTCAGCTCTGATTTAATTATTTCCTATCTTCTACTGCTTTTGGTGTTGATTTTTTCTTCTTTTTCTAGGGCTTTGAGATGTAATGTTAGGTTATTTATTTGTCAACTTTCTATTCTTTTAATGAATGAGCTCAATGCAATAAACTTTCCTCTTAGCACTGCTTTCATAGTGTCCCAGTGATTTGATATGTTTTATCGCTATGCTCATTTTCCTCTAAATAATTTTTAAATAATTATTCCTAATTTCTTCTGCTATCCATTGATCATCAATAACTCCAATGTCCAGGTATTCATTGTGTATGTGTATACTACATTTTCTTTAACCATTAATCTGACAGTCTATGCCTCAGTGGATTCCTTATCATAGATATTATGAATAATGCTTCAATAAACAGGCAAGTTTATCATATTTCTTTGATATATTGATTTCATTTCTTAGCATACATTTCGAGTAGTAGAATTGTTGGATTGTATATTAGTTCTATTTTTAATTTTGGGGGGCATGTCCATATGATTTGCAATGGGAATTGTATTAATTTGCATTCCTACCAACAAGTGTATGGAAGTACCTGTTTGTCTACATTCCCACCAGGATTTGTCACATTTTGTCTTTTGGTCATAGCTATTTGACCAGGATGAGATGATAACTCTTTGGATTTTTGATTGATGATGATCAGTGATGTTGAATATTTCCTCATATTCTTATTGGCCAATTGTATATCTTCTTTTGAAAAATGTCTATTCAGATAATTTGTATATTTTTCAATTGCATTATTTGCTTTTTTCCATTGAGGTTTTTTTTTTTTTTTAATTTCTGTACATACTCTTGGTTTCGATCCTTTGTCAAATGAGGAGATTGTGCATATTTTCTTCCATTCTGCAAACTATCTCTTTATTCAGTTGATTACTTCCTTTGCTGTACAGAAACTTAGATATAATTCAGTTTGCCTATTTTTTTTTTATTTTGCTGCCTGGGTTTTTATGTCCTCCAAATTTTGGGACCAGATCAGCATCATAGAGAATTTCCTATACGTTTTCTTCCAGTAGTTTTATATCTTTAATTTTTAAGTTGAATTGTTTAGTCTATGTTAAATTGACATTTTTTATATACTTCAGGGGCCTAGTCTAGTTCTTCTCTATGTGGACAATATATTTTCCAAGCACCAATTATTGAAGATAATTTCTTTGCCCAAATGTGTGTTCTTAGGGCTTTGGTTGAAAATCATTTAGCTATAAATGCCCTAATTATACTGATTTCTAGGTTCTCTATTCTGTTCCATTTGTCCATGTATCTATTTTTATGCCAGCATCATGCTGTTTTGGTTATTTTTGTTTTGTACTATATTTTAAGTAAAGTAGGGCATTGTGATGCCTTCAGTTTTATTATTTTTGTTCAGTATTGATTTGGCTATTTTGAGTCTTTTGTGGTTTCATAAAAATTTCAGGTTTGCCTTTTCTATTTCAGTGAAGTAGGACCTTCTTATCTGGATAGGAATTGCATTAAATGTGTAGACCACTATGAGCAATAGGAACATTTTAATGCCTTAATTCTTCCAGTCTATGAACACAAAATATTTTTTCCATTTATTTGTATCCTCACTATTTTTCCCTCAATGTTTTCTAGTTATAGAGATCATTTACCACATTTATTAAATTTATTCCTGGGTATGTAGTTTTGCAGTTATTATAAATTGTCTATTTCTTTTTTAGATAGTCAATGCATCATACTGAGATACTATAATTTTAAGATATTGATTTTGTATCTTGCAATTTTACTGAATTTATTCATTATTTCTAACAAATTTTGGTGAAGCTTTTAGCATTTTTCTCTGTATACTCACGTTGTCAGCAAGTAGAAAATTTGACTTTCTCCTTTCCTATTTGGATACCCTTTTTCTTCTCTTGCCTAATTGCTCTGACTAGAACATCTAGAAAATGTTGTACTGAAAAGTATTGATGAAAGTCAGCATCTTGTCTTTTTCCCCAATTTTAGAGAAAAAAAATAAAATATTAACTTTTTCCATTCAGCATGATGTTAGATGACTTTATTGGTTGATGTATTTTCCCTCTATGCCTAATTTTTTGAGTGTTTTTACTTGAAGAAATGTTGAATTGCTTCAACATTCAATGTTGAATGTTGAATTTTATTAAATGTATCCATTGAAATGAGCATATGGTCTTTGTTGATCAAATTTTTGATGTGATATATCATGTTCATTGATTTATGTGTGTTGCTTCCCTAGGATGAGTCCCATTTGGATCATGGTGAATGATTCTTTTAATGTATCATTGAATTCAATTTGCTAATATTTTGTTGAGCATTTTTTACATCTAGACTCATCAAGGATATTGCCTGCAATATTTTCTTTACTTGAGTGTGTATGTTTGTGTGTGTGTGTGTGTGTGTGTGTTTCTCTCGTTTTGGTAATGGGAATGTTGGCACCATAGAATGAGTTCAGAAGACTTCCCTATGCTCATATTCTTGGAGTAGTTTAGAAATAAATGGTTCTGGGTTTGATCCTTGACACCATACAAAAACAAATAAAATCAAGACTCTGTGTTTATCTACACTAAAAATATTACAAACCCCCTCCCAATAAACCTAAAACCAGCTTAAGGAATGAAATAGTAAAAGTCAGAGCATAAATAAATTAAATAGAAACTAAAAAAGCAATATGAAAGATCAGCAAACAAGGAGTTGGTGTTTTAAAGAGATGAAGTTGACAAATTCTTAACTAGACTAAGGGGAAAAAAGAGAAAAGACTCAAAAGATGAAAATGGAGCTTAATTTTACATTAGAAAAAGAATCTTAATTCATGATTCTTGTGGTAGTTTAAGTAAAGACTACTGGACATGAAATACCATCAACAATATTCTTCATAATCTCAGAGAAAAATAATTTTAAGTAACAAATACATATGGTTTAATTTTGAAAGAAGATGAAGAGTGTTGCACAGTTATAAGACAATTTCAATAATTTACACAGTTGGAAGTACTTAACTGAGTCAAGGGGCAGTAAGGCTACTCAACCCAGTGGGATGTTCCCAAGTAGGATGAAAGGGACATAGCCAGAAGGCATGTACTTTCTCCTGTGAAGGAGCTTGGCTACCCTTTGCTGACCTAACTGAATACAGCTAATTATGCAGTAGAAATCTCAGCTTGACCAGAGGATGAACATGTGGAAGAGGTAAGGTTAGTGGTCTTGCCTTTGTAACTAATAGGAAATATGACTGACTGTCTCCTGGTTTGTAAGGCAGAATAACTCCTAAACCTTTCAACATGACAGGGAAATGAAAGTGATACAAAGCACATCTCATGCACTCCTTTTCTTGTATATTAGATTTAAAACGTCGATGTTAATACCATCAAGGAAAAAAATCTACTTATACTTTAGGTTTTTATAAGATTCAATCTTATTTAAATCAATAAGGATTGTGTCTTTTAAAATATAAAATTTGTTCATTGATATATACATTAAGTTATAGTCTAATTTTTTTCTCCCCATGGTGATGGCAATGAAATCATTTTGTACATGTTAGAGGTATGTTAGAGAGAATCTCATTACTAATAGTTTAAAATACTGTCAGGGAATAGCATATAGTATCCTAAACTAACCTATAAGAAATCACTGTATTTATTATTTTTCAAAGAGGCTTGGGTTTGGAATCAAGAAAGCTGAGATCATGCTACAATTTTTTCACTAATTAATTGTGCAGTGCTTACCTTTTCTACTTGGTCTCTTCATGTGTTAAATTGTAGGAGCTAGTAATATCAAGGCTAGTAATATCAAGTAATATCAATTGCTTTTTTGAAAGATCGTAAGGGAAAAATTTCCTGTTAATGACAATAAATTCATATTTATAATATTTCACATAGCTTTTTTTTCCAAAATATGAGCACTAACATCTGCAATATGTTTGAAACATGTTCGTATAGACTTAAACTCCAAAATACCCTATCCAATAGTCAAATTTTTAATTGTTTTATGTAGATTATACTGTGGCAATATATATGTCTTTGTAGAAAATAGATCATTCATTAATAGTTGTGGAATGAATGCACTTTCTAGGTCATAATACCATGCATATTTATTTCAATCATTTGAATGATCTAATTGAATTGGAGCAATTCCTCATGAGGTTCTCTATAAAAATAAAGAGAACTTCACTTTGCTTTGTCCCAGGGCACTGTCAAGTTAGGACAAAGCTAGACAGCAAGAAACAAACACTTGAAAGTGAGATGTTATGAACACAAAAGATAGAGCCCAATATTGATGATTCATTTTCCCCAAATTTGTTGAAAGACAACTTGACGATATATATTTTTAAACAAAATTATTAGGTGTTAGTAGTTGTTTTTTCCCCCCTATCTTTTCCATTTTAGATGGAAGCTAGAAGTGGTAATTTCCTTTACTAACTTTAAAAATCCAAATGTTTGGTGCATTATAAATGAAAGGTATAATCTGGGTTTTGTATTTTTTAACTAAATTGAATTTTGGTAAGAAATTGTACCCTTTTTAATTCAGGTATCAATGGAGACTTTGGCATCGTACAGTTGTAGTCACTCATTCCACTTGATGCATACTTCTTTTGTGCATAACTGGTCTAATTTAGATGACTGCTAATTTAGAAACCTGGATATTGGGTACACAGGATCAGGAATTTGGTTTCAGTATAAAGCAAATAAGAAAGTTCTGCTTATCTCTGATACAAACTGAGAAGTTTAGACAAATTTGAAAATCTATTGTAGCTGAAATTGACCATTGGTTTATCGTTCTCAGGCTGATTCCTGATCAGATGTACCTTGTTTATTAACATGAAAATAGTATTACCTTGAAGCCAGAGGCCTTGATTATACTAGAACTGCTTGTAAAAAATATTAGACTCTTTCTAGCTTCTTTTTCTTTACTTTCATAAAGATTGGAGAAAGAATCATAGAAAGAATGGTGTTTTATTTTTCTGACGTGGATTATAAATCACTGGAGAGATTAAACAAGGATAAATGTTTGAAATTTCTAGTTCTTGCCCAGAAGCAAAGATTATAATGTATGAAGTTTGGTTTTAAGGAAAAGTAAAGACTAGTAACTGTTTTGAGATGTCTAATTTGTGATTATAGTTATACCCGTATAAATTAGTTCTATGTTTGTTCATAAGTTTTAAGAGCAAGATTTAGAAATAGATCATTTGTTTTAGTGCACAAATTGGCTGCAAATAATTTTTAAAGTCTCTTTCATTTTACTGTTCAGACACATTTCAGATAAAGTATGCGGGAAGTATAAAAGATGGAATTTGAAAGAAAATATATCTATTCCAGAATTTTTGACATGTTCTATTTTGGTACATGCCTTTAGAGAATAGTGTAAATTATTTTCATCTTTCCATACAACTTAAGGAGGAAGACTTAATTTGCAGAAAAATAATTTGAATTAGATATAAAAAAAATTTGAGTTTCTATTCTGCCACTCAAACGAACCAATTTTAAGGTGTTTATTCCCACCAAAATTTTCACCTTGTCTATAAGTTCCAGAAAAATAAAAATAAAAATAATTTAAACCATTGAAAAGATGAAATTTAATGTACATAAAATGAGATACAAAATATACCAATGAAGTCATTATTTCAATAATGTTGAGTGATAATAGAAGTTGAAACTAAATATATATAACTTTAGAAAAGACCCACCAGCTTATGTATATGCCTTCATAGATTCTTTATCCAATCTTTAATATCATTCTATACCATAAGAATGGAACTGAAGAAATAGAATGAGATGCTGGAAGATTTGAGGGAGGTGGGAATCATTATTTGTTCCCTTAGTTGGGTCTTTAGGCATAAGAGGTGAGAATGAGAGACACAGATAAGACAAGAATCTTCTTAGTCATCAACTTGACATCAAGCAAAGAAAGGGATGGTTGGTGGTTTAGGTGATATAAACAGTTGTCTTAAGTCATTTCAAATACTTGTGTTGATGGAAACTGCATATGGTGACATGATAGTCCTTATCAGAAGGGTTTTCATTGAAATGAAAGGTGAAATTACAAAATGGAAAGAAGCAGTGGAATATCCATCCTTCACAGTTCCTTTAGGGATCTGTAGCAGAGTTGGGAAATTTGAGAATGGAAACAAATGAAATGTCTATTGGCAAGAAAAGATGGAACATTTTTAAACACATTACCCTATTCTGTATCAGAGGCAAATCAAGAAGCAGCTGAGGATGTACAGGTAGAACTGGAACTGTGTTCTGCATGTTATAGACTTGATTTCAGAAATTGAGTTCTCATCTTTGATGTATTAAGTATATTGAAAAAGAGTTGAAAAGTATTTCAGGTATAAGGTTGTGTGTTCTCTTTATACAGCTAAAGGAGCAATTGTTCTAAAATTGGGAAAAAATTAGGATATTCAGTGAATCTTTATACATAAAATATGTGAAAATATAAAACCAAAGTGGGAGTTACAGGAAGGTCATCTTTAAAAGAATAATGAGACTTATAGTTTTCTTGCAAGTTGACATTGCTGCACTAATGAAGTTTGATTTCAAGTTACTTTATCTTGCCCTTGGATGACCTGTTCAGAAGAAACTCAGACAAAAAACACTCAGCATTACAATGGGAACAAATTACATTTCTTTCCTTTCCAGTAAAAAGGTCATTATAGTATTTATCCCACTATTAAAAGTGAATTAGACCATTCTGAATTATTAAAATACTATGAGGTTGAAATATAAAACTGTATAAAATGGGGCTTAGGGCTAGCTTTTAGCTCTCACCTTAGAAATGAACAATTCTTAGTTCTGTTTCTCTTCCTTTGTGTTCACAATTATTTATCTTTTATCAACAAAATAAACTCTTTGGGTTTTAACTGCATAAATGAGGGTTTGCAACACTCTTGAATAGCTGCACATTTTCAATGTGATCATTTATCATTTGTGGATTTTTCTTAAGTTTCTTTATTTGGCATATACTGAGCATTGTATGTAAGGACACACATCTTGACTTCCATTATAGACTTACAACGTGAATGAATCAGATACTCTACCTAAACAGGTTTAGAAGTAACAATTGTAAGTATTCCTTAGGTATCTGGTACGAGGGACATACATTGGTTATTTTTATTCTTAGGAGAAGGCAGTCATTAATTCATTTTAAAGCTGTAGGGTTTGAGGTATGCTTAAGATCAGAGATGGTATGGTAGTCAGTTCAAAAAAGATGTGTTGAAGAAGGTAGTAGGAAAAGTAAAGAGTTACATGAGAGAAATATTATAAGCAAACATTCAGAAATATGACAATTCTATTTTAATTTTACTTAGTTCAAGAAATATTGACTTGCTTGATCCTTTGCATGAGGAAGAATTCTGCAACTTATAATTCAGGGTGCATTTTAGACTGACATTCAGCTGGTACATACTGATGAAGCTGTTCCAAGTGTTAAAATATTGAAATGCTGTGATTCCACTCGGTAAATAGTCATAGCCCTAACCTTAACATAGGCCCCTTTTTGTCTACCCCAGAACTTCCTCAGGAATCACTGTATTTCTTCAGCATCTGATAAAGAAAACACAAACTTCCCTGGTGTAGAGAGCACCTCAAAGATCTTTCTTCAGGGCAAAGTTTTCTAGTGTTAATTTTTATTAGTCAGTGACTTTAACATAGTAGTTATTATGCATTTTGAATTTAACTCCTGGGTACATAAATTAAAATGAAGACACATCTGAAAAAAAAAGACTGAGAACATATTGTAAAGACTCTTGACAGTGATGTTCAAGATTTGGGGGGATTTTAATTTTGTATAAGTAGGTTACATGATCAAATACTGTAATTTTTAAAATGAATCAGGTGGTAAGATAATACATGGATTTGTATTTTATATATGTCCAATATGTCTAGGATAAAATTATAATTAAAATAGCATAAGTAAAATCACATATTATCTAGTGTGATTCTTTGAAATCTATTCTTGTCCCTTGTTGTATTTAATCTGTACTGTTTCTAATTCCATTAAATAGAATTTCTGTTTGCATTAATAATAAAATTATGGAAACACAGGCAAAATTTTCTTTAGGTAAAGACTTCTGGAGAGAATGGGTTCAAGTGCAGCAATTTAAAGTCACCATGAGGGCTGGGATTATGGCTCAGTGGTAGAGCTCTCTTCTAGCATGTGCGAGGACCTGGGTTCAATCCTCAGCACCACATAAAAATAAATAAACAAAATAAATGTATTGTGTCCATCTACTTCTAAAAAATAAATTAAAAAAAAATAAAAATAAAGTCACCATGACAGTGCTCATTTATGCCCTACAAGGTTATGGAAGGACCAAGACAGGAAAGAGGAGGGCTCCATAGTGAATTCCTCCTGTTGGTTCCTTTAATAGGAAGTCTTTATCTAGTATTTAGGATTTTTATCATGTAAAACTCCAAATGAGAGTCCTTCCCACCCCATTTCCAAGAATTAATACTTTTTGAAGAGTTACTTTTGGTCTAAGTCAAGATGGCATTCATTTTATTTGATTGCTTTATTACATATTGCCATACCCTCTCTTGTCCATAATTAAGCTGTGTTGCTTGAAATTAAAATTCACATTGTGATTATGTTTTTGCAGATGTGGTTCTTATTCCCTCCTTTGAACAGTCCATCTGGGAATTATTTGACTATCCTCAGTAACTACCTGAAACTATTAGAGCAGTGATCAGCATTGCATTAAGCAGGTGGATTGACAAGGCTTTGGGGATTAACTCCTGCCTAATCTATTTCATACTTGTTATGGCTTCCAGGGTAGGCTGATTAATTTAAGGAGCTGACTTTGCCATCTTTGAGATGAACAAATCTCACAGTGATATTATGTTGACATTTTGAAAGCAATGTGTGTTTTGAAAGTGAGGGTTGGCAGGGAAATTTTGGCTTGGTAACTAGCTTCCCAGATCCTTCACAGGATGTTAATTTATGAGTAAATTTAATTCAACCCATAGTCTGAAACTCTACCTTGTAGATCTAGAAACAGGATTCTATATACTAAGCAGAATGCTTCCTAGTGAGGTATCATTGGCCTCTCTTTTTCTCTCTCTTTTTTACTATGATGGGGATCAAACCCATTGTCTTGTACATGCTAAGTCATTTATCACTGATATATACCCTCAGCCTCTGGTATTAGCCTCCTGAATGATAGCCTTGAGAAGCATTCTGATTAGTCCACTGGTTTTCTAAGTGTGTTCTATGAAGCTGTAGAGCCTCACTAACAAATATGGTGGCATCTAGCCATACATGAATATTGACAAGGTGTAATATGGATATTAGATAAGGAACAAAAAATTATATTTTATTTAAATTGGTTTTAATTAATTTAATTTTAATTTTCAGTTAAGATTTTAATATTAATTTAGAATTTCAATTGTATTTTGTTTAAATTATATTAAATGACAATTTATTTAATAGAAAACATATTTAGAACAATAGTATAATCTACTTAACTCTTGATTTCTCTGAAATCTTAATGCAGTTTAAATATTTCCAAAAATTTATCATCTGAATTGAGATGTGCATTAAGCATAAAATCCACACTGAATTTAAAGACTTGTTAGATGAAAAAGGAAATGTAAAATATCTCTATTTAGTACAATTACATATTAAAATGGTAAATCAGATGTTACTGTATAATGTACAGGTGTACAATAGTGGTACCTTTCCAATAACCCATTTTATGTTGAAAAAATTAAGTCAAAAATGCATTTCTTGAGCTGGGGCTGTAGCTCAGTGGCAGAGCTCTTGCCTAGCATGTTTTGAGGCACTGGGTTTGATCATCAGCACCACATAAAAATAAACAAATAAAATAAAGGCATTCTGTCCATTTACAATTACAAAAAAATTTTTTAAATGTATTTCTTGTGCCTTGCCTTTTGAGCATCATAGCTTAGAAACAGAGTATTCTGTAGAATATCAGTTGTTTACCCTGGCAATTGCTGTGGCTCACTGCCACTGCACAGCATTACTGAGAGTATTATACTATATTACCATAGTATTACTAACCTTGGAAACAAAATTCAAATTTTAGGTGTAGTTTCTACTGAAAATGCTTTTGTACTCTTGCAATGACTCAGTTAATCCTGAGTCATAATCTAAGAAAAATACATTAAAAAGTCAAATGGAATGTACAAGAAGGATCTAGGAAGGGTACAGGGCTGGGGTGTGGAGAGGTAGAAGAAGGGTGGATGAATATAATTAATTCACAGTGTGTGCATATATGGAAATAGCACAGTAAATTCTATTAATCTATGCAATAAAAATTAAAACCTACTATGTGTTTTCAAGAATAAGGAATTTTGGGGGATGGGGTTGTGGCTCTGGTAAAGCATTTGTCTTGTATACGTGGGTACTGGGTTCAATCTGCAACACCACATAAATAAATAAAATAAAGATATTGTATTCATCTACAACAAATAATTTTTTAAAATTAAGGATTTTTAATTTAATTTGTTTTAAAATATAGTGTTTTAAAGATTTTATTCCACAATCCCTTTATTCTATTTATTTATTTTTATGTGGTGCTCAGGATTGAACCTAGGGCCTCATACATGCTAGGCAAGTGCTCCACTACTGAGCCAAATCCCAGCGCTCTAATTAGTTTTGATGTTGTTGCTTATTTCACCTTCAAATGAAAGATCTATATATTAAAAAAGTATCCTAAATCAAACTGTAATGGGGGATGAATCTATATTTGTTAGGTAATAGAATGCAGTAATAAACTTGTTTTCACCTCTGTCTTTTTAGCTATAAAAAATGGGCTTCTGAGGGGTTGGGGTTGTGGCTCAGTGGCAGAGCGCTTGCCTTGCACATGTGAGCACTGGGTTTGATCCTCAACACCACATAAAAACAATAAAAAACATGATATTTTGTCTATGTGTAACAAAAAAAATTTAAAAATGTGTCTTCTGAGATATTTAAAGTTTTATAGGTAGCACACATTTTGTTTTCACTGGATAAAGCAGTGCTGTGGGAAGAGTCAGCAGGGTCCCTCTCTCCATTCTGAACTTCCCTTGAACAAGTGCAACAATTTGCTTAGATTTTATATCTGTTTTACATGTTGGATTTGATCAGATTTAATCTCAAGAAAGAACTACTGCTGAAAGCAATGTTTAGAAACCCTCATTTCCTGTCATAATGAGGGTTAATACAGAAGTGTGATGCCACTGGTTTTGGTTTTCTGTGATTTGAATATATGCCCATGTGTAGATTTTTGCATAGCTCTCATGCTTGGCATGATATTTATGAACCTCCCTAGATATGTGATTTAGAGTCTATAATTTGGGAAAAGTTTGGCCATTTTTACTTCAAGTATTTATTTTAGTTTATCTCCCTTTTCTTGCTGGTACCCAATTTATGTACATGTTCTTCTGCCTTTTGTAATTTTCCCACAGTTCTTGAATGATCTAGTCTACATGTATTATTTATCATTGCTTTCCTCTTTGCATTTAAATAAAAGTTTCCATTGATCCATCTTCAAGATGACTGATACTATCTTCTGCCTTGGCCCGTCTATGTGAAAACTACAAAGGTAGAGGAGATTTCTAGTATTTCCTTCTGATACTTAAGAATGACCATCTTTCTGGTTCTATTATTCATATTTTCTTTCATTTTGTCTACTTTTTTCCACTAGAGTTCTTAATCTATTAATTATAGCTATTGAAATTTTTCTGCTGATAATTCCAAAATCTGTCATAACTGTGTCTAATTCTGGTATGTGCTTTATATCTTTAGATTTTTTTTCTTGACTTTTATCATTGTCTTAGGGTTCTCTAAAGGAACAGAATCAACAGGATATTGATATATACAATTATCATATTTATAACCCATCTATGTATATATGATTATAAAAATGTGATTTATTAGATTAACTTATACAACCAGAAGTTGGATAGTTCCACAATGGCTGTCTGTAGGCTGGAGAACTGGAGGAACAAGTAGCTACTCAGTCCAAGAAGCTGAAACCTCAGAACAAGAGGAATCAATGGCCTGTAACCTTCCTGAAAAGTCACTTGGCAGAGAGAGTCTGCTTTAGAAGAGTGAAGGTGATGGAGTCTGATGTCCTCAGATGACTGCCGCAGCAATCTACAACTGGTCCAAAACGAGTTGAATTGCGTCTGTTGCTGCTTCCTTGTTCTTCCAATTCTTTGTACCATCCAAGCCTTCAACCTATTGGACTGTGTTGCACTCAGAGTGGTTCTCTGCTTCAGTTTGCTGTCCCACCTATTAATCATTCCTAAAAAAACCTTCATTGAGACAACCAGAGCCTCTTAATCTTAGGTATCTCTCAATCTAATCAAGTTGACAATTCAGATTAACCATCACAACGGTGTTTTATGATGTTTTATTGAAGACATAGGTAAAAAAAAACTGAGGCAAATTAGCTTTTCTTGCGAGGATATGGATCAATCTGTCTAGGAGTTTGGCAGTATATGGGGTGTGTGTGTGTGTGTGTGTGTGTGTGTGTGTGTGTGTGATGTTTGATGTAGTTATAGGTTTCAAAGGCTTTAGAATCTTCTAGCTCCTTCTTAAGTTTCCTCTGATGTCTTTGTGTTTCCTTGAGAATTCCTCCTTAGAAACTGTCTTGCAGCTCTTTCAGCAATTATCCACTATAATACTGGATTCCTATGGTGGTTGTGATGAGGTATGGGGGATAGGAAGCTTTGTGTAAACCTAGAATTGTGTCTTAGCATTCAAATGTCTGTCTCTGGGTGGTGGCCTTCATGGGTGGTCTTAGCTTCTCCATCTTTACTCTTCTATGTGACATAGGAACAACAGAGGGGCCTAGGTTTTGGAAAAGTCCTTAACATAAGTAGGAGGGGTAAGGCTCTTGTGAAATCTCCTCTTACTCATGGGCAAGTAGGTTTCTGTTATGAAAAAGCTGTGGGTATATTTCACAATGGCTATTCTTCCCCTCTTTTTGCCAGAGCCAAAAGGAGACTTTTATAGTTTCCCCCTCTCCCCAGTTTAGAGAACCTGGCAGATTGCCTGGAGATAACACCAATCAACATATCATCCCCCTCTTAGATGGTGGTCCCCAAGGATTTCTTACTCTCATGCCAGTCCACAGTCAGTCTCCAGAAGTTGTCAAAATTGCAATTTAAGAATTCCAACTACTTTATTTTCCCGGAAGCTTCTGTTCCATATGTACAGACTATGGCTGTCAATATTTGAGTTCTCCTGACTCTTCCAGTTTTGGGTTGACTGTCTTATGACTTCATTTCTTTGATGGGTCTAAGAAAAACTATTTGTTTTCAATTTGTTTAGTCTTTCTTATTGTAAGGATGAGAATGATGTCTCTTTTTATGTAAGAAAAGAAATCCAGTATGATAGTGTTTATATCTCATTATGGATAATGATAGTCACATTATGTTTTTCCCCCCTAAAAGTCTTGTCTTTCAATTGCTATGCTCAGTCTTAGATATGCAATATCATTTTACTCTATACTAATTAAGAAATAACTTGCCTCCTTCTGTGGGTGTTGGTTAAATTAAATCTCATTTTCATCTTTCTTCTCATAAAGTAGAAGTTAAGACTAATATTCATATCTTCAACTTTTTAAATGAATCACAAACTGCTGAATTTGGTGCTGTTGGAGTTACAAATAAAGGTAAAATTGTAGTCAAGTCCTCAAAGCTAACCTTGAAATAAATAGAAAAACATGAATTTAGTGATGAAATTGGGCTACTAAAGTCCAGTTCAAGGAAAGAAATGATGTACATTGGAGTCTAGGTAAACATGAATTTCAGGGTAACAGGACAAAATATTAAGTCATTTAATTAAATTTTGTATTTTATAAATAAAAACACTAAGAAGAAATACTTTACAAGTAGTTATTGGTGTAGTTGAGGCTGTTTTCTAACAGTTTATTATTTAACTACACAATTTAGGATTTACAAAATTAATTTATCATTGATATATCATCTATGTTGTGGTTTGGATATAAAATGTTCCACAAGACTTGCATGTTTAAGGCTGGATACCCAATACAGTGATATTTAGAGACTTTTGGGAAATGCTTGGATCATGAGGACTCTAGCCTCACTGTGGTTAATCCATTGATTGATTCATGGCTAAATAGACTATGGAGGCAACAGAAACTGTAGGAAGTAGGGCCTGGTAGAAAAAAGTGGCCCTTGAAGGCATGCCCTTGGGAACTATACCTTATTCTGCCTTTTTCTCTCCTCTCTTTCTTTCCTCCTGCCTTCAACCCGGCTGCCATGAGGTTCTGCTTCACTACAGGCCCAGAAATAACAGAGCTAAGTGCACATAGAATGACACATCTGAAACCATGAGACAAAATAAACCTTTCCTCCTTTAAGTTGACTTTTCTTGGGTATTTTGTCACAGCAATGGAAAGCTAACAAAATTTGCATGCATGCATTCAGCATTTTCAGATGTCATATCTCAGCTAAAATAAGACAATTTAGAAATATCATTCAGAATTAAGTATTTATATTTCATTTTAGTTGGTATCCCTGGTGTTTTATCTCACTGAATTTGAGATTATGGACCTTGTTTTCGTTAGCCTGATTGACAACATTCAATAAAGTGTGTGTGATGCTGATGCTGACTCTGGGAATTAATACTTTTTCTTACATATGCATTTCTAAATAGCAGTCATCAGTACACAGGAGTTCCTGAATTACATTTCTAATATTTTTTTTTTTTTGGCAATAACTCAGTCTGTTATTGCTACATTTTTTTCACCTTGAAAAACCTCAAACATTTGAAACAGTACTTAAATAGGAGAAAAATTTTAATGGAAGATGTGTTTAAACTATTAATTTATTTTATGCTATAGTAATAAAATATTTAACACTTAAAATCTTAGCAGTAATTATCTTCAATTTTCTTTTTAATTTAGATTATGGGCTGGATTAAACTTCCTATAACCCCTGAGTCAAGTATTAATATATGAGCAATTTAAATGTAGGAGATTTCATGTTATAGCCTAGTAGGAAAATTCAACCTTTCAAGCTTTACCTCTTATTACTCCCTCATCTGTAAATTCTGCTCAACTAAGCTTCCTCCTCTTATAGTCCCATCATACAAGGCAATATAAAATGATCATTAAAAATATAGACCCTCAGCCTGGACAGAAGTCTGAATTACAATTCTTACTAGCTATCAATGATGCTTAATCCTCTGAGCAATTTCCCTTGTATTACGTTGGGGTATACTACCTGTATTACAGGGTTTTAAAAAAATTAAAGTAAAAAATCCATATAGTCAATAATAGGTCATAAACTACCAACTATATGCCAACTGTGTTAGTTCCTAGACATGTAGTCATGATGAGAAGAGATAAATTTCCTCCTAATTTGGGGCCAGAATTCTAGTGTGAAGAGATAAATAATAAACAAATGAGTACCTGACATTAAAGGCAGCAAAATGGTAGGAAATAATCAAGCAAGGTAAAGGATTAAATGAAATAGGGTTGCTATTTTAGATGTAGTTATTGTGAAAGACCTCTCTTAGGAGATGAGATTTAAACAAAGACTCAAATAAAGTGAAAATAGCCAAATGTGAGCATATGGAGAAGAACTCCTATTTAAAAGAGAAGTTATCAAGTACATGAAAAGGTCCTGAGGTAGAAGTGTGCTTGACAAATTTAAAGACTAGCAAGGAGGCAAACATGGGTAGACAAGGATTAGCAAAGGCAGTGGGTTGAGATTAGATAAAAAAAGGAAGGAAGCATGAGGATTTGAAAATCCAGAAGGTGGATGTTTATTTTACTCTGAGGAAGGGAATCCCTTATAGAGTTTGTTGCAGAATAGGGTCATGGCCTATCTCAGTAAGGGTAGGTCCAGCAATAGCAAGTAGGAGACTAGGAATAGCTCAGAAGAGACATGACTGTGGCTCAGACTACACTGCTGGAAATAAAGGTAATTAAGAAATCCTAGGTTCAGGATATACGTTGAAAGTATGTCTCCAAGAAATTTTACCTGAGCAGCTATAAAAGTAGTTTTGACATTGAGTTGGGAGAGGCTGGGGCAAAATACAGTATTTTTTAAAGAGAGATAGAGAGAGAGAGAGAGAGAATGAGAATTTTAATATTTATTTATTTATTTTTAGTTTTCGGCGGATACAACATCTTTGTTTGTATGTGGTGCTGAGGATCGAACCCGGGCTGCACGCATGCCAGGCAAGCGTGCTACTGCTTGAGCCACATCTCCAGCCCCAAAATACAGTATTTTTGTTAGGTAGGGGAAAGGGCTGGCAGGGGCAGCTGATACATAGAAAGTTCTAGGAACAGGGTCTGAGTCATGGCAAGGATATGGTAACGATCAACTATTCTTTTCCACTACACATGCTATTTCTATTCCTGTGTACCTTTATTTTGGCTCTTGCTTCTTGCCATGTCAAAATTATTCATTGCCTCCAAAAATCAATTTGAAATTCATTTCTTATCTGACTTCAATCATCTCTTTCTCTTGTATGAAATCTTAAATGTATGTGAACTGCCTGGATCTTTCTCACGTGTCATTTTATATTGCTGTTTCTCTCTCAAAGGACTATCACACTGTGGTTATGAACAGGTGAGTGTACAAAAGCACTATATTTCATTATCTCTAACACTTTCAGATTATATGATGTTAGGCATAGGAACAATTAAATACTTAGGCAGAACAAGGGAGCAGACATAATCTTTTTTTTAAATCTATATTCTTGAAATATTCACTACAGAATCTTCTTTTCCTTTGAGAATGCTTGTAAATATCAGCTGTGCCTGTAACTACAGGTTCAGTTGACCAAGCCTCTAGGACCTATTGAAAAAGGTTATCCCTTTTGGAAACCTGTTTTTAAATTTTATTCTAAATTGCATTATACCTTTGTCACACATTGCTTCTTCCACTGTAGCTATTGTCAGATTGGAATTCACATGTGACTAAAGATCTTCATAGCCCGCTCCCATACTTTTAATTTCTCTTTCCCAGACATTTTTCTTTTTGCAGGCCCTTGGCCAAGCAGCCAGTCCCTTTACTACTATTAGAGTCATGCCTAGAACCTTCTGTCTCAGAACTAGAGACTGGGCCTTCTATGCCAGCAACTAGGGGACAGAGAAGGAGGGAGAACAAGAGTGCACCACAATTTTATTAGTTTGTAAAATTAAAGTTGTGTTTGTTATTGTTTCAGTGGGGCAGCTGTCTCCTAAAGCTCATTTCGTAGTGTTTTACTAATTATCAGGATGGTTTGTGAAGAAGTCAATTAAGGTTTTAAGTGTGTAATTCTCATAGTTAACTTAAAGTTCTGTGTGCCACCAAAGTTTCCGTTACCAGGAATGGTCCATGTCAGCACTTTTAAAATCATCAGTGCTCTATTCAGCTCTAGGAATTATAACTGGCTGTGTAGGTTGGTGATTTTAGACGGAATGAGACCTATGGTTTTCCTGTGTGCTCTGCATTTCTCTTCCCAAGGAAAATTTCCCACCTTTCAAAAGTCTAAATTCCGTAATTGTGATCCCTTTCCGTGGTCTAAGGCTTTTAACCTTGATTAAAATGCACATGACCTATCCTTTGTACCTTAATGCACTTGTGCTAATTGGACGCTCATCTGACATCTGATTTTGATGTTGATGGTTAAGGATGAGGGATGAACAGGAGAATTCTGGAGTCATAAGGTATGAGTTGGATCTTGATTACAGAAAATGTTTAATGGCTTCTCAGGGTTTCCTGGAGCTCTCATTAAAGGAAAAGACTATTACCTCAGCTGAAGAAATGATAGATAAAACCAATGGGTCTTCAGAGGGGAAAGGAAAGTAGGAAAAAACTTTTGATACATCTCAGTAATGAGCCTAAAACAGAATGGCATAAGAAGAATGATCCAGTTCTTCCTTTCCTGACTCATCCTATCTAAAATTTGTGTGTTTTATTCAGCACTGAATTTAAACACAAGGTAAGTTTGGAACAAGAAGGAATAACAATGCTATGATTTTGTCAGCATCAGATTATCATAATTGACTTTCTTTACAAATTAGTTGAAATATCTTCCTAAATCAAATCAAACACACGAAAGCAAGTCTATTGCTATTTACTATTCTTTAAAAGAGCTTCCTGGATTGTTTCAATGACAGCAGGTTTTTTACTTCAAAGAATCACTAAACTGATATGTCAGATGATAGTGCTAAGACTTAGAATTAACATTTCTTCAATGACAATTTCGATTTGTAGCTTTTCTCATAACATTGGTACTTCTTGGAGACAGAACCATTTTGAAATATTCTGCAACTAATTAGATTGGATAATTTTCCTACATTCTCTAAATCTCATTTCTTTATCTGCAAAATAGAATAATAATAGCTCCCAGCTTTAAGATCAAATGATTATAATGCATTTTAGCAATTTTAATTGAAATTTTATTACCTCAGAATACAACAAAATTTGGTGTTCTATAAAACCCTATTATATTTATGTATATACCAAAGATATAGTTTGTGTGTCAATAACAGATCATTGTAGTATCCTTGTGTATCAAGTAATACAGTCCACAAATAATATAGTCTAATATAGTGCTAATATCATATAAAAAAGAGAAATTAAAACACATTTTTTAAGTTTACAGGAAATGATTAATATAATTTTACCATTTTATCTCAAGACTAAAGTGCATCTCAAAATAAAGATAAATAATTCTGATGATGTCTTTTTTGCCTTCATTTAGATAAAAGATTATATCCTTGTACCCTGAGAAAGATAACAGTTTGCAAGATTCATAGCTCTTATAATGCCCTATTTATTTATTTATTTAATGCTAACTTGCTCAGAATCTAGCTTAGAATAATTCACTTTCATAATATTCTATGTAATAGGCATTCACCATTTGAAATTATGAACTACACCTATTTCAGTTCTTTCTCACCAGGATTATATCAGTATTCTGTTTCCAGTTTTCATTTCACTTCAGCCCTTTTCATGGGTATTGCTTCCTTTGAGTTTCTATGGACGTGTTGTAATCTTCCCTTTCTTATAAAAGTTTTCAATTTTACTTGATTCCTAGACTTTGAATTCACAACATTCTATAATCACTATTTTCTATTCAAGCAGAATTATTCAGCTTCTCCATGTTTGCCAAAACTTCCTGATTTTGACACAGAAACTCATTGTTTTTAGCATCCAAGGAATTCTCTTCTTGGCCAGATTTCTATAGCCTATTATTAACATTAACCCATTTGACATTTAAGAAGAGATGAACTAGTCACCCCTTCTGTATTGCCAACTTATCTCACCAGAGCAAGACTACTTGCAAAGGGAGATGATTTTTAAGTTAGTCTCACCATTAAGCAGATCAATGCCTTTAGAAAAAAGGGCCACATGATTTGCTAATTGATAAAATTTAATAAGAAGGTAAACTGTATAATTCACAAAGATTAATATTTGTAGTTGAAAATGCACATCAGTTTAACTGAACAGAAAATTTAAGGGAATTGTTATATTTCTACCTCACATGAGTCTCAAAAATTAAAAAAAAATGTTCCTGATCAGATGATACCAGTTGACCTTAAAGAAGTGGCCTTGGAGACCCTGCTCATCTTTGAACTGAGAGAGCAATTGATATCACGGATGAGGTTCAGGAGCACCTTCAGATAAAACAACTCAAGTCTGAGGAAGGAGAAAAGGGACTCAGGTGGCAGAAAGACTCAAGGAACAAGTTTCCTATTTTTCAGTGGAAGAAGGCTTCCAGAAATTCAGGTGGGAGTTTGGGTAAAGAAACTTGAGAATTACTACCTCTGAGAGCAGAGTGTAAAGCTGAGGGAATGGAACTTAGAGATGGGAGAAGCAGACTTGCTAGACAAGCTTGCAAAGGTTCTTCCTTTTAAGTCCTCAAATTTGGTCCATAGAAAAGAGAGATTAATTTTTTTTTTACGTTACATCATAGTTCCCTATGGAATTATTTATATTTATATTATTTGTTTATTATTTATATAATATATTTATATTGACTGTGTCACTTGGTTTGATTATACCAGAGGAGACCCAAGACGAAAAACAGCCATAGAGTGGGAGAACCTCTCATCTATTCCCATTGACTCTGGTAGGGAAGTTGCTGGTCATATATCTGAGTTCTAGTCGGTGACTAGAACTACAGGGAATTTGAATATGGACAGTTTGGAATCACTAGCTAAGAACCACTGATGCAAAAGGGGATCCTAAAGTAGCTGAACACAAGAAAAGCAGCACAATCAAACCTTATTTTCATGTCATGACAATGAAAATTTCTCTTGGCCAGGAGGAAAAGAGTGCTAAAGATGTGAATTATGTTTCCTGTACTATTAGACTATAGCATCTTGTGGCAGTAAAGTACCTCCCTCTCTTTCTCTTTGAACACACATGCCTCTTTATGCCAATTATGGAATATGTCACTGCCTTACTACAAATATGTGTTAGTTAGGGTTCTCTAGAGGAACAGAATCAATAGGAAGTATGATTATAAAAAGGAAATTTATTAGATTGGCTTCACAACCAGAAGCTGGAGAGTCCACAATGGCCGTCTGCAGGCTGGAGATCTGAAAGAAACAGTAGCTGCAGAGTCCAAGAGGCTGAAGCCTCAGAACAAGAGGAATCAAAGATGCTACCCTAGTCAGAGACTGAAGTCTTCTGGAAACTCCCTGGAGAATCACTGGCAGAATCAACTTTGGAAGAGTGAAAGATAAAGAGTCTCATATCCTCAGGTGATCAAGAACCTGTTCAAGAAGAATCCAGCTTGCATCTGCTAGCATGCATCAGCTGCTGCTTCCTCCTTCTTCCAATTTTTATTCCATCCAAGCTACCATCCTTTTGGACAGTGCTGCCCACACTTAGGGGGAGTCTTCAGTTTGCTATCCCACATGCCAATTATTCCTAGACACACCCTCATTGACCACACCCAGAAGCCTCTTAATCTTTGGAATCTCTTAATTGAATCAAATCGACAATACAAATTAACGGTTATAAAATATTTATGAATAGTAGTAGTAAGTCTATAATACTGCCATACTGTGATTTATACCTAGGCATCTGGATTGTGTGTAGAATGCTTACCTCATTGGTTATATAATCTTATTTCATCAAGATTTAGGTCTTTAAAATAAATGAATGTCATTTGATAATGTTTGGCAATAAATTGTTGAGAATTGACTACATGGGATAAAATTTTGTAAAAAAAAAAATGTAAATGAACAAAGTACTTATTTTATCTGTCACTAAATTGATCTCTATCCTTTTATCTATTTATCAATCAATAATACAAATTGCTTTCTCAGAATAATTAAAGCAGATAAGTATATACATAACAAATCAAATAAAAGTAAACTAGCAATAGAAAAATTCAAAATTATTATTCTGTATGTTTTACACATATTCTCATGCAACATAGATTTTGCATATCTTCTTCTGACAATGTCTCTGTTTCATTTTGCTAATTCTTATTTGGAGAAAGAGGGTAGTATTGGTGGCTATAAAAAATGGTACAAGGGATCCTTGTGGTGGAACTGTCTGTCCAGTATCTTGATTTTTATGGTGATCATATGAATCTACACATATAATAAAATTTCATAGAACTAAATGTACTCACATATACAAATGAAAGTAATACTGGTTATTATCTGAATAAGGTTAATGGACTAAGCCAATCCCAATTTTATGGTTATGATTATACATATAAGCAGCATAAGATAAATGGGATATAATTCTATTATTTCTTATATCTGCTTATTATTCTATAATAATTTCAAAAAAATTTAAACTAAAAATAACCTTTCCAGATATCTATCAATATTTATATTATTTGTTTGACATTTAGCAGTATATTTTTATTAAAGAGACTGATTTTTTTTCATAAGAGGTATCAGAAGAACAAAAATGATGTCCTACCTTAAATAAATATTTTAAATATAGGACTCCATGAATAAAAGTAAAATAAATTCTCTGGTTTTGCTTCTACCTGGATGGACGTTCCTTCTTCTCTTGTACTGGATCCTCCGTCTCTCTTTACCTGTATGTGTTGCCTCATCCAAGATACAGCTCTTATTCTCCTTAGTCTTATTTATCTGCATTGTTAAGAACTGTGAAGGTTCTGAAATTTTATGTTATTTGTAAGCTAATGAGCTAGCCTGCAGCAAATGCAGACCAAAGATATAGAACTCTTGAAGACAAAGGATCTTGTCTTCAAAATAAGCTCATGGCACAAGAGGCAGCTTGAGCTTCATATTTTCATTATTTTTATTTTTTTCTGAAGTCCCCAGAGATGACATAGAGTGATCCAGGTGGATGCTGTGGCACAAATCATTATATATTTAGGAACTATCTGAATTGATATTTTAAAGGGCTACTACAGGTATGCCAAACCTTTGCACTGGAAGGAATTATTCTCCTTATTAACCTGGCCAGGAAACAAATCTAACCTCTGCTCTTTATATTTTAAGACAATTTACTATACACAGATTTTAGAAAAGAGAGCCCCAAACAAAATCTGTAGAAATACCATAGATAATTGTTCCCCACAACATTATTTCTCTGATAAACTTGTTTGGTTTCATGGTTTTCAATGTCACATTGTGTGAATGATTCATAATGTATTGTCCTAATACTAACCAACTTCCAGTGGCTCTAAAATAATTGTTAAGCACTGCAAAACAAAAATCTCATCTTCACTCTTCCCCCAAATCTTGTTTTATTGTTTTTTAAGTAATGTCATGTACAGCCAACCATGTTTTAGATCCCAAACCTAGGAAACATCCTAATTTCTTGTTTCCTTCAATTCTCATATGCACATCACTAGAAAATCTTGTAGATTCTGCCCCTGAAACATATCCTAGTTCAAACTACATGATGGAGATGACAATGATTGCCACTATTACTTTCCTTGCAATCAGAGGTGATCCAGTAATATGTAAATAGAAAAGTATCATGTGTCAGAATTACAGAAAGGCTGCTTAAAGGAAACCAACTGAGCAATAAGGTTTTTCTTTATCTTTGCTTCATTTTCCTTTGGATTTTTTTAGAATACACAGTAGACTCCTTTTTGCTTTTGGGGCAATACACAATAAAATGCCTCCAGTTCTATTTGTCATATTGAGCCACTAGCAACACCAAGAACTGATGGAAGCTGAGAACTTGAATAATTTCATATGAAGTTCTATATCAGTCTGAGAAAAGGAAAGCCAGTAGAGAGAGAGTTTATGGAATTGTCTTCTGTCTCATAAGTATAAAGAGCTGACCAATCTTCAAATGTTTCTGTCTCTGATTATAAGAAACTGGTTGATTATCATAGGACACTGAATGATGGGATCAGTGAGAATCAGCTTCAGGGTATCTGAGCCCCCTGTTCATTGATGGATCACTTTCTGGCCTGGAATCAAGGATTCCTTTCTTCACAAATTCTTTGCCAGAGGACACACATGTCTGCTTTCTTCTTCCCTATTGCATTCCTTATCTCTAAAACCAAGGGGCAGAGAGGCTTCATCCATATTTCAACACCAAAAAAATGGGCCTTTTTAAGAACCAAGATCTTATTTTAATTGGCCCACCAAATTAAGACAATAAAGGAAAAATTTTACTCAGTGCTACAAGCAGTGAATTTACTTTAGGGCTGAATTTACATTATACTACAAATATTCAGTTCAAATGCTCCTTCCTTTGGGAAGTTTTTCCAGATAAAATAGCGGGCCTGAATTAAATGCACCTTCCTAATTAAAGTCATGCACATGCCACCATAATAGCACTTATTGTTCTGCATTGTAATTAGGCTTTTAATGCCAGTATACTTGAAGCCTCTTAAGGCAGGACTTACATCTTATATATGTAGATCTTCAACGCTAGAGCTAAGCCTAATGCATATTATATGGTCAATAAATATTGATTGAATAAATGAATGAATGGTATAGACAAAATGGAATGGGTGCATTACTTATTTTGTTAGGACAGATGCAATAGCACAGAATCATGATAATTTGTTTAAAGTTACACAATAATTTATTAATAGAAGAAACACATTGATTGTTGTTTAAATATAAAACCAGGATGCCTGCATATTTTGGGAAAATACACAAAATCCCAAGAGATAAAGTTGTGTAGTTTTGTCACAGAATCCTGCTTATCTACTCAGTAAAACTGCCAGCATTCTACCTATACTAGAAACTCGTTACTGAAATAAATAAAATAATGCCAAAATTTTAACATATTACCTGATTTATAGTAAGTGTATAATAAATATTTATATTGCAAACATCTTATTTATGTAGCTTAAGTAATCATTATTTTAAGTTCCATAGAATCTGATAAACATGGATATGATTTAATCCAGATTTATGGGTTTGGATAAAAAAGCAGTCTGTTATCTGTTCTTGGTTATCTTTGTAAGGATTATTTCAAAAGTTAAAAACTATCTAAAACACCTTTGTATTTCATTTTTCTTTTTTCTGTCATGAGATGATAAACATATTTAAAAAGTCAGACATACTGAGCATCTGGTGTTTTATCCATTTTTCAGAGTAAATATAGTAAAAATATTTGAT
This sequence comes from Marmota flaviventris, assembly GCF_047511675.1. Taxonomy (NCBI): domain Eukaryota; kingdom Metazoa; phylum Chordata; class Mammalia; order Rodentia; family Sciuridae; genus Marmota; species Marmota flaviventris. The sequence goes on along the minus strand of NC_092499.1, from coordinate 55,499,055 downwards.
GCATTCAGTAGGGTTTATTTTATTAAGACCATAAGAATTCTATAGCAAAAAATACATTCTAAGCAATGACAATTGTAAGAACGAGAAAGAAAGCTGTGCTTCCAAGTGCATTTTTAGAATTCTTTCAGGAAAGCTTATGCTCTCTGTGTCCTGTGGACCATGGGTGGTTGTATAGATAGGAAAGAAGAAAAAAACGTAGAAGAAAGCTTCAAGTGGAAATGAAACTTTATTGATCTCTGGTAGGTTTCTTTTTATTATAAACTTTCCAGCTCTTCCAAAAATCTGAGCCAATTGAAGTGAATTCAGAAATGACATTTCTGGTGGGTTTGCTTTATTCAGTAAGAATAACAAGTGAAAGTATTTCTTCTAAGCCATAGCATGGCATATTACATTTTGTTGATAGTGTATTTTTAGTTAATGCTAGAGAAAGCATTATCTCATACTTTACTGGATATAATAGAAAAGTATATGCTGGATATGTGAGAATAAAATACTGACATGGTATCATGTTCACTCAAACTGAACTTATCAAACATCTTATTATGTGTATCACTTTATGATTCAAAAGTATGTTGGGGATATAAAGCTGAGAAACCACAATCCTCAGCTTCAAGAGCTTACATTACAATAAAAGAGTCAAGGGACACTGGAATGGTAACAAGAAAAGATACTGATAAAATGTTTGTAGAAATGGAAAGAAGTGACTTTTGCTAAGAAATCTATCAATTGTTGGGTAGAAAAAAAAGATACAAGATATGAAAATATACATTAGTAAAATTGCATGTTAGCATAGTTATTTACTGCTTCAAAATATTCTGGATACATTATTAACTCTGAGTAACATAATAACTGTGACAGGGTGATTCACTTATTGCTCTATTCTTTTACAGAGAAGGTAAATTAAGTTCCCTAAAGTTACAGTCACAAAGTAAGAAAAAGTATGCTTGTTTCTTCACACTGATTTCAGTATTCTAGAACTGGTATTTGACTTAAGTTGCTGAGCCATTCATGACTCAATCTTTTATTTGAAAAATGAGATAACCACAGCAGTTTCCTGACAATGCAGTGAGTGGATCAGTCACCAATACTAGAATGGTGGCTTAATAATATAGACACTGATGGTTTTTTATTCAGATGGTTTGAAGGTAAGTGGTTCTAGCTTTGGTTCTGCAATTCAGCATTGTTACCGAAGTCTGAGGGTAATTTTTCTTGTTCCCTGTGACCAATGTGTCAATGACCTCTTTCCCTTTGGCCTGCCAGAAAGAAAATATCACACAAACATTGTGCCCATGTATAACCATATGGAAAAGGATTGCTCTGCATATATATCTTCCATATCCCCTTCCAGATTCTCAACTGACACTTCTCTATCAATTCTGTATCCCAGGAGCCATGGACTAATTCAGCTGATTGTGAAACTGATTACTGATTTATTTGAGCCAATGAAACCAGATGGTTGAGCATAGAAAGGGGAGTTGGGTAGTATATCCATTGCCCTTTGCTTTCTCCCTGGTATGGTGGGATGGATGCAGATCTACCACATAGACAGCCCTCTCTATAAAACTCCATTACCACAAACCAACTGCACCTTACATTGCCACTCCAAAACTTTTCTCTTACAAGCCTCTGGTTACTGCACTTGTTCATAGTATATTATTTGAAAAACAATAACTTAGCATGCCAATGATTTTGTATCAATCTATGCTGGATCATTGGTCCATTAGAGATCCATCTATCATCTATCATATTGTATCATATATCATTTCATATCATCCATATAATCTTAGAAGCTATTACAGAAATATTTTCTTTTCAAATGGATGCATAATTAAGGAGACTTCCTATATTTTCATAAAACATCGATGAACAGACATAAAAAAGAAAATGTTCAATACCACGAAAATCAGTAACTAGCAATCTAATTATAGGATCATGAATAATTCATAAAAATTATATAAATTTGTGTCTATATGGATGCATGGATAGTAGAGAAAAGTAGGGATTAAGGGAGGGAGAAAGAAGAGGGGAACAGAGAAACAGAAAGATAAATCTGTTGTAATTACTGAAATTTGTACTTCACCATATGAAATAAGGACTATTAAAAATGCAAATGAACCACTCCACAATTAATAATATAATTCAGATTTTTGGGTCCTGAACAAACTCAAAAATGAATTGCCTACTAATTCTTCTGCTTTTTAAAGTTAGCAGCATTCTTTTCCTCTATTCTATTTGCATTTAGAATTGATTGCAACACATTTCTCTGACCCTGTGGTAAACACTAGTATAACCAGGAAAAAAAAAAAAAAAAAAACAGCTTAGCAATTTACCCTGAAAAATTCTCGTACTTAAGAGACTGGGAAAAAAAAAAACTAAAATTGCCTATTTCTGCTGATTATCAAGTCTGACTTCAAGATTCTTTCCTCAACATATCTGATAATCTTAAACTATTATGTTGTGAAATTCTTAATCCAAACCAGTTTTTTTTTACTTTGTAAAAACCACCTAAAAATTATCCAGCCTAGTCCCTAGGACCTTTTAAGTACAGTCCCAGACTTTTTTCTCTTACATACTATAAAGATTCAGTTAAGATAATGTTCTTTCTTACTGCAGTAACTTTAACAATCTTGGCCCTGCTTCATCAACTGTTTTTCACAGGAGCTTTGTGGAGGTCAGCTGGATAACTTCCACCTTACCTGAGCTGTGCTGGCATCTTACTCTACCTGGGCAGAGACTACAAACCCTAGAAGAAAACTGAGCACAAAGTAAATATTGTTATGTTGTAGATCAATATAGTCTGTGGTTTTAAATTTTGTGAGTTGGTCAACTGCAGCAGAGAGTGTTAGTTACAAAAAGATCTAGGGCAGCCATTTATATTTGAAAGGGCAGTTTTTCATGTACTAATGTCTTCTTATAGCACTAAACCACCTGGCAGTGAGGAACAGGTAGAAAATACTACCCTTGGATATCTTACTACAAATGGAGAATGAAGACTAAAATTTACACTGAAACATTAGATTTAACTGTTTTATATAGGAGTATAACTTTATAGATTTGTTTATTCATTTTTAAAAAATGGCCACATAGCTGGGTGTGGTGGTATATACCTATAATCCCAGTGACTCTGGAGCCAAGGCAAGTTCAAAGCCAGCTTCAGCAACTTAGTGAGACCCTACATAACTTAGCAAGACCTGTCTCAAAATAAAAAATAAAAATAAAAATAAAAAGAGCTGTGGATGTGGTTGACTGGTTAAGTGCCCCTGGGTTTAATCCCCGCTACCAAAAACATAAATAAAATAAGATGAAATAAAATATGCTCATCTTGATTTTAGCCATGAAAAGATACGGCTAAATTAAGATAAAACTGCATTTTTATTTGATTTAAATCATAAGTTAATAAGATATTAGGGTTAAATAATATTGTCTTCACCTCTTTTTTTTCTAGCTGTTGTTTTTATTAAATGCTAACATTGTATTTTCTTGTCATCCATGATATTGAAATATATGAGAGGTGGAAATATTATATATAACTTTGGGTTAGTTTTCAAGGAAAATCTTGCAATGACATTTATAATAATAATAATGACTATTCACAATTATAAAATTTTGCAAAGCTCCACATAGAAGCAAACAAACCATATACATTTACCAGTGGCAAAAGCATCACAATATTCTAGTCATTTTACTAAGGAGTTGAACTCTTCCAGCAAGATAGAAAAGGTAGAAAAGTTATTGTTTTTTTTTTTAACTAAAATTTCTATGACCTTTCCATAATATGTTGAAATTCTTCCTTTGTGTATGTGTGTGTGTATATGTGTGTGTGTGTGGAGCTGGATACATAATTTAAATCTGAGACACTGATCTCTACAGTGTGGTTTCATCTTTTGACTTAAGTTTGCAAAGGCAGTGTCTATTGAAAGGATCAGTTACTCATTATTTATAAATGTGCCTACAATGAGGTCACATGTGCAATACATTGATTCATGAGTTACTAACCACATGTTCATCTCCATTGGTAATGCGAATTCTTGTTTGTTTGTTCCATGTTCCTCTGCTCTAGGCTGATGGTTTAAAGTCAGTAGAGTGGTTTCGCCTAGTTTTCCTGAGGTCTTCAATAGGCTGTTGAACTTCCTGTATAGAAACATGATTTCCCAGTATAAAACAAATGGATCATTTTGATAATTTAATGAATCCATCAAAAAAGATGCCCTAAATATCTTCTGTCAATATCATGTATCAGTGTATATAGCTAATTAAAAAAACTAAGAAAATCCACCAAATAATAAAACAGAGTTTTACTTCACATCTCTTGAAGGAGCATCAAAAATATGGGGAAATATTTTTCAGACTTCTAAAGAATCACGTTCTTAATATCTTAGAAATCATCATATGAATATTTTGGGTTTTTATAGTGGGATATTAGATGCATTGGTAATTTTTTTTCATTCCCTAAACAGAAAGGTTTTACTTACATTTTTGACAGCAAAGAAGCATTGCCAACTGAATACAGCATTGTCATACCATATTACATAAGCCTAACCACATAAATCAGTTAACAACAATAAACAAATATAATCGTAATTTCAACATACCCATAGGAAATTAATGTTTAGTGAAGTTGCATACTTCTGAGAGGTGATCAGTAGGCAGAAATATAAAAAGGTAGTATGAAAAATGTTGGTTTAGCTAAAAGTAATATTAGCCAGGAATCTTTAATCATTAGTTATTTTCAGCTAATGTTTAAATTCATGAGAATTCATGTGATTGTATAATATTACAGTCACTGAATCATAACCACCTGAAGTTTTTTTTTTTTTTTTAAGCAACTCTTTAAGTACATTATTGAGTGTGTATGTTGGGCAGGGGGAGGTTCTCCTCATCCCTCTCTTAGTTTTACAAAAATTAAAAAAATCTCATAGCATCAAGTACCAATGAACATGTGAGGCAATTTGAACTCTTAAATATATAAATTTATAATACACATTCCATTACTTAGTAAAGCTCAAGAAAAGCACAGTTTCTTCCTAAATATCCTGTTAAAATTCTTTCACGTATATGTTAAGGAACATTTACAGGGAAATTCCTAGTAGTGAATTTCAACAATGCAGAAAAATGAAAACAACTGACATCATCAGTAGCAGGTAGATAAATGGACTATAGTCACAAGAAGGACTGTTCTAGAACAGTCAGGAAGGAAGAAACAGCTATAGGCATCAAGGAAAATGAATTTCATGAGGATAATAAAGTACATTCAGTGCATTACCCATGTTTCAAGTTAAAGTGAGAAAAAATAATATGTTGACGTAGCATAAAAATGAACATGGACATTTTAACAAAAATCCAGGATAGCTAATAATCTCTGGGAACAGGGAAAACAGTGTTGCAATTGGAAACAATAGCAAAGAGTTTACGGTAATGCTATCATTCCCTGTTTTTAGTGGGCACCTCACAGTTTAAATATGTTTTTGTCTGTAAACCATATATATATATATATATATATATATATATATATATATATATATATATATATATATATATATGGTTATATAGAAATATACATTTTTACAACATATATATATATATATATATATATATATATATATATATATTGTAGAAATATATATTTGTAAAAACCATAATATCAAATATTTGACTATGGCATTAGGTGTGACTGAACCTTGATATAAATACTATAAAAATAATTTAAAATTTATTGAACTTTCTTACTCCTTTTACAAAAGTTCATATTTGAACTTTTGTGTAATATATTTCAGGGATAAAAATCTTCCTTATTATGGTTTAGATATGAAGTATCCCCATGGAAATCTCATGTGTGAGACAATGCAAAGTTTAGACATGAATCAATTGGTTTATGAGGTCCTTAATCTAACTCAGTGCACTAATCCCCTGATAAGGATTCACATGGTGGTAACTGTAGGCAGGTAGGCTGTGACTGGAATAGGTTGATTCCTGGGGGTGTGCCTTTGGGGTCTATATTTTGTGAGCTGAGCTTAGCTCTCTCTGCTTCCTGGTGCCATGTCCTGAGCTGCTTTCCTTCACCATACTCTTCTATAGTGATGTCCTGCCCTATCTCAGGCCCTGAGAAATGGAGTTGATCATCTACGGACAGAGACTTGTGAAACCGCTAGTCCCAAATAAACTTTTCTTCTTCTAAAATTGTTCTTATTAGGTTTTCAGGTCATAATAACAGAAAAATTGACTAAAACATTCATTTATGTAAAAAACAAATTTAAAATAATAATAAAATTTATACAGTCTGAAAACATAATTTATATATTTAATATAAAAATAGCTAGATAGAATAAAGAAAACAATCTAGCTATCATCCATGTGTATAAAAACTGAGAACTTTTAAAACTTATTTTTAAGTTATATAGCTTTTGGAAGATCACCCTCTAACTTGATTAACAGAATGCGTCAATATTTTTTCAGTCAAATTTCTTTTTTTTTTTTCTTTTTTTTTTAATTTTTTATTGTTGGCTGTTCAAAACATTACATAGTTCTTGATATATCATATTTCACAATTTGATTCAAGTGGGTTATGAGCTCCCATTTTTACCCCATATACAGATTGCAGAATCACATCAGTTACACATCCATTGATTTACATATTGCCATACTAGTGTCTGTTGTATTCTGCTGCCTTTCCTATCCTCTACTATCCCCCCTCCCCTCCCCTCCCCTCCCCTCTTCTCTCTCTGCCCCCTCTACTGACATTCGTTTGTCCCCCTTGTATTATTTTTCCCCTTCCCCTCACTTCCTCTTGTATGTACTTTTGTATAACTCTGAGGGTCTCCTTCCATTTCCATGCATTTACCCTTCTCTCTCCCTTTCCCTCCCACCTCTCCTCCCTGTTTAATGTTAATCTTCTTCTCATGCTCTTCGACCCTACTCTGTTCTTAGTTACTCTCCTTATATCAAAGAAGACATTTGGCATTTGTTTTTTAGGGATTGGCTAGCTTCACTTAGCATAATCTGCTCTAATGCCATCCATTTCCCTGTAAATTCTATGATTTTGTCATTTTTTAATGCAGAGTAATACTCCATTGTGTATAAATGCCACATTTTTTTTATCCATTCATCCATTGAAGGGCATCTAGGTTGGTTCCACAGTCTAGCTATTGTGAATTGTGCTGCTATGAACATCCATGTAGCAGTGTCCCTGTAGCATGCTCTTTTTAGGTCTTTAGGGAATAGACCAAGAAGGGGAATAGCTGGGTCAAATGGTGGCTCCATTCCCAGCTTTCCAAGAAATCTCCATACTGCTTTCCAAATTGGCTGCACCAATTTGTAGTCCCACCAGCAATGTACAAGTGTACCCTTTTCCCCACATCCTCGCCAGCACTTGTTGTTGTTTGACTTCATAATGGCTGCCAATCTAACTGGAGTGAGATGGTATCTTAGGGTGGTTTTGATTTGCATTTCTCTGACTGCTAGAGATGGTGAGCATTTTTTCATGTACTTGTTGATTGACTGTATGTCCTCCTCTGAGAAGTGTCTGTTCAGGTCCTTGGCCCATTTGTTGATTGGGTTGTTTGTTCTCTTATTGTCTAATTTTTGGAGTTCTTTGTATACTCTGGATATTAGGGCTCTATCTGAAGTGTGAGGAGTAAAGATTTGTTCCCAGGATGTAGGCTCTCTATTTACCTCTCTTATTGTATCTTTTGCTGAGAAAAAACTTTTTAGTTTGAGTAAGTCCCATTTGTTGACTCTAGTTATTAACTTTTGTGCTATGGGTGTCCTATTGAGGAATTTGGAGCCCGACCCCACCAAATGTAGATCGTAGCCAACTTTTTCTTCTATAAGACAGCGTGTCTCTGATTTGATATCAAGCTCCTTGATCCATTTTGAATTAACTTTTGTGCATGGCGAGAGAAAGGGATTCAGTTTCATTTTGTTGCATATGGATTTCCAGTTTTCCCAGCACCATTTGTTGAAGATGCTATCCTTCCTCCATTGCATGCTTTTAGCCCCTTTATCAAATATAAGATAGTTGTAGATTTGTGGATTGGTTTCTGTGTCCTCTATTCTGTACCATTGGTCCACCCGCCTGTTTTGGTACCAGTACCATGCTGTTTTTGTTACTATTGCTCTGTAGTATAGTTTGAAGTCTGGTATCGCTATACCGCCTGATTCACACTTCCTGCTTAGCATTGTTTTTGCTATTCTGGGTCTTTTATTTTTCCATATGAATTTCATGATTGCTTTCTCTATTTCTACAAGAAATGCCGTTGGGATTTTGATTGGCATTGCATTAAACCTATAGAGAACTTTTGGTAATATCGCCATTTTGATGATGTTAGTTCTGCCTATCCATGAACAGGGTATATTTTTCCATCTTCTAAGATCTTCTTCTATTTCTCTCTTTAGGGTTCTGTAGTTTTCATTGTATAAGTCTTTCACCTTTTTGTTAGGTTGATTCCCAAGTATTTTATTTTTTTTGAAGATATTGTGAATGGAGTGGTTGTCCTCATTTCCATTTCAGAGGATTTGTCGCTGATATACAGGAATGCCTTTGATTTATGCGTGTTGATTTTATATCCTGCCACTTTGCTGAATTCATTTATTAGCTCTAATAGTTTCTTTGTAGAGCCTTTTGGGTCTGCAGGTATAGAATCATGTCATCTGCAAATAGTGATAATTTAAGTTCTTCTTTTCCTATTTTGATGCCTTTAATTTCTTTCGTCTGTCTAATTGCTCTGGCCAGTGTTTCGAGAACTATGTTGAACAGAACTGGTGAGAGAGGGCATCCCTGTCTTGTTCCAGATTTTAAAGGGAATGCCTTCAATTTTTCTCCATTCAGAATGATGATAGCCTGAGGCTTAGCATAGATTGCTTTTACAATATTGAGGTATATTCCTGTTATCCCTAGTTTTTCTAGAGTTTTGAACATAAAGGGATGCTGTACTTTGTCGAATGCTTTTTCCGCATCTATCGAGATGATCATATGGTTCTTATTTTTAAGTCTATTGATGTGGTGAATAACATTTATTGATTTCCGTATATTGAACCAGCCTTGCATCCCAGGGATGAATCCTACTTGATCATGGTGCACAATTTTTTTGATATGTTTTTGTATCTGAGTGGCCAGAATTTTATTGAGGATTTTTTCATCTAGGTTCATTAGAGATATTGGTCTGTAGTTTTCTTTCTTTGAAGTGTCTTTGTCTGGTTTAGGTATCAGGGTGATGTTGGCCTCGTAGAATGAATTTGGAAGTTTTCCCTCTTTTTCTATTTCCCGAAGTAGCTTGAAAAGTATTGGTATTAGTTCTTCTTTAAAGGTTTTGTAAAACTCTGCTGTATACCCATCCGGTCCTGGGCTTTTCTTAGTTGGTAGTCTTTTGATGGTTTCTTCTATTTCCTCAATTGATATTGGTCTGTTTAGGTTGTCTATATCCTCCTGACTCAATCTGGGCAGATCATATGACTTAAGAAATTTATCTATGCCTTCACTATCTTCTAATTTATTGGAGTATAAGGATTCAAAATAATTTTTGATTATCTTCTGTATTTCTGAAGTGTCTGTTGTGATATTGCCTCTTTCATCCCGTATGTTAGTGATTTGAGTTCTCTCTGTTCTTCTCTTCGCTAGCATGGCTAAGGGTCTGTCGATTTTGTTTATTTTTTCAAAGAACCAACTTTTAGTTTTGTCAATTTTTTCAATTGTTTCTTTTGTTTCGATTTCATTAATTTCTGCTCTGATTTTCATTATTTCTTGCCTTCTACTTCTTTTGCTGTTGTTTTGCTCTTCTTTTTCAAGGATTTTGAGATGAAGTATGAGATCATTTATTTGTTGGTTTTTTCTTTTTTTAAGGAATGAACTCCAAGCAATGAATTTTCCTCTTAGAACTGCTTTCAATGTGTCCCATAGATTCCGATATGTTGTGTCTGTGTTTTCATTAATCTCTAAGAATTTTTTAATTTCCTCCTTGATGTCTTCTATAACCCATTGATCATTCAGTAACCTATTGTTCATTCTCCAAGTGATGTATTCTTTTTCCTTCCTTCTTTTATCGTTGATTTTCAGTTTCATTCCATTATGATCAGATAAGATGCATGGTATTATCTCTACTCCTTTATATTGTCTAAGAGTTTCCCTGTGACATAATATATGATCTATTTTTGAGAAGGATCCATGTGCTGCTGAGAAAAAAGTGTAACTGCTTGATGTTGGGTGGTATATTCTATATATGTCAATTAAGTCTAGGTTATTAATTGTGTTATTGAGTTCTATAGTTTCCTTATTCAACTTTTGTTTGGAAGATCTGTCCAGTGGTGATAGAGGTGTGTTGAAGTCTCCCATGATTATTGTATGGTGGTCTATTAGACTCTTGAACTTGAGAAGAGTTTGTTTGATGAACATAGCTGCACCATTGTTTGGGGCATATATATTTATGATTGTTATGTCTTGTTGGTGTATGGTTCCCTTGAGCAGTATGTAGTGTCCCTCTTTATCCCTTTTGATTAACTTTGGCTTGAAATCTATTTTATTTGATATGAGTATGGACACTCCTGCTTGTTTCCGAAGTCCATATGAGTGATATGATTTTTCCCAACCTTTCACCTTCAGCCTATGTATGTCTTTTCCTATCAAATGCGTCTCCTGTAGGCAGCATATTGTTGGGTCTTGTTTTGTGATCCATTCTACTAGCCTGTGTCTCTTGATTGGTGAGTTTAAGCCATTAACATTTAGGGTTATTATTGAGATATGGGTTGTTGTTCCAGCCATATTTTTTTATTTATGTTACTAAACATGGTTTGTTTTCCTCTTTGATTATTTTCCCCCCTTTACTGTCCTACCTCCCACTGTTGGTTTTCATTGTTATTTTCTATTTCCTCTTCCTGTAATGTTTTGCCAAGGATGTTTTGAAGAGATGGTTTTCTAGCTGCAAATTCTTTTAACTTTTGTTTGTCGTGGAAGGTTTTAATTTCATCTTCCATCCTGAAGCTTAATTTCGCTGGAAACACAATTCTTGGTTGGAACCCATTTTCTTTCAGTGTTTGAAATATGTTATTCCAGGATCTTCTAGCTTTCAGAGTCTGTGTTGAAAGATCAGCTGTTATCCTGATTGGCTTACCCCTAAATGTGATCTGCTTCCTTTCTCTTATAGCTTTTAAAATTCTCTCCTTATTCTGTATGTTGGGCATCTTCATTATAATGTGTCTAGGTGTGGGTCTCTTATGATTTTGCACATTCGGCGTCCTGTAGGCTTCTAGGATTTGGTGTTCTGTCTCATTCTTCAAGTCTGGGAAGTTTTCTCGTATTATTTCATTGAATAGATTGCTCATTCCTTTGGTTTGAAACTCTGTCCCTTCCTGTATCCCAATATTTAAATCTTAAGAGTACAAAGTGAATTTATGCAATTCTTTTTGTGTAAATCCTTTCATCCTATCTCCTACAACAATCTTGAAAGTGAAGCATTTGTCTTTCACAATTTTTGCTGACCTTATTCTTTTCATTTGTGGGAGTTTAAGCATAAATATTTCATAGTATCAAAGTGTAAAATATTTAAAATGCTTTATTTCATACTGCTGTATGTGTGTGTGTGTCTGTGGGTATATATGGATATGTGTGTATATATACATATTTGTATATATATAATATATACATATGTATTTTTAGATGCTTCAGAAATGCTCTGGTGCTGATATTTTCTGGAGTGTTTAGCACATATATTGAAATAGTGCTTCAACTTAATTCAACTTAATTCCCTTTAATCTTATAAATTATATACATTACATTATATAATTTAAAATGTTTTAGATATGAATAGATTCAGCATACAATTGAAATAGGTTGTGAAATTAATCATCACTATAAATTCGAAAATATTTCAGGTATTTTGCATATTTCATAAAATCTTTTTTGCAAAGCTGTAATCTATAATAACATAGGGCATTATTTTAGGTACTCTACGAAGAAAGAAAAAAGTATCAATTATCCATGAATAAATATAGGTAAACTATTATTGTTTTGGAGCTGCTAAAATGAAAAACAAAGCAAAACCTCTGATTTGAAATTCTTGATAATAAAGTAAATAATGTGTGAAATTGTTTTTCTTTACAGTACTGGGCATTGAAACTGGAATGCTCTACTACTGAGCTATGTTTCTATCCCTTTTCTATTTTTATTAAATTTTGAGTCAGGGTCACATTAAGTTACTGAGGCTGGCCTCAAATTTTCTGTCCTCCTGCCTCAGCCTCTTTAGTATCTGGGATTATAAGCATGCATCACCAAGGCTAGCATCATGTTTTATAACACATCTAAATCTTAGCCCTTGTTTAGTACCTTTATTTTTAAATTTTACTTTCATTGGCCCTAAATTTCTTATTAGCACTGTCATTTCTTATTCCTTAAAGCAGAATCATACATTCTCCCACTCTGCCATGACAGTTCATTTTTTCAAACCTTTGTTGTGAGAAATGAAGGCTTATCCCTTAGACTCAACCATGTTTTATGTAGCTGATCAATTTTCTCAGTGGTAAAATGAAAACTTTTCTGTGAAATTCACATTATATAAAAACTATGCTACTGGCTCAAGATAGAGCAGATGTTTTTCTTCAAGAATTTTAGTAGTAAAAGCTATTCTGAATTGTGGCTTTAAAGATGACTTAAACATCAGGCCAAAAAATGTAATTTTTTAAGAAATGGACAGAATGGACACACAAAACATGTATTTAATCTGTTTTATAAATTCAACAGCATCCAGAAATATTTTTAACTATTTTGCCAACAGTGTAGTGAGTATGGCACATCCATATTCTACCCTGAGGGTGACTCATATTATAAAATTTCATGACAAAAGATTGGGAAGCTATGGGAATTCTAAATAAAGAGATCTAACAAATATGTATGTGTATCAGTGACTTACAAAACACTATGCTGCTACAACAAGACCCCTCAAGTTTCTTACAAGTTTTAAAAAAGGAGAGGATTTAAAGAGTTGTTGAGAGAAAGAAATTGAATATTTCTGAAAACTGATTTATTTTGGAAAGTGATAGGCTAAAATTCTCCAATGGTGAATGAAGTAGGGAGAGAGATTTCAACAAGGCTTTCTTATGCTACTTATTATCAGGTTTGTCTCCCATTTTTTTTAGTTGGTGCATTATGGTTGTATAGAATGGCAGGATTTGTTATCACATATTCATACATGCACACAATATAACACCATAATTTGGCTAATATCATTCCCCATCGTCTCCCCTTTCCCTCCAATTACCTGTTTTTACATAGGTAGGTGAAACAAACAAAAAAGAAAAATTTTGGGTGATAGAAATATTTAAATAGGAATATTAAAGAGATGGGAAATCCTTGCTGTGATCCAGGTCTGAGATAGTGATTCTGGAATAATGAAGTAGACACGAGAAAGAGAAAAAAAGATGAATGTTACATATTTTTAGAAATATTATAGGATATTAAGACTAGTAAAATTACATTAAGGTACTTTAATATATTTGACAAGGTAGCTAAACATATGGATAAAATTTGTCCTGTTTTGTCATGTTTCCTTTACACAGCAAACTTCTCACTGAAAATAGTTTAAGCTTTCCATTAATATTGTCAGGGTGAAGAACAACGAAAATGCATTCTGTAATTATAAAGAATTTGTCAACATCTTTATTTGTAAATTAATTACAATTTCAAACACATAAATACTATCCAGTGATAAATTAATTAGCAGAACAATTAAACTTGTGATAAAATTTTATCATATACATAAGACAGAATTGTACTTGACCTGGAAACTAAAAATGCCACTTGTGTTGTACAAAGTGGAGATTTTAAAGCAAACTTAAGTCCCATGTAATGTCCTTAAACTCTGAGTAATGATGAGGCTGACTTAGAAAGAAGACTTGCATTTATATATGCCTACTTCAGTGTTATTTCTACTGTCAAAATGGGGTTTGTAATTCTTTCTGTTATGGCCAATAGCTAAAAAACAGCATCTTGGTAAGATGGCAAGTTGAGTTTTTTATAAATAAAGGACTAAGTAAGAATTAGGACTAAATCCCATTTATATCATTCTAGGCTAGTCCATTGCTATAGTGTCAAAACCCCCAAAATCTTCATAGAGTAAAACAAAGAGTGTGCTTCTTGTTCACACTCTTCCTTTATCTTGACTTGGTTGGAGTTCTGTAGTATATTGATCTTCATCGTGGAAGCCAACAGAATCTTTATTATGAACATTGACTATTAGCAAGGCATTTGGAAAGAATCATGCATCAGTTCTTAAATCTTGCATATGGAAATGATACCTTTCAAATCCATGGAACCATACTTAAATCCTTACTTAAATTAGAGCAGGGGCCAGGGCATGGCTGGACTCCTTGTTCATTCCCTATAAATAGACAATCACTTGTGCTTGTATAGGTCCTAATAGACAACTCTTTTTGGTTTTTTTTTTTTTTTTTTTTTTTAATATATAAATGGGCTAAAGACATCCCATTCACTTTGGTTCCTATCTTGTTTACTTGTTCATTGAAACTAGAACTGTGAGCACAAAATAGCCAATACTGACATATTTAATTACTTTAAATATATTCCCATTGGAATATTTTTATCCATTTAGGGCCTGACTGCTTTTCATATCTTACAAAATTACATCCAACATGTGCTAGTCATAGATTTGGTGAAATCTATAAAAAAAATCACTGCTGTTCTTTAGAGCTCTCTGATCCCAAGAATTTTCATAGTGCTGTTGAATGACAGCCTATCCTCTTTTCCTGCGTCTTTCTTCTCTACTTCTCCCTCATAATGGTGACCCTGGGCCACTATCTCTAAAAGGTCTCCTGTTTGAGGGAATTCCTCTATCCTGCAACCCTCTCCATGTACCACCCAGTAAAACGGGTGGTGAGATGCTGTTATTTTGTTTTTTGTAATTTGCCCCCAAATGCTGTACTCAAATCCACAAGGATCTTGGGGGACCTCACCCTGAAATTTAAGTGCCTCTTGCATGCTTGAGCCACAGAGGAGGTCTCTTGGATCTCCTGCCATACTCTCTGTCATTCACCCAGTCAGAGGAAGACCTTACAGGAGATTTGGTAAACAAGGGCAGTTACTTTATTTCTGGAGTCCTAGGGAATTTTAAACTTTCACGCTAACCTGCATTTGTCCTTTAAGAACTTTTAAAAAAATTTTTAGATGTTCTCTTCTTATCTTTATTGTGGCTACCTCTTCCTTTCATGCTCTGTAAAGGTGAGGCAATCTATATGAACTATTTGTGTATAAGGGTCTGCCACATTTTGGATTTCAGTTCAAGTTGCCCTGCTTTCTCAACTGTGAAGTTGTAAAAGAGGATCTTATAGATTATCCTGATTGTTCTCATTATTAAGGTTTTTGGTTTTTTAGTGTCGGTAATTTTTTTTTTCTTGAAGTTTAATAATTAACAAGCAGAAGTAGAAAATAATAATAGATTTTTAATTTGATTTAATAGTCAAATGATTCTGTTTTTCTAATGATTGTGAGCAAATGAATTTGCTGTTGATTAAAGGCAAATGTTTAGCCCCCTAATAGTGTCTGCCTTTTGACTCAGGAGTCATATATTTTTGATAGTTAAATAGAACTGATATTAGTCACAAAGAAAGAAGTTGAAAATGTTTGGTTAGCAGACTCTTTCCAAGCTAACATTTACCAAATGTTTATGCCCTATTATAATTATGGAAGGAGGCTTACATGGTAAATACCCAATTTTATGGTTGAAAAAATTTAGGTTTAAATTTTTGAGTGTCAACATTGCTGGTAATTGATGTAAATTTGACTTTAAAGTAGGATGTTCAAACTCTAAAATTTAGGCTCTTATTACTGTGTTTTCCTGCCTCAAATCATAAAAAATGTAGATAGAATTTATAATAAATTATAATATAATAGCTTACTACAACCAAGTGTAGAAACATAATTGCCTTTCAAATTACAGGTATAAGCCAATAATTGTTCATTGCCATTTATGGCATATCTAGTTCAACCATAAATATATATTTATATAATAGATTAGTTATTACTATTTATATTTATTTTTATTTTATATAATATTTCCAGAGTATATAAACATCCAACTTTAACAAACTTACTTTAAAATTACTTGCTATGTGTAACATTGCATTGCCGTGTCAGTGATACAGAGGAATCATTCTTGAAGTTAGAGATGTGTTAAACATCTGGGTTTCACTAGACAGTTTTCCCTGTATACTTGCATGACATCGACACTACAGTGATCTATGTAGAGTCAGAAGTGTTAATGTATCAGTAAGAAACAGCAATTTGCCTTAAACTCAGGCAATTATTCTTTTGTGTGACCTTAGTAGAAAAGTCAGCACTTCCAATCAGGGTGAATATAAAGCCATCCAAATTTTAAAGTTTCATCAGCAAAGCAGAAATTACTGAGCTCAAAGAAGAGGAAATAAGTTTTCGAAGTTTTAACTTGAAACAAGAGAAGCAAAATTCATCTTTGAGTGAATCTTATAGATTTATTTTTAACATTTGAATAATTATGATTTGTTAGAATTTAGATATGGAAAATTTTCCACATATGAAAACAGATGGTGTCTTATACTATAGTTCCTTTTTAACATTAGAATTATTAAAATGTTGAGGGTCAAAGACCAAAAACAGATTATTTATGTATTGATCTACTTTGATAATTATATTTGAATAATTTAAACATACAGTGCAGAGACCATGAATATATTCAGTATATTGTTCTATGTCAAGTATTTAAAAAAAAGACATTTAGAAATTTCTGTGTGAAAATCTGAAGTCACAGATGCTTTATGATCTCTCATTTCTTGAGTAGCAACTTGATTCCAAAGTTAGTTGCAATTTTACACTGTTTCAAATTGATATAATTTGTTTATTTTAAAATGCTCATGAACTTATCTTGTATTCAGATATTTTCTTGCTAATTTTTGCCAATATGGAAATGTATAAGTTTATATATTGTGTATCTGAACTTCATATTCTTGAATTTTTTGGTTCTAATGGGAATAATATTCTTGGTAACCCTCTTCATTTTCTCCTATTTCTCAACTGGTTGCTCTTCTCATGACCCACAATTTAGAAATATGTGAAAAGAACAGAATACATCTCTTGAAGAGAAGGTACAAAGGATATGATATGGAGAAATGCCTAAGAGCAGAAAGAATATGTAGGAAGTACACTACTCCACACCTGACAGAGTGGAAAAGGCATTTGGGAATAGAAACATGTATCTAGACACATGTGTCTTGATTTCCTCTTTAAGTTCAGGTATTTTGCTAGATAGATTGAAGGGAAACAACATAAAGAAAACAGAACACTCTGTCCCAATTCTTTCTTAGGATCCTAGCAATGGTCCCCACTGTAGAAATTGATCAGTTGTGGCACAGGGACTTATGCAAGACAGATAAGAATGAAATAGTGTTTCTGATAGCCTATATCCTTAGTAAGCCACATGGAGGATCAGGAAGCATCCAAACTCCCACTTTTTAGGTCAAGAAAATACTCAAGATAACTCTGAGCCATCAGAGGCTTGAAGTTGGAGTAAAAAGGCTTTTCTCTTGCAATTGGAAATACAAGGTCAGGAACATATACAACAGCACTGGGTGCAACCCATCGGCCCCAACAACATATCAGGACTTGTACACAGCAATCCCAGTCCAATGATCAGATCAGAATGATGCAGAAAACATATGGACACCAAGTAGCTCTCAGTCCTCCTCCTCCTCCTCCTCATGAGATCATTTAAGCCAACTAAACCTCCAAAGACCACTAGCTGTCACCTCGGAGAGAAGCAATTGGGTAGTATTTATTTTACTGAGACTGAATTTTTCAAGCAAGTTCAAAGTTTTCTCCACTAATACCCAGAAGGTATATGCTTACTTAAAAATTTTGATTTGTTATAGAATAAAAAGTATGGCATTTTCTTTGTTCATTTGAGAAGTAGTGAAAAAATATTCTCCACTGTTAGTAGTAATATAATGTTTTCTCTATTCTAATATGTATATGCATATTTTCATTTCATGTCTGTTGGTGTTGCTTAAAGGTGCTAAATAGAAATGCTAGTAGTATTAATATGGTCATTGCTTTTAGTTGGAAGCTTTGATAACAAAGAAATCCATGTATTTATCTACTTTGTTTTTGAGTTGTGAACTCTTATTTCCTTTAGACATATTTACATTGATACCAAACTCTCAGATGAATTCATTTCTCTGCATAAAAATTCTCATAGGCCATTGCACATATACAATATTTAGACTTATTCTACTATATTATAAATTGAGAACTTTGGCCAGTGACTTTCTTTGGCACAATGGCTATCTTAGAATAAAACCTACTTCAGTCCCACGTTCAGGAAGTGCTTGATGTAGGCTTGTCAGATGATAGATACTTAATACAAATAGAAACACATTAGAAATACAAAGCCATAGTTAGCTGAAAATCTATTCCAATTCATTGGATAATTTTAAAAGTGTTCTGCATCATTTTAGTTACTCATTTTGTCAAAACTTTATAAAGTGATTCCTACCAATTACATAATTTCATGTTTATTTATGCACATAGCCCAGCTAACTTCAGAAATATGAATCCATTTATTTCAATTCTTAAGAAACCCAACAAACTGGTGCTGTGAGGATATGCATTAGATTCTAAGGTGGAAGTGTTATCTGAAAATAGACATTATAATTATATAGTATCATTATTACACGGTCATTAGAGATTATGTAAGAATATAATTAGCTAGAAAGATGATGCATATAGTACATGAATCATTTTTGCATTCAGTGCATGTGTGTAACAAGTGTAAAGAAATAGAAAGTTAATCAGTACTTTAAGTTAATGAGTTTCCTTGAATTCTACTGCTTTTTCTCTGCTTTAAATTTCACTTGAACTAGACATTGTTACTTTTGTAGGAATTCTGTTTCTAAAATTTTTGCATTAAAAATGAGATGAGAATTTTAGTTGATTTAAAGCAATATATTTATTTATTTATTTATTTTTAATTTTTTTATTGTTGGTTGTTCAAAACATTACATAGTTCTTGATATATCATATTTCACACTTTGATTCAAGTGGGTTATGAACTCCCATTTTTACCCCGTATACAGATTGCAGAATCACATCAGTTACACATCCATTGATTTACATATTGCCATACTAGTGTCTGTTGTAATATATTTAAACAGATCAATCTTCAGTTTCGATTGCTTAACAGCAAGAAATTGTCACTCTGCTTCTTAATATGATGTACTTAATTTACAATACATTCAATAGATAAATAGAATGAATACATAGAGGTTTTTAAATGAAATAGGTTTTATTTTATTAAAAATGAGATGTTGTATTCAGGGGCAACCAAATAGATAAGTAAAGAAATAGAATGTAATTTGGAGAACATAATGTCAAATCTGAATTATCTGAATTACTAGTTACTGAATACACAGACACTGTAAAGTAGATGACAGTTGAGTTACTTCAACCTTTTACTTTCCTAGTCTGTAAAACATAAAGAATAACTATCAATTGGATTAAAGTTTTAATCATTTTATTCAATTGTAGAAAAAAGATTGGGGCTGGGGTTGTGGCTCAGCGGTAGAGCACTTGCCTAGCACGTGCGAGGCCCTGGGTTCGATCCTCAGCACTACAGAAAAATAAATTTAAAAAAATAAAGGTATTGTGTACAACTAAAAAATAAATATTAAAAAAAGAAAAAAATTAATGCCTACAGTATGCCATATCATAGATTTCTTTATTTAAAAAGCAAGCATACTAGAAAAAAGAAAAAAAAGAATAAACTTCATATTTTAAGGAAGAAGATCCCCATATTATTTGCTTTTCAACTTTTGTAGAAGTTAAAAGAAAGTGAATCAGTTAACAAACTGGCAGATATTATATATGTATTATTTGTAGTTTTCAGAATCTAAAGGGTGGCACATTCTATTTATAATTCAAGTAGTAAATAAAATTTATAGTAGGATGTCATGTCAACATCTTCCTGTTTGGGGTTTATAATGAAATTTGTCTATCGAGACAAAAAAAGTTGATTTTTCTTTTTATAAAAGCAATGCACTATGTGGAAACTAAAAACAACAACAAAAAATAAAACAAAGCAAAAATATATACATATACATCAAAAATAAAACCAAACTCAGTTGACCTGAAAGTAGAAGAGAGATTATTAGTAAAGAACAGAAGACAGAAAGGCTAAGTCAAGAGATTTAGGTAAAAGGGAGGGTTGACATGATCAATGCAGAATATACTCATGTGTGGTAATGCCGCCCATTAATTTGTATAATTAATATGTGTTAATAATAAAAACATAATTAGCAAATAATTAGTTCTGATGTTCTATATAACACTAAGGTAATTAACAACTATGATAATTCATAATATATTTCAAATTAACTAGAAGAGTCTAAAGTTTTCCAACACATAGAAATGATAAATATTGGAGGTGGTAGAAATGTTAATTACCCTGATTTGATCACACCTTGTACAGATGTATCAAACTATCATATTGTACCTCATAAATATGTACAAATATATGTGTCAATTGAAATTATCAGAAGACAATGCACCCTACTTAGAATGGCAATCATTGAGAATATAAATAACAAAATTGCTGTTGAGGATGTGGGAAAAATTGTATATTTATACATTGTTGATAGGACTGCAAATTAGAACAACCACTTTGGAAAGCAGAATAGATATTCCTATAAAGACTATGAATGGAACCACCATATGACCTAGCTATCCCACTTAGTGGTATTTACCCAAAATAACTAAAAGCAGCAAACTATAGTGATTCATGCACACTAAGGTATATAGTGATACAATTAATAAATGCCAAGTTATGGAGCCAGCCTAGATGCCCATCAGTAGAAAAATGGATAAAAAAATGTTGTGCATGTATACACACAATTATATGTGTGTGTGTGTGTGTGTGTGTGTGTGTGTGTGTGTAGACTAGGAAGGTATATATATATGCTTTGTTTTATTTTTATTATATACAAACACAATGGAATTCTACTCAGCATATACAAGAATATTTTGGGAAATGAATGAAACTAAAGAACATCATGCTAAGTAAAATAAGCCAGACTCAGAAAGTCAAAGGTCAAATATTTTCCCTATATGAGATCAATAGTAAAAAGAACAAAAAAGGCGATCTCATGAAAATAGAAGGGTGAGCATTAGAGTAGAAGTGGGCAACCAAGAAGGCAGAATGAGTGATGGGAAAGGGGAGCAACTACAGAGAAATTGACCAAACTATGATATGTGCCTGTATGAATGTATCACAACACATTCCAATTTTATATAAGTATAATGCACCAATTAAAAATAAATGGATAGAAGATAGACCAGTAGAGTAGAGGTAGGGGGAAAAGAGGGAGGAGGAGAGGGAAAGAGGACGTATTGGGGATTAAGATGAAATAAGCTATTATATGCATTTATAAATATGTCAAAATGAACCCTACTATTATGTATAATGTGTGTGCATTTATTTTTCAGAGGAGTTTTACAATATGTAATGCATGCTCATTATAACTAGTCAAATTGGCATGGTAACTAAGGACTTGAAATAGATGGTGACATGGAATAAGTTTCTAATACTTTGTCTTCCATATCATTCTTTGAAACAATAAAATAGAGATAAATGAGTTTTAAGCATCAGGACTATGGTTAATTTCTCTCATAATTAATGAATACATCTGGGAAAGAGAGGAAGATGTTCCTGGAGAAAGAAAAGATAGGTAAATTGATCTAATTTCTTTGTAAACAGTCTGCTAACTAGTATTATGATAAATAGGAAAATGTTATTTTCTAAGAGAAGAGGCCTCATTTATAGTATGCTTTGAGTAGTTCATGGTTACTTTAGGAATGCTTATGGTAACTAAGTTGAGATCAATGGATTAATAGGACCTGGCTCTCTGACAAATTTCATATAGACTGGGTGAACATATTTCATATCTTTTTCATTTTTTTATTCCTTTTTAGGTATACATGTCAGTAGAGAGTATTTTGACATATATCCATTGAGTATAACTTATTCTAATTAGGATCCTATTCTTGTGGTTGAAACTCCATGATGTGGAGTTTCACTGGTAGTGCATTCATATATGAACATAACAAAAGTTATGTGTGATTCATTATACTGGCTTTCCTATTCCCATATCTCTCCCTTCCCTTCATTCCCTTTTGCCTATTCTAATGAACTTCTATTTTTCACTCCTACCTTGTTGTGTGTTAGCATTCACATATAGAGAGAACATTTGATCTTTGTTTTTTTTGGGGGGTGGGGGTTGGTCTATTTTACTTAGTATGATAGTCTCTAGATCCATACATTTACCTGCAAAAGTCTTTATAAAGCCATTCTTTTTATGGCTGAGTAATATCCCACTGTGTATATATACCACATTTTCTTTACCTTTTCGTCTGTTTAAGGGTACCTAGGTTGGTTCCATAGCTGAGCTAATGTGAATTGATCTGCTATAAACATTTACGTGTCTGTTATCACTGTGTTTTGCTGATTTTAAGTCCTTTGGGTATATGCCAAGGAGTGGGATAACTAGGTCAAATGGTGGTTCCATTCCAAGTTTTCTGAGGAATCGCCATAATATTTACCAGAGTGGTTGCAACAATTTGCAGTCCTACCAGCAATGTATGAGTGAACCCTTTATGTCCCATCCTCGCCAACATTTACTATTACTTATAATCTTGATAATTGCCATTCTGTCTGGAGTGAGATGAAATCTTAGAGGAATTTTGGTTTGCATTTCTCTAATTCCCAGAGATGTTGAACATTTTTTCATATATCTTTGACCATTTGTATTGCTTCTTCTGTGAAGTGTCTGTTCAGTTCCTTTGCCCATTTTTATTGGCTTATTTTTATTTCTTTCTCTATCTATCTATCTATCTATCTATCTATCTATCTATCTATCTATCTATTTATTTTGGTGTGAAGTTTTTTGAGTTCCTTGTATATCCTGGAGATTAATTCTGTATCTGAGGTGTGTGTGGCAAAGATTTTCTGCCATTCTGTAGGCTCTCTCCTCACGTTCTTGATTGTTTCCTTTGCTGTGAAAAAGCTTTTATATTTGATACCATTCCATTTCTTTATTTTTGATTATACTTCTTACATTTTAGAAGTCTTATTTAGGAAGTCAGTTCCTAAACTGACATGATGAAGAGTCGGGCCTACATTTTATTCTAATAGGTGCAGAGTCTATGGTCGAATGTCTAGGTCCCTGATCACTTTGAGTTTCATTCAGGGTGAGAAATAGGGGTTAAATTTCATTCTGCTACATATTGATTTCTAGTTTTCCCACCACCATTTGTTGAAAAGGCTTTATTTTCTCCAATGTATGTTTATGTGTCTTTGTATAGTATGAGTATAGTATGTACTGTATTTTTGTGGAGTTGTCTCTGTCTTCTATTCTGTTCCATTAGTCTTCATGTCCGTTTTGCTGCCAATACCATGCTATCTTTGTTACTATTTCTCTACTATATATACTATAAAAATTATATCATATATATAGTAGGTATATATAGTATTATATAGTAGGTATTTATTTATACAATAGAAATTATATCTATGGTAGTATAATTTAAGGTCTGCTTTTGTGATGCCTCCTGATTCACTTTTCTTCCTAGGATTGCTTTGGCCATTCTGGGTCTCTTATTTTTCCCAGTGAATATCATGATTGCTTTTATGTCTTAAAGGCAATCCGTTTTGTGAATTGGACTGAACTTTATATGAAATAACATCTATTACTCTAGGCCAGCGGACATGATGAAGGAAAGAAAGATCAGGAGAGCCACAGTGTTCTTAAGCCTCCATTAATTCCTTCTGTACCTATTTCCTTGAGAATATTATAAGCCTGACACCATCTAAGTCTGATTTGACAATTTGATGTTTATGTTCACCCACAACTGAAGCAAAGTGAAATCAACTAAATTATGTGATTGAGGATATCAGTTCTGTTCATGATAGAGAGTATGAATAGGACTTCATTTTCCCTGTACTTTCAGAATCAGAAGATGGGGGAAAATATTTTACTGTATGGTCTGGGATGTAGACACAGAATTTCTTGTCAAAGTGAGATGGGCATTTGGAAACCTGTACCCACTCTTCAGAGGTGAGATGCTTCTGTTTTTTGGTCCTTGTAGGACTGTATGATTTTGCTAATACTGATGGATCTGTGAGACTGTGATGTGGGCCATGTATTGGCTTCATGCATATGCTTCAGAAATGCGACTACTTATAGTACTACCCTTCGAAACATTACTAGTGGCCCTTCCATTAGGCTGTGTACTTTAGATGATTTCACTATGCCCTTCATTGGCTGATCACTATCTCAAAAGTAGAACATTCACAGGGCCATTAGGATGGTCTATCAGAGCTCACATAGTTGCTTCCACACCACACTTTAGTATCCCATGACAAAAATGTTATGAGCCTAATTCATATGGTTACTTTTCTGAATCTATCCTCCCCAATATGGACCACACAGCTGGTATGCACACCCTTGGATCTATGGAGAAATCATTTACTTGCAGACTGGACTGGGGCTTGTCATGTATGAATCTTGAGAAGACTGATGCCTTTGTCAACAGTGGAGGGCTGAGGCCTTGGACCTTCTTATATCATCCTGACTTCTAGGGACTCAGAATCTGAGTAACAAGATCAGTCACATGGAACTCTGTATGCCTAAGTGACTGATTAGAAACCATGGATACCACTGATTGGGTGTGCTCTTCATACATGTTGCCACACATTGTCACTGATAGAATAAAACACTAACTCCTTGAATCTACAGGTTTATTCTCAGTTTCTCTTGGACTTCACCCATACACCATTTTATTCTACTCTTTTCATCTGTGTGTGTGTGTGTGTGTGTGTGTAAAATAAATCAGAGCTGTGATTATGATAGCTTTTCTAAGTACAATGAGTTCTTATTTTAAATCATTAAACCTGAAGTTGGTTGTGGGGACCTCAACCACACCACATATCAAAATAACCTACTTATTTTTTCTAACTAAATAATAGATTCACAAATTAGAGTAATTTAATAATTTTTATTTACTTTTGTTTGTTTGCCTTGTTTTGTTTTTTTGGTGGAAATGCCCGGGAATGAAACTTGGGCCTCATACAAAATTTTAAAATATTGAATATAATATAAATAATTACATGAAATTTGTGTGCTTTTATTGATAGTGTATATATATATATATATCATATATATATATATATATATGATATATATATATATATATATATATCATGCTACAAATAAGCAGATATATAAATCCTTTCGTGTTTGTTCACAAGTATATTTGAAACCATATAACATAATTGGCCACATGCAAATTAAATAAAAACACAGAGTTAAGCTGCTTTCACTATATAAGCCTACCCATTACTTCTCTGTTATTGCCAAGGAATCTCAAGAACTATGCAAGATAAAGTCTGAAAAGGAATTATTCATGTTAAGGTAGGGAAAAAATAACATGAAGTCAATAGTTTGGCTTAATGATAATCACTGTGATGAGAAATAGGTGCTGAAAAAGTCCATGTAGAACATGAAATGAGGGTGATGGCAGCCAACCTGATTCCAAAGCTTGAGAAGTTGTGCAATGCCCAAGACTTGCTTGTATACTCCCCAGTAAATAATACGCATCAGTTAACAATAAAATAAAAAATATTTTTTTTCAATTGCATTTGATACTTTTTCAAATAGCAGTTAAAATTTTAAGGTATAAACACTTTTAAAGTTAATTGGACTATTCTTGTAATTAAAAAATGACTAGTTAATTATTTGTCCTAAGTGTCCCAGGAACAAAACAAAATAAAACACTGACAGTTCTGAGAAAGGAAAAAGTTAGGGAATATCTTCTGTATGTCATTTTAAAATATAGAATCCCAGGTCTTCCTTACCTAAGACCTAACAAATCAGAATCCATATTTTATGGGGATCAATAAGAAAGTTAATAAGTATTCAAGTAATCAGATGATTCTGGTTTATCTGTATTCTCAGAATAATCTGTTACTGCCTGTGATTATTCTTTGATTTGTGATTGCCTAAAATCTCACAAAGTTCAATGTACTGAATTTGTTAATATTCATTATGGTCAATTTGTAAGGTGTTTTATATTAGTATTGTTTTTTCATAATTTTTTATGTTGTCTATCAGTATTTTTGCAGCAGCCCAAAGGAACTGTAATCTTAACCCCCCACCATTGGAATTAATTAGCTCCTAAATGGTTTGTCGTGAAAACACTAATTGTTCCTCAATTCATGTATTCTCAGTTAAATTTTAACAAGGTTCTTTTGACAATAGGACCTAATGTTCTACAGTGCCTTTGATGATGAGCATTAATGAGCTAATGTAAAATAGTTCTGTAAAATGAACTTCCATGTGATTCCTTGATCCATGGAAGCATTGTAATTTTGTCACTTATTAGTTTACAAATGTTGAGAATAAAGGGCACCATAGTCCTTGTAGAGAGACTAAATGTCAAGAAAGAAAAAGACTATACATAAGTGTTAAACAAAACCCAGCTATACAGATTAATCATTCTAAGAAATGCCATGAGAAAACAATTATGCACTACAGTCCTTTCAATAAAACAAGATATAATGTGTTTTGATGATTTATAGTTCATAGTTTCATATTAAGTGCTATGAATATTTTTGTAGTAAATAAATGAATTGAAAATTTTTTAATACAATGATTGACTACTACAACTTTACTTTCTTTTTGTCATGATAAGATCCATTATTAGCCCAAAGGATTGGATGTGCTGTACAAAAAATGTGGTATAAGATCCAACAATACCCAATGAATTTTTGTTGAATGTCAGACACTCAGTATATGTCAATCACTGCTAGATTACAGGTCTATAATGATGAATACAAGAAGTCATCATCTCTATTCTCCTAGTCAGAGATGGTCAACTCATTAAGTGAGAAAAAAATTGATCATGTTCTATTGCTGTAGCATGATTTGACATCATAGGCCAGGTAGAGTCGGCTTCAGTTTATAGTGAATAGACAATCCATGCACACATGAAAAAAAAGAGAGAAAGAAAGATTAAGAAAGAGAGAATAGGGTAGATCTTGAAGACATAGAGGTAGGGAAGATGCATGAAGGTAGAGAATATCTTAATTTTGGAAATATCTTTGTGGACATTGCCTTTGAATATTTACTTGCTGTCTTTCCTCAATAAAATAAAAGTTTTGTGAACATAAAGAAACAGTATTTGGTCTCCCTTCAGAGGTTATCACAATTAATTGCCTAGAAAATTGCAGGTGCTAGAATAATAATTGTTGAATAAAGCAAACATGAAGATTTAGTAATAAGAAAATAAAGTGAATGGATAACAAAAACCAGCTCTTAATTCATATCCACATGTTATGGATTAAATGTTTATGCCCTCCTCAAATCCATAGGTTGAAGCCAAATACCCAGTGTGGCTATATTTGGAGATGAGGCCTCTAAGGAAGTAATTAGGGTTAAATGATGTCATAAGAATGGGAATTTGATATAATAGTATCATTGTCCTTATGTGAAGAGAAATCAACTGGCTTGCAATCTCTATGATTACACACGGAGAATAAATAATGGGAGGGCACGATGCCATTGTGCCTAACAAGCTAGGAAGTTGCTAACTCTTTGATCATGGACTTCCAACTTTCAGAACTGTGAGACTATAAATTTCTATGGTTTTAGCCACTTATTCTATAGTATTTTGGTGTAGCAACCAAGCATATTTAGACACCATCTTTTAAAATTTAGTGTATATTCTATTGTCAAATAGAGAACCACTTAGAATTTTTAAGCAAGAAAGTTTTAGAAAAACACTCCTGCTACATGCAGTGTGGGATATACTTATGGGCTATTATGAAGAAGTGGTACTGGAAAGTTTATATACATTTAACGAGTTGTTCTTGACAATTTTATATCTATTTACAAACAGAATTAATGATTGCTGTGTTCCAAATTTATTAAGTGAATGATGGTAACACTCAAATTTGGATGTTGAGGAAAGCTGAAGGACTCAGTATTGATCACTCTGACTTTGATGCTGTTGTGAGATCCACAAAAAGAGACACATGAAACAGTTGGATACGGGGATGTGGAAGTTAGAAAAAAAGGTGATTGAAGGTATAGAATTGCTCTGCATTGGGATTTATGTGTTAATTCAAGTCATGGAGATGTATTTGAAAATGACATCTTCTAGGAAGACAACCTAGAATAGATCCCTAAGGAAAAAAATATTTCAGAGGATTATAATACAACAGAGCTTACAATAAAATATGTCCAATCATTGAATAAAACTTGGATATTTTTTAGGAAGTGTCAGTAGAATGTAATGCTAAAAAATGATTATGTAAATATTTTCATATTGGATGTAGTATATTTTTCTTCAAAATGTGAATAAAGACACTTCATATTACTAGACTCCTTAGAAAGGGCAAGATGTGATACTCTATATTCAA
Organism: Marmota flaviventris; assembly: GCF_047511675.1. Lineage (NCBI taxonomy): Eukaryota > Metazoa > Chordata > Mammalia > Rodentia > Sciuridae > Marmota > Marmota flaviventris. The sequence goes on along the minus strand of NC_092499.1, from coordinate 55,470,559 downwards.
ATACTTATTTTACTTATTAAAATTTAATTTCAAAAACAAAGAAAACAGCATTATTACTGAGTATCTGTGTTATATCCTAATAAACAAAAATTATCATAAGCTGGAATAATATTATTTTACTTTTCAGAGGCATTTTTTACACAAATATTTCTTAGCTTACAACACTGACCCCTTGATAAGCATGACTGTATTGGCCTTATGCAGGTATATATGTCACTCATTTGCAAAGCATATCTAATTTGTGTTATATTAAACATTGTCATTTATTTGATGACCAAAATTTTCCTCATTTCCAAAATATGCAGATACAAGAAATAGTTCATTTTATATATATTAAAGTGAGAAAGAATATAGCATTTAATTAAGACAACCTAATCACTTAATAAATGAGTTAGCTGAAGAAAATGATAGGCTTCCCTAAAATAACATGGTGATTTGAGTATTGTGTCTTAAATTTATGATTATTTATATGCATATTTTATTTTTTATCTTATATACTCATGTACTCACACATTTACTTTCAAAAGCTGTCCCATGGAATTCAAGTGAATCTTTAGGTACTAAGATAACAGAAAATATGCATAAAGATTATTTTCTTTCTGCTTCAGCTTTCTAATGAAATGTCTCATTGTCCCATGTACCTGGAGATAAATTGCAAAATATTAATACAGGCAGTGAATAGAATTTTCCCATAAGAACTCAACAGTAAACAATGAAGCAAAAAGATATTGCATAAAGAAAAAAAATGACTAGCAATATTTTTAAGCACTACAATAATTTTATGGAACTCAAACCATTTTGAAAATGCTTTTAAAATATGGACCCATTTTTATAGTGATTTAAGGCATATTAAAATCTTATTTTTTGGATTAGATAAACCATTTTAGATTATAATTTTTATATAACAGGATTTGTTTACATTATGCTACCCCCTAGCAAGATAAATAACTTTGTTTCTGTTTTTTATTCAAAAAGATTCTCGTGTTCATTAATAGATACCTTTGATAAATCTTCTCCCAAACCTATTTTTACATTTTCATTATTTCACAGAAATCCTGGCTCAGTTAAAATTATGGGAAGCTTCTTTTCTTACAATGACTGTATGAGATTTTTTTTCATGGTATACTATCCTTAAGAGAAATATAATTTATCCTACAATTCTATAAGTCTTTTAGGTGTAGAAGAATGGCAATAGGCTTGCCTTGGACGAAGTCACAGTTTCTAAATATACTTATCTAAGTGTTCAAATAATTGCTCATTAAGGGCACATCCAGGAGTTTGTGGCCTTAGTTTTAATAGCTTTGATATCCTCTTTTAAAAGGAGAATAGAAAATTATGAAGAACAGGCTTATTTACATTGTAATTAAAATGACAAAGTAAATGCCTAATATCACAACTATCACAACCCCACCCCAAAATAGCTATTCAATAACTCTGACACGTTTCTTATTGTTCCAGACATTTTCGTTGTGCATCCTCAAATCCCCCACCCCTTCATTTCACAATGATTTTTTAACAATTTATTTTTTTTGAGCTGTTTCATGTTTACAGCAAAATTCAGCAGATGGTATAGGGGTTTCTTATATATCTCCTGTATTAGTACATTTTCCATTGCTATAAAAAAATAATCCTGGACTGGGTCCTTTATAAAGAAAATAAATTTATTTAGCTCACAGGTTTGGATGATGAACACTCTGCCCATACAACAGTGTGGTAGATTGTGTCATAGTGGGAGTAAATAGATATGAGAGGGACAGAACACATAATGAGACAGGAAGCCAGAAAAAGGGGAGGCATTCCATTTGATTTCTTACTCCAGTCCTTTCATGAGAATTAACCAGTTCTCTGAGAATTACTTTAATTATTTCCAAAGGCAGCACCTCTAATGACCTTATTCCTTCTTGGTAGGCCCCACATCTTGGTTTCATACCACCTCCCAACAGTACCACACTGAACACCAAACTTCCAACATATAAACATTTGGGGGACAAACTACCTCCAACCTATAGTACCCTCTGTCCCAACTAATATATAACCTCCCGCTCTGAGAGCATCCTTCACCAGAAGAGTACATTTGTTATAACCGATAAACCTGTATTGACAGCATAATTACTGAAAGCCCATATTTTACAATAAGCGTTGTACATTCTGTAGGTTTAGACAAATGTATGTATAATAACATGTATCCACCACTGCAGCATCATACAGAGTATTTCCACTACCCTAAATGTCTCTTCCACTCTACCTCCCCTCTTCCAAACCTTAACAGGCCTCGACTATGTTCTTATCTCTATAATCTTTGCCTTTTCCTGAATGTCTTTTGGTTGGAATCATAAAATACACAGCTGTTGGTATTGGCTTCTTCTACTGAGTAATATGCATTGAGGGTCCCACAATGTCTTTCCATGGCTTAATAGCTCCTTTCATCTCTAACACTGAATAGTATTCTAGTGTCTGGATATACTGCAGTTTGTTTATCTACTCTCCTACTGAAGGGCATCTCAGTTGCTTCCAAGTTTTGGCAATTGTGAATAAAGCCACTATAAATATGCATGTGAAGATTTTACTGTGAACATAAGTTTTTAACTCCTTTGGATTGATGCCAGGGAGCACAATTGCTGGATTGTAAAGTAAAAGAATGTTTAAGTTTATATAAAAAAAAAACAAACTGTTTTTGTAGGCATTTGCTGTTTTAATTTGCATTTCTCTGAGACATATCACACTGAGAATCTTTTCATATGCTTATTGGTCCTCTGTGTATCATCTTTGGTGAACTATGGGTTAATGCCTTTGAGAAATTTTTAATCATATTTTTAAATGTTGAATCTTACAAGTTCTTTGTATGTTTTGTAAAACAGTCCTTTATCAGATGTATCTTTATAAAATATTTTATCCCAGTCTCTGGGTTTTCTTTTTAATCTCTCGATTAAAAGATATTCATCATTTACAGATCAAAAGATTTTAATTTTAATGCAGTTGCTCAATTAATTCCTTCATGGATTGTGCCTTTAGTGTATCTAAAATGTCATCACCATAGTGAAAGTCATCTACATTTCTCCTGTTATCTTGTAAGTTTTTGGTTTTGAATTTTACATTTAATTATAAGATGTCCTTTATGTTAATTTTTATGAAGGATGTGTCTAGGTTTCTATTTGCATGGGTATGTCCAGTTGTTCCAGCACCACTTATTAAAATGATTAGCTATGCTTCAGTAATATCTTTGCTCCTGACAACAATCAGTTGACTAGATTTATCTGGGTCAATTTCTAGTCTCTGTATTCAGTTCAGTTGATAAATTTGATATCTTTTTCATCAATATCATAGTCTTTTGATTACTGTAGCTATTTAGGTAAGTCTTGAAGTTAGGTAGGTAGAGTTCTCCCTCTTCTCTTTCAATATTGTGCTGGTTCTTCTGGGCCTTTTGACTATCTTTATAAACTTATTTAGTTTTTAGGTTAATAATTTAATGATAGAATGCTCAAATTTCTTTAGACACAATATTTCAAGTTACTATACTTTTGTCCAGAGTATAGATCTTAAATGGTACAAACTGTACCAAAATATTGAATTACAAATTAAGCTAATAGAAAGAAAAGGAAATTCTCCAGACTTGGGTTTCCTTTCTTCACTTTCACTTGCTGCAGACTATTTCTATGGAAGTTATTTAGATAAATCTTGAATGGACATCTTGTGAGAAGATCTATTGCCAAAAGAGCTAACAGGGACAAGCTCCTGGCCACCATGCAGACTCTAAAGCAGTTTTCTGCTTAGAAGCCAGTCCCATGTTTTATTTTGCTTCAATTCATGCCTGTTCAGAAGAAGCACCATTCAGTAGCTAGTGAGTATTTATGTGTAGAGAGAAAAATAGAATACAATGGTTTTCTCATAAAGTAAGAGCAAATGGAGGACCAGCTCTAGCTCTGGAGCATATCAGGCATGACAAACATCCCTGCCCTAAATGTCCTTGGTTCTCCATCCTATTTAGTAGCACCTTGTTTCCCTGACCCTCTTCTTCTGATACTCTAAGAGTTGCCAGAGGTTTGACTGATAGCGGAAAGCTGAAGGAAACTGGAGGTGTTGCCCAGCATTTACATTCTGCCCACAGGCACAGACACACAAAGTAAGACTTGTTAAAATTGTCAGCCTGCTTGATTTTGGTTTCACAGGCTGTTCAAGAGCACTTCTTACTGAGAATGCCCCCATAGCATGAAACGATATGTGTGACTTTAGTGGTGATAAGAATGACCCTCTTATATCACAGCTACCCATCCCAAATCTATGGGGATCATCAGATGCATTGTAGGCTTTGTTCTGTTTGGAACATATATTACATACCACCTAATTTAATAAAATTGTGTTTCTTATGTTATACTGCTTTATAAATTCACACCTCATCTATACACTTTAAAATTCACAAACTGCCAGCCCCAAATGCAGAAGGCTCCAACACTGAAAAAAGCATGGCAAGTAGTTGTGGATTCTGAGGTAAATTTCAGGATGGGTCAGTCTTGCCATCATTCATAGTGAAATAGAAGCACTAAGTTCTTTCTAGTTCTGAGAGAATAGGGCGTCACCGATGAACACTGCTACTACTTGTTTACCAAACAGGAAGCAAAGGCTTCTTTTGACTTTGCCACTCTCTGTTCCCTGGAAGGACTTCTGATTGGTAGGGCAGAGAGGATGATGGTTGGTTCAAAGTGGTTCAGCAGCCCTGGAACTGGGCCAACACAATGCCCACAATTCTACCCAGGCCAGGACCCAGAGATGGAATTAAGTTAAGAGCTGCTATCAGCCATCATCAAATAGCACAGCACAACACAGCCCACATCTCTGGGTCCTTTCCTGAATCTGTTATGGTTTAGATATGATATGTCCCACAAAAGCTCATGTGTAAGAGTTCAGAAGTAAAAGGATTGGGTTATAGAACCTTGACCCAATCAGTGAATAAATCCTCTGACAGGGATTAACTGAGTAGTAATTGAAGGCAAGTGGGATGTGGTTGGATGAGGTGGATCCCTGAGGGAATGCCATTGGGGTATAGATTTTGGCTTTGTTGAACTGAGCTTACTCTTGAGTCTGCTCTCCATCAACAGGTGAGCTGCTTCCCTCCTCCATACTTTTCTGCCATGATGTTCTGCCTCACCTCAGGCCCCAAGGAATGAAGTCAGCAGTCTATGGAAAAAGAACTCTAAAATCATCAGCCCCCAAAATGAGCTTTTGCTCCTAAAGTTGTCTAAAACATCCACTATGGAGAACAATATATAGATTTTTCAAAAAACAAAACATAAAACTACAATAAGGTACAATTATCCCACTTCTGAGTATATATCCAAAGGAAAATAATCAGCATGCAAAAGAGATATGTGCATGATTATGTTTGTTGCATCACTGTTCTCAATAACTAAGATATAGAACAGCTTGGGTACCCACCAACAGATGAATGGATAAAGAAAATATAGTATACATGAACAAAGGAATATTATTCATCCATAAAGACTAATGTAATCTTATAATTTGCAATGAATTGGATTAAACTAGAGAATCTTAAGTGAAATAAAACAGAGACAGCCAATCAAAGCATATCTCTCTCATATATACAAAATAATTTTTTTAATCAACCTGAAATTAGAATAGTGATTACTAGGGACTGAAAGGGGTACAGTGGAAGGAGAGAGGTATAGAGATTGAAGAAGGTTGGTTGATATGATCAATGCATGCTTGATTTCATTAAGTATCCCAATAATACATACTGAATCCTATTAATATGTAAAATATATGTTAATTAAAATAAATAAATAAAAAGGAAAAGAAAGGAAATAAAAGATATCTGGATCGGGAAGGAAGAAATAAATGTCTTTACAAAAGGCATGACTGTCTATGTAGAAAATCTTAAAGAATCATCAAAAAACTGAAAATTTTAAGTTATTATAGTAAAGATGCAACATTAAAGCTAAGATAAATGCTATTTGCATTTCTGCATACCAGTAATAATCAACTTTGAAATGAAATACACAATACCATTTACATTAGCACCTTTCAAAAATGAAATAGTAGTTATATACCTAATAAAATATGCACAAGAGCTATATGAGGAAAGTCACAAAATTCTAATAAAGCAAATCAGAGAACTAAATAAATAGATAATCTATATTCATGGATTAGAAGACTCTATATTACCAAATGTAAATTTTTCCTAACTGGATATATTGATTCAAATGCAATCCCAATCAAAATACCAGAAAGTTATTTTGTGAATATTGTCAAACTGATTACAAGTTTATAAAGACAGGAGCCAAGAGGGTGGTGAAGCTCAAGCAGCACGCAGCCTCAACAGCATGGCGGGATACACAGTGCCCATCATAAGCTCCTAGGAGTCACCTTCTATGTATCCCAGCAGCACCATGAAATCCAATCCTGCCATCCAAGCTGCCATTGACCTCACAGATGTGTACTGACAGGGCAGCCCTTTGACACAATGAAGGTGAAGATACAACGTTCCCTGTCTTGTACCGAGGCCTCACAGATTGCTGCCTGAAGACCTACTCACAGGTGGGTTTCTGTGGCTTCTACAAGGGCACCAGGTGGGCTCTGATGGCAAACATCGTGGAGAATTCGGTGCTCTTTGCCCTAAGGCTTCTGCCAGCAGATGGTAGGGGGAACAATTGGGTTGGACAAACAGGCAAAGTTGAGTGATTTGCAGAAGGTACTCACAGGGTCCTTCACCTTTGCCTAGCTGGTGCTCTGCCCCACAGAGCTCATGAAGGGCCCTCTGCAGACCACGTATGAAATGGAGACGTCAGGAAAGATAGCCAAGAGCCAGAATACAGTTTGGTCTTTTGTTAAGACTATCCTTAGATATCCTTATCCTTGGGCTTCTACCATGTACTCTCCAAGTGCTTTGCTTTGAAAAGTACAAGGCTGTTTCTTCTTTGTTGGCTATGAACTGAGCCCAACCTTTTTATGCATCAGGGAGATCAAAAGATGAACTAGGCCCTCTGTCTTTGTTAAATGGTGAAATTTGCCTGTGGCTTGCTATATACCCTGTGGATTGGGTTAAATCCAGAATTCAAGTTCTTTCCATGTCTGGAAAACAGGATTTATTGGAACCTTTCTAGGTGTTGTGAATAATGAAGGAATAACAGCCTTATATTCTGGACTGAAACCTACTATGATTCCTCCATTCCCTGCCAACGGGGCACTATTTTTGGGCTATGAATACAGCAGGGAGTTGATGAGGAGCCAGTTGGAAGAAATTGAAGTGTCTTGGTGGGCCTGGATCCAGCCCAGGCATTTTAGGACTATTGTTCATCTCATGGCTTCACAGAGTATGAGAACAATGTGGAATGCTTTTTAATTCTTGGGAATTTTGCCTTTGTCTTCACTTGTTCTACCCTAAGTCTTAAGCTTTATAAAAGGACATCTATTTTACATCATATAATTTCTGCCCACATTGTATTGCTCTTACCCTTGATAGAATATGCTGGATGGCTGATGGCCCTGTGCACCTAACTTGAAAGGCTGAGTATAGTTTCACTAGGGCATTATTTCTGCATAAATCTGCAAGTATACATGCATTTTGGATAGTATACATGCATTTTGGATGTTGAGGGAAACATAATTTGGTTTCATGCTTAATGAAAAAGTTGGAAAATTCTGCATGTGGATATACAGTTTTCAAAGCACCATTTATTGAATAGACTGTTCTTTTCCCATGTGTGTTTTTGGCATCTCTGTCAAGAATCAATTGGCTGTATGATGGCACATGCCTGTAATCTCAGAGTTAGGGAGGCTGAGCCTGGAGAATCATAAAATTGAGCTCAGCAGTTTAGCAAGACCCTGTCTCAAAACAAAAAATAAAAAGGACTAAGGATGTAGTTCAATGTTAACACTCCCCTGGGAGTTCAATCCCCAGTGCAAAAAGAAAAAAATAAAAGAAAAAGAAAGAAAAGAAAAAAGAAAGATTCAGTTAGCTGTAGATACTTGGTTTTATTTCTGTAATCTCTGTTCTTTTCCATTGTTCTGTGTATTTTTATGCCAATACCATGCTGTTTTGATTATTATGACTTTGTAGTATATCTTGAAGTCAGGTATTGTCTGAAGCCTCCAGCCTTTTCCTTTTTGTTGAACATTGTTTTGGCTATTTGGAGTATTTTTGCTTCATTATGAATTTTGGGATTATCTAATTCTGTGAGAAATGTTATTGGTATTTTGATGGTGCTTGCATTGAACTTGTAAATTGCTTCAGATAATATGAATGTTTTAATATTATTAATTCTTCCAATCTATGAACATGAGAAATTTTTCTTTCTGTGTTTTTTTCAATTTTATTTATTAGTGTTTTAAAATTTGTTTTTGTAGAGGTATTTTATTTCCTTAGTTAAGTTTAATCTAGTTGTTTTTGTTTTGTTTTGTTTTACTGGCTATTGTGAAAGGGATTTCTCATGTTTTCCTTCTCTGCAAATTCATTATTGGTCTATAGAAAGCTATTGATTTTTGTATATTGATTTTGTATCCTCTACTTTTCTGAATTTATCAGTTCTAATAATCTTTTGGTGGAGTCTTTAGTTTTTATATGTTTATTTTTATAACTTATATAAACAGGGATAATTTTACTTCCTTGCTTTCTATTTGTATGCCTCATTTCTAACCCTTGCCTAATTGCTGTAGCAGCTAAAACTTCATATTATATTGAATAACAGCATTAAGAGTTGACACACTCTAGTTCCTAAACTTAGACAAAATGCTTTACATTTTCCCCATTCAGAATGATGTCAGTGTGTCATATTTTATTATGTTGAAGTATGATCATTCTTTGCCTGATTCATGCTTTTATCATAAAAGGTTGTTGAATTTATAGAGATCGTCATATGATTTTTATCCTCCAATCTGTTCACATGATGCTTTACATTTGTTGATTTGCATATGTTAAACCATTCTTGTATCCCTGGAATGAAACCATCTTGATCATAGTGTATGATCTTTTTGTTGTACTTTTGAATTTGATTTGCTAGTATTTTGTCAAGAATTTTTGCATTCATGTTTATTAGTGGTTAATTTTCTTCTTTTGCTGTGTCCTTGTAGGTTTTGAAAACAGTGTAATGCTGGCATCAGAATGAATTTTGAAGGGTTCCCTCCATTTCAATTTTATAGAGTAGCTGGAGAAGAATTAACATTAGTCCTTTAAAAGTTTAAGAAAACTCAGCAGTAAAGCCATCAGGTGCTGGGCTTCTCTTTGTTGGGACACTTTTTGTTCTTATTCAATCTCATCCCTTGTTGTTGTTCTACTCAGTTTTTTCTGTCCTGTTGTTCAATTTAGTAGGTTATGTGTGTCCAAAAATTTTTTTACTTCTAGATTTTCCAATTTGTTAGCATATAGAATTTGATAGTTATCCCATAGTTTCTGTTGGATATGTCTCCCTTTTAGTCTCTGATTTTCTTTATTTGTCTCTTCCCTCCTTTTATTCTGGTTAGTCTAGTTATAAATTGGTCAATTTTTTAAAAAATAATTTATGAGAAGTCAGATGTAAAGTGGTTTTATCCTTTGATTTCAGGATTTTATTTTTATCTTTGATTTTCCATAGTTTAAAATAATATGCTTGGGTGTGGTCTTTTTGTTTATTTTGATCTTGGTGTTTATTCTTCTAGTCTGCTTGGTGTTCTCTGAGCTTCCTGGATCTCTGGTTTATTGTCTGATATTAATTTGTGAAAATTTTGGTCATTATTTTTTCATGCATTTGTTTAATTGCTCTCTTCTTGCTCTTTGTCCTGGAATTCCCATTATATATATGTTACGCCATTCTTAGCTGTCCCACCATCCTTTAATATCCCGCCTTTTTTGTTTTCCCTCAGTCTTTGTTCTCTTCCTTTAAGCACAGTTTCTATTTAGATATCCTCAAGCTTAGAGATTCTTTTCTTGGCTATCTGCATTCTTCCAATAAGTACGTCAGAGCTTTTCTTGTTCTTCTCAGGATTTTCATCTCTTCACTCACATTATACATCTATTTTAGCATCCTGTCTACTTTATCCATTAGGACCCTTAGAGTCTCAATAAGTTTTCTTAAATTCCCAGTCTGATAATTCTAGCTGTCATGTGTAGTTACTCCGACTCTTCAATTGTGTCTGTCTTTTGGTCTGCTTTGTAATGAACTGTTATAAATGGCCTTTATTAATGTGGTGATAAACTTGGGGGAGGACAGGCATTATATACTCCTATGATTAGGGTTCAGGCTTTTCATGAGCCTAAACTTCTGTATTGTGAATTCACCAGTGTTTCTCAGTTTTCTTCTTCCCTCCCTCCCTCTTTCCCTCCCTCCCTCCCACCCTTCCTTCCTTCCTTCCTTCTTTCCTTTCTTCCTTCCTTCCTTTTTCCTGTTCCAATAGGTGGAAAAGAATGACCAGAAGGGCTGGAATTGGATATTTTCATTTCCCTGGGCCAGTTAGGCCCTCATACTGTTGGAATAACTTTCAGTCACAGCTAGCAGCCACAAGCAGCTCTGAAGTGCTTGAAATATCCACCTTCCTTCAGGCCTGACAGGAGTGCCTGCAGGATGGGGTGCAACCACATCCTCAGCACTTGTCTTTAGCATTGCCAAACTGCCTGGCCAGGAAACTGAGAGTAAGGGGCTTCAGGGCATGAAATCCCTGACTCAGTAAGGGCCAACGAGACCCTTCCAGATTGCTTTCTTCCATGACAGCAATATTTAGAGTTTATTCACAGTGTGGTTACAGTAGGCAGAAGATGATTGGCTTATGGATATTGTCTTGCTTATGTATGATTGACAGGCACGCCCCACTCAAACCCTATAACAGTTGTGTGCATTCCAAAAATAAACTGAGCTACTGGACGAAGACCTGAGGTGGGTCTCCAGCTCCCGGAGTATGTGCATTGATTCTGTGTCTCTATCCGCCACGACAAGGTAGCTGAGTGACCATCGACCACAAAGGGACTAGGAACACATTCACTCATACTATGCCATTAGGTTAGACTCTAGTTAGCTACTTTTCCTGATGGCAAATCTTGTTAAGTAAACCAGAGTGGTATGGTGTCTTTCAAAATAGTTCTCTTTTCTCTTCTTCTGTCTGAAGCCCAGGAGATTTCTCTATGATCTTTACTACCAGAGCTTACTTGAATTTCTTAAGGAAAAACTCATAATATTGTGCTTTCCTTCCATGGCTGAGTCCCATTAGAAATTTAACTCTCAGAGTTGCCTACATTAAGTGTCTAACAATTCATCAGTTACATTTCAGGTTTTTCCTACCCAAGCATTGATTCTGATGATACTTTCTGCTCATGAATTTTGGTTCCTGTAAGTCAAGATTCTTTATATTTACTTGTCTGTCTGTTTAAATTTGGGATACAAGTTGGCCTTGTATTCTCCCACTCACATGGATCCATGAAAAGTTCTTGATTTTGACTCTGTTCATCTTTGTACTTGTTAGGGCACAGTAATAATTTCCAAATTATTTTATTTGTGCTACTTGAAACTACAATTCTATGTCAGTGATTTCTGTTATATAACTTTTTTTCCAGTGCTGGAGATTAAACCCAGGGCCTTATATACCTGAGACAAATACTCTACCATTCAGCCACTATTTCAGCTCCTATTATATAATTTAAAAAAAAGATAATTCAGTATGTCCTCTAATGTGTTGGCCAAATTTGGTTTGTTATTGAGATTTTAGGTCCACGATGGATTCACTTACACTGCTTGCAACATCACTGGAGATGTTTGTCATATAAACTGGGAATTCTGGTAATTTATCTTTTTCATGATTTACATATGAAAATGTGAAATTATTGCACATGCCTGATTGCATTTGTGTGTTATATTATTGAGTATATTCCTAGTCAGAGAATTTGACTAGGAATCCATTAGAATTAAATCTTCAATTTTAATTTTGCTTTTTGAAATGACTGGAAGAATTTCCATGACTAATTTCTTAACACTTTTCATTTGAAACTTTGTTTCTCTTCCACTGTGTATCCACATACAATACAAAGTACAATGAGGGCATATTCCATTATGATAAGCTTTCAATCTTTGCACTTCCCTGACTTGAAGTTAGGTCAGTTGGCATAGTACATGTCATCTCTTACACATGGCTGCCAATTACCTAACTAAACATAAAAGTCACTGCAACCTTCATAAAGTCATTCCTTTACACCATAAATAAATGCAACACAAATTCATCTTTTGCTTTCCTGGATCTTGAAAACACAACTACTCCCACAACATCTGATAGTTCATCATATACACTTGACTGCACTTTTAAAATTTTGAAAGTTATTGTATCTTATGAATATATTACTAGAGTTTTTGCAGTGTCTAAAGAAGGAACCACAGAAGTGAGTAGTCCTAAAAGTTAAGCTTCATCAGCTTCAATTAATCCACCTTTGAACTTCAATTCTCAATCATAAAGTTTTATGATTACTAAAAACAGTATCACAGTATAAAAATAATACATGATACATTTCAGTGACTGGCAAGGTGATTAATTATAGAATGAAATCTGGGTTGTTTTTCATGGGGAGATAATTACTACAATCATCCTTAGTCTTGATATGCATTTAAATGAAGTATTTTAAAAGAAATGTTCTAATTGTCTTGATTTTGTAAAATTTCCAAATCTTATTCTTATGAAAATCACAGTTCTTTTAATACATAAGCTCTTAAGAGAAATAATTTTAGTGATGACTAATTATTAGAATGTCAAAGATGATGCTTGTACTTTATATTTTCCATTTACAAATAGTGATTTCTTTCCCTGATAAACAAAATAATTGTAAAATATGAAAACTACCATAAAGGATTAGGAAGATGGCGGCGAGGGGAGTGCATTGCCCCCGTGTGCTGCTTCACTGTGTGGGAGTATGACAAGTCAGGACGGCTAAAGGATATCTTGTTAGGAATTTCCAGCAATAGTGGGGTGCTCCGGAACCTGGAGGAAGGATTTCCATCGCCCGAGGATCGGCTACGGGGACTCAAACGCGAGAGGTTTGTCACACGGAGGGTAACACTGCTTATTCAGCAAATCGCCCAGCGGCTAGAGTCTGCAGCGCGCGCTGGGAAACGAGGAGATAGCGACCCAGGAATACAGCGCTGCAGTTTCTGCCAGCCGTGCAAGCACCGTACTCAGGGCTGAATTCTGGGTTCGAGACGGGGGAAGGAAGCGGTCCATCTAGGTTCTCCACACCGGTCAGACCACAGAGGAGGCCAGTGGCCACCATGTTGGAAAGCTGACGTCACCATCCCTGTTTTCGACTGACCGCAGCTCATTCAGCCATAGAACAGTTAATTTCAGGCTGCCATTCGCCTGCGGCTTGCAGACAGATTGCTCGGGCTCAGTGCCTGGGTGTTTCTTGGACCCTGCTCTTATCAGAGCATACACCGAGCACGGAGCGGCCGAGTTCCGGCTCCTGGAACTGCCCTGGCCCAGGGCTAGGAGCCAGCGGAAACTGCTTCTCGGTCCAGGTCCTGCTGAAGGATGGTCAGGACTCACCCGTTGCTTTGGTTGCCCGGCAAGGGGAACGAAATGCTGCCATTCGCATAGGATACCAACATGGCAGAGATCTGATGTCATCAGAAAGCGGCGGAAGAGAGAACTTCATTAATACCAGCGGCGACAGAAACAGTTGGTCTCCTGGTAGGGGGGGTGAGGCACAGACACGCGAGTCTCCTCGATTTGTCGTCGAGCCAGAGGGGAGGAGCCGGGCCGCCGCCAGCGCCCAGAGCAGGCCCAGCGGCTCGCCAGCGTGGTGACCGCGTGATCCCAATTGGAGAGGGGGCGGAGCGGAGCCGCCACCAGCGCCCGCAAGGTGGGCAGACCCGCGACCCAGTGGTACACGGGCGTGGTAGGAGGGGCAGGGCAGGGCAGAGCCGCCGCCCAGGCTTGCAAGGTAAGCAGACCTGTGACAGACTGGCGGGTCAGGCCCAGTGGCCTGCCAGCGTGGTACACACGTCACCCCAACTGGAGTAGGGGCAGAGCAGATCCTTCGCCCACGCCCGGATCAGGCCCTGTCGGTGTGGTGGTCACGTGACCCCAATTGGAGTGGGGGCGGAGCAGAACTGCCACCCGTGCCCGCAGGGTGAACAGACCTGTGACCAACCTGCAGATCAGGCCCAGCGGTCCGCAGGCGTGGTAGGAGGGGCAGGGCAGATCCGCCGCCCGCGCCTGCAAGGTAGGCAGACCTGTGACAGACCGGCGGATCAGGCCCAGGAGCCTGCCAGCGTGGTACACACACCACCCTAATTGGAGTAGGGGCAGAGCAGAGTCGCCGCCCGTGCCAGGAACAGGCCCAGCGACCTGCAGGCGGGGTAGTCACGACACCCCAATTGGAGTAGGAGCAGAGCAGAGCCACCACCCGTGCCCGAAAGGTGGGCAGATCTGCAACCGACCAGCGGGACAGGCCCAGTGGCCTGCCGGTATGACAGACACGTCACCCCAATTGGAATAGGGGCAGAACAGAGCCGCCGCCAGTGCCCAGAACAGGCCCAGTGACCTGCCGGCGTGGTAGTCACGACACCCCAATTGGAATAAGGAGAGAGCAGAGCCGCCGCCCGCGCCTCCAGGAAAGATACGCAAGCAGTATGAAAAGACAAGGCAAGAAAGGACCACAAGCAATGCAGGTCAACGCAACTTTAGAAGAGGTAACAGCTGCAGCAGATGGAATGTCAAATAAAGAATTCAGGATATACATGCTTCAGATGATCTGGAGTATCAAGGAAGACATTAGACAGCAAAATCAGACAATGAAAGATCACTTCGACAATGAATTACGCAAACAAATCCAGGAAGCAAAGGATCAACTATACAGGGAGATAGAGGTTATAAAAAACAAACAAACAGAAATCCTAGAAATGCAGGAAGCAATAAACCAACTTAAAAACTCAATGGAGAATACTACCAGCAGAGTAGAACACTTAGAAGATAGAACAACAGACAATGAAGACAAAGTATTTCAACTGGAAAAGAACATAGACAGCTCAGCAAGACTGTTAAGAAACCATGAGCAGAACATCCAAGAAATATGGGATAACATTAAGAGACCAAACTTAAGAGTCATTGGGATACAGGAAGGTACAGAGCTCCAAACCAAAGGAATGAGCAGTCTATTCAATGAAATAATATGAGAAAACTTCCCAGACTTGAAGAATGAGACAGAAATCCAAATCCTAGAAGCCTACAGGATGCCGAATGTGCAAAATCATAAGAGATCCACACCTAGACACATTATAATGAAGATGCCCAACATACAGAATAAGGAGAGAATTTTAAAAGCTACAAGAGAAAGGAAGCAGATTACATTTAGGGGTAAGCCAATCAGGATAACAGCTGATCTTTCAACACAGACTCTGAAAGCTAGAAGATCCTGGAATAACATATTTCAAACACTGAAAGAAAATGGGTTCCAACCAAGAATTGTGTATCCAGCGAAATTAAGCTTCAGGATGGAAGATGAAATTAAAACCTTCCACGATAAACAAAAGTTTAAAGAATTCGCAGCTAGAAAACCATCTCTTCAAAACATCCTCGCCAAAACATTACAGGAAGAGGAAATGGAAAATAACAATGAAAACCAACAGTGGGAGGTAGGACAGTAAAGGGGGGGGAATAATCAAAGAGGAAAACAAACCATGTTTAGTAACAGAAATAAAAAAATATGGCTGGAACAACAACCCATATCTCAATAATAACCCTAAATGTTAATAGCTTAAACTCACCAATTAAGAGACACAGGCTAGTAGAATGGATCACAAAACAAGACCCAACAATATGCTGCCTAAAGGAGACGCATTTGATAGGAAAAGACATACATAGGCTGAAGGTGAAAGGTTGGGAAAAATCATATCACTCATATGGACTTCGGAAACAAGCTGGAGTGTCCATACTCATATCAAATAAAATAGATTTCAAGCCAAAGTTAATCAAAAGGGATAAAGAGGGACACTACATACTGCTTAAGGGAACCATACACCAACAAGACATAACAATCATAAATATTTATGCCCCAAACAATGGTGCAGCTATGTTCGTCAAACAAACTCTTCTCAAGTTCAAGAGTCTAATAGACCACCATACAATAATCATGGGAGACTTCAACACACCTCTCTCGCCACTGGACAGATCTTCCAAACAAAAGTTGAATAAGGAAACTATAGAACTCAATAACACAATTAATAACCTAGACTTAATTGACATATATAGAATATACCACCCAACATCAAGCAGTTACACTTTTTTCTCAGCAGCACATGGATCCTTCTCAAAAATAGATCATATATTATGTCACAGGGAAACTCTTAGACAATATAAAGGAGTAGAGATAATACCATGCATCTTATCTGATCATAATGGAATGAAACTGAAAATCAACAATAAAAGAAGGAAGGAAAAAGCATACATCACTTGGAGAATGAACAATAGGTTACTGAATGATCAATGGGTTATAGAAGACATCAAGGGGGAAATTAAAAAATTCTTAGATATAAATGAAAACACAGACACAACATATCGGAATCTATGGGACACATTGAAAGCAGTTCTAAGAGGAAAATTCATTGCGTGGAGTTCATTCCTTAAAAAAAGAAAAAACCAACAAATAAATGATCTCATACTTCATCTCAAAATCCTTGAAAAAGAAGAGCAAAACAACAGCAAAAGAAGTAGAAGGCAAGAAATAATTAAAATCAGAGCTGAAATTAATGAAATCGAAACAAAAGAAACAATTGAAAAAATTGGCAAAACTAAAAGTTGGTTCTTTGAAAAAATAAACAAAATCGACAGACCCTTAGCCATGCTAGTGAAGAGAAGAAGAGAGAGAACTCAAATTACTAGCATACGGGATGAAAAAGGCAATATCACAACAGACACTTCAGAAATACAGAAGATAATCAAAAACTATTTTGAATCCTTATACTCCAATAAATTAGAAGATAGTGAAGGCATAGATAAATTTCTTAAGTCATATGATCTGCCCAGATTGAGTCAGGAGGATATAGACAACCTAAACAGACCAATATCAATTGAGGAAATAAAAGAAACCATAAAATGACTACCAACTAAGAAAAGCCCAGGACCGGATGGGTATACAGCAGAGTTTTACAAAACCTTTAAAGAAGAACTAATACCAATACTTTTAAAGCTACTTCAGGAAATAGAAAAAGAGGGAGAACTTCCAAATTCATTCTATGAGGCCAACATCACCCTGATACCTAAACCAGACAAAGACACTTCAAAGAAAGAAAACTACAGACCAATATCTCTAATGAACCTAGATGCAAAAATCCTCAATAAAATTCTGGCGAATCGGATACAAAAACATATCAAAAAATTGTGCACCATGATCAAATAGGATTCATCCCTGGGATGCAAGGCTGGTTCAATATACGGAAATCAATAAATGTTATTCACCACATCAATAGACTTAAAAATAAGAACCATATGATCACCTCGGTAGACGCGGAAAAAGCATTCAACAAAGTACAGCATCCCTTTATGTTCAAAACTCTAGAAAAACTAGGGATAACAGGAACATACCTCAATATTGTAAAAGCAATCTATGCTAAGCCTCAGGCTAGCATCATTCTGAATGGAGAAAAACTGAAGGCATTCCCTCTAAAATCTGGAACAAGACAGGGATGCCCTCTCTCTCCACTTCTGTTCAACATAGTTCTCGAAACACTGGCCAGAGCAATTAGACAGACGAAAGAAATTAAAGGCATAAAAATAGGAAAAGAAGAATTAAATAATCACTATTTGCAGATGCTATGATTCTATACCTAGCAGACCCAAAAGGCTCTACAAAGAAACTATTAGAGCTAATAAATGAATTCAGCAAAGTGGCAGGATATAAAATCAACATGCATAAATCAACGGCATTCCTGTATATCAGAGACAAATCCTCTGAAATGGAAATGAGGACAACCACTCCATTCACAATATCTTCAAAAAAAAAAAAAAATACTTGGGAATCAACCTAACAAAAGAGGTGAAAGACTTATACAATGAAAACTACAGAACCCTAAAGAGAGAAATAGAAGAAGATCTTAGAAGATGGAAAAATATACCCTCTTCATGGATAGGCAGAACTAACATCATCAAAATGGCGATATTACCAAAAGTTCTCTATAGGTTTAATGCAATGCCAATCAAAATCCCAACGGCATTTCTTGTAGAAATAGAGAAAGCAATCATGAAATTCATATGGAAAAATAAAAGACCCAGAATAGCAAAAACAATGCTAAGCAGGAAGTGTGAATCAGGCGGTATAGTGATACCAGACTTCAAACTATACTACAGAGCAATAGTAACAAAAAGAGCATGGTACTGGTACCAAAACAGGCGGGTGGACCAATGGTACAGAATAGAGGACACAGAAACCAATCCACAAAACTACAACTATCTTATATTTGATAAAGGGGCTAAAAGCATGCAATGGAGGAAGGATAGCATCTTCAACAAATGGTGCTGGGAAAACTGGAAATCCATATGCAACAAAATGAAACTGAATCCCTTTCTCTCGCCATGCAAAAATGAATTCAAAATGGATCAAGGAGCTTGATATCAAATCAGAGACACGCTGTCTGATAGAAGAAAAAGTTGGCTACGATCTACATTTGGTGGGGTCGGGCTCCAAATTCCTCATTAGGACACCCATAGCACAAAAGTTAATAACTAGAATCAACAAATGGGACTTACTCAAACTAAAAAGTTTTTTCTCAGCAAAAGAAACAATAAGAGAGGTAAATAGGGAGCCTACACCCTGGGAACAAATCTTTACTCCTCACACTTCAGATAGAGCCCTAATATCCAGAGTATACAAAGAACTCAAAAAATTAGACAATAAGAGAACAAACAACCCAATCAACAAATGGGCCAAGGACCTGAACAGACACTTCTCAGAGGAGGACATACAGTCAATCAACAAGTACATGAAAAAATGCTCACCATCTCTAGCTGTCAGAGAAATGCAAATCAAAACCACCCTAAGATACCATCTCACTCCAGTAAGATTGGCAGCCATTAGGAAGTCAAACAACAACAAGTGCTGGCGAGGATGTGGGGAAAAGGTACACTTGTACATTGCTGGTGGGACTACAAATTGGTACAGCCAATTTGGAAAGCAGTATGGAGATTTCTTGGAAAGCTGGGAATGGAGCCACCATTTGACCCAGCTATTCCCCTTCTTGGTCTATTCCCTAAAGACCTAAAAAGAGCATGCTACAGGGACACTGCTACATCGATGTTCATAGCAGCACAATTCACAATAGCAAGACTGTGGAACCAACCTAGATGCCCTTCAATAGATGAATGGATAAAAAAAAAGTGGCATTTAGACACAATGGAGTATTACTCTGCATTAAAAAATGACAAAATCATAGAATTTACAGGGAATTGGATGGCATTAGAGCAGATTATGTTAAGTGAAGCTAGTCAATCCCTAAAAAACAAATGCCAAATGTCTTCTTTGATATAAGGAGAGTAACTAAGATCAGAGTAGGGACAAAGAGCAGGAGAAGAAGATTAACATTTAACAGGGATGAGAGGTGGGAGGGAAAGGGAGAGAGAAGGGAAATTGCATGGAAATGGAAGGAGACCCTCAGGGTTATACAGTGGAGGGGGTAGAGAGAGAGGAGGGGAGGGGAGGGGAGGGGAGAGGTGGGGAGGGGGGATGGTGGAGGATGGGAAAGGCAGCGGAGCACAACAGACACTAGTATGGCAATATGTAAATCAATGGATGTGTAACTTATATGATTCTGCAATCCGTGTATGGGGTGAAGGTGGGAGTTCATAACCCACTTGAATCAAAGTGTGGAATATGATATGTCAAGAAATTTGTAATGTTTTGAACAACCAACAATAAAAAATTAAAAAAAAAGAAAACTACCATAAAAATATAAATTAAAATATCTATGAATTTTATGAAAAAATGGAATATACTAAATTTCACATTTAATGAAATGAAGTTATTTTATACAAATTGATCATATTTCAACTGGTTGTAATAGATCATGTTCCAAAAAGGGAAATTATTTTGCTTGAAAACAGTCTCTAACAATTTCTCTGCAACAAAATCTAGTCTATTACCCCTTTCATGCACTCGCCTTTATAAATAAATAATGGAAAATGAATTTATACAAGTGACAAAAGGACTTTGATAGTTAGCACTAACATGTAAATGGAGTTTTAGAAATTTCACCTTTTGGCTGTACAAACTGAAATAAATCCTTGGTGACTTGGGAAATATTTTCACTTCAGTATTGAATTTAGTGAACTTTTTTCTGATAAGCTTTGATGTTAGGCTTGGTTGTTCATTTATTTCTATTCCATAGTGAATATTGAGAGCTATTTTCAGAAATCAGATCTTTAATCTCCAAGGAGAACTGTTCTAAACAAAACACAGAAATTTCTCCAAAGGAATTTTGTGGACTCTTAATAACTAGTCATGAAAAATAAATAAATAAAAGCAGACACAGATAAACAAAAACTCATTTCTGCTGAAGATTTTTCTTTAAATCTCTAATGACCTTTCCACTTAAGACTTTATAGTTTAAAAATATGTCTGAAAAAGAGGCAACTCATATGATACAGAATAATTCTTTTGGAGATCAAATAACAGTGCCTAGACACATTCTATAATGATTACTATAGCATTTGGGCATTTCTCTAACATGAGTAGTTTGTAATTCTAATATATGCATTTGCATCTGAACAACTTAAAATCTAAAATAGTCTACATTTTTTGATATACACAGGGAGCATAAAAATGGATTCGTGTGTATTAGAATTTAAAATGTATAGAAAAGTTAATAAGAAATATTTAGCATCTAATATTTATCTTTCATAATTTATTTATTCTATTTAGAAAGATAAAGATTATTTTACATTAGAAATATCTCTGAATAAATGAAGTAAGTTCCGAATATCTTTATTTTGATAAAATATTTACACTTGTATTAAATGAGAACCATATTATTTGTGGCCAAAGAACAGAATAAGCAATCCAAATCAAGTAGGCAGATTTTCATCATCAGAACAATTTATATAATATGTAACAAAAAACTAATATAATGACATATAGAAAGAATTGCATATCTATATCTATATATACACATATATAATCTTTTAGATCCAAAACATATCATAGGTAAGTAAACATACTTTAATGTGTTCTACATTCAGGAGTTTAAAATAGAAAGTCTTTATGAATATGTGCCTGGCTAAATCATTGAATCAGTAACATAATTCTTAAAATTTTTAATGAAGCATGTGGAACTATTGCCCTGGAATCAATAATGACTACATAGGACAACCTAAGACTAAGAAATTTTTATTTCCAGGGTGAATGGTACTGCAAAAACAGCCTCCTCAGTATTTTGGATTGGGTGGAGTCTATCCCTGATTTTGGCTTTGGGTAAAATCTGGAAATTCCCTGCCTAAATGAAGAGCTGCTTATTCTAATATCTTCAATGGCCAGAAAAGTAAAAGTTTTTAACATTAGGGAATTTTGAGTGGTGTGGTAATACAGAGAGCTTACCCTATCTAAAAATACTGAAATATGTTATTTTAAACATTTTACTGCTGAAGCATAAGGTGTGGAATCTGTTGTTCCTGACTGAACACTAACTCGAGCATTGGGGAATATAAATGCACTTGTTTCCCTTTGGTTAACTCCTATACTCTAAGTTGGATTATTCATATCCAAACTAAAATATATTTGTAAAATAAACTTTTGAGGAATAATTTGTATTTTTTAATTTATTTATTGTTAAGAGTAAAGATTAATGAATATTACATTTTGTATCTGGAATGTCCCTCAGAAGCTCATGTATTGAAAGATTGGTCCTAAGTGCAGCAATTTTCAGATGTGGGCTTTTTTAGAAAGTGATTGGATCATTAGGACATTAACCACATCAGTGGATTTCTCAATTGATGTATTTATAATTTGATGACATTATTGGGAAATGGTAGAAACTGTAGAAGTTGGGGTATAGTTTGAGGAAATAGGTCACTGGGGGCATGCCCTGGAAGGGTATATCTTGTCCCTAGACCCTTCCTTGTTTTCTGTCTTCCTAGATGACTTGAGGTGAGCAGCTCTGCTTCACCACACCATCTTTAATTTTGTTGAGATGACCAACAAAATATTGACAGATGGGGAAACTCATGTAATTATGACACTCAAACTAGATATATGCCACTTATATCACATCTAAAAAGTAAATTCTCTTATGATATACCAATATATCCCTCCTGCCAACTCCTGGCCTTTGTTAAAAACTGGTAGGCAGCAGGGCATGGGGTTGTATGCCTGTTATCCCAGTGATTCTGGAGGATGAGACAGGAAAATCGTGAGTTCAAAGCCAGCCTCAGAAAAAGGGAGGCACTAATCAAGTCATTGAGACTCTGCCTCCAAATAAAATACAAAATAGGCCTGGTGATGTGGCTCAGTGATTGAGTGCCCCTGAGTTCAATACCCAGCACTCTTCCACCCACTCACATACACACAAAAAAACACCCAGGCTGGTCTTCTGCTGTTATAGATTATTGCTGTCTTTCTATAATTTTATAATAATGGAGTCATACAATTTTTAATCTTCTGTGCTTAGTTTTGCTCAGTGTCCAGTTCTTAGATGTTATTCAGTGTATCCGTTATTATTTGTTACATTTTATTGCTAAGTGTTATTCCACTAACATAACTTATTCATTTTTCTCCTATTATTGGATCCCTCCCTAGACTATTGTCATTTATTTATAGCCTATGATGAAAGAAAGAAAGAAAGAGAGAAAGAGAGAGAGGGAGGGAGGGAGGGAGGGAAGGAAGCAATCCCTATGGTTATTCACAATGAATAATCATATTTTCATACATGTTTTTCTTACATGCTATATTTCTCTTTGGGTTTGGCCTTTATAAAAACTAGTGAAATAATTTTACAAAGTGTAACGTTATACTATTTATTAATATGTTAGAATTGCTTTTATATCAAATCTTTATTAATAGTTGATATGGTCTCTTCACTTAAAACATATTACTGTTTTCATTGGTGTCTGTGAGTTGCTCAATATCCTTTGGTTTGTACTTTACTAGTAAATAATGACATCCTACCAGGCATGGTGGAATACACCTGTAATCTCAGCAACTCCAGAGGCTACTGGAGGATTACAAATTCAAAGTCAGTCTCAGCAATTTAGCAAGACCCTGTCTCAAAATAGTAAACAAAAAAAGAAGGGCTGAGGATGTGGTTCAATGGTTAAGCACCCCTGGGTTCAATCCTTAGTATCAAAAAAATAAAATAAAATGATGATGATGATGAGCTTGATCCATTTTAAATCCCCTTTTAGGGAATGTCTTTAAATTTTGGCCCATTTTTACTGTTTTTGTGTTCCTTACTTTTTTTTTTATAATCTGAATAAATGTTTTTATTCGCAGGTGTTTTATATGTGCATCTTCTTTAAATTGTGACATCTATCCATCTGCATTTAGTGGTGTATTTAATGCTGTTTAACATGCTTTTTTGAGGTTTATAATTTTGTATGTGTGTATAAGTGTGAGGGTGACACTGAGTATTGAACCTAAGGGTGTTCTATCATTGGGCTACATCTCAGTGTTTATTTATTTATTTATTTATTTATTTTTAGAATGGCTCTTGCTAAATTTGCAGAGGCTGGCCTCAAACTTGTGATCCTTCTACTTGATTAGCTGGGATTAAAGATATTTGCAACTGTGCCCAGCTATTTGTTGCTCTTATATTAAAATAAGATTGATTTTTATATATCAATCTGGTAACCATCAATTTTTCTAAGTTCATTTATTACTTTTTAGTAGTGTTTTTGAAGATTCCTTAGCATTTTCTATTAAGTTAGCCCCTGTAAATTAGCAGTAGTTCTAGACTGAATATTTATGTCACCTCAAATTCTTATACTAAATCCTCATCCTCGATGTAAGAGAACCAGGAAGTGGGGTCTTTAGTCGGTTTGTCCTTATGACAAGGGAACTTCCTTATCCTTTTGAAAGTTTACAGCAAGATGGCTGTCTATGAAAAAGTTGGCACAACCTCACAGGACTTAAATCTTCTGAGGCTTTGATCTGGAACTTCCTTTCCCAGGTCCAAATCTGAAAAATAATTTTTGTTTAAGCCACCAAGTCTATTACATTCTAAACAAACTAAGACAACTGTTTATTTATCTTCATTGTGTGTGTGTTTTTCATTTCTTTCTTTTTTATTGCAATGCCTAATGCTGCCAGTGAAATGCCTAGTAAAAGTAGTGAGACAGACATCATTGACATTTTCCCTAGAGGAATGTGTTGGCCTTTGGTTATTACACACAATGTTAGGAGTAGATTTCTTTCCATGATTTCATTTTAAGTTAAAAAGAACCTCTTCTATTCCTAGTTTCATTCTCATCAAATGTATTTTCTGTATCTTTTGAAGTATTATGCTATTTATATTTTTCTTCTTACTATGGTGAGTGACACTGATTGAATTTCATATATTCAACCAATCTTACATTCCTAGAAGAAATTCCTTTTGGTCATAATATTATTTTTATGATGCATTGCTTATAATATTTTGTACCATATTTTATATATTGCATATGTTATGCTAGTGTTTAAAATTGCCTTTACTGTGTGTTGATTCACATACATATTTACTAATTTGGTTAAGGGTTATTTTGTGCCTAAATTTACATGGGATATATGTCTATATTTTTTTCTAGCAACATTTTTCTCTGGTTTTCATAAGGTAATACTGATTTCATAAGTTGATCTGGGAAGTGTTCTCCTTTTTTTTTTTTTTTAGAAAAACTTAACTTTAACATTATTTCTTCCTTAAATGTGTCCTAGAATACACACTTGAAAGACATTTAAACCTGGAGTTTTCAAGCGATTTGGTGATATTGATATATGTATAAGACTTATGCAATTTTCCATTTCTTCTTATGACCATTTTATAGTGGGTCTTTCAAGCAATATATCACTTTCTTATAAACTGAATAATTTAGTCAGAAATTATTTTTAATATTATCCTTTAATCTTTTACTATATTTAGGACAGAAACGTATACTGTAGGTTTTAATTCATCTTTTTCGGTAATTGGTATTCAGAAAAATATAGTAGGCTTAAACAACATGATTAAGTCTGTTGACCTAATTGATCTTTATAGAGCACTATCTCAATGATAGTCCTTTATATGGTTTTTGTCATTGTTATTGTTGTTTCAAAAACACAACAAGATTTTGCTGAGATAAACTAACATGGGGAGGTGTTTATATCAGTGGCTTGTGGTTTTGATTTTTTCTTACTAGGAATATAGTTTTATTAATTTTATTAAACTGTTAAAGGGTAAGATCATGTTTTTTATTGATTTTCTCAACTGTTCCTTTACAATTTTGCTCATATCTATCTTTATCTTTATTACTTTATTTAATTTGATAATTTGCTTGTTTCTTGAATTAAAACTTTTTAAGTGTTTGGATGTTTTCTGGATGTGTTCTTTCTTGTTCATGTTATTTAATGTGTTCATGGTCAGAAAGTTCTCCTCATTATTTCAAATATCTTTAAATTGTGATTCTGATTTATTCCCACTTTCCTTATGATAGTTATCTTGGTGAAAGTTTGTTGTGTTCTTGGAAAAAAATGAATACATATTCACCTATTATTGGAATAATGCTGTATAGGTGATTATTTGATTTAATGTGTTCAAGTCTTCTGTATTCTTTCTAAATACCTATTACAGAAAGAGATGCATTGAAGTTGTTAACTCTAAACATGTACTTGTTATTTGTCCTTTGAAACAGTGTTTAATTCAGATATTTTTAAGAATTCTTATGCTCTGCATACATATTTAGGGCTAATGACTTGTTGAAGCTTTAATCCTTTTTTTCCATGTGAAATATATCCTTTCATTTCTGATAATGTTCCTATCCTAACCCTGCTATATTTTGTTTAGTAATTAAGCTTTAATTGAGGTAAATGTAGATTTATGAGCAATTACAAAAATTATATTGATGCAGAGAGCCTGTGTTTCGTTTACCCAGCTTCACTAAGTGCTAACATTTGCAAAATTATAGTATGATATTGCAAGAGACCATTGATGTTGATAGAAGCCACACATTTTTTTAGTTGTAGTTAGACAAAATACCTTTATTTTATTTGTTTATTTTTATGAATTGCCAGGGATTGAACCCAGTTCCTCACACATGCTAGGCAAGCAATCTACCACTGAGCCACAACTCTGGCCCCCACACAATTTTTTTTTTCCAAATTTCCCATTTTTACTTATTTGTGTGCATGTGTAAGTATGTGCCTGATTTTAGTTCCATGAAATTTTATGATGTGTAGGTTTGTTTATCAACCACTGTAGTCAAGATGCAGGACAGTATTAACAACACAAGGATCCTTTGTGCTGCCGTTTTATAATCACAGCCACATCTCTATAGGTCCCACACACCTATTCCTAAACTCTGCCAACCACTGACCGGTTCCCTATTTCTGTAATTTTGTCATTTCAATAATTTTATATAAATGATTTCATGCAGAAAGTAACCACTTCTTATTTTCTTTTTTTCCCATTTAACATATTTCCATAGAGAACCATCCAAGTCATTGCATGCACTATAGTACTACTTTGGAGTAGCATTCTGTATTAAGTATGTTTTACAGTTTGTTTAATCATGTACCTGTTGAAGGACATCTGGGACATTTCCAGTTTGAGCCATCACAAATAAAGTTACTATGAATATTTGTTTAAGTATTGTATGAACCTGTGTTTCCATTTCTCTGGGATAAAAGCCCAAGAGTTCAGTAACTAGATCATGGAGTAATTGTATGACTAGCTTTATAAGAAACTGCCAACTTGTTTTAATTACTATTTTCATCTGTTCATTGTTGGAAATAAATGATCATATTGTACTATAATATTATAATAGATGGTGTCATGGGAAAGAGATTGGTTTTGTGTTTTCATTGTTAGTGAATAGAAATGAGATTGATTTTTGCATGTGATTTGGTATCCTGCTAAATTCCTGCACTTACATAGTTGTTTTGAGAACTTGTTAAAGATTCCTGGGTATTTTCTATGCAGACAATCATTATCTCATCTTCAAATAAGATCAGTTTGATTTCTTCTTTTCCAATCTGTATGGCTTTCCCTTTTCTTTTTTCCCCTTATTGCAGTGGCCAACACCTTCAGTACAACATTGAAGAGTGATGAGAGTGAATGACCTTACCTTGTTCTCCTTTCTTAGGGAGAAAAATCCAGTATTTCAGTAGTGATTATAATTTTAGTTGGAGTTTTTTTGTAGATTGTCTTATTAATTTCAGGTATTTTCTCTCTACTCTTACTGACAGATTTTTGTCCTGCATAGATATTAGATGATGTCAAATTTTTTCCACTAGTAGATATTATCCTTAAATTTTTATCTTTAGTTTGTTGATATGCTGTACTACACTGATAAGTTTTCAAGCATTGGAGCCAATATGCGTACATAGAGTAAATCTGTCACAGTGAATAATTCTGTTAATGCAGTGTTAGATTTTATTGATATTTTTGTTGAGAATTTTTCTGCATTATTTAATGAGGATTCTGCATTGGAATTTTTTTTGGTCTATTGGGTTCTATTAATTTTAATTAATTTATTTATTTTTCAATTAGAGTCTTACTGGTCTCATCAATTGAATTTGGACCTGGTCTCTTTTCTTCGGTTTTCTGCAAGTGCTTTTATAAAATGGGTATTAATTCTTCAAATAGTTAGTAAAATCTCATTTCCAAGTGTTTGAAAATCATTTGAGCTTAGATATTTCTTTCTGAAGAATATGTAAATTATAAATTATGAATTTAATATCTACTGTTTATAGGACTAGCAAGATCATCTCTTTCATCTAGTTGAAGTTTCTATATGGTTCTGGATGACTTGATTCATTGTTTCTAAGTTGTCAAATTGTCTAATTTATGAATGTGAACTTTATTCTAGTCTATTAGTATCTTTTTATTGATATTTCTATCCCTTATTTTATACCTGATATTGGTAACAGTGTTTTTCTTTTTGTTTTTCTAAGTCTTACTATATGAGTCTCAATTTTATTTATTATTCTTAAACATCAGATTTTAGTTTTTTTTTAAATTTTTTAAAATCAAAATATCATTTAACATTACTTTTAGAGAGAATTTGCAATGATTATAAGGAAAGTTTCTGTAAAAATCTTTAAAAAATGAACATGAATCATCATTACATTATGCCAATAACATCATTACAGAAAAAAACAGTCAAATAAATTAATAATAGCTTGGATATATTCCATATAGAAAAGACTATAAGTACAGAAAAAAATAAGGGTATTGAAGGATATGGATAATAGGCCCCAGGGAACTTCCTTTAACAACTGTTCCCCTACTCACCCTCCTGCCCTCCCTAAATGAACCCACCACCAAAATTCCTCCCATTATTTGGCCCTGCTGAACCTACAAGACTCAGACCTTTGTTGTATCCCATCGCCATTTTCTCCTTGAAAATGTGCCCTTCCATTGCTTAATAAAGCATTGCTGATCCATTGAGGTCAACCTTCCTTTCTTTTGATTTTTGTATTTTCTTTCATTTGCTTTCAGGTATCAATAGAGTGGGTAGCTTCAACATTTTTCAGGATAAAAAAGCTAAAGAAGTACATAATTATGATACAAGATAGAATAGAATATGTTTGATAAGAGCTACAATATTATACTAATTAAACAAAATGTAATCAAGTTACAGTGATTATTTGAAGCAATGTAACTAGGAATTATGCAACTATTGTTGGTTGAGTAACCTATTCCAAAGCAGTATGAAAGGTTCACTGGTGGAATATAGACAAAAAATAATAAGTGAAGTTAGCTGATCCCCAAAAAACAAATGCTGAATGTCTTCTCTGATATAAGGGGGGTGACTCAAAATGGGGAAGAGAGGAAGAGCATGAGAAGTAGATTACCTCTACATAGGGAAGAGAGGTGGGAGGGAAAGGGAGGGAGAAAGGAAATTGTATGGATGGTGGAAAGAGACCCTCATTGTTATACAAAGTACATGTATGAAGATGTGAGAAAAAAAAAAAAAGAATAGCTCTACCTTAGATTAGGTAGAGAGAAGTGATGGGAGGGGAGGGGAGAGGTTGGGGAGATAGGAAGGATAGTAGAATGAAACAGACATTATTATTACTGTGTGTATATATGTAAATGCATGACCAACGTGATTCTGCAACTTGTATACTAGAAAAATCAGATATTGTATCCCATGTGATTCAAATGTATGATATGTCAAGGTCATTGTACTGTCATGTATAACTAATTAAAACAAATAGAATATATATATATATATATATAAATATATATATATATATATATATATATATATATAATATATATATATATATATATATATATATATATATATATATATATATATATATATATTAAATTATGTCATTTGCAAGAAAATGGACAGAACTTGAGACCATTATGTTAAGCAAAATAGCAGACTTTAGAAGGTCATGTGTGGAAACTAGAGAGGAAAAAGGGAAAGAAAGGTGTGGGGGGGCAGGGATCTCATGAAAATCAGATTTTAGTTTTCATTGTTGTTTTCAATTTCTTCAATGTGGCTCTTATTTTTATTATTCTCTTCCTGTTCTTCTTTTACTGGTTTATGAGGTAAGAACACAGATTGTTGATTTGAATTTTTTCCTGATTCCTTATGTATACACTCAGCAGTGTCCATTTCTCACCACACTTTGACATATCTTGTTTTGCTCTGTTTTCATTAGTATTCATTTACATATTTTAAAAATGGTCTTGGGTTATTTGTGTTTTGTGTAATATCTGAATGTGAGAGATTTCCCTGTTGCTTTCTAGTTTGTTTAAATTATAAATGGAGAGTTATGCTCTGTATTATTGGAATTGTTTTATTATTATAATAATAATATAAAATATTATTATTATTATTATTATTATTATTATTATTTTATATTAATGAACGTTTTTTGAATTCTTGGAAAAAATATGCATTCTACTATTACTTGGTGGAGTATTCCCTGTATACTAATCAGATTATATTGAATCTAGTAGACTAAGCAATCTCCTGCATGACTCTGAATGAGGATGACCCTTTGGAGCTACCCTGAACTGAGACAACAGGGTTAGATCTTTGCATCCCTGGATAGAGCAATCATTAAATGTGGACTGCTTTTTGAAAAGGGATATGTGCTGTGTTGAGGCATTTTTCATTTCCCAAAAGAAAGACTCAAACTATTTAGTTAAGCATTGCCAGTCATTAACATTCACAAGATTGGAGGAATGAGTCTTATACTCTTGATGGTAGAGGATTTGGGTGGGACACAATGGTATCCTCTACTGAATGGAAAAGAATAATTTGTTCTTATTTGGAGGTTGTATAATTACATGCAGAAATGTAAGCAAGTTCACAAACTTTCTGAATCAATAAGAGAATTTAGCAAATTTTCAGATTTTTTTGATCAACACTCAAAAGTTGATAGCATTCTTCTAAGCCATCAATGGCCAAGTAGAAAATATAAAGGAAATATATGATATGTTTAGAGACCTTCATAACAAAAGTTCATAATGTATTTACAAACACATAAACCAAAAGTTGATATAGTGTTGAAAAAATGACTGCATTTTAAAGATACTCCCAGGGTTTATCTACAAATTAAACATATTCCCACCTGACTAAATTACAAAAATACTTAAGGAAAAAACATAAATTCTGAGATATTTCAAATAACTTTGAAAAAAGAGCAAGGAAGTAATGGGTATGAAGTTGGTTTCATCCAAACATTGCTGGGAAAGTATAGATACACAAAGACATAGCCCAATTAAACCAATAAATGTGTGGGAATAAAAGGGTGAGACAAGCAATATAATAAGTGAGTAAAAAGCATTGTTTATTATTGATGTTGTAAAAGTTTTCTTAGTGAATAGGGAATGACATTAAAACACTAGCTTATACATGAACTAATGAAAACTAAAAGTAGCTAAACATTTAAATTTAGAACTAAAAAAATCACAAAAGTACATGTTACTTTGGGGAAATTTTCTTTTGACCTTGATTATCTCAAGTATTTTTTAGATAGGACATTTAAAAGCTTACACCTAAAAGCAAGAGAAGAAGAAATTAATACTAGATTTAATCATAGGACTCCCTAGACAGAGTTTTACATTTTTAATGGGTAGAATATCATGTTTAAACTGATCAGAGCTTAATAACTTGTTCATAGAAAATATTCCTAAAATTTAATAAGAACAGAGGCAGAAATCCAATACAAATAAAAAAAATACAAATTGGATAAGCCTGAATAGTTAAGGAATAATAGTTAAGTTAAGGAATCTTGTTAGAAATTAATAATTTCATTAAAATTATAGACTAGAAATTGGAAATCACAATGAATTATTTTTTATCAATATCAGATTGTTTAAAATATAGAGATATTTGCACATATATAATTTGTAACACAGAATCTACATATGCTACTATATGGACTTGTGTCAATATCTGATGAGTAGTGTCTTATTCCTCTAGGAAATCAAGTGAGTTTCCTTCAATCCTGCCATCTCACAGCTAAGTTTGGAGCTGGAATCGGATCTCTAGTATTAGACTACTCATTGAAACCATGATTGTAGCAGTAAAGTGTTAGAAGCAACCTGCTTGGTAATAACCTAAATAACTAAATTGCAGTGTATGTATACGAATGGTTAGTATGGGTTGGTGCAACTGGTAGGACAATGGTATTGTCAATGCCTTCCAATCAAAGGCTACCAGGAACACACTTGTCATTGAATAATTTAGGTTTACTGCTCTTTGAAACAAGGGAGAACATCCATCAGAGGGAACCATGGATATAAATGAAATAGTAAGAGGATGTTAAATAAAATAATTATAGCATTTGAGCAAATTTTAGGTGATTTGGAAGGAAGAGTTAAATGAAGTGGTGCATTATTTTGGGATGGATGTTTTTAGAAGGCAGGTAAAAATCCAGGTTGTTTATCTTAATGGGATCTGTAAGAAAGGATCTACCCAAGCTAAAGCTATACAAGATGAAGAACTATAGCCACTTATTTTAGTCAGGAAAAGAGAATGTTTGATGATATTTGTGTTTTAGATGATGTTAATGTTTGATCTTGTGTTTAGGGATGATTCTGGGGTGGTCTTATTTTTATCCTGATCTATCATTACTACAGAGTTGCCTTGCCAGAAAGACAAATTACTTAGATTTAACAAGAAAATAGCATATCCTAGCTA
The DNA here is from genome assembly GCF_047511675.1 of Marmota flaviventris. Classification (NCBI taxonomy): domain Eukaryota; kingdom Metazoa; phylum Chordata; class Mammalia; order Rodentia; family Sciuridae; genus Marmota; species Marmota flaviventris. The sequence goes on along the minus strand of NC_092499.1, from coordinate 55,438,282 downwards.
TGAGTACCAGTTCAGTTCTGAAATGTAAGAGGCTACTTTATTCCTTGTCTGTATAAGAAATGAAAAAAATTAAAACAAAAGAAGGGTCTTTGAATTAATGAGTTTATATGCAATAAACCAAAGAGTATGATTAAAATTAAAATTTTGTTCTTAACCTACCCACAAACATTATCAGAAAGACAAAATAATAACCAATACTAGACAGTATGTGGAGGAAAATAAACTTTTATCCACTATTAGTGGGAATGTAGATTAGTACCACCATTATGGAGAATAGTATGGAAGTTACCCCCACCTAAAAATAGAACTACCATGTGACCCAACAATCCTAATACTGGTACTATATCAAAAAGAAATGAGATAAGTATGTCGAAGAGATATTTGCACTCCTACCTTTATTGTACTACTATTCACAATAACCAGATATTGAATCAACCAAATTGTCTTTGACAGATGGATGGATAAAGAAAATATGATTCATGTTCACAACGGAACACTATGCAACCATAAGAACAGAAGGAAATCCTGTTATTTGTGGTAACATGGATAAATGTGGAGCCCATTACATTAAGTGAAGTAAATCAGACACAGAAAGACAATATTGCATGTTCAATCTCCTATGTGAAGTTCAAAAAGAGTTTGTCTAGTACAAGTATAGAGTAGAATAGAAGTCATTAGTGGGTGGGGGAGGCAGAACAGGTAGAGAGACATGGATAATAGGTATTAAAATATAGTTGGATAGGAGGAATACGTTATAGTATTCTACAGCACAGTAAGGTGACTACAATAACAACATAAAATGTATTTTCAAAATAGCTTAAAGAAAGGATTATCCTGGAACAAAGAAAAGATAAATGTTTAAAAGTTAGAGGTAATGTAAATGCTAGTTACCTTGATGTTGTTACATATTGTATATGTTTATTGCATATTACAAAGTGCAACCTGAATACATGCAATTATTATGTATCGATGAAAATGAGAGAGAAAAAAATAAGTTAGATTGTCTGAAAAGGAAAATCCTAAATCCAAGATTTACATTATTCTTGCCAAGCAAAACAAGCAGTATCAGGAGCAAAAGAAGAGCTTTACATAAAAATCTCCCACTACCTTCAAATTCTATCAATTTCTCCATTGCATTTATCATTTACCATGGCTGACGAGAGACCTGCTATCAATCCAATTTATATTTTACCAAAGGCAGTCTATTTTATTCTCCCATAGCTGTTTTTATAATTGTCTCTTTTTCTTCTGTTTTAAAAATGTTGTTCTGGTGGGTCCATAAATTTTGCCATAAATTTGCTGGTATTTGAAATTCTAATGTTCATCATTCTTCTTTTATCAAGGAGCAACTCAATGGATCATTACAATCTAGAATCTCATATTTTTATATCGGGTAAATATTTTTAAGCATTTAAATAATTTTCCTCCCTTTGTGTTTTTTTTTTAAATTTCTCTGGGTAATTTTTATGAGTCCTCTAATCTGACTTTTTCCTACTTTCTAGATATTCTTAACTACTTTTCTATTTTCTGGAATGTTTCCAAAAATTTAGCAATCATTTACTTTTTACATTTTTCTGATCTTTTCTTCCTACATTATGGGTGAAATCTCTTGACCTGACGTTATTATTTGAAGCTGAGTTTGTGTTTTCTGTTTGTGTTCTTATTTATATTTGCTTCTGTCATGATAAATATTTAATTTGCTTATTTTCTGTTGTGTTTCATGTGGGAGTATTTCTCATACATGAAGTGATCTTGATTGTCCACTTTTGTTTAATAGGTAAAAAAAAAAAAACATCATAGCATGGTGTGGGATCTTAGATTGACTGTATGTCTTATTATCATAAGGAGTACAGGTCAAAGCCATTAAGCACTTACATTGAATGAACCTGTGAACATTTGAGGGTCTTTGCATTAGATCATTAAATATATAGCACGGAAAGTCTTCCTCCTCATCATCTTCCTTATTCTCCTCTTCCTCTTCTTTCTTCTTCTTTCTCTTCTCTTTCTCCTCCTCCTCCTCCCACTCCTCCTCCTCTCAAGATGTGTTGACATTATCACATGTATAAATGTATCACCTTGTTTTTAAGCCTGTAATGTTGAACAATTGTACAAACTGATATTTTTGATTTCCTAATCTTTTCAGGAGTCCTTTTGAGAAGATCTGATTAAAACAGGTCTCAAATTCACTCATTTCTGTATTCCAAATGCATGTAATTTTATTTTTTGAAAAATTTTAATGACATTTTATGGCCTTGAGTTTTTCATTATCTCTGTTCTGCTATAGAATTTATTAAAGATTACCAACTGTAGGGTTTGTATTATGTGCACAGCTCAGCACTACAATTTGAAATCCATAGACCAGGAGACTTAAACATATTTAATGTATAAATATTATTTTCACAATTCCTCTATCACAGTTTTTTGTTAGTTATTATTGTTGTTGTTGTTATTATTCTGCTAATACTTTTTATAATGAAGGAAAGCAGGACTTTGACATTTATCAGATTTATTCTATAACTTTCTCCTTCCTTAATGTTTCCTCTTTTATGATAATAATATATTTATAATTTGTTATTTTGTTTTAGCCTCTTTAACCATTTTTTCAGCTCCATGCTACTGTTATTCATTAGTATTTTATCATATTTTCTTTTTACTTTATTTTACATGGCTGTTTAAAGAATGAAATTGTTGAAGATATCTCTGTACAAATCAGTTTCTCCAGGTACCCACCATAGGGGACTTATAACTTTTGCAGATAGCATTGTTCATCATAAATATTTTCAGCTTTCTTAAAGCACATTTAGTATTGTATTCTAATAAGCATTATAATTTTACAGATTTATCTCAATCGTTCTGATGAGAGTATCATAGTGTAATTAAATATTATAGATTTTTATTATTTGTTTCACAGAGAAATTGATAAACCACCTCTTTACCACTTTCTACAAACTGGAACTTCAGTTTTCTTTCTAACAGAACAAGGAATAGTATGGTAACACTATTAGTAACAGTCCCTGGAATTTTTAGAGAAATTCTTTGAAAGGATATATATGAACAAAAACATTACATATAGCACTGGATTATAGTGACCAGTACAAACCAGTTAGCATTTCACCTGTATAAACTTAGGGAGACACTTTATTAGACTAATTCGGGTACAAAGTTGATATGGGAATGACATTAATGAATATAAAAATTGTAGCCCATGTGCAGTGAAAAAAAATTAACCAAGTAAAGTATTGATGAATCACCAAGGAAGTAATTATTGGACCGGGATATAAATCTGTTACTAATTGGTAAGTTTTATAGCACTGTAAATTATTCTAATCAGAAATCTCAGTGGGAAGATTTTAATGACACAATTATTCTCTCCAATAAAATAACAATTAGTCTGCCTGGTATTGTACTAATTGCTATTAAAGTAGTATATTGACAATGCTTAAAAGCTAAGTATTGAGCCACATCTGAAAAAAAAATTTGCATGAAATGGGTATTGTGCTATGTTAAAAAATAAATTTCTAACCTTTTTTAATTAATGGAATTTATTTTCAATAGTTTTAGATTTACAGAGAGACTAAGCTGATAGTATAGAAAATTCCCATATAATCCCCTTCCCTACACACATTTTTGCCTGTTAGTCACACATTGCAGTGGTATGGTACATCTGTTACAATTAATGAACCAATTTTTTGCATTACTATTAACAAAAGACCATAGTTCAGATTAAGTTTTTCTCTTTATATTGTATGGCTGGCTTGCGAACTCTCTTAGTTACATTGAATGAACCTGTGAACATATGAGTGTGTGTGTGTGTGTGTGTGTGTATACACATTATATATGTGTCATATTCATTATTATACCATCACAGAATAGTTTATTTGCCCCCAAAACTGCTATACATCGCCCATTTATTCCTCTATTCATCCTTCAAAACTTTGGCAGTCACTCTTTTTTAAATTCTCTCTCTAGTTTTGTCTTTCCAGTATGTCCTATAGCTGGGATAATACAGTATGTAGCCTTTTCAGAGTATCTTCTATTGTGTTGAAATATGAGTTTAAGATTCTTGCATGTACTCATAGAGCTTGAGAGATTATCAATTTTTAGTGCAGAATAACAACTCCATGGGCTAGTTCATTTACACATTTGCCTGTTGCAGACATTGTTACATTTTTTTTATAATTGTAAGTAAAAGGGCTAAAAATATTTGTGCACATAGTTATCTGTGCACAAATATTACAAATGCAGAAGGTATTTGTAATATACTTTTTCAACACATTTGGATAAATATTTGAGAGGGATTTGGGATTTCTGGATTATATGATAGGATTATACTTCTTCACTTTGTAAGAAACTGCCAAACTGTCTTTCCAAGTAGCTGTGATATCTGCATTTCCACCAATGATGAACTTGTTCCACATCTCTATTAGATTTTTTTTTAAACTAGGGATTGAACTCAGGGGCACTCAACCACTGAGCCACATCCCCAGCCCTATTTTATATTTTATTTAGAGACAGGATCTCACTGAGTTGCCTACTGCCTCGCCATTGCTGAGGCTGGCTTTGAACTCGTAATCCTCCTGCTTCAGCCTCACAAATTGCTGAGATTACAGGCATGTGCCATCGCACCCAGCTCCTTATTAGAATTTGGTGTCATTATTTCTTTTATGTTTTTCACTTGATGGCTATATGTGTTGGTATTTCATTGTTTTAATTTGCAACTTCCCAGTAATATTGGAACATATTTTCCTAGTAAGTTTAACCTAGTAAGGTTGAACATATTCTCATAAGATTATTTGATATCTATATATATATTCTTTTGTAAGGCATAATTTAGAGCCATTTGTCTGTATTTTCATTGGATTGTTTTCTTATTGCTGAGGTTTAAATATTTTTACTTATTTTGGATACAAGACATTTCTTAGAAATATGTTTTGCAAATACTTTCTACTAGTTTTTTTATTGCCTTGAAAAGATCTTTGGCAAAGCATGCTTTCTTAATTTTAATAAAGCTTAAGTTACTCAGTTTTTCATGGATCATTACTTAATGGTGTTTTTTAAAACTATTCACAAACCTAAGATTATCCCTATTGTCTCCTATATTATCTTCTAAAAATCCAATAGTTTTGCCTTTTATCCATAGATTTCTGATCCATTTTGTGTTAAGATGGGGGAAGGGGTGAAGTCTGTGTCTATATTCATTGGGGGATGGTTTTTTGGTTTATTTTTTGCCTTAGGAAGTAAATTTCAGAATCAATTTGTAGATATTCACACAACAATTTGCTGGGAGTTGGCTTCAGATTGCATTGAGTCTATAAATCAATTTGGAAAGAATTGTCATTTTCAAAATATTCAGTCTTTCTGTTACAGAAGAAGACATTTCTCTGGAGAAGGGTCCAAGGACTTCCAAGAGAGAAGGGGCAACTTGACTCAGTACCACCAGGGATATTGGCATATATATGGAAAAGAATTTAAGTTTGTGCCAGTCACAGGCATAGACAGCTTTATTTAGAAATGTAGATATGTGGTTGAGGGAGAATGCGGACAATCTCAAAAGGGAAGCCTTTGCAGAAAAGCAAGGAATAAGCATTCAAGGGACAATTAGGGCCATTTCTAGAGGAAAAGACACCAACTTGTTGGTGTGGGGTATTAATATTTTAGAGGGCAAGAGACTGGTGCTAGAGACTGGAAAAGAGATGGAAGTTGTACATCAGTTTTACCTGCACTCATGCATTGCCCTTATGTTACAGGGCAGGGGACAAAAGCATAGGCCAAGAACATGTCACTCAGAAATTGCAGTTGTTCCTAGACACTTCTTGAATTTCAGTGTTTCATGATTACTTCCTTTGAGACTCAGAATCTCTCCCTTCATTCCAAATCCTATCTCATTCTTATCCATAAACATGTATTTCTCCATTTATTTAGACCTCATGGCATTTATTACATCAATTTTTAGTTTTCTGCATATAGATACTGTTGATATTTTGTTAGATTTAAAATTTTGTGATTCACTTTTTAATGGGAATGTAAATGTTATTCTACATTTAATTTCAAATTACTATAGTTAGTTGCTGGTATTTAGAAAATCAAGTGATGTATTTAGGATTCTTGTGTTCTCCAACCGTCTAATGATTACTTGTAAGTCCCAGGAGGTTTTCTTTTTTTTTTTTTTTATTCTTTGGGATTTTTGTTTTAAACAATAGTGTTAAGTATGAACAAAGACAGTTGTTTTTTCTTCCTTTTGAATCAGTAAGCCTTTTATTTCCTTCTTTGTCTTCTGTATCCACTACAGTGCCCTTATTGACAGACATGAGCCATGGAAGGGGAAGATAAAGGGATAATTATATAGATGGTGCTGACCCTCTGCAGGCTTATTTTATTTTATTTTTTTTGAAAAGCAATTACCTAAGGCCACTCTGGCTTAAGTCAATAGGATATGTTACATTCCTCAGAAAAACAAACAAACAAACAAACAAACCACTATTATCTGTAGGAGAAAAGCAGGCACAATGATACCTCTCTCTGACAATAATAATAACCCAAGTTATCCTGAAGGAGGGACCTTTGTGATCTTTATACTGAACAAAAATTCCAGGACTCAGGAAGACAGGATAATAAGAAGTAAAACCCACGAACCAAAAAAAATCTTTAAAAACAACTTCCAATTAGAGTTGGTCAGTACAGGTCAAGCTGACCCAGAGTCACTTTTGGCTCTTTTGCAGGTCATTATAGTAGTAATATTCTCCCGCCCCCCCCACCTAACCATCCATGGGTTTGGTTTGGGTACCTGTGGGTAAGATCATGTATGCTGTGGGGATTTGAAGTCCTGATGTCAGTTAAAAATCAAGGGGTGGGGCTGGGGATGTGGCTCAAGTGGTAGCACTCGCCTGGCATGCGTGCGGCCTGGGTTCGATCCTCAGCACCACATACAAGCAAAGATGTTGTGTCCGCCGAAAACTAAAATATAAGTATTAAAATCTCTCTCTCTCTCTCTCTCTCTCTCTCTCTCTCTCTCTCCCCCCCCCCCCTCTCTCCTCTCTCTCTCTCTTTAAAAAAAAATCAAGGGGTGGACAGGGGAGGATTTTCTGGAAACTTCCCTGGGATACCCAGTAAAATTGGGGGATTGGAATGGGGGTTCACCATCCCTCTCTTCTCTGAGGGGACACACTCTCCCACCTCATTCCTTGATAGTGTCCATTTTCCCCTTTTCTTTCCCTTCCAATAATCCTCTGGCTGCTGCTATGCTACCTGTGACTTGTCTGAAATTCTTCTTATGGGATTTCAAGAACCTGTGACTGAGAAGCCCCATTGGCCACTTCAGCTGTGTAGGTCTCACTTTGTGACAGTGTGATATTGAATAGGAGAGGTGGAAGGAGATAGTCTTCATCCCCTGTCTTGAGGGAAAAGTATCCAGTTTCTCACCATCCGCATCATGATAGTGGTAGGCTTTTATTAGATTGTTTTATTAAGTTGAGGGATTTACATGAGCACCTAATTTTCTGATTTTTTTTTAATTATGAAAGACTATAGGATTTTTGTGAAATTCTTTTTCTGTGTTTATTGTTATGATCATGATTTTTCTTTTTAACCTGTTGATTCAATAGATTACATTAATTTATATTCAAAATATTGAACAAGTCTTGCATAACTAATAAATGTCACTGGGCCATAGTGTATAATTATTTTCATATTGTTAGGTTCAGATTGCTAAATTTTACTTAGTTTGTTCTAAGTTAGCATAGCATTTAGCATTTTCTGGTGTTTATATATTTATGGTGTTAGAGTAATATTGGCTCCAGGAACCAGTTTGAAGTACTGTTTCAACTTCAGTTTTATGATAAAGAATGACTAGAACTGGTGTCATTTTGTCCTTAAATGTTTGGTAGAATTCATTATTGTAGTCATATGGGCATAGATCTTTTCATCTTAGTAGGTTATTAATTACTGATGGTATTTAACAGAACTATTCAGATCATTTATTTCTACTGTGAATTTTGACAGTCTGTGCCTTTTGAGAAATTGGTTCATTTCATTTAAGTAATCAGAAGTTTGGGCATGGAATTGCTCATAATATTCCTTTGTTATCATTTTAATACTTATGGGTTCAATAGTGATGATCCTTCTTTCATTTCTAATGTTGGCAATTTATGTATTTTCTCTGTATTACAAGGTCAGCTTGAGTATAGATAGTCATTTTATTTATTTTTTTTCAATTAGGCACCATATTTTTTTCTTTTTTCCTATAGTTTTCTTGATATTATTTATTCCTGATCTAATTTTTATTCTTCTGCTTTCTTTGGCTTAAGGTACTCTTCTATAATTTCCTATGAAGGAGCTTGATATTAATTTTCAGACCTTTTTTACATTTTTTTATATTTATAATGCTATAGCCTTCATTCTAAGCATTGCTTTTGCTGCATTTCAGGACTTTTGGTTAGTGGTGTTATTTTTTATTAATTGCACCTTTTTATTCTTGTTAACTTTCCTTCCTCTGAAGTTTGCTTCTCCTAAAATTAATGTAACTACTCCACCATAATTTTAATTAGCAGTACTATGAAGATATATTTTTCTCATCTGTTTGCCTTTATTTTTCACATTTAAATAGGTTTATTACAGACAATATGCCTTTTTTTCTTCTTTTAGGTAGTCTTTGCCTATTAATTAGTGTATGCTTAGGTATATTAAGGGGGGAAATTGACAAATCTGCCATCAGAATTGAAGAAGAGGGCTAAGGGTGGAGCTCAGTGGTAGGGTGCCAGCCATGCATGAGGCCTTGGATTCAATCCCCAGCACCTCAAAAACCATTTTATCTTAATTATTGATAATATTTTTTGTTAGGTCCAAAGCAAACACTACAAAAACTATACAAAGTAGAGCTGGATGCAGCGGTGTGTATCTGTAATCACAGATGCTTGGGAGGCTGAGGTGGGAGGATCACTTGAGTCCAGGAGTTGGAGTTCAGCCTGGGCAACATAGTGAGACCTTGTCTCAAACAAATAAACCAATAAATAAAATCTAACAAACTACAAAAGGTTAAAAACAACATGCTCAAAAGCTTGATTTCAATGATATATATATATATATATATATATATATATATATATATATATATATATATATATATGTATGTGTGTGTGTGTGTTACATATTAGTCTATATTCAATAATTTTTCAATTAGGGAATAACTAGTTCACCTTAAGTACACAAAAAGTAGATTTTAAAAATCATTATTCACCATGTCATAAAAGGAGGCTCCAAACTAAGCAAAACTGGAATTAAATAGTTATTTCAGAGAATGTGTATAACACAAATCATATTATCAGACTAAAATACAATGATAATAAAAATAAAATACTTAAACACTCAAGATTGGGTAATATGAAAAATCAACTTCTTGGGCTGGGCTGTAAACTCAGTTGGTAGAGTGCTTGCCTAGTACATGGAAGGCCCTGAGTTCAGTCCTCAGTACCATATAAACATAAAATAAAGGTATTGTGTGTCCATAAACTATCAAAATATTTTTAAAAATCAACTTTTTAATAATGCATCTTTTGTTAAAATGTTAAAATATAATTAAAATATACATGTAGGTGACTAATGATACTAGTTATCAAAATTTGAGGAACAAGTTGAAATGGACTCTGAATGAAATGTGTACCTTTAAGTTCTTAGAAAAGAAAAAAAGAAATTAATATAAATGATTTAAACAATAAAATTAAGAATTTAAAAAATGACAAAGGAATAAGTTCCAAGAAATAGAGGTAGAATACTATAGCAATAAGACATTATTAATAAAGTTACAAAATAGTCATTTCAGAGAATGTGTATAACACAGATCATATTATCTGACTAAAATACAATGATAATAAAAATAAAATACTTAAACACTCAAGATTGAGTAATATAAAAAATCAACTTCTTGGGCTGGGCTGTAACTAGTTGGTAGAGTGCTTGCCTAGCACACGGGAGGCCCTTGTAAAAATACAAGGATACAATATTAAAAAAAATGTTTTGGAATATAAATATAACTTGTAAAATTCTTAGACAAAGAGGGGAAAAGCAGATATCAGAAGTAAATTTTACAGAGAAAAATTAATCATAGAAAGCCATGACTAATGAGATTAACAATTTGAAATGCTGACAAAAGTATAAAAAATAACTAGAAAAATAACATTTGACAAGCAACTCAAGGAAAACTAGAAAGCTCATCAGATAGATTTGTTTTGTTTTGTTTTTTATTTTTAGTAGATGGACACAATACCTTTATTTTACTCATTTATTTTTATGTGGTATTGAAGATCAAACCCAGTGCCTCACACATGCTAGGCAAGTGCTCTACCACTGAGCTACAACCCCAGGCCAGTCAGACATGTTTTTAAATACTTTTTCAAGAAATTGATTTTCTTTTTATTTCAAACATCTTTTTCTAGAGAATATAATCTTTCTTAATTATATAAAGCTATTCAAACCTTAAACTTGAAATATTTAGAAAAGCATGTCATAGGACAAATAATAAACCGTATAATATAATCCAGCATTGTACTAAGAGTATATAGCATGTCTAAATTAGATGTACCCTAAAATTACAGTATTGTAGACACTTTATTACATTATCACATTAAAAGAGAAAAGCCATTGCATAGTTTCAATATGCAGGGAAGAAGATTGAAAAATAAAGCACACATTTATGTAAAAATTATGAAATATATTATTTGCAATTGGAAAATCATAAAAAGCAAAACAACAAAAATATAATGTTATGGTGATGTTTTGACTTTTAAAAACCAGGAATGCTACAAACATAACTACTATCACCCCTTCTAATTATCATGGTAATTTTGGTTCTAATTAATGCAGTAAGACAAACAGAAGGTATAAAGAAGAAAAAGGATGAAAGAAAACAAAATTTTCATTATTTATAAATACTATGGTTTTTACCTAGAAACACTCTAGAAAAAAGACTTCAGAAAAGATCAGATTGTCTAAATACACAAAATAAATTGCATTCAGACTACAACTATAAGAATTATATTTACACTTGACTATTTTACATATTTACCAATAGTTATATTTTTTAAATTATTTTTCAGGAAAATCTTCAACATTGATATTTATCAGGGAAATGCATATCAAAACCAAAATAAGATATCATACCTGTTAAGTGGCTATTATCAAAAAGACAAAAATAACAAATGCTGTTGAGGATGTAGAGAAAGGGGTACTCATTCACTGTTGGTGCAAATATAATTTAGTACAACCATTATGAAAGCACCATGGAGATCTCTTTAAAATATAAAAAATAGAACTATCATGTGATCCAGCAATCCCACTACTGAATAAATTGTGTAATGATGAATTTAGGGTAATAAGGCTTTCTGTTTCTTCAAATGCTAACTTATACAAAGGATAAGAAATCATTATATTCAAGATAACTGCATTCACATGTTTATTACAGCACAATTTATAATCCCCCAGGTATGGAATAAATCTAAGTACCCACCAATGCATGAACAGATAAAGAAAATGTGCTATATACACAAGACTTATTACTGAGTCTTAAGAAAATAATATCTTGTCATTTGCAGCAATGTGGATAGAGTTGGAGGCCATTAAACTTAGTAAAATAAGACAGGCACAGAAAGACAAATACCTCATGTTCTCACTGCTTTGTGACAGTTAAAAAGCTAGTATCTTAGAAGGATGAATGAACTAGTGGTCCCTAGTTCAGCAGGAGGGAAGAGGATTAGGGAAGAATTTAGAGAAGGAACACCAAAACAGAGTGAAGAGATGAGTTCTGGTTTTCTATCACACAGTAGGGTAACTATTCATTGCACTCTATGATACAATTGAAAATAATAGAAGAGCATAAAATTCCTAGCATAGGTACATGGTTAGCATTTGAAGAAACAGAAAGCCTTATTACCCTAAATTCATCATTACACAATTTATATATGTGTCAAATTATCAGACAATACCTGATAAAATATGGAAACATTATATCTCATTAAACAAATGAAATAAACTTAAGGAAAAACCAGCAAAATTTGTAAAGAGAAAATTCTAAAACTTCATGGAGAACATTGAAGATAAAGTGTACCTGGTAGGAGGAGTCAATATTTTAATTATCTCAATTTCTCCTCAAATATATATTTCTATATAGGTATTTGCAAGCAAAATACCAACAAGTTATTTTCATAAAGTATTATTATAAAATGCATTTAGAAACAAAAAGACTTAAAATAGGTTATAAAACAAAAAGCCAAAATGGTCCATTTTCTGACCAAATACTAAAACTTGGTATTTGATATAAAAATTCATATAGAATTGTCTGCATAAGAATACAGAGATTGATAAATACCCTAGAAGAGAGAGACCAAACTGAGTATATATGACGGAGATGATATTTCTGTACACTGGATAAAATATAGGCTATAGTCTATGACAATTGTTCATGTATAAGAATCATAAAATTGGATCCCCAGTTCTTAGTATCCATTTCTAATTGTAGATGAATTAAAGTCTTAATGTAATGTAAACTCTTTTCAATTAGGGAACTTGCTAATATTAAAATTATTGTATTTATCAAGAGACATAATATGAAATATAAAATCCTAATTCTAATAGCAGGTGATTTGATATATGAACATCACCATTATATTTGCCCTTTGAATAAAACTCTACCCTGAATTTCTGTATCACACATGACTTACAGCAAGCATCACTTATAATTCCAAGGAAGCTTTTGGTCTGATAAGAATCTTCAAGAAGAAACTAAATTCATCCAAAGGATACAGAAACAGACCTAATTAATTGCCCCTACAGGTGGATATTTTTCCAAATTTTAAAACAAAGACAGTTTAAGAATGTTTATGGTATGCTGATTGTGAAAATCTGTGTCTTTCTTGAAAAATTTGGCCCTGGCATTAACCATATGATATTCATCACATAGATTCTGAAGTTGCTGGTTGTGGCGATATATTATTCCATGGGTATTATTGCAAAGAAAGGGCTGGTTTATTTAAATTTCCAAGACATTTATATTGAGACTATATTCACAAGACATAAAAGAGAAATAACAGAAAAACTCCATTTCTGAAATACTTATGTGAAAAGATCATAATAATATTTTATTCTACCAACCACCACTGCTGACTTTCATTCCTAAAATTCAAAAGGAGTTTTACAATATAGAATAGTCCAAACAATGACTTGTTCCCATACAAACTTTGAAACCTTTCTATACTTTTTTTCTCATTCTCTACTGCTTATCATCTGTCTAAAATGCTCACTTTGCAAAAGGATTCACATGATAGAATTCTGGCAGGCAACAGGACATGATGTGATCTTTTGGTCACACTCTGGCCACAGCGAGTATAGCTAGGTAGCATGGATCATTTAGTGCTACCGTACCTTTATGGCTAGAGGGAAGAATGCTATTTAAACAGACAGTTGCATAGCAAATCATTTAGTGTTTCTGCACCTTTTTGTCCAAAGTCAAGAATTCTGTTTTGTTAGCATCCATGGTTGAAATATAGTGGCATTGTCAAGAACATGGTCTGGAAAGACATATGGTCCAGAAAGGATGAAAGCTGCTGAATTTCTGCTACCTATAAACTCTGCCAAATAGGTATGATGTTTACTTAGTACTGAGTTTATTAAGAAACAAAAGTGTCCTGCATCCTTTCTTTACTCAGACATAAGGACAGGTAGGGATAAGAGGAGAGTAGCTAATATTCTATACATAGTAGAAAGTGCCTTCCTATGAAATAGCAAGAAGAATAGATTCTTAGAGCATTTATTATTCTCAGAAAATTGTGTTTCTTGTTACCAATAAGTTTAGTACTATTAATTACACTTCCTTACAGTATTATCTGTGTTAAGAAACAGTTAATTACTTTGCTAATGAACTGGATCCTTTCCCCAGGTTTCTGATTTCTAATTGCCAATCTCCTATCTTCTTCAGCACTCATTGCTTAAGGAATGAAAGGTGAAAAAGCAGAAATGATGAAATTTAGAGATGACTTGATATAGTGTGGTAATTTCCCACACAATCACCTGCAAAATGCTCCCCCCACCCCCAGCAATCAATCAAGGCTTCCCATTATAGCAGTTAATTCTCAAGGCACTTATGGTAAATCCTTATCCGAAGAGCTCTCCTTATTAATTTTCTAAAGAAACCAAGATGTCTGTGTTGATCAGTATTTTACCTTGCCTAGGCTGTTCATTAATGTCAATACAAAAGTTCATGAGCTGTAAAATCCTGAGGTTAAGATTAAGCAGCTATTACAAGTGTACCTTCTGGCCTAACATAAAAGGATCATAGAGTAAATTACTCTCCTGCATATCACTACTTAGTGGTTCAAGAGTGACTTTTTTACTATTTTATAAGATCACATGAAAGCCTCTTCACATTTTTTATTACTTTCCTTGCAGTAAACTCTGGGAAAAAAACACTCACTCTGTCTGAATGAAATCTGTTATTTTTCATCCTCTGAAGATTTATACTTCAATTGAATTTTTTTCTTCAGTACAGGAAAAAAGATACACTTTATCACAACCTTTTCTTTACTGTTTTTCTAGCACTATTTTTTGTAGAAATAAAAATAAGATGAGGGGTACTTTGTCTCTTTGTATTTGTACTCTATGTAGTCAGTCTTCTTAGTTGTTAGCCAAAGACCAAACTACAGTTTAATATACAGGACAAAGAATGTCAACAAAAAATATACTCCCTTGACAAAGGTGAGAGAGAGTTCCTAATAAATAATCAAGATTCTTCTCTAGGTCTTTTCATCAAATTAATTTTCCTATTATTCTCCATGAATGTTTAGATATTCTCTTCCTTTAACCTTTCTTTGATCTGGAGTATAAATCTGCTATGCTTGCTGTCCTAAATAAATTACACAGCCTCAATTTCTGTCTGTCCTTGAATAGACAAGCAATCTGTAGATGAACAAGCAGCTTCCCATATTTAGTTATGAGAATGTCTTGTGTAATGGAAATAGGTTTGGTTATAAAAGAAACTCATTTTCTACATGCACTCAAACTCCAAACTATCTTGACTTATTTGATATACATCTCACATGGATGCTGAAATTGCACTAGATTAAAAAGGCTTATACTAAGTATTACCTGTGTATCACATATTGTCTGCATGGAAATTAAACACTTTCCCGCTCACCAAGGTTTGTGTCTGGCAATGAGGTGAACTGAAACTCTATTTTCTGTAAGGGTATCATAATGATGGAACTAGTTAGGATAACAATCAGCTGCAACAGTATAAGACACAAATTATAGAATACCTCAAAAACAGTGGAATTATATTTCTCACTCACTTAATAGTCCCAAATAGATGTCCTGGTGTGTGTGTGTGTGTGTGTGTGTGTGTGTGTGTGTTTCCTTTGGCGATTCAGGTACCAGACTCCTTCTGCATTGTCTATAGCAACAATGTTGAATAGAAACTTGTGCAATGAAATGTTTTCTGATAATAGTAGCTAGTAGCTGTGTAGCTATTAAGCACCTAAGATGTGTTTAATGTGACCAAGGAGTTGAATTGAATTATATTGAAAGTAACTTTATATACATAACCTCATGGATACTAGCTATTGTATTGGACAGTGTAAATTTAGGGTCCTATTTGCATTGTGTGCAATACAATTGGAAGAGGGGTAAAATGTTCCTAGAAAACAGCATAGTCACTTCCCAAAGCTTTGATATGGAAGAGACACACAAAATTTCCTCTGACATTTTTTTTGGATAGGGCCTGTTAACTTTGACATATCTAATTGAAGAAACCAAGAAATGTGGTCTGCTGTATGCTGGAAGTGGAGCAGGATTGCCAGATTTTAGTGAGAAGTAAACATACTCTCTGGTGCACTGAGCAATGAAATATAGCTATTAAATATCTGAACACAAAAATCGAACTTGCTTTTTGATTAAGTAATTAAAATATCATTAGAGGAGGCCAAGATTCCTTCTTGGTTACATTTATTACTTCCTCAAAGGGATTATATCAGTTATTTCAGTATCAAATACAATAGGTAAATATTTAATGACTACACTGACTAAACCAAGAAATCAGTTGAGTCAGGTGGATCTTAAATATGCCTCTCAAACTTCATCTGGTCTTTTTCATCTGAATATATACTGCTGGTGGTCGTACAATAACATCTCTTAGGACCCTAATGGGGACAAAAAGACAGAAAACTGCCTCATTGAATCATCCTCCTGAGGTGCTTTATTAATGCATTGTGCTCCTTTTCACATTGCAGTCTTCTTACTGAGTGGCATGGGCTACCCTGTACCTCATCCTCCCATGCTGCAAAGTCCTTTTATTTTTATGATTCTGATTACATCTGTGCTTGCCTTACCTTGTCCTGGCCAGTTTCACAGCTGACTCTTATCTGCCATGAAGGCTGACAAACATGCTTACCCAGATACTTACTTTTCTGACTGTTTGCTATTTAATTGTCTACACTAATCAGGACTGAACTTCCTAACCCCATGTCTGATTGTCTTCCAAACACCAACGGAGGAGGATGAAGAGCTTTTCATGGAGTTTCATCTTTGAATGTAACATGACTTGCACTACTGACTCTTATTTTATTTCTTTTCTTTTTTTAAAATGGGCTTTCCAAATACATTTAGTAAACAACTGCCAGAGCCGATAGTAACTAACTGTATCATAAATATAAATGACAGGACTGGTATATATGTGCTCGGATGTATTATTCCTAAATTTGCATTAATACATTTCTATCCAGTTTATTTTTTTCCATGCCTAGCTTTATCTGCCAGTAGTATTTCATCAGGGACCAGAGTGGAAGAACTTCAAAGAAACAAGTGAGTTAAAAAAAAAAAAAATACTTGGTCTTAGAAAGTGATCAAAGATAATATTCAAACCTTTCCTTTTGGGATATTTTTAGATTGCCAGATGTTTTATTCTTTTGACATTTTTGAATTGTGTTTCTTAAATATACAGATGTTGTTTGGTAAAAATTTGGGTTTTTCATAGAAAAACACTAAACAACTAAAATTGAACCAGGAGATCCTTTGACAGACTCATGAATAGAGAGATGTGCCACTTTCTGATTGTTTTGCTTTCTTAAGTTTTGTAGCTGCTCATTTAATTTCTTTTAAAAAACTTTATTTCTCAAACTATTACTAAGAAATTTGAATTAAAAAACAATTAGGAAATCCATGTAGATGACAGAATTATTAGGATGCTTATGTCATAATTATCACGTGTATTGATACTTCAGAGAAAACAGACTTACATGTCGCTCTTTTTCAGTGAGAAATGAAGAGTTAGTAGGATTGATTCTATTATATTATATACATTATATTATTAACTCTGAATAATTCAATCATCAAAGTTTTTTGTATTTATTTTGAAATGTTATTATAAAGATTATTTTTTATCTGTACTCATTGAGTTCCTATTGTTTAGACTGCACCTATTAGCTTATCTAGCCTGGTTAAAAAGAATTTAAAGTATTGAATGAATCTGATAATAACGGTAATACTGCCTTAGAAGTTGTAGAATGCTTTATAATGCCATTTTTCATCCATATCAATATGATTGAGATATTAGAAAAGAAGTAACCAACATAATGTGTGAAATGTTATTTAAATTAATTATTCATCAAATAGTTAACTCAGTTAATTAATTTGGATGTTGAATAATTATGCATAATATTTTTAGCTCTTAGTTTTGAAAGAGATGCCCAAGTCCCAATATTTGTTCTTCATTTTACTCATGCATTGATGAAATGTGTGATATTCAATCATATATAAGAAAGTTCATAATATATTTCTGACTCCCAGCTTTTGGAGTCAAATATTTATATTCAGGTCTACAGAAATTTGTTGATAGGAGAAAAGTGGTAATGATAGTGGGTAGTGTTTTTAAAGGATTATCTGATGTCATTTGTTTCTAATATTTCTTTCTGTATCCTAAAGCCTTCCCTATTCCATGAGTAACCCCTTTGTCACCTTAAGAAATATAGGATAATAAAAGGAAATAAAGATCTTTAAGTGGTAGAACAAATAGAATAACATATTTAAGCATAGGCCATCATTACCACCAGAATTCACACTATTAAAAACACCATTCAGGGCTGGGGATGTGGCTCAAGTGGTAGCGTGCTCGCCTGGCATGCGTGCGGCCCCGGGTTCGATCCTCAGCACCACATACAAACAAAGATGTTGTGTCTGCCGATAACTAAAAATAAATAAATATTAAAATTCTCTCTCTCTCTCTCTCTCCCCCTCCCTGTCTCACTCTCTTTAAAAATAAATAAATAAATAAATAAATAAATAAATAAATAAAAACACCATTCAATTTGACTCCTATTAGAACACATGCAGTAAATAAATGCTGCTATTAGAGATAACCTTACTAGAAAAAAAATGTCATGCTCATTTCAAATCAATATATGAATTATGTATATTCACTGTAATTAAAAGAAGATATGGATATGATCAGAGAAGACAGTATGAAACAAAAGAATTTAAAGTGACCATCAAAATCATTAAATGTGGACAATAATTTAAGTAAATTGAAAGTTAGAATATAGATTAAGTAAAGTTTAAAAAGTAGATTGTGGTAAAATTCCAGAAGATTTTGAATCCTATATGAGAAATTTTGCTTCACTTATTAAAACATTTAAAAAGTTAAATATAGTTTCATTAAAAGTAGGATGACCTGAAACTTAGCCCCTAACCAGATCACATTTAGAGGGACTGCTCTCTATAATTACAATAGGAAAAACTAGCATTTTTTACCCAACAAAAAAATGGGAAGTATGATCTACCAATTATAGGCTGCATTAAGGAGGAATAGAAGAGGTTGCAAGCAAGAAAAGAGAACACTACACTAACCTAACTATGAA
Source organism: Marmota flaviventris (assembly GCF_047511675.1). Lineage (NCBI taxonomy): Eukaryota > Metazoa > Chordata > Mammalia > Rodentia > Sciuridae > Marmota > Marmota flaviventris. The sequence goes on along the minus strand of NC_092499.1, from coordinate 55,419,395 downwards.
ATACATGCATCTGTACCACAACGATAAGAGAGGTAAAAATTAAAGCAATTGATTCAAAGTCATGAGAGAGACACATGCATAGCACTTCATACATGCTCAGGTATGTCTACACAATGAGTAAAATGATGGTTGTATTGACTGTTATGTCTAGAAAAACATATCACTGTTTAAAGTACTAAATTTATCCTAATGACTTCAATTTCAATATTTGTCAGAGCACACAAAAATAAGTATGTCTTATGCCATAAACTTCTAACACAAAGATAACATTGAATTTTGCAAAGTGACTAAAATTCTCTATTAAACAGTGTTTTAGTTAGATTTTATGTTGTCATGACCAAAAAGACCTGATAAAGAACAACTGGAGGAGGAAAAGTTTATTTGGTGGTCATGGTTTCAGAGGTCTCAGCCCATCTATAGCCGACTCCATAGCTATTGGCCCAGGGTGAGGCACACACTGGCAGAAGGGTGTGAAGGAGGAAAGCAGCTCAGGACTTTGCAAGCAGAAAACAGAGAGGGAGAGAAAGAGAGAGAGTTAGTTTTGCTCACCAGGGAGAAAATATAAACCCTAAAGTCACTGTTACCATATCCACGTTCTGCAGTCATATCCTACCTACCTATAGTTACAGCCTAGTTAATCCTTTCAAGTGGACTAATGCACTGATTAGGTCAAAGCTCTTGAAATTCAATCATTTCACCTCTTCAATTTTTTGTATTATTTTACACATGAGCTTTTGGGAGGGCACACATATCTAAACCATAATAGGTCCCAAGGACAAAGAACCAAGTTGTAGTCAATCTTTTTTTTTTCCAGAATCATAGCACACAGTAGGCATTTCATCATATTTTTTGATTGTCCTTCAAAAGAAGAGTCTGTTTAAAAATCTATTTTAATATTACCTAGCACAAGAAAGAAATCATAATGCTCCTAAGATGGTGAAATAGAACAATTTTATTGTGATAATAATTCAATTCATAAACCATATCCCAAAGCCCAATACCCCAGGTACATAATGGAAGAGTGAATAACATAAATTTCCAACAAATGAAATAAAACCACCTGGTGTCTTTACTAAATAAGGACAAATGATAAGCTTATAGGATAACAAAAATCAATTAACTAGTTTGATGTTGTTTTAGCTCACCCAATAATTATGACGACAAATTACAAAAAAAAGAGCACAATTATTAATTCCTTTAAATTATCTAGTTTTATTCTGAAAGGAAAACCAGCAAGTTAAAAATCATTTCATCAAATTAGTGATGCAAAACATTGAAATACATGAAATCCCTTTCATGAACTGTTGGATGCTGTTCTTTGCGTTAAGACCTGTTCTTTGCTTTAAGACTCTTCTTAAAGTATTTATATAGGAGTATAAACCAATTTTCATAGCTTTGTGTTATGGTTTAGATGTGGTGTGCCCCCAAAGCCCACAGGCGAGACAATTTTTGTAAGAAGGTTCAGAGAAGAAATAATTGGGTTACTAGAGCCTTAACCCAACCAGTGAATCAATCCCCTGATCAAGATTAAGTAAAACAGTAACTGGAGTGGGAGGGTATAACTGGGGAGGTGGCACTTGGAGCATGGATTGGGGTCACATATTTGTGTTTGGCAGGGAAGTCTCTCTCTCTGCTTTCTAATCAGGATGTAAGCTGCTTCCCCCCACCACTCTCTCTGCCATGGCATTCAGACTCACCTTGAGCCTGGAGGAATGGAGCCAACCTTCTATGTTCTAAGACCTCTGAAACTATGCACTTTCTTTTCTTTTTTTTTTTTTATGCACTTTCAAATAAACTTTTCCTCCTCTAAAATTGTTATGGTCAGATCTTCTAATAACAGCAGCAAAAAACTGACTAAAACACATACTATTATTTTAGAAAAAGTTCATTAAATAACTATAAGTTGAATAAGTTTCTAACTTACTAAGAAAATAATTCCAAGTTACTGTATATAAAAGGCATGTCTCATAATTGCAATTTTTATAGTAGTATTTTAGTTATTGCTGTCTTAGTTAAATAAGAGATAAAACTGTATAACAATTCATACAATTCTCCATATAGGAAATATTGAAGGCTCAACTTAATTCAGCTTATAGAAAGAAAGATAATATCAGTAAACAACAAAATGAGAATTTACTTTAACTATGTCAAACTTAAGAACCACCTAGAGAACAATGAGACATTGAAGAGCCCTTACATGAACTTTATATCATCCTTCCCTTACCCTATTCAGTACTCAGGCCATGTTGCATTGGTTTTATGCTTTCTTCAACAACCTTTGTACAAAGCAACTTGACTGTACCCTGCATTTTTTGCAACCCTTGCATCTTTCACTTCCTGCCTTGTGGTTTCTTGAATGATAGCATAGGGAGCCAGTTGGGAACCCTGTAGGAATTGCTTGATCCTCATACATGTACTACTTGGAAGTGTGGGTAAGATGGCGCTTAATGGAATAGTACTTTATCAATAGGAGACAGGAGCTGATCAATAAATGTTCCCCTCATTTGTTCCTTGGATGGATAATTTATGATGTATGTTTCATTAGGCTTCTCAGAAGGTTTTGGTGGCATCAAGTGATGTGTAACCAATAGCTGAAGCCAATATCTTATCCATCCTTATATTGCTTTTTCCTCCTTTCCTTATATAAACTCTCTAGAATTAAAAAAAAATAAGCTACTGAACTTGAGGTCTTTGTTCCAGACTCTGCTTTTAGTGAGGGAGTTGTTACCAGAATTAATCCTAGAAATTATATCCTCTGAGTAAGATTTTGACACCATAATACTTCCTAGTCATGTGGCAATAGCAGCCCCATTATTGATAATAAGTTCTACCATAGGAGGACTTACAGAATCTTTATTTATTAGAATGGCTAATGTGCAACACTGATTTGGAACAAGAGCTCAATTAATAATAAAGGAAGTTGTAAAACATACACTTGTATAATATGCATATTGTGTAATGTGACTATGTGGTCTACTGACCTTCCTATATATCCATCTCATCACTCTGAAACATCTACTTATAAAATCACAGATTGCCTTTATAAAGTTACAGCTTAAATAAGAGCTCAAAGATTACCACAGAGAGTTGGAGTTCTAGTCTCCAAGATGTAACATAGATGTTGAGCCAGTAACTGATAGTTATACTGCATCCTGAAAAACATTTATCTAGTACCTAAGAAGTGGGTACTTATAGCAAACATGGTCCCCAAAAGGGCAAGACAATTTAGAGTTTACATTCCCAAGGGCTAATTTCCTAAGATACACCACTAGATAAAAACACTTGACCAGTTGATATAAGTAATGAAGGGTCAAATAATAAAGAAGGATATAAATAGTGAAAATATCAGTTAAGGACTCAGGGTGTGCTTCAAGAGCAGAGACGATAATTAGTCACAATAATTGTCTTTTATGAAACTTTACAGAATTCAGATCTGATTGAAGTTGACTGTTTAATGGATTAGGGTTAAAACAGAACATAAGCAAATCTACATATCTGAGCAAGGTACAGGGCAGATGGCATAAAATACTTGTTTTTTGAACTTTTAATCCTCTTGGCCTCATCCATGCTACCATAGCTATGGCAACTAATTTTGAGTGAATGGAACCTGAGCATTTCTCTTGTTAAGCACATACTCTATTCTTCCTTCTTCTTTCCTGCTGTTGTAGCATGGAAACTTGTAGAAACCTTTTGTCTTTTACAAATGCATAATTTGAAAGAAATAAAAAGCTAATGTTCCATGGAACAACACTTTATGAGAGTAGAGAATGAAAACAAATTTCTCTTTTTCATTTCGGGTTGGCATAATTCTGAGGTACTTCCCCAAGCCCCTCCAGAGATTCCAGCAGTATTGAGAATTGACCATATATGATGGTAGCAAAGTCAATAATGCACTGAAGTGTTAGCTTCCCTCCTTCCCTTCTGGACTCCCTCAATCTTTCATTTCTGCTCCTATAAACATGCTTTTGTCACAGGCATCATTATATGGGCACCTTGTCTAAGAAAACATGTTAGTAGTAAAATCCCTTTCCATGTTGGATGGGAAAAAAGACACAACTATATTTAAGTTTCTTTTTGTTTCCTTGTTTTTTTTTTGTTTGTTTGTTTGCTTTTTGTTTTTTATATTTTGCTTTTTTGTTGTTGTAGTACTAGCGATGGAACCCAGGGCCTTCCACGTGATAGTTAGACAATCTAACACTGAGCTACATCTCCATTCCTTTTTATTTTGTTTTGGGACAGGGTCTTACTAAGTTGCAAAGGCTGCCTTGAACTTGCATTTCTCCTGCCTCAACCTCTCAAGCAGCTGGGATTATAGGTGTGTGCCAACACAGCTGGCTAGGAAAAAATATTATAGTAGAAAATTTTTCATTCAGGGCTCTCTCTTTTTATTTGTATCATATTTTCTTATTAAAATTAATTCATTTTCATCAAGATGCCAAGATGAAAGTGAAAAAAGTAAATTAAATTGTCCAAATATATAAATCGAAAATAATAAACTCTATATTTCTTCACCAAGATGTATTTTGTATTTTAGTAACAAATAGTTACTCAAATACAACATAAATTTAGGCTAGATTATTAAGGGAATGTAATTAATTGTAAGGAATGTAATTTGGGTAAAAGATGTTTTAGTGTCCTCTATTTTACTGTAGAAAACTGAGAAATAACTTGGACAAAATGACAGGAATTGCTTTTTTTTTTTTTTTTTTTTTGGAGTGGGGGGTACAAGGGATTAAACTCAGGGGCAATGGCCACTGAACCACATCCCCAACCCTATTTTGTATTTTATTTAGAGACAGAGTCTCACTGAGTTGCTTAGTGCCTTACTTTTGCTGAGGCTGGCTTTGAAATTGCCTTAGCCTCCGGAGCTGCTGGGATTGCAGGTATGTGCCACTGTGACCAGCAGGAATTGCTTTTCCTTTGACATTTTTATGTACATCTAATGTTAGCAATTTTTTTCCTTATAGAATATACCAAATATATTAAAGTTTGGTCAAATTTTCAACCTGCCATAAGAATGCCATATGACATTTCTAATTATAAGCTATCAATATGAATGACCTTGATTTAAATTTGATGCCAAGAGTTTACATTTTAGAAGCAGCTTAAAAAGTAATAATATTATTGAAAAATGTTATGACTAAAAGCAGTGTATGGAAAATAGTAAAGTGACCCTTGTACTCTTTTGGGCTGATTTTATCAAAGCTACTTTATAAAAAAAAATTTAGTAACATTGCTATTAAGAAGTGCATGGCTCAACTGATTGTGCTATATTTTGTACAAAATAATAGTATATCAATTGGAAATATGATGTATGATTTTCAAATAATTTAATATATGTACTGAAATATCTACTCATAACTCAACATTGAATTAAGACATTTAATCTCCATGTTTGTTTGAAATATAAAAGATAAAATTTATAATTGAAAGAGAAAAGTATCCCAATTTTTTTCTGAATTACATATTGATAACTGTTATGATTGGGATATGAGGTGTCCCACAAAGTTTCCCATGTTAATGAAGGAATACTCAGAGGTACAATGATAAAATGTTGAGAGCTGAAACCTAATCAGTCTATCCTAGTTTGAATCAACAACTAATTGTGTGGTGAGTATAGGCAAGTGGGGCATGACAGGAGGAGGTGGTCCCTGGAACCATGCCCCGGGAGTGTTCACCTTACCTGAAGCCTCCTCACCACTCTCCACCCTCCACCTCTCTGTGCTTCCTGGAACAATGAACAATGAAGCAGCTCTCCTTCACCATACCCTTCTGCCATGATGTTTTCCCTCTCCTTGTGCCCAGAGCAATGGACTTGGATGACCTTGAACTAGACCTCTAAAACCATGGTCCAAAATAAATTTTTCCTCCTCTAAGTTGTCCTTGTCAGGCATTTTTGTCATAGTAATGCAAAACTCACTAATAGAAGACATCAAGAAGTATACTGATTTCTGTGACTATCCTGACTATGTGGTTGAGATGCATTTGGAAATGATTTGTGAAAGGAATATGGAAAACATATGGCGATGCAGGCTGGAGAAACCTTAGAATGTTGTAAGCACAGTCTAATGTGTATTTCTGGTGAGAGCTCAGGAGACCAGAATGCCAATAGGAATGTGGACAGTAAAAACTGTGCTTATGAAGTTTCAGAAGGGAACAGAATTCTATTGGGATTTGACTAGAAGCCACTTTTGTTATATTCAGGCAAAAAAAAAAAAAAAAAAAAAAAAAAAAAAAACAACAACAACAACTGTTTACTTTTTGACCATTTCCTGAGATTTTGTGTGAAGCTGAATTTTAAGGTAATGGTCTAATTAATCTGGCAGAGGAAATTTCAAGACAGCACAGCATTTGGGAAGCTTTCAGCCAGGTTTACGGTGAGAATCAGAAGCAAAAAACAGAGCTGGAGCATTTTAAACACTTACAGTTTGGCCAGAAATTTCCTGTAAAATTGGAGATAGGGAAGGTGTAGTAGTTAAAGAGATGAGAGCCACTAAAAAGATGGTAAGTATGGAGACAATAGGAAAGATAGCTTGAGGGCATCTCAGAAATTTGCAAGAGCACACCCATCATAGGCTCTAGGGTATAGAAGTGAAAACTCCTTAAGGTACCTGGGGGCACCCTACTCACACAGTGATGCCTAGAAAGCTGTTAGGATGTATGTTGACCTGCTCAGCTTCCTAGGCACTCGGAGGCCACTGCAGCTGTGATGCTAATGCGTCCAGCTAATGGGCAAGCTAGGAGCCAACCTTAGCATCATTCACATGGTGCTAGTTCTGCAGGACTGAAGGATGCAAGAATTAAGGGGTCATGGAGTCTACTGTTTTTGATTTCACAGGAATGCCTTGGAGGACAGACAAAATGTAGCAAGGTTAGAATTCCTGTGGACTGCCTCTAAGCGGTTTATGCATTAAACTGTGAAAATAAAGCTGAACCTAGAATGGAGATCCTAGGAATGAAGAGGTGCTGTTACTAAAAGCTCAGTCCTTGTCCCCCAAACCACTTCAGTAACAAAGACAAGATTTTGATTTAAAAAAAAAAAAAAAAAAAAAAAAAAAAACGGAAAGAACTTTTATTGGCTTTGCTAGCAGAGGAGAAACACAGGGGGTCTTGTCCCAGAGTCTGTGATTCTGATTATCTGCGGGAAGAGAGGGTTTTTAAAAAGGAGATTCAAAGGCTACTTTCCAGGTGTGCCCTTGGCAGGGGAAGGGAGTCACAATTCACTTAATAATTGGGGAGAGATTCTTTCCTTAGGTCTTCTGGCCCCCATCCCTGAAGTCTGAATTATTTCATTTCTGTGGTGCACTTTTCTTAAGGACAGATAAGTCAGCCTAGAAAGAATAGAAGGGTAATCTTGTTTCCCCCCCTAGGTTAGGGAAAGGAAGAGGGAGAAGATACAGGCAAAAATAAATAAATAAATAAATAAATAAATAAATCAGTTTTAAAATAGCAGCAGCAAAGGCCATATTCAAAGCATGAAGTGGACCACTATTACAATGCCAGTACTGTGAACTGTCTGCTGAGGAAAGTTACTGTCAGCATAGAGATGCAGGCTAAATGAGTGCACTTGTGGGCTACAAGAGCAAGACCAAAGGGACAAGAGTCACTAGGATACTATTTTGTTCTAACTCTAAAAATGTAAAGGACAAATACAGTGCTGAGAAAAGCTTATGAACAAGTACTTTTAGTTTCTTCAATATGCCTAAACTTTTTGCCTCATTAACTATTTTTAATAATCTAAAACAATTTTTTAATTTTAAAAAGTCTAAGATAGAATGTGAAAATAAAGTATCCATGATTATTTATCACCTGGCAGTGAATGTTTTTTTTTTTTTTAACATTGCTTCATTTTCATGATTACTCCTGGACAAATAATTGTGCTACAAAATTGTCAATAAAAGAGTTCTACTTTAGATACATAGAAGTAACATTAGTGCAATGGCTTGTGATAGAAAAGTTAATAAGTCTTATGAGAGATTAAAGAAGAAGCATAATTAGGGGAATAAACCATACTTGGTTGATACTTGAGGGCAGGAGATGCAATACCTATCTTTCTTTCAGTCATCTCAGCTTTTTTCCCCCATTGGTTGAATTAGTGTTTATTGTAGAAATGAGAATTATAAGCTGATATTAGTTTAACACAGTTATTTTCAGGTCTTTTCAGATAGTTTGCACACATTTTCTTATTTTAAAAAAAGCAAAACAAATACACAAAAATTATGAAAACTGAGAATCAACAAGGTCTTATGATTCAACCAGAGGACTCTGCTGTTCATGGCTAGATATCGGCTAATTTAATGTCGATATTTTTGTTCCTTCCTTTGATTCATTTGTCTGTATCTTCTTTCCTGTATTATTTTAGGCATTAAAATATTTTTATTGAAACATAGTATTTGTACATGTTTATGAAGTACAGATGTTATGTTCATGCATACATAGGACAGTGATCCTCTCTGGGTCATTAGCCTATCTATCACCTTAAACTTTTAATCATTTATTTACATTGCATACATTAAATTTCCTCTATTTTGAGGTATATAATTCATTCTTGTTAATTATATTCATCATGCTATACCGTGAAACATCAGAACTTATTCCTTCTATCAAAGAACAATATCATAAACATTAATCAACCTCTCTCCCCCTTCCAAATTCTCCCCCATCTTTCCCAGTGTCTGGTAACAACTATTCTGCTCTTAAGTTCTATAAATTATCATTTTTAGTTCCACATATAAGTGAGATCATGCAATATTTGCCTTTTTATGCCTTTTTAATTTTACTTAACCTATTGTTCTCCAGGACTATCCATGGATAGGATTTCATGATTTTTTTTTTTTATAATGGCTGAATAGTATACCCTCCCTCCCCATGTATGTTGTATGTATGTATCTCATATTTTCCTTTTTTTTTAATTCAAGGCTGGGGATTGAACCATCCAGAGGGCCTCCCACATGTTAGTCCAAGGCTCTATCATTGAGCTACAACCCTGCCTCTAGTCATCAGTTAATGGACATTTAGGCTGATTCCATACCCAGGCTATTGTGAATAATATTGCAGTAAACACAGGAGTTTAGGTGACTTTGTGACATGTTGACATCATTTCCTTTGGGAATATATCAAGTGGTAGTGAGATTGCTGTATCATATGGTAAAAGAAGAGATTCAAATGCTACTTTCCAGGTGTAATTCCGTTTTTAGGAACTACCATGTTTTCCATAATGGCTGCACTAATTTACATTCCCAGCAATATTGTTATTTTTTACTTTTTTTATAACAACCACTCTTACTGGGGTGTATTGATAGTCTCACAGAGGTTTTGATTTGCATTTCTATAATGATTAATGATATTGAGTATTTTTAAATATCTGACAATTTGTATATCTTCCTTTGAGAGAAGTCATTCAAATCTCTATAAATTATAAAGTTCACTACCAAATCCATTTAAAAATTATCTTATTTTTCAAACTCACTGTTGTGTTTTAGCAAATACAAAAAAAAATCATATTCCATTTGTAACTTTTTAATTAAAAAACTACATATTCCACTATTTATCTCATCCCTTAGAAATTTCAGGAAACATAAAATTGATGAGATAACACTTCACTCATCTCTAAAATTGCTAAATCAGTGGATAAAATGGGAAAAAAGGAAAATGACCAGGTGTGGTATACAGGGGGTAATTACCTGGTAATCCTAAAATTATGGAGCCTTTTTCAGCTGAAAAAGCAAACATGATTTGAAGTATTATTATTTATTTCTTCTGTGATCATATTGAAGAAATGTGAAATGAATAGGAATATTTATTATTTATATTTCATAATGCAAGAGATGGTTTGAATAACTTGGACTAAGCCAATAATAAGAAAATCAAATGTCAAGACACCAAAATTATCCTGAAATATTACTATTGACAACAAGTAGCCAAACTAAATAATAATGAAATTTCAGTTAATGGAAAATTTATTTATTAAATTACTGTTAATAAAACTTCAGTTAATGGTAGCTTTATTCTCCCAGTTCTTTAAGCCAAAACACTTGGAGTCATGTTTGACTTTTCTCTTCTCTCAGAACCTACATGCATCCCTTAACTTCCTGACATCCCAACCTTCAAAAGGTACAAAGCATCAGCCACTGTCTTCATTTGCACTGTAACTATTGTAATCCAAAACTCCAGCATGATTTGTTTGGATTATTGCAACAGCTGCCCCCCACCCCCGCCTTCCCTACTTCTACCCTTCTTCCTTTGGCTTATTCAGAGCACTGTAAGCCTATTAAAATATGTCTGCTCATGTTAAGTTTGCTCATAGACATCACATGGATGCTTATCTCACAGTAAAATCCACATTCTGTAAAATCAGGCCTTGCATGATATGCCTATTCCTTTCTTCCAGTTTCTATTTCACCAGCCTCTTCTCTCTTCTACCCCATATCAGGCATGCACCATCATCTAAATCTTGATGTTTGCCATTTGCTCTGCCTAGCACCTTCTTTACTCATTTGTGGTATGGCTCACTACCTTTATTTCTTTAGGTTTCTATGTCAATGCCATGTTCCTATTAAGGTTTTCCCTTATAAAAAATTGCAATACCCTTCTAAAGCTTATTTTCTTTTCCTTTACTTTAATATATTATACTTCTTATCAGCTTCATATAATATATATTTTACTTATTTATATTATTTACCTATATAATATGTATTATTACATGTGTAACATGTAATAATATATTCCTGTTTTGTCTATATTCTTTCTGAAAAAAAAGAATGTAAAAGAACTTTGTCTATTTTTTTCAATATTTGATTTATTGTTAACACATGGTAGGTGCGCAGTAAATATTTGTTAAATAAAAGAATGGCTTGTATAAGAAAAAAGGCTTCTAGATATTTTTGAGGACAGAATATTTTTCTTATGACTGAGAACCTTAGAGAACTACAGCCCTGATATGAATTCTCCAATAAAACCATATCAACTTTTTGTGAATAAAGTATCCAAAAACTGCTCAGAAATGAGAACTTTTTATAGCAAAATCTATTCTTTCATTTTCTTAATCTATATCATCATCTTGTTCTTGTTAGCATAATTGTCTTAATAGCATTGTTTGACACTTCAAATGTTAATGGGAATCTAAAAAGAGTAAAAAAATTGAGTTTGCAAAAGAAAATTGCAAAGAATTACTCAGCTCTGCAAAAAAGGTAAGGTGTTTGTTATTTAGGTTATCATGGTGTTTTAGTCAGCTTTATGTCACTGTGACTGATATGCCCACAAAGAACAGCTTAGAGGAGGAAAAGTTTATTTTGGCTCACAATTTCAGAGGTTCAGTCCAAGGTCAGCTGATTCCATAGCTCTGCACCCAAAGTTATGTAGAATATCATGGCCGAAAGAAAGGCACAGCAGAGGAAAATGGCTCAGGATGTGACAGTGAGGAAGCAGAGAGAGCTCTGCTCACTAGAGACAAAATATAAAACCCTAAAGTCATGCCCCCACTGACCCATTTCTTCCAGCCACACCCTCCATGCCTATGATTACCACTCAGTTAATCCATTCAAGTGTATTCATTCATTGCTTAGGTTCCAATTCTGGTAGTTTATCACCTCTCAACATTCTTGCATTATCTCGTGTATGTGTTCTTTGGGGGACACTGCATATCTGAACCATAACAAATGAAACCTGTGTTTTCTAGCAATTCTAATTGTGTAACTTGGGGAAAATCACAAAACCTCTCCCTTTTGGTTAATTGACCTGTGCAATGAGAATGCTACTAGTTCTTTATCATAGCCTTTTTACAAAAATAAGTGTCCATAAATTTATAGTCACTGGATTTTGAACACCATCTCTGGAATTTGAAACATATGCTAGGCGCCTACAGCCCAGACAAAATTAATGCCATATATGCTTTTCTGTCTCACTGCATTATGCTTTCACAGTCATAGAAAGTCAATTACCTTTAGCAACCCAACAATAATTTTTGTTATTAAAAAACTTTATAGACATGGGTTCACTCTCTAATTTAGTTAGAAAGGTAGCTCTTATCTGGTCTCAGTTGATTTCCCTACATACATTCAATTAATTCCTTTAGTGCTTCCTTTGGTCAGTGTCTATTTTAATTACCATACCTTGAAATATTCCCAACATTTTAAAGGATCTTAAAACAAGTTTATGACTAGCACAACATCTCATCACTGTTATACAGAGAAGCATGATGAATGGCATTTGGGTGATCTTTATAAAAACTCCTAACTTAAATACTTTATAAATACTTTATAAGCACCATGAAACTTTGGCACTTATATGTACTATTTATGACACATTTTCTCCCTAAATATACTTTATTTTTTTAAATCAGGAAAATTTGATTTTTAGTATCGATCTTAAAGTATGTTTTGTCTTAGGCTCCTTGTGTAGAAGATACAAAGAGCATTAAAGGTGATATAGTGAAATGATTGTTTGTCTTTATCAGTGAGCAAGTATCCTTTCAGCTTTGATTCTTCCCATCATTGTTTCTCAGACCTTGAGAAGCTTGTCATTCTTTCAAATAGAAAATATTTATTTTCTTCAAGCACTTCCTTTCACTAGCTTATCAGTGCTGAGTGTAAGTTCAAAATTATTTTCTCTCCTGTTAGGGGGAAAAGCATAATAAGTATCGTATTTTTTCAATATACTTTCCATGTAATTTTCCTACTCTTCTTCAAAACTGAAGATCTTGCCAGGCATTAAAAAAAGTGACATAAAATATCCCTTCTCTATTCTAAATCCTGCCATAACTCTAGCTTATTTCAAGCTTCATCTGAATATTTTATGCAAACAGCATTTCATACAATTTCCTGACCACTTTATCTCCATGTGTGACCCACATCCATGTGGACAGCATAAACCTGGTTTGGTTACCAACTGTATTATTACAATCAGAGATTTAAATAAATTTCTTTACTTCCTCATATGCAACATCCAGATTCTATAAACTCATATCGATCTTAGTATCTTCTCATGGTCTACAAGGGACTTTGTTATTTCCCTTTTCTATATAGCTCGTGACCCTTGGTTAAACACCCTATGCAGCTTGGTCACTGTCACTCTGGAATCTGTCCATCTCCATCCTTATACCACACCCCCTTAACAAAACAAGAGCAACAACAATAAAAATGAATCTTGAATGAACCTCAATATTTGTCATTATTACTCCTCAACTCAGATCAGGGAGAACCCTCCGCCATTTGCAGTATTGCCAATGGAAATTCAGGAAACCCAAGGAAACCCATTATCCCTTTCCCTAAAGCTATTTTCTTCTGTTTTTCCTATCTCAATTAGTTATGCAGCTGACCACCCAATTACCTAAAGTCAGAATCTGAGACAATCTAAAGCCTGTCTTTAAAACTTCTCATCACATCCATATGTAATTCTAGTCTTTGTCTCCAAATATTCCTCTAGTGTGTCCTGTTCTTCTTTCTTTACTTTTTATCAATTGACTATTTCAGTCCTTAAGTATTTTATCTGCAATGCAGGCCCAAAATATTAAATTTTGCACTGAGTTCTTAAATGTATGCACTACAATGCTGACTGAAGGTTTGTAAAGGTCATGGGTAAATTTTCTTTCTTAACATATAAATACATTCAGCTGCTCTTTTGACCCTGAAAATATTGTGTGAGTTTGTTACCATCAAAGTTCACTATGAAAAGAATATGCAGTGGCTTGTTGTAAAGACTCTGAAGGGAACTCCTTGCCTCTAGTCTTGAGGCTTTCTCTGTAACATACTCATCATTATGGAACGCATCCATTTCAAAACCTTAGGTACCTCCTGTATTGTGTTAGAGTCTGAGTGAAGAGGGTCTTTTCAATGTCTGCCATGTATCATGGAACTAAGTTAATTATAAGATTCTTTCATTTTACAGGATAGATTTTTTTTCTGACTAAATATAAGTTTTTGGAGGGATATTGTCATGTCTGTTTAATTTTGGGGGTGACATGAAATTCAAAAAAGCTTGATGCTTAATAAATGTTTGAAAAAACAAGAATAAGTCATCCTAATTACCAATAACAGAAACCAACCTACTTTAATAGCAAGATCAATGACAAAAATGTTAAATCATACAATTGCATCAATACCTACATATGAAAAAACGATGCAGACCCATAATATTAAATTTTGTATTGAGTTCTTAAATGTATGCACTACAATGCTGACTGATGGTTTGTAAAGGTCATGGATAAATTTGTTTTCTTAACATATAAATACATTCAGCTGTTCATTTGACCCTGAAAATATTGTGTGAGTTTATGTTACCATCAAAAAATTCACTATGAAAAGAATATACAGCAGCAATATATATAGATTCTGTTTCTGTTTCCTTCATATTTTCTCATATAAATACACATTGGCCATTTCACTGATCCCATATTGTTTACATTTCATATTTAAGATAATATCTCCTGTATAACACAAGGGTCAAAAAGTAATTATTGCCTGAACTAAAAGTAATTTCAAAAATGAAGTTGCAGCTTTTAAATCTCCACAAGTCCCCCACTACCTGTCCCAGGGGGCATTTCACAATGCCTGGAGACATTTATGGTTGAGGTAGGAGCTGAGAGATACTGGCATCTAGAGGACCAGAGCTGATTCTAAACATCCTGCAATGTAGAGGCACCGATCATAGTGTGGACATGTACAATGAAATCTTCAGGATAGTCCCAAATGTCAATAGGGCTGGGGTTGAAAAACCTTGTTTTATATGTCATCTCATGTTGGAAAATTCTCTGATAGAAAAAATAATATTTTATGAATAGATGTACCAAACAGCTATTTACTAATTCTGGTACCTTGTAGCAGGTGGTTGTAAAAGAATGCATTCTGTAATGTATTTTCTATCAAGGAATTTATAATCTAACATGAAACTATTATTAGATAAGTAAATAAATATAAACATATAAATATAAATATGCAAAAGTGGAAATAAAGATAGAATGATGGAGTACGAAAAGTTTATTTTTTAAGAAGCTGTATTTTCATTGGTTCTTAGAGGTTAGTGGGATTTATATATGTTAAGGGATGGGTAAGAAATTTTCAAACTCTCTTAATAATACATCATCTTTTATTCCTGTCATCTTTTCCTCCTTCCCTGCTCTCTCTACACATTTCATTCATACTATTTTGCAATACTTAATACAAACAAGTGATACTCTCCAGTGAATTTAAGTTAATTGAAATTGTTGAATAATTAATAGTTCTCAAACATGTAACTAGACCCATGAAACAGTAAATATTTTGAGAATTTTAAATTATACATATATGAATATCCATATCTATGTAGGTATGTATATATATATACATATATATATCCATATGCACATCACTTCCACATTTATATTTAAATGTATGTATATGTAAATATCCAAGGAGACAGGGATAAATGGCTAGTTTATTAAATGGCTAGTTTATTTCATCAGAGTAAGTGAGAGATAAATACCCAGAGAAGGCAAAATTTGGGCTCCACATGGCTGGATAAGTAAGACTAAACAGGGCTGTGATGTGTGAGTGCAGTCAGAGGTGAGTTTTCTTTGGGGAAAGATGCTGCACAGGGATTCTGGGATCAAAGATTAAAATGCCATATATGCATATGCAATTCAGCTGAGTAATGTATATATAAAGGTCTCATCAAACCTTTAGTTTAATAGAAACAACAAAACGTGATATTAACAATTGACATTTTATTTTACTTTCAAGTTCAGTGCCAGTGAATAAAGTTATTACTCAATATTATGAGTGCAGTGATTTTTGTTTGTTGGCCTCTTTTATTTGTCTTGTTTGGGATATTTTACTCTCTGCATTTACTTTCTTTGAAATTGAGATCTAGGACTAGTCCCATGCTTTAAGTCAATTTTAATAGTCAGAATTTCTTTGACTCTTGGCACCAGTCTGAGACACAGTACTGCGTAATCATAGCAGGAAAGAGATTTTAGGGATATGATCAAGCATCTGACTTCGATAATTGGACAACTCTACATTTTGAGTGTTAGAATTTGCAATTGAGCTTTATATTATTTTTTAAAGCTTATTCTCAGAGCATATAGATATTTTGTCTTAGAAAATTAGGAGGTGTCCCAGACTCCTCACTTACTGCTTAGGTCTAATCAATCATTGCATGCAGAAGAACTCCCCACTTCTATGATGCTCTTTTTTCTTTTCTTTCTTTTTTTTTTTTTTTGGTACTAGGGATTGAACTCAGGGGGCACTCGACCACTGAGCCACATCCCCAGCCCTATTTTGTACTTTTTTATTTAGAAACAGGTCTCACTGAATTGCTTAGCACCTCGCTGTTGCCAAGGCTGGCTTTGAACTCTCCATCCTCTTGTCTTAGCCTCTGGGATTACAGGCCTGTGTCACCATGCCCAGCTGATACTCTCTTCATGCTTCCACTGTTCTCAGAACAGCACCTCCCAGTGGTCCTGCATTCAGGCTTCAGTCCAATGCCACAGAAAAGGGATTTGGAATTCACAGGTGCTCCTGTTGTTTCCTTATTAAAAGGTACACATCTGTAGCCTCCACTGCCTATGCTGCCCATAGGTAAAGACCCAAACACCACAGAGAGATTCAGAAAGCCCTTCTTACATCCTGGGTGTGTCCTAGTCTCCAGGTTCATCTGCTAAAATCCAAATCCTGTATGTGTATGAAAGAGGGAAAATAATTACTGACTGTGCCATTGAGGCTTGTGGCAGACAGAGAATCTCTTCAAGGGAGGACACACTGCCCCACTGTGGAGAGCATAGCTAGCTCATGATATCCAGCTATCATGAGCTTTTAAACTGGACACGTACTGTTTAAGGGTGGCTTTGGCTGATGGCTGAGGGTAATTGTGGTACAAGGACCTGGTCATTTTTTACCCACTAATACATTATAACTGAGGATCTTTGCTCATGGACTGGCAGAGGCTTTGTTGGGTCTGCATTGCTCTTTCATTTACTCCTATCCAATCCTGTATCCATTCCTTTCCTTTCACAGGTCTCCCCAATAAAAAAATTTATACTCTTAGCTTTACTTCAGTGTCTGTTTCCCAAAAGTAAAAAATGGTGCAAGTATCATGTATCCAATCCTTTTGAAAACAATCCCCTCAGTGAAGAATACCTACTATTTTAGTCAGCCTTTTTGCCCCTGTGACCGAAAGAACTGAAAAGAACAATTAGAGGGAAAAAAGTTTATTTGGGGGCTCATGGTTTCAGAGGTCTCAGTCCATAGATGGCCGGCTTCATTCCTCAGGGCTCCCAGTGAGGCAGAACATCATGGCAGGACAGTGTGGCAGAGGGAAGCAAGTCAGGACATGGCCACCAAGAAGCACAGAGAGAAAGTGAGTCTTCCACACAGACAAAATATATAGCACAAGCGCATACACCCATCAATGCACCTCCTCCAGCTGCACCTACTTACCTTTAGTTAACACCCAGTTAATCCCTTTCAGGGGATTAGTGCACTAATTAGGTTAAGACTCTCCTGATGCAGTCATCTCATCTTTAACTTTTCTTGCATTGTCTCACACAAAAAATGCTTTGAGGGGACACTTCTAAGCCATAACTCCATCTTTTTCATATATTTTCATCTTGTCCACTCAGACATTCCCTTCAAAATGAAGCTCGAAAGATCCCTTATCCACCTTTGTGCTTTCTCACATCAAGCTACCAGGTTTTCATTTACTTTTCTCACTTTCCATCACCAAGTATTCTTAGGGACAATTTCAAGGCTTATTTCTTTCCCTAAGAGAACTTCATGGATGGCCCTTCGTTCAGGATTCACTCCAAAGCCAGAGAAGAGATTTAGAGTATACCTTTGTGTGGGCTGGGGATATTGCTCAATGATAGAGCACCTAGTATATCCTGATGTCAGCACCTGAGACCCTGACATCACAAAAAAAAAAAAAAAAAAAAAAAAAAGGATAGAATGCACATTTTCTCCTAACACATTAAATAAATATCCTTTCTGAACATACTAGGTCCATAGAAAGCACTCAGTACCTACTTGTTTAATTGGAGAGACTTGAACTGCTAAAATAAATGAATATGTTAAAAAAGCAGAAGCTTTCAGAAATTTGACAGTGCAGCTTTTAACAACAAAAAGCAAGTTGGACTAATTTTTTATTTCATCACAGTGTTGTTGGCTCCACACAGATGCAATCTATATCCATTGTTTCCATTTTCACTTCTCCCCTTATGCCTCATTAGGTTTGCAACAGAGAAAGGGCTAGCACAAAATAAAGCTTAGATCAATCATTCCTCTATGGCCAGAGTGAGCAAAATCAATCACTGTCCATTCAAGTGGTCTCAGCTATTGACTTTAAATTTTCCTGATCTAGAGGTTACTATACTGTTAATTGCACTGAAGTTGAATGTTTGTGCTTCATCATATTCCTTAGCTACCTTTAGAGATCACACACTACTACATATCTATTAATTTCTTATGTGAATTAATGAAGGTTAGGGATCTTTAACCTGTAATTAGAAGCTTTATAATAATATCCTAAAGCATTTATCAAAAGCTCTTATATGGAAATTCCTGCTATTCTACTGAGGAATGTATAGCTTTCAGTTTCAAATCTGAAGGCTATGATTTAACTATTACTATTGCCACATAATGGAAATAGGTCGCATAGTTAGGAAGACAGTTCTTTTAAAATGTGAAAAATACACGTTTTCAATTTCATTTCTTCCACTATCATGATTATTAAATCTAATAATCATTGTTGCCAAAAATATTAAGCATATTAAGATTCATGAATAACTTCTTTCTTTGTACATACTAGGCATTAGACATGATGACTTTAAACAGGTTGCTTTTGAGCATTAAAACTTGTTTGTTTAAATATATCCTCTGCTTAGAAACAAAAGACTACTGACATGCCAAATAGAGTCATGAATTTCTCCATGATCTGAAGACGTGGCCTGAACTATATGTCCTTCCAACTAAAATCACACAAGCTTGAAATATGTTAAATTAAGGGTTGATTATGAGCATGTCTCCATAAAAGCAAAGTGGAAGAAAACAAAATGAGTCAACTTGTAAGTTGTACATTTGGTAAATTAAAAGCTAAATGCTTTGTGATTGCTCAGATGTTGAGTGTGAAATTTTGTTGTTGTTGCTGGCAAAAAATAATGAAGACTTTCTACTTGTCATTGGCTGCCTGCCCTATATGGTCATGGTGAGCTCCAGAAAAATTTGCAGTTTAGTTCAGAATGCTATCCTTTTTTGGCTTCTCTCCCCTTTTATGTGACTATAACTTATCAGTCTTTTACTGGATCTATCAATATTTGACACAAAGTACTGCATAAATTACATATGAATTAACAACAATCAAATTAATATTGTAGTTACTCATAATAAATTACTCATGTGTCTTGACCCTTCTGCCAATGTGCTTTATCTACATTATCTCATTTACCTTCTGTATTTATCCTGTGAAGCAAATGTGCCCTATGATTACACCCATCTAGAAAATTACAAAAACAAAGCAAATAAGACAAAAAGAAGAAAGAGGATAGGAGAACCTGGATGAATTTTCCAGTGTTACCACCCAGAAGGAAGTGGTTAGATAAGAATTAGAATTCAGACTCTATTTATACATGTGCATGTAAGAGACTTTTGCACTATTATATAAAGATATATAATCACAGCAGCAAGTAAAATACAAAAATATGTAACTGCCCTTACTCTATAAGCAAAAAGAGTTTGTTAAAGGCAAAACTATGGGTACTAAGTTCAGGGAAATGATAAAAAATATTTCTAAAGACTATTTAGTAAAGATAAGATTTCATTTTGGCACCAGAAATACAATAAATATTTGACTTAGAAACTGATTCTTGAGATGGAATTTTATAGCTCAAATTTCTATTTCTAATATATTTATTTCCCTGTTGAATAACTGAATGATTAAACACTTTGAAAATATTTTAAAAAACTGATAAACCAAAATTCAAGTGTCATTCTTGTCTAGAAGCCCAAGAGTATGAGCTTCCAAAAGCCAACTAGAATGTAGTGTCATTATAAGTTGGAAACCAGGAAAAAATATATAACAAAAGCAAAAATAAATGCAAATTATAGAGCTAAACTTTCAGCTTCTCATGATAAGAATCCGTGAATGTTTCATTATGAAATTAAAAACAAGTCCCAAATAAGATCTGAAAACAAGTCAATCAAAAACATTCACAATTGTCAAAAGTAAAAGTAACACTACAGTGTATTAACTCCGTAATGCAATTTCTTTTGAATACAAAGGCAATGCCAATAATCAAGTCTGAATGTGAATTTCTGACATTTATCTAATTCACAAATACTTTGAAATGCTCAGAAATAATTAAAGGTTGCAAAAATAAACTCGATTTTGAGAGCAATTTAAAAATGTTCTCTAAATGCTACCAAGTCCTAATTAATGTACTCATCCACAAATCCACTGAAATGATTTCTGGCCCTAAGGATACATATCTGACTAAAACAGCTCACTAAGTATGAAGAGCCCCTTCAGGTTTGTTTGTTTGCTTTTGTTTTGTTTTGTTTTATTGTTCCTAAGCAGGACTGTTTTTACCAATAGTTGTGTTAAAAGTAGAAAGACATTTATTGTTTGTCTCCTTAATAGAATTAGAAGTTAAGAAATTTTATAGTGCAGCATGAACTAGAGCATAGAAATTACATAAGAAAACACACAAAAAATTACATGGATACTTCTAAAGTACTGAAGATTGAAAACTAACGTAGAAAAATAACAAGTGCAGATACAGAATGGCATAAATAGTCATGATTTTAAAATTAAAATAGATAAACATAAAAGATGAGAATGGTGCCATTATATTAAAAAATATTTACTTATATATTTAGCTAAATTTCATCACCAAAGATATCTTTTACCATTTTAAATTAACCAAGAAACTGACTTATTTTATCTTTTATATAAATTCTAAGTAGCCAAAGGTATGAACCATAAGGTTTTTTAAAAATAAAGCAAAACTAAATTTTAAACTGTCATCAGAATTCCACAGATTCCTTGAAATTATGTTGAAACATATTTAAAAGGTACAAAGAAATATCACCCATATACTTACCAACTTGTCACAAATATTATTAATAATTGTATTTTTTATTCTACTGCTTACATGTAAATATATGAATTTCATTTTTCTTCCAAAATCCAAAAGGGAAGTGTTGTCAAATACTTTGTGGATCCCATTGCTAATTTTGTTTGTATCTATAGATGATAGTTTCCACATTTAAAAGCACTGTTTTCTTTTTTTTCTGTCCTTTAAAATATGCATAAAAATGAAATTTTCTTTGGTTAAATTATACATAGAACATGTTATAAAAATGTGATAACATACTTTATAAAGCAAATAGTATGTGATAAAAGAAAAGTCCTGTGATGTCCTAAATTTAATTACAAAGACCAGAGGGTGAAAGGAGGAAGAAATCAGAAAAGTTAGTTAATAGCTTCAGGTTAAACCAACGATACTAAAGAGGGTGTTATCCCTGTTCTGCAGACCTCCAGGATAGCATGTCCTGCTTATGTAGAAAACTTCTGAACTGTGAATCACAATTAATATCAATGTAGAGGCAACAATAACTACTCATGGACTTCCTTTCAATCCTAAAGCATTCACCACCCCTCTTCTCCTACAGTATAAGTAAGTTTAGCTTTCCCTTCCTCAAATTTTATAAAATCACTCTCAGTTATAGGTCTGGCAGACATATTTCCAATTTTATGAAGTCCTGTTGCTTGTAGTTGCAGGAACTTGTTCTAGGATCTGTTTTTTTTTTTTTTTTTCCTTTCTAGTAGACATTTGCATAACTCAATAAATCCTTTTACTTGAGAAATCCCTTGGTCTCAGAAGTTTCAGGCTAACATATGTTTAATTTACACTATAGATTATTTATTTTAAAATGTTGTATTAAGTGTGTTAATGTAAGAAGTGTATAAATTTTTGAAAAAAACACTTAAATGAGTTTAGTTTAGGCTCTCATAGTGAGAGAAATACAACTTACACACACACACACAAAAAAAAAAAAAAAATGAAAAGCAGAATGAACCATATTTTGGTTGGTTTAGTTTCACAAAACCAAATATATTATTTGTATTCTTGATACATTTTATATTATTGCAGTTATCAAATACTTTTAAAAAATATATTCGAATATATAGAGTGGAATTTCACTAAATTTCTTCCTGACATCAAAAAATAGACATCTGTTTGACATCACAGACTATGATGGACAGTCTTTTAGTGATCACCCATTTTACTATAAGAAAATAATTTACAATATTGAGCAAATATTAAAATTAGGAAAATATATAACTTTAAAATATTTCCTTTTCTGAGTTCTCAAGGAAAGTATATTATTTTGCAGAGCCAAAGAGAACATCTCTTGGTTTTTGCATAATGAACATGTAAGTAATGGATCTTTAAAACTTTGGTGATATTCCTAATTGCTTTTTGATTTCCTCTCAAAGTGGGTCTCTAAATATAGAAAATTAAAATTATTCTAACTCTTGATGTGCAAATTCAGCAGCAGATTTTCAGTTTTCTTTTCACTTCATATTTTATGTGGTTCTTTATAGTTCATGAATTTTCTCCAAATCAGCTGATATGTAATTATCATCTTACTCAGGTACCTTTGTTCTAAAATAAGCTTACTTAATCACCAGAAATGATTAGTATAGTAAACACTTCCAGCATTTTGTAATCAAAATGTTTATCTTTTGTAGTTACAGAGAAATTTTATTTTCTGAATGGAGTAAGACTCAGGGTTGATCCAATGATTTAGAAAATATTTTATAGGCATGTTTTCTGGTTTTAAATTAATTTTAATTCCTCATTTGCATAAATTTACCATAAATAAAAATACATACAAACTCATGAAATTAAGAAATAAACATTTCCCTGTTAAATAGTAATCTCTTTAAAATAATGAGTCACATTTATTCTTGATCTTTATACCACTCTAATTATTTTTCTCTTCTAAGTGAAAAATCTCAACTCTTAAAATATGAGAAGTAAAGGATATTTGAATCAGAGAGTGAAATAGTCATTGGGATTTGTGTACATTTACAGCTAGTCCAAGACTGAGAGTTCAATCCCATTTCCAAGTCTGGTGAGGAGATTATGTTTATAAATATGGGCAGCATCTTCTCATAGTTATACACCTTAGTTACTTTAACTCATTGAATACAATAATTTTTCATGTGTGAAAGCTACTAATTCATATATCTTTGAAGCTTTTAATTTCTCTCTATTTATCACCATAGTCATAAATGATAGAAATTTTAAGTCAATTTTATAATCATGCCTTCATTTTCTAAGAACTTGAGTCAGATTTAAAAAAAAAATCTTGAACTATTTTTCATCTCTTTAATTTCCTAGATGGCTATCTGTCTACGTTTCTAATTCTTCTGGATTGAACTGTACTCCTGTAGACAATCTCATCTTAGTTGATCTAGTGACAGAGAAAATGTGTTTGAAAAGTTTGGTGCATTATCAAGTGTTTGTTTATTTTGTTTTCCTTTTGTATGTTTGTTTTCTTCAGATAAATGGGACTTGTGACATTGAACAAGTAATAAAATCACACTTTGAGTGAAATTATCACCATAGGCCACTTATTAAAAATAAATAAAGTTCATTTGTGGAGTGCAAAGCAGAAGAACGCCACAACACAGTTCTCGCTTGATAACATGTACTTAACCTGATGATGATTATAACAAACTACCTGAGAAGTATGTGCCACAAACACATAGTAGCATTAAAAAAATGTCTAAATCATGATAACTATACTTTTCTAAGAAATTCTTGTTCATGAAGAAAATATTGTAGTAAATCTACTGTTTCAGAAAGTTTCTGAAAATTTAAGTAACTGAATAATAGATTGCCCCATTGGCCTGACCATTCAGCACAATGAATCAATCAAGGAAACTACTCTCTTATCAAATACTTATTATTCACGATGACTCATTAGAAACCTTGCCCACTTTGTTCACCAATTCTCAGTAGTTGTGATATGAATTTTCAATTTCTGCTCTGAAAGATCCACCATATATCAAAGTCTAATTCTTATAAACATTTACTCTTAGCTTTCCTTTCAGAAGCACTATTAAGACTGTCAAGGTGATGTTTCTGTTACTGCAGGGAATAACAAATTCATCCTTGATTTACCAACTGGTTATTTTGGTTGTCTGTCCCAAAAGTCATCAGTTAAAAATGATGATGAGGAGAGACTTCAAGATGGCGGCGAGGGGAGTGCATTGCCCCCGTGTGCTGCTTCACTGTGTGGGAGTATGACAAGTCAGGACGGCTAAAGGCTACCTTGTTAGGAATTTCCAGCAATAGTGGGGTGCTCCGGAACCTGGAGGAAGGATTTCCATCGCACGAGGATCGGCTACGGGGACTCAAACGCGAGAGGTTTGTCACACGGAGGGTAACACTGCTTATTCAGCAAATCGCCCCGCGACTAGAGTCTGCAGCACGCGCTGGGAAACGAGGAGATAGCGACACAGGGATACAGTGCTGCAGTTTCTGCCAGCCGTGCAAGCACCGTACTCAGGGCTGAATTCTGGGTTCGAGACGGGGGAAGGAAGCGGTCCATCTCGGTTCTCCGCACCGGTCAGACCACAGAGGAGGCCAGCGGCCACCATGTTGGAAAGCTGACGTCACCATCCCTGTTTTCGACTGACCGCAGCTCATTCAGCCATAGAACAGGTAATTTCAGGCTTCCATTTGCCTGTGGCTTGCAGACAGATTGCTCGGGCTCAGTGCCTGGGTGCTTCTTAGTGCCTGCTCTTATCGGAGCGAGCACCGAGCGCGGGGCGGCTGAGTTCCGGCTCCCGGAACCGCCCTGGCCCAGGGCTGGGGAGCCTGCGGAGGCTGCTTCTTGGAGTCTGCTCTTATCAGAGCATACACCGAGCACGGAGCTGCCGAGTTCCGGCTCCCGGAACTGCCCTGGCCCAGGGCTAGGAGCCCACGGAAACTGCTTCTCAGTCCGGGTCCTGCTGAGGGCCGGTCAGGACTCACCCGTTGCTTTGGTTGCCCGGCAAGGGGAACGAAATGCTGCCATTCGCATAGGATACCAACATGGCAGAGATCTGATGTCAGCAGAAAGCGGCGGAGGAGAGAACTTCATCAATACCAGCGGCGACAGAAACAGTTGGTCTCCTGGTAGGGGGGGTGAGGCACAGACACCCGAGTCTCTCTCGATTTGTCGTGGAGCCAGAGGGGAGGAGCCGGGCCGCTGCCAGCGCCCTGAGCAAGCCCAGTGGCTCGCCGGCGTGGTGACCGCGTGACCCCAATTGGAGAGGGGGCGGAGCGGAGCCGCCACCCGCGCCCGCAAGGTGGGCAGACCCGCGACCCAGTGGTACACGGTCGTGGTAGGAAGGGCAGGGCAGAGCCGCCGCCTGCACTTGCAAGGTAAGCAGACCTGTGACAGACTGGCGGGTCAGGCCCAGCGGCCTGCCAGTGTGGTACACACGTCACCCCAACTGGAGTAGGGGCAGAGCAGATCCTTCGCCCACGCCCGGATCAGGCCCTGCCGGTGTGGTGGTCACGTGACCCCAATTGGAGTGGGGGCGGAGCGAAACCGCCACCCGAGCCCGCAGGGTGAGCAGACCTGTGACCAACCTGCAGATCAGGCAGAGCTGTCCACAGGTGTGGTAGGAGGGGCAGGGCAGAGCCACCGCCCGCCCTGCAAGGTAGGCAGACCTGCGACAGACCGGCGGATCAGGCCCAGGAGCCTGCCGGCGTGGTAGCAGAGCCACCACCCGTGCCCGAAAGGTGGGCAGATCTGCGACCGACCAGCGGGACAGGCCCAGTGGCCTGCCGGTACGACAGACACGTCACCCCATTTGGAGTAGGGGCAGAGTGGAGCCGCCGCCCGCGCCTGCAGGGTAGGCAAACCGGCAACCGACCGGCGGATCAGGCCCGGTGGCCTGCTGGCGTGGTACACTCGTCACCCCAATTGGAGTAGGGGCAGAACAGAGCCACCGCCAGCGCCCAGAACAGGCCCAGTGACATGCCGGCATGGTAGTCACGAAACCCCAATTGGAATAAGGAGAGAGCAGAGCCACCGCCCACGCCTGCAGGAAAGAAACGCAAGCAGTATGAAAAGACAAGGAAAGAAAGGACCACAAGCAATGCAGGTCAACACAACTTTAGAAGAGGTAACAGCTGCAGCAGATGGAATGTCAGATAAAGAATTCAGGATATACATGCTTCAGATGATCTGGAGTATCAAGGAAGACATTAGACAGCAAAATCAGACAATGAAAGATCACTTCAACAATGAATTACGCAAACAAATCCAGGAAGCAAAGGATCAACTTTACAGGGAGATAGAGGTTATAAAAAACAAACAAACAGAAATCCTAGAAATGCAGGAAGCAATAAACCAACTTAAAAACTCAATGGAGAATACTACCAGCAGAGTAGAACACTTAGAAGATAGAACATCAGACAATGAAGACAAAGTATTTCAACTGGAAAAGAACATAGACAGCTCAGCAAGACTGTTAAGAAACCATGAGCAGAACATCCAAGAAATATGGGATAACATCAAGAGACCAAACTTAAGAGTCATTGGGATACAGGAAGGTACAGAGCTCCAAACCAAAGGAATGAGCAGTCTATTCAATGAAATAATATGAGAAAACTTCCCAGACTTGAAGAATGAGACAGAATCCCAAATCCTAGAAGCCTACAGGACGCCAAATGTGCAAAATCATAAGAGATCCACACCTAGACACATTGTAATGAAGATGCCCAACATACAGAATAAGGAGAGAATTTTAAAAGCTACAAGAGAAAGGAAGCAGATTACATTTAGGGGTAAGCCAATCAGGATAACAGCTGATCTTTCAACACAGACTCTGAAAGCTAGAAGATCCTGGAATAACATATTTCAAACACTGAAAGAAAATGGGTTCCAACCAAGAATTGTGTATCCAGCGAAATTAAGCTTCAGGATGGAAGATGAAATTAAAACCTTCCACGATAAACAAAAGTTTAAAGAATTCGCAGCTAGAAAACCATCTCTTCAAAACATCCTCGCCAAAACATTACAGGAAGAGGAAATGGAAAATAACAATGAAAACCAACAGTGGGAAGTAGGACAGTAAAGGGGGGGAAATAATCAAAGAGGAAAACAAACCATGTTTAGTAACAGAAATAAACAAATATGGCTGGAAGAACAACCCATATCTCAATAATAACCCTAAATGTCAATGGCTTAAACTCACCAATTAAGAAACACAGGCTAGTAGAATGGATCACAAAACAAGACCCAACAATATGCTGCCTACAGGAGATGCATTTGATAGGAAAAGACATACATAGGCTGAAGGTGAAAGGTTGGGAAAAATCATATCACTCATATGGACTTCGGAAACAAGCTGGAGTGTCCATACTCATATCAAATAAAATAGATTTCAAGCCAAAGTTAATCAAAAGGGATAAAGAGGGACACTACATACTGCTTAAGGGAACCATACACCAACAAGACATAACAATCATAAATATTTATGCCCCAAACAATGGTGCAGCTATGTTCGTCAAACAAAGTCTTCTCAAGTTCAAGAGTCTAATAGACCACCATACAATAATCATGGGAGACTTCAACACACCTCTCTCGCCACTGGACAGATCTTCCAAACAAAAGTTGAATAAGGAAACTATAGAACTCAATAACACAATTAATAACCTAGACTTAATTGACATATATAGAATATACCACCCAACATCAAGCAGTTACACTTTTTTCTCAGCAGCACATGGATCCTTCTCAAAAATAGATCATATATTATGTCACAGGGAAACTCTTAGACAATATAAAGGAGTAGAGATAATACCATGCATCTTATCTGAACATAATGGAATGAAACTGAAAATCAACGATAAAAGAAGGAAGGAAAAAGCATACATCACTTGGAGAATGAACAATAGGTTACTGAATGATCAATGGGTTATAGAAGACATCAAGGAGGAAATTAAAAAATTCTTAGAGATAAATGAAAACACAGACACAACATATCGGAATCTATGGGACACATTGAAAGCAGTTCTAAGAGGAAAATTCATTGCGTGGAGTTCATTCCTTAAAAAAAGAAAAAAACAACAAATAAATGATCTCACACTTCATCTCAAAATCCTTGAAAAAGAAGAGCAAAACAACAGCAAAAGAAGTAGAAGGCAAGAAATAATTAAAATCAGAGCTGAAATTAATGAAATCGAAACAAAAGAAACAATTGAAAAAATTGACAAAACTAAAAGTTGGTTCTTTGAAAAAATAAACAAAATTGACAGACCCTTAGCCATGCTAGCGAAGAGAAGAAGAGACAGAACTCAAATTACTAGCATACGGGATGAAAAAGGCAATATCACAACAGACACTTCAGAAATACAGAAGATAATCAAAAACTATTTTGAATCCTTATACTCCAATAAATTAGAAGATAGTGAAGGCATAGATAAATTTCTTAAGTCATATGATCTGCCCAGA
This sequence comes from Marmota flaviventris, assembly GCF_047511675.1. NCBI lineage: Eukaryota > Metazoa > Chordata > Mammalia > Rodentia > Sciuridae > Marmota > Marmota flaviventris. The sequence continues at coordinate 55,390,902 of NC_092499.1, read as the reverse complement.
TTGAGTCAGGAGGATATAGACAACCTAAACAGACCAATATCAATTGAGGAAATAGAAGAAACCATCAAAAGACTACCAACTAAGAAAAGCCCAGGACCGGATGGGTATACAGCAGAGTTTTACAAAACCTTTAAAGAAGAACTAATACCAATACTTTTCAAGCTACTTCAGGAAATAGAAAAAGAGGGAGAACTTCCAAATTCATTCTATGAGGCCAACATCACCCTGATACCTAAACCAGACAAAGACACTTCAAAGAAAGAAAACTACAGACCAATATCTCTAATGAACCTAGATGCAAAAATCCTCAATAAAATTCTGGCGAATCGGATACAAAAACATATCAAAAAAATTGTGCACCATGATCAAGTAGGATTCATCCCTGGGATGCAAGGCTGGTTCAATATACGGAAATCAATAAATGTTATTCACCACATCAATAGACTTAAAAATAAGAACCATATGATCACCTCGATAGACGCGGAAAAAGCATTCGACAAAGTACAGCATCCCTTTATGTTCAAAACTCTAGAAAAACTAGGGATAACAGGAACATACCTCAATATTGTAAAAGCAATCTATGCTAAGCCTCAGGCTAGCATCATTCTGAATGGAGAAAAACTGAAGGCATTCCCTCTAAAATCTGGAACAAGACAGGGATGCCCTCTCTCACCACTTCTGTTCAACATAGTTCTCGAAACACTGGCCAGAGCAATTAGACAGACGAAAGAAATTAAAGGCATAAAAATAGGAAAAGAAGAACTTAAATTATCACTATTTGCAGATGATATGATTCTATACCTAGCAGACCCAAAAGGCTCTACAAAGAAACTATTAGAGCTAATAAATGAATTCAGCAAAGTGGCAGGATATAAAATCAACACGCATAAATCAACGGCATTCCTGTATATCAGCGACAAATCCTCTGAAATGGAAATGAGGACAACCACTCCATTCACAATATCTTCAAAAAAAAAATAAAATACATGGAAATCAACCTAACAAAAGAGGTGAAAGACTTATACAGTGAAAACTACAGAACCCTAAAGAGAGAAATAGAAGAAGATCTTAGAAGATGGAAAAATATACCCTGTTCATGGATAGGCAGAACCAACATCATCAAAATGGCGATATTACCAAAAGTTCTCTATAGGTTTAATGCAATGCCAATCAAAATCCCAACGGCATTTCTTGTAGAAATAGAGAAAGCAATCATGAAATTAATATGGAAATATAAAAGACCCAGAATAGCAAAAACAATGCTAAGCAGGAAGTGTGAATCAGGCGGTATAGCGATACCAGACTTCAAACTATACTACAGAGCAATAGTAACAAAAACAGCATGGTACTGGTACCAAAACAGACGGGTGGACCAATGGTACAGAATAGAGGACACAGAAACCGATCCACAAAACTACAACTATCTTATATTTGATAAAGGGGTTAAAAGCATGCAATGGAGGAAGGATAGCATCTTCAACAAATGGTGCTGGGAAAACTGGAAATCCATATGCAACAAAATGAAACTGAATCCCTTTCTCTCGCCATGCACAAAAGTTAATTCAAAATGGATCAAGGAGCTTGATATCAAATCAGATACGCCGCCGTCTGATAGAAGAAAAAGTTGGCTACGATCTACATTCGGTGGGGTCGGGCTCCAAATTCCTCAATAGGACACCCATAGCACAAAAGTTAATAACTAGAATCAACAAATGGGACTTACTCAAACTAAAAAGTTTTTTCTCAGCAAAAGAAACAATAAGAGAGGTAAATAGGGAGCCTACACCCTGGGAACAAATCTTTACTCCTCACACTTCAGATAGAGCCCTAATATCCAGAGTATACAAAGAACTCAAAAAATTAGACAATAAGATAACAAACAACCCAATCAACAAATGGGCCAAGGACCTGAACAGACACTTCTCAGAGGAGGACATACAGTCAGTCAACAAGTACATGAAAAAATGCTCACCATCTCTAGCTGTCAGAGAAATGCAAATCAAAACCACCCTAAGATACCATCTCACTCTTGTAAGATTGGCAGCCATTAGGAAGTCAAACAACAACAAGTGCTGGCGAGGATGTGGGGAAAAGGGTACACTTGTACATTGCTGGTGGGAATGCAAATTGGTGCAGCCAATTTGGAAAGCAGTATGGAGATTTCTTGGAAAGCTGGGAATGGAGCCACCATTTGACCCAGCTATTCCCCTTCTTGGTCTATTCCCTAAAGACCTAAAAAGAGCATGCTACAGGGACACTGCTACATGGATGTTCATAGCAGCACAATTCTCAATAGCAAGACTGTGGAACCAACCTAGATGCCCTTCAATAGACGAATGGATAAAAAAAATGTGGCATTTATACACAATGGAGTATTACTCTGCATTAAAAAATGACAAAATCATAGAATTTGCAGGGAAATTGATGGCATTAGAGCAGATTATGCTAAGTGAAGCTAGCCAATCCCTAAAAAACAAATGCCAAATGTCTTCTTTGATATAAGGAGAGTAACTAAGAACAGAGTAGGGACAAAGAACAGCCGAAGAAGATTAACATTTAACAGGGATGAGAGGTGGGAGGGAAAGGGAGAGAGAAGGGAAATTGCTTGGAAATGGAAGGAGACCCTCAGGGTTATACAGTGGAGGGGGTAGAGAGAGAGGAGGGGAGGGGAGGGGAGAGGTGGGGAAGGGGGATGGTGGAGGATGGGAAAGGCAGCAGAGCACAACAGACACTAGTATGGCAATATGTAAATCAATGGATGTGTAACTGATGTGATTCTGCAATCTGTGTATGGGGTGAATGTGGGAGTTCATAACCCACTTGAATGAAAGTGTGGAATATGATATGTCAAGAAATTTGTAATGTTTTGAACAACCAACAATAAAAAATTAAAAAAAAAATGATGATGATAGTAACTCAAACACATTTATGAACTAATTTACTTTCACTACATATTTATAGATTTAATAGTGACATTTTTCCCTTGTCATAAATTGGGAGTTTTCTATATTCATTTCACAAATGAGGTAAAATATTAGGGAAGTGAATGTCATACAAATATGTGGCTGAGTTGCTATAGAACATCTGCTTTGTGTTTCTCTGTATAGTGTTCAAATTTCTATGTATTTCTCATTATAAATTTCTTCTTGTAGTAGGTTATTCTCTATAACCTAAACACTTATCTCCACTTTTCTCAAGTGACTTTAAAGAATGAAGCCCCCAAACTCAAGACCACAGAGTCTTATTATTCATAGCAACACTATTTGAACCAAGTGATATTTGAAGTTGTTGTCTGTTTCTACGCCAACATGGTCACAGATGTAAATTTAATTTATTCTCTTTGTTCCTACAACATACAGATTTTTCAAAAATTCAGCAAGGGAAAGGGTCAAGGGGAATTCATTCTGTACCCTTCAAAACTTCACTGATGATTTGTCTTCACAAAATATTCCCTTTTCTTTCTTTCATTTTTAATGAAATTCTTGTTAAAAGAATACAGTTGTCTTTATCATGCACTTGAAAGAAACTTAGCCCCTAAAAGTTCATCTTTTCTTTCACAGTAAGGGCATATATGAAGACCCACTTGCTTATTTCGTAAATACTTTACAAAGAGCTCTAAAATTCCCGGTGAAAGTATACCCAGGAGATGAGGTTTTCTTTAAAGAACTGGGTACTCTATACATATGCATATAAGAAGCTAATAAAGCATATCAAATTGCTCTTCTGAAATGCATGAAAATTTGTTTTGCTAAATATCTATTTCAGCTACAACTTCAACTGCTCACTATTTACCATCCTGAAGAGGGCACACAATCTCTTTCACAAAATGACTAGTCTGTTTTACAAATGGCAATTAAACAACAACACCATCAACAACAATTTTGCTTCATTTTTAGTCTTTTTTGCTGGTTCATACAATGATTAGTTGACTGCCATATGTAACCTCACACCCTTGCTCATGAATTAACTACATAGTTAATGCCCTGAACCAACTCACAGTGTCTTTGTAGGAGATTATTTAGTACGTTAAAGAAACATTCTGTGGTTATGGTCAAATTTGGGTCCAATTGCAGTCTAGATTCTTGAGCAAGAAAAGGTTCTTCTTGCCATAAATACTTTTAATATTGTTCTTTTGACAAACAGTGGGAAAGAACTCAGCCATATAAGAAGAAAATTACATGTTGGTGAAAAGAAAGAAGAAACAATACTTTCAGGTTAGGACTGCAGTTTGGTGCAGTTATTTCTGGGCTGTGGTTGACAAGGAAAGCAAAAGTCCATAGTACATTTTGAGCAAGTGCCTAATGAAGAGTAGTCCTCTTTAAAAAGCTAGTGACTATATTACAGCAAGCACCAGACCAACCAGCCATCTCAACCAAAGCAACTTTCAGAAAAATTAAGAAATAGGTATTTCAAGTTAAATTTGCTGAGACTGCTACTCACTTTGCATGGCACCACCTATCTGGGGCAGGATTAATACCAAACCTTTCTTGAGGCGAAATTAAAATCAGACACCAGAGTCTGCTAATTCTTTAAAATTTACATTATGTGTTCTAATATAAAATTTATTTATTTATATCAAATTATGGTTTTTCTATGACAACTTACTCAATTGTTCATCTAAAACAACAGAAGTCTCAACTGCTGCCCATGTTAATGAGGTATTAATTCCCAGAGTGAGCAAAATCTTTTGTACCAGTTCTAACATTGGTTAGCACGTTTGTAGATCCTGGGATAATATAAATTGCAAATTTCCTCCATTCATATAATGGCATTTCTCTGGAGGAGTCTGCAAGAGGTAAAACAGGTAAAAATTGGGAGAGGAACATATCAAACCAGTGAAGGAGATTCCAGAATATTTAGGAAGGTCAACAAGGTCTGCTAAGTCACTAAATTATACATGGGTTTCATTTCTCCAAATGTCATTTCTTTAGTTCATACACTTGCTGTTTATCATCTAGATACTGTGCAGACTCTTAAGTGATCTTCCTCCTTCCAATATTTCCCTTCTCTATTCCATTCTTCTTGTTGCCAGTGTGTGTGTGTGTGTGTATAATACATATATAATACATATATTTTAATACATAAATTTAAATATATATTTCTTGGTTATAGGTAGACACAATGTCTTTATTTTATTTTTTGTGGTGCTGAGGATCAAACCCAGTGCCTCACATATGCTAGATGAGCGCTCTACCTCTGAGCCATAACAGCAACCCCACCAGAATATATTTTCAAAACACAAATATTGTGCTGGAGTTGTGGCTCAGGGGTAGAGTGCTTACCTAGCACATGTGAGGCCCTGGATTTGATCCTCAGAACTACATAAAAATAAATAAAATAATGGTAAAAGAAATGTTAAAGAAAAAAACCCAAAACTCAAATCTGATCATGTCATACCTCTCTAAAATCAGTGATATATTTTTTCTTTTGTTTTTCTTTTGGAAACTAAGGATTGAACCCAGGAGTTCTCTACCATTCAGTTGCATTCCCAGCTCTTTTAATTTTGAAATATTGTCTTGCTTAATTTCCCAGGCTGCCCTTGAACTTGCAATCCTCCTGCCTCAGGCTGCAGAGTAGCTGGGATTACAGGTATATGGCAAAACACCTGGCGGTCAGTGATGTTCCTAAAGGCAATGTCAAACCCTTCTGGGCTCTACTAAGGGTCTTATGTGAAACTTATCTACTTTTCCATCCTCAGCCATTCTCATTTCTTGACCCACACACTATGATTAACTGTACTGAGCAGATTATTAATTATTTTTTATTTTCCCAGATTTCTCTAAACTTTAGGACTTTTTACATTATTCTATTCACTTGGACTGTCCGTTAACCTTGTTCTTCAATTTACTATTCTGTACCTACTTTTCAAACTTAGCTAAGATGGCATTCCCACCAAGACATTGTACACCCACCCAAACTTGGTTTTTAATTGCTCGCCTGACTACTTGAATAGTATTTATTGGAATATAAAATATCACATTATAATTAGTAGGTCTGCATGTCTAATTGTAGTATAAACCACAACTGTCAGTGTGAAAAAATAAATTTTTGTCAAATACAAAAATCAAAAAGGTATGTGGCTTTGAGTTACTAGTCTTTGAAAGCTAAATTAAAATGAGGTTTAATTTAGTTGGTAACAAGAAGCCAAAATTGATCACTTAGCATTGGAAAAACAGTGCAGTTTAGTCATAGCTTAAACTTCAAAAATTAAAGAAGTATGAGACTAAAATAAATGCAAGTAAAAAACCATTGATTTTAAATAATTAAAAACATACATAAGGTCTGTACAAATATATTTATGCAATTTATTTTACTTGTATGAATACGCATTACTTCATATATACTTTCAAAATTGTTTTAAAATGTATGGAATATATTTTTATAAATACATCATTTTAATTTTAATTATAACAAAACTGAGTACTAAAAGTTGACCAAAATTTTCATTAAAACCTTAGAATTACATTACTTTTAAAATATTTAATCTGAATAATAAGCTGTTAATGTTATTAATATGTTAGCATTATTAATTTATATCTATGAATCTAAATTCTGAGAGAAGCATACTTTCTTTTTTTAAAAAAAATTCATAATCCTAAAATATTTGTTTACATTTAAAATCATAGAATACTGGATTGAGAGCCAAGACAACTTTCACCTTTTTTACTACATACATATTATTTTCCCTTTTAAACCTAGCATGTACCATTCTAGAAATTCTAAAGAATGTATCAAAAACAAATCACTATTTTTTATCACAAATATTTAAAATTTTATGTTGTATTTAATTTATCATAAGTCAAAATAGACCCAGTCAACTCTGACTGTAACTCCAACATGTGGAGATATTGGAAGACATTGCAATAAGAAAAAGCTGAATAACTTGAAAATTACCATTTTGGGCCCATCATAAACTGAGATAATTAGGACAACTGCCACCCTAAAATCTTGAGAGACAGGCAAATTAAGAGTCACAGCTGAAAACTACCACTATGAGAGGCTTCTAGTGCCATAAACTGGGAGGAACATTTAAATATAATGCTGCTGAACTTCCAGACTCTCAGTTTGGACTAGGGTGAGAGTGGGGCAACAGTCTTAGAGGGTCGCAACAGCAACATTTTCATGCTCCAGAAACCCTATAAGTATCTCATGACTAAGAGCAATCCATTTATGGCTCTGGTGAAGAACAGAGAAGAGACATCATTGTAGGATACATCCCCAAACAGTCTTTATAACAAATGTATTACTCACCATGGAGAAGAAAAAAATACTTGAGCCTTACCCTGCCTGGGAGAAGGGTACTTCTCCATAGCAGCCACTCCAGAGGACTCCTGTCTCACCTAAAGAAGCAGTAGGGAAGGTAAGAAGCACCATGAAGATCATAGTTCAGGAAGTAGCCTCACTAAAGACTTAAACGATAATCATAAGATTATTAAAGACTCCATTTCCAAACACTTTGCTATAAGATCAACAACCTTCAGTAAAATAATGATGGATTATAATTGAAACAGCTGCAAGATGAAAATTATATCTGTGCAAGAGTGTTAAGAGAATTCCCAAACCAACAGAAGAAAAGGAATTTGAAACATCTGGCACCTAAAGCTACAGAAAATATTAAACTCAGCCTAATGCTTAGACAGTTTAAAATAAATCATCACACCAAAGCTCCTTTTACTGCATATATTGTTTCTGGCTTTCAGAAAAATATCACAGAGTATGCTAAAAGACAAGAAGAATCATTCTGAAAAGACTAAAATCAGAACAAATTCTGACATGAGATTGATTGTGAAATTTCCAGATAAAGAGATTTAAAATTACCTAAATATATAAACAACTATAATGGAAAAGTAGGCCACATACAAGAACATAATAACAGATGAATTATGTTATTAGAGAGATTAAAAACTCTAAGAAAGAAACAAAAGGAAATGCTAGAAACAAAAGCATAGAAGATAAATGAAGAATGACTTGGATGGCACCCACAGCAACTTGACCATGGATGAGAATCATTTATCCAGAAGATAGGTTGGTACAAATGTCCCAACAGAAGTGCAAAAAGAAAATCAATAAAAAAATGAATCAAACATTCAAAACTTATGAAAAAATTGAGAAGTGTTTATGTACATAACTGAGATACCAAAAGAGAAGGAAAAGAGAACAAGAAGTATTTGAAACAATAGCAGCTAATAATTTTTTTAAATTCATAAACATCAAACCACAGATCCAGGGAGTTTAAAGAACTCCAAGCAGGAGGATAAAAGATACCAAAAAGTGTCACCTAAGAATATCATATTCAAAGTGAAGAAAAGCAGAGGAAAATTTAGAATATTGAAAAAGCCAGAGGAGAAAAAAAATAAAGGAGAATTAAAGTAAGAATTATATCAAATGTCTTGCCTGAAACCATGTGTGTAAGTAAAGAGAGACATGGAATATTTAAAGTGGTGAAGGAAAAAAAATCCTCCTAGAACTCTATATACAGAGAAATTATAATTCAAAAGAGAAAGACAAATCAAGACTTTCTTGGAAAGGCTAAATCTATGGGAATTCAACAGTAGTAGCTCTTTCATGCCAAGAACTGTTAAAGAAAAATTTTTTTTTTGTTCCAGAGATTGAACCCAGGTGTGCTTAACCACTGAGCCATATTCCCACCCCTTTTTATTTTTTATTTTGAGTCAGGTTCTCACTAAGTTACTTAGGGCCTTACTAAATTATTGATGCTGACATGCAACCTCCTGCCTCAGCCTCCTGAGCCTAAAGAAAATTCTTTAGGGACAAATAAGATGTATATAAGAAAATAGGATCTTCTTATTTACTATTATTATTATTATTATTATTATATAATATCTCATGTTTTTCTCAAGAAATTCATTTTAAATTGTAAAAAAAATCTTATAGACTAAAACTATAATGATAAAGTATCATGCTAATATTAATACAAAGAAAACTAAAGTTATGATATTAATTTCAGAAAAAGCAGACATCAGAACAAAGAAAATTATTAGGAGTAAAGAGAAGCATTCCATAATAAGAAAGAGGTGAACTTTCCAGAAAACATAACATTCCCATATGTTTAGGCACTTAATCACAGAGTATTCAAACTGTGAGGCACACACACAGCCACCATCATATCTGGGCATTTCTACTCCCCTCTTTAGTTGATAGATAAACAGGCAGGATATCAGTAAGGGTAGTATTGACCTGATCACCACTCTACATCAACATGGTCTTACTGATGTTTATAGGATATGCCATCCAAAAACATTAGAGTGTACTTTCTTCTTAAGATCCCTTGGAATATTCACAAAGATAGAGCACATGTTGGGACACAGTATACAACTTATTTAGAACAAAATATGCTAGAAGTCACTTAAAGTATGCTCAAATACCACAAAAGAATTAAAGTAGAAATCAGTAAGAGAAAATGCTCAAAGTCTCCAAATATTTGAAGACTAAACAATGCACTTCTAAATATCACCTGGGTCAAAGAAGTCTCAGAGGAATTAGAAAAGTGTTTTAAATTAATGAAATTGATAATAGAACTTATCAAACTTTGTAGGATGCAGTGAAATCACACTTAAAGAAAAAGTTTGAGAAATAAATGAATCTAAAGGAAAAGAAAAACGATGTTAAATCAATTTCTCAGATTCCACTTAAAAATAGAAGAAATAGGAAAGTAAGGCTAAGGAAAGCAGAATAAAGAAATATTAAAAACTAAAGTAGAAATCAATTAAACAGAAAACAGGAAATCAATACAGAAAAATAAATGAAACCAAGGGCTTGTCCGTCTTAAAAGATCATTAAAATTGATAAATTTTATACAGTATTTTTCTTTCTCTGCTGACTTATGTTACCTAATGTAATATCGCACAGGTTCATTCATTTTGTTGCAAATGACAGGATGTTGTTGTTTGGATGACTGGAGAGTATTCCATTGTATATGTGTACCACATTTTCCTTCTCCATTCTTCTGTTAATAGACAATGGGTTGATTTCATTTCTTGGTTATTGTGAATAGGGCTGCAGGGAACCACAGTAGTTCCATTTCCTTTGGATATATGCCCAGTAGCAGGAGATACTTATGTTGCCTTATATGATAATTGTATTTTTAGTTTTCCTGAGAAACCTTCATACTGTTTTCCATAAAGACTATACTAATGTGCACCCAAATGTGGGCTACAGAAATGTTTTTCTCATAGAAATAGAGAGTAGGATGATGGTTGCCAGAGTTTAGGTGTGTTAGAGAAGGAATGTACGGGAAATATTGGTCTAAGTATACAAAATTACCATTAGATAGCAGCAGCAAGTTCAGGAGACCTACTGTGTAGATGGTGACCAAATTATGATATGTTTATGAATGGTAGGAGAGTGGATATTGTTTGCACTGCAAAAATGACAACTATTTGAAGTGATATATGTGTTCATTAGCTAGACTTAACTATACCACAATGTATGTGTGCTTCAATCTGTCAATTTAAAAAACAAGTTTAAAAAGTTGACAAAATTTTAGTCTTAGTAATCAATAACAACAAAGAAAATGTATGGTGCAAATTAATAATAAATGAAATAAAGAGGAGTCTTCATTAATTATGAAAGGTCATATACATCTCAAAGGAAATCCAAACTAGAAAGAAAAAAAAATGTTTTAGTTATTTTAATGTTTATATTTTGAAAACTGGAGCATGTCTGTATTCCCAAAGTAGCAACCGAGATTATGGATTGTATGTTAATTTCATAAATAAATGTTGTAATTTAAATGTTAGAGTTCTGTTTTTCCATTATTCTTTCTACTCTGTGTTAGTTGCAATGTATATTTACAATTAGAAAATTGTCAGTATAGAACTTTTATTATAGTTATATCTGCATTGTTAAAAATATTTTAAAACAATTATATCTATTTCTCAATAGATTTTTTAGAGCACTAAAATATTTTAGAATGTAATTTATACTGTTGTATAAGTCTTGAAAGATTTGACTGCTGTTGACTTCAGTGAACTCTTAACTATGTGGTCATATGGAAATGCTCTTATGCATAGGTGCTTTTCAATACACAGAATAGTTTACTACTACATGGCACTACCTTTTCATTCTCCAACTACTAAAAGTATTGATATTTTTCACACTAATAGTGTTTACTTTTTTATGTCAACAACTTTTGTCTATAAAAATTTAGCATAGTATAAAGATTTCTGCTTGAGGTTAAGTTTCTCAGTTTAGTTATGTGCTTTAAGAAAGATGTTTTTATTAATGTTTTATAAAACTCATTTTCCTTCACTCCATAAATCATTTAAACACTTTCCCAGAAGTTAGTTTCTCTTTAAACTTCATTTCAATGTGTATTTCTAGCACGTTTTTTTTTATCAGTTCTCAAGTGATATTTACAATACATTTTAGTTCTGTGAGGTCATTATTTATAGGTAACACTTCTACCTCCTCACATCTTATTTAATCCTATTTTTATCTGCATTTTAATGGAAATATGATATATTTATTCAGGAATAACAATGCATTTGAAAAATAAGAATAAATTCATTTACTTACGAAATTCATAATAACATTCAAGTCATGGTTATGATTTCTACATTTCCATAGTCTGTCATCTCTGTTATAGAGAAAACTTTCCAAGTCTTAATAGCAGTGAAAAAATGTGTATTGTTTTAAGTCATAAAGTTTGCAGTAATTTGTCAATAAGCAAAGGAAAACTAATATATAGTCCAAACTAGAATCCATGATTTTGCACTAAAAATATTTTTTTCACACTGTTCTTGTCCTTTTCAAGGGTCTTCATATCATTAATGTGTATCTTCCACTGAAGTATAATATTCATGAAGGCAAGACCAGTCTGCTCTCCAATGCTCCATATTGACCTCAGGTAAGTCACATATTACATGAAACTATTTTGTCTCATTGTACCTACACTTATTTGTAATATTTACCTGTTTGAAGGCTTGAGCCTGAAGAAAAATGTTTACTGAAATCCCTTTGAAACCTAACATATTTGTTTGCATGGTGGGGAAAGACATATGTCTGTATTTCTCCTTCCATACATTCCCTACCGCTTGTAATTAATTCCAAGTAGCTATGTAGGCTTCTCATATTTCCTTGCTTGAAGGATGATTTGTAGGGCAGAAAGTTGTACTTGCTTGATAGCTTTCTTTCTGATTTTGTTCAGGGTCCAAATTTAATGTGAGATTATTCTGGGAATGTATTTGAGAGCAAAATGAGTAGGAAAGGGATGGAATTTACAGAGATTAAAAAGAAGTCAAAAGTTGAATGGTGGGTTCAGGGTGATGAAACAGAGCAGAGTGTGGCTCATACTTCAGGTTGATAAGGGTTGGAAGGGAGCTTCTACTGTCATGTGCATTCAGAGGTTAGATGGGTTGATAAGGGTTGGAAGGGAGCTTCTACTGTCATGTGCATTCAGAGGTTAGATGGCAGGTACAGAGGTCAGCAGCTGACCTAGCAGCAATGGTGCTTTTAGACTAGAGGGTTTTGCAGACTGCACAGTAAGCATCTAAGTACAGAAAAGTGGAGCTATTGGTTCTTCTTCAATGTGGTCACCAAGGTTTTTCCTGAAATCATGACTCCTTGTAGAATACTGGAATTTTGAATTGAAGCTGGGGTAGAAGATTGAACGATTCACCCATCTGGCAGGATAAGGACTCAAAATTGGAGTTACAGTAATTCCAAGAAAATATTAAATAATAACTTTAAGACACTTGAACAAATATTAAAATCCAACATGTTAAACTGTATGAACATTGTTTTTTATTCCTCTCCAAGGCAGGATCACTCTATACTGGTTATGGAATACTTTAGTGTGTAATTTGCATATCTATAAATGATGACTCCAATTACACACATTTTAATTTCATCTTTTTCAAAAGATGTTGAAAAAATATATATCTGAGGATTCATGAAATAAAATAACCAGATAAGCAAGAAATGGGGATTCAAATAAATAGAATATTGGAGTCAGGTAAACTTGTAAAAGCAGGTGAAAATTGTGAATGAAATAAAACATTTTTCTAAATGAAAGAATGAAGAGATGACAATTATATTAGCTGCCTCCCAATCACATTTGTGAGCAAGAAATAGAGTCTGGGCTGGTTGGATCATGCTGAACATTGTAAGGAAAGCTTAACAGATGTCCAGGTTCTTGGAGGGAAGGAAGAAATAAACAAAGAGAACCACAGTCTTAAGACTTTCACAGAGAGGTTTTGCTATCTTCAGATATTTTAGAAAAATTACTGAATTTAGAAGATACAGAATATATGTTTTAATTTAGGCTGCATCAGATTTTCATGAAATTTAGGGAGAATCACTATTAAATGTTTCAAAGGTTAATAATGAGTAATGGAAATATTTAAAATCCTTCGTGATAGTACACTCACAAAAACATTATTTATGAATTCACATATCATGACTCCCATTGTTCCCTAGGATACCAATTTCTACTTGATTACCTCCTACCAAAAAGTAGTTTTCAATCAGGCACAGTGGCACATACCTGTTATCCCAGCAACTTGGGAGGCTGAGACAGTAGGATCACAAGTTCAAAACCAGTCTCAGGAACTTAGCAAGGCCCTAAGCAACTTAGCGAGACCCTGTCTAAAAATGAAAAAAATAAAAAGCACTGAGGATGTTGCTCAGTGGTTAAACAGCTCTGGGTTCAATCCCTGGTGCCCCAAAGTTTTTTTTTTTTTTTTCAATAATTTCCATGTGTTCTAATATTACATTAAGTCCAAATGTATTTTTTGTTCTTAAATATTGCCCTTTTAAGAGAGAGTTGTCCCATTATTCTTCTTCAGACATCAGAAAAGCCTATTCTACTTTCCCCATCCCATTTTGAACATAAAGTCTTGAAGAGTTTCCCTGAATATGACATTTTCCTACTCACACATGTGAGTTAAATGTCAAGTGTTTCCTGTGGTCACTAGGTTTATATCCTTTTTCTGGTCATACTAAATTTGAGTGTTTTCATAGAATTGATAGGAAGGCTTCAACTAGGAAGTACCTATCAGAGGAGATACTCTTTATAAAATCCTAAATCAAGAAAGAGTAGAAGGTTTGGAGGTGTAGAAAGTTCAAGGACTGCAGGCTAGGGTGAGAGGAAGCATGATTGTGAGCGCTGGGCTCAAGTCCTCCTCCTAGATCATTTACCAGGAACTCCCCCGAGAGGACTAAGAGAAGGTTCTAATACACTTATATGCTTTGTATGACAAACAAAGTTTGTCATTTTATTGTTGTAGTCACCAAGAAGCCTTTTTTTTTTTTAACTTAGGCCTGTAGGAGAACTCAATAATTATGTTTCTGGGAAGACTTTACTATACTCAAGTAAAATTGAGATAAAAATTGAATTATTACTTCTAAATAATTGTTTTAACTTGTCTAGTGCATATCAAGTAAATAATGTTGGACAGTGCCTAGATGACTGAGTAAAAGTAATATACTGTCAACATTTTAAAATTTTCTTTCCAAGTAAGAATAAAAATAAGTTCATCATGGAGGGAACACCCATGAGTACAATAGTGCATAGATTATTTCTGCTAATTAGGAACCAGATATAATTCTAGGTATTTCTGTCAATCTAAACCTTTCCTAAAATTTCCCTTCTATTAATTTCTTGCTAACCCTCTAAATCCCATGTTCTAGTCTTAAATTATACCAGTCGTTTGACTCTTCAGATTTCTTAAGCTGGCATTTCCTTCTTACACATGTGTAGAATGGTCATTTTCAGCACCAGTACAATTGAGAGGTAATGTTTGAAGATAGGTACTTGCTCCTTGCACCAAAGGCCACTGGCCGTCCATTTTCAGTCATGGTTCATAAGAGCATTGTATTCTTTTGCATCCTGCATTTTATCAAGACTCTAGCCAAGTACCTTATTACATAGGATTTGCAGGGCACATGGCTCTTCAAATAATCTTCCATAGAGGCATTCCAATAACTTCTCTTAGTAAAATCCATTTCATGAGAAGTGAAATTCAATGCACATGAGCAATAATTCATGGATTGTGTACCAAATATATCTATTTCTTCAGGTGCCTGCTACTTTAACACTTTTAGCTTCAGAATCTTTCCCTCACTAAAAAGTCTAATTCTGGAAATATTGTAACTTCCTGCACATCACTTTTAAGTATTTAGCTGAATAATATGGAAGTAAATTATGCCTCTTTTGTGTAATTATGCTTAATTTTTGCATGAAGCATTTAGAAAAGCCATTTCCTTTAAGAAAAAACTTAGAAAATGCACATTTAATACTACATCTAATTCAACAAGACATCAAACACTGTTTTTAAATCTTAGAAAGTACTTTAGAATTACAAAGTATAGTATAAATGTCTATGTGTAGACTCATGTTTATTTTCTGCCTTATCACTATGCCAGTAATGTCACAAAATCTCTTATATTTTCTCTCTTCATATCTCCATTAGGCCACTCCCCTAATCTTCTGTTGATTAATTTCATTTTAAATTTGACTTAAAATTTCCTTATTTTGTTGAGATGAATTTCCAATCCTTCCTTACCCTCTCCTATTTCTTTCCAAATTCCTACCCCTTGTGTTGTCCTGAGAATGCCTGATATGGATATTCTTGGGAGATCTCTTTTCTCTTTACTCACATGCAAAACACATAACTCTAAGACTGAGTACACAATGACAGTGGGCACTAATATATATCTAATGCACAACTTTCTTAGATAAAAGTCATGATAGTTTATGTAAGGCAGCAGTACCAGTGCAGCCCCTCTATAATATAAGGAGGACTTTTCTTGTCAGGGGATTATGAGGGAAATGATGATGAAGATTATGATAAAATAATAGCTGATATTCTATAAAATGGGAATTTTAACATCTCTATTTTATAGATTAAAAGTGTTGAAGTACAACTGCCAAATAATTCTTTCCCTTCACGTGGTGTACTATGACACTCATTAAGTCATTATTTATTTTATTTTATTTTTTAATTTATTTTTTATTCTGATTTGTTATATATGACAGAAGAATGAGTTACAATTCATATTACATATATAGAGCACAAATTTTCATATCTCTGGTTGTATACAAAGTATATTCACACCATTTGTGTCTTCATACATGTACTTTGGATAATGATGTCCATCACATTCCACCATCATTTCTAACTCTATGCCCTCTTCCTTCCCCTCTCACCCCTTTGCCCTATTTAGAGTTCATCTATTCTTCCCATGCTCCCCTTACCTATCTCACTATGAAACAGCTTGATGCTGGTTATTTTAATGAATCATAATAATAGCCATTTGTTATCAGGTGGTTAGCATGTGCCCAATACTGTTAAAACACTCATGAACTAGATTTCTTTTTAAAACTACATCTCATGTTTGTTGAGATATAGTTTATATATGGTACAATTTACCCTATTTAGTTTTATGGTTAAATGAATTCGATAACACAAATGTAAAAATGACACATATAAGTATGGATATATAGTACCATAGTGAAGATATGGAATACATTACTTTGTTCTCCTTTACTTTTTTTAAATAAATAGAGAAATTAATTTTAATATATTTTCATTTAACCCAATGGATTATCAACATAATTTGCAAAGAAAATAATTGTTAGTAAGATATTTCGTTTTCATTTTCTTTGTCCTAGTAATTCTTTGAAATCCAACGTCTATTTAATGCATAGCACACCTCAATTCAGACTAGACAACTTTCTAATACTCAGTAGCCTCATGGTAACCAATGGCTGCCATATTTGCTCCTTTCTCTATTTTTCACCATTTGGTGAGACATATGCTGTAGGCTGCATGATAAGACCCCTTGTTATGTGGTTTCTTGTTGTGTTCCATCAGAAGGGACACCAAAGAGACGAACTTATAATATGCGAGAGTAGAGTGAGGAGTTTTATTACTCCCTATAAGATTCTATTAGACTGTGAGTTGTTTTCTACATGCTTTTGGTGGGAATAGCTTCAGTTAGTTCACTTTCTCCTACAAGTTTTTCATAATGACTCACTCTTCTTTCACCTCCTACCTCTCCAAGTTCACAGAAGGAAAGGTGCTTCACAAAATTTGTTAGTTTCTCTCAACCTTACCCTTACCTTTATAAATACCTTATTATAAAAAATTAAAACAATCTAAATCAAGACACATTATAATGAAAATGCTCAGCATACAGAATAAGGAAGGAATTTTAAGTAATTATTGATCTATAAGTAGATTTATAATTAATGGGTTGATATACACAATACTGAGCATCTCTTACAATCATTTGACAGATGAACAAACCTCCCTGAGAATCAGTGAGATTGCTCCAAATCTTAGATCTTCTTATCAACTTTATTTTGGATTCCTGCTTCCTCAGTATCTACTTTGATTTCTAAATATTTTACTCTCATGTACTGTTTAGAAAAAATTCAAGATATCACAAAGGAAATATTTTCTAAATAATAAAGTGTGTTCCCAGTTATAAGGAAAATACAGAAGTCATCATAATTATCCTCCAAACAGTTTATGTTGAACAGTTTCTATAAGCATATAATTCATGTGCCTTTCAAAAAATTGCTTGCTATGTAAACTCCAAGACCCAAATCAAGTTAGTGTTCAAACTGAAAACTCACTATTCTTACAATGAAAATTCATAATTGCTACTAAAACTAGGAACTGAGACAGTAGTCCCTGCTGACATTTAAAAATCTTATTTCTTCTCAGATAGCATTGTTATAACTAACTTTGGGGGGAAAGGTAAAAATTTTCATAGTTCCTAAAAACCCCTAAAAATGACATATTTTTAATTATACAGGATATTTTCAAAGTTTCTTTGCAGACTAATGAACAACAAACAAAGCACTGAACAGCAAATACTACTTCCCAGCAGATATTATCTCCATGTTTGCGGTATCAACTGAGCTTGAAATTTCCCCTCTCCCTTTTATATTACTCAAAGAATGAATTCAATTCCAAGTTTGATGGTTAAATCACCAATAGTCTAAAAAGCTCATCTTTGTGAAATTCCTATTGCAAATGATTGGTCTGGTATGAGGAAATAAGGTGACCCTGGGCCAAAAAGATAACTAAAAGGGTCTACTGAATAATTGCTCAGAATTTTTTCTTTGTTTTTACAAGGTTCAATATGGAAGAAACAGTCCCTATTTTTTTAAATGTACATTGTGTTATGCACATGTACCTTATTCCTGTTAGTTCATCTGTGATCTGTGATTATAGTAGTAGCCAGTGTTAACGACAAATCCGATACCTGAAGGTGGCAGGAAGGCAAGATGGCAATAATATGGACCATGATGATATGGTTGTATTGCTAGATTAACCAGTTTTAAAGCTCACTTCTCTTTGAAACTGATTGCATAAGAATGAATTCTTCCTATTACTTCGGCCAGTGGAATTGGGGTTTTCTTATTCTTGCAGTCAAAAGCATCTGAGAATATATCAAAATGCCTCTCTCCTGAATATCACATTTGAGTGCCCATTATCCATTGACCAGTAAGTTTTAAAAAAGTAAAAACAAATTTTACATTTGAAAACAAACCCAAGAGAAATTAGTTTCCATTTTGTATCCTCTGAGTTAATGTTACTATAACTTAAAATAAACCTTTGTTAAGTATGCGATTTTAAAAAGAATATTTTATAATAAGGTGACAGTAAATCAGTTTATTGGATGGATCTATATGCCACAGCAATACATTAGTTTTGCACAGAATATATATAGTTAACTAAAAATCAATTTTAAAAAATATTTAATATGTTGCTATCTTATAAAGGGCTAGGATTCATATGGATAAAGTGTAAATATTTAGAACTATTCAGTAAATACCACAGGTTTATTCCCAAGGCATGTTGTGTACTTCTCAGATTGGGGTTAAGAAATGATCTGGATTAAATATAGCTTTGCAAATTCATTGGTTTGGTGAGTGAAAGCTGATTAGTGAACATTTCTAAGGCTCAGATTCCTTATTTTTAAAGTGGATATAATAAAATTCCTACTTCCTAATTGCATCTTTTGACATTTACATGAGAATAACATCTTTCACATGAATAACATATTATACACAATATGTAGAAGTTATATTAAAATGCATACTGGAAATAGGTTATAAATTAGATTTTCTTTTCTTTTTTAAGATGATTGTAATACAATTTAACATGGCTGCCTGAAACTTTTAGTTTCTGATTTCTTTTACATTTTTAAGCCCATGACATTAAATTTAGTTGATAGCTTTAGTAAATTACTCTTTTCATGTCAAGTGGCATTCAAGTAAAGTGAAAATTTAGTGTACTCACAAAAAATGTTATTTTAACTAAGATGAATTCATAAAATCCTCTGCAAAAACACAATTGAGGAGCTTGAAATTTTCAATGTTGAAATAGTGCAAGCACAAACACTTTTAAATCAGAATGTGAAATTCTGGAGTAAAATTTAGTCAATTTCCTGTTTCTTTTCTCTGGTAAACTTATACAAGTTTATGGTAAATATAGACCATTGTTGGGTAATTTGCACTTGGGATATGTGAGTTACAAATACCGGTAGGAAGCCATAGTTTGGGGCATTCCTGTTTACAGTGATAGTTGTAATTGGCCTGACCTTTGATGAATCCTGAGAACCATGTCCATGAAGTCATAATAAGAGACATTAGTTCCTTCAAGGAATGAGTATTAACCAAGGGTGACTTCCTCATCTCCTCACTGTTAGTTTCCTTTCATGTCCACACAATGACATCTCATCTTGTCAAGAAGGCCCCAGAGTGGGGGACCTCAACTCAGGACCAAAGGGTCCTTAATGTATGTGACAGAAAAGAATTTCAACGTGTGTCATATATCGAGGCACAGAGATTTATTTAGGAAAGCAAGGAAGATAGATTTAAGGGAGAAGGGGGGCTATCTCAAGAGTAAGATGCACCTTTGGGGTCTCAGAATTTTCTTTTAAAGGAAACTTGAGGAGGAGTGGGCCTAGGAAATGATGTGAGGATGATGTCGGTTGGGTGGTTACAGGATGGTTTATGCTGGTCTGGCAATTCTCATGATCCCTAGGTTGAAGCCTTCTTCATTATTTGATCACAGATAATGCTGGAAAAATATCTTATGCAACAGGCTTTGTACCTCCCTTTGCTCAATCTATTCTAAAAGTACCTGTATTAGTGGACAGTTTTTATAAGTGGGTTAATTTCTAGTAACTTTAAGATTATGAGTGAAGATTTGTAGATTTCTGCGAAATTTAAGAGAGACAGATCTGGAAGAGAGAACTAGCTTGGAGACGAAAGGCATGAGAAACTTGAGCGCCAGGTTTTCAGATTAATGTCTCTTATTCCTTCCTTTGCCCATCTTTTGTTTCTATTCCTTAGTCTGAACAATGAAAATGAATAATTTATTTATGACACAAAGACACTCATAGAAGTAAACTATGCATTAGTAACACAGTGGAAAATAATATTTTCTGACTTAAATTCTCTAAGAGAATCTATAGCCAAATATGAATCTATAGCCTGCCTGTTCCATGAGTTTGAATGGTTAGTGGCCACTAAGGAGAACTTGAGGGACATTTCAGTGTGATTCCAGAGATATGTCCCTTAGAAATTCATAATTGATTATTTCTTTTCTAGTAAGAAGTTTAATGTCTCCAACATAAAAATAAAATTTTCAATTGATAAGTGTATATAGAACACTGTGTATTCCTACAGTACACTGGTAGAAAATGAAGAGATATAAAAAGGGGCAACTACCCGTCTGTTAGAGTTATGAAAAGTGACAAGACACAGCCGCCCTCTACAAAACCTATAAAAACAAAAGTGAAAATAAATGAAATAAATCAAATCATATCAAATCGTAACGGATTTTAAACCCATTGGAAGGTTGATGATGAAAAAGTGAACCTAAGACACTTCAAGACACAAAAGGCACATAGCTGTTTCCATGGGCAAAATAGTGGAGAAAAGGAATCCTGTGAACCCTCAACCACAGAGCAGTCAGCCATTGCCTGCACCTTTTCCTTATGCATCTGGATACTAGCACAGGTCAGCAAAATGGAGACATTAGCCAAGGTGCAGAAACCAGAGAAGGGGTAAAAGGCTAAAAGAATTTCTCCAACCTCCTGAAAGCTGGGTTCTGCTATATTAACACAAAGTGATCTCCAGGGGATTTTCTGTTAAAAGATGAATCTTATCCCTATCTAACATTTGAAACAAACATTAAATTTAATTTATCAAAAGTTGTGGCAATACATAGATTCAGTCAACTATAGAAAGGTATAGTCATTCTATCAGCCTGTCAGAGGCAAGGGTGTGCTCTTCCTTGTCTATTCTAGTTTCTACTGTTACTATACTTGCAACATGCAACACACAAGAAACAATGTAAGTTCCATGAAACAGGAAAACAATGGAAACTAAGATGAAGAAAATAAACAGAAAATATAAACCTACAGAGGACCCCAATATAGGTTTGTGGCAGGAACTTTATATTAGTTATAGGGCTGAAAGATCCACAATATACAGAAAGAGATGAACAATTTTATCAGAAACATGGAAACCATAGAAAACCAAAAGGAAAATGTTAAAATAGATACATAAATGCGCTGTAAAAAAATAAGAATTCACTTAATGATCTTCAAGTAGTCTTTTGATCTTGTATTAGACTCAACATAGGAGTCCAAAGATCATTGAAACTGAAGGCATATAAAATGAACAACAAAAAATTGAAAAATCCTAACAGATTGTCAAATATATGAAATAATCTTGAGTGTGTATGCGTGTGTGTGTGTGTGTGTGTGTGTGTAATTATTGGAGTACAAGGTGGAGATGAGAGAGAAAATGGAGCAGGAAATTATTTAAGGATGATGGCTAGAAATCGTCCAAAGTACATGAAACATATTATTGAGGCCTAAGAAGATTTAAACATTTCAATGAGAAAAATGCGGTGAAAATCAGATCTGGGTACTTCAGTTACACTGCTGAAAACTGAAGATACAGAAAACTTTCAAGATAATCGGAGTTCAGGGCAAGGCACACAGCACAGTGGGAAACAACCATAAAAATAATGGCTGCTTCTCAATTGAAATAATGCCCCAAGATAAAGGACAGCTTTTACAAAGCAAAAGTAGGGGGGAGATAAGCTCATCAACCTCACAACTCTCTTTCAGTTAAAGCACCATGTAGATATGAAGACAAAGTAACAGCTTTGTAAAGACAAAATCAGAAAATTCAGCCTCAGCAGACATGCTCTACAAGAAATAGTGAAAGTTCTTCAAAATGAATGAAATGACTACACATGGTAATTTGGGGCTGCTAGAGAAGTAAAAAGCAAGTATTTAGATAATTATAAAATGTCATTAATATATACAATTTATGTACACATCTGTGTATGCATATGTAATTATATATATTTCACTAATGATTTTTAATGAAAAATGATATTTTTTTCATAAGAGCACTGCACACATGTATATTTCTCATAAGATTATTCTACATGTATACATATGGTGATAAATATGTGCATATATATATATATATATACACATATATATAGTGATAAATAAGAGCTATAGTGCATGACGAGACAAAATGGAACTCTACTACTATAAGGTTAGTCTAATAATATTTAAAAATAAAATGGAAAACATTAAAACTCAATAGGAAACTCTAAAGCAGTGTTTAATATCTAAAAATGCAAGATGAAAAATTCATCATTGGGGTAAACTGAAATATTAAAAAAGGCATTTGATCAAACAGAAAAGAAGATAGAAGATACAAGATAACAGCTGAGAAAAATGGAAAACATATACTAATGTGGAAGACTTAAATTCAGGCATATAGACACTTAACATTAAGTTCAAGCAGACACTTTTCTATGAAAATATCGAGTTATTGGGCTGGATTTTAAAAAATTAAGTATTAATTATTTTACTTTTAGAAGACACTCTAAATTATGGAATGTGGCAAGTTGAAAGTAAAATAATAGAAAATTACTTCCTATACAAACAAAAATAGAGAACTAGCATGACTCTTAATGTCAGATAAAGTAGATTTGATAGCCAAGAGCTATGCTAGAAATAAAGAATTTCTTAAAGATATAAATATATTTTATCAAAAATTGTGGAAATGGATGGCATTAGAGCAGATTATGCTAAGTGAAGCTAGCCAATCCTTAAAAAACAAATGCCAAATGTCTTCTTTGATATAAAGAGAGCAACTAAGATCAGAACAGGGAAGAAGAGCATGAGGAAAAGATTAACATTAAACAGAGACGAGTGGGGGGAGAGAAAGGTAGAGAGAAGGGAAACTATGGAAATGGAAGGAGACCCTCATTGTTACACAAAATTACATATAAGAGTTTGTGAGGGGAAAGGGGAAAAAAAAAAAACAAGGGAGAGAATTAAACAACAGCAGATGGGGTAGAGAGGGAAGATGAGAGGGAAGGGGAGGGGGGATAGTAGGGGATAGGAAAGGTAGCAGAATACAACAGTCACTAATATGGTATTATGTAAAAATGTGGATGTGTAACCGATGTGATTCTGCAACTTGTATTTGGGGTAAAAAATGGGAGTTCATAACCCACTTGAATCAAATGTATGGAAGATGATATGTCATGAGCTTTGTAATGTTTTGAACAACCAATTAAAAAAATAAATAAATAAAAGAAAAAAAATTGTAACCATCTTAAATATGATCATAAATGCAAAATTTTAAAATATAGTAATGTACAACATTTAATTTAAAATACAAATTTTTTTTACAATTTTAAGAGGATTTCAAAAAGGATATGAGAAGTTTACTATCCCAGGAAGTCTTCAATTTACTCAAAGAAGCAACACATATAAAACCAATAAAAATTTACATCAGAAGCTGATAGTGCAAAGTAAGGGTCACAGAGTACGATAAAGAGACAGAAAAAAAAAATAGAACTCTGAATTAAATTTCAGTTGAATGAAAAGTGCAGTGACAGTAACAAAGAAAAAGTGTAATAGAGGTCAGGATATTTTTTCAGTTTTACGAGTACATTGATCTATTTGAAGAATAGAATGTTTAAGAGAAAATGGAAATTAGAGTTAAATACATATTGTAAACAACTATGTGAATTTAGTAAAAAACCACAGATTTACATTTTGCTTTATCATTTGAGGGAATATAATTCTTTTTTTGACCTTAAATACATATTTCAGACTATTTTAAAATACATGTGTATGATTCTAAATATAAAGCATCCTAGAAAGGGCAAAGTTACAATGACAGTAAAAAGATCTGATTTATAGAGGCTTGGCGGGAGGAAAAAAACAGATAGAACTGAGGGATGGAGCATTAGGGACGTGAGGCAATCCATGAATTATCATGCAGAATGTTGGATTCACATCAAACCTTAGTCAGTGGCCAGTGTGGTGGGGGCCATAATCCCAACTACTTGGGAGACTGAGGCAAGAGGATTGCAAATCCAAAGCTGGCTTTGGCAACCTTTGTTGGGGGGGGGAGCGAGTACCAGGAATGATTTACCACTGAGCCATACCCCCAGTCTTTTTATTTTTAGACAGGGTCTTGCTAAGCTGTTGAGACTGACCTCAAACTTGCAATCCTCTTGACCTAGCCTCTCAAGTCTCTGGGATTACAAATGTGTATCTCCAACACACAACCAGCCTCAGCAATTTAGAGAGACCCTATACAAAAAAAAAAAAAAAAAAAAGGGCTATGGATATAGATTAGTAGTAGTGTTTTCCTGGGTTCAATCCCCAGTAACACACACACATATCAAAATCATAAAATGTTCAACAAAAATCATGAAACCAAATATACAACTGGGGTTGTAGCTCAGTGGTAGAGTGCTTGACTACATGTGTGAGGCCCTTAGCGCCACATAAAGATAATAATTTATTATAATTAGCAATAATAGATAGTTAATAATTAATAATAAGCCAGGTTTGATGGCACATGCCTGTAATCCCAGTGGCTCAGGAGACAGAGGCAGGAGGATCTCAGGTTCAAAGTCAGCCTCAGCAGTTTAGCAAAGTGCTAAGCAACTCATGAGACCCTGTCTCTAAATAAAATACAAAAATGGGGCTGGGGATGTGGCTTAGTGGTTGAGTGGCCCTGAATTCAATCCCTGGTATCCCACCCTCCACCAAAATTAATAATATACCAATACTGACTCATCAATTAAGGAATGTACCACACTAATAGGACATGTTAGTATTAAAGCCAGGTGCGATAATGCACACCTATATCTTAGGTACTTAGAGGAGGCTGAGGCAGGATTGCATGATCAAGGGCAGTCTCAGCAATTTAGTGAGACCCTGTCTTAAAATAAAAATAAAAAGGGGCTAGTTTTGCCAGTAGTAGTAGTGCATGCTTATAATTCCACGATTCAGGAGGCTAAGGCGGGAGTATTACAAGTTCAAAGCCAGCCTCAGCAATTTAGTGGGACCTTAAGCAACTCTATGGGGAACTTGTCTCAAAATTAAAAGGGCTGGGGATGTGGCTCAGTGGTTAAATCCCCAGTACCAAAAAATAAACAAACAAACAAAAAAAGAGACCGGGGGTTAGGGTTATAGCCTAGTGGTAGAGTGTCCCTGGGTTCAATCTTTAGTACACACACACAAAATTAATATTAAATGCATCAAATGGAGAAGTATAAAAGAACTCTTTTGCTCAGTTTTCCCATAAACCTAGCTCTGCTTAAAAAAAAAAAAAAAAGTATAGTCAATACTTGAGTCTGACACAAATGATCAGGAGACACTGAAAATGAAAGATGGTCAGGAACCAGCCCAGCAATTATCAGGCTGTGTGATGATTTACCTATGGGCTCTCCACCACTTGTCCTGGGAGGAAAGAGGAATATTTGCAAATTTATGTCCTGTTTTGGGGCCAATAGTGGGAAAGCAGAAAACTTTTTGTCTGTTTCTTCTCAATTGCCTTCAGATCAAAATAGTACTTTAACATTGTTTAAGGTGGCAACTTTTGGTCTCCTACAGTGCATTGCTTTTTCTCTCTGGTTATAATTAATCCTTTCATCATCTTCTTATTCCTTTCTACACATTCAGGGCATAACATATTACCTTCTAATCCTGAGGGTGGAAAAGCACAGGATGGTAACAGGAAGAGGGAAATCATCCTCTTGGGAGTGTCAGGGACCTAAGTCTGACCTGCATGGAACTGCAGGCGAACCCAGCCTGCTGTTTCTGCAGAAAGAAATTGGCCATGGACCACACACCACCTGACACCAGAGGTTTGCAGCAAAAAGTAGAAGTAGGGATGGGACACGGATTCATAGCCTTGCACTGAATGGCTCTGGCAGCAATCCTTGCCCAAGATGCCAATATGGACTCCTGAGCTGAATTTACTACTTCAACCATGTTAATCTATTCCTCTCTTTTAACCTTATTATGACTTTCCTGAAGCCCTGCTGTATTGGCCACTGCCTTCCATTCCCTGGAAACTGGCTTCAATCTGACCTCCAGAGATGTTTCAGGAATATCATATTTTTGTTCAGGGTATGCATGGTTCTGTAGCCTCAAATAAACCTCTATTTTCTGGCCATCAGTACTCAAATTAAATTGTTGGCACCAGTTTCGCAAAGTATCCTGAGAAACCTTATTAATTGAAGGCAAAATGGTCGGCAATGGAAGGGATGGTATTTACAATTAGGTTTTTTTTGAGGAAGGCAGACTTCGTGTTTTATTTCTGCAGTTGAAGAAACACTTGTTTCCATTGGATATTCTTGTTCCTCTGTAACTGGGACCAGTGTTAAAATCACGTTTTCCTCATTGAATTGCTCCTCAATGAAGTTCTCAGTGGCCCTGTCATTTGAGCCTGACATTTCCAGGAACACCAGGAGAAGGCAAAGGCAGCAGGGCTCAGGACAGCTATGCTGGGTGCTCCTTGTCATTTGAGGGAATATAATTCTTAAAATTATAACTTGAAAACTCTTTTCACAGCAAAATAATATTATGTCCTTATGTAAAACCAAAATGAAGTATGAAGGGACAAAATTTTATTCTGCAAAATGTTGGAAATGAGCATTTACCTCCTAGAGTCCATGTAATAAAACACTTCTTGAGAATCTTGTTAGGCAATTCTAGAAAACCTCTCCAGGAGATGATGATAATTTGATTACCAGGCATTTTTATATTTTTCCAAACCTCTTGTATTCATCTATGAAACAACTTATATTTCCATCAAATTACTGGTGATAACAAGTAACTTGACTTAGAATTTAAAGACATGTGAAGATTGGAAAATGAGCTCTGTTAATATTATAGTACAAGCCAAGCAAATAAATGAGCCTTGCTATGAAACGACATACTTGAAAGAAAAAAAAAAAAAAAAACAGATGCCATGTCTTGTTAAATTGGGAAGAAATCACAAGATGTCACTGAAAGATAGTACATAACTTCTCAATTATTGAGCAAAATAGCATTTTCTCCTAGTTGTGTCATAATATGAAAGTCATATGCAGTGACAAGATGTTGGTATCTAAAATCACATCAGGACACAGCAGGACCATGTTCCATACAGCAGTTGAGGTCATACCCACCACAGGAGTGCAGGTAAAGTGGACCTCAATGAGGAAGGTTCTTTATATCCCAGGGCAAATGATGTGATGCATTGCTAGGGAGAACAACATTTTATTGTGGTTAATTGATAATTCTGAAAGGCCTCCAGCAGAAAATAATCAACTTAATAACTTGATATAAATTGATATAAATATTAACAGAGAATAGAGGCATGTGAGCCTGTGCCAGATGACACAGATAAGTATATGATCTACCTCAGTGACACCACAAAAGAAAAAATATTAGGGGAAAAGGAAAAAAATAAAACTGTATAAATAGTTCTTACAACACTCTATTAGAGGTTATTCCCAGTATATCAATAAA
Organism: Marmota flaviventris; assembly: GCF_047511675.1. Classification (NCBI taxonomy): domain Eukaryota; kingdom Metazoa; phylum Chordata; class Mammalia; order Rodentia; family Sciuridae; genus Marmota; species Marmota flaviventris. The sequence continues at coordinate 55,363,053 of NC_092499.1, read as the reverse complement.
GGAATCAGAATACATGGTTTTAATTTGTTCTGTTCAAGATCACTAAAGTTTTAAGTGGAGAAACCAGATTTGAAATTAAAATTAATAAGTTTCTTAATAATGGTTTCATTATTAAGGTCTTGAATTAAAAGATGTGTATGCAAATTATATTTGTTCTCTGATTGTATTTAAAGTTTGATGAAGAAGCCAGAAAGAAAGTTAACTGTGTAGATTTGTTTGTTTGTTTTAATGTTATATATTATGCCATTACCAAACTAAATCAAATGGGAAGAAGAGTAGGTTTTAGGGTCAAAAAAGAGTTTATATCCTTTTAATTTCTTTCTTTTGTCTAATTGCTCTGGCTAGGGTTTCAAAGAATGTTGAATAGGAGTGGCAAAAGAGGTCATCCCTGTTTTGTTCCAGTTTTTAGAGGGAATGCTTTTGATGTTTCTTCATTTAGAATGATGTTGGCCTCAGGTTTAGTGTATATAGCTTTTACAATGTTGAGGTGTGTTCCTACTCTCTTTAATTTTTCTAAATTCAGCCACATTAATGTTTATAGCAGTTCAATTCACAATAGACAAACTATAGAACCAACCTAGGTTTCCTTCAACAGATGAATGGATAAAGAAAATGTGGTATATATACACAATGGAATATTACTCAGCCATACAGAAAAATGAAATTATGGCATTTGCTGGTAAATGGATGGAACTGGAGGATATCATGCTGAGTGAATAAGCTAATCCCCAAAAACCCAAGGCTGAATGCTCTCTCTGATATGCAGATACTAACCCATAACAAGGGAGGGTAGGTAGGGGAAGTATAGAAGTTCACTGGATTAGACAACAGGGAATGAGGGGAAGGGAGTGGGAATGGGAAAGACAGTAGAATAAATCAGGCATAACTTTCCTTTGCTCATATATGAATACATGACCAGTATAACCCCACATTATACATTATGTACAACCAGAAGAATGGGATCCTAATTGGAATGGGTTGCACTCCATGTATGTATAGTATGTCAAAATGCATCCTACTGTCATGTATATCTAAAAACAACAAATGAAAAAGGATTCATTTTATAAATTATAAGTTTGAGATATTCACAGTGCTTAAGCATCAAGATCTCTAAAATGACACTGTAAATACATGTATGAAATTTTGGAAAACTGTTATCAGAGATTCTAGGAGCCATGATTACATGTATTTTATCTTCTGTACCTAACACCTTGCATGCTAATACAGTTTGGCAAATAAACTCATAGAAGTTAATAAGAATGTCTACAAACAACAGCAGCAACAACAAAAACAAAATGTAAAAGGGGTTGTAACAGAAGGCTTGAAAGCAGAGAATTCATATAAGTGCTCGGATTGGTTAAAACAGGAATGTGAAAATTCAGTACTACAAAATGAAAGTGAGAAAATTAGAAATAAAGGAATTTTAAAGGTTGTCAAATATTATCAAAAGAGCTGGTCAATGAGGTTTTTAGATGGCATTTAATTGACTGTCTTTGACAGATAATAGGCATGTCAAAGAAATAGATGTCATATTTTAGTGTTTCAGAATTCTGGTGCTATGGGTAATGAAGTGTGTTGATTTAGTTGACAAAATAGAAAAAGTAATTGCAATGAATGGGATGGTTAGGGACAGTGAAGCTAATGTAAATCCTTAACCCAAAGAAAATGTTTTCAAATGTTAGAGTCCTGGCTGTCATTACCATGTATTGTGAAGAGTAGCACTGTTTTTAGAGTATTAGAACCCTGTAGACTTGTGGAGATTTGGCTCTAATTGAAATGCTTTATTTCTGGAGAAAACAGTTTGCTATTAGAAGTAGCTGTGACTAAATTTCGTGAGTCATGAGACAATAGCTGTATCTCTTTGAACTGAATTTTTCTGCTTGAAACCGAAATAAACCACAAAACTATAGTTTTAAAAAGTAATCTGGCATTACTGTCAAAAGGCTGGGTGTATATGTTAATGGAATCAATTGAAAATGTAGTTAAAAGATGAAAAGATAATTAGAAAATAATAAGTTGAAATGAAAGGTCATGTTTGAAAGAAGCTCACAATTCAGAAATTCTCTTGAGTATATTACTCTGTCTACTATGTCATTTTTCAGACTGTCCTTTATAGTTTTCTCAGTATGTGCCACTTCTTCTAGAAGTCAACCCTTTGGAAATCTTTGCCTGTTGATTTTGATGCCCTCTCCAAAGCAAAGATAAAACTCTGTCATATTTTTATTTACAGTAGTTCTTAATATTTTATATAATTGACTCACATGGATATTTTTGGTTTTGTACTAGGGATTGGACCCAGGGGTATTTAACCAGTGAAATAATCCCCATTTATTTGTTTAAGACAGACTTGCTGAATTGCTGAAGTAGTCTAGAACTTGGAATCTTCTTGCTTCAGTCTCCCAAGTCACTGGGATTACAGGTATGTACCATTGTATCCAGCTCACATGGAAAATTAGACTTTTCTTTCCTCGTTTAATGCCAGTGCTGTAATGTATGCATATGCATCCTTTATACATAAATAGATTAAAATTTCTCCCCTCCACATAGGTTTTATCACCCTAGCAATGATATTGTGCCACTGAAAATACATGACAAATCTCATTCAAAGTAAACAATGTGGGAGGCCTCAGTGAAAGTGTGTTATTAAGGAAGCTGTGAAATTCATCAGTATTCATAGTGGTTTTGTTTTTAAGGAACCACATCTCTTTAGAACTATTGGGATGCTATGTTGACATAGTAGGTCACAAAAACCCCCCACAACTTAGCATTATTTCTCATTTGGAAATGGTAATTTAAATACTTATTGAATCTAATACATGACTATGAAATACAAAGTGTTATGAAATGTAACCAGTTTTAAACACATAATGTAACCAAAATTTAAACACATAACTAAATGCATGTGAGAGATCAAAAAATTTATAAACACGAGAGACCTAGGAAATCATTTATTCAAAAAATGTATTGAACAATGGGGATTCAGTGGTGGCTGGAATGGAAATAGGCCTGACCTCAGGGGCACTACCATTCAGTGGACACTACCATTCAGTCACTCAAATCGGGCTTAGAGGTGAAGGGTAGGAATGTAGAGAACTCTGAAAATTTAAATGTCCACAGGAAGACCAGCTGGCACAAGGGACAGTTGGCAGACGGTAACTGATCTATGGGCATGGCAGATTCTGGATCCTGAGGTGCCAGAAATGAAAAGATGCAGGCATAAAATCTGTTTCATATAGGAGGGCAGCTGGCGATGTCAAGTGAGAGCAGAAAGTAGTGAAGATTTTAACAAGGCAGCTGGGTCATATTCAGATTTTTTTTTTTTCCTAAAGGAAGGACAGTGATGGGGAAAACCATGACTATTGTTAGAAGAAAATAAATCCAGCCATAGCTTAAGGAATAAAACAACTGATATCCAGGCTCAGGAACCTGGATTAATGGAGGCAGAAAACTAAAGAAAGAGTTTAGGCATCAGATGTGTGCAAAGTAAAGAGGAAGAAAGAGTAAAGATACGGGCAGCACTCCTGGCAGCATAACAACCACTAGTATGAGATTAGAGCCCATCTTCCTTACCTCTCATTTTATCCTTCCTACAATAAACATCTGTGAACAGGGAAAAACTGAAAGATCTCCTGAGAGGCAGAGTTGATTATTCCTGTTAATTTTAATAGAAGTCTTTTCTAGGAGTCCTAAATTTCAACTCCCTGTTAATCCCCATTTCCAAACCACAGCTTTTGTTTCCTCTGCAGCTTTTCTTAAATGGAATTATTGGGGAAATATAAGGGTTTATACTAGCATATAAAGCTTAGTTATCAATTTTAAGTGGATTTTCTACTTTCTCTGAAAATGATAAATTGCTTATTTCCTAAGTATGCTCCATTAGTCAGAAACTTAGTTTATGCAGTTCACAATTTTTTGCGGATTTTTTGTCATTGGACTCTAATAAAATGGTGTCTGTCTGATCACATGACGGACGGAGCAGCATTTCTCTGGATCACCACTACTTCTCTAAATTAAGTACAGTGCCTGGAACATGTAAATAATTTTCTGTGGAATGACAGTTTGCAAAAGGAGAATAAAGCAAATTTGGGAGAATGGGGAAGGGAGAAGGCTGAGAAGTGAGGACAGAAGGAAGAAGGGATGAAGGACAGAAGGAAGGATGGATAGTGTTTTAGTCAGCCTCTTCACTGCTATGACCAAAAGACCTGACAAGAACAATTAAATGGAAAATGCTTATTTTTAAGCTCACAGTTTCAGAGTTCTCAGCCCATAGAAGGCCAGCTCCACTTCTCTGGGCTTGAGGCAACGCAGAACATCACAGCAGAAAGGTATGGCAAAGGAAAGCAGCTGGGAATATGACACCAGAAAGCAGAGAGACAGCCCTTCTAACCACAAAATAAAAAACAAAGCCACAATGCCAAAGTCCCCTCCTCCAGCCACATCCTGCCTGCCAGCAGTTACCACCCAGTTAATCACTTGGTGGTGCTGGTGGGGGTGGGGGGTGATACTAATGCACTGATTGGGTTAAGGCTCATAACCCAAACATTTCACCTCTAAATCTTTTTGCATTGTCTCACATGAGTTTGGAGGGATACCACATACCTAAACCATAACATGAAAAGTGAGGAGGGAAAAAAGAAGGTAGGAAGGAGAGAAAGTTTCATTTCTCCCTCAAATTTAACAACTAAAGGGAATGGTTTTTACCTGATATGATATGAAAATATTTATTCTAATTTATTTGTTTTCCTTCTAAAATTGGTCTATTTAGATATCTATAAAACAATGATTTTACTGAATCCTATGAATGCATGGAGAACAAAGCTTCTTCAATTTTTTTTTTTTTTTTTGAGACTCATAAAACACATTTGGTCAGATGTTTTATTTTTCTTCCCAATTGTAAAAATCTTAAGAAATATATCTAAATGTATAAAACTTTAAAAAACACAAGAGCTCCCCAAGCAGTATTTAATGCCATTATAAAAACAACAACAAAAACACCAAACTAAGCCTCACCCAAAAGAAACATCAAATGGGGAATACACAACTGAGAGAAATATCAGTAAAATAATAATACTCTTAGGGACCATAAATAATCCTATCAACTGAGAGTAACCCAGATATTCTAAACTGTCTTGTAAAAATCTTAGGAAGGGCTTCTATTGTTATAAAGGAAACCAATTTTACTAAGCTTTTGAAACGTGTGTCCTTTTAAAAGGACCTGCAGTTTCTTATTGCCTCAGAAGTGGGGCATGTTCTTGGCATCAGTACTTTGAATGTCACCATATAAAAATATCTGATAGATAAAATGCATTAATACTATATTTCATGTATTTTTAAGAACAGAATTTGGCTTGTGTGGAAGAATTTTGATGCAGTACTCACCACTATCTATTTAGAGAAATGGATTCAGACTCACAAAGATCAACTTACGAATGAATTTTTGGCAGAAAAACTGCTTGTTATTTGAGCTATATCTGAAGTTTTCTTGAATATATATTTTTCACACTTTGCTTATGGTTGTCTAGTTAAACCCCAAGCATTCTATTGCTACTCCAAAGAAGACTGACTATCTCAGTGATTTTGGCAAGGATTGACAGTAGCTTCAGCCAGTTTCCAAAGCCTCAAACAAGTGCTTAGGCAGCCTTAACTTAGATTACTTAACTTGTTTCAGACTTTTTCCTCTGCACCAGGGTACAGTTAGTAAGAATGAAAATCTCTAACTGATTCTGGGGAAAAAAACAAAACAAAACAAAACTCTTAGGGTCTCCTTGAGCCACTGTGTCATTCTTCATGGGATATATGAGAACTGAGCCAGACACGTTTTAGGAATGTGTTCTCAACATTACTAGTTGTTTCTAGGATGCTGTTCCTTAATGTCTGGATTTTGTGGACCTGTTTGAAAATAACTGCTTTTCAAAAATACATGTAGCTTTTGGAGAAAGGACATAAAAACTGGACATGCTAATTTTATTTCCCTCTAGGAAACAACATAGAAATAGGTAACACGCTGATGGCTCATGTTCAAGCATTATTTCTTTAATAAAATCATGCCTATAGTTAAAACAGATAGTGCAAATTGAAAATCAATTTAATGCCATGATTATTCTTTATTGATTTTCAAGAAAAAAGAGCAAGAAGCTTTCCTGGTAAAACAGTATAAGGTTAAAGATATTTTAAATTTGATCTTTTAAGGAAAAATCATATCTGAATCAGAAGTCAAATTAGAATATAATTACAATTCTGCAATGTCCAAATATTTTATTCTTTATATCCATTGCATTTGTTTAATATTTTTATAACAAATCTGATATAGGAATTTTGATAAACCATTGGTTAATATATAAATTTCTTAAAAATACATTGTTAGAGAGGATACTTCTTTTTTAAAAAAATATTTTCTTAGACTTAGTTCAATAAACCTGGAATGATTGTTCTGAATAATAATTTTTCTCTGATACTTCCAATAAAGAAAGAAAAAAATAACTACACTCTCGAATGTGTAACTTCAGAGACAATACAGTATAATAAAATGAGCCTTAATTAGGTAATATTCTGGCTTTGTCTCTAACTATTAGTATAACTTTAAAATAATTACTTAAACTTTTTAAACATTAATTTGCATATCTACATGGTATTCTTAATGATATATTGCAGTGTGATTGAGGCACATCACTGAAAGAGCATTAATGTTGTTTTGAATTGGTTAGCATGTAACAAATACTAGCCTTCCATTACTATTGAATTTATTTAGTCATTTATTATCACACTAAGTGTATTGTCTTGCTAATAGTGACTACAAGCCAAGGGAATTCCATTCATGTGTATTCATTACATCCAATTACAATCTAGGTTGTAATCTAGCCTCTTTATGGCCTTTTCCCAAGTATTTATCATCTATTCCTCATTGTCTTATCTTTCTTGTCTTCAGAGAAAGAAAAAAAATCAATTACTTTTGACTTTTGAGTTTATGACATGAAGAAAATAATTTTATTTTTCACATCCACACTTTTTAGTTTACTTATTTTTATGTGGTGCTGAGGATCGAACCCAGAACCTTGCACATGCTAAGCGAGTGCTCTACTGCTGAGCCACAACCCCAGCCCCCACATTCACATTTTTTAAAAACATAATTAAATGCATGAGGAATAAATGTGACTGTTTTTTTTTTTCCATATAACACTTTGTTGAACCATCTTGATCCTTTTGACATAGGGAAGGATTCAACTTTGAGATCTCTATGGTCAAAATTTATTATCAATTACCCTAAAGTTGTACCTAGTAATTTGGTGATAATAGAACACTCCTTTTAAAATAGAAAGCTGGGCAGTAAACAGTTATGGAAAATGCAATATGTTTGTCAAAACAATAATGATACATTCACCCAGTCTGCTTTTTAAACAGAGTATTAAAGTATATCGAAAATGCTACTCAGATTCATGAATTTTAATTTGTATCATATTAATTAAATGTGTTTCTGAGCTATATGGGTTTAGGAAATCCAGAAATGTCAGATTCAATACTTTTAGGAAAATCATCACTTCAATTAACTTGGCCTGGCACAGAACTCAGCAAATGTCTGGGCTCTCCAGCTCTGCACCAAATGCAGCAGTGGCTTAAGGAAGGGTAAGTGAACCTACTCTGATAATATCCCTTCCATGGACTGGTCCAATCAAAGCCTGGTTGAATGGCAGTCTATAACTTGAGAACTGTCAGATCTGACAATGAAAAATGAGGAAGATGGTCCTGAACTAGAATTATCTTACTAGAATTTTTCCAGTCAAGATAGGTGGGCAATGGCTCAGCAGTGCACATTCTTATACAATCACTTATTCTAAGGCCCCATGAATGGGCTCCATTTGCTTCCTATACTTTTATTTAAAAAATACAGTAAGAGATTTTTGTATAAAGACAACCACCATGGATAAATGAATATACAGGTAACAGGAAAGGTGATTATAAGCAATGCCTAAGGAAAAAAGATTAAATATCTAACAATATGAGCAACACATGCAAACCAGAAATAAAAAGACAGCAACCTCAATGTAAAAATGGACGAAGGACATATCCCATATTTCTTTGCTCTTTTGTTATTTGCTTTGTGTTCTGCAAGTATAAATACTCATTTGATTGTAGGACTCAACTCCAGTATGACAACCTGCCAAGGTATTTTCCTTTATTTCAACAGCAACTGATCTTTGCCTACCTTTTTTTTTGCACATAATTATAGCATTATTTAAAGGGAATATATTGACAGAGAGGTTCCATAAATGTGCATATGTATGAGAAATTCAGAACAGAGAGTCAGAGGTAGGCCATGAATTCTAAGATAAGGTATGACAGTCAAAGGAAGAGTCCATACCCCCAAATCATGCCTATTTTCTTATGTATAAATGAAATCTGAGTCAATAGAGGAAATTCCAGGTTTTGATAAAGCTGAGTATTAAAAAAGCTTGTTGTCCTTCTTAGAAGCAGAATATAAAACTACAAGTACAGATAGTGCCCAGCTTGCTATGATTTAACTTATAGTTTTTAAACTTTATAATGATGTGAAAATGACCATTTATTAAATAGAAACCATACCACAAAGTCTGGAATTTTGATCTTTTCCTGAGGTAGCTTTTGAGGTGCTGGGCAGTAACAGTGAGCTGCAGCCCTCACTTAGCCACAGGATAATGAGTGTAAGCATTCAATACTGTCTTGCAACACTGTCCACGACAGTGCACTACAATTTACTATATTGCTAAGCTATGACATTTGGTAGGTTTAGGTATCTTAAATGCATTTTTTACTTCTTATATTTTCAACTTACAATGGATTTATTGGGGCATAACCCCATCATAAGTTGAAAGCATTTGTATAAAACAACATAGTAAAATGAATAGTCTTTTTAAAATTAGAATACAAAAGATCAACACAAGTTAGAGTTTTTAGGAAAGGTCTGTCTGTAAGAAACTTAAAATATTCAGGAAAATACTATAATTTTACAATAGTTAAATGTTTCACATACCACTCAAATACTGATCTCCCTGAAGGTTTAGATGCATAATCTTTGATCAGTTCTTCCTATATTCTGGTCAGGAGAGAATTTCTGATTTGAGTATGCTTTAAAAAGAATCAATCTTCTGGTTACATTTGATACATATGATTACTGAAAAATGTTCCAAAGACTATCTTCTGGCTTTGCATATATTTCAAGGTATTTTTAAGCCCATATATTTTGGAATTGGCTATCACAGGAAACTTTTATATTTAAATAGGGTCTCTGATGACTCCATCTGGCCATAGATTCTAAAGTGTCTCTCAAATCTTTGTGTCTGTCTGAACAACTGTCCTGGTTTTGGTGGCTTCCTGGGGATTAGGATGTAACACGTCCTGTCAGTAAACCAAGACAGGTAAAGTAGAAGTCAGACCCTCGAGATACAGTTGGGAAGTTGAAGTGTGTTCCAAGTCCTTCTTTCCTTATGATGAAGCCAGGAACAAGAACATATTTCCCACTCTCTACACTAAGCTAAGGAGAGGATCTATGATAAATGCCTGCCCTTGCATTTGAACTCCACCCTTGGATACTGGGGAGGTGGACACTGGAATTTGACCCTGTGTGAGGCTACCTCTTTGTTTTCTGTGGCCTAAAGAGACCTGAGAGTGCAGGGTTCCATATTTCCAGAGCCAGTTTATTAAAGAAACAGTCCTTGAATAAGAGCATCCAAAAGAAATTAAATCAATATGTTAAAGAGACATTTGCACACCATCTTCATTGCAGCACTATTCACAATGACCAAGGAAAGAAAACAACCTATTGACCATCAGCTGATGGATAAACAAAAAGTTATGTTACTTATGCACAATGGAATACTATTCAGCTATAAAATTTAAATTCTGTCATTTAGGAGATCATCACGGTAAGTGACATAACCCAAGCACAGAAAGACAAGTACTGTATGATTTTACTTATAGGTAAAATATAAAAGATGATGATCATTGAAAGTAGAATGGTGTTCACGAGAGGGCAGAGAGTAGGTGGGAGGAAAGAATAGGGAAAAGTTGATCAAAGGGCACTCCAGTTATAGTTATATGTAAGCAAGGAGTTCCAGAGTGACTATTGATGACAATACTATGCTGTACATTTTGAAAAGCTAGAAGAAAGCATTTTAAGAGTTTTTATGATAAAGAAATGTTGGAAAAGATAGACATGTTTAACTTCATTCTAACATCAAACAACATATACTTTTATCAAAGTATCACATAGTACCTGTTAATGTCTACATTTTTTTATGTTTTTAATAGATTATTTAAAAATAAATATAGATAAACACCTTTGAAATAGGTTATCTAGTTTGTATTTTCTCTCTTGACATCTGGTTTGTTCGAATAAAAGGGGGTGAGAATATTCGTGGAAATCATTTATGTGCTAGGTGGCTTATAATTAATATAAATCAAGAAAACATTTATGAACTACAAACATATATCTCACTGAAGCCCAAATTGAACACCTCCTTAACTAAGTCTCAGTAATGCCAGGAGTCATGTCACTGCCACATTATAGAAAGGAACTGTAAATGAGCATAATCTAGAGCATAAAAACACGGTGGGTTGACCCTTCAGAATAAGAAAAATCTTACGTTTTTCTAGTTACACAAGATCACAACACTGTGAACAGTTGCTAGTGCATCTCCCAGCGCAAGTGAAAGTTCTTGAAGCTTAGGTGCTATTAGCTTCACATTCACATTCAATTTTCTTTTGATTAAATACATAATACAGTGCTTAGTGGTGGCTTGAGAATGGACAAATAATTCCAATAATGAAAATTTTAATTGGTGGAAGTTTTGTGCATACTTTTGACAATACTAAGGCTATTGGTGAGTTTAATCATAGCAACAACTTTGGACACTTAAAAAATATAATCTTTATTGTAGTACAGGAAGAGTAAATAATACTTGATAAAAGGAAAACATCAAATGTATAGAGGGAAAAATGAATTTGAAGGCTTTTCCTTTCTTCTTTCCTTCCTTTCTTCCTTTCTTCTTCCTTCAAGGTGTTTTCAAGAAGGACATACTTGAGAACTTATAACTGCCACTGGAAGAAAGAGAAAAATGATTTTGAGGTTCACAATAGAAGATTATTTCATGGCTCAAATTTATTTAGAAAGAAAGAAATGAAAGGATGAGAATTTTAGGAAAATTGATCAGCTTGATTTCAGGAGAAGAAATTATTCCCTTATACTGTGAAAGAATAAAAAAAAGCATGAGTATAAAAGATAATTAATTATATTTATCTCTACATTGTGAATTATTTTAAAATGAGGATATTACCTTCATGACATCAGAGTTCACATATAAACTTGTAAAAGTATTAAACATGGTATGCCTCATTTGCTAATCAACAATTTTATGACTATAAGAAATATGTTAGTGCTTCAATGATACATGATACCATTTTGAAAATTTCAATAAATGCTTTATAATAATCATACTTTTTAACATATTTAGAATAACTAGAATTATAGATTCATATAGTAAGAATCATTTTAGATTCATTAGTTCAAATAATAATACTTACCTATCCCATGAGCCATTTGCTTGGGTTCTCTGATGGTAACAGCTTGCAAAACAAGAGGACAAAATTACAGCTAGAATATGGACAATATTCTAGACATTTGGACTATTATGTTATGATGACCTGGATCTTACCTGAGTATTTTATTTTAATATGTGGTCACCCTGCTTAAGTTTGACAAACAAATCCTGGTCTACTGTGAGGGCTTTGGTTCCAGTGACAGTATCATGTTTTAGAGACCAGGCAGCATTATATTGGGCTGCTACAAATATCTCATACTGATGGGTTTCACTCTAGTCCCAGTCAATTGTGACTAAAGGCTTTGAAGGATATTCCTCAATCCAGATTGCCTGGCTTCTAGGTAGGGTGGGGCTTCCTGGTATGCGCAGTATACAGGATGTAGAACACCTCACAGGATGGATGCTTCATGTACTGGGAACTACCTTTCTGGTACCCCTAAATCCAGGGTTTCACAGGGTAGAGACTCAGATCAAATGGGGAAAGATAGATCATAAGTTTAATATTTTCTCAAATTAATCAAAATCAAGAATCCTGTAAACACAAGTGCCAAATAAATTTATTTCTACATTGATCAGTGAAAATATCATTTTGGTATAGTTATTATTATATATCTAATATGTGAAAGATGCTTAATAACAACATGATTGATTTTTTTATTCACTTTGCTGTTCAAACAGGCAGATACTTCATCTATAGAATGACCCTGACTTCAAATAAATGGATCCCTTGAGGCATTTTTAAGAGTAAAAATTACTGTTTACTGATCTATTTAGCTGAAATGATACAAATCTTTCTTCCTGGTTACATTTATTTCATATATTTGTTTTTATTACTCATTATCATTCCTATTATTTTCATAATTAAAGGAATTAATTATAGTATTAGTATAGTATTAATCATAGTATTGAAAGGTAATATTGAATGGAGCCTAAATACCATGACACTTAGTGCCTGATTGTCAAGCAACATGACTTCTGTGTCATTCAGGGGAGATAGGGTTTCTGCTATCATCAGTTGTATTATCATTCACCAGATGTGTCAGTCAAAGCTGTAATATTAAATAACTATATATTAAAACTCTCTCTTACTTTCTTTTTATCAAGTGGAAAACCAAATTGTGTTAAAAATATTTGCATAATAGTAGGCAAAATTATCTACCAAAATTTTTAGGTTATTTGTTCAAATATTTTTCACCAAATGCTTTTTTCTTCATAAATTTATAGGAATAATTAGAAACTTTGAAATGATTTAGCCCAACTGTTCAATTATAGATGAATAAACTAAAGCTGAAGAGAATAAATGATAGTTTCCAAGGTTGCTTGGCCTGTTAGTGGTACATCCAGAAGTTTGTTCTCTCTCCGACTCCCTAATATAATGAAGAGAAGGATATGCAGTTTGGGGCCTTACTACTTGTGTTTTAAGACAATGCTTTTCAGACATAGGAGCTAAGTATCATGGTTTTAACTTAAAGAAAATACATTGCAAATACATTTATGACTTCCTGAGTGATAAAGCATGGAATCAATAGGATTGATAAATATAGGCTAACTGCTTGGTTCAGCAAATGTGATGGTTAATTTTTTATGTGAACTTGAGTAGGACACAGGATGCTAGATTAAAAGTTATTACTGCACCTGTGTGTGTGACTCTATATGAGATTAGAATTTGAATCAGTGAACTGAGTAAAACAGATTGTCTTCCTCAATGTAGGTGAGCACCGTCCAGTGCATTAGGGCCTGAATGGAACAACAACAACAACAAAAAAAAAAAAAAAAAAAAAAAAGAGAGAGAGAGAAAGGTGGAATTTACTCTCTTTACTGATTCCTTGAACTGGGACATTAGTTTTCTCCTGTTCTCCACCTAAACTCACATCCTGAGCCCTCAGACTTTCATGACTACACCAAAGATTCCAGCTCACAGATGATAAGTCAGAGGACCTCTTAACCCCCATGATTGTTGAATCAATTCCTTATAATAAATTGTGTGGTTTATGGTCATACTATATACTTTGAATATAAAAATAAATAGGGAAATTTTATGGCATTCAAATAATTTATATCATTCAAGGGGGAGACTGATATATAACAATAATTTGTATAATGTGCTCTGGTCACTCTCAAGACTACACAAAGACCTATGGTGCAGTAATGAGACTAAAATCATTTATATATGACATAAATGAGAAGGAACAGGTGAACATTCCAGAAAGGAGTATAAAGTAACAGCCTTACTGAATAACTCTAAACTACCTTGAAAGTCTATCTAGCCTTATGGCTAACTGTAGACACTGGAGTCAAGCTGCTTAACTCCCAATTCTAGCTCTGTAATTGATGAGCTGTGTGAATTTGGGGAAATATCTTAGTCACTAAGCACCTCAATTTCCTTTCTTTAAATGAAAATAGTAATTGTTTGTGTATCTTCTAAGATTGATAAGAAGGGAATAATTTAGGAGAGGTATAGCATTTAGCATAATTAGACACTCAACAAATATTAACCTTTATTATTATTTCAGATTCTCCCTCATTTGCCTTCAGGTTTAATTCATGTACTTTATCCAATATCATTTCTGCCTTTGTTTTAGATATCTGATAGAGTACATGCTGTATAAAAGCCACTAAACAATTATTGGATAAACATAAATGATAATTTAAGCTGGAATTTAGCTGTTCAAATTCACAAGGTTTCTTAAAAATGACTATTTCTCCTTAAAATACTTGTATTATCTGCATTAAGAAGAGAATAATGTTAACTAAAAATCTTTCTTGTAAGAAGGAAACAATGCTCTTCAAACCATACAGTTCACGAAAACATTGTATTAGGAAATAGTCTTTGTTTAAGAAAACAATGTTTGAATTACAACTACTCATTACTTTCCTTTTTTAGATCACCTTTATAACTTGGAAGATAACATCTTCCAAGGTATTTGAAGGCACATAACTGCATTGGTACGATACCAAACATACTTGACTCTTGAAAAATGATAATATATTAAATATATAAACAACCTTATAAACCATGTAGAATAGGAAATGGTAAAAAAAATTGAGGAAAAACTTTAAAGTGAGGTTAATAAGGGTGAAAATAAAAGCAGTGAAGATTAAAAAACTCATGAAGGAGAAGATAATTGTAGCATTCTACTTAGGAGCACTAGGTACCCACCTAATTAACGTACTGAGCTTAGAGATCTTTGTGGTATTACTTCTAAACTTTTGAGCATGAAATTGATCAAAAATGGATGTAGAAGGAAAACTGAGGACAGAAGTATAATCTATTATATACATATATGTTTTTAATTGCCACCATTTTTAGGAAGAATGTTTAGAGAATATATAAAAATATTAGAATGGCATTGACAGTAAATTATATAGATAATTTGAATGTCATAGCCCTGGGACTCAGACACACTAAAAGCCTGAGACTTAATTAACATATTTCTAAACCATGTATCTGATAAAGTGTTAATCTTCAAAATATATGAGGACCTCATATACACACACACACACACACATATAATGAATACATTAAAAATTATTAAAATAGAGCATAAGACATTGCAAGTGAAAGTGCAAAGCAAACGTTCACACAGTAAGTGTTCGGCACAGATGGTTCCATGACAGAGCAGAGCACCAAACAGGAGGTTCCTTTAGTGCGAACAATTTTAAAATGGCTAAACCCATAGAGATTAAATGCCAACATCCAAATCTACAAAAGCAAATATTCTAAAATAGAAATCTTTTTTTTTGTGTGTGGTGGTAGACGGCTACTGGGGATTGAACTCACAGGTACTCAACCACTGAGCCACATCCCCAGCCCTATTTTGTATTTTATTTAGAGATAGGGTTTCACTGAGTTCCTTAATACCTCACTTTTGTGAGGCTGGATTTGAACTCACGATCCTCCTGCCTCAGCCTCCCAAGCTGCTGAGATTACAGGCATGGGCCACCATGCCCAACTTGAAATAGAAATTTTTTGTATGCTTCATTAATACCTATTTGATCATTGGACAGTGAAGATATAAAAGTGATTGATTTTATAATTATTTAATATACAAAAGCATTTGTTCTGATGCAAAGGGTTTATTTTGTATGTTGAATGAATTGCTTGAGATAATTTCCAGACTCTAAGGTGAATGAAACTGAGAGGACTAAAATGTGAGAACACAGGTGAGGAAGGAAGAACCAGCCACCCCATGCTGCCACCCACTAAATGGTAGGACCTCAAGCTTCTGCAGGACTGTGTGGGTCCCAGGGAAGAGCAAGAGGTCCTAAGGTACAATAGAGAATCTTAAAACACTAACGGAACAGAGACACTAGGAAAAATGTTTCCTCTCCATGCGAGTTTTTAAATCTGCTGAGTTCATTTGCTTTTGTTTTGCAGACATCACCTCTAGGCCTAGGGTGGGGGGAAAAAGTGGGGGGTGGGGATGAAATAAGGAAAAAGGAATAAAAAAAGAAGAAAAAAAGTGAGTGAGAATGAGAAAGAATAAAAAGAGAGAGAAGAAAGGAAATAAAAAGGAAAGAGGTAGGACCAAAAAAAAGGCTTTTTTTTTTTTTTTGTAGTGGGGATTGAACCTAGGGGCACGTAACCACTGAGCAATATCCCTAACCCTTTTTAAATATTTTGAGATAGGGTCTCAATAAGTTTCTTAAAGCCTCACTAAGTTGCTGAGGCTGGCTTTGAATTTGTGATCCTCCTACTTCAGCCTCCTGAGCCTCTGAGATTACAGGTGTAAGCCACCACACCTGGAAAGAAAAGTCCTTTTTAAAACAAAGTTTATGAGTTAAATAAAATGATGACTTGCGAAACATTAAATCTTAAAATCCACCATTCTATGACTGTTTTCATCTTACCTACCTCTTCCTTTCTGTCCTCTAACAAAATAAAATAAATAAACATATTATAGCAAAATAATAACCACCAAAAACTCCCATAAAGAAACAATGAAAATCCCCAAACATTAAGAAATTTCTTTGTGTCAATAACCAATAATTTTTCATAGAAAAAGTGGACAACCTGACTACTTAAATATCATGCAACAGTTAAATTTATTTTTTTGTCTATTGTAATATAATGATAAATAAGAACACAAATAGCTAGAGAAGAGGCTGTGAGATCTAACAGTAGAAATATAAATACATAGATTTTAAATAAAGGAGTAAGTCAAAAGGAATAGATAATTCATGTATATATTTATTCATTCCACTCCTGCATGAATGAACTGAACTCTTAATATGGGTCAGTCAGTAAATTGTTGAAAACTTTTGATTTTAATTTCAGTACATAAAAACTTGGAAGTAGTCATTCTGTTACTATGATTTTTCAAAAGCTAAGAAAATATGGAAATCAATGACTTTTCTTTGATCCATGAGACAACAGGCCATGGGGTAAACTGATATCCTTAAATTGGAAGAGACTGGCAAATATAGAGAAATGAGAAAAATAAGCTTACCAGGAACAAGAGCATCTGGAGCCATAAATTAGTAGTGATGCTTTAAACACTTAGGGGTTACAATGCTATCCCCAAATGAGATACATCCATGTTCTAACGCCTGATACCTGTGATTGTGGTCTTATTTGGAAATAGGGCTTTTGCAGATGTAGTCATGTCAATACTAGCGTGCATTAAATACTAGAGTGGGCATTAAATCCAATGACTTGAGGCCTCAGAAAGGACTTTGACTCAGAGACCCAGGGGAAACACATGGAATAAGGTCATTTAAAGACAGAGGAAGAGGTTGGAATGATGCAGCTTTACAGCAATGAATGCCAAACACAGCTTGCATCCTTGAGAAGCCAGAAATAAGAGTGTGTCCTCCCTCAGAGCCTCAAAAGGAACCATCTTGATGATGTCTTGATTTTGTACTTATGCCATGCTAAACTGTGAGGCCATACATTTGTTGTTGTTGTTTTCAAACATCAAGTTTGTAGTAAGACAGCCAGGAAAACCACTATAAATAGCAACTGTGGCCCATTAATGAAGTAGAGGGTAATCTGGTTCAAGAGTGAGAAACTGCTAGGGTCATAGTGCTTGGCTGGCTTCTATGTTTTCATGAGATTTAAGTTCAGAAACCCCAGCAGGTATACCTGTGAAGAGTTAAGTAAACCATCATATTTCTGGCAAGAAGAAAGAAAATTTACCATTTGGAAATACACCCCAAACATTCTCCATAGAATAGGCTTACACAGCAAGGAAAAATAATTTTCAAAGCCTTATCTTTTGGGGAAAATATCTGTCTCCAGCACCCTGGAATCTTTTAGTCTTTCTTAAAGAGGGAAAGGGTAAATTTGAAATACTTCTGAAGGTAATTTGAATGTTAGCCCTGGGACTCAGACACACTAAAAGACTGAGACTTAATTAACATATTTCTAAACCATGTATCTGATAAAGTGTTAATCTTCAAAATATATAAGGACCTCCTATAATTCAATAGCAAAAAACAAACAAACCCAAAATATAATACTCCATTTTAAAAAGGTCTAGGGATTTGAATGAAATTTCTTCAAAGAATTCATATAAATGACCAACAGATATGTGCAAAAATGTTCAGTATTACAAAAAGAAAAATATATTATTCTAACAGGAAGTAATTAAGATAATTTAATTTATAGAAGCAAAGAATGAAATGGTGATTGCCAGGGGCTGGGTTTAGGAGAATGAGGAGTTATTCATTAATGGGCCTAAAATTTTGGTTAAATTAGATGAAAATGTTTTAGCTATCTTCTATAAAATATTATTCCTATATTACTCTAACATCTAAACCAGGCAAGAACATTATAAGAAAGGAAGACTATAGTCAACATCTCTCATGAGCACAGATGTCAAAATTATCAATGAAATATTAGGAAGTCATATCCAAGAATAGATATTAATAATTCTACCCCAAGACTAAGTGGAATTTATTTCAAGTATGCAAGACTAGTTCAACATTAACAATCATTAAATAATCCACTAAAGAAAACTCATGATAATATCAATTGATATAGCAAAAGTATTTGAAAACTCCAATACCCATTTATGATAAAAACTCTCAGTAAGTCAGAGGAACTTCCTTATCTTAATAAAGAATATCTAAAAGGGTTCACTCACTGACCTGTGCAGGAGCTTGGACCCAGGGTAGGCCCGAGTCCATCCTGCAACCAGCAGATACCCACCATATCTCAGAACTGGCCCAGATCAACCTTGCCAACCTACATGGGAGCCAGGGCCCAGGGTAGCTCCCCATGAGTCCTGGGAGCCCAGGTCTAACCCACTTCCATCTTGAGACACTGCAGCCTCTACTTTGGGACAACAAACAGGGGCTAGAAGTAGCTGCATCTTGGAACAGCCATCCCAAAGCCAGAGTAAGGCTCACCATTCAGTCCAATCTTTGGAAGAAATTGCATCCAACTTGGGGCACCTCCACTGCTATCTGGAGTTAACTCCTGCTATTGCAGCCTATCACCTATAGTTGCAGTAGCATCCATCCTGGGACACCAGCAGGGTCTGGAAGCCTAACATCAAGGTAAGATAAAGATAATAAGTACAGATACTACAAAATTATAGGGTAGAAACTGTAATACATCAGATCCATACTGCAAGAAACGAAATCACATAGACAATATGAAAAAACAAGGGAGGAAAGTGCCCCAAACAAGAATACTACAATAACAGAATCCATGGACAGTGCAGTTGATAAAATGTCAGAAAAGGAGTTCAGAACATTCATACTTCAAATGATCTGTGAATTAAATAATTACCTAAAGGATAAAATACAGGCAAAAATTCATCCTCCAACAAAGAGATAAGAAAGCAAATACAGGCAACCATTGATGACACTAATAAACAGAAAAGGGAGCAAATACAGGTATCCATTGATCACACCAACAAAGAGATAAGGGAGCAAATACAGGTAGCAAAAGATTAGTTCAAGAAAGAAAGATTGATTCTGAATTAAAAAAATCAGAAATCTTTGAAATGAAGGAAACAATAAACCAAATAAAAAATTCAATAAAAGCATCACCAACGACTAGATTACTTGGAAGAAAGAATGTCAGCTAATGAAGACAAAGCATACAATCTGGAAATTAAAGTTGACCACACAGTAAAGATGGTAAGACATCATGAGCAGAACATCCAAGAATTATGTGATAGCAGCAAAAGACCAAATATAAGAGTTATTGGCATAGAAGAAGGCACAGTTTCAAGCCAAAGGAGTACACTATCACTTCAATGAGATAATATCAGAAAATTTCCCAAACATGAAGAATGAAATGGAAAATCAAATATAGGAGGCTTACATCTATGCAATTAGAGCAGATCTACACCAAGTCACATTATAATGAAAATACCTAACATACAGAATAAGGTTAGAATCTTAAAGGCCAAAAGAGAGAGAGGAATGAGGTCACATATAGGGGGAGACCAATTGGTATTTCAGCAGATTTTTCAACCCAGACCATGAAAGACAGGAGATCCTGGAACAATGCTCTGAAAGAAAGTGGCTGCCAACCAAGAATCTTATATCCAGCAAAATTAAGCTTTAGATTTGATAATGAAATAAAAACCTTCCTTGGTAAAAAAAAAAGTTAAAAGAATTTACACTGAGAAAGCTTATAGTACATGACATCTTAGACAAAATATTCCATGAAGAGGAATTGAAAATCAACAATGCAAATCAGCAAAGGGAGATATTACACTAAAGGAAAAACTAATCAAAGGAGAAACTAAGTCAAGTTAAATAACAAAAATAAACAACAATGACTGGGAATACAAATCATGTCTCAATAATAGCCCTGAAAGTTAATGTATAAACTCACCAATCAAAAAACATAGGATTGCAGATTGGATCAAAACAAAAAGACCCAACAATATGCTGTTTCCAGGAGATTCCAGTCAGAACGGCAGCTATTAAGAATACAAACAATAAATGTTGGCAAGGATGTGGGGGAAAGGCTCACTCATACACTGATGGTGGTACTGCAAATTGATGCAGGCGATTTGGAAAGCAGTAAGGAGATTCCTTGAAAACTGGGAATGGAATCACCATTTGACCCAGCTATGCCACTCTTGGGTCTGTACCCAAAGGACTTAAAAACAACATATTATAGGGACACAGTCACATCAATGTTTATAGCAGCACAATTCACAATAACTAAACTGTGGAACCAACCTAGATGCCCTTTAGTAGATGAATGGATAAAGAATACATGGTCTATATACACAATGGGATATTATTTAACATTAAAAGAAAATAAAATCATGGCATTTTCAGGTAAATGGATGGAGTTGGAGTATATAATGCTAAGTAAAGTTAGCCAATTCCAAAAAAAACAAATGCCAAATGCTTTTTTTGATTTAAGGATGCTGATTGATAATGTGGTTGGGGGTGGGGCATGCGAGGATTAGATGAACTCTAGATAGGGCAAAGGGAAGGGAGGGGAAGGGAGGGAGCATGGGGTTAGGAAAGATGGTGGAATGAGATGGACATCATTTTCCTAAGTACATGTATGAAGACTCTATTTTATGCAACCAGAGATATGAAAACATGTGCTTTATATGTGATATGAATTGTAAAGCATTCTGCTGTCATATATAAAAAATTAAAATTATAAAAGAATATCTATAAGGATCTATAGCTAATATCATACATAGAGAATTTGGGTTCTCCATAATATAGGGAGTGATATAAGAATGTATCATGTCACCATCCCTCTTCAACAGTATAACAAATGCCCTAGGTAGTGTAATAACATCTGAAATGGAAATAAAACATACCCAGTTTGGGGGCAGAGGCAAAAATGGTGTTTGTTCTGTGATGATATAATAAGATGAAACAAATCTTAAAGTATCAACAAAAAGTCTACTTGGATCGTAAAATAATTTGAGTTAGGTCACAGGATATGAAGTTAATATACAAAAGTTAATTGATTGCTTTTATACCACCAATGAACAACTGAAATATGCAGTTTAAAATTCAATAAGTATAAGGATCTAATCACAACTATGTTTACCAGCATGTGGAGAAAAGAATTTGAGATCATATTGATGAAATATGGTAGATTCTTTATTTTATTTATACAGTGAGACAAGCCAACTATGAATTTATAGTTCATTCTGTCAATTCTGTCATATATTAATTTAATAATTATTAAGTTATTAGGAGATATATATATATATATATATATATATATATATATATATATATATCCTAACCCAGAGGATATTATAATACAAATATTAAATACATAAGATGTAAAGTAATACAAGTGTTTTAAATTATTTTTTTAAAAAATGTTGGAAAGGTTAGCAGAACAAGAAATAACTTAAGGACTGTATGCTGAAATTAAAATGGTGACTTTGGAGCTTGACCTCAGATGATAGCCTTCAGGAAGTGTTAAAAATAAAATCTGTATCAATCTACATGTATAGATATAGATCCATATTCTGCACAGGGAAGATGATATAAACTCTTTATATCTAACTTAATCTTTGAAATAATACCAAGAGTTTGGATTTTTGTTTAAAATTTTATGCTTTCAAAGATAAATTACCTAAAGTATTAACTATTTGATTAAAAACCAAATTAACTAATTTGTGAAAGACCAATCAATTAAGAAAGGACAGAACCAACATTTATTTGCTCTTAGTCCTGTCAGTAACTTGGGTACGAGATAATGAAGAGGAAAAGTAAAAACAATTCCGTTTCGATAGAAGAATCTGAATTGTGTCATATTTCAAAGGCAAAATGTGACACATTTTACCTTAAGGAGTAGATCAGAAGAATATTAATAATTTAAGAATGTTATGAGCAACAATTTTATGCCTTATAAGGATTTATTTTGTGGAAGAACCCTATAAAAATGAACTTGAAGGCACTGGCTTTATTGAGGATGGCCCTGGAAAGTAGCAGAAGGCCCACCCAGGAAGGAACAGAAAAAAAGCACAGCAGGAAGGAAGCAGTATTTAGCACAGGGATTCTGTAACCTAAGGCGACCTCCAAGAAAGAGCAAGTAGCAGTCTTCACTTCACCCTGTCTGGGGCTCCTCTCCCAGGCACAGAAACCAAACCTAGAGGGCAAAGCAGGAGATGGCCCCAGGTCCTCTGGATCAGCTTCCTGGGCTCCTGAGCAGTACGCAGAAAAGAAAGGGTGCATGTAGAGAAGCTGAAAACCAACGCCCTGCTCACCTTATATGAGTATATTTCAGTTGACCAAATAAAAACAAAATCATATTGTGCAAGAGACACAGAAAGCAGAATGAAAGACTTGATGTAAGAAATAACTCTATGGTCCTCTATACTTGAATACCATGTAAACTTGAAGCTGAAAAGGAGATGAGGTGTAGGTCAATACTAAAATATTTAGTGACTTGAAAATCACAGCATTTTAAAACAAATTTGAGAAATAAAAGAGAAGGTAAAGTGACCTGTATGCTCCTCTTTCCCTCTGAACCTACTTAATTAACCAATCTTTAGTTTATTTTTATTAACTTCATATAGTTAATACTTTTACTTTGCAGAGATGTAGTTCATGGTAAATTTATGCAAATTATCTTGAAAAAATGGAGAAAATCATAAATGAAAACATAATTACTACTGTACATTATCACCCTTCACATTGAAATTTCAAACATACATTTATTTGGAAGTACCAGATTTAGTCAAGGAAGAAATACAATAGCAATGGGTTTGGGGATTGCCAGTCATAGCAATTTCGGATTCTAATCCAAAATATAGAGTGGTAGGTTTTAATCTATTCAGGAACACAAACTCTCTAAAAAATTATGTTTCAAGTTTCCCGAAAATTGCAATATACACATGAGCATAATATATAGCAATTTGTCTCAAGGAGTTCTCAGAGTTTCTGAGGCTGCATGAAGCCCTATTTTGACAATTGAAAGCAGTATGGAGATTCTTCAGAAAACTTGGAATGGAATCACCATTTGACCCAGCTATACCACTCCTTGGTTTATACCCAAAGGACTTAAAATCAGCATACTTTAGTGTGACACAGCCATATTAATATTTACAGCAGCTCAACTCACAATAGATAAACTATGGAACCAATCTAGATGCCCTTCAACAGATGAATGGAAAAAGAAAATGCAATACATATATACATATACACAATGGAATGTTACTCATCCTTAAGTAAGAATGAAATCATGGCATTTGCAGGTAAATGGATGGAACTAGAGAATATCATGCTAAATGAAAAAAGCCAATCCCCCAAACCAAAGGCCAAATGTTTTCTCTGATAAACAGATGCTGATGTACAGTGTATGTATGTGCTGGGGGTGGAGGGGCAGCTAGGGAAGAATGAAGGAAACTTTGGATTGTGCAGAGGGGAGTGAGGAAAGGAGTGGGGCAGTTGGGATGGGGAGGATGGTAGAATGAGACAGACAAGTTTAAGTCCTTTGATTTATAAAGTAGAAATGGGTACAGGAGACCAAATATTCTGCCAAGTGCAAGTACCAGTAAATTGTTAAATTTAGTTCTATTGCTTCCACTTAAAATAAATGCAATCCGTTTTGAAAAATATTCACAGATGGATAACTGAAATTATAAGATCATGTGTTTAAGAATTAAGTAAGGACTAAAAAATATATTTAAAATGATTTAAATGGAGAATATAAGGCCAAAATAGTTTAAAATCATGGAGAACAGAATAAATATAGAATTATAGAATTATCAGCATTGGTAAATTACAACTAGGAGGCTACTTGGACGTTCAAAATAGAATTTAGATCAAATGTAATTTTATATCAATTTAAAATATACTAAGCAATATAGAAATACTTGCTAGACTAGATGGTTGGGCCTGAAGGTAATAAAAAAAACTCAAGAAAAAATTATCTATGTGTATGATAATGAGTAGTTACAAAGAAGTCTAGGATTAGCTTTTTATTTTTTAGTTTTACTTTTAATGTAATTTTAGTAATTCAGAACCACTGTGAGAAATTATGTTATCAGTAAAAGATCTTCTGCATACAGAATTAAAAGTGGCATAGGAAATTGGACAGCTATTCACTTGATCATAGTCAAAGTGAAGACAGCAGTATAGGTATAATTCTGGTTGTCTTTAGGTAAGGATTCTAATCCCAAAAAAAGTGGCCCATCCTTGCTACTAAGGGCATGAAGTTGAAGCCTGTACTTTTAATTTCAGTAATTAATTTGACATTTGAACACTACTGATGCATGCATATTTTTATTTAGTAGGTTGTAGGGTGAACACTTTCAAGCCTCCATAAATAAAATGATGTAGAAATAAAGAATCTGGCTCAGTTTTTGTTTCCCCAGTGCTGTAGTACTCTGAAAGCTTGCTCTATACTTTGCCTTCTAACCAGTGTTAGCTTTCATTATTGGCAATTTTGTCAGATTTCTTAGGTTCTTCTCTTTCCAGCTCTTGACCATTTAAATTATTATTGCCTTGGTAATTTTTAAAAGCCATCCAAGAAATTTTATGTTGAAAAATTTTCTGAACATATTCTTCTTGTTTTCAGTAGGATATTTGGTCTGTAGAAACCTGGTTAGCAAGTATTAGAAACCTTTATTTGCTTTTAAATTTCCCATTTATAAACAATTCATAAATGTGTTTATGGGACAGTTGTCCTTTTATCTTCCTCTACAATTCTCTAATCTCATAAGAGCTCATTTGTCCCTAGACACTCATACACTAACTAGATCAACTTCTCTTCTTATAAAAGCTGTTGATATAATTTACAATTGTGTCACTCTTTGTTGGTAATATATTTAATCATCAATTACAAGTATTTGCAGCACTTAATCTATAAGGCTTTGTTTATTGAAAGAAACACTATTTAATTAATAACTTCCTTAATAAAATAACAGTGAAATATGCATATTATTTTAAAATTCAGATATTAAAAATAATATGAAATCAATATTTAAATCCACTACTTGAGAACTATTCTTTCTTCATCTCTTTTAGCATCTCTTTCTTTGTCTTCATGGACCTACATCAGTTCTTTCATTGTTATAAAAATAAATTATAAAAGATACAGATGTAAAATTATCAAAGAATTAATTTCAAATTCCATATCTAATAGTAGTTGCCATAATTATTGTCAAAACTTGAAATATATGTCAGTTTTTATATATTATTTCATTATTGCAAATATTAGAAAGTTATAAGGTTTGTGAACTACTGCTTCAACAAAAATTGGTATGAAAATAATATGAATTTAGTAAGTTGACTGCTATTCAAGGCTGAAAATGTATTTATTTCAATTAAATTGATATGGTATTTTTCCAAAAAATGCAATATTTAGGACTATTTGTGGAAAAACTTGAGAGATATCAAGATTTATATATTGTAGAATATCTAGTTAGGGTGATTAAACTATAGTTGAGTAAATACAAAGAATAATAGAGAAGCTGTGATGTTTCAGATATAGAAACAAAATTATTCTGATAAGTCAATACCTTGAAAAAGTTATTTTTCAATAACTTTTTCAAGGTGGGCATGGTGACACATGCCTGTAATACCAACAAATCAGGATACTAAGGCAGGAGGATCTCAAGTTCAAGGCCTCAGCAACTTAGAAAAACCCTGTCTCAAAATTAAAAATAAAATGGGGAGGTAGCTCAGTGGTAAAACATCCTGTTTTCAATCTCTAGTACCAAAACAAAACACGTTTTCATGTGGTATAATTTCTGTGGGGTAATTAAATAATGTATTATATTCTTGATGCATCACAAATACAAAGGAGTTCTCATTTTAAAGTTTGGTACAAAACAGAAGATACAGCACAGAAAGCACATTAGAAGTCATTAGGTTTTCAATTCTTTTGCTGTTGATTGTAGTTTGGTAATATTGGGGAAATAAAATATTCAACAGTGTCATGCAGTGTTGTTGTTTAACTGAAGTTTGTGCAAGGCATGAGAAAGCTGTTTTTGGATTACTAATATAGGTTACATATAGAAATTTTAATATTGGTGAAGAAGAGACTAGAAGTGTGTCACATTAGATTGGGTAGAGAGAAGTGATGAGAGGGGAGGGGAAGGAAAGGGGGGGATAGGAAGGACAGCAGAATAAAATAGACACTAGTATTGATGTATATATATACATGACTGTATGACCAATGTGATTCTGCAACCTGTATACTCAGAATAAAAACAAAAAGATTTCAGGACCTAAGGGTGGTGGGGGGAAGAGACTAGAATGTAGGTAATCAGATTGCTCATTTGAATTTGGTATACTCATACAATCATAATCACTATTTGAACACATAATGTCTATCAAGGAGAAAATTTCACAGAGTATTATGCAATTGTAGTATTTTAAAATAGTTTAATGGTGGAATTCAGTTTTAGAGATATTTAATTACATGCTATGTTAGATTTTTGTCACTGTGCAAAATACCTAAGAGAAACAATGTAAAGGACAAAGGATTTATTTTGGCTCACAAATTCAGAATTTTCCATCCATGATCAGCTGGCTCCATTGTTTTTGAGCCTGTGGTAGAAAGGACCCTATGTGGAAGGGCATGAAAAACTGCTCATCTCATGATAGCCTGGAAAAAGAGAGAGAGAAAGAGGTCATGGGCAAGGTATAGTCCCCAAAGGCATGCTTCCAAGAACTTGTTTTAGTCAGCATTTTTGTTGCTATGACTAAAAGACCAGACAAGAACAATTAGAGGAGGAGAAGTTTAATTGGGAACTCACAATTTCAGAAGTCTCAGTCCATAGACAGCAGTTTTATTCCTCAAGTCTCCAGGTGAATCAGAACAATATGGCAGAAGAATGTGGTGGAGGGAAAAGGCTTAAATGATGATCAGAGAGCAGAGAGACACTTCACTTGTCAGATACTAAATATATACTCCAAATGCAACCCACCAATGACCCACCTCCTTCAGCCATATGTTGAGGGCTGAAATCAAGTCAAGATGGCACCTGGCAGTTTTCCAGGAGGAGTGGTTTGTAAGGCAATACCACCAAGCCATTAAGTTGGTGGGGATTCCTTATTGGCTGATTGCTGTATCTGGATGATGCAAATTGAGTCAAGCTGTGTGTAATTAGTTAGGTATATATACCTCTGCTGCCCCGCAATAAAGCAGTTCCTGTTTGAACCTTCAAGTTGCTTGTCACCTCCCGGTTATTTGCCCAGCAGGACTGCGGAAAATGGTGGCCCATATGGGGAACTCTGGGACGCCTGGGGTAAGTGACAAGGAAAGCTGCCTGTCCCTAGAAATAGATAGGACAGGGGGAAACCTGCTCACCCCTGAGGAAGCAGATAGGGCAAGAGAACGAATGGCCATTTCAAGAAAATGGAGAATATCAATATACAGTGTGTTTTTGTTTTGTTTTGTCTTGGTGTGTTGTATTGTCTTTGTTACAGAAGTATGGGATCAGAAGTTGGTGGAAATCAAACCAAAAGGGTGTTAAGTAAATTTCTAAAAGAAGGAGGCACCCCAGTAAAACCAAGAACAGTTAGGGCATACGTTGATAAAAACCCAGGAACTCTAGTCGGAAAGAGGAAGAAAGTTCAGAGCAGGAAGGATTATCAGGGAAGGAGTTACAACAAAAGGCTGCTACTAAACAGTTTTCATTACCAGAGGGTGTGCAAAGCGACGCTGGGCGGCGGCTGCCGCGTAAGCAAGCCGGTTGTGGTGCAGCAGGGACTTTCCAGCTGGCGGCTGTACATCCTCAGCTGCTTCTTGATTTGCCTCTGATACAGAATAGGGTAATGTGTTTAAAAATGTTCCATCTTTTCTTGCCTATAGACATTTAATTTGTTTCCATTCTCAAATTTCCCAACTCTGCTACAGATCCCTAAAGGAACTGTGAAGGATGAATATTCCACTGCTTCTTTCCATTTTGTTATTTCACCTTAAAACCCTTCTGATAAGGACTATCATGTCACCATATGCAGTTTCCATCAACATAAGTATTTGAAATGACTTAGACAACTGTTTATATCATCTAAACCACCAACCATCCCTTTCTTTGCTTGATGTCAAGTTGATGACTAAGACGATTCTTGTCTTATCTGTGTCTCTTATTCTCACCTCTGATGCCTAAAGACCCAACTAAGGGAACAAATAATGATTACCACCTCCCTCAAATCTTCCAGCATCTCATTCTATTTTTTCAGTTCCATTCCTATGGTATAGAATGGTGTTACTAAAATAACTATGAAGGCATATACATAAGCTGGTGGGTCTTTTCTAAAGTTATATATATTTAGTTTCAACTTCTATTATCACTCAACATTATTGAAATAATGACTTCTTTGGTGTATTTTATATCTCATTTTATGTACACTAAATTTCATCTTTTCAATGTTTTAAATTATTTTTATTTTTATTTTTCTGGAACTTATAGACAAGGTGAAAATTTTGGTGGGAATAAACACCTTAAAATTTGTTCACTTGAGTGGCAGAATAGGAACTCAAATGTTTTTTATATCTAATTCAAATTATTTTTCTGCAAATTAAGTCTTCCTCCTTAAGTTGTATGGAAAAATGAAAATAATTTACATTATTTTCTAAAGGCATGTGCCAATATAGAACACATCAAAAATTCTGGAATAGATATATTTTCTTTCAAATTCCATCTTTTATACTTCCCGCATACTTTACCTGAAATGTGTCTGAACAGTAAAATGAAAGAGACTTTAAAAATTATTTGTAGCCAGTTTGTGCACTAAAACAAATGATCTCTTTCTAAATCTTGGTCTTAAAATTTATGAACAAACATAAAACTAATTTATACAGGCATAACTATAATCACAAATTACACATCTCAAAACAGTTACTAGTCTTTACTTTTCCTTACAACCAAACTCTTCCCCGCCCCCGGCCATGGGGCTGCCCAGGGACAATGCAGCTGGCGGAGGACGCACCTAGCGCCCCTGAAGTTTGGCCATTTCCAATGCTAATAACTAATGAGTCGTCAGTTTTTCCCTATTTGCTGCAGGTGCTGCCACAGGACATCCAGAATTCCAGTTTTCAATTATGGTGATAGCATTTACCTTCAGATGCTTTGGTATTTTACAGCTTTTACCATAGCTGCATCAGCTTACAGTTATTATCATTAAAGTTCCTGACCCAGTGATTGTCTGGAGTCGGGGGTCTGTTTGTGTGTTTCCACAGGGAGAACAGCAGCCGATTTGGATTCCAAAGAGACTAACTAAAGCGACTTCTACAGACCAAAAAGAAGATGATTTAGCTCAAATCCATAACAGCTGATATCTAGAACTCCAGTTTATCTACATCTGCGACAATGGTTCTTCCACATCTGGAAGCTAATGAATAATGAGCACCATTAAGGCCTATTTCAAATGTAAAAACCTTGAGGCTTACTTGTGGGAATGCCTTCAAACCCATATGCAAGTTACAGGAAGAAGGAATTACAGCTACCATCATCACAGCTGTTGCTGTTTCTGCTGTTGCTACTACAGCTTCTGCGATAGCTATCACACAAACTGTACAAACTGCTGCATCAATAAGTACATATTAATGGATTCCTCTGCTTTGAGCTGCTTACAGAACTTACCTGGACTGTGTATCACTTATATGCATTATGAACTAATCTATTGATAATTGTAACAGTACCAGGGTATCTTTGCTGACAGTGTCATCGGTGGTACAGTTTTTCCAAGGGTTTCTCTCTTGGAGTCATCATATGGCTTGGTATCCTGACATTTTGTATCCTCCTCTTTCTGCTTGTGGCAGATTGTTTATGGTGTTTGTGTAAAAACCACTATGGTTGTTATCCACAAGTATGGCTAAATAATGCTGGGCCGGTAGTCAAAGATGGGTAAAATCCAATTTCAATGGTACCAACCTAAGGCTGATGATTTGAGGTCAGACCATCCAATGACGGGTAAGGACCATATGTAGTATTGGACAACCTAAGAAAGGCACTGTCCCTAAGCCACATACTTGTTGTTTAATAAAACAAAAGGGAGGAGATGTTGGGGATGCAAAACAAGTCAAGAAGGTGCCTGGCAGATTGCCAGGAGGAGTGGTTTGTGAAGCAACGCTAGCCATTAAGATTGTGGGGATTCTTTATTGGCTGATACTAATTGCGTCAAGCTGTGTGTAATCAGTTAGGTATATATATACCTCTGCTGTCCTGCATTAAAGCGGTTCCCACTCAATAATGCAGTTCCCACTTGAACCTTCAAGTTGCTTGTCACCTCCCGGTTATTTGCCCAGCTGGACTGTGGCAGCCATAACCAACTGGCCTTCATTTACCACTCAGTTAATACCCTTCCAGGGATTAAGTCACTGATTGTATTAAGGCTCTCATAACCCAATGATTTCTCGTCTAAACCTTTTTGCATTGTCTCACACATGAGCTTTTGGGGGACACCTCACCTCCAAACTATAGCACGCTCACAGTCTTCAACTAGGTCTCACTTTCTACAATTTCTATCACTTCTAAATAATGCTATCAGGTATGACCCCATCAATGGATTAATCCTCATGAGCCAATTAGCCTCCCAAAACCCTACCTGTGAACATTGCTGCACTGGGGACCAAGATTTCAACAAGTGAATTTTTAGGAAACATTTCAGATCCTAAAAATAATACCTGTAAACACTGGAAAATCATTGATGTTAAGTAATACCACAAAGCATAATATTATTTTACTGGTTAGCTAGATACATTTAAATAGAAAAGACCCAGAGAGCATCTATAATTGTAAAACAGTCAACAAATAGCAGTGAAACAAGCAATAGAATTTCTCTCTCACATACACATGCATACAGATATACATACTCATTCACATACACACAAATATGGAATTCTAAGTAATAGATTACATTCACTATATTTTATGGCAAATACTTTCAGGAAAAGTCAAGATGCAAAAGCTCCATATCCTTAAATTGTTTCATTAATAATAATTTAATGTTTATACGTATAACCATAAGCAAAACTTTTGCAAAACATCAGATATTAAAACTATCTTTTGAATTTGAAAGCATCATATTTATGCCTTTTGTCAATTTATTTTTCTTGTGTTTTGACATTTGTAGGTACAGTTAAGGAATCACCATCTTTAAGTGCAAAAGATATTTTTAGAATTTGTATTTAAAATAACATCTGCAAATAAAGAAAATATAAAGAGAGATAATGTTATGCAAAAATATTCTCCTTGCATCTTTGGTTGAGCTTACCATTATTTTACTGTTTAGGCAGAATGTCTATAGAGAAATTCATGATTATTTGAACTGTTTCTTCTGCTTTGACAGCTTTTTCCTTTAAGAATCTTCCCAAGCTGTCTATCCATAGTGGTTTCTACAGCAAGAAAAATCTGTTTCAATCTGTCTACATATTTAATGGGTGATTTTTTTTGATTGTTCTGAGATATAGCATTATAGCTATGAACAAATCTACCCCCAGGTAGCTTATATTGGAGTAAAAGAAATAATCAATTAATATGAAAATGAATACATGATAAGGTGAAGCATAGTTATAAATTATAAAAAAAAATCATATAACTGTTTTCCCCCAATCTTTGCTTGTGTCTAAAATCAAATGGTTAGCCACCACAAGAAAGTCATTATTTTACCAACTAGTATGAATTTAAATATATGCACACTACTTTCCACGAAGTGATCATCTTATTGGGGTAAATGTAATGTGTCCCTAGAAATATACAAAGAATTTCAGCACATTTCCCAGTGTGTGCATTTCTTTAAAAGAATCTCTTGTTACATTTATTGATATTTTGGTATGTTGTGTCACTATTCTCATTTACTTCTAAGCATTTTTAAAATTTCACCCCTGATTTGTTCAGCTATCCATTGGTCATTTAGAGCATATTATTTAGTCTTCAGATATTAGAGTAGCTTCTATTTTTTTTTAATTTTTCATTGAAATTTCTAATTTCATTCCATTATGATCTGATAAGATGCAGGGTATTATCACATTAGTAAACTTAAAGACAAGAGTCATATAATTATCTCAATAAATGAAGAAAAAAATTGATAAAATACAGCAACCATTCATGTTCAAAACAGTAGAAAAACTGGGGATAATAGAAATATACCTCAAAATTGTAAAAGCTACATGAGTTAAACCCAAGATCAACATCATTCTAAATGGAGAAACATTGAAAGCATTCTCTCTAAAGACTGGAACTGGACAAGAATGCCCTCCTTCACCACTTTCTATTCAACATATTTTTGTGAAACTCTAGCCAGAACAATTAGACGAAAGAAAGAATTTAAAGGGATACAAAAAGGGAAAGAGGAACTAAAACTATCCCTATTTGCTGACAACATGATTCTGTATTTATAAAACCCAAAAACCTCTGCCAGAAAACTTCTAGAACTCAAAACAAATTCAGCAAAGTAACAGGATATAAAATTAACATAAATCAATTGTGTTTCTATACACCTAAGATTAATCAGCTGAAAGAGGAACTAGGAAAAATATTTAATTGACAATATCCTCAAAAAATTAAAATACTTGTGAATCAATCTAACAAAAGAGGTGAAAGACCTTTACAATGAAAATCTACAGAACACTAAAGAAATAAATTAAATAAGAGCTTAGAAGATGGAAAGATCTCCAATGTTCTTGGACAGGCAGAATTAATATTGTCAAAATAGCCATACTACCAGAAGTGCTAATTCCGATTCAAATTCCAAAGATGTTCTTCATAGAAATAGAAAAAGCAGTCATGAAATTTATTTGGAAAAATAAGAGGCCCAGAATAGTCAAAGCAATCCTTACCAAGAAAAGTGAAGCAGGAGGCATTACAATACCAGACCTTAAATTATACTACAGAACTATAATAGAAAAAATGTCATAGTATTGGCACAAAAACAGACATGAAGACCAATGGAACTTGGAGAAAGCACAGAGATAAACACACACACACACACACACACACACACACACAGTTATCTCATACTAGACAAAGTCATCATAAATATTCATTGGAGAAAAGATAGTCTCTTCAACAAATGGTATTGAGAAAACTGGAAATAAATATTTAACAGAATAAAATTTCACCCCTATTTCTCACCCTGTACAAAACTCAACTCAAAGTGGATCAAAGACATAGGCATTAGACCAGAGACCCTGTGCTTACCAGAAGGAAAAGTAGTCCCAAATCTCCATCATGTTGGCTCAGGAAGTGACTTCCTCCACAAGACACCTAAAGTGCAAGAAGTAAAATCAAGAATGAAGAAATTGGGAGCTGGGATTGTGGCTCAGCAGTAGAGCGCTCGGCAGTAGAGCGCTCGCCTAACATAGGCGGGACCCGGGGTTCGATCCTAAGCACCACATAAAAATAAAGGCATTGTGTTGTGTCCATCTACACCTAAAAAATAAATATTAAATAAATAAATAAATAAAGACTTTAATTTAAAAACAAATAAATGGGATGGTATCAAATTAAACATATTCTTCACAGCAAAGGAAACAATCAAAGGAAACAATCAAGGGCGTCAAGAGAGAGCCTACAGAATGGGAGGAAATCTTTGCCATCTGCACCTCAGAGCATTAATCTCCAGGATATACAAACACTTAACACCCAAAAACAAAAACAACAACAACAACAACAACAAAACCAAATAACTCAAACAATAAATGGGAAAAGGAACTGAACAGGCACTTCACAGAAGAAGAAACATGAATGGTCAACAAATATTGGAAAAAATGTTCAACATGTCTAGCAATTCCGGAAATGCAATTTAAAACTACACTGAGATTTCATCTCACTCCAGTCAGAGTGGCAATTATTGAGAATACAAGTAAGAGAAATGTTGATGAGGACATGGGAGAAAAGAGACACTCATACATTGCTGGTGGGACTGCAAATTGGTACAACCACTCTGGAAAGCTGTATGGGGATTCCTCAGAAAACATGGAATAAAACCACTAATTTAACTCAGTTATGGACTCAGCACATTTTAGTGAAATGGTCACATCATTTGTGTATAGCAGCTTAATTCACAATAGCTAAGGTATAGAACCAATCCAGGCCCTTCAACAGATGAATGGGTAAGGAAAATGAGCTCCATATACACATGGGAATATTAGCCATAAAGAAGAATGAAATTCTGGCATTTGCCAGTAAATGGAACTAGAGACTATCATGCTAAGCGAAATAATCCAATTCCCCCCAAAAAATAAAGGCCAAATATCCTCTCTGATATGCAGGTGCTAACACAATGGGGAAGAGGAGGGAAGAACAGAAGTTCCATGGATCAGACAAAGGGGCATGAAGGAAAAGGATGGGGGATGGGAATAGGAAAGGCAGTAGAATGAATTGGACATAACTTTCTTATGTTCATATAGGAATACAAGACCAGTGTAACTCCTAATCATGTGCAAGCACAAGAATGAGAAGGTATACTCCATGCATGTTTGTTAAAATATACTCTATTGTCACATATATATAAAAAGAACAAGTAAAAAAATTACAAACTAAAAACTCTATTGTATCCTCTACATCCAAAGTACTTCTTCAGCCTAAATATGCTTCCTTCCCTCCCTCTCCCTCTTCATTCCATCATACCACCTATCTTGGTCTAAGAATTCAAAAGTGAGAAGGGTCATGATTTCCAAAGAAGAAATGATAGTTGTATCTTTCTTGGAAAGAGGCCAACTTCATTTGATTGATAGATTTGATAGTAAGGACTGGCTGTACCCACTAAGTTATATAGTGAACATTTTTCATAAATTAAATGACCTAAATCTGTAACTCTAACAGCTTGATTAAAATACACTTAAAAACCTAAGCAACATATAATAGGCCAGAAAACTTTTTCATCAAATCTTCAAATTGTCCAGGGAGATAGACATGTTTTTAATAAACTAAAGGTATGCTTTCAAAAATATTTGGATAGCATTGTCATTGAGCACACCAACATCAAATTTACAAATGTTTGACAAAACTTTATCCTTTCTTAAGAGGGGCTACTTGCTTAACTATTAATATAGTCCCATCTCTGTTAGGGCAAAGATGAGTTAGCGTTTTCATATTAGAATAAAAATTCTTTGTTCGGATGCTTGAGTAAACTTTCTTAGAGGTAATACCCAAAGCCTTTAATTCTTGAGTTTCTCTGAGGAAGGATGTTTCTGATTATGCAATGAGAAAATGTCTTCATTGATGTGGCATAAGAAGTCCTTATTGGCTTTTTAAATTGCTGCTTCTGCTCAATTCTGCATCTTTTGTTTCTGCATTGAGTTGATCTGTAGAGCACTCCCAAGGAACTTTCTACACAGCTCTAACATAGAATCTGCTTCCAGGGAACCCTTACCCATTCTCCTTGGGTTTACCTCATAAATTATTAAAATCTGGTAGTAGATTTAAGAGCTACATAGGACATAGACCAATTTTAATAATTAATGGGGTTGTACGTAAGAACTGCAAAATTCTACCAGACTATTATCCCTTATCTACCATTGTCTAATAACCCTATCTCCTTCATCATGCCTGCTGTGTGAACTACCAAAATTACTCTCTCAAAATTTCAACTAACACTTAACTATTTTAAGATCTGTCAACCAAATCTCATTACTAGGGGAAAAAATCTAACTCCTTAAGAAGACATATTATATTCTGTAGAATCCAGCCCTTCATATTATTTTTCTATACTTGAACAGTCCTGGAACATTTGTAGGTTTCTGTGTATTTGATGCTCTTTCACTCCTCCACTGCTTTGTGCATGGTTTTCTCTTAACGTGGAATTCCCTTTCATTTTTGTCCACCTCTAAATTTATACCCATCCTGCAAGAACTGAGTGGATGTTTACTTCCCTTGGGGAGCCACAGGCACATTTCATCTCCCCTCCTCAAATTGGTGCATCATGTATCAGACCTGCATGGTGTTGCATTCTTTTCTTTCACTGAGTACTTGACTATAATACTATTGTTTTATTCATCTTTTTTCCCCCTTATGGCACCTGACTCAATAGATAACTTTGAAGAACTGATATGAATTAAAGAAATACTGCTGATGGATTAAAAAACAAAACTAGTACTGGAATTTTGTTTAGTTGCTATGTGGGATTTTTCTGGAGGGCATAGCAATGAATCTCCACCAGAGGGACTATTCTTTCCAGCAGACTTCAAACAATTAAAACCCAATGCTAAAATACTATTTTACAATCATTAGAAAAGAGACAGTGGGAGGTAATAAAATAATACAAGTCATTGTTTCTGCCCTCAGGCAGTCTATAATTTCAGGACTAAAACAAACAGACTTAATAATTATAAAAATATAATGTATCTTAACACATCTAAAACATTTTTGAAGAACTTTTTAAACAGAGTCAAATGATGTCTTCAAATCTGAAAAAAAAGTAAATAAATAAAATTATTCATAAACTGCACTTTGCTCATTTGGTCTCCTTGACATGTCCTGAGTTAGCTCATGTTTCCTCGACTGTGCAGATCAGAGAATAATGCTTGTCATCGTGACCTCCAAGTGGGGTTTAGGACTTGAATGCAGGGCTTTGCAGTTCCTTACTTAGAAGCTTTTCCCCAATAACAATCTATATAAACTTTCTCAAATTCATTTTACCTCATTTGATGCCAGTTTACTCTGTCTGTATTATAATTTTAATGATTTTTATCTTCTCCTTTAATTTTTCTGTGCTAGGAATCCAAGCCAGGGACTTACACATTAGGCAAGCACTCTACCATACAGTACACATTTGGTCCTGAAAATATCTAACTTTTCATAGATTCTCTGTCTTTGATTGTCTACATTCCTTTCTGAATTCTGTCCTGAAATGCCTACCAACTTAGAGAATTAATTTTTAACTTGTTCATAAAACATAAAAATTGTACCTATTAATAGGGTAACATGATATTTGATACACGAATACACTGTGTAATGTTTGAATCAGGTTAAACATACCTATTTTCTCAAGCATTTATCATTTTTTTATGGTGAAACTTTCAAAGCGTTTTATTCTACCTTTTTGAAATGTGCAGAGCATTATTTCTATCTATAGTCACCCTTCTGTGCAATAGCACACTAAAACTTCTTGCTCCTATTTAACTAAATGGAACTTAGATATATCAACATTTTCCCATTCCTCCGAACTCCTTCCTCCCGTTCTCACAGCCAATAGCAACACCATTCTGCTCTCAATTTTGATGAAATAAACCTTTCAAGGCTCTGCCTATGAGTAAAATCATGCAATACTTGCCTTACTGTGCCTGGTTTCTATCACTTAATTATCTCAAGTTTCATTCATGTTGTTGGAAATACGAGGATTTCTTTATTAAATGAATCATGTATGTACCATTGTGTATATACACCACATTTTTTTTACTCAGTCCTCAGTTTATGGCACAAGTTATTTGAATTTCTTGGCTATTATGAATAGTGCTACAATGAATAGAGTAGTAATGTCAATTATTTGTGCTGATTTCATTTCCTTTGGAAATATACTACATAGTGGAATTGCTAGATCATATGATGGTTATGTTTTTAAGTATTTGGGGGGTCTCCACACTGCTCTCAATAATGACTATGATACTTTATATTTCCACCTGTATGTAAGAGCTCCTTTTTCTCCATATCTTCAAAAATATTTGTTGTCTTTAGTCTTTTTCATAATAGTCATTCATACTGGGGTTTGGTGATATATCATTGGAATTTTGATTTGAATTTCAGGTGATTAGTGATACTGAACATTTTTTCATATATATGTTGAACATTTTTACATCTTCTTTAGAGAAATACCTATTTAGGTCTATTGTTCAATTTTAACCCGCTTATTTGATTCAATATTTATTCTGAATATCAAATACTTTCCAGATGTATACTTTGCAATTATTTTTATTACTCTGCATTTTCTTTGCTGCACAGAGGCTTTGTAGTTTGATGTAGTCCTATTTGTCTATTTTTGCTTTTGTCTCATGTGGTTTGGGGGTTTCTCCAAAAATTCTGTGCTGTTTCTAATGTCCTAAAGTATTTACCCTATATTTTCTTCTAGTAATTTTATTTTCTGGTCTTATATTTAAATATTTAACCTATTTCGGATGATTTTGTAGCTACTTAGAGAAAGTGTTCCAGTTTCATTCTTTTGTGTGTGGATATGAATTTTTCCCAGCACCATTCTTTGAAGACTCTCCTTTCTCCAAGCATGAGCTTTCATAAATGTTTTGAAAGTTAAAGAGCAGATAAAAAATATAAACACTAGATATAATGGCTGGTGAACTACACACTTATGGAGCAGTCCAGAAAAATTCCTGGACTATTCTAAAATATAAAACTTATAGACTCTTCTTAAAAGAAGTGCAAATGGCCAATAAGTATGTTAAAATGTTCAATATTCTTACCTATTACGGAAATGTGATTCAAAACTACATTAAGACTCCATCTCAACCCAATTAGAATGGCTATGATAAAAAATAATAAAAAATGATGATGAGGATGTGGAAAAATAAGAACTCTTATACACTGTTGGTGGAAATGCAAATTATTACAATCACTATGGAAAACCACATGGATGTTCCACAAAGAACTAAAAATAAATAAAACTACCATATGATCCAGTTCTCCCACTGTTGGGTACATATCCGAAGAAAATGAAGCATACATAAGAGATTCCTGCACACCCATATTTATTACTATACCATTCACAATAGCCAAATTACATAATCAGCCTAGGTATCTACCAACAGATAAATAGATAAAAATAATATGTATACACAGTGGAGTTTTGTTCATCTCTGTAATTTGCAGGGAAAATGGATGCAACAGGAGGACATCATATTAAGCAAAATAATCCTGACACAGAAAGACAAGTATCACAGGACTATAACATTATTAGAATGGGATGGGGGAAGAAGAGAGTAGGATAGAAGGGAGGATAAATATAATCAAAGCACAATATATACATGTATGGAAAATCACAGTGCAACCATTAATTTGTATAATTAATATGTATTAATAATTGTAATTTTAAAAGATTATAAATTATAAAATTCTACGAGGGAATCTGGCCAACTTGTTGCTGGCAACACCACTAGAACTGATGACATGTTCCAAAATAGACTCTTTTGAAGAGCAAATAACCATGAGGTTATGTGCTGAAAATAGGATAGTAGTGTTGGAAAACAAAACTAAGCAAATAATCAGAGTTTTCACATATTAGAGCTGATATTATATTATTTTATGGCTACTTTCTGAAAATACATAGCTATAAAGATGCTCTATTCAGGTTACTGTCATTTGATATCATTATAGATAGTAATAATGTAGAGAAAAAAAAAGTTATACTATGAAAAACCAAATTTGTGGGGAAAAGCTTTCTTTTGGAAAAGAAATTAAAAATAATTTATAAATAATAACTAAAATTTAATTATTGTTATCTGTTACCATACCTTAAATGAAAACTTTGATTTATTTATACATTATTCCCTTAAATGAAAACACATTGAATTAATATGATCAATAAACAGTGCCATATGGTTAGCTGTAAAACAAAAAGAGAAACAGTAAGTTAATTCTGAAAGCGTTGGTTTTTAAAATGCCTCAATTTTTGCAGTACAATTTATAAATATTTTCTTTGTCTTTTCTGATAAATTAAATTTCTGGGCCGTGGGTGTGCAATTCATTAATAAGTGATGAATAATTAATCCACGTTATGTATAGTTCAGCATAGTGAAGTCAGAGGCTACCAAATCTACATGATGGAGTATTCAGACTTCCTCTGCAGATCATCCTCAGCTTTCCTCCAACGAAAAGCAATATATGCAAAGACTTTTAGATGGAAATGCAAACTTCAGTGTTTCCACCTCTCTTTCTGTTAATCCAGCTGGAAAACATTTGATGCCTGTGTTGTTTTCTTAAAATAAGATGTTAGTCATACTTGGGGGAGATTTCCATCTGATAGTAGTTGAAAACACACAAGCAGTGCAAAGGATATGAGGGAAGAAGACAACATCTTAATTAGAACTTATATTCTGTGTTAAGAATTGCTATTTCTAGCTGGGCACAGTGATGTATGCCTATAATCCTAGTGGCTCAGGAGGCTGAGACAGGAGGATCAAGAGTTCAAAGCCAGCCTCAGCAAAAGCGTGGTGTCTCTAAATAAAATGCAAAATAGGACTGGGGATGTGGCTCAGTGGTTGATGGCCCTGAGTTCAATCCCCAGTACCAAAAAAAAAAAAAAAAAAAAAAAAAAAAAAAAAAAAACCCAAAATAAGTGCTATTTCTAGTCCCTTGTAGATGATTCTCTAAGTTTAGCCATTTTTAGGTATTAGATCATGAGATAGATAACTAATATTAGCCTTAAGCATTTGGAGAAATAGCAGTTGGATAGATTAATAAAAACATCATAAAAGCATTCTTTTGTAAACTTGGACTACATCTACTTCTGAATAGGTTAAAAATTTGGCTTGAGTATGCAGTTTCTCCTTAGATTACAAAACTATAGATAAGTATGTACACATAATATTTTCCTTATATCCATTTTCATGCCATTGAACAATTTATCAAAGCCTAACTTTAATTTTAATGTATAAAATGTAGGCATTGCAAAATCGACAATGTTAGCAAGTATTATAAACGGAAAATGGCACTTGGATTTTATAAAAAATCATTTTGTTAAACCACTTATATGAAAAACTACCAGAAAAATTTGAAATACTGTACTAGTGTGAAAACTTTCAGTCATAGAATTTGATGTAATTTCTACTCTCTACATGGAAATTCGCTAAATATTAAGAAAATCTCAAAAAAAGTTTACAAAACTAAATTTATAACAACACAAGTATATGAGTTTGTAGTGACAAATAATACCACTACTTTAGTTAATTCTTCTGCTAATAACAGTGATAAATTTTGGACTTTGATTTATTTCCATAAAACGAGCAAATGCATGAATGGGATTAACAATATATACAATAAGGAATTTAGATAGAATACACACACACACACACACACAGTGCCTATCTATCTATCTATCTATCTAGTGTCTATCTGTCATATAGTCTGTGTATATAGTGTCTATCTATAATCCATATTGTATATATTTTGAATATATATATTTTATATATATAAAACATAACTATATATAATATATATAATGTTTTATTCTATATACACACATAAAATGTATATATATATATATATATACATATATATATATATATATATATATCATAGAAATTTCTAAGCAAATTTATTAGACTAAGCACACCTCTTTTCACTTTATCCTTCACCTATTTGAAACATATAAATAGAAAAGTGTAATTTTAAATGCTTCATTTACCTTTTAAAATTAATGTATTTACTATTGTTATTACCAACAGTTATATCATATAGATAATTTATTATTGATTAAGTTTCCAGTTGGCAATGGATTTCTATTTATAATAACAAAATGGAAACAGCAGATGCAAACCCATTGATTTTTGGCACCTGGAAGTTGAGCAGCTGAGAGAGATGACATTTTGAAGCAGGGACGGAAAAGCAAGGATATTTGGCAGAAGCTGAAGAGTTTACAACAGCAACATGGCTTTCTGAGTCACTAGTGCATAGTATAAACAAAATATTAGAGTTGGTGGCAGAAAAATAGCTATATACAGTTCAGTGTTAACCTTCTGAATTCAAATTTGTCTGCAAAAATCACATAGACTATTTGACATCTCTTGTAAGTGAATTTTGAAACCAAGAAATATAAATGTAATCTTTTAAAAGTGTTAAGTTTTGAAAATATAGACAGTGATGTCTCAGAGTTGTATGTTCAATAGTAAAATTTCCCTGTTTAGTAACAAACATAAACCCAGTATCAAAAAAAAGAATGCCTTAAAATATGTAAAATTTTGTCATCAGGCTCATTCAAGTAATACATCTAATATGCTTATTTATTATTCAGAGCTTATTAACTAACACTTAACATACAACT
The DNA here is from genome assembly GCF_047511675.1 of Marmota flaviventris. Classification (NCBI taxonomy): domain Eukaryota; kingdom Metazoa; phylum Chordata; class Mammalia; order Rodentia; family Sciuridae; genus Marmota; species Marmota flaviventris. The sequence continues at coordinate 55,320,640 of NC_092499.1, read as the reverse complement.
CTTAAACTTGGCATTGGCATAGAGTAGATTGGAGCAGAGTACTCTAGTAGGACTATTAAGGCAGGTAAATGTGAACCAACTGGCACTACTGAGAATGAAAGAAATGTAACCTAAGAAGCTGTCTTGAGGTGATACAATCATACAGCAGAAATAGGATGGTTAACAAGACTGTTGAGTCATCTAATCAAGTTTAATCTATTATCAGGTCAGTTTATGAATCAAGAGAAGGATATAATGAATTTCAGAAAAAAAATAACCAGAAAGATGTATAAAATTTAAAGTGACATTTTTGCTTAAATGAGCAACATTTAGATAAACAAGAAGTTTACATGATCATCTTTTTTTTTCTCAAAGATACCAGTAAAGGTAGATGTTATAGTATTAATATTCATTACACAATGTGGAGAAAAATGGAGAAAAAATATTTAATCTCTTCTCACATATCTATAGTGTGGGTTAAGGGATACACTGTATATATGAGTAGGTGTGTATTTGTGTGTGTTGTGTGTGTGTGTGTGTGCATGTACATACATATGTGTGTGTGTATAATCTCAAATGACGTTATAAGTTGTAACATAAAATTAAAAATAATAATCAAAGAAAATAGAATATTTCTCTATTAGAGGCCAGAGGTAATAAAAAAAATGCTTCACAAAATAAGTGATTAAGCTGAGTCTCAAAAAGTTTTATCACATGGCAGAGGCACAAAAACATATTTCTGTCCTAAGAAATAGCTTTTGGAAAACTCCAACTACTATATTAAAGACTGGTACAAATTTGAGGATATACTTTACTGAAGGAATTTATAGATTCTCTGGGTAAGAGAGCAGCACTCTTTTTCTATAAAGGATCAGATAGTAGATATTTTAAGCTTTGCAAGGCCATGCGGTCTTTGTCTCACTGTTTCCTCCACGTTCTTGGGCTCTGACACCCCAGGCTGAGCTGTATCCCTTTGCCATTTCACACCCCATGCAGTTGCCCTCTTCATTCTGGTAGGACCCAACTCTTCATTAAGGTCATCACTAGCGTGCATTTTCTCACTTAGTTTCAGCTTTTGTATTTTGTACAAGGACTTTCCCATTCTGTCCCTGTAGATTCTTTCCTCATTTTGTTTGGGTTCAATCAACACATATTAGGATGCTTATCCATATGGATGACCTTTTCTCACTTGGGCTGGTCCACCCTCATGTGTCAACTGTCTTCTCATACCATTTATCATGGTCATCTTCCTGACCCTGCTCAGATTAAGGCTTCCTGAGCGGACTGTTGCCTTTCATAGACATATTTTCACCATCCTTGGACTGCCCTGTTGTTTTAGTCAGCTTTTTCTCTGCTGCCACATAAAGATCTGACCAGAACAATTTTAGGGGAGGGAAAGTTTATTTGAGGGCTCATATTTTCAGAAGTCTCAATACTTAGACAGTGAGCTTCATTCCTTGGGGCTTAAGGTGAGGCTGAACATCATGGCAGAAGAGAATGGCAGAGGGAATCAGCTCACTTGATGATCAGGAAGGAGAGAGAGACAATCACGAGCCACCACACAGCTTGTAGATTCAAACAGCAACTCTTTATTCCCGAACTCACACCAGCCGTCTACAATCACGTTCTGGGGAAATCCACGTTCTCTGCCCAAATCCACCCCCACCGGGCTTCTGTCTCCCAAAAAATACTGTCTGAATCCCGTGAGAACTCAAGGGGAACTCAGGCAGCAGCATACGCCCTATTCCCAGCAGGTATAATCTTAAACCTGGAACCACCCTAAACCCGGATAGTCCTAAACCGGGAACGCCTTAAACTCGGATCCACCTTGGTCCTTGAGCAAGGTCACCTACATGCAATGTCACTGCAAAATGTCCTATTTCCACGAGTCCTTCCACTAAGCAACATGGGGTACGCTGGCAAGGAAATTGTCATACCTACTTGGCTAATGGCTCCCAGCAACCAATACCTTGAATCTCAGACTTCTAACTCCCGAATTGTGAGAAAATAAATTTCTTTTTTTTAAACCACCTACTTGACATTTGGTACTGTGTTGTGGCATAGTTTGTGTGTGTGTGTGTGTGTGTGTGTGTGTGTGTGTAGGGTTATGGAACAGCATATAGTATAAATATGATAGTTATGCAGAGGTGCATGACATGAATCTAATTGTGAAGAAACATCAGGCAAAACCAAATGAATGACAATCTCAGTTAATTAGCCTATGATTTCAAAATGCAAGCAATGTCATAGAAACCTCAGGCAGTTTCCTATTTTGTAAACAGTTTGACTTGATCCTGCTAAGGGAACTCTCTCAGCTTGCCTGCAGTCTAAATCTACTGGGGTTTCATTCCTTGCAATATGAATCATTGCAATGTTAGGGGAAGGGAAAAAAAGTGATTTTTCTATCCCCAGAAGCCTGAGTTAAGGAAATAAACTCAGAGTCTTTCTCAAATACCTCCCTGTAAGTGTCTTTTACCACACAATAGGATCCAGCCCCCCAGCAAACATCCTTCCCACTCAAACTTAGTGCTTCAATGGCTCTAAGTTTTCATTAAATTGCAAAAAAGCATAAATAAATAAATGAGAGATTTTATACTTAGATTATAAGTTTGGCCTTAATAAATTATGTTTAAAGCTGACTTAAAATGAAGGAATAGTTCAGAAACTACTGTTTTTCTGATAAGCATGTTGCCAAAGAAAAGGGAAAAATCACCTCAAGACCTGAGACTTAACTCCTAAAGCAATTTGCAGCCTCTGGTCCTATGACTTTCACCCAAGGAAACAGGCTGGGAGCTGTGCTGCTGCAGTTGAAAATGTGCACCCCACACCAGCTTCTGTGTCCATACATGAAAATGGTAGGGAAAAACCCTCCATCTGGCAGAACCATAGATGATAAAGACCAACGAACAAGTGTTTATGTTTGTAAAAAAAATATTTTAGTATAGAAGGAGAAGTGCATATGTCAAGATAGGGAGATCAATCCACAAAATTACAACTTTCTTATATTTGATAAAGGCGCTAAAAGCATGCAATGGAGAAAGGATAGCATCTTCAACAAATGGTGCTGGGAAAACTGGAAATCCATATGCAACAAAATGAAGCTGAACCCCTTTCTCTCGCCATGCACAAAAGTTAATTCAAAATGGATCAAAGAGCTTGATATCAAATCAGAGACTCTGCGCCTGATAGAAGAAAAAGTTGGCTCCAATCTACATATTGTGGGGTCGGGCTCCAAATTCCTTAATAGGATGCCCATAGCCCAAGAGTTAAATACAAGAATCAACAAATGGGACTTACTTAAACTAAAAAGTTTTTTCTCAGCAAGAGAAACCATAAGAGAGGTAAATAGGGAGCCTACATCATGGGAACAAATTTTTACTCCTCACACTTCAGATAGAGCCCTAATATCCAGAATATACAAAGAACTCAAAAAATTAAACAATAAGATAACAAATAACCCTATCAACAAATGGGCCAATGATCTGAACAGACACTTCTCAGAGGAGGACATACAATCAATCAACAAGTACATGAAAAAATGCTCACCATCTCTAGCAGTCAGAGAAATGCAAATCAAAACCACCCTAAGAAACCATCTCACTCCAGTAAGATTGGCAGCCATTATGAAGTCAAACAACAACAAGTGCTGGCGAGGATGTGGGGAAAAGGGTACACTTGTTCATTGCTGGTGGGACTGCAAATTGGTGTGGCCAATTTGGAAAGCAGTATGGAGATTCTTTGGAAATCTGGGAATGGAACCACCATTTGACCCAGCTATTCCCCTTCTTGGTCTATTCCCTAAAGACCTAAAAAGAGAATACTACAGGGATACTGCTACATCGATGTTCATAGCAGCACAATTCACAATAGCTAGACTGTGGAACCAACCTAGATGCCCTTCAATAGATGAAAGGATAAAAAAAAATGTGGCATTTATACACAATGGAGTATTACTCTGCATTAAAAAATGACAAAATCATGGCATTTGCAGGGAAATGGGTGGCATTAGAGCAGTTTATGCTAAGTGAAGCTAGCCAATCCCTAAAGAACAAATGCCAAATGTCTTCTTTGATATAAGGAGAACAACTAAGAACAGAGCAGGGAGGAAGAGCATGAGAAGAAGATTAACATTAAACATGGACGAGAGGTGGGAGGGAAAAGGAGAGAGAAGGGAAATTGCATGGAAATGGAAGGAGATCCTCATTGTTATTCAAAATTACATATAAGAGTTTGTGAGGGGAAAGGGAAAAAAAAACAAGGGAGAGAATTAAACAACAGCTGATGGGGTAGAGAGGGAAGATGAAAGGGAAGGGGAGGAGGGATAGTAGGGGATAGGAATGGCAGCAGAATACAACAGTCATTAATATGGTATTATGTAAAAATGTGGATGTGTAACCGATGTGATTCTGCAACTTGTATTTGGGGAAAAAATGGGTGTTCATAACCCACTTGAATCAAATGTATGAAAGATGATATGTCATGAGCTTTGTAATGTTTTGAACAACCAATAAAAAAAATAAAAATAAAAAAAGGACTATGTAATGTTTTGAACAACCAATACAAAAATTAAATAAATAAATAAATAAAATAGAAAATAAAAATAAATAAATAAATAAATAAATAAATAACCTGCCTCTGTCTGGACTCTTTGAGGACAGATGAACTATAAGAATTATCACTTAATCTCATTGATAACAGAGTTTAGTCTGGGTCATGTCTTATAAAATGACATTATTATTTCAGGTAATGTTGATAATATCAGTATGTTTAGTCATTGGAATTGATGTCTCAAGCTCTGCTCAGTATTTTTGATAAATCATCTGATTCCCCCTATTAAAAAAATTCATTTTATGCTATGAATTTCACCCTTTTATGGATGAAAAAGAGTTTGAGTTGAGTTTAATACTGAGTTTAATACTAATATGTTTTATAAGGTCCAGAAATTGCCAAACCTTATTAAACAAAAATGGTTAAATAATTTGTAGAACCTTATTTCATTTGAATGTTTTCCCTTATTAAAACAACTATCAGATATATATTAAAATATGACAAAAATCTAGTTATATTTTATAGAAAATAATTCACAATAGTACCACATTGAAAAAAATATATATAAACAGCAATTATCTCTTATACTACTGGATTGAGTTTAAATATATATAGTTATATCAATTTGAAAAATAGAGTTAATTATTATGTTCCCTAACAAATTTAGTTTTTTATATTAATAAACTTAGATATGTATCTTTTCTTTATGCCCCTGAATTAGTCAAGATAATTTCAGTTACATTAAGGAGTGTGAAAACATTTTTCAAAAATAAAACTTACATTGACCAAATAAAATGTCTCCCATTTTATTTTTCCTATGACTCATATTTAAAGGTGGACTTTAAAAATAAAATGATGACAATTGATGATCATACTTTTCTAATGTGTTAGTATGGCTCAATCATTATTTTTCCATTTATTTGATATAAACCTAATGATTTAGTTGTTGAAATCATATTTTTTGAGTATAATATGTATTCCAGGGACTGTGCTAAGGGCTAGAGATGTAAAGATGAAAAAGACAATGTCCTAGTTTCAGAAGAGTTCATTGTCCAACGGGATCAATTATATTTAAAGAAAAAGATGTTCAACAAACATTGGAACATTGAATTTATTAACACAGTGTATAAATACTTTTATTTACCTTGTTCTAAGACATGAATTATACTAATTCCTTGTAAATATTTAGTAAAATTATTAAGTTATATACTGCATTTATTCCAGTGATTTTTAAAATGCCCAATTACTCAAGATTATTGTGCCCTGTGTCATGTCTTATGTGTTTTAGACACTGAGAAGACAGATAAATAAGAAACATTTAAATGGCTACAGCTTTCCAAAAGTGACCAGTAATTAGGATTTGATTTTACAGATAATAATTAAGACCAAAAAAAATCCTCTTCAAAAATTCAAGATAGAGGTAAGAGTAAAATGCAAAATAGCTGATGTGCTTTCCTCAGTAGCAAGAACTTCTAAATGTTATAAAGCTTATCATTGAGTAACATTATTTTACTTTCATTTAAAAATTCTTTATCTAATATTTTCAGATCTTACATTCTAGTCTTCAATCCATTTTTAGTGGATTTTTTTTAATATGATGAGAGATAAGAATCTAATTTTATTCTTTTTCAAGCTGCTATCCGGTTTTTCCCAACCCCATTGGCTGAAAAGACTGTCCTTTCCTCAATATGTGTTTTTGGCAACTTTGTTAAAAATCAGTTGGCCCTAAATTGTGGATTTATTTCTGGACTCTCTATTATGTTCCACTGGTCTTTGTGCCTGTTTTTATGCCAGTACCATGTGATCCAGCAATCCCACTCTTCAGTATGTATCCAAAGGAAATGAAATGAATATCTTGAATAGATGTCTGCATCTCATATTTATTGTAGCACTATTCACAATAGCCAAGATATGAAATCACCCTAAGTGTCCATCAACAAAAGAATGGGTAAAGAATGTGGCACATATACACAACAGAATGCTATTCAGCTATGAACAGAAAGAAATATTTCCATTTGTGGCAACATGGTGAACCTGCAGAACATTATGTTTAGTAAAATAAAGCAGGCAGAGAAAGACAAATACTCCAACTCCCTTATAAATGGAATTTAAAAATGTTGATCTCATAAAAGCAGAAAGTAGATGGTGGTTACTAGAAGATTGGGTGGTTGGGTTGACATGGGGCATGGGAAGATATTGGTCATCAGATATATAATTCAAGTGAGAGAGGGAGAATATATACATATGTACACATACATATATGTGTGTTCATATATACATATATGCATATGTGTGCATGTGTCCAGAATAGGCAAATGTATGGAGACAAAAGTAAATAATTACTTGCTGGGAGTCAAGGTGAGGGAGGGAAATTGGGAATGATGGCTAATAGTCATGAAATTTCTGTTCTATATGGTGATAATATACTAAAATAGGCTATGGGTATGGAGGTACAACTCTGGGATCATACAAAGGACAATTGGACCATATTTTTAAAGAGGTGAATTACATGATATATTATTTGTATTTCGAATAAAGTATTAAAAGTTATTTAGATATCTAACAGAAGTTTTATAATATAAAGTACTTCATGTTTTTAATATTCAAAATAGATAATTTTTAAACTCAATTGAGAAATATAGTAAAATCTTTACATTTTTTATTTAAATTTTTTAAAAATGTTTACTTTTAGTTGTAGTTGGACACAATGCCTTTATTTTATTTATTTATTTTTTATAAGGTGCTGAGGATCGAACCAGGGCCTTGTATGTGCTAGGCAAGTGCTCTACCACTGAGCCACAACCTCAGCCCCTTTACATTTATTGTTGATATATTTTAGATATACATTATCACTGGTATTCATCATGCCATATTTGTACTTACATAGCATAATTTGATAAATCTCATTACGTATTACCTTCGCTTTTACTTCACTCTTCCATTCACCTGATCCATTTACTCTACTGATCATTATTGTTATTATTTTATTAGTACATTATAGTTAAATATAAAGTAGGAATCACTGAAGTATGATTGTACATGGACATGGAATAATTTGGTAGAAGCCAGACTCAAATTGCAAGGGTTGAAATTTTCTTTTATACATGTAAGCTAGAGAGAGAAAAAAAGAAAGAAAAAAAAAAGAAAAGCTGGGGGAAATGTCACTAAAATAGACAGTAAAGTATAGTAAAATTTGTTAGACTTTTGCAAAACTTATCCATTAAAGTAATAAAATAGAAAATGTAAACAAATACCCCAAAATTAATTAATGTGGTCATGGAATAGATAGAGACAACTAAAAAAATAAATGACACATATACCTTGAAAGATATGGATATTTTGTGGAAATCAAAGAAATATGAATTAAAATAGAAAGTAAGCCTTTCAAACTGTGAGAGATAGCACTAAATATTCATGAATATGTGGTAAAAAGTTGTTGTGACTTCTAAAAAAAAATCCTTAACATATTTATAGGAGTTAGTCAGAAAAGTCTCCAATTACAGATATCTTAATCATTAACATACAGAAAACTTACATATAAAATTATTTTAGTTCTCATGTGTTGTAATTCATGTAAGTTATTTCCAATATTTAATAGACACAATAGTATCTACTGCAAAAACAATTTATCATGATAGACTAAAAATCCTTAATATTAGATAAGAACACTTAATACAGAAATTATATTTATCTGAGATTTTCTGTAGCATAAATATGTTCAAGATACAGAGACAGAAATATCTATTAAGTTGTTATCGTATTCATGTTGTATTTGTATTGCACAAAATATAAACTAAAGAAAAATCAGAAAAAACAAGCATGGTGAAATTATAAATAATTTTCATTTCCAAAGACAAAAATCATTGATATTCATGCCTATATTTAAAGTGTATTTTCTATTTTTCATAAAATTTGTTTTTACCTTTGCACAAACATGTGTATGCATGGGAATCTTGCTTTACAATCCACATAGTTAAAATTGAAAAGTACTCTAATAGTAAGGAATTGTTTGAACGGATTATGGTATGTACATTCATAAGGATTTTTTAGCAGGATTTATTTTATTGGAAATTTTCCAAATGGACATATTTTGAGCATATACTTTTTTATTGGTTGCTCAAAACATTACAATGATCTTGACATATCATATATCATACATTTGATTCAAATGGGGTATGAATTCTTATTTTTCCCACGTGTACAGATTGCAGGATCACATTGGTTATACAGCCATGTTTATGAGCATATTTTAATTTCTAAAATGTTCTTGTGTGGATATATTCAGTTTTACAATAAAAAATAATTCATGTTACTTTAAATTGGAAACTAAGGTTTCAGTGAATCTTTTGAAGGCCTTCCTTGCTTTTTATACCTCTCCCCATCCATATACCTTGGAAGCACAATTATATTCAACATATAAGAACTCAAATAATTTTAAATACAAACATTCTTTATGTTAATGATTAAGATATTTGTAATTTGAAACTTTTTGTATACTAGCTTCCCATAAATCTGTTAAAAGTTTTTTTTTTTTAATTCATAATCATGGATAGCTTGTAGATGTAGGAAAATGAAAATGTATTTTCTCTTTTATAGAAACAATTATAAATGTTAAGTACTAATTTATTTTTATGTTTTTTTTTTAATTTTATGTATTCTAATTTGTTATATATGACAGAAGAATGTAATTCAATTCATATTATACAAATAGAGCACAATTTTTCTTGTCTCTGGTTGTACACAAAGTAGAGTCACATCATTCCTGTTTTCATACATGTACTTAGGGTAATGATGTCTGTCTCATTCTACCATTTTTCCTACCCCTGTGCCCCCTCCTTTCCCTCCATCCCATTTGCCCTACCTAAAGTTCATCTATTCCTCCCACACTGCCCCCTCATCCCTATTATGATGCAGCATCCTTATATCAGAAAAACCATTTGACATTTGTTTTTTGGGGATTGGCTTACTTCATGAAGCATTATATTCTTGAGTTCTATCCATTTACCTGCAGATGCCATGATTTTATTCTCTTTTAATGCTGAATAACATTCCATTGTGTATATATATACCACATTTTCTTTATCCATTTATCTACTGAAGGGTATCTAGGTTGGTTTCATAGTTTAACTATTGTGAATTGTGCTGCTATAAACATTGATGTTGCTGTATCACTGCAGTATGCTGCTTTTTAAGTCCTTTGGGTATAGACGAGGAGTGGAATAGCTGGGTCAAATGGGTCATTCCCAGTTTTCCAAGGAATCTCCATACTCCTTTTCAGATTGCCTGCACTAATTTTCAGTCCCACCAGCAATGTATGAGTGTGCCTTTCTCCCCATATCCTCACCAACACTTATTGTTGTTTGTATGCTTAATAGCTGCCACTCTGACTGGAGTGAGATGAAATCTTAGAGTAGTTTTGATTTGCATTTCTCTCATTGCTAGAGATGGTGAGCATTTTTTCATATACTTGTTGATTGATTGTATATCTTCTTCTGAGAAGTGTCTCTTCAAGTCCTTGGCCCATTTATTGATTGGGTTATTTATTTTTTTGGTGTTAAGATTTTCGAGATCTTTATATATCCTGGGATTAGTTCTCTATCTGATGTGCATATGGTAAAAAGGTGCTCCCAAGATGTAGGGTCTCTATTCACTTCACCAATTGTTTCTTTTGCTGAGAAGAAGCTTTTGAGTTTGAATCCATCCCATTTATTGATTTTTTTAATTTTAATTCTTGTACTATAGGAGTTTTATTAAGGAAGTCAGGGCCTAAATCCAAAATTATGGAGATTTGGGCCTACTTTTTCTTCTATTAGTCGCAGGGTCTCTGGTTTAATACCTAGGACCTTGATCCACTTTGAGTTGAGTTGTGTGCATGGCGAGAGATAGGGGCTTAATTTCATTTCCAGTTTTGCCAGCACTATATGTTGAAGAGGCTATCTTTTCTCTAATATAGTTTTTTGGTGCATTTGTCTAATATAAGATAACTGGAATTCTGTGGGTTTGTTTGTATGTCCTCTATTCTGTACCACTGGTTTACAAGTCTATTTTGCTGTCAATATCATGCCATTTTTGTTACTATTATTCTGTAGTATAGTTTAAGGTCTGGTATAGTGATGCCACCTGCTTCACTCTTCTTGCTAAGGATTCATTTAGCTATTCTTGGTCTCTTACTTTTCCCGATGAATTTCATAACTGCTTTTTCTATTTCTTTTTTTTAATTTGTTTTAATCAGTTACACACGGCAGTACAATGATCTTGACATATCAAACATTTGAATCAGATGGGATGTAATTTCTCTGAGGAACTTCACAGGGATTTTGATGGAATTGCATTAAATCTGTATAGTGCAGGTGCTACTTTATTTATAAAGAAAATAAATGGACAAAAACTTCAGTTTTTAAGTAGTCAGAACAGATGCTGATTGCATTCAATATATGTTCATTCATTGAATAGAATAGACGTTTTAAGAGTCAACACTATTTCAGATACAATAATTGAGTTAATTTTTAAATGAGCGAGTTTCTATGCTTAATCACTGAAATGTTCATTTGTAATTTCATAAGCAAGTTTTAAAAATATAATTTGCTTTTCATTAATAACAATTTCCTGGAATATTATTTTCACTTTTATCATTATTTAAAAACTCAGAAGTATAAAACTCCTAAAACAAAATATATAGAAGAAATAAATGTTCATATTATGAATGGTAAAATTGAAATCTAGTCAACAAATCATTAAAAACAAAAGAAAACCAAAAAGAACAAAAAATTTAGAATAGTGCAACAAAGACATTAAAATGTTAAAATTTTTAAATGTTCTCTTTTTTTCTGCATATCTGCATCTTTGCAAACTTCTTAGTTCTTAACGTCTTTCTCTTCTTCTATATGAATCTCTTAATGTTTGTTTTATGGTCCAGAATAATTATAAATTATAATTCTGCTCAGTCTTACTCTTTCTTTCTTTTTTCTTTTTCCTCTTTTTTTTTGGGGGGGGTAATTCCATTTTTCACAGAAAAATAAAAATAAAATATTTTTAAGATAAGCATAATCTTCTTATCATTTTGTAAATTCCCTCATGTGAAATGATTAGCATAAATAAGATACAAGTGACACGTGTCTTATCTCTGTGTTTATAAAATTGTGATTTATAGCCACTTTCTACCCGAGAATCATCTTAGTGTGTTTCTTTCATACAGTATTTTCTAAAATAAAGAATGAAATCTAATATATTCAGAGTTCAAAACTTTGAGAATTTTATTAAGATTAGATATTATTCTATGTAACTTTTTTTTCAATTTTATACCATGTTTGTGTGTGTGTGTACGTGCGTGTGTATGTCTGTACATGCATGTGCATGTGTATGTGTTTGTGGGTGTACCTCTGTGCTTGATGTAGTATAATTTTGCATGAATAAAACATTTGAAAGGTCACTGTTTTATCTGATTCAATAATCACAATAAACAATGATGCCAAAAAATTTATGTATTATATACAATGACCCAATGCCAACGTACAAGAGGAAACTTGATTTTCAGATTTAAAGGTTTCCCCCAATTTAATATTTCATAACTGGCAGAAGCAAGTCTTGATTCTGACATTCTGAGCATATCAAAGCTCTATGATTTAGAGATTTCTCATTTTTCTACATATTTGTAGTTTTGCAGATTTCCTACTTGTTAATCTCTCTCTTAAAATCTGTGCTAATCTCTTTATGTTCACTTTATGATCCATCATAATTCTTTTGCATCCTAGATTTACCCTTTTCTTTCCTATAGGTACCTCTGAGGATTCCCATCTTTCACAGAAAAAGAAACATAAAACATTTCTAAGAAAAGCATAGTCTTCTCTGTATCATTTGCAAATACCCTCATATGTGAAAAGACTTGAAATAATCCCTTTGAAAACTTTATAAACATCTGGATTATATCCAAGATCTCCTTCCTCTTTTTCTAGGGTTCCAGCAGAATTGTATTATCACATATTTGTCTTTAGTATTACACACACACACACACACACACAAACTTATGTACACATTTGTAATGTAGGACATCCACTTATAACATCTAGCTATTATAAAATCAATCATCTAGGAGTTGGATAAACTACAATAGATGTATTATAAATGTGTTGTTAAGGACATTAGTGTCCTAAAGGTAAGTGGAATACTGGCCCTAAAGCTAGACATGGACACACTGTTTCATAGAAATGGAAAAACCGAGAGCTAATAATGTTGTATCAGTTACCTAGGATGCTCTACTTCATGTTCAAAGGAATCACAAATTATTTAAATGGCTTTACGGAAGTAAGGCTTACCCATAAATGTAAATTGTACAATTTGATAAGTGTGATGTATGAGTAAATATATGAAACCATCACTCTAATCAAGATACTGAGCTTATCTATCACCTCCAAAGGTTTCCTCCTGTGCCTTTGTCAGTTCTCCATGCAGCCTGCTACTCGCCCTCTCCATCCCCATCCCCAGCCATTCACCCAATCCTCAGCTATCCAGGGATCTGCCTTATATCATTAAATATTAGTTTTCATTTCCTGGAACATTATATAAATGAAATTTTAATATGGCATGCTCATTTTTTTCTGGTGTCTTATACTCAACATAACTATTCTGAGATTGATCCATTTTGTATGTACTGATAATTTATAACTTCTTTATTTCTAGGTAATATGCCATCATAGAATAAGCTGCAATTTGTTTATCAATTCACTATTTAATAAATATGTAAGATTTTATGATTGTGGATGACTCTCAAGAAATCTGCTATGATAACTTGCATAGAAATCTGTGTGGACATGGGCTTTCAGTTCACTTGAGTAAACTAAAAAGTAGAAGTAGAAGTAGAAAGTCTTGAGTCATACTGTGATCAAAGATTTACCTTTCAATAAGCTCCATAGTATTACCTTCTTCCTTGCTCCAAGTGGAGGTTTTAAGTTCATAAGTGACCTAGTTGCTCTACATCTTTACCTACAGTAGGTATGCTTCTTTGGGTAGAATTTAAGGCATTCTAATGGGCTTATTAGAATTAGCTTCATTGAACAGAAATTAACTTGTGCTTTCCCAGGATAAAAGATTTTGAGAATATATTAGTATGCTCATTTGGGATCCATATATCTTGTATTCATTATTTTTTTTATTTATGTGTATCATTGATTTATCACACTGTAGCTTTATGTGAGATTTTACCACCTTGTGGCTAATAGAAGAATCCCAAACTACATACTCACATGTATCTTTTCCTAAACTTTGTGATATTTGGGTTTAAAAGGCGAGAATAGCAGATCAAATAGTTCTTGATGTCCAAGAATGAACACAATACTTTATGACCCATTATTATAAACTAATATACTACTTAGTAATAAATCATTTTGTTCTATTGTGGGAAACATGACAATGTGACAGAATATTTATACCAAATTAGGTTAATTTAAAACCATGCTAAAGTGACGTAAAAATAAGGTTACTAGACAATTCACAAATTACCAACAAACATCCCTTATTCTCACTGAGGAATGGTATTTTGTTACTAGTGATAGCTTTATCTTTACTCTGGTCTGCACTCTTGCATATATGACTTATTGAGAGGAGCAATAATATAATTTTCTCCATAAACACAATACCCGATCCAGGCTAAGTCTCTGTTTCCTTAGACACTCCCTCAAATTAAACAACAGAGGACTAAATCATAAATGAATTTTTTGCCTAACACTTTTTTACTGAGTTAAGCATTCTCCCCCATTGGAACAGCTAATAAACTTAAATTGTTCAACTCAGTACTTTTTTGATGGTCTCTAATTGTTGACATTTTCTTCTAAATATGTTCTAAACAAAAAACATAATGTAAGATGTAAAATAAATTTTAAAAATGTTTAAGTTATCTCCTTGAGAATAAAAAATGTGTGTAAATCTTTTGATGGTCCTTTTTTAATATCATGTAAAGTTGAAGATGTTAATTACTTATGACACTATGCTCTTTATTAAATGTTTAGTAGATCTGCACTAGATAATACCTCTAATGCATCCAGAAAGTTTGTTTATAATAAGGTAAAATAATATTATTTTTTCATTAATAGGGAAATGGAAAAAAATAAATCACAACATGTTCATATAGTGAACATTGATGAAATGCAATAATATGCATCAAAATATATAAATCTTATATTTATTCAGATAATAAGAAGCACAATGCTGCTAAATATATAGTGTATAACACACAAAACTAAAGAGAATGTGATTAGGTACATGTAGGTACTTACAAAATCTATAACCACAAAATAATAAACATGAAATTTCTGGCAAGTACTTACTCCTAGGTGAAAATGGAGAGAGTTAGCATTAGTTGTTTACAAAAGAGGCTCCAAAAATATTGTAATTTTGCCATTTTCTCATCCTTTCTTTTAGTTGTGAGTTAATGTGTTGTTCATGTTTTTATAATGCACTAATTATGTGTATATAACAATGTACATATATGTGTATAACAACATATATATGTATATGAATTTTGTGTTATAGAAAAAAGATCCCTTGCATATGCTCATAAAATTGTCAAAATTTGAAAATAATGTAACACATAGCTGTGTAATCATTAAAGCCCATGCTATTGCATTTTCTAGGTTATCTCACTCTTTGCAGGAATGCAACTTTGCATAATTGCTTGGGGCTTCAATATTTTATCATCTGTAAAACTGATAAAATTTACTTTCCAGTAAAGGGAGACTATCCCCAGAGTTTACAAAATACAGTACAGTTTACAATTTATTGATCTCATTTTATTGTTCCTTTTCTTCACTGGTCTATGTAGAATGTCAGTTCTTCTGTCTAATGAGGTATGCATGTTCCTGTTTTTATCATTACATAGGGAAATTTTGACACATGCTTTCTATTTTTGAGCATTGTATTTTTTAACATTTTAAGGGTTACAACTGAATCTTACAGAAGTTCCACTGAGATGTTACTCTTGCAAAGTTTTATTGAATTGGAAACTAGAACCATGGGTCAAGGAACATGATAAGTACAACTGTGAAGCTCCTAATGTTTCCTATCAGTGAGTCCTCCCTGAGTGCTCACAGAATGCTTATTTGAACAGCTCTTTTATCCCAAGACCTATGACCTGCCATGCCTTTGTGTTTTAAAGCTCAGGAAATGAAAAAGAGTTTCTCAGCTGGGACTGAAACCGGGTTCAAATGTGGCTAGAACCACACTACTGATCATTGTGTATCACAGCAAGAGTATGGCATCGCTGGTTTGGTCTGTGATGCAGCAGATTGTTCCAGTCTGGCCTGCACAGTCAGAGCATGTGTATGTGGTTGTGGTTGAGCACCTGCCTTGCACAGGGCATGGTGTACCACTGTTTTAGTGAGAAAGCTTTGACAGCCGAAATACAATAATGAACTTTCAGATGTCTGTTTGTATTTCCTTTGTTTAAGGAATTTCATGGGTTGGGGGTTTGACATCCCAAAGCAAGTGGGAGGGGAAGTGGAAACCAAAGGGTCTGTATATCTTATAACTGAAAAAAAATTAAAATGTATAGACATTTAACAGGGATACAAATTACATTTTCTTAGATGTCTGCTTCCTTAAAAGGGTTTATTTTCATTTATTTAACTCCACAGGAATTTTTTTTTTTATATCTTTAGGTACCTGTGTTTCTTTCATGTCTGGATGAAGAAGGGAAATGAAAGTTGCAAACTCTTTCTTATCTTGTGCATTTTATCTGTAAGAAAAGAGTCTTGTTCCTGGATGTGCTACTATTAGCGTGAAATCTTTCCTAGGATGTTACATTGCAGATTATAAATTTTTGTAACATTAAAGAATTCCTATCTTGAACAGCTGACAGAGAAAAGTACTTGTATTAATCCAACAGAATCTGAGAATTCAAAATGAAGAAGAATGTTTCTAATATTTTAAATGTGTTATTCTTCATAGAAAAAAATGTCTTAACAAAGAGGCTGCTAGATCAGAGAGTAATTTAATTTTTTGTGACATAAACAGGAAAGGTACATTTTTAATATTTAATGTGTTTTCATGGAGCTTGTTGTTAATCAAAAATTCCAAAACTCTCAAGTCAAGCAT
Organism: Marmota flaviventris; assembly: GCF_047511675.1. Classification (NCBI taxonomy): domain Eukaryota; kingdom Metazoa; phylum Chordata; class Mammalia; order Rodentia; family Sciuridae; genus Marmota; species Marmota flaviventris. The sequence goes on along the minus strand of NC_092499.1, from coordinate 55,304,029 downwards.
GGTAATGCATACTGTAACCCAGCTACTCAAGAGAATCACATGTTTGAGATCAGCCTGAGAAAGTTAGTGAGACCCTATCTCAACATAAATTTTAAAAAAGGGGACTGGGGGTCAAGTGCTTACCTAGCATGTGAACATTTGTGAGAACCTGTGTTCAATCCCTAGTCCAACACAAAATTCCTGAACTCCCTATACAGTATTCCTTTCTTATTTGTGGTTTTAATTTCCACAATTGGAAAATATTAAATGGACATTCCAGAAATAAACAATTTATAAATTTTAAATTGTGTGTCATTCTGAATTGCATGATAAAATTGCACACTATCTCATCCCAACCAGGATGTGAATCATCGCTATGTCCAGTGTATCTAGGTTGTGGATGCTGCAAGCCAGTTAGTACATATTTCAGTTATCAGATCAACTGCAGAAGTATGACAATGCTGGTATTCAAGTAACCTTTTAATTTAATTGTGGCCACAAGGAGAAAGAGTAGTGATGTTGGCAATTTTATTACAGTATGATGCTTCACCTATTCTATTAGTAGCTATTATTCATGTATGTGCCTAATTTATGAAGCAAACCTTATCATAGGTACGTATGCATTCCCTAAAGACCACTAAATAATAAGAGGAAAAATGTGTACATATATTTGGAATTTTGCATATGATGTAAGTAAAATTTTAATGATTTCTTAATGATCAGAACCATGTGTAATTCAACCTTGAATTTGGGGATAGTTGTGAATACTATTGGCACTCCTGTGGTTACCTTATCTTCTGAGAAACTTTGTCACAGCTGAGTGGAGATTCCTCTGCTGACATTGAGGATGTAAGATGCCATGTTATGTGAGGAACAGGTAGATAGAATTTGAGGATAGTCTCTGGAGGTTGAAAGTACCCCCTAAAAACAGTCAGCAAGAAAATGAGACATCAGTTTTACTGATACAATGAACTTCATTCTACCAACAGCTGGCAATGAGTTTAGAAAAAACCCTCAAAGATCGGAGTCAGGCCAACAGGCCATTAGGGCACCTTGATTTCAGCCTGGTAAGACTGAGCAGAAAACTCATATAAGCTAGGGAGAGACTCCTGAGTTATGGAAACTGTGAGATAATAAATTTGTGTTATTTTAAACTGCAAAGATTGTGACAATTTGTTAAGCAGCAGTAAAAAAGTAATGCAGTATATGTGGTCTATCTTTTCCCACTTTAAATCATGTAAATATATAACCCATAACTGTAGGGGAACAAACAAGTGTTTATTTGTGAGCTGTGCTACTCTATATCTTATGGGCATAATTGTCTACCTCCTGGCTTTCCCTTTTTTTGTAGGAATAGACGTTAATGACTTTTCATTGCAATTGTACTTAATATAATTGAGAGTGTAATTGATCAATGTTATCAAGTAAATAGAAATGTATAATCAAATCAATGTTATTAAATAAATACAAATGTATATGTGAGTGAGGGGTGCATCAGGACTGTAGATTTTGATTGCCAAAGGAAAAAATTCTAACATCTTAAAGTAAAA